>NC_139460.1:194900000-196260000 GCF_057233095.1 Heloderma suspectum | reverse complement strand
CTATGGTTATTAGTAGCTGTATTGGACTTTGAAGGGCAGCTCACCTCTGTGAGTTTGTGATGGAGGACAGGTTTAAAGGGGGCAACTCCTAGCTGACACTCATAGCTACTATGCTACTGCAACCCACAGTACCCTAGAAGTCTATTTTAGAACAATGGCAGCAGGGATTGTGGGTTTACTCTGCTCCCATAGAAGGCAAGCACACTACTTCACAACACAATGCAGTGTTATCTTTTTTTTAAAAAAAAAAACAGAAATAAAAAAGGTCTCCCATTAGAATAGCTGGCAAATGTAAAATCCAGTAAATTAACTAAAAAGAAGGGAAATCAATTCATTTAAAGAAAGTTAATTAGAAGAATTCACTCCATTTTGAAATATCACCATAACAGCAGCACTTATTCCAGAACCATTTCTCACTAGCTAAGGTTATCCATGCCTTTGTCTCACATTGTCTTCTCGCACTATTATAATCACACATTGACAATTAGTTATAAAAAAGCCATTATTTGTCTGCTCTACTATTTAGTTCTTTTGAAATCTTGTGAAGTGCAGAATAAATGGATTTTACTACTGATTAATTTTGATACTCAAATGAACAAAAAATAATGGTGTTTTTTTTGTTTTTGTTTTTTAAAAAAGCACACGTGCAGTGGCCTTCCAGTCAAACAATATATTCAGAACTTAGAGTTATGAATTACAATTTCTGATGAGAACACACATAGGAGATGAGTGTGTGTGTGCACAGCTCTCTGCTGCAGACCTTAACACAGTTAAATTGATTTTGCTTTCCAATTCATTTGCCCTGGCCAAGCATGGAAAATAGCAACCCAAGATGTATTTGTTGAGAAAGTTATGAGTGACTTTAAATTGGTGACTTACAAAGAAGGTGAAAAACTCAACTCTAACACTTGCTGCCATCGCCTACTATAATAAAATAAACGAGGACTCCCTGCTTGCATCATTAACGAACAATTATGTAACTGGCTTATCATTTATTATTCTTTATAAAAATGTGTGCCAACACTTTAATTGAAAACAGAAACAATATATACCTTTCAGGTTGCACATGAAGCAAAAGCCCAGGCATGCTATTCCTCAAAAACGCAAATGTAAAACTACTGCTTTTTCACAGAAAAAGTGTATGAGTTTCCCTGGGGCCTCATACTACGCCTACATACTGTACAGGACGCTGAAAAATGAAAAGCTGTCTTACGAAAGAGAGAGACCTAGAGAGGATAATACCGAAGTGAAACTCTACAGAAGGATTTACAGTTCAAGGCGGGGTGGCAGAGGCTGGGGGGGTGTTTCTTTCTCTGTCTTCCTTGCCATATTCTGCTAAATCAATCTGCAACATTTCCTTTCCTGTGGATTTATTTCAACATGAGCATGAGAAGAAAACTGATAGAAAGCAGAGGAAGAAGAGCATGCAGACCTGATATAGAAAGCTAAAGAGGAGCTAAAAAAAGTGTGTGGGGGGGAGTAAGGGAGGAAAGGGCAAAGTAAAACGGAACGAAGAGAAGTAATTTTACTCACCCTTTGGCAGTACAATGATGCCATGTGGCAATAAACACATGCAGTCTGGCAGAGCTGGGGTATTAGATATAAACCCCACAAAAGAGATGCAACATTGAAGTGTGGACTCTCTCCCACACACATGGCTTTTGAAAACAATGTTCTTTTCCTTATGAGAGGAGCTTTGGGCAAACATGCCATCACATCTTAATTCAAAGAGTTCTATCCAATGTTAGTCTAACTTAGGTTCCATTCATTTCAATGGGTCTACTTAAAGTAGAACTAACACTGGATACAATGAAAGATTGCAGGATCCCCCTCAACCAGAAATAATCACTTGGCGCGGGGGGGGGGGGGAAGCAGGGATCAAACTTTTTAAAAAGGCAAATCAACATCACATTTGAATAGCACGAGACTTGTGTGACAGGGCTCCTTCACACTGAACTTTTATCCTGTGATTGAGATTGCTCCTTGACGGAAGTTTGCAGGCTCGTTACATGACGCCGTGACCCTCCAGGGCACCTCCTGCACTAAATGCCCTTTGTTCCATTTTTAAATAGATCGCAGATACTGAGCTATCAAATTACCCAGTTGTGTTCTGCTTCAGTTTCCTCTATGAAAAGAGTTAAAGCGGGCAAGAAGAGGAACGAGATCAATGAAAGATAATGGAAGACTCAGTCAGATATGGGGAGAAAGAAGGGGGAAGAGGAGGAGTGAAAGGAAGCACGTGTAAAGGGAGTCAGTTGTGATCCTGCATTTAAAATGGAAGCAGAATGCCCCATTTTAAATGCAGGATTTTAGGCTGGTGTAGAGATGCCCACAGTTTTGCTCAGGAAAAGTGTTTGGCTGACATACCCATTTCAGGAATAAATCCAGCATGAATGCAACAATTTAACCATGGCATTGGCAAGAACATTAGCACATGGATGCTAAAATCTGTGTTGATATAACCAGTGATGTCTGAAGGCTCTTGCATGCCTGTAAAAGGTTGGTCCAAGAACACTGTACCAAAATGGTCCTCTCCATCACTGTTGCAAAATTAACACTGTTCCTGTTTTTAAAATGTGATATACAGC
The DNA here is from genome assembly GCF_057233095.1 of Heloderma suspectum. Classification (NCBI taxonomy): domain Eukaryota; kingdom Metazoa; phylum Chordata; class Lepidosauria; order Squamata; family Helodermatidae; genus Heloderma; species Heloderma suspectum. The sequence continues at coordinate 196,257,412 of NC_139460.1, read as the reverse complement.
TGAAAATGCAGTGATGCTAAAAGGGGATACCACTTCCCTCAGTTGTCACTTCATCATGCAGCTCAGGCCACATCTTTCCCTAAGGCATGGATGTCCCTTTCCCCGTTGAGAGAGAGGGGTGGGAAACAGCGCATACACAGACACTGATGATGACAAAGGTGGAGATACACAAATGTAACAGAACATTCAGCTGCTAGATAACAGTTACTCTTTCATATCATGGGCTATATCATGGGCTATAATGACCATTAGTTGGTGTCCAATATGGTTTTTTCCCTAGAGTGATATCTCATGCCAATTGAGTGGAAGACGTTCATTGAGGTTCAGGCATGGCAACTATCATTGATGCCTATGCAAATCTCAAGATCAGGTGACTGCAATATGTTTTTTTATGCAGAGCTGCCCTTGAAAATGTTTCAGAAGCCATTGCACCAAGGGATAGGCAAGAAATTTGTTTCTGTTCATTTTTACCAGAATTTATCCAATTCACACCTTCTGTAACTGAATGCAGACCTGAATGCAATCAGTGGTCTGAAGTCCATCCATTTCCAAGGTGACAATGCAATTTGCACAACAACAAAAAAGATTTGAAAAATGCATACATTTGGGGGGAAAAATACATGAAAAATGCCTATATTTTAAAAATGTGCAGAAACACACTCTAGTTAATGGGAGAAAAAAGCATACATTTCAAAAATATGCACAACTGATGTATACATTTAGGAAAATGCATGAATTTTCATGCAGCGGGGGGTGGGGCAAAGCTTGCCATCTGATATGGACCGAATTAGCTTATTTGAGGTGGAATTCAGAGAACCTCAAGGTGCCTGATTTTTGCTGGATGGCACATCCCTACTTGTGTGGCCGCTGTCAGCATGAGAGAATATCAAGGAATGGGTTCCTTCTAAAGGATCATTTCTCTCTTCCTTGGAGGGGTGCCCTCCTTCCCTGAGGCCCTCATTCTCCATGATAGAGGGGCTGTCTCCCTGAGAGTGTGATGCTGCTATCACGTCCCAAAGGCTTCACCCGCAAACCTCACTGCCTCTCTCAGCTACTCCAGGTTATCTATCTTGGCCTCAAGGGGACCACTTTGTCCCCTAAGAGTCAGGTGCGCATTGCACTGGGCATGCACCCATGACTTCTACCCAGCTGACAGATAGTCATACATGTGACTCTCAGGGCAATACACTGGGTAGCCCCCAAACCCCTGCTAGCTTTCTACCTTCATCATGGATATTTTTGCCATTTGTTAGGGTTTTTTTAATTGGAAAGATAAGTTGTGAAGATTGGGGGCGGGGGGATTTTGATTGTCCTGGCCTCTTCATCCTGTTGCTAATCTCAGACAGATGCTTAACTTGCCTGTCTGCTCACCCTGATGCTTCATCAGCTAGGACTCCCGTCATGCTTAAGTTGAGCTCTTTCACAGGCCTGTCATTATTTTTATAGTATATGGCTTCTCCAGGTTTCTGCTGAATCAGAGGGAGGCTACAATTGTTGTGATAGCATTGCCTGTCTGCTGATCTGGAAATATCCCAGGTCAAAAGTCACAGCCTTTTATCCTGAGTGGGCTAAAATGGTTGAAGTACCTCCAATAATTCTACTTAGCAATTATATAGTTTTTAGTTTTCAAATCACTCAGGCCAGCCATTTCTCCATACTGCACAGCACTCTGAAATGGTACCAAAAGCAGAAATTATTTGGAATTTCTTGGATGTCACAAAATTGGTTAAATGACACATTTAACCTGCTCTACATGAGAGTAAAATATCTGAAAAGTTCTTTCCCCATAAAATAGAACTTATTAATCAACTAATGGACCAGTAAATTGGCCATCAAGACTTTCATTTGTTTTCTACATTATTATTTTTGCTGTGACTGTATATATCTAACTTTATGTGTCAATTTTTAGAATAATAATAATAGTAATGAAAACTTACTACAAGTAGCTTCAAAATAGCAACTGCCTTTCCCAGCTCTGAGCCACACATTTCAAAGAGTGGCAAACCTCAGTTACAACATTTTCAAGATGTACACAAAGCTACTTACAACAACTATACTCGGAACCAAGAATAGTTCAGACCCCGGAGGCATTAAGCTTGCCAGAATTAGGTCAGCACAGATGCAAAGACTGATACAAAGTTCTGCTGATCAAGCCAAATGAAAGAGGAAAGAGCAGGTTCCTCTAATCCAGAATTCTGTATTGTAGTGATGTCCCTTGCCAAAATCATTTTTATGTAGGTCAGGCATCTTGCCATACTGTATAAAGCAATTTTTTTTCAATTGTCCACCTCAACTGCAGCTGGACATATTTATAGGGATGGGGGAGGAATTAGTTTGGTTCACATTTCAATGCAAATTTACCTAATTTCGCACTTTCAAACCAATACAAGAACTGTAATTTAGTTATCCTTCAAAATTCATACTTCTCTGAATTTTGCAATGAAATTCTCCAAGTTCTCCACACAAACAAATGCATACAAAAATGCATATATTAGGGGAAGGCGCACACAAAAATGTATATATTAGTGAAAGTAATGTTAAAATGCATTATATTTGGAAATTATTTGCAAAAATGTGTATACTAGGCAAAATTGCATACAAAATGCACATATTAGGAGAACTGTGCACAGAACTGTGTACAAGTTTTCATGCACTTTTTTATGTCTCAATGTTTGGGATGAACTGAACTTAACACTGGAAAAATGAGAAACCAAAACTGACAGATGTGTCCATCCCTACAAATCAGTCTATGTTCACAAAGATCATCAAGGTATTTAAGAAACAGGGGCTGCATCTATATGGCACCTCTTTGACCCCCCACCCCATCACAACCACACAGCGGTTTGGCTTTGAGTCAGCATGCCCTGCGATACACTCCTTCATTTCTGCACTATCAGTTTGTCAGTTCCCCAGCCCGAGACTCTCATGATGGTTCGCACTCACAAGCGTGAACACTATGTGCCTAGCCATTGCTCCAAAATGGTGGCCCGAGTGATGTTGTTCCTACCCCAAGACCCCCCCCCCCCGCCCTTGGGTACTCAGTCCACAACCGTTGCAAAGATACAAAGCTGCAAAACTGTGCGAAAGTGTGATTAAATAGATGAAAACGCCCCTCTGTGCCTCTGTAACTGAGCAGCTGCAAAGGGATGGGGGAGTAAAGGGGCATCACAGAGTGACACAGGCACTACTCATGCCTACAACTTGCCCGCTGTAAGATGCAAAGTCAGTTCAGGGAAGGAACAGATGGCCTGCAACCATGGGGGAACCTGCAGCAACCCCCCAAAATCGCAGTAAAACGACTCATTGGAACTCCGCTTTTTCCAGGTGAAAACCACAGATGGCTGCAGGCTGCGAAGCTGAGACTGTGTCATCTATCGTGAGGGACCTCAACTCGCCCCCACCCTGGAGTAAAAGCCCGGTGTAGGTGGGGCCAGGGATACACAAAACCTCCTGTCCTTTTATTTCCACCTCCCCACGTCTTGGAATTGCCTATTTGGGATATTTAACAGTATCTGCAAAAATAGATGTGCAGTTTGCACAAGTGAGATTTGAATTTTTGTTGCATGCAGAGCAGCACCTGCAATTGTGCATCATGTTCTCAAAGGCGTACTCTCCCTAAGCATTGTAATGAAGATCTGAGCCACTCTTGCTTGCCATTATGTCAATTAGGGATGTATGGATTTTGTTAAATCCACTCCATCTGCATTTTGCAGATTGTCAGGTATCTTTCGTTCCATCATCCGCTCATTGACAGATTCAGATCCCCACCCCACCCCAGAAAAGTCTGCCACAATTTACAGAACTTTTCGTGGCATGTAATATTTTGCATATTTTTCTTAGCTCAATGCACAATGAGCAGAGCAAACACACCCAAAAGATTGCTACAAAGCAGAGGCGGAGGAGAGATCAGAGATGCATAAAACATTGCGTGTGTGCTTTTAAAAGGTGTGTATATTAGGGTATTTTCAAGCAATTTTTGTATTTCCATATGACTAAATTTCTATACAATTCAGGAAAATAAAAAACTGGTCTGTTAAGGGAGAGTGCAGCCCTATTAATTCTGCTCAACTTCTCATTGGCTTTGGACACCATGGACCATGGTAACCTCCTGGATCAACTCTGTGGAGTGGGTCTCAGAGGCACTGTGCTACAGTGGCTCCAGTCCTACCTACAGGGCCAATTTCAGAGAATAACATTGGGTGACTAATCCTCAGCCCTTCGGCAATTGAGCTATGGGGTGCCGCAGGGTACCATCTTGTTCCCAGTGTTGTTTAACATCTATATGAAGCCACTGGGAGTGGTCACTAGGGGATTTGGAGCCGCGCCATAAGTATGCTGATGACATGCCACTCTATCTCCCTGTGACATCTGAACCAGGAGAGGCTGTGCAAGTCCTGGATCAGTGCCTAGACACAGTAATGGGCTGGATGAGGGCCAAAAAACTGAAGCCAAATCCTGGCGAGACAGAAGCCCTGTGGGTGAGTGGTTCCCGGGTCTGGGAGATAGGCTCATTGCCTGTTCTGGATGGGGTTGCACTCCCTCTGAAAGATAGGTTCATAGTCTGGGGGTACTCCTAGATCCATCATTGTCACTGGAAGCCCAAGTGGCCACAGCAGCTTGGAATACCTTTTACCAGCTTTGGCTAGTTTGCCAGCTACGGCTTCTCCTGGACAGGGATAGCTTGACTACAATGGTACAGGTGCTAGTAACCTCAAGACTGGATTACTGCAATGTGCTCTATGTGGGGCTGCCCTTGAGGCTGGTCCACAAGCTGGAGCTAGTGCAGAATGCAGCAGCTTGGCTGTTAGCAGGAGCTGCATGCAACTCCTTTGCTGAGGGAACTGCGCTGGCTGCCTATTCGCTACCGGGACAGGTTTAAGGTACTAGTACCAGTGTATAAAGCCCTAAACAACTTGGGACCAGGATACCTGAGAGAGAGCCTTCTTCTTTACCAACATGCCCAATCACTGAGGTAATCAGAGGGCACATCCCTGGTGGTTCCACATGGAACCATGGCACAGTTGGAGTCCACCAGGAAAAGAGCCCTCAGTGTGGTGGGGCCCCCTTTCTGTGGAACTCACTGCCTTCAGAGGTCAGGCAGGCACCAACGTTGTGTTGCTTTCGGCACCTCCCAAAGACATTGTTATTTCAAGAGGCCTTCCTTGAGTGACCAGCCACAGTTTATTAAGTTCAGAATTTGTTCCTTTTAAAATGTTTCAATTGTTTTAACATGGTGTTTTATTCTTTTATCTTTGTTGCTCACCACTCCAAAATCTTTTGATGTAGAGCGGTATATAAATATTGTAAATAAGTAAAATAAATAAAAATAAGTCCACAGAATCCACGTGACTCAAAAGATGCCATTCTGCTGTAGAATCCCTGGGTTGGATTCATAGAAATCTGATGTCATCTGAATCCATTTTGGATTTCTCTGATATCTCTAATGTGCATACCACTGTTGGTTTGGGGCGGGTGGGTAGATAGATCTGATGATAATATTATCTAACATTTGCCTTTTCAGGCCACTTACCTGCAACAGCAAACATGCAGAATCAAACAACTGCACATACATTTAGCTTCATTGGGCATCATTTTGCACAACCAGTTGCCACTTTTTTGCCAACCCAAAGATAGTATTCTCAGAGCTCCTATATCTTCAAGATACTTACATGTAAATGGTAAATATGCACTTCTACTCTAAGATCAGAAAGCCATCTATATTTGCAATATCCCTATTAAGGAGTACTCTCATATTTTACATGATTTATGATGCTAATAAGAAGGACCCTGTGCAGGATAGTTTAGACCAACCAGACTTCACCTCCGGGCACTCAATATGATAGGAAGCCATTTGTTAGATTCAGTTACATTGTTGTTGTTGTTCAGTCATTCAGTCGTGTCCGACTCTTCGTGACCCCATGGACCATAGCACACCAGGCCTTCCTGTCCTGCGCTCTCTCCCGGAGCGTGCTCAAGTTCATATTCATTGCATCGGTGATTCTAACTAGCCATCTCATCCTCTGCTGTCCCCTTCTCCTTTTGCCTTCAGTCTTTCCCAGCATCAGGGTCTTTTCCAGAGAGTTTTCTCTTCGCATTAGGTGGCCAAAATATTTGAGCTTCAGCTTCAGTATCTGTCCTTCCAATGAGCACTCAGGGTTGATTTCCTTTAGGATGGACTGATTTGACCTCCTTGCAGTCCAGGGGACTCGTAAGAGTCTTCTCCAGCACCACAGTTCGAAAGCATCAATTCTTCGGCGCTCAGCCTTCCTTATAGTCCAGCTCTCACAGCCATACATTACTACTGGGAAAACCATAGCTTTGATTAGACGGACCTTTGTCGGCAAGGTGATGTCTCTGCTTCTTACTATGCTGTCTAGGTTGGCCATAGCTTTCCTCCCAAGGAGCAAGCGTCTTTTAATTTCATGGCTACAGTCACCATCTGCAGTGATCTTGGAGCCCAAGAAAATAAAATCTGGCACTGCTTCCATTTCTTCCCATTCTATACGCCAGGAAGTGATGGGGCCAGATGCCATGATCTTAGTTTTTTTAATGCTGAGTTTCCAACCAGCTTTTGCACTCTCCTCTTTCACCCTCAACAAGAGGCTCTTCAGATCCTCTTCGCTTTCTGCCATTAGGGTGGTATCGTCTGCGTATCTGAGGTTATTGATAATTCTCCCAGCAATCTTAATTCTGACCTGTGATTCATCCAACCCGGCGTTTCTCATGATGTACTCTGCATATAAGTTAAATAAGCAGGGTGACAATATGCAGCCTTGTCGTACTCCTTTCCCAATTTTGAACCAATCGGTTGTTCCATGTCTGGTTCTTACTGTTGCTTCTTGACCCTCGTACAGGTTTCTCAGGAGACAGGTAAGGTGGTCTGGTACTCCCATCACTTTCAGAATTTGCCACAGTTTGTTGTGATCCACACAGTCAAAGGCTTTAGCGTAGTCAATGAAGCAGAAATAGACATTTTTCTGGAATTCTCTTGCTTTCTCCATGATCCAGCGAACATTGGCGATTTGATCTCTAGTTCCTCTGCCTCTTAGAACCCAGCTTGTACTTCCAGTAGTTCTCGGTTCGCATACTGCTGAAGCCTAGCTTGTAGGATTTTGAGCATCACCTTGCTGGCATGTGAAATGAGCACAATTGTGCGGTAGTTTGAACACTCTTTGGCGTTGCACTTCGTTGGAATTGTAATGTAAACTGACCTTTTCCAGTCTTGCCGCCACTGTTGAGTGTTCCACATTTGTTGGCATATTGAGTGCATCACTTTAACAGCATCATCTTTTAGGATCTTAAATAGCTCAGCTGGAATACTGTCATCTCCACTAGCTTTGTTGTTACTAATGCTTCCTAAGGCCCACTTGACTTCACTCTTGAGGATGTCCAGCTCAAGTTCAGTGACTGCACTATCATGGCTATCAGGGACATTCAGATCTTTCCTGTATAGTTCTTCTGTGTATTCTTTCCACCTCTTCTTAATCTCATCTGCATCTGTTAGGTCCCTGCCTTCTTTGTCCTTTATCATGCCCATCTTTGCACAAAATGTTCCCTTGAGACCTCCGATTTTCTTGAAGAGATCTCTAGTCTTTCCCATTCTGTTGTTTTCCTCGATTTCTTTGCATTGTTCATTTAAGAAGGCCTTCTTGTCTCTCCTTGCTATTCTCTGGAACTCTGCATTCAGTTGGATATATCTGCCCCTTTCTCCCTTGATTTTTGCTTCCCTTCTTTCCTCAGCTACTTGTAAAGCCTCCTCAGACAGCCACTTGGCTTTCTTGCATTTCTTTTTCTTTGGGATGGATTTCGTTGCTGCCTCCTGAACAATGTTACGGACCTCCGTCCATAGTTCCTCAGGCACTCTGTCTATCAGGTCTAATCCCTGAAATCTATTCCTCACCTCCACTGTATATTCATAAGAGATATGATTGAGGTCATACCTGAATGGTTTAGTGGTTTTCCCTACGTTCTTCAATTTCAGCCGAAATTTTGCAAGAAGAAGCTCATGATCTCAGCCACAGTCAGCTCCAGGTCTTGTTTTGACTGACTGTATAGAGCTTCTCCATCTTTGGCTGCAAAGGACATAATCAATCTGATTTCGATATTGACCATCTGGTGATGTCCATGTGTAGAGTCGCCTCTTGTGCTGTTGGAAAAGAGTGTTTGCTATGATCAGCATGTTCTCTTGGCAAAACTCTATTAGCTTTTGTCCTGCTTCATTTTGTACACCAAGGCCATGCTTGCCTGTTATCCCAGTGATTTCTTGACTTCCTACTTTGGCATTCCAATCCCCTATGATGAAGAGGACATCTTTTTTTGGTGTTAGTTCTAGAAGGTGTTGTAGGTCTTCATAGAACCGATCAACCTCAGCTTCTTCGGCATCAGTGGTTGAGGCATAGACTTGAATTACTGTGATGTTGAATGGTTTGCCTTGGATTCATACTGAGATCATTCTATCATTTTTGAGATTGTACCCCAGTACTGCTTTTCCCACCCTTTTGTTGACTATGAGTGCTACTCCATTTCTTCTAAGGGATTCTTGCCCACAGTAGTAGATATGATGGTCATCTGAATTCAATTCGCCCATGCCTGTCCATTTTAGTTCACTGATTCCCAAGATGTCGATGTTCAGTCTTGCCATCTCATGTTTGACCACCTCCAGCTTACCCTGATTTATTGATCTTACATTCCAGGTTCCTAAACAATATTGTTCTTTACAGCATCGGATTTTCTTTTCACCACCAGACACATCCACAGCTGAGTGTCCTTTCGGCTTTGGCCCAGCCGCTTCACTCTTTCTGGCGCTACTTGGAAATACCCTCTGCTCTTCCCCAGTAGTATATTGGACACCTTCCGACCTGAGGGTCTCATCTTCCGGCGTCATATCTTTTAGCCTTGTGATACGTTCCATGGGGTTTTCTTGGCAAGAATACTGGAGTGGGTTGCCATTTCCTTCTCCAGTGGACCACATTTTGTCAAAACTCTCCGCCATGACCTGTCCATCTTGGGTGGCCCTGCACAGCATAGCTTATGGCTTCACTGAGTTACACAAGCCCCTTCACCACAACAAGGCAGTGATCCATGAAGGGATCATTAATTAATCAGTTACATTAAGCGTTGTCTAATTTAATTACTTTCACTAAACGTCCAAGGCAGCTGCCAAGTGGAAAAAGCTAAATCTCACAGACATCTATTTCAAATCATTAGAAATCAACATTTAGGAGATATTATCTCAAACATCCAAAGGAAGGAAAGAGGGAAGGCAGTATTCCTAAACTAAAGACATGTCCAAGCATAGCCAGACAGACTAACATGCTCTCTAACAAATCAGAGAGGAAGATCAGGACACCTGTTTTACATTAAATATTAGGAGTTCATAGGGCTGAAGTGAACAAGCCAAGTGCTGTTTCTATGGAGTTTGGCAGCACACTCTCACAAAGACATTTGGAAATACTGGAGATCTAACTTAGCCTGACTTATGAACCAGGAGGCTCCGGATCTCACCTCTGCCACAAACACACCAGATGGCCCTGGACAAAGGACAAATCTAATCCCCGCCTGCAATCTGGAAGTGATAACACTAGCATCCCTCACAGGGCTGTTGTTAAAGAAAGCACTGTGAACACTCAGGGGGAAAAGTAGCATATAGATGCTAAATATTGCTACAGCTCAAGGATAAATTATGCTTTCCACTGTAGCCCAGAAAGCATATTTTCACAAAGTATAATTTTCTGCTGTGGCACCTCAGTTGCGGAATGACCTTCCCAGAGAGGTTTCCTTGGCACCTAAATTGTGCTCTTTCAGTGCCAGGTTGGCCCTTTTTATTTCCCCAGGCATTTTAGTCTTTTTAGTTCTGTTGTTTTAAATCTGTTATTCTTTTTTAAATCTCTGCATTGCTGCTAGGTTTTTGAGGTAGTACATTTATACTGCAGTTTTAAACTATTATATTTTATATTTTATTTTATGGTGCACTTTGTGATTTTATTTGTTGTGAACCACCCAGAGAACTTTGGCTATTGGGTGGCTGGTATAGAAATTAATTAATTAATTAAGCAAGCAAGCAAGCAAGCAAGCACATGTTACTGGCACAAAACATCCCAGTCCCCAAACAGCAAGAAATTCAGAAACTAGCAATGGTGTCAAAAACAGTTCTGAAATGACAGACAATAATATGCCTACCAAAACAGGCAGAGATTGATACCTACCTTGCACCTCTACTGCCATTGAATTCTGTCTTAACCCCATACACATTACACCATTGTCTGTCTCCCTCCCTGCTCATTTCTTTTTCATGGCTGGTTTGTGGCATACCAGTTGCAATTCTCCACACAGGGATGAGATGCCATGACTTCTATATTTTATACAGCACCAGTGCACTGATCTCAAGTAGCTACAGAAGCTAAATCTAGTTTTTAAAAAAGCCTGGAGCAAAATGCTCAGTGCTATGGAGATGAGGGAAGAGCAGGTCCATATATTTCAGGGGCTCCTGAATGGGTTCCATTCATCTCTGCATGCTCCAAATAAAAGGATGCTATGTGGACTGGAGTCCAATCTGCCTCCTGCCTCCTACAACTGCATTGCCTGAGGCAGGGGATAGGTTTTGCTGCTCTGGTAGTCAGAACCCCATTTATCCCCTGCCAGGTAAGCAGGCTCTAACAGACACACAGCAGGGCGGTTTTGCATCTGCCCCCATCAAAGTGCACTCCATTTAATTCATCCCACAATGGAAGCCATTGTGAACACAGCCCATCTTTATCTGCATTGTTTAACACTGGGGGATCCCATTTCTTGGACATGGTAGATTGTGACAAAGAGACGGAACCTATGGAACTGAATTTGAATAGGCAAAGGTTCTCCTATGATCCTAAATCCATATTTTGCAGAAATGGTCCAATACCATCAGATCCCTTTAATTCGTCCCATTCATATTAACTCCTGTCTCTCTCTCTCTCTCTCTCTCGCATTTGTTTTCACTCATTGGTTATACTGAACTAGGGGAAGACTGCTCCTAGAGCAGTTGCAGGAACCATCTATATAAATGGCTGTACCAAAGGCCAGGATTTTAGGTGCCAGATTGATGGCATTTTAATTAGCTCTGTGTCTCTCATTTTGCCAGATCTGAGCCTGATTCATGAATTGTTGTGTAAAGTACCACCACCTCTTAACACATATGGCAGAAACTGTGAAGAGCTGCTGCAGGCAGGTTGAGGGGTCAGTGGGCAGGCAAGGAGCTGTGTTGCCAGTGGCAGGTGGGGGCTGTGGTGGTGATGGGTGGAGGGCTATGGCAGTGGCAGGGAAAGGACTGTGGTGGTGGTGGTGGGCAGGGGGCTTCAGTAGTGGCAGGCAGGGGGCCATTGGCAGCACTATGCCAAGCACCCCCTGGAGTCTGGCACCAGCCCTGGTGGTGAGGGAATGGAATATCCTGAAGGAGGGTATAGCAGTCTGGCTGAACTGCTGAACAGGGACACTCCTATTAGGTCAGAATACACTACAACGTTTTGCTGTAGGCCCATTTATACTTTGTACTGCTCATCATCACTGCACTACAAGCATTCTCCCCCCCCCCATCCCCAAGCTCCATTTCATTGGCTGCTGCTTGTGGGGATGGGCAAACTCTGGGCTGTGACATCACATCAATCATTTTGTACTACCCAACCTCACCAAGGGGAGCAGGAGCAGGAGATGTTGAGCTAAAGTTTTCCACAGCAGCCTCACATCTCCCATAATGTCTTGTTCTACTCTTACAGGATGTTTATCTTCTGTAAGGTGGGCTTCTTTTACAATACATCATTCTTCAAAGTGGGGTGGGAAGACTGTGTGCAAGCACTTTCGCATAAAAGCTGTGCAACCATGTCTGTTTAATTAAGCACCTCAGCAGGCATGCTCAAGTTATCAGCGTAATGTGTAGTTGCTCGCAAGCATTTTCATGATTCACGAGAACATGTGCATGGATCTGATAAGCCAAGATGCTTTCAAGACAAGATACCATCTGGCTGAGAAACCACTGGCAGTCTAGTAGGAAGCACTCCTACAATTCCCGGGGAGGGGGGTAGATTTTTCTTTCCAACCCTATACCCCATTATAATAATTTCACAACACAAAGCTACAGTGAAACATAACCCTAAATTGCATAGCTTTCTTTCTGCAGTAGGAAGGGAGATCATACCAGGTGACTGTGCATTCAACTTCCATTCACTCAGCTGAAGATGTGCATTAAAAAAAAAAGGTGTCCCCATCCAGTCGTGTCCGACTCTAGGGTGTGGTGCTCATCTCCATTTCTAAGCCGAAGAGCCAGCGCTGTCCGAAGATGCTTCCATGGTCATGTGGCTGGCATGACTGAACATCGAGGTGCACGGAACGCTGTTACCTTTCCCGCCGAAGCGGTACCTATTTATCTACTTGCAATTTCTTGCTTTCAAATGCTAGGTTGGCAGGAGCTGGGACTGAAGACGGGAGCTCACTCCGTCACGCGGCACTCGGGTCTCGAACTGCTGTCCTGCCAACCTTCCGGTCTGCAGTTCAGCATCTTAACCACTAAGCCACCGCGGCCCCAAAGATGTGCATAGACCCCTACAAACACACACACACACACACTTGTATAGGTGTAGGCACTGCCCATGCTATCAGGAACCCTGCAAAAGGCAATATCCCTGATCACACATACTGTTGTATATGTACAGTGCTCTGTGAACTATATGGAAGACTGGGCTTGCCACCACAATCCTGCCCCCAATCCCCAGTGCATTCAGTGCACACCTGAAGAAAGTGCAAACAGGGCTTTTATTGTATGGCAATTGTGGCAAAGCCTCCTCTGACTGATACCAATTGATTGAGCTGGTGAGATGGCTTGGAATGTTCAGCTGCTCATGGAACAAAGAAGTTTGCAGTCTATTTTCTTTGAGGGAAGGGAGAGTTTTCAGTCTGGCTGGGATGAAAACCTCACACAGAGACAGGCATGCAGGAAACTAGGAAGAAATTCCAGGTCATATGGAAGCCAAGCAACAGGGTGCACAGAGACAAGGAGGTTGATGGAACGGTGCAGCAGCCAATAGGCTGAGAAAGAGAAACCTGAAGGAAAGTGAGGTGGAAGCTCAAGGGAAAGGACAGTGGAGAGGTAAGTAGGGTCTAATGAAAGAGGGAGCTCTGTAGGAATTTCAAAGCATTTAAGATCAGGAAGAGTTGTGTGCTGGACTGGGGAGGAGACAGGAGCAGAGACAGAGTATCTAAAGGAAAGTAGACAGTGCCTTGTAAAGCAAGAACCTGAAGAAACCATGAGTGGTAGAGATATGAACACGAAGAAAGGAGGAATCAAGGAAATAGTAGGACTGTGACTGCAAACTACTGGCAGGAATAAAGTGGGCAGGCAGGGCAGGACTCAGGACTAAGGTGGCCATGTGTCCTACTTTACAGAGGACAGTTCTCTATTTGAAGGATTGTCAGATACAAGCCCAGTTTAAAGATAAAGAACCATAAGGAGGGAGAGCAGGGGCTTTGACGTTGCCCATCAGCACTTAGTACCTGTTGACAGTAGGGATGCGAGAGAGAATCACCAAACCTCAAGCTGGCCAAAGTTCTCTGAATTCCATTTTGAATCTTGTTCCAACTCAAGTCTGTATCAGATTGCAAGCTTTGCTTTCTCCTTTGCACATGAAAATCCATGTGTATTTCTATGAGTATTTTCCCCACATGTACGTATCAATTGTGTGCATTTTTAAATGTATTCATTTTGAATCACATTGCAAGCTCAGAAATGTACAGTCTTCAACCACAGGTTGCGTTCAAGTCCATGTTCAGTCCGGAAGGTATGAATTGTGTAAAATCCTGATCAAAACCAAACTGAAATGAATTTCTCTTACATCCCTACTTGACAGCATCAACCTGTAGCAGACTGAATAGCCAGGGTGGTCACCTGGTCACCATCTTCCCCACTATGGCAAGATGCATTGTATTCCTGTTTAAATGACAGTGTTTTCTGAATTTGCATCTATACACATAAATTAGCATATACAACATCAGTCTAATGTAAGCACCATTCAGTTCAATTGGTCTACTCTAAGTGGCACTAACATTGGATACAACCCATTGCTTTTCATATCCCCCAAGTGCACAGGGCAATCTCTCCTGATCTTGGCAGTGCTTTGCTAAGAGAAGAGGAATGATCAGGTTGGGTATCACACAGTGGATCACCTACTTCAAAGTGGCAACCACAGATCCTGTTGCAGATTCCTCCCTTTGAGTGGCACTTTAAATGAGCCAATCCACATCACAATCCCATCCCCTCATTTGGCAAGTGGATTGCTTCAGTCCAGACTGAGACTCCAAAAGATCACCAAAATGGGGCACCTCCTTTCATGTAAAATGCACCTCCTCATTTCAGTTTTCCCCTAATTTGAAAGAACCAGCCCAGTCTTTGACCACTGGCTTCTTGTTGATCTGTCTCCTGGAAGAAGAAGAAGAAGAAGAAGAAGAAGAAGAAGAAGAAGAAGAAGAAGAAGAAGAAGAAGTGAGAGGAATAGGAGGAAGATACTGACTTTGAGTGGGCGGGGGGCTGGCAGCAGAATAAAGTATTCTACTCCTATCAACTTTTGGCTCTTACCTTGAAGAGATATATAGTTGCCATAGCAATGGTATTAACAAACTGCAGCTTAGTCACTAGAGATAACACTGCTTGGGGTTGCTGAAATATTCTAAGAGGCCCTTGTTAGCAACTTTCACAGTTTCTGGCACATTTCTTTAATACTTTTCTATCTCTAACTATAGTGTTTTTAAAACTATATGGGTTTTATTGGATTCTGAAGAATTCATCATTTCCCCATCCCTCCCTAACCCAAACTACATAGAATTCCCAACTGTGAAGAAGAAAAATCTGGAGGAAAAAGCAAGAAGCACAGATAAAAAGGGAAGGACTGTGAAATGCTATAACTGTCAGGTACTAAATACTACTGCATGCTATATATCAAATCCAAGTACATGTCTCCTATCAGATACTCTGCTACTAAATGTCACTTCATTCCAACTATTAACAATACTATGTATGCGTGCCATTTCATGACTACTATTGCATGTCAAACAAAGTGTCAATTTCAATTCTCAGATATCAAAATCGAAATTAAAGAATGCTGAAGGCAAATATAGATATCAGTTATTCAGTGAATATATTCAATATTCTGGAAAATATTCAACATCACAATTCACTGAGAAGAATTTGAGAAGAATTGGGGAGGGGGATTAGTTCCCACTCTAGTATGAACTGAGAGGGCTGTCAACTGTTTAAGATGTTTTTTATTTGATTAGGCATCTGCTTGAAAAAAATCAATGAGGTCCTTAGATTTAAGACCACCAAAACTTCACAGTATGGGCCGATCTACATTGCACCCACCATCGCAATGAATTTGGTGTCCCATTGGGTTAAACGCTCTCGCATTAAAACGTGATTATTCACACTCACCCATTTTCCCCGTTGCAGTGCTTCATCGAATGCGCAAGCTTGGTTCACACTCGAGCGCTGTGCTGTTTTCCTGCTTGCGCTTGTCTGATCTCGGATGCTAAGCAGGGTTGGCCCCGGTCAGTAGTTGGATGGGCGACCGCCTGGGAATCAGGCTTCCTGCACTGAGCAGGGGGCTATTCTATCCCTTCAAATGAGACTAAGTTTTACCCCCTCCTATCCCCCACTCTGGATGTTTGTTTTTTTAAATTAAGGTGTTATCCTCGCAGAATCGGGGCTTCTCTGCAATGTTTTTTTTTCTAATTCAGGCATGATCTTCAAAGATTCGAAGTTGTGAAGCTTCACCCCCACCTGCGGACTCCAGCGGAGCCAGTTAAGTGGGGTTTCATACAGCCCTAAGCACAGCAATAGGAAATGTCTGACTTCACCAAGATATAACTATGTCCAGAGCCACCTAGAGCTTTTCTAAATGAGGCTGTTAATCTGCTGTATCTATTTTTGGTTTGATTTAGAATTGAGATCTGAGCACTACATGATGAGCCATCCCTTATCTGCTTTTCCACTACATAACCTCTAGGTGGCACCACAGTATAGCAGAATAGTTTACACAAATGGAAAAAAGTGTTTTCTTTCACTTTCACAAATAATTCTGCATTTTCCCTGCTCTAAAAAAAACTCACAAAAAGTGCTACTTTCTTCCTTCATTCTGCTCCATGGGACCAAAGTTTAAATGTTAACAATTGGTAAGTATTCCTAGAAAATAGTCCCAGTTATGTATGGCCTTCTTCTAATGTAGCAATGCAGACTTGCATTTCAACTTGTGATGTTTTGAAACATTTCTACTTAACCTTGACTCAGTCTGGAATGAGTTAATCTGAATCTGATTTAGACTGCTTAAACTTTGAGCCCCAAATGCTCTTTAATATGTCATCAGGGGCACAATAAATCCTAGAGGCAATCACTTTTAATATTTTAATTGTTTTTTTGTATTTTATTCTGTAAGCCACCTTGGGAGGGCTTCTGCCCTGAAAGGCAGCCAAGAAAAATGTAAAATAAATAAATAAAATCCCCCCATGCAACCCGCACCTTCCATTTCCCTGCCCCTTCCCACTTTCTGGTTGCAGCAGCAGCCTTAAGCAGGGCTTCTCAAAAAGCCTAAAGGCTGCTGGAGGCCTGGAGCCAAACACAACATTGTCCAATACATGCATCAGGTAACCATGGGAACTGTTCCTAGGGTTGCCATTTATAAATCATCCTCCCCTCCCACGCAAAAAAAAAAGGAAATGCACCACCAAAGAAGAGGACACCAGTTTGCATAAAATCTGCATATGCTAATTTATATGTATACATGCACATTTAGAAATAATTATTATAATCTAAATAGAACTACAGTACATTTCTCCATAGTGTGGAAGACTGTGGCCAGGTGACCTTTAAATTTGACATGGACTGGGCAGCTCATAGAGGACTGTTCTTTCTAAAAGAGGACACATGGCCACCCTAACTTCTCATGGCTCCCACTACCCTGGATGCAGCTACACATAGACTACATGTAGCAGTCTTCAGGGTTTGAGGCACTGCTGGCAGCCCTCCTTACCACTGGGACCAGAGAGCAAAAGGGAAAGGAGTGGTGGTGTCTGTGTGTGTGTGGGGGAGAGCTTGTTAGGTGCTTGAGCCCTGCTCGTAATGTGGGGCTGAACCCTTGAATCCACCATTTTCACACACACAAAGTCTCAGAACTATCTCTCAGTTTCAACAGCACCTTACCCTACTTTACAGATGTATACTCTGCCCTTCAATACATTTATTTCCAGGGTGTCTAACAAAATCACAGCAATGAACAATAAATTCTAGAAGCTATCTGAACAACTAAAACAACACGTCAATATAAAACAGCAGATGTTACAGCAGCATGAAAATCCAACAGGAGTTAAAAGCTAACAACATCTCTTTGTTGTTTCTATGTGTCCCAGCAACAAAGATACACTTCGCAGGATGCGAGAGAGCGCCTTCTCCGTGGTCGCCCCAGATCGTGGAGCTCCCTGGCTGGGGAGGCCTGATTCATCCTCCCTTGATAGGTTTTTGGCACTTCATGTGGATCTCTTTTTCCTAGCAGGCATTCAGCCCTTTTAGTTTGCTACTGTTTTCAGGTTTTCGTAAAACATCTTTGGCTTTACCTACCTATCTATTATTAACTTTGATATATCACCTTATTGGCTAAAAAGCCATTATAATTATATATTTAATTGGTTTTTATAGTTTTATGGCTTTGTATATGATGAAGGACATAAGCTACCTTGAGTGTCTCCCTTGAGGCAGGGGGTTGGATCCAGAAGTCCACTTCTGTCAACTGCACTGACTTCCCTGTCCCCTCCTTTCCAGAGCAGCCACTGCAGCCTTCTGAAAATGCTACCCAGAGAGTCAGGAGACACTGCACAATGGGATGAGCTGGGTGGCAGAGGGGAGGGGTTCCCCCAAAATCAGGTGGAAGGATGACCCAGGGAGTTTGGGGTATAAACCACCCAAATAAATAAATAAATGCCAGGGAAGGGTGGTGGTGAAAGGTTGTCATTTGCACCAAAAGGGCATGAGGCAGTCTTTCCCAATGAGGCGTTAGACTTCTCCAGATGTGTTAGACTGGCTGGAAATGATGGGAGTTGCAGTCCAGCACTTCTGGAGGGCACCAAGTTGGGGAAGGCTGACATAAGGAGCAGATGCCCAGTGAGCCTTCCTGAGGAAAGCCTGCCAAAGGAAGAGCCACTGCCACTCTCAGCAGAGCTACGTTAGCCATGATAATGTGCACGCTACAGGGCAAGGCTCCTGATAAGGTGGAATTACTTTGGGTTTCCCCCTAGACAGAAGGTGTGGTCACTGAGCCCTGGATAGGCAATGCAGGGAGCACACACACCCCAACACTTGCACTGATATTTAAACACTAGGCTAAGGCTTAGGTTGGAACGGCACCCATGTGCTACTCCTTGTGTTTACCTCGGCATATGCAAGGATAGGACAGAGTTCACATTACAGATGGCACATTCTAAATTGCTGTGCCACTTCAGCGTGGACAGCATGGTGCATTTGGAGCCTTCACACCCCAAACCTATGCATGTTTTTCCCAGAAGCATGTCCCACTGAGTACCAGGAGCTTTACTCCCTGGTCAGCATATATGGAATTGCCTCCTTAGGCAATGTGTGAATTCCTTTACTCTAGAAGAATGGTGACCAGGAAGTGCAACTTTGTTCCCTTCCTCACACAATCCTCTTATCTCCCTTCACAGGTTCCTTGCAGGAAGGGCACATGCTGAAAGGGGTTGTGGGGTCATGCTTCTAGCCCCACCCCTGACACTACATGGCTCCTCTGGCCCCACCTGCAACATCCCTGCATTAGTGTAGCCATCTGAAGCAGGGGAGCCTTCACACATCAACTTCTCTGAGTGGAGACTTCCCCAGCTTCTGCAGCTTTCATAATGCTGGATGCCAGGACCCAGGGAAACCTCCACATGTAGATACCTATATTCAAAAGCTCTCCTGCATCAGACAGCCACACTAATGCATGGTGGCCAGGAGGAAACATTTGTCACTGGGGTGGGGCTGGGCATGTATGGACTTCACAAAATCCGTTCTATCTCTGTTGTCAGTCATCTTTCATTCTGGCATCAGCTCATTGACGGAATCAAAAATGTTTATGGATGTATGAGAACTTCATTCCACTTGCACTAATGCATGGTTGTGCTAATGCACATTAGTGCAAGTGCAAATTTGTGCAAATCCCCCCCCCAATTTTTTTTTTTAAATGATCAGCAAGTTCAGGGACTCTGTGCAACTCAGAAAAATCCATTCTGCTGCGGAATCCACAAGTTGGATTCATAGAACTCAGAACACATTTGAATCTGCTGTGTATTTCTCTGACATCCTTGAGTGAGGCTTCAGGCATGACCCCATAGCCCCTTTCCACATGCCCCTTCCAGCAGGGTTCCTTGCAAAAGGAAAAATGGTGGGATATAAATGAAATAAATAAATAAAGCATGAAGGGGGCTATATATGCCCACAAATGGTTTACTAGCAATCATGTGCTTGTAGGGTAGGAACAACCCAACCCCAGATGAACTGCAGAAACATGGGGAGATGTAATTCCTCTCTATCCGTTAAAAAAGAGGAATTGGATCTCATGTATGTGCATGCCTCAACTTACACTGCCTAATGTCTTCAATTTGAACAAACACAGAGAGACATGAAACTCAGTTGAACAACATCACAAACCTGTTTGAACCCACCCGAAAGAGAGAATCGTCATTGCTTTCTCCAGAGTCCCTCTTTCTGTTCCTAGATATTTAGCACACTGACAGTACTCAGGTGGTGAGAATGTACAAGATCATTCCCTGGGGGTGGTTTAGCTGCAGGCAACTCTCCCGCCACGCTGATTATATAGAGTCAGTCACACAATGTCACTATCATGCCGGATGTCTAAAATATTGACAAGGCAATCGAGACAAGCTACTGTACCAGGCTTGTAATGGAAAGAACTGTACAACCAGACCCCTCAACAGAAAAGAGTTGAAGAGCTTAGAGCTCAGCATGGCCGTAGAGCTGCAAGCAGCAGCAGCAACAGTTGTGGCCAGTGGCAACTCCAGTTATGGAGGAGCTGTGATTCCATTCAGGGTTTTAGTTACTACCAGCCAAAACTCTAATGGTGCTATCCAAGGTGCTGAACCATATCTCCAAAATGGGTTCAATACCTTGGATAGCACCTTTCAGTGCCTTGGACTACACTGTTAGCATTTTGGCTGGTGATAACTAAAACTCTGAATGGAATTACAGCCCCTCCAGAACTGGAATCACCAGCCACTACTGGTTGTGACATACTGATATACATGTGCTCAATATGGAGCTGCAGGGCACTCTATAAGAACTGCTTCCTGTGGGCATGTGGGAGAAATGCATGTGGTTCATATTTTAATGCAAGCCTACCTAATTAGCATTTCCCAAACCAATACGTGAATTGAAACACATTATCCACACATCTCCAAATGTTGTAATTTCAGTGCAGTTCTCCTGCATCAAAAGTGCATATAAAATGCTTATATTAAGGGGCCATCCCCCTTAAAAATGCATATACTGGTGAAAATAACATCCATAAATGCATTAGGGAAAATTGCTTGGAAAAATGTGTATAAGGCAAAATTGCATACAAAACTGTGTACATTAGAAGAAATGCACACAAAAATGCATACATTCACACTTACTTTTATTTTTAAAAATTGCAAATTGATGCAGAGACAGGATGAAATAAAATTAAGACTGGAAAAATAAAATGAAATTGACAGAGTCATCCATCTGCAGCCTTCAGGATCAGACCAAATTCTATCTATTCCAGTATTCTGCTTCTTGGAAACTAATAATCAGGCCATGAAACTGGTGGCCTTCTCCTATTGATAGCCCTGGCATCTGGCTTTCGGGGCAATGCTGCCTCTGAACAGGGAGGGAGGTTTTGATTTAGCTGTCATGGCTAATGCTCACCCCATTTACAATCTGCTTGTATAGACAGGACCAGACCATTTGTGAACGTAATCTCCACCTGTGAAATGTGAAACCCGCCATCTTGGGGGTGGGTTTTTTCCACATTTTCTTTCATGGCAGCATGACAGTGAGAAGACACGACACCCCAAAACAACCCTGTTCAGGTGGCCTGCACAAACCCCATACTTGGAAGAATTGCTCCATTATGAATGTGAGAAAATGAAGTGTGGGTCAGTTTTGAATGTAGACTAAAAACTGTGTATGGTTATTTAATTTATTGACTATTTTAAATATGTATATTGAGACTGAAGATTTGGAGTTTATTGGTGAGGACTGTAAATAGATGTATTATTTTGGGGAAGTAACTTCCAACTGATTGACAAAAGAAATAGCCTTGCACTCCGTGAGGGGAAGCCCCTTGCGACTTCTCGAGAGGGAAAGTAGCAGGTGACAAGAAAGGCAGTTGATGAGGGTGATGAGAAAGGTAGAGGAAGAATCCAAGACTGGGGCTTAGATCAGGGGTGAGTAAGGATATATGAGAATTTCGTTCCAGTTTATTAAACTTCAGAATTTCCCCTGATCACAACTGTGAACAGGAGCGCCACATATGTGTTCTGGGGGCCAAAGCTCACATATTCCAGATCTCACAGCCCCGTTCACAAAATGCACTTTTAAAATGCACATTTTGAAAAAATAAGCATTCTCACACTTCAGTCAATGGGGGATGGTATTTACTTGATTGTGTGCTTTAAGAAATGCATATCCACGTGAGCATTTTCCCCCATTCCAACAGCAACAGCTCATGTTCGGGAATGGGAACAAGGTGAACCGAGCGTTGAGATGGAAAACAGGAAACCTCACGGAGCTCCAGCTCCCAAGTGGTGAAGGACGCCTGGCCCTCCAGATGTTGTTGGGCTGCGGCTCCCATCCACTATATCCAGCTTAGCCAAGGGTGAGGGCAGATGGGAGTTGGAGGCCCACATCGGGAGGGTCACATGTCCCCATCCCTGGGATAGATGGGAGTGTTAAATGGAAAGTGGGAATGGATGAAATATTTCTAGTTAAGATGAATAACAACACAGCGCAATCCTATATGTATCTACTCAGAAGTAAGTCCCACCAAGTTCAATAGGGCTTCATAGAATGATAAAATAGTAGAGTTGGAAGGGGCCTACAAGGCCATCGAGTCCAACCCCCTGCTCAATGCAGGAATCCAAGGCAGAGCATCCCTGACAGATGGCTGTCCAGACTCCAGCCTTGTCTTGAACGCCTCCAGTGTGGGAGAGCCCACCACCTCCCTAGGTAATTGGCTCCTTTGCCATATTAACAGTCAAGACGTTTCTCCAGATGTTCAGCCGGAATCTGGCTTCCTGTAACTTGAGCCCATTATTCCGTGTCCTGCATTCTGGGATAATGGAGAAGAGATCCTGGCCTTCCTCTCTGTGGGAACCTTTCAAGTACTTGAAGAGTGCTATCCTATCTCCCCTCAGTCTTCTCTTCTCAAGGCTAAACATGCCCAGTTCTTTCAGTCTCTCCTCATAGGACTTTGTTTCCAGTCCCCTGATCACCTTTGTTGCCCTCCTCTGAACCCTCTCCAGTTTGTCTGCAATGTTCTTAAAGTATAGTGCCCAGAACCAGAACCAGTACTCCAGATGAGGCCTAACCAGTGCTGAGTAGAGGGGAAATAGGACTTCATGGGATTTGGAAGCTATGCTTCTATTAATGCAGCCCAAAAGAGCATTGGCCTTTTTTGCAGCCACATCACATTGTTGGCTCATATTCAGCTTGTGATGGACAACAATTCCAAGAACCTTCTCACCTGTAGTATTGTTGAGCCAAGTATCGCCCATGTAACTGTGCATTTGGTTTCTAGGTGCAGAACTTGGCATTTATCCCTATTACATTACATTCTGTTGTTTTCTGCCCAGCACTCCAGCCTATCAAGATCACTTTGAATTCTGTTTCTGTCTTCCAGGGTATTAGCTATCCTGCTCAATTTTGTGTCATCTGCAAATTTGATAAGCATTCTCTGCACCTCCTCATCCAAGTCATTAATAAAAATGTTGAAGAGCACTGGGCCCAGGATTGAGCTCTGCGGTACCCCGCTCATTACCTCTCCCCAGTTTGAAAAGATCCCATTGATAAGCACTCTTTGAGTCTGATTCCGTAGCCAACTGTGGATCCACCTGATCATTGTTTCATCTAGCCCACTTTTAGCTTGTTTGCTAATCAGGATATCATGGGGCACTTTGTCAACAGCTTTGCTGAAGGTGAGGTATATTATGATCACAGAACTCCTGATGAAGTTCTTCATGCTGTGGCCAAACACATTCTTCCCAGCCTTTGTGAGTTGCAAGCCATCCCTTGCCAACAGTCCATCTTCCAGGAAGTATAGCCCATAGTTCCAGAATCCAAATCTCTCGCACTGGCACCACCTTTGTAGCCAGTCATTCACCCGGAGTATTTTTCTTTCCCTTTCTATCCCTCTTCTAACTACTGCAAGGATGGACAAGAAAACTATCTGGGCCCCAACATTCTTGAGTTTCCTTCCCAAAGCTTCAAAGTCTGGCTTATTCCCATGAACCAATTTGATCGATGAAAATGGTCTAGAACTAATGAGTTGGCTACAGATAAAGGTGCCTGATGGGAGGCTCACACATACAAATCACTCCTCTCATATGAACATAATACAGAGTCAATTCATTGGTCCATCATAGGGATGGACGAAAGTCCCTTACCTGGTCCCACAGCTTGCTTCGCGGTGGGGGGGAGGCGCTCCGTTCCTCCCCCCGAAATTCTGGCCGGGGGGGAGGCGCCCCATCCCTCCAGCTGAAATTCTGGCCGGGGGGGAGGCGCCCCATCCCTCCAGCTGTGAATCTTCTTCTCCTGCCAGGTTGCAAACGGCGGCGGCCATAGCCGCCGCCGTTTCCGTCCCTGCAGTCAGCCGTGATAGGCTACGTAAATGTTTACGTAGCCCATCACGGCTGACTTCGGGGGGGGGAAAGCGTGTATGCAAATGGCGGCGCCCATGGGCGCCGCCATTTGCGTTCCTTATTTGGGCACGTGTAGTCTACGTAGACATTTACGTAGACTACGGCAAAAATAAGGGCAACGCAAATAGCCCTTATTTGCTATTTAATAAGGCAAATTATTAAATAGCAATATTTAATATTGCTATTAAAAATAGCAATATTATTGCTATAATATTGCTTTTTTTTTCCCCCAAAGTCAGCCATGATAGGCTACGTAAATATTTACGTAGCCTATCACAGTGTTTTTTGAAAATCTAGCCGTGATAGGCTACATAAATCTTTACATAGCCTATCACGTTTGTTGTGTTGTTGTTTTTTTTACACTTGGAAATGGCGGCGGTGGCAGCCGATCGGAAGACCGGCCGCCGCCGAACCGCCACCGGGAGCCGCCACCGCCAGGGACATTCGACCAAGGTAAGTCCCATCCTGGGGGGGGGGGCAGGGGGCGGACCGTTTCTCCACCAATTTCGGGGGGCCGAATGCGTTGGCATTCGGCCTCCCGGAGATTTGTGGAGAAATTCTCCAACATCCCTAACAAAATATTGTCCACTCCACTCCAGCAAAATTTCTCCAGGGGGCCAATGTCAAGCAGAGTTTTTCGCAAGCCTCGCTGGCTGAAAAGGTATGCATCGTTCCAGGCAGGTTTTAGTAATTAATAATCAGATGATCACTGAGATCCTTTTTAAACTGGAGATGCAGAGGATGGAACATGAGTAATTATGCATGCAAAGCATGTGCTCTGGCCACTCCCAGGCAGGCTGGCCTTTTTCCTGACCTATTAAAACAAGCCTTATTCCAAATAGTCTGGAAGCTTAAAGACATCACCAGGTTTCATCCTTCTGCATTTCAGCTGCCAAAAAGAGGCCTTTTCCTTCTTGCTGTGATTTTCCAAGTCCTGTGCAGCCCATCTGTTCGTGCTCCTTTTCTGTAGCTTAGCTTTGTTTCAACAACCATACTGCAATGGTATTGAATCATTTATATTTTTAAGATAACTGCAGCACCTGGTACGAACTGCACAGTGAGAGAGGCCATCTAAAAGGCTAGGCTTAAACTGGAGCATAACAATAGGAATGTTCCCCCCACACACACAGTAGTGGCCAGTGGGCATTCAATTAAATATGGTACTCTCTTTGAACATTGTAAGCAGGTTTTGCTCTGTTACTAGTTCATAACTCTTTTAAACTAAGCCTGAAGGGTCAAAACTTGGCTGGCTCCTAGTGATTCATTTTCCTTGGCAGGCCAAAAGCCAGTTGTTGATGGGTCTCTTGCTATGTCATGCTGTGCAGCTGAACACAATGGTGCTGCCTCAGCAAGTACAGTGCTTGCTATAATGGTTTAGCTTTTTAAAATTATGGTTTGCTTTCAGGGACAGGTATTTGCTGCAGAAAAAAATGCCCATGTATTGGATTCTATGTTGAGAAATAATCGACAATTTCATTTATTTCAGTGTATTTACACGACACTTTTAACAGTAGTTATCAAAATGGCTTACAGGTGACAATAAGAAGATCCTAATGACTAAAAAAAACCATATTGACATTTCTTACACTTGCCTTGCCAGTAATCCTCTGCATGGGGATAGAGTGGGTACATGCACCACGCTTCCACAACATAAATTAGCACTAAACTACATGCTACATTAAATACATAACTTGCAGCTGATCCGCACCATTTTTTTTACCTTAGTATAAGTGCATGGGGGCCCAGTGCAGACTAGGACTACCACACATGGGTAGGGGAGGTTTAAACCTTCCCACTCAGCCCCTCCCCCCACTGCATGAGGGCTAAAACCCACCCTCAAAACTCCATTGATACCAAAATTTGAAGGGGGGAGGAAGTGGCTGAGTGGGAAGGTTTAAAGCTCCCCAACCCATGTGCAGTGGTCCCTAATCCAGACCAGGCAGTCCACCCACTTACACTAAGTTAAACAAAAGGGTGAGAATCAACTGCACACTATGCATTTAATGTAGCATGTAGTTTAGTCCTTAAATTCACATGCAGTGCTCACATAACATGTTGAGGTTCATGTGCATGTATGTTTCATTTGCTCCATCTCCCCTGCCCTTCTATTTGAGGGGAAACAGGGCTTCACCTGTTACCATGACATGTTACCTTAAGTGAGGGAGGGGACATTCATTCACTCTTCCAACGTATGAAGAGGATCTCCAGCTGGGCAAGCCATAAGTGTGTAACCAGCAATGTCAGAGGCAAATCCAATTGACATTACTATGATGCATGAATGGAGTCAGGAATGTACCACCACATAACGCAGGGAACCATGCACACAGTTAGAACTTACTGCCAGGGAACTATGCACTGCCACGACATCACCTCATTTTAAGAACACAAAAACAGCCCTGCTGGATCAGACCAAGCATCCATCTAGGCCAGCATTCTGTTCACACAGTGGCCATCCAGCTGTCAATGGAAAACCCATAAGCAGGACATAAGTGCAACAGCACCCTCCTGCCCATGTTCCCAGCAACTGGTGTAGACCCCAGGTACCTAGCATGCAAGTTATACTTGCGTTTGCTCTGCAGTTATACTGGCGTTTTAGTCTAGTAATTGTATAATTTGCAAAAGCATGGGAGCTGGAACAGCCAAATAACTAGGCTATGTCATTTTCACATCCCATAATTCCATTCTGTTTCCACATTAATCTCAGATTTTTCTTTTTTTCTTTTTAAATACTCTCAAAATAAGTATTGAAATAATATTTTGACACACTTATCTTGCTGTGTCACAACATTCAGAGATCTACTTATTTATTCCTGTTTATACTCAACTTTTCTGCATAAAGCTCCCAAGGCAGATGACATCAGTACTCATAAAAGTAAAATAAAACCATTTTTAAAAGTCAACTCAATTAAAGAAAAAGTCAACAACCATAGAATTTTAAAAGTAGATACATCCAATCAAAGACACCAACAGGGAGCACATTAAAACATATGAAGACAGGCCATAATTTTTTTTAAAGGTCAGCTTGGTAAACCAAAGGGCTGTCTAAATGTATTTTAAAAACTGTTCATCTGACTGCAGAAGGACATTAGAGAGGAAGCCACTTTTCTGTGGCACAGCCACTGAAAAGCCCTTACTTGTCTTCCCATCACACTTGACTTAGATAGTGGGACAGAAGCCCTATTCAGGCATTATTGCCTGAACTTGTGGAGGGAAGAGGGGAGCACTTGCTAGCTCCACCCTGGACCTTTCCAAATTGAGCAGAAAGGTCAGAAGGAGGATTCGTAGCACATTTAGAGGAACATGCTTAGAATCCTCTGTACAATCACATACCCTGAAAGTGCAGGGATTGTGCATTGTGTTCCACATATAAAAACACCTTATTTCTATTATTAATATCATTATCTTCATCATGTCCTCAATACCACCCAATAGCTGAAGCCCTCTGCGCAGTCCACAAAAATTACAAACCACAACTACAAACTACAGATGCGAGATAATAAAAACATAATATAAAATCTTTAATGTACAACATTTAAAACTATTTAAACCGCTAAAATAGTTACAGTAAGATATTGGACCTGATAAAAACAGTTGATATAAATGCCCCATCATATGCCATCAAATGCCCAGGAGTAGAGGACAGTCTTAACCTGGCACCAAAAAGATGAAGATGACAGTGCTGGTGCCAGGAAGACCTCAGTGGGGAGAGCTTTCCATAAGGAGGGGGGGCACTGAGAAGGCCCTCTTCCTCGTTGCCACCTCCTAAGCCTCCCTTGGAGGAAGACCTCAGATGTTGATTGCAATGTCTGGGTAGGTTGTTTCTAAACAGTATAATTGTCAGGCTCCCAGAAGACCCCCACTCAGTGGAGACCTCTTTGGAGAGGGAGGAGGAGTTTGATCCCTCAGCACACCTCTCACCTACAGCAGACCTGGGGCAACCTTAGACATTCTGGGGCAGGGGTATCTTGCTTGAGGTCTCCAAAATCCCCTTCATCCCTGTCCTGAGCACTGGTAGTGACAGACCAGGTGGATGCTCAAAGCTATCCCTGGAGTGCCTACCTGGCTGCTTGAAGACCGTTTTGGCCAGGATACACATGGGAGGAAGTGTCTGCTCATGAGGACAAAGACCCAGCTGCAACTGGTGAATTAGAGACAGCCAATCTTCATCAAACCTTTGTTGGGTTAACAGCTCCCATAGAGCTATTTTGACTCCAGCTACAGGCACTGAACAACAAAACAGATTTAATTGGTGTGCATGACATGTGCAACTGACTTAATTGCCATTCTCCCTGACCTGGTCAGGGTTGGTCTTGGGTAGATATGTATAGGTAAATAATATACATATGGATTAAGAGAGAAAAAGGATGATAGATCTAAATGTTAACCACTTTCTCCCCTGCTCCCTCTAAGATGGTGATGAGTAGTGTACCATGACCAGTGTGGTGCAGAAATTAAAAGCGTTGGACTGGGGAGTGCTGGATTAAAATTCCTATTCAACCCTGAGCCAGTCATAATATCATTCTAACCAATCTCACAGAATTGTTGTGAGGTTAAAAGAGAGGAGAATCATGTACACCACCCTGACATCCTTGGTGGAAGGGCAGCATTAAGAAAATGTCAGAAGTCCAAAAAACCACTGGTGTGACTAACCTTAGGTAGACAGCTTCTAGAAATGTTTTTTCATTGGGGAAGAGCTATACGCATTATTCTTCTTGTACTTCTGAGAGAAATATAGTCCCTCAAGGTAATATTCTTGTGCGTGAGGAAGAATATGAATTGATATAGCCCTGCAGACTGATTTTTTTTCCCATTACAACTAAAATCATGTTCTACATGGACAGAAGGAGCTCTATCCGCCTCCTGTGTTCCTACTGCCATACTCTATTGACATGGTAACACTGAGGTAAAACAAAGAGCTGTTCAGTCACCACACCCAATTCATTCTTTTTAAATGCGAGATTGTCAACACTGTGTGGTATGGGCAGCTGCCTGTGAGGAACTTGCCAAAAACCATCAAACCATTGAACACACAACATGCTAAACAGCATGTTTATCTTCAGGTGAAGATAAATGGCTGCTCCAAGTAATTTTTAGTAACCTCATGAACTGCTCTGCCCCTTCTCATTATTGTGAGAGAGCCCCGTGATCTAGAAGCAAGCACTGGGATCCAATGGTGCTTCCCCCCCACCCTATTGAAGTGTGAAAATGGTGAGATTTTGAGATGTAGGCAAATTATATAAGTGCAAAACCTTTCTCACTATTTTTATGGAAATCTCAATCCTTTTCATAAAATGGCATCACATGTAGATGCTTTTCACCAAAAGAAGATGAGCAAATTTTAAATAATTTTTATACATCATGTGCACAATTGGATTAATTGCACACTATGTTCCCCATTCAAAGAGCACCATCTCCTTGTGACTGCAGTCCTAAACACAATTATTCAGGGATAAACTCCCTTGAACACAGTGGGACTTACTTCCAAGTAATTATGCATAGGATTGCACCTATGGTACAAGGACTCAACCATCACTGTGTGGATCACATGCGATCTCCAAGAACTTCAACAGCTTCTCTGAAATTTCAGTCTTGGGCTGAAAGAGGATCAATGCCCCTGCTTAAGGAATAGGAACACCATTAAAAATAAAGTAAACAAGACACCCTCCAAGCTGAATGCAGGTGTTTGACAAACATCACAATTTTACTAGGCCCCTATGCCTAGAGTAATATTTGTATTTATTAAGCACCTCAATAATCTGGGTGATGTGCAAAAATTAAAAGCATAAGACAAGCCTTACCTGCAAGCATACAATCTAATGCAGGCCAGGAGCTAAAACAGAACGTTTATGAAGTTCCTAGAAGGCCATTATAGAGGGCTCATGGCCTGCTTTTGGCTTGGTGGATCCCATTTTGTGCAGGCCTGAAATCCCAGGTTCCCTGTTCAGACAGCAAATAACATGGCACAGATCAGGAGCAGGCCACCTTTTGGGGCCATGAGAATATTTGGCAATTTGGGAAACTGTCTTGAGCACAACCACAAAATGGCTGCCATGGGAGGCATGACAACGTACAATTAGCCTGCCCAAACACTGAATGCAAGGCAGAAGTGGGGTCTTAGCTCTAACATACTCAACGACTCTTTTGAATCCACAGCTTTCAGTACCAACTGAAATTTGGTACTGAATTTCACAGTAATCCCAGGTTCCAGTAAGAAAATGTGTTAATTTTAAATAAAAAATATGGGAGGGGTATAGCAACTTGGCTAGTAGTGCTCAGAAAAGTGTCTAGGGGTTCACTGATGCCCACAGATGCCACATTGCCTACCCCTGGCATAGATTACGCCTTCACTCAACAAGCCGGTTTTGCCGAAACTCCACCTTGCTGTAAATCCTAAAGAGATATTGCATTTGTTTCTAGGATTGTACTTTTGTTTACAAAAGCAAACAGGGCATCTATCTTGTCTTCTTGAACTTTAAGGGAGGGGGGCAGATTCTTAAGGCGGTTCAAATGCCTGGTCTTGAAAACATTCCATTGGTAAGATAGGGCTGAACTAAAACCTGGGAAAAGGGGAATATCAGGAACAACTTTCCTCCCAGCAGAATGCATCACTTTTCTGCTCATCGTTCCTGAAAGACCACCTTCTCCAATCCTAGTCTGCCCAGGTCTTGAGATCTTCGGGAGGGACCCTTCTTTCTAGACTGCCACCTTCAGAGGCACGTTTGGTGGTGACACAAAAGAGGACCTTCTCGGTGGCCACTCCCAGGCTGTGGAACGCACTGCTGAGGGAAGCTAGGTTCATTCCCCCTCTGCTGTCCTTCTGCCAGCAGGCAAACACCTTTTCATTCAATGGGCTTTTGGCACAGCAGGTCTGTTGGGATGGATGCTGTTTTTACTCCGTTTTTATGTGTTTAATTGTGTTTTAATGTACTTGCTTACTGTTGTTTTTATCAGTGATTACAAGCCACCTTGAGTGGCATTTTTAGTAGAAAGGCAGGGCGCAAGTCAAATAAATAAATAAATAAATCCAGGGGTTCTTAAAAAGAGGGCAAAGTGTTTGCATTCCCCAACTCAGATAGGCGCCCCCCTACAGCATCAGTTCCTCACCAAAGAAAAAAAACAGATTCCTCCCTCAACCATTTGTGTAGCAGCAATCCAGCCAGGTAGTGCCACTGCCTAACAAGGACCTGTTGCAGCCTTATTATTATTATTATTATTATTATTATTATTATTATTATTATTATTAAATGTATTAATCACCCATCTGGCTGGTCAGCCAGCCACTCTGGGCAATGTACAGCGCATAATAAAACAGTTTAAATCAATAAAATTCTACAATAAAAACTTTTTCTAAAATACCCTACCCCCCCCTCCAAATGCCTGCCTGAACAACCACATTTTTAATGCACAGCGGAAGTTCATTAAAGAGGGAGCATGGTGGAGTTCCCTAGGGAGGGAGTTCCACAGAGTGGGGGCCACCACAGAAAAGGCCCTCTCCCTCGTCCCCACCAGTCTAGCAGTCCTGGCTGATGGGACAGAGAGAAGGCCATCCGAGGCTGATCTTGTTAAGTGGCCTGTCTGGTGTTGCTGGAGGCACTCCTTAAGATAGGCTGGGCCGGAACCATATAGAGTTTTAAAGGTCAAAACCAACACCTTGAATTTGGCCCAGAAAACAACTGGTAACCAATGCAACTCCTTCAGCACTGGAGAGATGTGATCTCGCCGGCAACTGCCTTTAATCAGGCGAGCTGCGCGTTCTGTACCAGCTGCAGATTCCGAACCGTCTTCAAGGGTAACCCCACGTAGAGCACATTACAGTAGTCTAAACAAGAGGAGACCAGGGCATGTACTACCGATGGAAGCAGATGGTCGGGAAGGAAGGGGCGCAGCCGCCATATCAGATGGAGTTGATACAGCGCTGTCCAGCTCACAGCTGACACCTGAGCCTCCGTGGACAGCTGGGAGCCCAAAATGACCCCCAAGCTGCGGACCTGGTCTTTCAAGGGTAGCCGTACCCCATTCAACACCAGGTCAACATCCCCCAGCCTCCTCTTGTCTCCCACCAGAGGTACCTCAGTCTTGTCAGGGTTCAGCTTCAGCTTATTCCTCCCCATCCAGCCACTCACCGTCTCCAGACATTTGGACAGGGATTCTACGGCCAACCTTGGTGAAGATTTGAAAGAGAGGTAGAGCTGCGTGTCATCCGCATATTGATGACACCGCACCCCAAACCTCCTGATGATAGCCCCCAGTGGCTTCACATAGATGTTAAATAGCATCAGGGAGAGGATGGAACCCTGTGGCACCCCACAAGTGAGTGGCCACGGGTCCGAAACCTCCTCTCCCAGTGACTTAATGACTTCTTCTTTGGAGCTATGTATGTTTGAGTCCCGCTTTTCAAATCAGTCTTTGCTGATAAGAAATAGAGAAATGTAATCAATACAATAACAGAAATACTGTAATACTCACATAGCCAATTAGCTTTTGCTATGTGATGACGTCACCAAATACGAATGAGGCAAATTAGCTTCATTTGCCCTTACTGACATTGTCACATGTGGGGGGGGATCTCATTCTGGCAACAGCGAAGATCTATTTGATGAAAAACATGGTTCTAAATAAGCACACATCTAGGCTGCGAACATCAGTGAACAGGCCCCAAAGTCATAAACACTGGGGCACATTTTCATAGAATCGTACAATAGTAGGGTTGGAAGGGGCCTACAAGACCATCGAGTCCAACCCCATGCTCAATGCAGGAATCTAAGTCAAAGCATCCCTGACAGATGGCTGTCCAGCTTCATCTTGAATGCCTCTAGTGTGGGAGAGCCCACTACCTCCCTGGGTAGTTGGTTCCATTGTCGTATTGCTCTAATGGTCAAGAAGTTTCTCCTGATGTTCAGCCGGGATCTGGCTTCCTGTAACTTGAGCCCATTATTCCGTGTCCTGCATTCTGGGATGATCGAGAAGAGATCCCGGCCTTCCTCTCTGTGACAACCTTTCAAGTACTTGAACAGGGCTATCCTATCTCCCCTCAGTCTTCTCTTCTCAAGGCTAAACATGCCCAATTCTTTCAGTCTCTCTTCATAAGGCTTTGTTTCCAGTCCCCTGATCATCTTTGTTGCCCTCCTCTGAACCCTCTCCAGTTTGTCTGCATCCTTCTTAAAGTGTGGTGCCCAGAACTGGACACAGTACTCCAGATGAGGCCTAACCAGTGCTGAGTAGAGGGGAACTAGTACTTCCCAGGATTTGGAAGCTATACCTATATTAATGCAGCCCAAAATAGCATTGGCCTTTTTTGCAGCCACATCATATTGTTGGCTCATTTTGCCTCTGAAGTCCCATTTTGCATGGAAAAATGTTCTCTCTAGAACATTCAGCTAAGCCTGTTTTTAAAAGCTGCATATGAGCATTTATTGAAGTTACTTTTTTTTTTTACACCTCCTAATAAATCAGACACACAGGTCCTTCTGAAGAATAGTCTCGTGTGAAACCACCTCCTCATGTTCCCTAAAATGACCTCCTGCCTCTTGCAAAAAAAGCACACTGGTAATAAGGGGGGGAAATGTAAAGAACGAGAACTGAGATGGGGTCGGGGGGAGGGCAGGGAAAGAAAGTTTGTGAAAAACATTGCCCTAATTATCTAAAGATCAGTAGCTATTTTCTGTTCTTTAAAGACTTTCTTTTCTCTTGGTCTCATGCAGCCTGTTGGCAAAAAGCAAACCACGGATCGCTGTCTTGTGACTCACCCCCGGTGTAAAAATATCTCCATTTGGCAAGTCATATTAATCACTTTCTCATTCTCTCATTGTGTTAGGAAATAGCCATTTCCCCCCTCTCATTTTCAGTTCATGTTGCCAGGTCTCATGTTTCAGAGTTTCAGCCTTTTTCTCAGGCTCTCCAAGGGAAGGAATAGAATCTTCAGGGCAGGGGCCAGAATCCAATGTGCAAGCTATTTGTTGCTTGGCTCGACAGATGTTGCTTTGTTGCTTGAGGGATTTTGCTTCACCACCATCATCCATGCCCAATAGGCTTCAGCCTGGGGTGCCATGCACAGCAAACCTCTCCTAGATGTCACTGGGGATTAGGGATGTCAGAGAATTTCGCCATGAATCTCGGGGAGGCCGAATGCCAGCACATTCGGCCCCCCGAAATCGGTGGCGAAACTGTCTGCCCCCCCACGCCCCCCTGGGACGGGACTTACCTTGGGCGAATCTCCCTGGTGGCGGTGGCTCCGGAGGCAGTGCGGCGGCAGGGCGGTGGCGGGGCGGTGGCAGGGCAGCGGCGGCGGCCGGTATTCCGACCGGCTGCCACCGCCACCATTTCCAAGTTAAAAAAAAAAAAATGATAGGCTACGTAAAGATTTGTGTAGCCTATCACGGCTAGATTTTTAAAAAATACCGTGATAGGCTACGTAAATGTTTACGTAGCCTATCACAGCTGAGTTAAAAAAAAAAACTGTGTGTATGCAAATGGCGGCGCCCATGGGCGCTGCCATTTGCGTTCCTTATTTTGGCACATCTAGTCTATGTAAACATTTACATAGACTACAGCAAAAATAAGGGGAACACAAATAGCGTAGCATCTACGCTATTTGCGTTCCCCTTATTTTCGCCGTAGTCTACGTAAATGTTTACATAGACTAGATGTGCCAAAATAAGGAACGCAAATCCTATAATCTTATAAGGCCCATGGGCGCCACCATTTGCGTACACACGGGGTTTTTTTTCCCACTCAGCCGTGATAGGCTACATAAACATTTACATAGCCTATCACGGCTGACTGCAGGGGCGCAAACGGCGGCAGCACCATTTGCAGTCCCTGCTGGCCAGGATTCGTGGCGGGAGGGACGGGGCGCCTCCCCCCCGGCCAGAATTTCAGGGGGGAGGGATGGTGCACCTCCCCCCCGGCCAGAATTTCGGGGTGAGGGACGGAGCGCCTCCCCCCCACCGCAAATCAAATTTCATCACAGGTAAGTGACTTTCGTACATCCCTACTGGGGATGGGTGACAATTTCAGTTCAGTTTGGTTTTGAATTTTGATAAGAATTTACCAACATTCGCAAACATCTCTGGAACAAAAAGAATTTGAGATATTAAAGAATCAGATGTGGAAGAAACCCAAACTGACAGGCTTCTCCGTCCAGGCCCAGGGCTTTGAGTGCTTTGCTCTTAAAAGTCGTCTTGAATCCCTGTGGATTCAACCATGTTAGTGCTGAATTATAGGGCTGTGCAGGGACACCCCCTCCCCAATCCACCTCAGAGGCCACTTCGGGGCTTCCAAGGTGGGCCCGATTTACTTTGGGCTGATTCGGGGGCGGGGGGGGGCTGACCTTCTTTGGCTTCTGAAGCTGGAGAGGGATTTGGATGTCTGAATCCTGCTTCATCCGCACCACCCACTGTGCATGAGCCCCCAGCTCCTTACCTGAGCCCTCAGAACATGTGCCGGCAGCCATCTTCTTGTTCCAGGGAGTCGCCATTTTTAAAAAGACAACTCCCTGTATTTCCGGAAATAGAACCTGCACAAAT
The DNA here is from genome assembly GCF_057233095.1 of Heloderma suspectum. Lineage (NCBI taxonomy): Eukaryota > Metazoa > Chordata > Lepidosauria > Squamata > Helodermatidae > Heloderma > Heloderma suspectum. Next base: position 196,221,932 of record NC_139460.1, on the reverse strand, counting down.
AGCAGCCATAAAGCCTTCAAGTACACCATATTAATGTTGTGAGCTTGATGGCTGCCATTTGCACAGGATCTAATTCTGGAAATACAGGGAGTCACCATTTTAAAAATGGCAACTCCTGAACAAGAAGGTGGCTGCCAGTGCACACCACAGGTAAGGAGCTGGGGGCTGGGCAGCAGCACCAGTGGTACAGCTGGGCTTCCGGATCACTCTGAAGTGCTTGAAAGCACACTGAAGTGCTTCGGAGCAACCCAGCCGGCTTCATGCCACTTCATGCCCCTGCCATCTTGCCTTGGAAACAGCGCAAAGCGCCCCCAAGCACCCCACTGGCTCAGAGTTTGGGCTCTGGGCTGAAGCAGTGTACAGACCTGCTAAATTTAGATTTGTAGAGTTGCCTGCCATGTAGCATCTTTAAGAGCTACATGGCAGGCAGGTGCATCATGGTCCTTCCCATGCTGGGAATAGCTGCACCCACTGGATGTGGTGGGTGTCGTTGGGTCTGAATTCACTTCAGTTCAGTCTTGATAAGTATTTACTAAAAATTCCCAAAGTTCTTCATATTCAGGACAGAAAGAATTCGATGTTTTAAATGTGGATTGAAGTGAAACGAACAGATTCACTCACCCCTAGGTGTCATCTTCTGTCCCCAGGCTGCACCACCCTCCAGCTCTAAGTTCCCTACCCCCCAGATAGGTCCCATGGTCCAAGACTCAGAAGACCTGGCAATCCTATCTTCAGTAGCCAACTATTGTGTGAAAATGTCTCACAGACTTAATTTCATTTAATGTATTGTATTTTGAATCCACCCAATAGCAGACATTCTCTTGAACAGACTTCAAGGTCTGCCATTCAGTTGATAGCTTTATAAGCATTGAATTAGCACATGGCAAAACCTCTGAACCATTCTTTATGAACTCCATTCCCTTCTTTAATTAGCAATGAATAAATTAAGATCAGAATTATGTAAATTAACTTCATCAAGTTTCAGAACATTCTTCTAGCATTTAGAAATAGCATTGCACAGCAGTTATACATTCACCCTTATTGTACATCTCCTTCAAAGTTGGTACCTCACATTTCAGGGGGGTGTTAGGACTTTGTTTTCAAGGAAACCAAGCCTTATGAGATATTGGTTCATGATCCACCACAGATTTTGAATGCTTACTTGATGTACCAGGAAGTGTAAATTCTGCAGACAAGAGTATTCTTTTAGATCAGGACTACTGGACATGATCAACTAGGAATTACTCCATTATGAACAATTCAGTCCAATGGTACTTGAATCCCAAAGGAGATGCCCTCAGTGGACTATATCCATATCAACCAGTCTGCCAAGTCTCTCCTAAACAAACCCATTTCCTATCCAAGTAGGTCCCAGGCCCAACAAAGACATCAACTCTTCAGTGCTCTGATCTATGCCACCATCTACATGTTGGCTCACATGTGTACAAACAATACAATGGCTCAGTTCATATGCAATCCCCCACAGAGCTGCTGGTGGGCTTGCAGCCTAACAGACATTATGTGGACTTACCAGATATATGAACCAATGCTTTCACACTGGGACTGTATATATGGGTGTGAAGGTCTGGGAGGAAAATGGGAAAAATAAGGAAAAAAATGGGGGAGGGGTGGGAATAATGTAAGAAAACGTTTTATTATTTTATTGCATTGCATTTTTCCCAGGGGTTTTTGGAAAATTTGGGGTGGGGGAACAGTTTTTCTGGGGGGTTTCCAGGCCTTCACATCTCTAGCTCTGCCATCTATATAGTTGTGGTTGCTCTTTTATTAGCAGGCACAACTGCAGACAGTAGAGACCTCATATGTACAGTTTCCATGTGGGCACAAAAAGCTTCATACAGTTGATGCCTACATATCAAATGTACCTATTTGAAGGGACACCGGATGTATGAACAGGACAAATGATTCAATACTTGATGACTTGTGACCAAACATGAACCATTTCCACTGAAAAGCATTTTGTTTTCAGACTTTTGAATCAATAAGAATGTTTTACCTGTGGCATTAGATCTGCAACTGCGATGGCTCATTCACGCATGCAAGTGACCAGTTGGTGTTGCAATTGTCAAGCAACAAATTTGCAAATGCATGTGTGAGCCTGTCTGACATCACAACATAGACCACACTACAAAAACAGACCAAAAACTAATAGCAGCTCCCAGATTACTAACAAAAACAATTTTTAAAAGGTGGGGCACAAGTTGAATAAACAACAGTTTGATTACTTTACAAATAGCAAAAACAAAATGGGCTTGACAGGGAGAAAGATATTCAAGCTGGAGGTTTTCTATGCCTTGAACATTGCTAGTTACTTCAAGACTGACTTTCTCTGCTGCAGATTTGCCTCCCATGTTTCATAACCACAGGATATGTTCATCTCTCCATGATTTCCTTTTATATGCCATTTGAATATAATCAGGCCAAAACAGGATATTTCTGAGAGCGAATGGGCTGGGGGTGGTGAATCTTGCACTGAATGTTAAGTGAATTTGGAACAGGACATAAATAACAGTTACTGTATTTTGGCACACAGAAAATGGAAGACAAGATTTATAAAAGTGCTAGTCTGGCAATGTACATACTGTCATAGGCTAGATCTATACTACTGCTTTATAGCAGTACTGAAGTGCACTGATAACTGTTGGGGCATGTTACACATTCGATATACTGCTATCGTAGTGTTATTTCCTGCTTTTTATTCCACGTTATCCAAAATACCGCAACAAATGTCATTGTGTCACCTGTGAGGTATAAATGTGCAAGAGGGATATAGGATTACCATGATGGAATCGAAATGATATGACACAAGGTGTAGATCTGGCCTATAGTGGTAGTAAATAATATCTATATAGCACATTTCTGGTGTTGAAAGCATTTACCTCAATAATCCTATAAAATAGGGCTGTGCACCACTTTGGTTCTGGATCTGAATCCCAAACCGGAGTGGGGTACTTCAGAGCACTTTGGCCTGAATCCAAGGGAGGTCAGGATCGGGCCGAAGCACTCTGAAGCAGGTTGGATCAATCCAAAGCACTTCGGCCCGATCCAGAAAGTTGCCTGCCCAGCTGTGCAAGCCCCCTGCCCCTTACCTGGACCCGTGGGCAGTCATCGGCCTCTTTGAGGGAGTCACCATTTTCTTTTAAAATGGTGACTCTTCTTCTGGAAATTAAATCTTATGCAAATGGCAGCTGCAAAGCCATCATGTACACAATATTACAGTCGTAAACGGCTATTTACACCTGTAATATTGCATACATGAGGGCCTTATGGCCAATACTGCATAACAATTTGTGGAAGAAGAAGAGGTGATGCCCTTGAAGAGGTCGACAGCTGTGGGTGCTCGCTGGGGGGCAGGTAAGTATCAGGGGGCTCACACAGCTGGGAGGGGAGTGATTCAGCTATCTGCATCTTGCTTCAGGTCCAGAGGCTGAAGTGGGTTGGCGTAGCTCCGGATCAGGCCAAGGCTGGTCCAAAGCAGGTTGGGGGGAGGGTCCCTGCAAAACCCTGCTATAAAATACGGGGCTTTGATACATCCCTTTCACACACAGTCACCAGGGAGGGTGTTGTTAAAGAGGGCGGGATGGGTCACAAGGTGGACAGTGCTGACAGGGCACTTAGAGATGCATCATCAGTGAGCACCCAAAGGTGCCTTTAAGGTGAAAGGGGATCCTGGGCCTTGCCTCCCAGGGTTGTGGGAAAGGAGCCCTCTTGGGGCTTGAATGGAACCCCATGGGGGCCTGAATACAGTGCTGGCACCAGGTATTTGAGAGCGCTTGGGTAAGGCATCCTCAATGGCCCCCCTCCCTCAGTGAGTCTACCTTTTGACCGCCACTGTCACAAGTTGATCTTGCTCCTCCTCCTCCTCCTCCTCCTCCTCCTCATCACTGCTACCACTTGTTTCCTTGACAGGCAGAGAGCGAGTGAGCAAGTAGGAAGCGGCATCTGCTACTGCTCCTTCTCACCACCTCTGTCGTCTGGGTCAGAGCAAGAGGCAGGTGAACAAGCAGGTTGCAATGGTGAAGAGGAGGAGCTCTTGTCAGTGGGCCCCTGCTGGGGTGTGGGGCTCATGGCAGGTACCCAACCATGCCAGCCCTGCTTGAATGGGTCACTGTCCTGCGATGGTTGCAGCAGATGCAGTGATGGGGCGAACCACAAAGAGCAGTAATGAAACAGGCAAAGGTCAAAACACAGGCAGGCAGGCAGGCAGGCAGGTACATGGGATCACGCTAAAGCAGGGATGGGCAGAACGTTTACCTGCCGTTCCGGGGGGGGGGTCCGCAGGGGGGGAGGTGATCCATTCCTCCCCCCCGGAATCCTCTTCGGACGGCTCCACTCCATGGCGATTCCGCAGAGCCACCGGCCAGCTCTGAAGTGCCAGCGATATGGCCGCCATGCCATATCGCTGGCTGAAGGACACTACTGACTGCAGACACAAATGGCATCCGGGACGCCATTTGCAGCTGTAAAGGCCTTAGCTTAAGGTAAATGTAGCCATTTACAGCTGCATTTACCTTAAACTAAGGCCTTTACAGCTGCAAATGGCGTCCTGGATGCCATTCGCAGCCGCAGTTAATCCGCCCAGCCAGCAATACGGCAATGGCGGCTGTATCGCTGGCACTCCGGAGCGGCCAGCAGGGAGGATCTAGCTGGCGAAGATTTCTCCAGGAGGCGGAGGTAAGTCTTCCGATCCTCCAAGGACTCTGGGGGGCCGGATTCAAAAGAATCCGGCCTCACTGGGGTCCATGGAGGATTTCTCCCCCATCCCTCCCTACACTAAAGCAGAAATGGTCAAGATACAAGGCATAGGTCAAAACACAATTAGGCAGTCAAATACATTGCAAATAGGGATGTAGCAGGTGTCCAGCTGGGGCTCGAGGCCTGGTGAGAAATGGCCAGCGTGGCCCCCCAGACAGCAGTCCATGGATCCCCGCACTTGCCTGACTCAGCGCATGCCGAGTCAGGCAAGCGCAGCAATCCCTGTTCCCTCACCAAGCCATAAAATGGCGGCTCAGCCTTTTTTTTGGAAAGGGGGATTTTATGCAAATGGTGGCTGTAAAGTGACCATTTACATAAGATTACAGGTGTAAGTGGCCATTTACACCTGAAATCTTGCATAAATAGCCGCTTTGCAGCCACCATTTGTGTAAAACCGACCTTTATGATAAAGGCTGAGCCACCATTTTTATGCAAAATGGCAGCTCGGCAAGGGATCAGGTGCTCGTGAACTGCCTGGCAACTCACCACACACAGCATGCAGGGGCAGGTGTGGGGGTCCAGCGAGCAGTGCATGACCCAGACCACAATGAGTTCACCCACCCCTTGTTACACAGTCCAGAAGCAGAGTCAAGCAAGAGTCCAAAGTCAGTATCACAGTGGTTCAATCATAAGGCAAGGTCAGGAAACCAGGATGCAAGGCAGTAGGAGTTGTAAGACATTGTTTCTAGCACTGGCTAGGGAGACACTAAAGGCTTTTATCCCCAGAACTTGCTGAGCCCTGCCCAGGCTCAGCTGTAGTACATTAGGGCTCTCTGACTAGAGCCCTATTCATGAGGAGATGCTTTCTCATGAGGGGTCCTTTTTGCAAGCAGGCAGTACTTCACCTGGCCATGGTCTGAGTCTGTACCCTCAGGCAACAGCGTTCTTGGGGGCTGTTGGAACAAGAACTTTCCATCTTGGAACAAGAACTTTCCATCTTGGAACTTGGAAAGTTGGAACTTTCCAGCTTGGAACAAGCACTTTCCATCTTCCGAGGGGATGGTCTGAAAATCCTCTCTCGTGAGGGCCCAGGACTTTCTTGGTCAGCCCCAGGATCCCCTGAAGTGTCTTGTTCCACAGGAGCATTTGGCTCAGGAGGCTTCAGATTGTCATCTGAGGAGGATTCCTCCAGAGGGGACATGACAGTCACACACCCAGAGTATTGAGGATCGACGGAATGGGACTCAGGAGGACACCCCTCTACACCTAAAGGTGCACCAAGGGGCTAGGTCAAATACAGCACCATCCCTTATCTTGTGGCCAGGGATGCTTACCCTAACAGAGATTACCTTGCCCTGCACAGGTCCCACCATTGCAGATCTCCTCTGTATTAAATTAATAAAGTTGTGGTCCTAGTTTAAACCCACAACTTCATGTCTGCCTCTTAACTTCTGGCCCACCCTTTGCAATGCACCATTCATGTATTCAGCAGTAATCTCTCAGATACATCAGAGGGCAGAGTACAAAGGGAGTGGTTTGAAGACTGAAGCCTTTACATTCTTACATACTTTTTAAAAGGTTAGGCCACTTATTGCTATTGGGTGTTTTAGGCAGCTGAAAATAAAATCCATACTTTAGATTCATTAAAGAAGCAACCTAGTGCTATTGCAACCAAATTATCATTAAATGCATTTATTGGCATTTTGCAGGGCTTGCTAATTAAAAAGATGGTGGTGTATTAAAAGGTTAGTAAATTTAATAAATTGGTGGTTAATTATCTTCGGAAACTGGGTGAGAGTCAATAGAAAAGGTATTTGATTTGAATGCCAAGCTAGAATTACATGGAGAGAACATGCAGAATCATTACAGGAGTTGTTAAACCTCAATAAAAATGACTTTCAATCATTAGCAGATATGCACTAAATACACAACAACTAGCTATTTCATGTCCTCCCATCCTTGGCAGTAGCCAGCTATTAACAAAACAGTGGAACATTATTATCACTTGGAAATGCTTCCATTTGTTTTTAATAGCTGTAGAGCACAATCCTATGCATGTTTAGACAGAAAAAAGTCCTACAACTCCCAGCATTCCCCAGCCAACCATACTAACTAGGGGATGCTGGGAGTTGTAGGACTTTTTCTGCCTAAGCATGCATAGGATTTCACCCTAAGAAAGGATATTCTAAGTCATTATCAGCAATTCTGACCATTGGACATGCTGGCTGGAGGAACTTGGGAGTTGTGGACCAACAACATCTGGGGATGGCTCCTCATATAATTAGTTAACCTTAGATCAGGGTGGGCAGAAGGTAGACCCCAGAAACCCCTGCCAGCATAGCCAATGGCCCAGAATGATAGGAGTTTGAAGTACAAAACATCTGGAATCTTTCTGCCCACCCCTGCCTTAGATACCCCACAGTAGGGATCGGTGAATCAGCAAAAGTCCTCTGGATTTCATCACAAGTTCATTCTGACTCAAGTCATTTTCAGACTGTGAGCTTTTGGGTGGGGGAGACTTTTCACATGAAAATCCATGTGTATACCTGTGCATATTTTCCCAAAAGTATGCATCAGCTCTGTGCATCTTTGAAATGCATGCATTCTTCTCCCTTTACTTAAAGTATATTTGTGAGTATTTTTCAAATGCACATATACTGTCAACAAATAATAATGTTGGTCCGTGAATCACATTGCAAGCTTGAAAATGTATGGGCTTCAACTACAGATTGTATCAGAGTCCGTGTTTGGTCTGGAAGGTGCAAACTGGGCAAATCCTGATTAAAAAATGAACTGAAACGAAGTTTTCGTACATCCCTACCTCACCGTCATAAGGCTGGTTCACATGAGACGACCCACTTGCATATGGAAGTGTACCGCCCACCCCGCTGCCCAACAGTCTCCCTGCCTGAGCTGACTGAGGTGGTCTTGAGCATGGTGTTGAGAAGCTTATGGTACTGGGGGACCTTAATATTCATGCCGAGGCTTCTTTGCCAGGAGCGGCTCAGGATTTCATGGCCCCCATGTCAACCACGGGCCTGTCTCAAATAATATCTTGCCCAACACATGTTGTAGGACACACTTTGGACCTGGTTTTCTGTGCTGGATTGGGAGAAAATGATCTGCAGGTGGGGTAGCCAGTAATGACTTCTTTGGCATGGACAGATCATTGTTTGATCAGTTTTGACCTTCAGGCCACCTGTAACCTCTACAGGGTGGAGGACTAAATCTGATGGTCCGCCCCCAGAGACTGATGAGCCTGGATGAATTTTTGAGGTCTCTTGGGAATTTTCCTGCAGGCTTAGCCATACAGATAGACAAGCTCACCTGCACCCAGCTTCCCCAGGTGCTCACCAAGCTGCTGCCCCAGCTCGTGCTCGACACGTGTCTGCGCTTGCCAGGACCTGCTCACTGAGTAGCCCTGTGCCCGGTCCCGTGCTGCTCTTGAGAGCTGTCAAAAAATGGACAGCTCTCAAAAGCAAAGGAGAGAAGGTATCCCTACGGGGAGCTGGGAAAGTGCCCCGTTTCTTCTGAGGAAGTGAGGGTGCCAGGCACCGGGAGGAATGGAAGGAATGGGAGGGGCACCCCCTTCCCCACCCCATGCCTGGCAGTTTCACCACCTCAGAAGAAATGGAGTGTAGCAATTTTTTAAATGTCTTCCTTCCATTGTTGCACAAGAACAGAACAAAGACATTTTGAAAAAAGTAAAGTGGGGGGCAGATTGGAGTGGGATTGGGGGCACCCAAGGTGGGCACCCAAAGGGGTCCCTGCCACTCAGGCATCCTCTCTTCCCCCACCACACACTGCCTGCTCCCCCAAAAGACATTTCCCCCCACCAGGTGAAGGATCCTTCTTCCAGGCTGCCTTTTAAAAGACAAGTGGAGAGAGGGATCTTTCAGCCTGACAGCAGGAAAATACCATTTTGGGGGCGCAATCCACCCCCCACACACACCAAGGACTGGCTTGGCCTCATAGTCCTTGGTGGGGGGATAGATCCTCCCCCTCATTTTCCCAAGAAGCACCTTGAAAATCTAATGTCAGTGAATTGCTCCATGTACTTATATTAGATTTTCAAAGTGCTCCTCCGAAAATCGGGGGTGGGGGTGAGAAATCCCATTCCCCCACCCTGGGTCCTGTTGCCCCAAGGACCCATGGCAGGGGGTGGGATTCCCCCCACCCCACCCAATTTTTGCAAGGAGCACTTCCGCAAATGTAAATATTGCGCACATGGGGCAGTAAAAGCCCCAATCTGCGCAAAATTGCAGGCAGCGGAGGGGCTCTATTCACTTACATTAGTTTTCAAAGTGCTCCTCGTGAAAATCGTGGGTGGGGGTGTGGATTCCCACCTCTCCACCATGGGTCCTGTTGCCCCAAGAACCCATGGTGGGCGGGATTCCCACCCCCAATTTTTTTCAAGAAGCACTTTGAAAATCTAATGTAAGTAAATGGAGCTCCTCCACTGCCTACAATTTTGCACAGATCAGGGCCTTTACTACTCATATGTGCACAGTATTTACATTTACAGAATTTCCTGAAGCACCATTTTTCCCACAAAACGGTGACCACAGGAATGCCGGGTGCTCAGCGAGGGCTCATGGGGCGGCTCAGCAAGTATTGGGTGGCGCAAGCGGGGGCAGTGGCATGGCGGGCACAGCCCGAAGATGCAAGCAGGGGGGAGTCTGTCAGACTCCCGGACTGAGTAAGTGCCCGCGCCACCCCTACTTAGCCAGGCCAGCGGAGCTGCTGAGGTCCTGGTCACCACTTGCAATGAGGAGATGAACCAGGCCATCGATATGATTGCTCCAAAACATCCTCAACCTAGTTGTAGAACCATGTCAGCCCCTTGGTATTCCGAGGAGCTGAGGGCGATGAAATGAAATGAAATAACCGTGTCGATGATTAGAGTGCAAATGGTGGAACACTCAGAACAAATATGATCAAACACAGGTAAGAATCCACATGCTAGGGATGTACGAATCCCCTACCTGCCAGTCGGGGGGGGGGAGGCGATCCATTCCTCCCCCCGGAATCCTCGCTGACGAGCTCCGCTCTGCAGAGATTCTGTGGAGCCGCTGGCCAGCTCTGGAGTGCCAGCGATATGGCCGCCATGCCGTATCGCTGGTTGAAGGAGACTTGACTGACTGCGGACACAAATGGCATCCAGGATGCCATTTGCGGCTGTAAAGGCCTTAGTTTAAGGTAAATGCAGCCAAAAATAGCTTCGCAGTCAGTTCCCTTCAGCCAGCGATATGGCATGGCGGCCTGTCGCTGGCAATCCAGAGCTGGAGGATCCTTCCGAAGAGGATTCCACAGGGAGGTGGAGGTAAGTCTTCCGTTCTGCCATGGACTCCGGGGGGCCCAGATTCTTTAGAATCCAGACCTCATTGGAGTCCATGGCAGAATTCTCCGCCATCCCTACCACATGTAGGGATGGATGAAAGGGACTTACCTGGTCCCGCAGCTTGCTTCTCCCCCCGAAGTTCAGGCGAGGGGGGGGAGGCGCCCCGCCTCGCCCGGCCGAAATTCAGGCTGGAGGGAGGCGCCCCATCCCTCACCGCCGAAATTCAGGCCGGGGAGGAGCGCCCCGTCTACCCGGCCGCGAAAAAAAAAAGTAAGTAAAACACACACACACACACCCGTGATATGCTACGTAACGATTTACGTAGCCTATCACGGCTAGATTTCCAAAGTCAGCCGTGATAGGCTATGTAAATCGTCACGTAGCCTATCATGGGTGACTTTGGAAAAAAAAAAGCGCGTACGCAAATGGCGGTGCCCATGGGGCGCCACCATTTGCGTTCCTTAGTTTGGCACGTCTACTCTACGTAAAGATTTACGTAGACTACGGCGAAAATAAGGGAACGCTATTTGCATTGCCCTTATTTTCGCCTTATTTTTTGCATTGCCCTTATTTTCGCCTTATTTTCGCCCATGGGCGCCGCCATTTGCGTACGCGCTTTTTTATTTATTTATTTACGTAATAAAGTTTCCTGACTTTGGAAATCTAGCCAAAGACTTTGGAAATCTAGCCGTGATAGGCTACGTAAATCGTTACGTAGCCTATCACGGGTGTGTGTTTGTTTGTTTTTTACTTTCCTTTTTTATTTTGCAATGGTGGTGGCGGCAGCTGATCAGAAGACCGACTGCCACCCCCGCCGAAACGCCGCCGGGACCCGCCGCTGAGAGGGACATTCGCATGAGGTAAGTCCCATCCCGGGGGGGGCGGGGGGCCGGCGGAGAATTTCACCACCAATTTCGGGGGGCCGAATACATTGGCATTCGGCTTCCCGGAGATTCAGGGAGAAATTCTCCACCAACCCTAACCACATGCAATCTTATTCTGCAGCGGTGATGGCAACAAAGAAATCCAACTTCTCCGCCACCACTGAATCTGCTCAGCGTCGTCCAGCAGAGCTCTTTCATCTGGTTAAAGGCCTCTTGGGCATAGGCCTTGGAACACAAGAAATCAAGCTCACAAAGGCCTACTGTGAACCATTTGCCGGACACTTTGCAGATAAAATTGCTCGTATTCGTGCTGACTTGGATGCCATTGTTTTGACAGAGTCTGATATGGACGGGGCTGGTGCACCATCTAGTCATGTTATGGATACCTTTCGGTTTGTGCAACCTGAGGACATGGACAAACCGCCTGGAGGGCTAAGGTCTACTACTTGCCCTTTAGATCCTTGCCTGGCTGGCAAAATCTGCCAGAGCTGGGCTGGATATCTGGACCTCAGAGGTGGTAAATGCCTCCTTGAGGGACAGCGAGGTCCCCCCAGCTTTGAAAGAAGCTGTGTGGGGCCCTTGCTGAAGAAACCAAATTTAGATCCCATGGTTTCTGATAACTACTGCCCTGTGTCAAATTTACCTTTCTTGGGCAAGGTGCTGGAGCATGTGGTGATCTCACATCTTCTCCAAGCCATTTTGGTTGAAACTTAGTACTTAAATTCATTCCAGTCAGGTTTCAGGCCTGGTTTTGAGATGGAAACAGCCTCGGTCACCCTGGTTGATGACTTACACTGGGGAATGGATGCGGGGAGTGCAACCCTTTTGGTTATTCTGGACCTCTCAGTGGCTTTCGATACTATAGCCCATGGTATCCTTCTGGATTATTTATCTGGATTGGGCTTGGGAGGCACAGTTTTAAGTGGTTCCGTTCCTTTCTGGAGGACTGGTCTCAGAAGGGGGTGCTGGGGGACTTCTGTTCCACCCCATGGCCATTAGCCTGTGGGATGCTGCAAGGTTCTATCTTGTCCCTCATGCTTTTTAACATCTGCATGAAACCACTAGGGGAGGGAAGTCATCAGGAGGTTTGGGCTGAAATGTCATCAGTATGCAGATGATACTCAGCTCTACCTCTCATTTCCATGCACATCCCAGGGAGGCTGTGGAACTCTTGAACCAGTGTCTGGAGGCTGTTTTGGGATGGACGAAGGTGAACAAGCTGAAACTTAACCCAGACAAGATGGAGGTACTGTGGGTTGGGAAACTGACTTCTTCGGATGGAGGTTTACAACTGATCTTAGATGGCACTCCCCCTAAAAGATCTTGGAACTCCCCCTAAAAGATCTTGGCACTCCCCATACAAGACCAAGTGAGCAGTCTGGGAGTCCTCCTGGACTCTGAGCTAACTGGGGAAGCCCAGGTGGCTGCAGTGTTCAGTAGTGCATTTTACCAGCTGAGGCTGGTATGCCAGCTGTGGCCCTATCAGGATAAGACAGACCTTGCCTCAGATATCCATGCACTAGTCATGTCCAGGCTGGACTACTGTAATGCGCTATATAGGGATGGGGGAGAATTTCTCCCCGAAACTTCGGGGGGCCGAGTGCCAACGCATTCGGTCCTCCGAAGGTTGTTCGGGGAGAAATTCTCCGCCCCCCCCCCCCGGGATGGGACTTACCTTTCACGAATGTCCCTCCCGGAGGCGGTTCGGCAGGTCTTCGTCAGGGGCGGGGGCAGCAGCCGGTCTTTTGACCGGCTGCCGCCGCCGCCATTACAAGGAAAGTAAAAAAAAAAAAAAACGCCCCTGTGATAGGCTACGTAACGATTAACGTAGCCTATCACGGCTAGATTTGCAAAGTCAGCCGTGATAGGCTACGTTAATCGTCACGTAGCCTATCAAGGGTGACTTTAAAAAAAAAAAAGCGCATACGGATAATGGCGGCCCCCATAGGGAGCCGCCATTCGCGTTCCTTATTTGGTCCCTGTAGTCTACGTAAAGATTTACGTAGACTATGGCGAAAATAAGGACAACGCAAATAGCGTGTTGTCTTTTTCTTTTGAAGTTCACGGCCGGGGAGACGGGGCGCTTCTCCCCAGCCTGAATTTCGGCCGGGTGAGGCGGGAAGCCTCCCCCCCGGCCTGAATTTCGGCTGGGCGAGGAGGGAAGCCTCCCCCCCCGGCCTGAACTTTGGGGGGAGCAGCGAAGCACCTCCCCCCCACCGCGAAGCAAGCTGCGAGACCAGGTAAGTGACTTTCGTGCATCCCTAGCGCTATATGTGGGGCTGCCGCTGAAGACAGTTCAACAACTCCAGCTCATGCAGAATGCGGCCGCCCGAGTATTGGGGGGGCAAGGCGATTCGACAATCACATAATGCCTATATGTGCCAGCTGCACTGGTTACTGGTATGTTTCTGCGCCCAATTCAAAGGGTTGGTTTTGACTTTTAGAGCCTTAAACGGTTTGCGATGAAGTTACTTGAAGGACACCTTCACCTATATCAGCCTGCCCACACTTTGAAATAAGGAAGAGAGGCCCTTCTCACCTGTGCAACCAATTAGGTGGGTGATCACATGAGAGGGCCTTCTCTGCAGTGGCCCCGCACCTTTGGAACAAGTCAGCATCAGAGGTCCACCATAGCCCATCATTGCAGGCTTTTAAGAAGGCCTTGAAAACATATTATTTTACTTTGGCCTTCTCTTGAAATGACAGCTATTGTTGCTGTTATTGCTGTCATCACTGTTGCTGGTTTTATTGTTGGCTGTTTTTGTTGTTTATTGTTTTTATCACTTTTAATATTTCAACTGTTTTATGTATTTTATTGCTGTAAGCTGCTTTGGGAGGGCTTCTGCCCTGAAAGGCGGCCAAGAAATGTTTTAAATAAATACACTTGATAGGTCAGGGCATGTGACTAAAGTTGATGTAACCTCCATCACCATGCATATAACTGCTCATGGGGCAATGGAGCGCAAAGCGTTGTCTCACTGTCATGACTGTCCACATTTGTATTTGTTGCTTCCTGAAATCAATCTTCCCAAGTATTTGTTGCTTCCTGAAATCAATCTTCCAAAGTGCTTAGCATGCACTGTGGACCTTCTGAAGCTCTGACAAGCTTAGGGCAGCTAAGACAAAGTTAGACTCCTTCAAACCTAAAATGAACAGTGAGGGAAAACAAAAAAAATATTAAAAAGGAAGATACGGGGGGGGGGGAGCATATCATTGGAAAGTGTGAGCTTTACTCTGCAAATAGAACATTTCACTTGATCCCCTCTTTCATGAAAGCTTGGCAGATGCTCAAATGCATCTTCAACCATTCCCATCTGTGATCTAATACATAATAACAAAGTGACTGATATCATTATCCTGTGTAATTTGCTATCAAGACCTTTGCTTAGAGGCTTTGAAATCAAACCCATCAAAGCATATGGGCTCCTCACAGCATTGGCCCATAAATAGATGATACTGCCATCTCTCAGCATGGGGCAAAAATGTTTCTCACAAAGCAGAAGTGGTTACAAATAAATGAATTCCCATCTCCCACGTGGTTCTGAGAACTGAGGATGGTTATACTGATAATCCTAAAATGATTTTCATAAGAAGTCTGGAAAGAACTTTGTTTAAAAAAAACAAACACCAATGAAGTCATTATTCCCTGGTAGTTGGCAAACATTTCCCCCCCATACTATTTGAATCTATGCTCTCCCTTTCTGTTTACTGTCATCTTTACTAGCTGTGTTTATTTTATTGTTTTAAGAAAGCAAAGCATTAACCATCCTGATGCACTTGACGGGATGTTCAGATTTTTGTTCAGATAAACCACCTCCAAAGAGTATGCAGACACCTGTATATAAGCCCAAAGTCAGGAAAGTATAAGACATGGCAAAAGGATCAGAATTAGACACTGCAGTATAAATTAAAAGCTGCCTATGGAAGTAAGGTTAATTAGAAATCTGTAGAAGAGTTATAAATATAAGTGATGCAAAAGGGAAAATAGAGCAATTACGACACATTACACTCATAGCGGTGACAAGGGATAGGTGAGGTGAAGGAGCAATGCTGCATGACCTGCCACTGCTAGTAATATTCAAGAAGCTCCATAATGCTTTAAAACAGCCTTCCCCGACCTGGTGCCCTCCAGATGTGTTGGACTGCAACTCTCATGCTTCCCAGCTATTGGCTGTGCTGGCTGGGAATTATGGGAGCTGCAATGCAGCACATCTGGAACGCCGCTTTAAAGGAAAGTGAGACATATTTAGATTCTCTATGATCCAATCAGCACATTTTTAACAGACTTCAAAAGGTAAGTTGCATAATTCCCTTTCAGCAGAGGCAGATTGCTTCATGTGTGTGTTCTAGCACAGGCTACAAACTTTAATAAAAGAAAGCTAAGCAACTTGGTATTCTGGGATGCCCTTATTCCATAGATCAGTGTCAGAATACAGCCCTACTGAACTGGGATTCGAAAGGTATTGACTTTCCTCTGTATCTAAGTGCTGTCATATCCAGCTGCCACTCCAACCCATTTATATCTTGAAAGATCTTTCATTAAGGCTATGCAGGTCCACAGAATTTGGGCCTTGTGGGGAGGGGGTGGCTGAAGCATGTCACAAGCAGTTTTCAAGTGGCAAGTTAACACTTTTAAACAGAGCATGATCCCATTCCAGGCCTCAGTGAAGGACTGGCTTTGCTGCAAAGAAAGGATGACATATATTAAAGCAAACAACTGGTGATGAGGTAAATGAGCTGCTTAAATGCTCCCTGTAGGAACAGAGGAAACACGCCACAAATATGTTAGAAACATTTGTCATCACACAACTAAGGCCAGGCCTTGAGAGGGTTTTCTTTTCCCATTGGTAGTTTTAAAAAGATGTCAAGACTTGCGGATTTCTATTTTTTGCATTTTAATAGAGTAGATTGCAGGGCGGGGGGAGGACTGAATAATTAAGCAAACTAGGAAGAAGAGTTGAACCCATTTCATGTGGGTGTTCAGCAGTCCCTGTGCAAGCCCCAATGGGCAATTCCCAGAGAAATGCCCAAACCTAACTAGGTCAGAGATTGCATACCTCCCTTGTGGTGGAAACTGGAGAACTGCCAGAAGTGAACTTGAAGCTAAGTTGGAAGTCCCTCCCTCTTCAGGTCTGAGGAAAGTTTTATTCATTCATTCATTCATTCATTCATTCAATACATTTATATCCCACTTTTCCGAGATATACCCTCCTAAAGCAGCTTACAAACAATACAAGGGTTGGATGCAAGTGCATTTAAATATACAAAAAGACATTGAAGCAAGTTTGGAAGTTGTTAAGAATAGAACTCACATATTAACTACCTACTCAAAAAAGGCCAGTTTGAACAAATACATTTTTAAAGCTTTCTTAAAGGCTTGTACCAAAGGTATGAGGTTGAAGAGCCACCACACAGAAAGCCCTGTCACTTGCATTCACCAATCCAGCTGTCCTAACAGACAGACACATGAGCAGAGCCCATGACCAGGACCTAAGCATATGGGCAGGATCATGCAGGCAAAGGTGGTCCTTTAGGTATATTCCATACTGAGGAGCATCCCCAAAGTGAACCTTTTAGACTAGCCAGGCAACTACATGGCCCGTCATGCCAAGAATGGAGAGCCTCTCTTGGTTTGTTCCTATGGGGGCTGGTTCATGGTAGGGATGGATGAATCATTCTCTTTCCAGTCCCTGTCACTTCTGCATGTGTTTATTCATGAGTCTGTTCCATCTCGTTTGCACCTGAATCTGCTGTGTCCATACAAAACACAGCATGGGCAAGGCACTCCTATTGCAAAGTTGAGGTCAGAGTATTCAAACATTTCCAAAGCCATGCTAGGCTCCTGCCACCCGGGGGGTGGGGGAGGGGCAGGGAGAGGATCGGTGTTTGCTGCACCTTTCCTCCTAAAAAAACCCACAGTATTTCCTTTAGACCAGCTCCTATACTTACCTAAAGATTCTCCTGTGCTGACGGTATGGCAGAGGACTGGGAGGGCTTTGAATACTTTCAATATCAGGGTGGTAAGAGCTGTGGATCTTTCCATGGAGGTAGGAAGGGGGGGGCAGTCTGCGATCAGATCAGTTGTGCGAATCAGCAAAACTCAAGCTCAATGAAGTTCTCCAAGTTCCATCTTGAAGCTCGTTCTGACTCAAGTTCTTATCAGATTGCAAATCTTTGTTTTTCTCTTTCCTCATGAAAACCCGTGTGTGTCTTTCCAAACATATGCTTCAACTGTGTGCATCTTTGAAATGTATGCATTCTTCTCCTATTGTGTGCACATTTGTCAAAAGTACACATTTTGATGCACATGTTTCAAATGCATGCATGCTGTGGAATGCAAAGTTTTTGCGTCCATGACGTACCTTGCAAGCTCAGAAATGTATGGACTTCGAATGCAGATCACGTCTGAGTCCATGTTCAGTCAAGAAGGTGTAAACTGTAAATCCTGATAAAAAATGAACATACATTTCTCATACATCCCTAGTTTGGAGGTCTGGCTACGATCATGGAGGGGAAAATCTCATCTGTGGCCCCAGAGACCATAGGTTTGCAGCTCGAAACATGCATTTTAATTTGAGATGGCTGTCACGACAAAATCCAGCCCTTCGGGGGCTCGCCGGATTTCCCTGGAGCCCTCAGCTCAGCTTGCATTTCCGAGCCGAGCCACAGGCTTTTCCTCCAAAGTTTCTCCCCGCAACCCCCACACACACTTAAAATCACTATTTATGCTAATTGCAGGCTGTAACATGCTTGATTTTTTCAACCCCTCAGATGGGTACCTCTGACATCCTTAATATAAATACATATTTTCTCCCAACGTTTTAATGCATTTTGATACCATTTTTGAGCTGAGAACTGCATTGTAAAATTTCAGAGAAGTGTAAAGTCTGGAGAATAACTATGTCATGATCCACAATTTAGTCTGAAAGCTGTGGACCAGGTCAATTTCTATAGGAATTCACAAAGATCACATTCCTCAAGCTTCCTTAGTTCAGGGACTGTAGAGATCCCTGAGAGAGCAATACCATGGGGGGGGGGGAACAGATGGAAATGATGAAATGGGTGTGGGGGTTCCCCCTGGGAGGGATGCTGGAAAAAGGAGATTTTATGTACATGAAAGCAAAATGTACAAGTTGCTCCTGCTCAGCCCTTGCAAAAGCCAATTGCTTCTCCCCATGGAAGTAGTGTCTGCCTTTACCCAGACACTTCCTACTTACGCAGTCATATGCTACAACATCCAGCCAGAAACACAGGAAGTTGCCTATTTAAAGACCTCATAATATCCTTCCCAAAACAAATACAACTCAATTTAATCTAACGTCCTGCCTAGAGTGGCACAGGGACAGAGCTCCAGGGATTCAGCCAGTGTCTTTTCAAAGGCAAGGCTAGTACAGAGACCAAACACAAAGAGGTCCAGAGAAGAGTATGGTCAGCAGGAGAAAAACCAAGGCAGACACCTAGACACAAGTGCACAGGCATTGTTCCAGCAATGTGCCTTGACCTGAAGACTTTTAAGCCTCAGCCTTCAGGGTTCCATCCAAAGCACAGCTGCAAGTCATCAGTGCCACCTGATGAATGGTTTACTCACAAGTATACCTTTACTCATGAGGAGTCCTTATCGCTCAGGCAGGCACTGCTGTGCCTAGAAGCCAGCTGAGCCAACACCCTGGGACTTGGTGGTCACTTGGTATCTATCTCTGAGTCCAAGAGGGGGCTAAGTGTGTCTTCAGGGGGAGGTAAGAGGGTGTCCTGAATTGGTTGCAACAGACTCTCGGTAAAGGGACTAACCAAGAAGCAAGGTAATGAAACAGGCAAAGGTCAAAGCACAAGCAAGCAGCCAGATATGTGGGGTCAGGCTAAGGCAAGTGTGGTTGAGATTGCAAGCAGAGGTCCAATACTGTTAGGCAGTCAGATACATTACACAGCCACAGAGGAGTCTAAGGATCAGAGCATCAATCACAATGCACAGACCAAGAGGTAAAGTAGAAGACACAGCATTGTTTCTAGCACTGGCTAGTAGGGATGTCAGAGAATTCCACCACGGATCTCAGTGAGGCCGAATGCCAGTGCATTTGGCACCCCGAAATCCGTGGCGGAATGAAGCCCCCCGCCCCACCACCCCGCTAAAGGCGCGCGAAACGAAGCACTTACCTGGTGCCGTTCGCGCTACTTTGCGAATGGCGGCCATGTCTGCAGCCGCCATTCGCTTCCCCATTTAGGCCATGATAGGCTACGTAAATACTTAAATACATAAATACTTACGTAGCCTATCACAGCATTTAGTATTTAAGTACGTAAATACTTACATAGCCTATCACAGCTAACGCAGGGATGTCATTTGCATCCCTGCGGAGGCCATGATAGGCTACATAAGTATTTACGTAGCCTATCATGGCAAAAAAAGGGAACGCAAATGGCAGCCGTCGCAGCCGCCACCATTTGTGTCCCTACCCTTTGCCGTGATTGGCTACATAAATATCTACGTAGCCAATCACAAAAACAGCAGGGATGCAAATGGCGTCCGCTACGCCATTTGCATCCCTGTTCTTTGCTGTGATAGGCTACATAAATATTTACGTAGCCAATCACGGCCAAGGGCAGGGATGCAAATGGCATCCCCTATGCCGGACACCATTTGTGGCCGCAGCCCGGCAGCTGACGGAAGTCCGGCTGCTGGCGGCTCCGGCCGGCGGCTCCGTAGACTCACCGTGGACTGGAGCCGGCCGGGCAGGATTCCGGGGGGAGGGACGGATCACCTCCCCCCCCCCCCCCATGGACGCCTGGTCGGAATGGTAAGTGGGTTTTGTACACCCCTAAGAGGAGTTCTCCAGCAAGGTCCTGACAGAGGGCCATCTCCCTGAGGGACCAGAATCCCGCTGATTTGCCTCCAGGCCCCTTGGCATAGGCAGCTCCTCTGCAATGTTCAGTTCAAGGGACTCCAGATCATCCTCCAAAGAACAGTCTTCAGGGGAGGCAGGACAACTAACAACACAGAAATTTGATCTTGAGATCTGTTTTAAAAATGGTCCACACACAAAAATATTACACATTTATTTTCTGACCAGCTATGCCAGCTTTATTTTGAAAACAAAAACCTGTCAAGCTACTTTGGCAAGAAATTATTTCTTTCTAGGCTGCAGGCGTTCAACTCTTAGCAGTTCATTAAATCCATTTGCATATTTGGCAACAGCACACAGAACCAAGCTATGCAGAAAAACGCAAGATGTTAAATGTTGGGCAGTGGAGTTTGAGACTGTCAAATGGGAGAGTCAAAGGCTCAGAACAGATCAGAGCTGCCTCGGGCTCTGCACCTGCAAATCTCATGTGCAAATATATTTCAACAGATGTTATTTGACTTGTCAGATCTGGGCTTGGTAACAGAGATGAGGGCTTACAGGGCATTCTGCGGACACACATTTAAGCAGACAAAAAGCATCCTGGGAGCAATCCCTCAAAGTGCAAATGCAGATCAATAGTAAATATTCTCAGAACCCTCAACTGCAGCTATGACCAGGAGTTGGGCTGCACATATTTTGCATTTCCACAAAAGCACAAAAACAGTTTGGCAGTGGACACAGAATTCACTGAGCCTGGTTTTATTTTCATTTTTTTTAAAGCTACATTTCTTGCCTTGATGGCTATGAAAACAGGTATTAAAATAAGAAGGCAGTAATGATGGATGAACATACCCCAGCTCAATTTAGAATTGGGTCAGCAGTTACTATAATCAGAGAACGTTTAGGGAGGAGGCTGGTCCCCTCCCTCAAGGTCTGAATTGGATCATCATTTTTTTGTGCACACATCCTGTCCACCATGCTGCTTGGGAACTGGAGCATGGAGGAAGGGGAATTGCAGTACCCAGTACCAGTCATGGCAGAGATCCACTTGTAAATCCCACACACGCATGCGCCTCCCACCAAAACCCCCAAAGACACAGAGAAACAAGAGAGGGTCTCAAATCTGGATTGGGGCAATAGCACAGTGAAGTAATGTTTTATGGGGGCCATGTATATTACTTCAGTTGTGAAGCACATCACTCACATTTGTCCTCCTCCTCTCCATCTGCTATTCCAAGATTTGAAACTGCTTCTACATCCCTGATGTGTTAGAACGGCAACAGCCTTGTTTGCCAAGCCTGATTTTGTTTTTGTTTTTTTAAAAAACCCACTCTGAGTATGTGCAGTTTTGTATTTTAAGCTCATTTAGATCAGAGCACCATCATGACTACAGGAATAAAATAAGAGTTTGTTTCTGCACCTGCCATTCTCTGGATGGTCATTTGAGGGGGCAGCGAGGCTTCAACTGGGCTTTAGCCCTATCGTCCAGTAGATGGGGGACAGCATTGATGGATAGGGGACAGCGGCCATGTAAATATCAGTAACAAAGAACATGACAGAATTTACCAAAATAGGAGAGTTGTTAACCAACTTGATTGTGGAGTTTACACCTATCAACCACAGTTTCAAAGAGTGTAAGGGATCTAACCTTAAACAACTTTTGCACATGGGCTTATGAAGCTTGGAGTGCATGTAGACTGCTGAATGTAGGGATGTCCATCCTTTGAAAATCCAGCCCTTTTGAGGTCCAACAGAACTGTCCACCCAGCTCAGCTTACATTCGTGAGCCGAGCCTCAGTCTTTTCCCAAACTCCAGGAACTTTTTGCATTTTTTTCTTGTCAACAGGAAGCTGCACAAATTGCAGGTACAATTTGCACAACATATGCAAATTACGGTCACAATTTCTGCAACCTGCAATTTGAACAACTTTCTATTGATGATAGAAAAAAAACACCAGAAAGCCCACGAGCTGGCCCAACTCAGCTCGCGGGTAAGCCAGCCGAAGTTTGGGGGGCTGAGCTGCTGAAAGCTCATTGAACTCCACCCTCCAGATGGATTCTTCTGGCGTCCCTAGCTGAAAGTGCATGTTCAGGCTCTCTTTTTATATTCTGAGCTGGACAAGAACTCTTGGGGGAAGTGGCCCCTGACCTGATTCATAATAGAGACGAGCCTTGCAAGCTGGACAAACGAAGCAATTACAAACATCAGCAGCATGACTAGTGTACAATACCTAACAGGAACATAGGAAGCTGCCTTATATGGACTCAGACCATTGGTCCATCTAGCCCAGTATCATCAACACTGACTGGCAGCAGCTCTCCAGGGTTTCAAGCAGAAGTTTTCCAAGCCGTACCTGAAGATGCTGGGGATCAAACCTGGGGCCTTCTGCATGCAAAGCAGCTGCCCTGCCACTGAGCCACAGCCCTCCCTTATGAACTCTCCAAAATCAGGAGGCATTCAGTAGGATTTCCCGTGGACAGGAGACTTAGCCTTATTGTGCCTGCCCATGACTAATAGAAGAAAAATTAGGCTGCTATCCCTTTACCCAAAAGGAAGTCACATTGAAGTCAGTGGGGCTTGCTTCATGCATAGGATCAAGTTATGCAAATATATGCAATTCTATGGTCCACAGAATTCAGCTTCTGTTGGTATGTTTTCTTCCTTCCTTTCTTTTCATACCACCCAAAAGCTGAAGCTCTCTGGGTGGTTCACAACAATTAAAACCATAAAATACAAGACAATAAAATACAATATAAAAGTTTAAAAATTTTAAACTACAGTATAAACATAAAAATAATAACCAAATGGAAGCTAGCCGCAGTGCAAAGATTTAAAATACAATACCAAATATAAAACAGAAACTGAAAAACTATAATGCCTGGGAGAATGAAAAATTCTTCACCTGGTGCCAAAATGAGCACAATGTAGGCAAATCTCTTTGGGAAGCTCATTCCACAGCCAGAGTGCCACAGCAGACAAGGCCCTCTTCTTAGTACTCACTTCAATTCCTTTGGCAGGGGTCCTGGAAAAGGACTGCTGAAGCTGATATTAGGGTCCAGGAAGATATATATGGGAGGAGGCAATCCTTCAGGTAGCCTTGCCCCAAGCCATTTAGAGCTTTGAATGTTAGTACCAGCACTTTGAATTGGGCCTGGACATGGACTGGCAGCCAGTGCAGATGGAAAAGTACTGGCACAATATGACCACATTGGCCAGCCCCCATTAACAATCTTGCTTCCCTCTTTTAGACCAGCTGAAGTTTTGGACCATTTTCAAAGGCAGACCCACCTATAATGCATTGCAATAATCCAAATGAGAGGTTATCAGAGCATGGATAACTGTAGCTAGGCTATCTCTGTCCAGATAAGGATGTGGTTAGTAAGTATATCAGCCTAAGCTGATAAAAGGTTTTTCATGCCACCAAGTCCACCTATGCCTCAAGTGCCAGTTCTGGATCCAATAGCACCCCCAAACTATGAACCTGATCCTTTAGGGGGAGTGCAACTCCCTCCAGAACAGGCTTAACATCACTTAACCAGGCAGGTGAACCACCCACTAGAGTACCTCTGTATTGTCTGGGTTGAGTCTCAGTTTATTAGCCTTTATCCAATCCATTACCACACCTAGGCAGCAGGCACTGGCTCAGAATGCCTACTTCCTCACCTGGATTTGATGAAAAGGAGAGATAGTGCTGGGTGTCATCTGCATATTGGTGACACCTCAGTCCTAGGGATGTACAAAAGTCACTTACCTTTTCGACGGGGTGATTCGCGGTGGGGGGGAGGCACTCCGCACCTCCCCCCGAAATCCTAAACCGTCCGGCTCTGCTCCGCGGAAGCTCCGCGGAGCTGCCAGCCAGGGCCGTCCGCAGCCAGAGTTCCGGCCACGGACGGGCTGCTGAGGACTTAAATGGTGGCCACCGTAGCAGCCGCCATTTGTATCCTGCGAAGCTGCCGTGATAGGCTACGTAAGTATTTACGTAGCCTATCACGGCAAGCCAAAAAAAAAACACAACAGCATACACAAATGGCGGCTGCAGTGGCCGCCATTTACGTTCCCTATTTTGAGCCGTTTTAGCCTAAGTAAATATTTACGTAGGCCATTACAGCGAAAAAAAGGGAACACAAATAGCGTAGTGGGCGCCATTTGCGTTCTTTTTTTCCTCTCCGTTTTAGCCTACGTAAATAGCCCACTACGCTATTTGCGTTCCCTTTTTTTTGCCATAATAGCCTACATAAATATTTACGTAGGCTAAAACGGCTCAAAATAGGGAACGCAAATGGTGGCCGCCACAGCCGCTGCCATTTGCGTACACTGTTGGGGTTTTTTGGCTTGCCGTGATAGGATACATAAATACTTACGTAGCCTATCATGGCCTCCACAGGGATGCAAAAGGCATCCCTGCATTAGCCGTGATAGGCTAAGTAAGTATTTATGTAGCCTATCATGGCTATGATGAGGAAGCGAATGGTGGCCGCAGGGCGGCCGCCATTCGCAAGTCAACGTGGACGGCAGCAGGTAAGTTTCGCGCCATTTCGCCTGCCTTTCATGGGTTGGGGGGAGGGGGCTTCGTTCCGCCATGGATTTCGGGGGGCCGAATGCACTGGCATTCGGCCTCATCGAGATCTGTGGCAGAATTCTCTGACATCCCTACTCAGTCCATATCTCTGGATAACCTCCCCCAGCAGTTTCATGTAGCTGTTGAACAGCATGGGGGATAAAACTGAGCCCTGTGGAACCCCATGATATAACTGCCAAGGGACAAAGCAATAATGGTATCAAAATGGTACCATTAACCATGGTTAATGGCATCAAAAGCCAATGAGAGGTCCAAGAAAATGAACAGGGTCGCACTCCCCCCGTCCTTCTCCCAGCAAAGGTCATCCCACAGGGCCACTAAGGCAGTTTCCATTCCTAAATCAGGCCTGAAGCCTGACTGAAATGGATCTAGATAATCCATTTGATTCCAGAGTGCCTGGAGCAACCACCTGCTCAAGCACCTTGCCCAGGAAGGGGATGTTAGCAACCAGCCTATAGTTGTTAACATCTTCTGGGTCCAGGTTAGGCTTTTTCAGGGTGGCCTAATAATTGCCTCCTTTAAAGTGGCCAGCACCACTCCCTCTCTCAAGGAGGAACTGACAACCACCTGGACCTAGCCAGACATCCCCTCCCTTTTAGATTTAATAAGCCATGACGGGCAAGGGTCAAGCACACAGGTGCGCGACTGGATTTGGCCAAGCACCTTGTCCACATCCTCAGGCCTCAACCACTGAAATTCATCCAATCAAACTGAGTGAGATGGTGCTATGGACACCTCTACTAATGGAACTGCACTAAGTATGGTGTCCAAGTTGTGACAAATGCAAGTAATTTTATCTTCAAAATGCCATGCCAACGTATCACAGTGTGCTATCAAGGTTACCACCTGGCCCAGATTGCAGAAGGCCATGAACCACTTGGAAAAGCTCCACTGGATGACACTGAGAAGATGCAATGCTGGTGGAAAAGGACAGTCTCTTTACTACCCTCACCACCACAGAGTAGGCTCGATAATGAGCTCTAAGCCGTATTCAGTTGGATTCAGCATGAGTCTTCCTCCACCTGCATTCTGTCTTCCATCTTGCTTCATTGCCCTCAGCCCCAGTGTATACCAAGGACCTCCCCGGGCTCTGCTCAGAGGAAGAGGGTGCTTGCTATAACAGCTTTACCCAACACATATGTAAGCCAAGAAAGGTTGGTTCATTCTATATATGGATGTATATTACATATGTAGCAACATTTTGCCCTAGTAGAGAAAATATGACACCAAAAATGCAAGAGTGTTTGCAGTTGAGGTAAAAGCATTCAGTGGGGCATATTCCAAGCTAAGGGTGCATCACATCACAGCCTAAGTCACAAAGGGCCTGTTCTGGCATTACCTAAGCAATGTGGGAGCTGCTATAGAATGGTTCCTTCCCACATTGGTAGATGTAACATCAAGGAAGTATCCATGATGTGCTTCCTTCCTCCACTGGAACAATCCCAGTTTCCAGGAGAGGGAACAGTGGCATGGGGCAAAACCATGTTTTGGATGCCTCACTTGTGATCTGAGGTTTTTGACATCATCCAGGCAGTTCAGGAAGAAGCCATGCTACAGTGGCTTTTTGTGCCATTCAGTAATGGGTCCCATGTATGTCGGTGCAATTATTAGGGTGGCCAATTATGAATCACCAAAAAAAAGGACAAATTCCTTGCAAGAGGCAAAGAGGCGGGATATAAATGAAATAAATAAATAAATACACTGATTTGCTTAACATTTGCATGTGTTAATTTAGTATAGATGAGACTTTATAAATAATTATTCTAGTTAGTGTTGGAATAATTATTTCTAAAAGAGAAATACAGAGCATCTTATCATAGCGTGGAAGTTTGTGACCAGTTGACCTGTATGTCATCCTGCTCAGTCTGCTGTCCAAGTGCTGTGGATGGGCAAGTTCAAGGCTCAGGTCTTATTTCTGATGGGTCTGTCTTTATACTGGACTTGGACTGGACAGCCCTTCAAAGAGAGGACACCTTCAAAACAGAGGATAGTCCTCTGGCAGCCTTTCAAATAGAGGACTGTCCACTGTAACAGAGGACACAGGGCCACCCTAGAATTATCCAAGTGTGTCTTGTAGGGGGTCACATGACATACTATTATAAGAGTAAGAGGGGTTCTGTACTAGAGTGGCAATGGGGTGAAAGACGGGGTTAAAAAGTTTATGTTTTTTATTTTAAGACTCTGATTCACCTATAGTAGGGATGGCCGTTGCGGGGAAATCCTGTTTGCTTTTGGCTCGACAGATCCCCATGGCACCCCTGACTTGGCGAACATTTGCGAGCCGAGTGGCGGGTCAGTTCCTGAAACTCGAGAACTTTCCCACCTTTTTTTTTAATCCACGAGCCATGATTTGTGAGAAATTGTAGGTATGAATATTTACAGAAGTCGTGATTTGTGTAAAATGGCAGCTGTAAATAGCACAATTTGCACAAAATTTCAGGCATAAATGGCCATTTATGCCTGCAATTTTGCACAAATTGCACTATCTACAACTGCTGTTTTGCACAAATTGCAATTTCCACAAATATTTATACCTGCAATTTTGCGCAAATTGCAATTTGTGCAAATAAAAAACCCCAGAAAAATGCAAGCTTGCCAACTTGGCAGATGTTGAATCGGGCAAGCCCAGGGATCCACAAGCCGGAGTCCATGGGGCCAAGCTGGTGAAAACTTGCCGGGCTCTACTCCACAACTGGATTCCTCCTCCAATATCCCTAACCCATGGACACTGTGGGGCTGCTAGAGGCTCCTGGCACACTGGGACCAGGTTGCTTTGGAGTCAGTTTGCTTGGGAATGCAGCCTACAGCAGGTGGTAAACTCCATCCAAGGCTAAATATCAGCACGAAACTGGTAGTCAACAAGTACCCTGAGGGAAAATGAAAAAGAACTCTGAACAGAGTCCAGTGCTGAGAAGCCTCAGTTGGCCTCAGATAGCTGGGCTGCCCAGCCCCATTTGGACACCTACCCATCTTAGGAGCAGAGCACAGCCCAAAAGGGGCTGCCTTTCACCCATAGTGCAATGCATGTCCGTGGGGAGCCCAGTGCTAAATCATGTGTGTTAACTGTGTTTTACTTTAAGGTAGGGGTGTACAAAACCCCCTTACCTGGGCTCCGCGGGGGTCCGCAGGGGGAAAAGGCGATCCGTCCTTCCCCCCCAGAATCCTTGCTGGCTGGCTCTGCTCTGCGGCAAGTCTGCAGAGCCACCGGCTGGCTCCAAAGTGCCAGCGATACGGCTGCCGTGCCATATCGCTGGTTGAAGGGAGGGAAGTGACTGTCACAAAAATATGTCGCAAAAAAAGTGACTGTTGCAAAAAAAATTTAAAATGACGCAAAAATATTTGTGTAGTCTATCACATTAAGTAAAAGCACAGATGCAAATGGCATCCACGACACCATTTGCGGCCGTAAAGGCCTTGGTTTAAGGTAAATCCAGCCATTTATAGCTGCATTTACCTTAAACTAAGGCCTTTATGGCCGCAAATGGCATCCCAGATGGCATTTGCGGCAGCAGTTAATCCACCCAGCCAGCGATACAGCAATGGTGGCCATATCGCTGGTGTTCTGGAGCCGGCTGGCAGGGAGGATCCGGCCAGCGAGGATTTCTTCAGGAGGCGGAAGTAAGTCTTCCAATCCTCCACAGACTCCAGGGGGGCTGGATTCTTTTGAATCCAGCCTCACTGGGGTCTGTGGAGGATTTCTCCCCCATCCCTACTTTAAGGGCACAATCCTATCGACATAGTTGCTGTCTCCAAAGTCATAGGCTGGTGACTATCCTATGCAGGTCAGGGGGAGCACAGAAGGGATCTTCTCCCCAGCACTCTGCCCACACTGCATTCCTGGCTAGGCACCCAATTTCAGGTGTCTAGTTGAGTCTTCAGAGACAAGGAGGGAGCAGGCCTGGAGACCCTATAGGAAGCAGTGTAAAGGGGCTTCCACAGTCTCCTCCCCTCCCCACCCCCAAGAATGCCCCCCTTTTGCCCTCCCCGCACTCCATTGTATGAGCACAGAGAAGCAGCTGCCACAGTTCTCTCCTCCATGCAGGCTATGAGGAGGAGGGAGCGAGGAGCACCATTTCCTGGCTCCAAGCATTGTCTCTAAGTTTGGAGCCAGGAAATCAAAAAATCCAATGTCTCTCTAGGCAGTGTCAAGTGGCCACTGGCCATAGGATTGCTCTCTAAGGGTAGGGAGAAGAGGTTCTCAGAAACCAGTCACAAAAAGTATGTATTCAATAAAACCAAAAGTGTTTTGACTATTAGTATGCAGGGACCATCTCAATTTTTGTTGGCAGTACAGAGAGATTGCAAATTTTAGACATTCTAAACACAAAAATATTATTTTCATAGTGCACACAATTCTGGATTGCCCATCTTCATGCTACACAGATGTTCTGCCAGATGTGGAATATGATGGAAGCTCATTTTTAAAAACTGAAATTAATATTCATAGGCATAGGAAAGAGTTCTCCAGAAAATCATTCACAAACTGCCAAATGCACACACACAAAACCCTTCTCAGAAGACCTATGAAATGTCTTCCAGAAGGAGAAAAATACGCTGGAGGGGGGGAGGGTTGGGAGAAGAAATGATATTCAGTTGCATGGTGACTCGTTCGTTATCCTAATTGAAAGGTATCACCAAAAGAAATTTTCCTCCAGTCCTGCAACGTGTAGAATCCAGTCCTACAATCTGTACAATATGCAGAGAGTCCCCTCCCTCAAGTACTTAAAAAGATAGAATCCCTATTGACTCTAGTGCTTTCCCTGTTCTGGTCATGAAATGGATGCATCCACTAAAAATGACTGGATTGATTTTATCACTATGGTTGTGATGGCAGCTCAGCAGCACCACTCTGCAATACCTCCAATGGGTTTTGCATTAGTGAGCTCAGTGCACATTTTTAAAAGTCACGGTATGGTCCTTTATCAAGACCTGTAGCATGCACTCGCTCTGGAACAAGGCAACTACATTTATCACATAATTGTCGTGGCTTTCTCAACAGGAATGGGAACACTTCTTGGCACGTTGTCACCAGGGAGGACCTGGGAGTTCAAGCATCTACTAAATACACATTGGGTCTTAGAAGTTCCAGAGTGGTGCACAATGCAAGAGGTGCTGAAGCTTCAGGGAACAGCTCAGCTTCCACTTCACACAGTGGCCAACTAGCTCCCCCCATGGGAAGCCCACAAGTAGGATGTGAGTGCAACAGCACTCTCCTGCTCATGTTCCACAAAAACTGGTACATAGAGGCATGAATACACTTCCTCCTTCCTCTGTCCCTGCAGACATTTGTTAGTCTTTAAGTTGCCATGACACTCACTGTTCTTTTGCTGTGACAGGAACACAGTCAGATGGAGAGGCAGACATGAAGCAGACCTGGACTTTTTCGAACATTAAGGGCGCAATCCTATGGCTGCTAGACAGCAGCTAGATGGCCATAGGATTTTTTGTTTTCTGGAAACCGAGCTCAGAGCCAGCGCTCCGAGGTCGGTTCCCAGGAAACTCCCTCCCCACCCCTCCCCTCCCCCGGCTCTGCACTCATAACAGCAGCACAGAGTGGGCTAAAAGGGAGGGTTCCTGGGGCAGGGAGGGGAGGGGATGGTGGAAGTGCCATTACAACGCTTCCTATGAGCCGTCAGGCTTCCCCTCCCCCCCGCTCCAAGGCAACCCAGCTAGACAGCCAAAATCGGCCATCTAGCCACAAATGCAGGGTGGTCACAGTGCAGAGGAGAAATCCCCTCCGCATTCTGCCCACCCTGCATTGGATAGCTGTTTGCCTCTGAGTTCAAAGGCGGCCAACTATTCCCATAGGATTGAGCCCTCTGCCAAATACGCATATGACCTGCAAATGTGATTTCAGATAAATGACTTAATGGTGCTACTGTGGAGTTTCTCCAGACACCCCACTCTTCTCGGTGTCTCATCTCCTCTGCCCTCTTCCTCAAGCCCTCTTTGCCACTTCCATTCATGCAGGACAATTCCTCTTTCTCAGTTTGTTGCATACTACTATGCAATCCCTGCCTCTGAGTTCTCCATGCCTTAGCTTCTCTGCATCCCAGGACCGCTTCCATATTCTCAGTCTGCCTCTCTGCATAGTTTTAATCAGAGGCAAACTGACAATTCTCCCTTCCCTCACAAAATCTAGATTGCAAACTCTTTTATTCCTTGAGCTACTGAACATTCCAGGCCACAACATCAGTCCATTATAAAAGGCTTCACTGCTATAAGAGCAATACAGATTTTATATATTCTTTCCCTGAGATCAATACTTTACAGAAGTACTAATCTGCTATTACAGAGGTACTATAAAAGGTAAAAGAAGAAACTAATCATCTAAAGGAACCAACAAGCAGCAAAGGTCATTTCCCCATATGAATCCTCAGATGAAAGTAAAGCACTTTGTTCTTTTTTCCCCCTCCCACAATGCAATCTGATTTTTTTCTCTTGACTCTAGTAATTTCCCAGGCAAAGGCACGTCAAGTACTTTTAACACAGTAATAACCACAGTTCAGACAGGTGGGAACCCAACAGCACCAAACACACAGGTATCTAATGGCTATGATATATGCAAGCAGATGGTAGCAGTAACAACAACAAAATGTTTAACAGCAAATTACTTTTTGTATAATCTCATTTTACTATGGATCTGAGTATAGTGACAAATTCAGAGAACTTAGGGATGTGAGAACCCACCCCAGCTTGGGTTCTCCAGGTGCCCGCTGAAGTGCCGCCCACATTCACACACACCCGGACCCGCACTCAGGCCACCCATGAGCTTGGCAAGTTGTCCAGACTCACCGTAATCCTGTCTGGTGAGCACCCACCATTTTCCCACCTGTTTTCTGCGTTAAAAAAGGAAGTTTTAAAAAATGCACATATTTAAATATGCGCAGTTTGTGGCCAGGAAAGCTTAATATGAGCAATATTAGAGGCATTATACCTCTCATATCGCACATATTAAGCTTGCCTGACCCCAAACTGTGCATACTTAAATATGCACATTTTTTAAACTTCCTTTTTTAACACAGAAAACAAAGGCGGGAAAATGGTAGGTGCTCACCAGACAGGACTGTGGTGAGTCTGAGAGGGCATGAGCGGGCGTGAGCAGCGAGTAAGAACAGCATCTTGGCGGGCGCAGTCCAGGGGGTCATGGGTGGAGGGGACCCAATGGACTCCCAGATCCAGTCAGATGCCTGCAATATCCCTAAGAGAACTGCTTGCTGCCATCAGTCCTGTTAAAATTCACAGGTCTCTGTCATTAGGCCTAAGCTCCCTTCTAGGAATGAACAGTTTCACTATCTACCACATTCAAATTTTTTAAATCTCAAGCTCTTTCCATCACAAATATGAAGAAATGTGCAAATTTTGGTAAATTATTTTCAACTGGACTGAAACTAAATTCTCACCCATCCTGACTGCCTTCCCCCTATTTGGTGCTGTATACCAAATAATTATATGCCATGAACCAAACCTAAATAGGACTGGTCTTGGTGCATATATTCCAGGATGACCGGTAGGGATGGCGGAGAATTTCTCCCCGAAACTTCGGGGGGCCGAGCGCCAACGTGTTCGGCCCCCCGAACAAGGTTCGGGGAGAAATTCTCCGCACCCCCCCGCACCCCACACACACCCCCCGGGACGGGACTTACCTTTGGCGAATGTCCCTCCCGGCGGTGGCTCCGGCCGGCGGTTCGGCGGGTGTTCGTCCGGGGCGGGAGCGGCAGCTGGTCTTTCGACCGGCTGCCGCCGCCGCCATTCCAATCAAAGGAAAAAAAACAAAAACGCCCCCGTGATAGGCTACGTAGCCTATCACGGGTGACTTTAAAAAAAAAAAAGCGCGTATGGATAATGGCGGCCCCCATAGGGAGCCGTCATTCCCGTTCCTTATTTGGTCGCTGTAGTCTACGTAAAGATTTACGTAGACTACGGCGAAAATAAGGGCAACGCTATTTGCATTGCCCTTATTTTCGCCGTAGTCTACGTAAATCTTTACGTAGACTACAGGGACCAAATAAGGAACGCGAATGGCGGCTCCCTATCGGGGCCGCCATTTGCGTACGCGCTTTTCTTTTCTTTTTTTAAAGTCACCCGTGATAGGCTACGTGACGATTAACGTAGCCTATCACGGCTGACTTTGCAGATCTAGCCGTGATAGGCTACTTTAATCGTCACGTAGCCTATCATGGGGGCGTTTTTTTAAAAAAAAAAACTTTTGAGTTAGCGGCTGGGCGAGGCGAGGCGCCTCCTCCCCGGCCTGAATTTTGGCCGGGCGAGGCGGGAAGCCTCCTCCCCGGCCTGAATTTCGGCCGGGCAAGGCGGGAAGCCTCCTCCCCGGCCTGAATTTTGGCCGGGCGAGGCGGGAAGCCTCCCCCCCGGCCTGCATTTCGGCCGGGCGAGACAGGAAGCCTCCCCCCCCTGGCCTGAACTTCGCGGGGGGAGCAGCGAAGCGCCTCCCCCCCACCTCGAAAAGCTTCGAGGACAGGTAAGTGACTTTCGTCCACCCCTAATGACCGGAATCACAACTTGGGGTGGGTGAGAATTTTGTTTGTTTGTTTTTTATAAGAATTTACCAAAACTTGCAAATTTCTTAATTTGGTGGATGGAAAGGACTTGAGATTTAAAACACTTGAAAGTGAGAGAAAATGACAGTGACAGATTTGTCCCAGGCCCGGGGCTTTGCGTGCTTAACTCTTAAAGTGTGAGGTTGTATCCCTGTGTATTCAACCATCTTAGTACTTAGTTAGGCTTGCTGCCTCGTATTTCTGACAGTCTGTTCATCATTAACAATTATATGGCAGGCAGGCACAACATAGTCTCTCCAGGCTTGGAATAGCTACTGAATTTGTATGGTGTAAATGGGTGAGAATTTCATTTCTGTTTGGGTTTTACAAGAATTTACCAAAATTTGCAAATGTCTTCACACTCAGGACAGAAAGAACTTGAGTTTTAAGGAACCTGAATGCGGAGAAAGCTAAATGGACAGATTCAACTATCTCTAAACACAACTGAGTATGCCACCAGAAGCCACTTAAAAGAGTTTATTAATCATTAACTAATTTTATAGGTGAAGTCATTCCATAGGGTGAGGGTGGGTAACAAAGAAAAACAAAATGAGCAAAACAGAATGCTAAGATTTCATCAAAACAATTTGGTGTCCCCATTCTTTCCAGAATTAACACCGAACCCTAAAGGGCATCCAAAAATGGTAGGCTTTGTAATGTTCCAGGATCAGGATGATAGTTAGGTTTGGGCTTCAGCAGGACTTCAGCATCACCACAGTGGAAGAAAGTTTTATAATGGGCGGGGGGGGGGAGTAGCCACCAAAAAACAATGCCTTTTTATTTGTACTCTTGGCCAAGGACCTTGCTTAATGTTATACCAACATCCCTACAGCCATTTTGGAAAGAGGGAAAAGCTAGAGGATTCAGAGCAGAGAAGTGGGGACAGCCCCAAATTTGCCCAGCCATTTCCTCCAGCAAGGTTCTAAATTTATGCTCACCTTTGAAAAACCATGTACAGAACCCTATGGAGAGGGCTGGGATGTAAGCTGAAGGTTGGCAATTTGGAGCAGAGAAGCAACAGACATGGAAAGGATTAAGAATACACCCACCCCTTCTCCACTTCAAATCCCTCCCCCCACCCATTTCAAGGCAGCCTGTCTCAACAACAAAAAGAGCTGGCCTTACAACCAGAACCATGTGTGGCCCTATCCTGATTGACAGATGGTATCATTAAGAGGACACCCTCAGTAAGTCTGAGACTGTTGCAAACATCCTTCTGCAATATGGGGAATTATTTTTCCCTCAGGCTTTGCTTTAGGTTAATTAAAAAACATTTTAATGGTCACTGATGCTTGGTTAAATGAGCATTGATAGCTAGTGGCTACTAGCATGCCACATGCTTGAGGAGGACCTGAGAGAAACAATTTGGAGTTGGAAAATAGCCAACGAGTGGCTCCGAAGGCATGCTAGCTGCTCTGAGAGTAACTGAAGCTGCTTTAAAGATTAGTTTTGTCACAGCTCCCCAGGCTCAGCTTGCACAGATGCAAATGAATAGATATCACAAACCCACCATAAATCTCCACAGTACTCCTTCCCTACATTGACTCTGTAAGTGACTGTTCCTAAAGCTTCACACTCCTCTCAGAAACAGCTGCAAGTATTTTTTTCATACAATGAGAGAGAGAGAGAGAGAGAGAGAGAGAGAGAGAGAGAGAGAGAGAGAGTTATAATATTTCAAACATAACATAAGGACTCAAACCATCCATGAACTTAGAATTCCAGTACATTATGAAAAGTGTCCAATTCTGAATAAACTTGTTTACAAAACCTTGTTCTTTATATCTTCTTAAATAAGTCAATTTTATCATGTAGACCTTCTGGAACCAATCTTCATAGATGGAATCTTGGTCTTCTTCCAGAAAGCAGCTATCAGTATTAATATATAATATATTGTATAATTTATATTTAGTTTTCAATGCAGTTATAATAGTACGCATCTGAAAATATTAGAACCAGGGAAGTGTAAAGTTTTGCATTTTAGCAACCACTTCCAAATATGATAGTATCATATTATATTTAGAAACGTCATGGAGAGTATCCATTTTATGTAATTGCCAGACTTTTTTCTGCGCTTCAGTCAAATCTAATTGCATAGTACTTTCATTACAAAATCTATACGTAACAGGTTATAAACCTGGACCAAGTGTGCCTTTCTCTTTATGTTGTTGTTCAGTCATTCAGTCGTAACCGACTCTTCGTGACCCCATGGACCATAGCACGCCAGGCCTTCCTGTCCTCCGCTCTCTCCCGGAGCGTGCTCAAGTTCATATTCATTGCATCGGTGATGCTATTTAGCCATCTCATCCTCTGTCGTCCCCTTCTCCTTTTGCCTTCAGTCTTTCCCAGCATCAGGGTCTTTTCCAGAGAGTTTTCTCTTCGCATTAGGTGGCCAAAATATTGGAGCTTCAGCTTCAGTCAGTATCTGTCCTTCCATGAGCACTCAGGGTTGATTTCCTTTAGGATTGACTGATTTGACCTCCTTGCAGTCCAGGGGACTCATAAGAGTCTTCTCCAGCACCACAGTTCAAAAGCATCAATTCTTCGGCGCTCAGCCTTCCTTATAGTCCAGCTCTCACAGCCATATGTTGCTACTGGGAAAACCATAGCTTTGATTATACGAACCTTTGTCGGCAAGGTGATGTCTCTGCTTCTTACTATGCTGTCTAGGTTTGCCATAGCTTTCCTCCCAAGGAGCAAGCGTCTTTTAATTTCATGGCTACAGTCACCGTCTGCGGTGATCTTGGAGCCCAAGAAAGTAAAATCTGTCACTGCTTCCATTTCTTCCCCTTCTATATGCCAGGAAGTGATGGGGCCAGATGCCATGATCTTAGTTTTTTTAATGTTGAGTTTCAAATCAGCTTTTGCACTCTCCTCTTTCACCCTCAACAAGAGGCTCTTCAGATCCTCTTCGCTTTCTGCCATTAGGTTGGTATCATCTGCATATCGGAGATTGTTGATAATTCTCCCGGCAATCTTAATTCTGACCTGTGATTCATCCAACCCGGCGTTTCTCATGATGTACTCTGCATATAAGTTAAATAAGCAGGGTGACAATATGCAGCCTTGTCGTACTCCTTTCCCAATTTTGAACCACTCGGTTTTTCCATGTCTGGTTCTTACTGTTGCTTCTTGACCCTCGTACAGGTTTCTCAGGAGACAAGTAAGGTGGTCTGGTACTCCCATCACTTTCAGAATTTGCCACAGTTTGTTGTAATCCACACAATCAAAGGCTTTAGCGTAGTCAATGAAGCAGAAATAGACGTTTTTCTGGAATTCTCTTGCTTTCTCCATGATCCAGCGAACGTTGGCGAACATTTCCCTTTATACCAATCTGCTAAAGCAGCCACACTTACAGGTGTTAATTCCAATGTGTTACAAATATTTCTTGGTGTAAACCATAAAAGATCTTGCAATCTTACTTTAAGTTCTTGTTCTGCTTTAATCAAATCATCCACATGATACCATCTAGGGGAAAAAGTCAATTTAGTTGCATTATAATATAGACTAATATTTGGCACCCTTAAACCTCCTTTGTTCATACTTATAAATAAGGATCTTGCAGCAACGCTTGGACGTTTTTTCATCCAAATAAATTGGATAATTACTTTCTGCCATGCATTTATTATTGTATTTGAGACTCAAATCAGTAAATTTATAAACAGAAAAAGGATCTTTGGTAAAACCATCATTTTGACAACAGCTACTCTACCCAACCATGACATTGATAAGTGAGCCCAATTCTTAAGGTTTTGCTTAACTTCTTTCAGCAACCTATTATGATTGTATGAGGTTAGCTCTGTAACTCTATCTGAAAACCAGTTGCCCAGATACCTCATTGGTTTTCCCATCCATTTAACTTTGGTTATCTCCATCAATTCTTTCTTGCTTTCCTTTCTTACAACCAATCCATTCAGATTTACTCATGGTAATTTTAAATCCAGAACAAAGTTCAAATTCCTTCAAGATTAACATTACTGCTTTTGATGTAGCTTGATTTCCATCATAGAAAACACAATGCCATCTGCATATGTTATTTTAAATTCTGACTAACCATATTTAACACCTTTTATGGCTATGTCACATCTTATTGACTCAGCCAAGGGTTCCACATAAAATGCAAACAAAAATAGAGATAACGGGCATCCTTGTCTAGTTCCCTGTTCAAGTTTAATTTCTTCAGAAATCTCCTGGTTGATAATTAGACGTGTCATCAGGGATAAATATAAAATTTAAATATATTTGTCATAAACAGACTTCAAATTAAATTTCTCTAATGTTGTGCCCAGAAAATCCCAGGTAACTCTATCAACTGCTTTCTCAGCATCAAGTAATAATAAATCTATTTCCTCTTTCCTAACTGATGCTTTTTGTAATATGTTTATGAGTCTCTGTGTATTTGAAGCCATGTGTCTACCCTTAATAAAACCACACTGATCAAATCTAATATATTTACCAATTACACCATTAAGTCTGTTAGCTATTATTGTTTACCAAATTTTTAAATCTTGATTAAGCAACAGTATAGGATGATATGCATCTGGTTTTGACAAATCCTTTCCCAGTTTAGGAATTATGACTGTTCTTGCTTCATTCTATGTTTTAGGAATCCTTTGATTTTGTAAAATTTATAGTGTTTAATAGTGGATTACCTAGTACGTCAAAAACGTTTTTTTAATATTCAGCTGAAAAGCCATCTGATCCCA
The DNA here is from genome assembly GCF_057233095.1 of Heloderma suspectum. Lineage (NCBI taxonomy): Eukaryota > Metazoa > Chordata > Lepidosauria > Squamata > Helodermatidae > Heloderma > Heloderma suspectum. The sequence continues at coordinate 196,184,316 of NC_139460.1, read as the reverse complement.
GTGTTTTATTATTAGAGAGTAAATTTATTTTTTTTTAAGTTCTTCAGTTGTAACTGGTGCTTCAAGATTTTCAAGTTCTTCATTTGAAATTTTAGGTAAATTTAATTTAGACAAAACATTCTCAATGATTTCTTTACTAATTCCTTTTTTTGTATAGAGGTTTTGATAATATTCTCTAAACAACTCTGCTGAGAAACATCTGCAAGTATTATTCTTTCTGCATCAATGGGTACTTCACTGGTGAAAACAAATGATGAAGATGTATAGAAATATCTGCTTCCCAACTCCATAATGCCTCCCACCTTCATCCCTTAATTCTCTTGCATCCAAGCACTGCATTCTCTATACCAGGGGTAGATACTTCCTATGCGCCATCCGGCCTACCCACCCCCACTCCGACACATCCCACCTAAATAGCCAAAATCAAATGTCTAGCTGCAAGTGAGGAGGATTCCCTTCATGCTCTACCTGCCCTGCATTAGATAGTTGGCCACCTCCAAGTTCAGAGGCAGCCGACTATCCCCATAGGATTGTGCCCTAAATAACTTAATCTCACACCAATGCACAAACTGAAATTCAGCTAGCCTTCCAAATTTGCACTTCTCCAGATTTTCAATGGCATTTTCTAATCACAAAATGCATATAAAAATGTGTATATTAGGGAAAGGTATAAACAAAAAATGAAGATATTCATGAAAATAATGTTTTAACTGCATTACATTAGGAAAAACTTGCAAAAATGTGTATATTAGGCAGAATTGCATACAAAAATTGCACACAAACATTATGAATTTTCATGCAAACTTTTTAAAAACTCTGAAGGTTTGGGGCAAATCAAACTAGGGATGTCAGAGAATTCCACCACGGATCTTGGTGAGGCCGAATGCCAGTGCATTTGGCCCCCTGAACTCCGTGGCGGAATGGCCTGCCACCCCCCGTCCCCCCGCGGATTACCTGGGGCGGATCTTCCGGGCGGCAGCAGCTCCGGCGGCGGCGGCGGCTGGTCTTCCAACCCGCTGCCGCCGCCGCCATTTCCAGTGTTGAAGAAAAAAAAAAGATGTGATAGGCTACATAAAGATTTACGTAGCCTATCATGGCTAGATTTAAAAAAAAATGACGTGATAGGCTACGTAAATCTTTACGTAGCCTATCACGTCTGACTTTAAAAAAAAAAACGCGCGTACGCAAACGGCGGTGGCTACGGCCGCCGCCATTTGCATTCCTTATTTTGGGCCGTCTTAGTCTACATAAATATTTACGTAGACTAAGACAGCAAAAATAAGGGGGAACGCAAATAGCGTCTGCTACGCTATTTGCGTTCCCCTTATTTTCGCCGTCTTAGTCTATGTAAATATTTACATAGACTAAGATGGCCCAAACTAAGGAACGCAAATGGCGGCGGCCATAGCCGCCGCCATTTGTGTACGTGTGTTTTGTTTTGCTTTTTAAAGTCAGACATGATAGGCTACGTAAAGATTTACGGATGACTACAGGGACGCAAACAACGGCAGCTACGGCCACCTCCATTTGTGTCCCTGCTAGCCAGCGGCCGGATGTCCGGCTGCTGGCAGAGCCGGCCGGCGGCTCTGCGGAATCTCTGCGGAGCGGAGCTGGCCGGCCAGGATTCCGGGGGGAGGGACAGAGCGCCTCCCCCACCCAGCGGAACCCGGCGGAGCCAGGTAAGGGCAATTTCGTACATCCCTAAATCAAACTTAAGTTTGAAAAAGGAGACATAGAGAGAAACTGAAATTGACCGGTTCATCCATCTCCAGTACAGTTTCACCCAGCAAAAATTCTCTGCTCTGCCAAAAAGCCATGCTTTTAAGTTTGATTAACAGTGCAGTCCCATGCATGTTTACACAGAAGTCAGTCCACTAAGTTGCTCTCAAATAAGGATTGCACCCCTAAGAGACCCATCAATGTGATCTTTTTTTCAAGTGTATCTATAAATCTTGTTTTGTATTATAACCAGTTCAAAGCCACAGAGACCTTTACCATTTTTAAAAGCTTGCTGAAACCTGGCCTTAAATTCCTTATCTTGTCCAATGATAATCGTTATTATTTTAGAAAGTGCCTCAAAAGCTAGGCACCCACAGTCGTGGAGTTAAAAAGAACAAAGCTTGCTCACAGTCTTATGATAAAAAGGACAAAACCACAAGGAATGGGAATTGACACAAAAGGAAACAAAAGGAACGTGAGAAAAGTAGTGGCAGAGCAAAGAGGGTGACAAGAGAGGACCGATTAAAAAGTAACCAAGATTGAAGAGATCTTAAGACAAGTCATAGCAATTTCTAGATCTGATAAGGAAACAGAAGCCAATGAAGGGAGAGAGAGTGTAACAAAGGACAAACATGAACAAAACAAGATATTGGAAAAAAACCAAATGAGAAACATAGTAAAAATGGAGGAGAGGGTGAAGCTGACAAAGAGGCAAATAAGAAAGAAGATGCAGTAGAAAAAGAAGGGAGAGATAAACCAATGTGTGGGTGTTAGACAGAGACCGACTTTTTTAAACTTTGGAAAACTTTGCAGTATGAATAAAAGAAACTTGGAGGAGAAGAATAGAAGTGTTAGCCAGAGTGAGAGAAAAAGAAGAAGAATACTGGCGCGGAAGAACAGAATAAGGGCACAATCCTATGGCCGCTAGTCAGCAGCTAGATGGCCATGGAATAGGTCGGTTCCTGGGCCCGTGCTCTGAGGTCAGTTCCCTGAGAACTGACCTCCACCCCCTCCCGTGCTGCGCTGTGGGCGGCGCAGATCGGCCCCGCACCCTACACTCATAAGAGCAGTGCAGACCAGTGAAAATGGGGTGTTCCTGGGGGCGGGCTGGGGCAGGGAGGGCAGAAATGCCTTTCCAATGCTTCTTATGCATCATCCGGCCTCCCCCCCCCCCACTCTAACTTCCCGCGGCTAGCCACGAATGCAGGGCGGCTGAAGCGCAGAGGAGAAGATCCCCTCCGCGCTGCTCCTACCCTGCATTGGATAGGCGGTCGCTTCCAAGTTCAGAGGTGGATGCCTATCCTGATAGATTGTGCCCTAACCCACTTAGTTTTAGACAACCCATATCTCCCCACCATCATCATTGCTCTAAGCTAATAAAGCCCCAACAGTTTAAGTCTTGGTTCATGAGGCAACCTTAGTTATCCTTTTCTGTACATCTCCATCTACTGTTTTCTTCTCCAAGACAATTTCATACATTATGTTTTTCAGTGTATACTTACCATTTTTAGAAACGTATATCTAAAAAGGTGACGCGTGAGAATGACGCACACATGTTTTCAAAACACAACAACTGTACAGACACATTTGTCAGGAAAGCCAGGCTGAAGCTTCTCATCAAGTATATTCTTGGTGGCAAACCCAGGTTTCTTGCTAGGTAATGTGTGAAAATGCCTCTAAGATAGCAATAAGAAGTACATAGTATTCTAAATGTGGATTCATCAGAAGCTCTGTTACGCTATATTCTAGTCCTCACCCCTTTCTCATACTATTGCCCTTGTCTTCTTTTTCATTCATGTGTTTGGAATTTGGAGTGGGGGTGGAGAGAGGCATGGAGAAAAGAGATAAGAGCCCAGAGTGGTCTCTCCACAAATTTCCTGTTTTAGAAAGTCCTTAGTGACTAATTTCAGTGTCTTGCCTGAAGCAAGAGTTTTTGCAAGGTCCAAATTCTGGCTTCACATCAACATCGTCCCTATTGTAGGCCATTCATCAAAACAAGATTGTACTCTTCTTCGTGTGCTTGGTATACTTCGTAACTCTAGAGTTATTCAATAATTCTGATATGTACAAGAAATGTCAAATACCTCTCAAGGTGTTCGGTGGTGGTGGTGGAGAGAGAGAGAGAAGTGAGAAGATACAAAAAGCATCCCCCTCCCCACAAAAACATGCTAACACATGACTTGATATAAGGCGTCAGTGGGCGGTAAAGGATAAAAGGAGAGATTCATCTGTATTTCATCCATTTAAAAAATGAATAACTCTCCATCACCAGTGTTTCCTGGGAGTTGGGGCAGAAGAATTCCCATGGGAACTGGGATTCTTCTAGCCCAGCTCTTAGGAAACCTGGCACACCACTGCCATATGCAGCCACACAGCAAGGCTTCTATTAAAAACTGTTTTAAAAGGCAGAGAAGGAACCCTTGGCCATGTCATATACCACGAAGGAAAGCCAACTCTCAAATGCCTCCCAAAGGATTTTTAGAACTTTTGCATCCCCATTCCCCAATCTTTGGGGACTTCATTCTCTCTATCACACACACACACTGCAAAAGAAGCTGAACCAAACCATTTAGTCCAAGGAGGATGAGTACAAAAAAATAGCCAAACCTTGTAGGAAGAATGTCACGAGATAAAGCTTAGAATGACATTGGGCTTGTGTGTGTGTGTGTGTGTGTGTGTGTGTACATATGTAATATATACATATCTCAAAAAGGTGAGCTTTGCTGACAAGTGGCATACACATTTTTGAAATAAATAAAAGATTGTGTCCAGTGAATTTAGTGAAGGAAACATTTAACCTCCAATTGTGATGGCATCATGTTATTATTACCAGTTATCCCTTCTCTGGTTGACAATGTATTTATTTATTATTATTTTATTTATTATTGCATTTATACCCCGCCTTTTTCCTCTTGCAAGGAACCCAAGGCGGCTTACATTATCCTCCTCCTCTCCATTTCATCCTCACAACAACAACCCTGTGAGGTGGGTTGGGCTGAGAGTCTGTGACTGGCCCAAAGTCACCCAGTGAGCTTCCATGGCCGAGTGGGGACTAGGACCCGGATCTCCCTGCTCCCAGTCCAACACTCTTGCCACTACACCACACTGGCTCTCATGTAGCAATGCTATCTGGCTGTTTCACACACTCACCTGGCCAAGATATCCAGTATGTGGGTGGCGGATAATGCATGCTTCTCTCTGCACATAGCAGGTAACATAATGCAGGTCCACACACACTATGTTGGATTTACTCACATGCATCCATGAACAGTCTAATTTCAGATCTTCCGCTTTCGTTCTCTCTCATGTCCTGCCTCTCCCCATCACCACATACAAACAGTGCAAAAGGAATGTAGTGATTCAGTTTAAATATTTCAGTGGAAATTGAACCCATCGTTTCCTCCCTCCCCACTGATCTATGTCCCCAAGACACACCTAACATCGCTGCATATCCTTTGATCTATGAATTGCTAATCATTCCAGGGAAGGGTAATATAATTTAAAAGATTGCATAAAAAAAATCTAGATTCAGCAGAATGTACATTATTAAAAGGTAGATAGTCGGGGAGGGGGGAGAGATAATAACAAACCAAGCATAAATCAAGAGTGGTGTCATCATCAATGTTATTAACATGAAGTATTCCTCTGTTAAGTTTTCTACAGCCAAGAAATGGCACAACAGTAGTAACGGATCCAGAAAGGTTAACGAAATAAGCCAAGCAAAACACATCCAATAAGTGGCAAGCAGCCATCATATCATTTTACATCTCTCATATGAATTCCACTCCTTTTCACTTCACAGTGCCTACTTTTTAAAGCTTACACTAGAAGTATAAAGTGTTTCATATGAGCCACTAGTAGGGATGGGCAAACCCCCTGAGGTCTGATCTGGGGCAAGGGGTCTGCTGCAGGAAATCCCGGCCACTTAGGGCCCTGTGGATTTCCCCAGAGACCTGGCGCATCCGCTGAAGTTCATGGGGCAGCTCTCTGGCTGTCTAAAAGGCATGATAGGCCAATGGTGGCTGCCATTCGCTTACTGAGGGAAAATTACAGCCATAAATGGCGTAGTTTACAGCATTTGCAGCCATAAAGCACTTCCTTCTATGTAAATTGTGGCCTTTTACTCTGTAATTTACATAGAAGGAAGTGGTTTACAGCCACAAATGCCATAAAATACACAATTTACAGCCATAATTTTCCTGCGACGATTTTCATGCATTTTACACAGCCAGACAGCTGCCCCATGAACTATGGCAGACATAGTCAGGTAAGGGGGTGCCGGTCAGCTGCAAAATCCAGAGGCCGGATTCCTGGGAATTTGGAGTCATTTGGGCCCACGGCAGATTTCTCTAGCATCCCTAGTCACTAGGGTGACCACTTGCACATCACCCCCCACCAAAAGAATAGGAAATGCATTGTCCAAAACAGACAAAAGAGGCCACAGGTTTGCATACAATTTGCACATGCTAATGTCTATGTATGTAATTACTATATTTGCATTATGTATAGATGCAAATTTAGAAATCATTAGCAGTACAATGCTATTTGTGGGAAAGACTGGCCAGGTGACCTGTACAGCTGCTCAGTTTGTTGTCCTCGGGCTACTTTAGTTAGTTTTTAAAAAATATTTAACATTATTTTTAAGCCAGCTTTAAGGGTAGAACCTTAATGTCAATCGGCATCTTCAAGGCCCCTGCTGACTCTCCCTTCTTTGGGTTCTTTATGTTTAAACCAGACCTGGACCAGACAGCCCTTCAAAGAGAGGGCTGTAAAGTAGGACATGTGGCCACCCCCTGAGGCACCATTTGCCCATCTACCTCAGTATGGTCTCTGGAGCCATTCTCCAGGATCTGAAGCAGACAGGCCTTTCCCTGCTGTGATACCTGAGAACCTTTAAAATGAAGATGCTAGGGCAGGGGTAGGGAACATGTGACCCTCGAGATGTTAGTGGACTGCAGCTTCCATCAGCTCTAGCCAATATAGCCAATGGCCAGGGAAGATGGGAGTTGCATTCCAAAAGATCTGGAGGGCCTCTTATTCCCCGTCCTTGGGCTAGGGCTTTATTCTCTCTGAAAAGCCATGTGCTCTGCCATTTAGACATGGTTTCCTCTCCCAGAGCATGTACACAACCACTGAGCCAACAACCACCAAGCTCAAGAGGTTTTACCATTCTGTCTGAGCTGTTATATTTCTTCTATATACAAGCCCTTGAATCTCTACAAGAATTTCTATTTATATGAGAATTCCAACCATCATTAATGCTTGCAGTGGGTATGCTACCCCACCATATGCAACAAGATGGATGGATTTACTTTATCAGGTTTTTCTTCAGCTTCTATGGCAGCCAGTAGGGTGGCCACATGTCAATTGCCAAAAAAGAGGACATTCACCCAAAAAGAGGACAAAAGAAGATGGCCATTTGCATAAAATTTGCATATGCTAATTTATATGTATAGATACACATCTAGAAATAATTATTAGAATTTACATTGAAATACAGTACATCTCACCATAGCGTGGAAGGCTCTGACCAGGTGACTTGTTTGTCTGCCTTGCTCAGTCTGCTGTCCAGGTGCTGTTGATGGGCAACGTCCGGGCCCAGCTCTTCCTTCTGATGGTTCTTTATCTTTATACTGGACCTGGACTGGACAGCCCTTCAAATAGAGGCTACCTTCAAAACAGAGGATTGTGCTCTGGCAGTCCTTTAAGTAGAGGACTATTCCCTGTAAAAGAGGACACACATGCCCACCCTAAAGACATCTGTAAGCTGGATGGAGGTTGCCAAAGCTCCATAATTACTGTCCTGCTGCTAGGGTGCAACCAGGCCTCACATCCTTGGGTGGGGTTCTTCTTACTCACAGTATTCAGCTGCCCCTACCCCTGCTTCAGAAGTCTGTTTGGGATTCACCTCTGACACCATGTTATAAGCTAGGGATTCACTCATACAAAGGTCACACCAAAGAAGAACTTAATATAATTGTTCAAAACATCTGGAGGACACCAGATCCAGGAAAGCTGATCTGGAGGGAGGCAAGTTCCTCACCTGGGCCATAAAGGACAGCCGCAGATCTGCTTTCTGTCTCAAACAGCAAGACCAAGCCCTCCCTTCCAGCAGATCTGCTTTCAAGAAAGTACCCCTGGCCTGTACTTCATAGCACAGCATGCTGGGTTGCTTATTCAAAAGTGATTCTTCTGCTGCTCTTTGCAGATAGGAAGTGTAAAGACACAAAGAACAGCAGTCAAGCATTTTGGGAGGAAGACAGAGAACTTGTTCCTTCATCTCCTGGAGGACAATGACTTGGTGGGACAAAGACATCCCAAGGGTCAAACAGCTAAGATTATTTTGGAAACAGGGAGAGCTAACAGAAGCAGGCTGGTCTTGTTTAAGTGCATTTACGCCAATCTAGAAAATGTGCCCCCACTAATAAGGACCAGAGGAAGATACATCATTGAACAAATCAATCAAGAAACCAACAAGGTTGGTCATTGCTGAAGATCACTGTACACGATCTGGCTATTCTTGTGTCTTCACATAAGCACCTATTTAGATTCCCAGGATAAGGAAAGAATGGTAGTAAATTAAAGCACAGAGTCATTATCATTAGCAGAAGCCTGCTATCGATTCTCACATATCTTCACCTCATCCCTTAGCTCTCCTCATATGTCAGTATGTATGCAGGCGATATAATTGTTTGCCCACTTAATTACATTCACTAACAATTAATCTCTGGGACCAAAACATCCAAAGGAGATGAGAGATTAGATACCGAGCAGTCGTACAACAGATTTTTAAGACCGTACTTAGCACTACCTGGGTTATAAATAAGACAAAGTTGCTTACAAAAGGAATGTATTGTTTAGTTATATTGCTCCCACAGCCCTATGGGAACATTACACAGTGTAACTAGGGCAAGGCAGTGCAACCTGGACTAGGTACAAGATGAGCGAGCATCGTAATATTGGATATGGAACTCTCTTCCAGTAGAGATGCAGCTGTCCCCAGCTCTTGTCATTTAGGGGCCAGTTAAAGAACTGTTTATTTGTGCTGGATTTGGGGCTATGGGCAAGTACTCTGGTTTTGGGGGTAGATTTTGTGGATGATTTTATTGTACTTTATTAGATATTTGTGATTTTAGAGTCATGCTTTTAATGTTGTCTATGTAATGCATTTTGTTTTATATTAGTTGTTAGCCACCCTGGGCTCTTTGTGAGGAAGGGTGGGATAGATATATAAATCAAATAAATAAATAACTAAATAACTATTAAACCATATGTGGTTTTAAGCATAGTTAGGCATGTTTTCAAGATGGTAGATGAAAAGCCAAATGCCAGGCTACTCAATGGCTTAGCAAGGCCAACTGATTAGGCAGTGGTGTTCTACTATAAAGTATATTCAGCTGCTGGTGGGGCAGAGAGAAATAGTAGATACAACATATTGAGCAGCAGAAGCCCGCACATTTTTTGTGTAGCAACTTCTGAGTAGGGAGAACTTGGGAGCTAGCACTGGTAAAGTCCCATGAACATTGTTAACTCCTCCTAGTACTGGCCCTCAAGAGCAAGGGATAGAACTGGGAGCCTGCTTCAGGTGCAGCCATGGCAGCCATAATGGCTGCGTTCAGACAACATGCTAACCCACTGTGCGTTGCTCCCAAAAGTGACCCACGGTGGGTTAGCATGTCATGTGGGGAGTGTTTTTCACACCCACGATCGGTAAGTTACCCACCCTTGTTACCCACTCTCTGCAGAGTGGGTTCAGGACCCAGGGCTGGCTTACCATGTCATCACTCCATGGATTAATCATGGTGACTGGCGAAATGGCCACCTAGAGCACCCAGAAGTGCTGGCAATGCTGTAGCCTGTGCGGCCAAACTCAATGGTCATGGTCACATAGTGATGGCTGGAACAGCCAGTGCGCCCCTGTTCCCACCATGGGGGCCGCTGGGATATGTGGCTGCAGCAGCAGGAGGACAATGATGGAACCACTGAGCAGGGATAGGTAAGGGAATGCTGCCCTGCATGGTTCTGCAATCCTGAGGGGGGATGCTTGTCATTATTTCCCTCCCCCTCTCCACAGCATGGTTACGCTACCACCACCCATGATCATGTGAACGCATCGAGTATGTCCATTCCATAAGAAGGTTTATTTGGATCTCAGGTAATCTCCTTTAGTGAACCTGAGGCCTGAAGAATCACATAGGATCAAAGTGGACCCCAAAGGGATCCCCCCCACACCATACAAATAGGTGTGAACAATTACTAGCTCTGCATTTTGCCATAAGGAAGGGATGCTGTGGAAGCCACATTATATGATTACTATGATGGCCATGCTGTTATGACCCAGTCCTTATCCTGAGAGCTATAGGAACTCCCCCTGCCTCACTCTCTGCCTTGGAGTATATGCCCATGCTGGCAATATGGCTCATGAAAACAAACCAGGTTTCTCTCGTGATCACACACATGCTGGAAATGTGTGGATAAGTTGTTTGCTCTGAGGACACAGGAAGCTGCCTTAAACCAAATAAGGCCATTTCCTCATCTGCCCCAGCAGCAGCCCCCAAAAAGTTATCTCGGCCTAGCTATTTGAGATGTTTTCACTCAGGGGTGCAGAACCTCTTTCAGCCTGAGGGTCAAATTCCTTTTTGGAGAAGCTCTCAGGGGAGGGACCAAAAATACCAGCATATGTTAGCTTAAAGCTGTTACCACCAGTAACTAAGCCATGGAAGAGGCATTTCAGCCTTTTAGAACAAGAAAAAAACTGCAAAAAAAGTCAGGAAAAGAAGCAAGGACAAAGGAAGGGGGCAGGGCCATCTGGGGAACCCCAAAGGGCCAGATTGGGACCCCAGGCCTATGGTTCTACACTCCTGCTTTAACTGGAGACATCATGGATTCAGCCTGAGATCTTATGTCTACAACAAAGCACATCCTCTCCCACCGAGCTATGGCCCCTGCCTCTCCATGCCAGCAGTTAAACATCTTTTCTACTTGACCCCCATGGAAACCCTTCCAGGAACACCACTGAAGCCCATACATCCTCCCTGTCTCCCCTTGTCTCTCAAGGCTCTTTCTCATGGGAATCCCTTGCAACTCTTTGGCACATAACTCCCTGCTTGATGATACTTGCAAACCTCTTGCCAGAATAAACAAATGAGACAAGCAACAAGTGACCAGGGGAGGCAACCCCACAGGCTGCACCACCTGTGAAGCACTGCAGGGCTCTGACTGGGAGCCCGGCGCAGGTATTATTCATGGAGGCAAGAAATCATCCACATATACAAGAGAGATTTGTGGGATTCATAGCAACCTGTTGCAAATACAACCTATCGAACAGACATAAAAGGGAGGGATGCAAGATATGAGTGGAAAAGGAAATATGCCAACCGCATTCTGCAACAGCCAACACGACAGCAGACCACAGTGGTGATCAGGAGCATCTCTAAGTACAAATTCAATATCTAAAGAAGTCTAGGATTTATGCTGTGCTGTCCAAACACCCGCAATGTGCACAACTAACATTGTCATCCCTGTGTATATCTAATGTAGGTCTTGATAAGGGGCAACTGTGGTAGATGCCCTACTGGAGCATCTCACTGCTATCATATCTGCAATTTTATGCCAGCTTTTGATTTTCACCTTGATGATGCATTTTGCAGCGTATGTTCATATTGCAGATATAATGTTTAGGTGACGTTTGGTATGTAGCTTTGAGAAATTCATTTGGGGAAAAAAGCAGCTATATATGAATCAGTGCCAACCAACTTCAGGGAAATGGGACCACCCTACACTTTTATGAATACAGGATAAAGCCAAGAGAAGAGCCGTGTGTGTGTGTGTGTGTGTATACACACACACACACACACACACACACACACATATACATATACAAACTTTCTTTTTCTCTTTGCTAGTCAAGTCTATGTTTAACTCAACAATCAGCCATGTTGGCGAGTAGAGTCACTTTACTGAGACCTTTTGCCAGATGCAAACTGTAAAACAACTACTGCATGGAAAAATTTAATGCCCCAGTAGCCTTGATCTGTTGAATCTTGCCCTTAATAGATGCATTCTGGATATTGATATGCAGAGTAGAAACGCTTTTCAGAAGTGTACTTGTTTCTTTCTGCAGATATTCTCCAGCAGTTTAAAATTTAAAATCACTTCTGCCTAGGCTGATTGCTAGCTGAGGGGGTTGATTTTGTGACAACTCAGTCCATTGATCCAAGCTTCCCATTTCTTGAACCGCCAACATTGCCTCTTAAACTCCTCCCTGAAATGACAAGCTACTCAGATAGTCCCATAGGAAATAAGCTGACCAACTCAAGAGCCACACTGATGAATCTTGGGGTTCATTATTTCATAAGCAACTATCTAAATTAAGGGCCAATGAACAGATTAGCTGCACAAATAACAAAACATAGGCTCCTGAGAGCAACTGTGTTTGTTTGTGGCTATTCTGTTCCATTGAGAAAACACAAGTAAGACTGGGCTGGGTTCTTTCCAAAAAGCATGGATGCCAAGAGCAAGAAAGCAATAAAAGAGCTTTAATTCCCTTCTCCACAAATATGGCTGGTGTATTTCCAGAATAAGCCCAGAAACAAAAACAAAAAACAAACCAAAAAAACATAATAAAGGGAGGGGAGGAATCAGCAAAGGCCAACTTATTGCAATGAAGCCATTCTCCCAATACCCAGCTTTTCCCACTGTAGCAAACTTCCTCTGCTCTGCATTTCTTTGCTCTTATCCTCTTTAGCTCTTGCTTCCTGTTCAGCCTCTACCGCAACAATCTAAATGTATCCCCTCCCCACAGTCCCTAAAGCAGGGATGGGGGACATGTGGCCCTCTAGATGCTGTTGGACTGCAACTCCCATCAGCCCTAGCCAGCATACCCAATGGTGAGGGATGATGGGAGTTGCAGTCCAACAACTCTGGAAGGCCACCAGTTGCCCACCCCTGCCCTAAAGTATGAGGTGAAATGCCTCAAGGAGAGGTGAGCATTTACCAAAGGTACAGGCACTTTCCTAACCCTTACCAGACTACTCCTTGTTCCAGCCAGCCATTTCCCCACCAAACTTGACATCCCTAAAGGCTGACTTAATTTAGGGCCTTATCCATAGAGATGCCAACTTTTTAGCACCACCACCCCTCCTGTGCCTTTAACAACATCCTGATTAGCAGTTGAAAATGCTTACCTTCCTGCTATGGACAGCTTCATCTGCCAATTCCTGCAGTTCAAGGCACAGGAGCAGGTCAGGCTCATCATGAGGAAGCCTACTTATCCCTCAGGTGCTCATCACCAAGGATCTGAGAAGGAAGGGAGGAGACAGAAAGGTGCTGCAATGAAAAAACTGGCTGCTCTCCAGTTGTGTGCATTCCCATAGGTTATCTCACAAAACTACACCCAGGAATGAGGAGTTCCAAGAGAAATGATTCATCATTTCCCACTCAACCCCATGCAACTTCCACACAGCCCTGATCTGATGGCCCCACTCATTGTTGTCAGGTCAATAGATCATATTTGCCAAGTATGCCTCCAGATGTTTTGGACTACAACTCCCATAAGTCCCAATCAGCACTGCCAATGGTCAGGGATTATGGGAGCTGCAGTCCAAAACAACTGGAGGGGACCAGGTTGTTTACCCTAACCAGATGCAAAGGAGAACAAGATTCCTCTACCATTAGCAGTTCTATAAGAAGGGAAATTTGGGCAAGTGCACTGAGTCATGCATGGGTGAGAAAAGCTTTCACTTGCTGAAACTCCCTGCTTCTATACCAGGAGCAGGGAACCTGGCTCTCCAGATGTTGGATTTCAAATCCCATCAGTCCCTGACTGGTGGCCATGTTGACTGAGGCTGATGGGAGTTTGAGTCCAACAACATCTGGGGAGGCATGACAGGTCCTCCCCCCTATTGTTGTGAACCTCCTAGAGACCTTCGGCTAGTGGGCAGTATACAAATGTAATAAATAATTATTCTGCACAATTAGTAAAGATTCAAGTACTCGCAGCTCCTTCAAAGCTAGTTGCCCTAGCAAAGGTAACATGGAAGACCGTCCTAGACATGGGATGGTTTCCCGAAAGAGGAGCACAGAGAGAACACATGCATGTACACAAACATTTCTGCCTCCATATCATTTATGTACAGCCCTACCAGAGAGAAAGGCCAACATTTTTATGCAGCTTTTGAGAATTAGCATTATGGCTGCCCACTTGTAAAAGATTCCTTGCTGGGCTCAGATGGCCATGTGTCCTCTTTTACAAAGGACAGTCTTCTATTTGAAGGGCTGCCAGAAGACCCTCCTCTCTTTGAAGGCATCCTTTCTTTGAAGAGCTCTCCTGTCCTGTGCAATTCTGGTTTAAATATATAGAACTGTGAGACCTGTTACCAACCAACAGCACCTGAGCAGCAGACTGCACAGGCAGGCACACAGGTCGCCCAGTCACAGTCTTCTACACAGTGTCAGATCCAGATCATTGAAGGCCAATTATTGGGCAAGTCACCCTCAGTGGGCCCCCTCCTTCACTAAGTCCACCTTCTCACCATGATGGTCCCCAGCTGCTCTTGCTCCTCGTCCTCTTTCTCATCATTGCCGCCTCTTGCTTGCTTGACAGGCAGAGAGCCAAGGCACAAGTAGCCCGTAGGTACCGGCATCTACTGCTCCTCCTTCTCACCACCACAATTGCTCTGGACCAGAGCAAGAGGCAGATGAACAAGCAGCTTGCAATGGTGAAGAGGAGGAGCAAGTCCAGGAGGGCTCTTCTCAGTGGGCCCCTGCTGGAATGTGGGCCCATGGCAGGTGCCCAACCATGCCTACCCTTGATGCTGGCCCTGCCTCCACACTATGCTGAGATTTGTTATTATTTCATTTACTTATTTAAAGCATTTGTATCCTGCCCTAGATCATTAAGATCACATTAAGATAAAAATCTTATTTTTAAATGATAATAATTATTTCTAAGTTTGCAAGTATACATATAGATTAGCATATGCAGATTTTATGTGAAAGTGTGGCCTAGTTTTTGATAATTTATTTCCTCTTCCTTGGGGATTCAAAAGTGGCCACCCTATGGGTGACCTTGAGTCTAACTTATCTCTCAGCATTTTCATGAGGAGAAAATAGCTGTGAAGCCCCCATGAATTCCTTGGTGGACGGTTGAGTAGATAGGTATTCTCCCCCCACAGTTCCTAAAAGGGGCAGATGAATTTCCCTAAAGGGGTGTAGGCACTTTCCTTGACTAACCAACCTTCTTTTCAGGTGAGTGCCTTCTGGAGTTTTGGCCTAAGGATAGTGTTGGAGGATAAAAGAAAATTGGAGCAAACATTTCACATTGCTGGAACCCTACCTTGCTAGTTCCTAAAATACACTGAAGGACCCTAATCCCCCCATTTTCCCTCTTCAATTTTCCTGTCCCCAGGTGAGAGCAAGTGTAAATGCCCACCTCTTAGGGTTGCCTCCTTTTAAACTGCCAGGGATCCTGTACTTTTAACAGCTGACTGTTAAAGGCAAGGGGGGGGGACCATAGCTCAGTGGTAGAGCACATGCTTTGCACACAAAAAGTCAGGTTCAATTCCTGGCATCTCCAGGTAGGGCTGGAAAAATTGCTGCCCGAAACTAGGGATGTACAAAAGTGACTTATCTTTCGCGGATTATGTTGATGGGGGGGGGGAGGCGTTCCATCCCTCCCCCCGGAATCCTGGATGGGGGGGGAGGCAATCCGTTCCTCCCCCCCAGAATCCTCAATGGCCGGCTGTGCTCCGCAGCAGCTCCGCGGAGCAGCTGGCCAGGCCAGGCCCAGCCCAGAGCCGTCCGCAGCCGGATTTCCGGCTGCGGAGGGCTCTGGGGGGGTGGAACCGCGTACGCAAATGGCGGCAGCTATGGCCGCTGCCATTTGCATTCCTTATTTTTGGCCATCTGAATCTACGTAAATATTTACGTAGACTATGACGGCGAAAATAAAGGGGAACACAAATAGCGTAGCGGGTGCTATTTGCGTCCCTTTTTGATTCACCGTTTTAGCCTACATAAATCTTTACGTAGGTTAAAACGGTGAATCAAAAAGGGACGCAAATAGTGCCCGCTATGCTATTTGCGTTCCCCTTTATTTTCACCATCATAGTCTATGTAAATATTTATGTAGACTAAGACGGCCAAAAATAAGGAACACAAATGGCGGCGGCCGTAGCCACCGCCATTTGCGTACATAGGTTGTTTTTTTAAAACCCACCCAGCCATGATAGGCTACGTAAAGATTTACGAAGCCTATCATGTCGTTTGTTTTTTTTAAAACCCAGCCATGATAGGCTACGTAAAGATTTACATAGCCTATCACGTCTTTTTTTTTTTTTTTTAACAAGACTGGAAATGGTGGTGGCGACAGCCAGAAAGAAGACCAGCCGCTGCCGCCGCCCGGAAGATCCGTCCCAGGTAAGTCTCGTCCCGGGGGGGATCCGCGGGGGGCGGGGGGGCAGGCCATTCCGCCATGGAGTTCGGGGGGCCGAATGCACTGGCATTCGGCCTCACCGAGATCCATGGCGGAATTCTCTGACATCTCTACCTGAAACCCTGGAAAGCTGTTGCTGCCAGTCAGTGTCAACAATACTGGGCTAGGTGGTCTGACTGTATATAAGGCAGCTTCCTATGTTCCTGTTTCCACCTTGCAGAAATAGAGCAAGGAGGAGTTTTTCCCATCACCTGCTTTATTGCAGACAATTGCTGAAGTTGCAGGAATCCTTCCAGAGAAAGGAAAACATGCATAACACCAGTTGAGCCATGTGGCTTCCTATATGAAAACATGTGTAGATTCCTCTCCCACAAAAGTACAGTTATGCTAGAAGGAAATAAGAGGAGGTGTTGTTGTATACGCCTAGGGCTGTGCGAATCAACAAAACTCGAGCTCACCAAAGTTCTTTGAATGCCCTTTCGAAGCTCCTTGCAACTCGAATTTGTATCCAATTTTGAGCTTTGCTTTTCTCTTTTCCCATGAAAATCCATGCATATTTTTGTGCATACTTTTCCAAACATACACAATGATTATGTGCATCTTCAAAATGTGTGCATTTCCCATTTAATCCCATTGATTAAAGCATATTTGTGTTCGTTTTCCAAAAGTACGCATTTTTTCATGTGGCTTTTTCAAATGCATGCATGTCATCGAATGCATTTTGGGGGGGTGCAAATCACTTCATAAACTCAGAGATGTATGGACTTGGGCCGCAGATTGCATCCAAGACCATATTTGGTCCGGAAGGTGTGACCTGGGTAAATCCTGATAAAAATGAACTGGAATAAATTCTCATACATTCCTATATACATCCTCCTGTCTGTTCAAGCTGTACCCTTTTGGAAGAAAGGAGGATGCAATTTCCATTCACTTTCATTTATTTAGGGTGCAATCCTATCCATGTTTAGACAGAAAAAACGCTTACAACTCCCAGTATGCAGGGAGTTTTTTCTGTCTAAACATACATAGGATTACACCTTTAACCAGTTAAATCTGATTCACTAATTTCTGTTTTTGCTGCTTAGGCTTGATATTGTTGGGCTGTTACTGGGGTTGGCTGAGAATTTAGTTTTAGTTTGTTTTTTATAAGAATTTATCAACATTTGCAAAATTCTTCATATTCGGGATGGAAAGAACTTGAGAGTAACAACATTTGAATGTGGGAGAAACCAAAACACAACATATTCATCCATCTGGGCAGAGGGATTTGAATAGTTAGTTCTTAAAGGTCTGGGTTTGAATCCCTGTGTATTCAACCATGTCTGTGGTGCTGAATTAGGGTTAAAAAGAGGAGGGGAGGCACGTGTACAGGGGAAAAAATGGAGAAACTGGAGAAATCCCAGGTGCCTGTAGAAAAAGGTTTATTGTAGTTCTCTTATAGTGGCCTGACACATTTTGGAAATAACTAAGATGATGTATGTATATATTTTTATTGTAGCCCCTGAAGAATGAAATCAATATTTCCAAAACACGTTGGGCCAATATAAAAGACCTACAATAAGGCTTTTTCTACAGACACCTGAGATTGCACTGAATTAGGGTTACCACCTCTTTTTCCTGACAAGCTCCTCCTCTTCGACAGCTACATGGCAGGCTGGTGAATCGTGGTCCTCCCCATGCTGGGAGTAGGTGTATTTCGTTTCAGTTTGTTTTTGATAAGAATTTACCAAAATTTGCAATGCCATAATATTCGGGATGGAAAGGACTTGATTTCTTTTTAAAATCAAATGTAGGAGACACCAAAACTGGTAGATTCCTCCATCCTTCATTCTTACTGACATTAAGGCATGTATTGGAGTCAATTAATCCAGCAGCCACTATGATTTTAGACAAACATTTAAACTTGACAATGAGCTGCAAAGGCAATGTGTGTTATTCAGTCAGGGAAGTTTCTGCCTCATATACTTATTGAAAAGCCATCCTTACATTCCTTCTGAGAGCATGTGGAACTGTCCCAGGTTTGGATCTGTGGTTCTAATCAGCTCCTTTTTCCAGCAGCTCTCTCCCCACCCCACTCCATAGGGATCAGCTCCTTCTATCGATTGCAACACCTAGCAACAAGGACTTCAGTATTCCGGAAGCCACCTGCCTCCTCAAAATACTTTCTCTCTAGCCTTAGTTCTCACTGAGGAGGTGGTAAACCTGTGTCTCGGCTGAACCACTTTAGCTGCAGGTAGGGACTTACATGACTGAATGCTGCTCCATAGAAAAAGTTCTCCCTGCACACAGAAATCTATCATATCAAGGAGAACATGCTTGATTTCTATGTGCAGGGAGTGGGATGTTCATTGGGGACTGTTCAGTTATATACACCTACACCTGCAGTCTAAAATAGTATGGCCCAAAAACAAGTTTACCACTTCAGTGAAAACTAGGCCTTTGGTAGATGGAAGGGCAGGCCCACCACAGCAAACTGCTCACAAATGTAGGCCAGATGCGTAGTTTAACAGCTGGTCATATAGAAGATAGAACTGTGCACAAATGGCCTCTTAAAATTCTCCACCTTACTTGTGGGTGGAGTAATTTGGGAGAGAATGTCACTGAATTTCTCCACGGGGGGGGGGGGGAATTCTCAACAGTTTCTCCCTAGTAGGGCTCCCCATTGGCAAGGCTTGTAGAACAGCTTCTTTCTTTCTTTCTTTCTTTCTTTCTTTCTTTCTTTCTTTCTTTTCCTAAGGGTTTTGGGGGTTTTCATGCTGCAACAGCATCAATTGTCTTGGCAGGCTGGCCCCCAATTTGCATCCACCACAATGCAGGTGGGGGCTGTGTTGTGTCTAGCTCCAGGGATGAGGTGGAGTTAATGCTCTGCCAAAATCTGTCCTCCAACTTCCTGAAAGTTTTCTCCCCCCATGAATGAGGCTTCCATTGTTCTACCTTGTTCACGATGTTTTGTAATTTATTTTTGTGGTGTTTGTGAGCTTACTTAATCTAGGGATGTCAGAGAAATCCCCTGTGGATTCAAATGAGGCCGGATTCTTTGGAATCCAGCCTCAGGAATCTGCAGCGGATTGGGACCACTTACCTCCACTCCAGGACGACTGGAGGCAGAACGGCACTAGGATGCTTCTTGCCAGCCAGGGCCGTCTGCCTCCTCCCTGTCCCTGCCAATTGCCATGTCTTAAAAAAAAAAAAAAAAAAAGCGATTGGGAGGATGTGCCCATAGACTTATACGCAAATAGAGTCATGAATCTTGTGTCTAAGTCTATGTGTCCATAGGCTTATATGCAAGATTCACAGCTCCATTTTGTATATAAGTCTATGGGCACATCCTCCCAATCGCCTTTTTTTTTTTAAGACATGGCAATTGGCAGGGACAGGGAGGAGGCAAATGGCTCTGGCTGGCAAGAGGGAAGGTAAGTGGCCCCCAAGCCATTCCCCCCCCTGCCGGAATCCAAGCAGAGCAGAGCCGCTCTGGAGGATTCTGGTGGGGAGGAATGGATCGTCTCCCCCTCCCCACGGATTCCCCACCAGAACAGATGGTGGGGAATCCGTACACCCCTAACTTAATCACAGCTAGCCTCCCAGGCTGCCTACACATCCTGAACTGAAAAAGCCCCAAGGGAGCAATTACCTCATGGTGCCTTAAACTGGGCTTTAATCGAAGTGTACAAAGCTGAGAGGATACAGGCTGCGAGAGAGAAGATTGTACAGTGAAAAACAGGACACTGGTGCTCACTCCTCAGCCACCTCCTAAGTAAGGTAAGCCCAAGAAACCCAAACTCAACCCATAAGAATTTCTTGGAAATTTCTTCACCATTGAATTTCTTTCCAGAAGCAATTTCTCTTTTATCAAATTGAATGAGAATGGTCAGAAAAATGTGGGAGAAATTTTCGGCACAGCACTAAGAGAAGATGTTGCCACCACTACTGGTGGTTGCCCTGACTTCCCTTATGACCCCACTGACGCATGTTAGAGTTATTCAATGGAATTAGCAGTCAAACATGACAGTGACTTGGATGCATCTTTGCATAAATGTTTCTTTCTTCTCCTACATTAAGTTCAAGATCAGCTGTTCTCAGCAAATTAAATTAACCATATGGAAGAATTATATGTTGTGCTTCTTTCTGGAGATATAGACATACGTATTTGCATATATCTCTAGCAGTACGCTAATGGTTTGAACCATCTTTCAGCAATTCACTGGAGAGGTGTAGTTTAAAAGAAGGAACTGGATTTAACAGAAGCAAGCTATAAATTGAATATGGTGTGCTCTGTAACTTACAGCCCATATTTAGGAGACCAGGTACATGGTGCTAGATGTTTTCAAATGAAATGAAAATGTGTTAAAAGGTTGTATTTTAATTTTATAAGAATTTTAAAAGATTAACTATTGTTAATTACTTAAATGACTTGCTACAACAACATATTCTGCTGGTTTTTGTAGTCTGTGCTTTAAGATTGTCATTCTAGTCAGTGGGGAGGAAATTACATTAAACATAGGCTTACTTAATCCCAAGGAGACCTGCTTTGGTTCAGTTAGAGATTGCATATGATCACCACCTTTGGGAATGGAGAATGAAAGGGGGAATGGCTTGGATATTCCAAACCAGGGTACTAGTGAGAAGTCTTTTGAACAGCTTTATTTATATGATACTTAGAGCGCAATCCTATGGCTGCTAGTCAACAGCAAGACAGCCATAGGATAGCTGTCCACCCCCTCCCACACTGCCTCGTAGGCAGCACGGAACGGCCCCGTGCTCCACGCTTGGAAGAGGAGAATGCAGCAGCAAAAACGGGGCATCCCTGGGGGCGTGTCAGGGAGAGGAAGTCAGAAATGCCGGTATAACACATCCCACGTGTCATCCGGCTGCCAATTCCCGCTCTCCAAGGTCCCATGGCTAGACAGCTGAAAATGCAAAGTGGCTGAGGGGATGATCTCCTCCATGCTTTTCCTGCCCTGCATTGAATAGGTGGTCACCTCTGAGTTCAGAGGATTGTGCCCTTAATGTAACAAATGTTTCCTCCTTCATATTTAGATACTAGGCCTGGGGAGTAAATTTGGGAGATATATTATTTCTGCAGCATTAAAATATATAACCACAGAGGATACATCTTCCCATGTCTTCCAACTGTTCTCCATTTCCATATTTAGTTTGGTTTTAGGACATTATGGAGTTAAAATGTGCATTGTGTTAGTCAGTCTCAGCCAAAAGCTCCAAAGTTTAGAGGTCAAACATTTAGTTGGAATGTAAAGCTCAGGAAGTTTTGCCCAGAAAGCAAGAACATTATGCATTCAATAGAACTGGTCTGAGGAAGAGGGGGGGAAGTTTTAAACTTGGGAAATAGAAACTTAATTTGCAGAAATGAGCAAGCAACTACCCTCCTGATTGGTTGAAGTCGGGGAGAAAAATTATAATAATTGTAAGAGATAAAAACTAGGCAGAAGTAAAAAAGAGCCTCTCTGTTTGCCTTTAAGTAGCTTCTTATGACTTCTCAATTTTGGCAGGTATTTGTGTAGTAGACTTCTTTGCCCTCATATCTGGTGTGGACTGGACAACACTTTTTCTGTCAATGGCTGCATTCCCCCACAGGTAATCTGTCAGGTGCCACATGTTAGCAGTGGGCAGGGCTGAAGGCAATTGGCACGGCCAGAGCCAAAACTGGATGGGTCACTCCTTCCTTCCTTCCTTCCTTCCTTCCTTCCTTCCTTCCTTTCTCCCACCATCATTTCTCTCTCTCCCTCTCCCTTCCCAACCAGTGGGCTGCCAGGGAAGGGACAGATCACTCTGACCACATGCAAAGCACTTTTGAAGTTAGGCCAAGACTCACATCTGGCCCTAAAGCCACAGGTGCCAGCTGCAATCTTATGTGCTACTCAATACGTTTTAGAAAATTCTGTGAATTTCCAAGCAAATTGTATGGTTTTAAAATATTTTTAGTTACTGTTAGTATTTTAAATGTTACAAATGTAGATTTATTCTGGCATTAGCTTTCATGGACTACAGCCCACTGCATTTGATGAGGTGAACTGTTGTCCAAGAAAGCTGAAGCTATAATGAATTTGTTAGTCTTTAAGGTGCTACAAGACTCTTTGTTGTTGCTTTTTTGCTGTGACAGACTAACATGGCTACCCCTCTGGAAAATGTATCATATAAGTATATTTATGAAAGACAGCCAGGACTGAAAGCAGCTCTCTTTTCAAATATATAGTTTGTCACAGAAATGCTGCTTTGTTGCCACATCATGTGTAGTCTGCGTGTTTGAAATAAGTTTAAATTTTTGGATACATTTTTGCCTGAGTGGCTTCCAGCAAATTTAGTATGCAAGGCCCCCACTATCTTGCTGTGCGCTCACAGTAGGAAGCCATCAGCCATGTTGAATGGTAAGCAGTCCAGATTTGTTGGGCAATAACATTATAGAAGCCCAAAAGACAGAGCTGTTCAATAGGAAAAGCATGGAACATTTACATGGGAACATTTAGGAGGAGTGCCTTTAAATATCCATTTTTAACCACTTTTATTACTAGCCAGAATACTATATACTCGTGTGTGTGTGTGTGTGTATAAACACTATATATAGTAAATATAGAGTATAGTGTGTGTGTGTGTGTGTGTGTGTGTATATATATAAAAATACATATAAATACTATATATGGTGTGTGTGTGTGTGTGTGTATGTGTGTGTGTTATAGGGCTTTTATACATGCTAAATTTGGGCAGTGATTCACTGAACATGAGATCCAAATGAATTCTATAACTTGTATCTGGAGAAGTAGGGATCTGTGTGCACCAAATTCAAAATCTGAAGGATACCCCCTCACTTCCACCCTCCAGATTTGCTTGGAAAAGCATGAAATGTTGCTGGCATTTTCCCAACAGCCAGGTGATGAAAAGAAAACCCCCGAGCTGCCAATATTTATCTCTCAACATTAAGAAGCTGTGGTTTTTATTTGGGGAGGAGAGCAGCTGGGGAGGGAAAGCAACAGGGACTTCAGAGCAGAACAAACATTTCAGAAGTTAGGACACATTTTTCTAATTCCACAGGAAGCTCTGTGCAGGTGATAATTAAGATTTCTACAGGGTTATACAGCTGGAGAGATCATGTGTTCTTTTATTCTTCAAAAGTTTGATCTCTAATGTGCTTTACAGCCCATGCACACAGGATGTGCTAAAATGTGTCAGAACAGTGAAAAGGGAGGCTAGTGACAAAGTTGCTCCCAGAAAGCTGGAGAGAAACAAAGCAGCTTTTCAATTTGATATCAAGAGAAGAACGTGAAAGATCCTGGCTAAGTTGCCTTAGCGTTTTGCCGGCCCCTCACAACATTTTCCTGCCAATCAATTCAAGTTAACACATGAATCTTATTAGAATCCTGGGAATCTTAGCATTCGTCTTCAAAGAAAGTTACTAGTCCTTGTAGTTTGGACTTTGGTCACTGCAGTTAACTGAAGTGCTTCTCTGGTGGTGAGACTGATCCACTCTTGCTGCATGAATTAGGTGTGTGTTTCCCAATCCACTGATCCCCCATCCCCCACCGTAGTTTTTTACTGAGCTAAAAACTAGGGACTGCAGCTTCTGAAAGAGTTAGGGTGGGGGAAGAAGAAAAGTGGGAAAGGGTAGCTGAACTGGTAGAGCTTTTAAATGCCTTAAAGTGGTGCACACAGAGGAAGAAGGGGAAGTGCGTGCATGTGCCATGCATCCAGGGCAGCTGGGACACATGGGAGATTGGTTCCAGAGCTTCCCAACTTGTATTAGCACTGCCTTGGGGAAGATCCAGGTTAATGTGGAAACCAATTCAAGATAGCCTGAAGTCTAGTTGGAAAAGACTCCATAGTGGTGTTGGAGAGTTAACTCCAAAATCTGTGATTCTGTGTTGTTTAATGACTTCTCACAAGCCCCATTGGCCTATTTGGACTTGCTAAACCATAGTTTAGTGTTACACGCAAGGGTCTGCTCGCCACCCCACTCTCCTCCTTTGCCATGGCCACAACACAAGGAGAATGTTCATTTTCAACTAAGCACAGTCTGACTTTTGTCCGAACCAGAATAAACTATGGTTTTAACTATGGCTTACCCCAACAAGCAAGGATCATAAGCCATGGTTTCAAGCTGGCTTGTTTGGATAAACCATACTTAAAACTAATCACCATTTATCCTGGTTTGGATGAAATACAAACTCCAGTTCACTGAAAATAGGAACAGATGCTTCTGATCTCTTCTTTGAATCTGCACAAAGGAAGAGGGATGAGCACACAATCCCAAAGCTCATTCATGTAGCATAAACTATGGTTTAGTGTTCTGTCTGAATGCAGCCATTATCACAATAATCATGGTTTACATAGTTTTATTAAAATATTATGGGTTGGATCCAGGACCTACCTTCCCCAAAAGGAGAGGCTGCACTCATGGAAGGTCCTTCCACCCAATATTGGGGAATCCCCCCTCCCCCAACAGAGCTCCCCCCCCCCATTCAGCAGGATCTCCTGACTCTCTGTGTAGTATTTTCAGGGGGCTGGACAGGCTGCCGTGGGAAGAAGGGGGCAGGGACATCCACTTCTGTCACCACGGTTGATCTAGTGTAAATGTGGATCCAGCCCATACATACACACCCCGATATACAGCTTATTCAAGAAGTTCAAAGCTATTGCAATGACAAAAATACAATTTAAAACAATAATATAGTAACACAGAACAGTCACAGGAACAAAACAAAACAAAACAAAATACTGAAAGCAATATTGCCATCCTAAAACCTGATGGAAGACGTACGCCTTACAACCCTTCTGAAAAACCATCAAAGAGATAGCTGTCTTCACCTTCATACTGTCAGGGTTGTATCTGAGCCCATAGAGTCCCAAAGTAGCTCTTATTCTGAGGAGGAGAGACAACTCATGGGGGAGGAACTCTCTCAGACTTCAGAGGCGCAGCTGGAGGGGGAGCCCCCCCTTCTCACATCCCTGAGAGCGACAGTGAACCAGGTGTGGAAAGGGAGGGACAACCTGAACTTTTAGATGCGAGGCGCAGATGCAGGCACAAGCAAGAGATCGCAGGGGCCAAGCTTCAGGGCTCAGCCTGATTGGCTTGACATCAACAGCTATGCCCAGAAGCATCACAAGAGAGGGGGAGATCTTCCCCTCCCACCCATTAAGTTCAGAGAATTGCCACGTTTTTCCCAAACGGAGATCAATTGATGTCCTAACCCTTAGGAACCCTTAGATGGCTGTTCCTTTGTAGTTTCTCTGAGTCTCAAGCAATTAGCATCTGTATGCCTCATTAGGATAAATGGAATTAAAGACTTGGAAAGCAGCCGTTTTGTCCGATTTTGGCTATTGGAGTATTCAGTAGGCAACAGGGGAACCTTGACACATACAGCAATTCCCATAAAGGTCCAATTTCTGGTCATCACTTTCCAAACCTGTTTCAAAGATGTCATGGACTGTAAGGCCTACTGGCTAGACTTTAACTGGTGAGTGGGCTCATCATATGGAGAAGGTGACTAAAAATGACATTTCCCAGGCATTGCAATATTGCTGAGAGTACAGACAGTGCAATGGCGAAGAAGACAGGGAGCGCAACTTCTTTGATCACTGTCATATAGATCAGTGTCAGCACAGATTTTCAAACTCGGTTTAAAACATGAACTTTTAGGCCCACTGGCTAAAGCATTGGTGGTGAACATGCTGCCCTCCAGATGTTGCTGGACTGCTACTTCCATCAGGCCCAGCCATCATAGCCAATGGTAACGGATGATGAAGTCCAGCAACATATGAGATGCCACACATTCCTAATCCCTGGGCTAAGGCTTCATGGGTTCAGTTTCTAGATGCTAGCGTAGAATACTAAGAGACGGCATATGTGCACAGATACAAAACCCACCGTATGAAAATCTCAAAAACCTTGTGAGTTCAGGTTTGTCTGAAAGAAGTAGATACATTCTGATGTTTTTTCACTGATGTCTGCAATTTTGTCAAGAAATCTCATGAGAAAAGAATCTCTTGTCCTTCTATCAAAAGCTCTCTGTTTTCCGCATTGTGGCAAAAACACAGAGCATCGCCTCAAGTAATGCTGCACATCTAGGGCTATTTGGACCCCACAAAATAAAGACAGATGCCATGGGAGAAATGTCAGCAGCACATATCAGAATCATCCAAATGTGATCAAAGGGTTATTTTCTTTTTCTGAACTCATTTGGCCCTTCCTGTCTTGGAATTGAAAGATTGCTCCTATATATAAGAAGCGTGGCATCTTTAGTCTCAAGAGCATAAGACTAGACTTATTTGTGTTTTATGCTCCAAGGCAGAATTGGGGTGAGGGGAAAGAGATGGAGAGAGACTGAAGAGCTTTGGCTTCTAAAGGAAAGAGCACAAAGGCCAATATATGTGCTTCCCAGCAACAGCAAAAACCAGCTCAGCCAGATCTCCTGACACTTGTGCTTCAAGGTAACTCCAGGCCAGGAGTTTAGTTTAGCAATAAAATAAAAGCAGGATTAATTTGGTTTGGTAAGACATTCAGTTAAAACTGACTCCATCCTCTTCTTTTTGTTATTTTATTTTTTAAGTACAGTAAAAGCTTCAATAAGTATGACAGCATCTAATCCTGTATGACTACTTATCATGAAGTTGTACTTAATCAGGGGTGGGAAACCTGTGTCCCTCCAGATGGCCTACAATTCCCATCAGCCCTAGCTAGCATTGCCAATGATGAGAGATCATAGGACTTGTAGGGCAAAATGTCTGGAGAACCACAATTTGCCATCCCTGCTGTAAATGAAATCTTAGGGCCAAAACACACATTATTTTAAATGTGTATCTAGCAGCAACATATTTTTCTCCCCCATTTTTTTCTCTAGTGTAGGCACGGGGGCCTCAATTCAGATCATAACCTCCCCCCTCACACACACACACACACACACACACACACACACACGGATCCTGATCCGGATTGGGGTCCCATGTCTAGAGTACAAATGAAAATGAAGATAAACATTTCTGCTAAAATGTAGCTGATAAACACACATTTGAAGCTATGTCTATTTCCCTTACAGTGCAATCCTATGCATGTCTACTCAGAAGGAACTCTCATTCATTTCAGTGAGGCTTACTTCCAGGTAGATGGGTATAGGATTGCAGCCTTGCCTTAAACCATAATGCTAGCAGGAGTTTATTCATGTGAACTCATTTATATGGTCAAACCGGGGTAATCTCAATGTGTTTAGGTGCACTCGCTTCCCAGCCAGGGTTTGGCTGCCATTTTATAGGCTCATACATTCTTTTATGGATCATCATCATTTGAGAAGCTCCAATGTTATTTTTCATCCCATCCCCAGATTTCTCTCATCTGATTTTTTTTCTTGTGTGCAAGATGTTTTTCATTTAAGAAAAACAAGATTATTTAAAGGGTTTATGATAGTAAATTTCTAGAGCTGTGGCTTGGAAGTGGGTTAAAAAAATCCTAAGTGATAATAAATGTAAAGAAGTAAATTTCATGGCACAATCCAACCAACGTGCAGCACTTTTAAGTTTCATCGATTTTAGTAAGAGAGATTTATAGCACAGTCCTAGGCATGCTTACTTAGAAGTAAGTACCACTGAGTTCAGTGGGCCTTGCTCCCAAGTAAGTGTGCCTAGGATGACATTGTTAGGCTCCAATCCTGTACACACCTACCTGGGAGCAGGGCCCATTGTCTATTTTTGAGTAGACATGTTAAGGATCGTACGGTGCACCAAGTGCTGAAGGGAGCAATCCTATAGCTGAGTTACACCAGCTGACAGGCTACAGGATTTCGGGGAAGCCTTGCTATGCTGACAGAATGCCATATATGCCATGGCCACAAAAAATACACTGGCAGAACACCCCAGTTATGCCAGATGTCTATAGAATCGGACACCTTTGCCAGAACACGACATTGTTCTGTCCAGCATTCGGAGCTTCAAAGGGCATATCTACAGTATGTACCTCATACTGCAGTCCTATACCCAGTGTTCCCTGGAATTAAACCCCCCAAATGCAATGGGACTTACTTTTGAGTAGACATGTACAGGATTGTGCTGTCAACATCTTTTAAGCCTGTTCAACTGTCATGACTCTCAGAACTGCAGTTTGATCAGGGTCTAGGGTGTCTGACTTGGCCACAGTGACACATACCTTAGTTACATCCCTTTTGGAGTACTGTGATGTGCTCTACGTGCAGCTGCCTCTGAAGAGTGTTCGGAAACTTCAGCTGGTTCAAAGAGCTACTGCCAGACTGCTGACTGGGCTGGCTACAGGGAGCATACCACTCCCCTGCTAAACAGCTTCATTGACTCCCAGTCTGTTTCCGGGCACAACTCAAAGTGCTGGTCAAGTCCTATAAATCCCTATACAGGTCGGGTCCAGGTTATCTGAAAGACTGTATTCTCCTCTATGAGCCTACTCATGCCCTGAGATCTTCAGAGGAAGCCGTTCTCACCGCCCCACCACCATCACAGGCATGGCTGGTGGGAACATGTGAGAGGGCCTTCTCAGTGGCTGCCCCAAGGCTCTGGAACTCCCTTCCCAGGGAGGCGAAAGTGGCACCTTCCTTGATTTGTTTTTGCAGGCATGTAAAAACTTTTTTGTTCCAGCAGGCCTTTGGGGATAGCCAGTCTGGACCTGTGAGAATAGGATGGATGGATGGATACTATATTTTCTTGTTATCTTTTAACGTTTTGATACTTTATACAATTTTAATATTATTGATGATTTAATTATATTTTAACTTTTGTATACTTCTATTTATGCTTCTATTTATAGGTTTTAATTGTACAAGTTTTAATGTTGTAAAGCCGCCTTGTGTCCCAGTATTGGGGGAAAGGCGGGATATAAATAAATACAATAATAATAACAACAACAACCTTTCCTGACGTAATGTCCTACAGATGTTTTGGACTACAACTCCCATTGGCCCCTGCCAACATGACCAATGGGCAGGGATCATGGCAGTTGTAACTGGAAGCATCTGGAGGGCACCAGGTTGGGGAAGGCTAGCCTAGAGCTCTTACAAAGAATTTCCCCACAGGTTGCTTTGATTGGGAGGGGGGGTAGGGAATCAATTTCCATTAAATTAATTTCAAACCCCTTTCAACTTGCATTGCCACAGTGGAGCCCTCCAAAGGAACACAACATACAGGCTTTTCAGAATTATACATACAACAGCAATTATTCAGAGGTTTTCTTACAGAGCCAGAAAATCATTTCTAGGGTGAAAAACTGCTAGATTAAAAAGAAAGAAATGAAATGGCTTATCTTTTCCCTGGAAACAATTGTGAAAACTGAGCTTTAGATATTTTATTCAGAGAATAAAGTTTCTGAAACCTGTTTTCCTTTCTCCGTAAGAACCATGTGATGACTCGGTAATGTCCAAAAACTGCTCCACTCCCAGTGGGTTGTTGTCTTATCAGATTCTGGCTCCTTCACTAAGATTTGAAACGGTCAGTTCCTCAGCATAACAATGGTGTTACCTGTTTATAATTCATTTTCTCACTACCACCATTTTGACAAATACCTCAAAGTTGAAGGATGCAATATATATATTATCTACTCAGCAGGCATGCAAAAGTTCCATTAGCTGCAGCAGAATGGGAAATAACCATACTCATGGAACGAAAGTGTATATGGAATAAATATCATTAGAATTGCCACCAAATTCCAGCTGAAGTAGAATTTTGAGATGGACTTAAAAAGCTCCCCAGGCAAAATTTTGAGAGAAATAAAATTACTTACATTAAGACAAACAACATTTCTCTCATAGAGGTTCAGAACATCCCCCAGTGGGACCCACAACAAATGATAATACAGGATGTTACTCATGCTACGCTACGGCTGTCATCTGCCTCTCACAAGCACTGGATATCTATCTGGGGCTGGTCCACGGGAGGATCTGGGACTAGGTGCCACTGCACAGGGCCAGCCCAAGACATTTTTTTCTGCCTGAGGTGGACAAGATGATGCCCCCTCCCACTACACTATGCAGTAGTGTAGTGGCAAATTCAGAAGTGCAGGGTCCCTTCATGAGAGTCACAGCCATGCCCCTTCACAGCCACGCCCCCTTCTAAGATTACACAACCCTGTAAGATATACAACCTTCAACTGGGATCTAAAAACAGTGCAGCTAAGAGTAAGGCAGTGGTATTTCAATTGGATGTCTGAGGAAAAAATGCAGGGGTGTTAAATTCTTTTTCACTCACTCACTCACCCACTCACTCAAACACAAACATTTTAGGTTTTCAGAATATGATCCTCTATGGAAGCTTCACTCTCTCAACTCAGCCCGCATGGACAGATCCCTTCTCATTTAAACAGCCCCCTTGCACACTCCCTTAGCGCCCCAACATTACCCATTAGCCTTTCCTAAGCTCCTTCATTATATCTCTCACCAGCATACTAAAGGGAACCATGAAAGGCATATAGTGATAACTGAAACAGTAATCCCGTAGTTTGGTCAATTTTGCATAATTTCCACTGGATGTGGGGAAGCTGGATTTACTGTGGAAGAGTTTTGTAATGACAATATTAACCACCTTGTTAGCAAGTTATATTCAGCTGCTCCACAGACAAAATATATTTTCATAAAAGATTCTTTGGGGACAGATTCATCTGATCTCTTTGAGTTGAATCTATGATGGGCATCAGAGCTTCCATAAAATATGGCAGAGTCAGGTTGTGTTTCATGTGGTACAACAGTACATTGCATTTCTGAACATCTGGAGCTCATGGGACTGAGACTGCTGCATTGCATTAACCACAAAATGTCAGCATTGAAGCTCATAGACAAACTTTTTAAAGCACATCCATGTGGAAACATTACATGTGGAATGTAATGTCCCATTTCCTACATGTATCTGTGAACAGAATCTAGGGATGTGTGAAAGTCACTTACCTTTTCGAAGGGGTGATAAGCGGTGGGGGGGAGGTGCTCCGCACCTCCTCCAAAATCCTAACCTGGCCAGCTCTGCTCTGCGGCAACTCTGCAGAGCCACCGGCCGGGTGCATTCACAGGCGTGCGGAGCCTGTGGACGCAAATGGCGACAGCTACGGCGGCTGCCATTTGCGTTCCCTTTTTTTGCCGTGATAGGCTATGTAAATATTTACGTAGCCTATCACAGCCTCCGCAGGGATGCAAATGGTGTCCCTGCGTTAGCCGTGATAGGCTACGTAAGTACTTACGTAGCCTATCACGGCAAAAATGGGGAAGCAAATGGCAGCCGCAGATGCGGCTGCCATTCGCAAAGCAGCGCAAACGGCACCAGGTAAGTGCTCCGTTTCGTGCACCTTTCGCGAGGTGGGGGGGTGGGGGGCCGAATGCACTGGCATTTGGCCTCACTGAGATCCATGGCAGAATCCTCTGACATCCCTAACAGAATCATAGATTTCTGTTGTATACTGTGCAGGGATAAAGCTGTATGGATTATTAATCTCCAATGCAACATTTCCACATGCATGTGCCCACATGATCCCATTAAGAGATCTAGTCATGAGCTTTGAATATTACTTTGGAAATGGCACCTCAGGAACACACAAAAAATTCAGCTTTTTCTCCTCAGGGCCACTTTCATCTGATCTTATTTCATAGGTTCCAAAACCGACTGCTGGTATTAAAAAGAGGTGACAACTGAGCTCTGGTACTAATTAAGCCTTATTACTAGTCAACGCAGCAAAAATGGATGCCACCTGCACTCCCTGTAGTTGAGAAAAAGGGCCATGATGTATATTATTGGTGAATAAACAGTTTAAAGGCATGGCAAAGACTGTTGTTAGGCTTTAATCCCTGCTATAAGGAATTTTAATATAGGTGACTGGAAGCTGAAGGAGTGAATGGGGTAGTGGGAAATATTTTAGGGAGCAGCTATCCCTCACTACCCTGTGAGGTCAGCTCCGCAAGGATCATCTTTAGTGGGATGGTGACAAGGTAATTCATACAAAGGAGCAGCAAGGGGTAGTGGGTGCTTCCCCCCCACACAATATTTCCCACTACCCATTCACTCCCTCAGCATTCAGTCACCTATATTAAAATTCCACAAAGGAGTGGTTAAAGCTTTGCTCTCCTACATTGCTCCCCCAAACTTGTTTTTCTTCCTGACATCACCTCATGCCTCCAGAGAAGGTCTATACAAAACCATTTTTAAGGGCGGGTGGGCTTGCTCCTCTGCCAATAAAACATTTTCCCCTTCAATTTGGGATTCATTTTAGAGCCTGGCTTTGAAGGACCAGCATTATCCTCTCTTATGTGTGAAGGTCAGCCTTGGACATCTCTGTCACAGGCAGACCACCTCTTCTAGCAGGGGGAGAAGGAGGTCTGAGGGAAAAGAGGCAGATATTATGACAGGCGATGAGCCTCCTCCAAGCGTTTCCTGCCCAACACGTGGAAAGCCCTGAGGTGAGGAACTACCTCAGGTCCAGGGCAGGGCTCACTGGTGCCAAAAAATAAAAGCGCCTTACCTGCTGTGCAGACATTTCTTCTCCCTTCCAAGGTGCAGCAGCGGCCTCGAAAGCCTGGCAAGGCGAAGAGTAAAAGGCAACACTGCACAGCATGAAGAGCGGGGCCCTCCTGGCAGGGGTGCTCAGCAGCAAGAAGGGGGGGAGGGAGAGCCAGTGGCGGGACAAGTCACCTCCCAGTCCCATCCCTGAGAGGGCGCTGAGCGCTCAGCGGCAGGGAAGGGGAGGAGATGGCTGGAAGAGCCCAGCCCACAGTGTTAGGCTGGGAGTGGGAGGGACCCAGCTGAGACCTGGCACTAAAAACAGTCCCGGGTCTTTGACCCGGTGCAACCCGCCACTACTGCACCCCTGAGTCTATGTCTAAAATGCCAAATGAATTAATAGTCGAACACTGGCAATGGGGCAGCTTTCTCCCCCACATCTGAAGGAAGCAGGCTAGCTTACGGGGTGAAGGGAGGCTGCATGGCGTACAGCTCCTTCCTCCAACACCTTGTTGCCACCTCCCAACATTTGCCACCTGAGGCAACTGCCTCACTCTGCCTAATGGTGGGGCCAGCCCTGCAACTGGATCAAAATACTGAGGTAAATTTGGAGGTTCCTGGTTGGGAGAATCACCGGAGGCAGTTCAAGGGGTAGGCGGGAGTGTTCTGATGAAATGAACACCATGTCTCAGGAAGGCTCTGCAAATCTGCACATCCCTGTTTACTGAAGGGAGCAGGAGAGAGGGAGAGGGAGACCTAAATGATGAGGCTTAAATTACTTCATCAGCCTCCTTCTGTCCTGAGGTTGGGAAAGATAACATATTCTATTATATTCTGTCATTCATTAGTCTGTCTTAATGAGTGCACAAGAAGAAAACCCATTTTTCCTAGCTGCTGGATATCTACTCACTTCTGACAAATGTTCTTAGCATGGGTCATCAATTCCAGGGATGCGGAGGTGGGGGGGTTGCCCTCCCCCTCCTTTCCTGTACCGAATTCTAGACGTATAATGTTTATTACATGTTAAGCCTGTTCACTGCACATCCAGCTGGAGAACTAAAAATGATATTGGACGTAGTTTTACTTTTGTTTTGTTGCTGGTGTCATTTCTTCTGGAATGTTTGAACTGTGGCCATTTTAGACTTAATATTCATTCTGATGCTGACTGTAGACCATTACTTCCAGTGGAGGCTGGTGTGAAGCACCTTGGATAGCTCCTTAAGAGTTCTGACTGGTTCTGACTGAAACCCAGAGTGGATTCACCACCCCACTGATGTCAGAGCCACCAGCCTCCATGAATTATTTCTGTGGAACAGCAGCAGCAACTCCCCGCTTGCTTTTGCTACTGTGGCATTAGCCCTGAACCTGCACAGGTAACTAGGTAACTGTACTAATGTGTTGAAGGAAGCATGGGGGAGCCTCACTGCAGCACAAAAGCCTACTCATTCTGTTGTTATAATCCTGAATTGCAGTTTGTACCCAAATGGAAAATATTTCATGGGAAATATCTCTGAGATTATGACCTCAGAACAGCCAGGCCAATGGTAGCCAAAGAATTGGAACTAGGGATATACGAGAAATTTGTTTCAGTTCATTTTTTACCAGACTTTACTCCCCAGCTTTTCCTCACAATTAATGGCTGGAGGGCGGGGGATGTTATGTCTGCATTAGCACCTTGCAAGAGTGCATGGAAGATTCAACACCACTTTATTTTATTGTTATTTCAATTATTTTTATCCCGCTCCTCAGCCAAAAAAGGCTCCCAGAGTGGCTTACAATTAATCAGTAAACAAGAATGTCCCTGCCTGCAAGCGTACAGTCTAATAAGGACATGATACACACAGAAAAAGGAATGGGGAGGAAGAGGAAAAAGATAAGTAGAGTTTCAGCAGCACAGCTGGTAGAATGGCCCTGCTTACCCATTCATCTCCTGGGGGCAGGAGGACAGCAAAAGAGGAGCCAGTCCAACTGGAGCAGGCTCTGATGTTCCCTTTGCCTACTCCTATCTCCCTTGCTCCTTCTTCCTTCCCAGTGGGCAGATGATGTCAGTTGGCCCTGGGCCAGGGGGCCGAGGGAATCCAACTAGAGTACTTGTGGCTGATTGTACAAAATGGGCCCTTCGCTAATCTGAGAGACGGTAGTGGGACTGTGGGAAGACCGAAAGCAAATTCAGTGATGCTGGTTTTTCAAACTTGCTGGGCTCATTGTTAATCTGGAACACAAAACATTCACTGTACACTTGCTAGAACCTACTGTCATGGGATGAATGGCAGGACAACCACCAGAGTATGAATTTGCCTTCAGTTTGTCCAGTCTTAAGAGGTTCCTGGTATAAGAGAGTGTTTTGAAATGGATGTGTGTGGGAAGGCTACAGAAAAGGTGATGGCCCAGATGCTTCGCCTTGTTTAGAGCAGTGCCGACCAACAAGTCTTTGAGGATGAGACAAGCAGTGGGGAGAATGTATGGAAAGATGGATTGAGGAGGGAGGATTTCCATCTCCTAAGTAGAAGAGGAACTTACAGAAGGCCATACCTTTAGGAGAAGAGAAATGTATGGATAATCCAGATTGCATCTGATGAAGTGGACAGTGCCAGAATAAATTTGTTAGCCTTTAAGGTGCCACAAAACTCTCTGATATTTTTGCTGCATCAGACTAACACGTCTCCCCTTCTGGAAAATCCACTGAGGAATTATTAGAACATACAGCAGGCTCAGCATCTTCCATCTTTGGCAAGAGCTAACCAGTTTTGCATATGTGTGTGGGATTCTCTGCTGGATAAGACATTTAGACCCTTTTCAAGTTATGCATACTTAAGCTTATCTGTTTTCCATAGAAGATCTTGTGGCTCTCATGAGTACAGTCCAGAGACCAGAACTAGGGCCATTGCCAGTCACCTCCAACTCCTTGCACAGTAGTTAATGCATTGTGGGCAGGAGATCTGGCATGATGTCCCCACCCACCGCTAGCTCCATTTCCCCAGAGCCCTGAGTCAAATGCTTTAAAACCGCCAATGTAATGTATGGAACTAGAGCAGCCTTCCCCAGCCTGGTGCCTTCCAGATATGCTGGACTACAACTCCAGCATTCCTGAGCATAGGCCATACTGGCTGTGGCTGATGGGAGTTGAGGTCCAAAATTGGAGGAATCCATGTGTCTAGTAGAGCAGCGCATGGATCAGTGTGACACTTGTGCAAACAACCCAACAGTTCTAGGCAATTGTCAGGCCCTAGTGGTTGGCAAGGTGTCAAGTAGTCAAAGGTGTAGGAGGCCAGAGGGGATATATCCCTGATGGGAAACCAGAGGCAGAACCACAGTTGCCATGGCTGAAGGGATGGAGGGCAGGATAAGGAACCAACAAAGAGTAGATGCAGAAGGCAACCACCTTGAAGAAGCAGGGAGAGGCAGAGCCTGAAAGCACAGAAGAACAAACCTCTATCTTGTGGGTAGTGGCTTGGAATTGGCTCATCCGAATCCCATCATCTGGAGTATTTGGACCCATGTGTCTTGGCAGGAATTCCCTGCAGATCCCATCACTGACCCACAGCCCAGGTAATACAAGGCATAAGAAAAATCTGGAGTCTCAAGTCTCTGTAGCATCAGCATGCCAGCCAAACACCAGTGTTAAAAACTGTTCCAGCATCTGGGATTGCAATGTAATTCAAAGTGCTTTATAAAAGTACATCTTTTGGCACACTTCTTTGATGATAATCCTTAACCAGGTTTCCTGCCAGCAATTTTGTTAGAAATCAGCACTGTCACTTTGGCTGCTGAGAACAGAAATGAAGTGAAACAATGCAAATCTGCTCCATCTTCAGCCCCCTAGTTTACAGCAAATTGCTTGCTGATAACTCATCGCCATTCTGGTGGCAACAAATTGCAGTGCTTTACAAGGTGGGGAAGTCAAGGTTGCTGATGAAAATGGTCTTAATAATAATCACAAATAGAAGTACAGTCTGGAAGCGCATGAAAAAGTCTGCACTGTTCATGCAGACAGCATGCCTATATTTAAGGGAGATACATGCTTCAGTAGACTGGAAACAAGGAAGTAAAAAAGGCGATATAGTCACTCCCAAGTCACATTCAAATTCTTAACTTAATAGGCCAAAATTACATATATGACAAAGGATAATTACTCTGTGTAGTCTATATTGTCTAATATCCAGTGACACTGGTATATTTAATTATTCAAATCATGGTGCAGTTCACATAGTCTGCTTCTAGAATTTAATTTGGCCAGTCTTCAGCTTGCAATATAAAAAGAGAGAAAGGTTTTAGTCCTTATGAAAACCATTAGTGCAGCATATTTGAAAGACACTGTAACTCTAGGGAACTGGGCAGCCCTTCAAGTGCCCTGGGGTAAGTGTGGGTGGTGGGGAGGGGTGGGGGAGAAATGTCTTCACTCTACAATCCTCCCTTCTTACCAATCTCAAGTGCTAGGGTGGCCAGATGCACAAGAGGACAAGAGTCCTGCAAGCCTTTATCCAATGCAATGGTACAGGGCTCTCTGGAGCATGTTCTGACTTCAGATGCTGCCGAGCCCGATCAGAAGAAGCACACAACGTCACTGATGAGGCCAGGCCTACTGAGAAGTATCAACATGCCAGTGGAGAAGATCTTCACAATTTCTCTTATTTTGCATTCTATAGTCTGGTTTTGTTTTAAATTCTGGTTTTCCTAATAGGGTGGAGGGAGACAACCTATGCCAATCATTGAAACCCCACTCACAATAGTCTTACTCAGGCCCTCCCTCCAGCTTTGCCGATTTCATCAGCCATTGCCCATATGCATCTTTGCAGCCCCAAGGGCTAGAATATGGGGTTAAAAATGAAGTAGTCGAGATTCTTGGGAAATTGAATTCTATGCCCAGTACTACATTTTGTGCTCCCACAGAATTGGGGGATACACACAGGCTTGTGTATTGATAACTGACAGGCCAATCCTGATGCACCAGTGTAATGTCACCACAATTCTATGAGCCCCGAGCAGCAAAGTAGAGAGCACGGTATTTGCAGTAGAAGCCAAAGTCACCATAGCAACGCCGACCGCTACTCCCACAGAATCCCTGGCAACACCACTGCCACCCCCAGTCACAGTGATGCTCGCTGACACAGACATGTTAACCACGCATGGAAGGTGCCAATGAACATGCGGCAACAGCTGGAACACTGTGATGATATTATAGACAGGGATGCTTACAACCTTTACTCCAGGATTTGGGGGTTTCCCAGATACATGATCTTGTTTCCAGAGTGGCCCCAGTGTGTTAGCTGGGAAATCACTGGTACAAATATCAGCTTGGCTCAAAGACAACTGAGTGAGGCCTTAATGCAAAGGGTGTCAGACCTCTTTCAGACTGAGGGCTGATTCCATGTCGGGCTGTATTCCAGTGGTAGGTGGGACCAAAGGCAAAAGGAGCAGGGCCATAACACAAAAAATACCCCAAATACCGGCTTATTTTAGTTTAAAGCTCTTTCTGCCAGTAACAAAGCCTTAAGAGAGGCATTTCAGCCTTTTAGAATGGGAAAAAACTAGGGATGGACGGAACACTTACCTTCCGTTCCGTTCTGTTTCCGCTGGGGGGGGTAGGCGCTCCGTCCCTCCTCCCAGAATCCTTAGGCTACGTAAATATTTAGGTAAGCAATTACGGCGAAAAAAAGGGGATGCAAATAGCGTAGTGGACGCTAAGTATTTATGTAGCCTATCACAGCTATGAAGAGGAAGCGAATGGCGGCCGCAGGATGGCCACCATTCGCAAAGCAGCGTGGACGGGAGCAGGTAAGTGCTCCATTTCGCGCGCCTTTTGTGGGTTGGGGGCGGCAGGGACTTCGTGCTGTGCGCCTTTAGTGGGTTGGGGGGTGGGGGCTTCGTTCCATGACAGATTTCAGGGGGCCAAATGCACTGGAATTTGGCCTCACCGAGATCCGTCGCGGAATTCTCTGACATCCCTAGAAAAAACACACATAGCCAGGCAACCACCAAATTATTGGTGGTTGGGGGAAAGGAGGCAGGGCCAGCTGACTGAGGAAATTGAGTGGGGTGAGATTGGACCCCCAGGTGAGCCACATTTGGCCCACAGACCTGAGGTCTTATACCCCTGCCTTAAGGTAATCCACTATCTGTAATGTGAGGATAATAATTATGTCCTACCTAACCTAAATACTTACGTAGCCTATCACAGCTAATGCAGGGACGCCATTTGTGGAGGCCGTGATAGGCTACGTCTCAAGGATTACTGGGATAATAGAGCTGGAGCATTTAAGAAAAAGACCAGATATTCTGTAGTGTATCAAACTTGGAACTGAAGACACAATGAGTTAAGAAAGCTCAACTTATTTTGAAGACTGGGGGCCGATCTACATTGCACCCACCATCGCAATGAATTCGGTGTCCCGTCGGGTTAAACACTCTTGCATTAAAACGTGATTATCCACACTCACCCATTTTCCCCGTTGCAATGCTTCATCGAATTCCTGAGCTTGGTTCACACTTGAGCGCTGTGCTGTTTTCCTGCTCTTAAAGATGGAGGCTCCCATTGGAGGATCAGAAACTCTTCCTGTTTCTGCTGATTCCACGCCCACCACGCTCACAGCTCTCGACGGCCCCATGTCGTCTTCCGGCTACTGATCACATAGCTTCCTCAGCACTCAATGTTTCCTCAGCAACAAGCAAAGGGCTGGATGTGCGTGCGCTTGTCTGGTCTCAGAAGCTAAGCAGGGTCAGCCCCATTCAGTAGCTGGATGGGCAAGTGCCTGGGAATCAGGCTTCCTGCTAAATTTTACCTCCTCCTATCCCCTGCTCCAGACTTTTTTTTTAATTAAGGCATTATCTTCGAAGAATCATGGCTTCTCCACAATGTTTTTGTTTTCCTAATTCAGGCATGATCTTCAAAGATTCAAAGCTGTGAAGCTTCACAGCTTCGAATCTTCAAAGATCATGCCTGAATTAGAAGAAAACACATCGCAGAGAAGCCACGATTCTTTGAAGATAATGCCTTAATTTAAAAAAAAGAAATCCAGAGTGGGGGATAGGAGGGGGTAAAACTTAGTCTCATTGGAAGGGATAGAACAACCCCCTGCTCAATGCAGGAAGCCTGATTCCCAGGCGGTCGCCCATCCAAGTACTGACTGGGGCTAACCCTGCTTAGCTTCCGAGATCAGACAAGCGTGTGCACATCCAGCCCTTTTCTTGTTGCTGAGGAAACATTGAGTGCTGAGTAGGGATGTACGAAAATCATTTACCTTTTTGCGGATTCTGTTCATGGGGGGGGGAGGCGTTCCATCCCTCCCCCCGGAATCCTCGATGGGGGGGGAGGCGATCCGGTCCTCCCCCTCTGAATCCTCGATGGCCGGCTGTGCTCCACGGCAGCTCTGCAGAGCAGCCGGCCAGGCCCAAGCCAGGGCCATCTGCAGCTGGATTTCCAGCTGCGGAGGGCTCTGGGTAAAAAAACAACAACAACGCGTACACAAATGGTGGCGGCTATGGCCGCCGCCATTTGCGTTCCTTATTTTTCGCCATCTTAGTCTACGTAAATATTTACGTAGACTAAGACGAAGAAAAGAAAGGGGAACGCAAATAGCGTACTGGGAGCTATTTGCGTTCCCCTTTCTTGTCTTCGCCTTAGTGTACGTAAATATTTATGTAAACTAAGACGGCGAAAAATAAGGAACACAAATGGCGGTGGCCATAGCCACCGCCATTAGCGTACGCATTTTGTTTGTTTGTTTTTAACCCAGCCGTGATAGGCTACGTAAGTCTTTACTTCTATGTAAAAAAAAAAAAAAAAAAGATGACACTGCAAATGGCGGCGGCAGCAGCCGGTCAGAAGACCAGCCGCCGCCACCGAAGCCACCGCTGGAACCGCCGCCATCCGGAACATCCGCCCCAGGTAAGTCTCGTCCCAGGGGGGATCCGGGGGGGTGGGGGGGTGGCAGGCCATTCCGCCATGGATTTCAGGGGACCGAATGCACTGGCATTCGGCCTCACCGAGATCTGTTGCGGAATTCTCTGACATCCCTAGTGCTAAGGAAGCTATGTGATCAGTAGCCAGAAGATGACATGGGGCCATCGGGAGCTGTGATTGGACAGGAGGGAAATACAAACACCACCATATATGGACAGGCAGGGGAGGGGACTATGACCAGATACAGCAGCGAAGGCGGACAATCAGAGCACATTAAGAGGAAATACTGGGATATCAGGGTATTGAAAGCGGGAGCACAGAAGCGGGAAATTCTGGTTCCAATTCGAGGCGGGTAACGCGTAGTGTGAAAGACAGCCGGTGAAACCTCATTGGAAGTGAAAAAACTCGTAAGTGTAGATCGGCCCTGGGAGGGCAACCTACACTGTTGTAAGTGCATTAGCTGAATAAATAGCTCAACAGTCAATACAGCAGCTCCAGCCAAAAGGATGAGAGAGGGACTTAAAGGGAGAAGATTATCCACAGATTGTATTTACATCTCATTTACTTCCCACATTGTGAGGTAGATTTGTTCAGTCAAAGTTGCAGCCAAAATCCAGATTCAAAATCCAGATGCAACTGGATCCAAGGCAGTGTTTACAACGTCTTTTATTGATGTGATCAATCAGTGTATTTCAATTGTCACTTCAGTTCCTTCTGTCCCAAGACTGGAGTGTACATGCACATTGTAAATCTGACCATAGTACAGAGGTTTTCCCCCTCCTCTTATGCCTTGCTTTGTTCTTAAGTTTCATTTTACAGTCTGGCTGTAAAGAGAGATTTAGAATATTATCATCTAGCCATGCTTCAGAGGCCATGTCATGTAAAAACAATGGAGTCATACCTTTTCTCCCAGTCCATAGACAGCTGCTTCTTGCATTACAGATTGAAGCTTAACGGACGGCCCTTCCGTGAGTCACTCCTCTGTCTAAAAAATAGATGCAAACATATAGTCTGAATAGCTACATACACAGCTGTCTCTGTGATAAGGCCAATCGTTGGAGCTAGGTCCATGCATCGCCATTGAGACAACCAGCAGCATGTGCAAGGGCCTCTTCCATTTCACTTCAGTGGAAGGGAACCACCCCTGAAATGAATAGGAGAGCCTACTGGAGCCCCATGTGCAATGTAGAACTCATGTGACATGTTGAACTGGGGCAAGAGAAGAATATATTTAAATGGAGCATGTATTCTGGGAGAGGGAGCAAAAAGAAAGGGAGCCCTGTCATTTAAATTACATATTTACAAAACTGAACCACTTTTCCACAACTGCTGTCAATGCAGTATATAGATAAAACTGCTTAAATAAATTAAAATCCACATCTGATCTCAGTGTTATGTCTCTGTGTCCCACTGATAACTCCTGAACGCAGCACTGGAGTAACTTCTTTAATAGACGGACAAGTTGCTTGCATGCCTGCTTGCCTTGTCCTGCCCTGATATACACAGAGCCAGCAGAAGACCCCTAGAGGCTTGAGTAAGGGAGACTTCGATATCAAAAGTTATGCTGAGGGACATAGAAGAAGTCCCAGGAATAGGATTGGACCTCCAAGCCACCATTTCTCTCTCCCTATTGTGGTAACTAGCAGATTACCGCAGCGCATAGAGAACACCATCTGATGAGATTTCTTCTACTCCCTAACAAAATAATTAACATAAGTAAAAACTGAAGTAACTCATCCAATTTAAACCAACAGCACACCAATCAGATTAGCTCCTTGGAAACAGAAAGGCCAGCCTGCCACTAATAAGATAGAAAGAGCTAAGCCAATAATCCTCCAGTAGAAAGGCTAACCTCGAAAAAGAAAAAGAAAGAACAGCTCGCTCCAGTGTTACTTGCATTACAACCAGCACTCCCTCCTGCTACTGATTCCCCCTTAGCCCCAAGGCAAACCTCAAAGGTACGGTGTTAAATAACATTTTTAAAGCTGCCATAAATAGTTGTGCAAAAGAGGGAATTTTGGCAAGGGAAAGAAAAGTTATACCTGTTGAAATTCCGTCTTTTTACATAACTAATAATGACACAGGAGCCCTTGCCTCCTTTGCATCTGATCCAGGTCCGCACCAGTGGGCAGCATGCGGGGGGGGGGCAGGTGCCAAGGGCCCAGGGGCTTAAAAGGGCCCATCCCTGTCCTGACCATGCTGCAGCTGAGGCCATTGCCAGAGGCAGATTGCAGTGGCAGCTCCTCCTCCCTCCTGGCCTGGCCCCGCTGACCAAAGGAAGTGCTGTGGCAGCCAGCCAGCTGACCTGCAGGCCCTGCAACATGGCATTTTAAAAGATATTAAAATCTTCAACTACCCCTTTTAACTTCTGATATTTCTGCAAGGATCACACACACACTTTCAAGCATATCTTAGAAAACATAAGGGGTAGAAGCTTGCTGTTTTGTTTAACGGAAGTTGAAATTCTCAAGAAGCTGAATTCTCTGCTCAGTTCTACTCCATCTGTGGGTTCCTACACTCCTGTGGAATTATGGCAATACACACAGTCCTGGCGACAGGCATTTAAAATAGTGGAGTCTAGTAAACACATGCACGCACGCACGCGCACACTGAGGCTGGTAAAGGTCAGGGAACAATTCATGCCTTCTTTTATACACATCTCCATAGGGAGTCCCAATGTCGCACCTTGAGATCTGTGGATCTATTACAAGAGTTATAGCTTTTGTATAGGCGTAGCGCTTATTTGCTGCCTAAGCATCCTTTGCCCAGCAGGGAAAAGGGCAATTATTTCTTTCTGCAGGAAAGGACAACTACAGGGGCTTCCATCACAGAGGTTTCCTTACTGCATCAAATAGGCTACTAGTTTAAAAGTTCCGTTGTTGCTCTACATAAAGTTTTAGTGCTGTGTTATATCGGCTGTTTTTATAAGCTAGCAGCAGATAGCAGGATTTGCAGAACCTCCGTCAGCGGGAGAACAGAATGATGATCAATGCCCAAAGATCTGCTCATTCCACTTTGCACAGTCTCTAAAAATCTATGTGATTATCATTACTTGCTAAAAGACGAAAGCCAAAAAATGAGAATTAATCATTGGTATTTCATACCTCTGAGTCAGTCATTTTCACCAACCTCTCCAGTGGCACAGACCACTGTACTTTCTCACTATTAGCTGTCAACTGTGATATGAAAAGCCTTTTATTTACAAGTTATTGCAAAATGAATTTGTTTGCTCTTTATGTTCCCTGGGCAGATTTGAAAGTTAATTATATGGAGGGGCGGAGGGGGGAGGATGAACTAAAGCAAGTGAAACAATAATTCAACTACGTTGAACAAGGGAAGACCATTTGACAAATGCCAGTTTTCCTGCAAACTATGGTGCGTTAGCATAACAAGCCATACAAAACTCAGGTAGCATCTGCCAGGGCTTATAAATCATGTTTATATCAGGAGATAATGCAGGGAATCAGGAAAAGTTCCTCAGTTCAGTTCACGAAGGCGATAGCACTGATGGTAGGCCCTGGATCCTAGTCAGGTGACCAGGTGGCCTCTTTTACAGAGGACAGTTCTTTGTTTGAAGGGCTGCCAGAGGACTGTCCTTTATTTGAAGGTGTCCTCTGAAGGGCTGTTCAGTCCAAGTCCAATATAAAGAGAAAGAACCATCAGAAGGAAGAGCTGGGCCTTGAAGTTGCCCATCCACAGCACACCTGGAGAGCAGAATGAGCAGGCAGGCAGGCACATAGGTTTTCCACACTATGGTGAGGTGTACTGTAGTTCTATTTAAATTGTAATAATAATTTCTAAATTTGCAGCTATACCTATACATTAGCATATGCAAATTTTATACAAATTGGTGTCCCCCTTTTTGTTGACGTATGTCTTATTTTTGGTGATTCACAAGTGGCCACCCTATTGCACTGGTACTTT
This sequence comes from Heloderma suspectum, assembly GCF_057233095.1. NCBI lineage: Eukaryota > Metazoa > Chordata > Lepidosauria > Squamata > Helodermatidae > Heloderma > Heloderma suspectum. Next base: position 196,139,908 of record NC_139460.1, on the reverse strand, counting down.
AGCCCATGTATATGCTGCCCTTAGGGACATTTCACACATAATGCAGAGGCAAACGTGGCTTTGCCATCACTCATTCCCTCTGCAGAGAGCTGTCTACAATCACAGCTCCCTGACAAGACATGTGTTCACCGACTTTTAATTTTTAACTTGTCAGGCTTGATAATGGAATTGTACTTTATGAACTCCATGAGCCATTTGGAAGACTCAGGTCAAAATAAATAAAAAAATTGTCATATTTTATATGCTAAAACCATAATAGGTTTTAAAGCATCATAGGTGTTTCCGTTTGGAAACTAAATTCCGTCCATATTTGGGAGAAAAAGAACTTGAGATTTAAAAAATTCAAATTCAGACCAAAACTGACAGGTTCGTCCATCCAAGCCTAGGTTTTGGGGTGCATTGCTCTTAAAAGTCTGGGTTTGAAATCCTGTGCATTCCGCAATATTAATACGTAATTAGACTTGCCACCTCTTTTTTCTGACAGGCTCCTCATCTTTAACAGCTGTATAGCAGGTAGGTCCTCTCCATGTACCTATTGAATTGGATGGTGCAGATAGATGAGAATTTTGTTTCAGTTCATTTTTGTTAAGAATTTTCCAAACTTCACAAACTTCTTCATATACAGGAGAGAAAGAACTCAAAATTCTGAGAGAAAGAATTCAAAATGTTGTGTTTTTTTTTAAATGAATGCAGGAGAAAACAAAACTGACAGATTCATCCACATAGGCTTTGAGTGCGTAGCTCTTCAAAGTCTGGGTTTGAATCCCTGTGTATTCAGTGATGTCAGTGCTGAACTAGGGTTGCCACCTCTTTTCTTCTGACAGGCTCCTCATCTTTAACAGCTGTATAGCAGGTAGGTATAACATGGTCCTCTCCATGTACCTATTGAATTGGATGGTGCAGATAGATGAGAATTTTGTTTCAGTTCATTTTTGTTAAGAATTTTCCAAACTTCACAAACTTCTTCATATACAGGAGAGAAAGAACTCAAAATTCTGAGAGAAAGAATTCAAAATGTTGTGTTTTTTTTTTTAAATGAATGCAGGAGAAAACAGAACTGACAGATTCATCCACATAGGCTTTGAGTGCGTAGCTCTTCAAAGTCTGGGTTTGAATCCCTGTGTATTCAGTGATGTCAGTGCTGAACTAGGGTTGCCACCTCTTTTCTTCTGACAGGCTCCTCATCTTTAACAGCAACATGGCAGGCAGATAGATCATGGTCCTCTCCGTGCTGGGAATAGCTGCACCTATTCAGTTCGATAGGCTGGTGTACATGGGTGAGAATTTCAGTTCAGTTCAGTTTTGATAAGAATTTTCCAAAATGTTCAAAAGTTCTTCATATTCAGGAGAGAAAGAACTTCAGTTTGTTGTTGTTGTTTAATGAACATGGGAGAGAAAGTGAAACAGATTTGCGCATTCCTAGGTGGGATAGTAAAGTTCTGTAATGGCTGCTGCAGAGGGCAAGGAGAATGGCTGAATAGGCAAGACTGCACTTGCTTTTCATCCAAGCTTCCCGAGGCTTGCAAGTCATCCTCTTTGCAGTGATACTTTTAGAATACTGAGATCTTAAAAACTGGAATGAAGGGGAAAGCAGAACTGATGGATTTGCCCATCCCTACTAACACCCTAAAATGTCAAGTCAAACCCTGTGACCTGGCAACCCTATCTGCTACATGAGTGGAAGGCTGCTTCCACATATATAGATCCTCATTGCTGACTGGGTAATTAGGAAAATCCAGTGCATACATTCACATCACAGTAGTTTTTGTGATCGTACTGGCACTTGAACAGCAGGAGAATCCCCATAGAATGACTGCATGTAGCACCTGTGTGCACCATATGTTTCTTGACCTTCACATGATCCAGTACACAAGGATGGGATCGCCAGGAGAAATTACCCTTTGGGATGGTGTGAACCAGCCTTGCAATATTTTTCATACGATGAGCATCTTGCTTTTTTAATGGAATGGGAAAAAGGGTAGTAGGAAAGCAGAGGAAAACATAATTTAAAGGCCAAGCACTAATATAATATTTATTGGCTGCCTGAAGCTTAAATCCTCTCCTATGTATAAATTTCCATTTAACCAGTGCATTATATCAATAAATAGTTTAACTATTTATATTCATGTGAATCATTTATATCAGTTTACATTTGAATGACTTGTCTAAGGTCTGCTCTGTGCCCCCACCTCCTATATAGTAATCTTTGCTTTCACCCATGAGAATCCCATTTTTGGAAACATTATACCTGCATTGGCTTAGAGGCATGCAGATAATCTGACCCCAAAGCCCAAAAAGCTATGCTTTCTGGCTATTGGACTATAAAGACTAGCCCTTTCATCTCCCCTGGTCAGCAACTTCTTTGATGGGGTGTGGAAAGTAGTAGGCCAAGCCATCTCCCCCCTCCCCAAGTACACTTCCAGCACATCCCATTGTCACTGCCTCAACTCCCAACATACATCCCTCTTGCACCTCTGTTGACAATTGGAGGGCCAAATGGTGATGTGCATGGGAACAGATTTGGTCCTAAGGGTTCTGATTTCCGAGACCCAGCCTGACTGGCAGAGGCCTTAGGCGGAAGTCTTCCCCTCCCTTCCTACCTGCAGTGGTGATGCTGGGAATGGAACTATGGCTAATCTATATGCAAAGCACTGAGTACCACTGAGCTATGACCCTTCCCTTGTGTATAGCTGATCTTCCCAGTTCAGCAGCCCCAAAGCCAGCTGGTGAGGTGCAATATGAAGATCCTCAAAGACTAATTATTTCTGTGGCATACCATGTCTTTTAGCCCTGGGGTGAAATTTCCAAAAGCTTATTAGTTGATAAACAGATACAGATGGAGTCAATTACTGGGGATCCAAGTTACGAGATGTGCTGAACATCAGTTGCCAATATTTTTCTCATGTAATGATGTTTTACTTTACTGCTACTGCTATGATTCAGTTCAAGTCATCTTAGTTAAGTTAAAATTTGGCCTGTATATAAAGAAACATGGGATGAATGCGGACAACCCACACCCTCGTGAATGTAGCCACTTAGTAAGCTGGCTTTCCATAGTGTTTGTCACTCCCCTTTTGACTCCCCACACTTCTGATCAGAATGTGAATGTGTCTATTTTTTCACAGCAAAAAATCAACAGAATTGAGATCAGAAAACTAGGGATGTACGAAACTCACTTACCGTTTCGCGGATCTGCTTCGCGGTGGGGGGGAAGTGCTCCATCCCTCCCCCCGGAATCCTCTACAGGGGGGAGGAGCTCTGTCCCTCCCCCCGGAATCCTGCCCGGCCAGCTCCGCACCGCCGGGATTCTGCGGAGCCGCCGGCCGGCTCCGCCGGCAGCTGGACATCCGGCCGCTGGGCTGCAGGGTCGCAAATGACAGCGGCCATAGCCGCCGCCATTTGCGTCCCTGTACTTAACCGTGATAGGCTATGTAAATATTTACGTAGCCTATCACGGCAAAGTAAAAGAAAATGCGTACGCAAATGGTGGTGGCTACAGCGGCCGCCATTTGCGTTCGCTATTTTTCGCCGTTCTAGCCTACGTAAATATTTACGTAGGCTAGAACGGCTAATAATAGCGAACGCAAATGGCGGCCGCTGTAGCCACCACCATTTGCATATGCTGCACCCAGCCGCAGCCAGCCAGGAGACCAGCCACCCCTGCCCCTGCCACCGCCCCTGCACCCGCCGCCGCAACTGCCGTACCCGCCACCGCACCCGCCGCCACCGCACCTGCCGCACCTTCCACCACCGCCGCACCTTCCGCTGCCGCTGCCGTGCCGCCGAAGCCGCCGCCGCATCCGCCGCATCCGCCCTAGGTAAGTGCCATCCTGGGGGGTTCCGCGGGGCGGGTGGGGGGCAGGAGGCCGTTCCGCCACAGATTCTGGGGGGCCGAATGCCAGTGAATTCGGCCTCACTGGAATCCGTGGCGGAATTCTCCGCCATCCCTACAGAAAAACAGATTTTTCAACATGTGCTCAGCTCAGTTCAAGCGGGGAAGGGAAATGGAAAAATTCAGTCACCCATACCATCTCCTTCTCCTCTCACTGCAATGGTACTTGCATGCATTCAGATTTTCTTAGATTAGCAATGAACAACCAGTGACAGCTTGATGAGCCTTTTTCAAAAGTAGCAAAACTAAGCATTGACCAAGGCCTTAAATTCACTGGGTATCCATAGACAAGGCACTGCTTTTCACTCTCTGGGGTTCATCACAGGGGGGCAGAAACCTGCATCAATACCAGAGCTTTCTTCATCCATTTTCATCATGGGATTAGAACAGGCTCCTGTACACAGTTGTTTCTAACTTGTTTTATTCCATTCCTTACTTTTTCATGGGGTGGCCACTTTTCCGCGGAAAGCCATTATACACACTGGGAGCATCACAAAGTTTCCTCCCTGGTTCCTGCCCCTTTCCCTCCCCTTGCAGATTAGTGGTGGTTTACTTGTGATTGACATGCAATGTGGGTGGACAGCAACCTCCACCAAACTGCCCTAACCCCATCCCCACAGGCACCAATTTCCCAGAATGCTGGCCATTCTGTGCTGTGGAATAAGCAGCCAAAGTCGGGAGCAAAAGTCAGTGCATTGCATTTAGTCATAGCATGGCAGCAAGCCGTCATGGCAACAGGCCGGCAGGTCAGTATATCGACACACCCACCACCCCGACTTCACTGCTGTCATCATCATGACCGCGCCCCCAACAACCCCAACCAAAACTGGTTTTTCGCGCTATGGGAGAAGTACACAGCCAGGCTATGGCACTCCTGTTGCATAGGCTGAAAAAAATACTGCATTTTTTCCATTTGAGGATAACACGGGATAGGCAAGGGGAAATTACGGGAAAATCACTGAAAGATTATGATGTCGTGTAATGGACCCTCAAACATCTGTGAGTGGCCAATCATGAATGTGCGATAAATTGCAGGTGTAGAGTTGCCTTCTATCTCACATCTGTAAAATGTGAATATTAGCGATCTCTATCTAATAGAATTATTGTGAGGACAAATAAAATAAAAACTGTAAAGCATGTTATGCTCTTAAAGTTCTCGAGAAATTATGAAAAACAATGTTATCTTATGCCAGAACCATGCACATCCAGACTATGGATTTTTTTCAGATACAGCCTGCAGAAGTCATCATTTTCCTAACATTTTCAATAGCTCACATAGGGTCATAACATACAAAATGGAGGGGCTGCCATTCTACCTATCTATGATGTACCACAGAGGCCTAGTTCTGTGATTAAAATTACACTCGTCAATCACTTCACGCAGCTGGGGGCGGGGGTGGGGGGAAGACTGAATGAAACTTACAGAGAATTCACCCTCTCCAAAATTTCCAAGGAGATTTGGGCTCCCTTTCCACACACATACCCTCAAAATGAGAAGCTTTCGCACAGCTCTAGTTCATTCCAATCTAAGAGCCTGATTTATTTCATTAGAAGAAAACCTTTCCTGGACTATCCCATTTCAAGCTGCAGGTGAAACATTGCGTATCTGAATGCTCCTCCATCAGAAAAATTCCACACAGATAGAAAAGAGTATGCCAGGAAAATGGCAAATGGAACCATTTCCCCTGAAATACTAATGTTCTACATGCAGGGAAGTGTTTGTTTGTTTTTCACGAGACCATTCAGATATCCAATCCCCTCAGCTTCAGCAAACTTTTACCACTTAACTTTTCAGAATGTATAAACTTGACTTAGAGAGGGAGTGGTGAAAGGTTTGTCAGTACCGGTGAATCAGTAGAGAATCAGCTGGGAAAAGAGCAGAGAGGTCTTTAAGAAAGGGGAGAGAGTTCAGAGCATCTCACACACCCCGCAGATGTTTGGAACTACAACTTCCCTCATCCCTAGTCAGCATGGGATTATGGGAGTTGTAGTCCCAAACATCTGATGGGAAAGGCTGATCCAAGGTTCTGTACTTTTAATCATTTCCATTCCAGTTGCTGGAGTGCCCATGATTTTAGAACATGAGGGATAATAATCAGAATCCTGTTTGGATCTAGACTAGCTTCCCCCAACTTAGTGCCCTCCAGATGTTTGGGACTACCACTCCCAGCATTCCAAACCATTGGCCATGATAAGTGGGGCTGATGGGAGTTGCCATCCAAAGCATATGGAGGGCACCAGGTTGGGGAAAGCTAATCTAGACTATTTGTACTCAGAGCGACTTCAGTCGTAAAAGACGAGCAATGCCAGGCTCCAGTGAAATCATGGTAGTGTTTCACTGATGCTGCTGTTTGATGCCCAAATATGATCTGATGCGGGAAAGCCATTCAGACTATAGATTCAGCTACAGGTGAAGCAGCACTCCTATATGCTTCTTGGACATTTAAAAATGAACACTGCCAGCCAACTATGGAAGAGTTTATGCAGATGGCTGGCAGCAATAGTTTGTAATGTCTGAAGTTGTTCTTAGTGCCAGCATACACATTCTGAGAAAACCTGTGTCAGCCCTCCAAGAACTGTACCCCTTCAAAATGCAAGTGTGGGGACGACTGTGTTTAAAAAAACCCATTTCAAAAATCCTTTGCCTGTGGGAAGTTTACATTTCAAGGAAAATGGTTCTAGTCTCCCCTTCTCCCCAAGATGTCAGTTTTCCATGTGCGGAGAGATTTTAATCTTGGGGATTATCTGAATTTGAGATTTTCCCACAGGCATCTTTAGGTGGTACAGTCCCATAACAACTGTACAATGTGCTGTGAACCCATAGATTAGCCCATCTCTGAGAAATACTTAAAGGGGGGGGGAGGGGAACAGGAAAATATGGTTGGGTCTAAGGATATTTACATTTGCCCATTTCACTTGCCAAAAAAATAGCGCATCTTTAAAAATTAGATCTGGTGCCTCTTGGATGTAATCCATTCTCTACCAAAACCAAACTAAAAATTTCAAATGACTTTGACAGTTATAGATTCCACCCTAAAGCTGAACTGACACTTCTTATAATTTTGTGAATATTTTCATTGCTGAAAAACACCTACCCTTTGAGGTATTTTTTTCAGCACTTTAAGCAAAAGGGGTTGCTTTGTCATTTACACTGGCCTCGATTACTCTCACCAACATTAACATGCAAGCAATTTTCCTAATATGTCATCTTTTTATGTCATTTTCACTAATAATTTTCATTTGTGTGTTTCACTAATACATTTTGCGTGCATTTTTTGATTGGAGAAATCCATTACAAAATGTGATTTCCGAATGATAACTGCATTTTGGTTCTTATATTGGTTCAAAACTGTGAAATTAGGAAAGTTGGTATTAAAATGCAAACTAATTCCTTCCCCATCTCTACACATACCTCTATCTTCAACCCCTCACCATCACTCCCTGCCCCCCAGCACCTACCGCCTGAGGCAGCCACCTCACTCTGCTTATTGATGCGGCCAACCCTGTTCATAGGAAGATGGGGTAGCAACTTCATTCTGAGTCTGAGCAGCCCAACACAGAACACTCCAGGGCCACAAAAACGCTTATATTGTGAAGGAGTAAGTAACTGTCGTGCCTTGCCAGATGTGATCTTGCTCACTGTACCGCAATTCCCAAATCAGCACTTGTTATTAATCAAATGTTATAACAAGCTGCCTGCAACAGCACTCTGCAACCATGATTAATTAGCCAGCAGTTTCTAAAGGGAGCAAAGTCACTTATTCACAAAGTGAAGTGAAGTCTCAAGGCTAGAAAATTATGAACTCCAAATGTAGGGATGTGGCATGGTGGCTGCTCACTTGCTTGTGCCTGGCCCCAATGGAGGAGACATGTCAGGCAAATTAAACATTGCTCTGGTTCTGCACAGCAAGAGGAACTTTAGGGAGGCAACACAGCATCAGATAAGCAATGAAACATGTTATTATCACTAGGTTTTCCATGGCAATTCTTTTTGCTGGCATTGCTTAGGAGAAACTGTACTGGCCTGGGCCAAATTTTTTCTGACCCAAATGAAAGATTGCCCCAGTAAACAATGGGGGGAATCTAAACTCCACATTTAGGCAGAGCCAACCAAAATGCAACGATTTGCTTCTTTCCTTTCATAAGACCAACCAAAATGCCACAAACAATTGTGCATGCTTTGAAGTTCTCCAGAAATCTTCATCAGGCTAGGTGGTGTAAAAGGCAGGGGATGGGAAAGAAACAGAAAACTTCAAAAACTGGGCCAGATCTTGTGGCCATGAGGTCTGCAGTATAGATTCCATTTCAAAATGGTGATTCTAGACTGAATGATTCACTGGTAGATGTTGCAGGTATCAGATAACACCTAGCATTCTGGGACAAAGAAGCAATGGTTCGTTCACACACACACACACACACACACACACACCAATTTCTGAAAGTATAAAGGTTGGCTGTAACTCAGAGTACCCTCCTGGGTACTCGGTGCAGTACCAACACCGACTTGAGGGTTGGGGAGGGGGGGTTGCCGTGGTCTATAGGAATTCAATCTCCCTCTCCAGGCTTCCTGCTCATTCGAGTGCAGATCTTGAGTGTTTTTTACCTTGTGTTGGGTACCTGGGACAGATGAGGGATTCTGTTGGTGTACTGCCCACCCCGCTGCCCATCAGACTCCCTGCCTGAGCTGATGGAGGTGGTCTTGGACTTGGTGTTGAGGACCCCTAGGATGATGGTCCTGGGGGATCTCAACTTCCATGACGAGGCCGCTGTATCCGGGGTAGCTCAGGACTTCATGGCCGCCATGACAACCATGGGGCTGTCCCAACATGTCATCGGCCCAACGCATATAAAAGGACACACGCTTGATCTGGTTTTCTCGACTGGGCAGGAGGATGGTGATCTGAAAGTGGAGGAATTAACATCTGTCCCTTTGTCATGGTCAGATCACTTCCTGCTGAGGTTTAGACTCCTGGAGGCTTTCCCCCTCTGCAAGGGTGGGGGACCTATTAAAATGGTCTGCCCCTGGAGAATAATGGATTCCGATGGATTCCAGAGGGCTCTGGAGGATTTTCCTGCTGGTATGGCTGGTGCTCCTGTCGAAGCCCAGGTCGCTCTGTGGAATCGCACCCAAGTGCCCTCTCCCTCTGAGCAGAGCCTGGCCAGCTCCTTGGTATACACCTGAGCTGAGGGCAATGAAGCAAGAGGGGAGACGGCTAGAACACAGGTGGAGGAAAACTCGTGCTGAATCTGACCGAACACAGGTAAGAGCCCACTATCGAGCCTACTCTGTGGCGGTGAGGGTGGCAAAGAGACAGTTCTTTTCCACCAGCATTGCATCTTCTCAGTATTGTCCAGTGGAGCTTTTCTGAGTGGTTCACGGCCTGTTACATTCTGGGCCAGGGAGAGAGACAGTGGAACCCTCGGTAGCACGCTGTGACAAGTTTGCACAGCACTTTGAGGATAAAGTCGCTCAGATTCGTCATGAATTGGACACCACCATTAATGCAGTTCCATCAGTAGAGGCGTTCAGAGCACCATCTGGTCCAGTTTTATTGGATGAGTTTCAGTTACTGAGGCCTGAGGATGCAGACAAGGTGCTTGGCCAAGTCCGATCAACCACTTGTGTGCTTGACCCTTGCCCTTCATGGCTTATTAAATCAAACAAGGAGGGGTTGTCCGGCTGGGTCCAGGAGGTTGTAAATTCCTCCTTGAGAGAGGGAGTGGTGCCTGCCACTTTAAAAGAGGCGGTAATTAGACCACTCCTGAAAAAGCCTAACCTGGATCCAGAGGATGTTAACAATTATAGGCCAGTGGCCAACATCCCCTTCCTGGGCAAGGTGCCTGAGCGGGTGGTTGTAGGACAGCTCCAGGCACTGTTGAATGAAATGGATTATCTAGATCCATTTCAATCGGGCTTCAGGCCTGGTTTTGGGATGGAAACTGCCTTGGTCGCCCTGTGGGATGACCTCTGCCGGGAGAGGGACAGGGGGAGTGCGACCCTGTTGATTCTCCTGGACCTCTCAGCGGCTTTCGATACCATCGACCATGGTATCCTTCCGGATAGGTTGTCTGGGTTAGGAGTTGGAGGCACTGCACTACAGTGGTTCTGCTCCTACTTGGATGGCCGATTCCAGAAGGTGGTGCTGGGGGATTATTGCTCTGTGCCATGGCAATTGTGCCATGGGGTTCCACAGGGCTCTATTTTATCCCCCATGCTGTTTAACATCTACATGAAACCGCTGGGGGAGGTTATCCGGAGGTGCGGGCTGAGGTGCCATCAATATGCAGATGACACCCAGCTCTACCTCTCTTTCTCATCAAAACCAGGTGAGGCAGTGGCTGTTCTGAATCAGTGCATGGGCACGGTAATGGACTGGATGAGGGCTAATAAACTGAAACTCAATCCAGACAAGATGGAGGTACTGTTAGTGGGTGGTTCGTCTGCCCGGCTAGGTGATATTCAACCCATTCTGGAGGGGGTTGCACTCCCCCTAAAGGATCAGGTTCGTAGTTTGGGGGTGCTCTTGGATCCAGAACTGTCACTTGAGGCACAGGTGAACTCAGTGGCACGGAGCATTTTTTATCAGCTTAGGCTGGTATACCAACTATGCCCTTATCTGGACAGAGATAGCCTAGCTACAGTTATCCATGCTCTGATAACTTCTCGTCTGGATTACTGCAATGCGTTATACGTGGGGCTGCCCTTGAAAACAGTCCGGAAACTTCAGCTGGTCCAAAATAGGGCAACAAGATTGTTAACAGGGACTGGCCTGCAAGCTCATATTACGCCAGTACTTTTCCAGCTGCCCTGGCTGCCAGTCCATTTCCAGGCCCGATTCAATGTGCTGGTGTTAACATTTAAAGCCCTTAACGGCTTGGGGCCAGGTTACCTGAAGGATCGCCTCCTCCCATATGTGCCTGCCCGGACCTTAAGATCATCATCAGCGGCCCTTCTCCGTGAGCCCCTGCCAAAGGAAGTGAGGCAGGTGGCTACCAGGAGGAGGGCTTTTTCTGCTGTGGCACCCCGGCTCTGGAATGAGCTCCCTAGTGAGGTTCGCCTGGCGCCTACATTGTATTCCTTTCGGCGCCAGGTGAAGACCTTTTTATTTTCCCAGGCATTTTAGCATTTTAGCATTCTAAATTTTTATCTTTGCTGTTTTAAATCTGTATTTTAAACTCCTGTACTGCTGCTAGGTTTTATTGTGGTTGTTTTGTTATATTGTGGTTTTAATGTTCTATATATTTTAAATTGTTTTATTGTGTGTTGTTTGGTTTTAATTTTTGTGAACCGCCCAGAGAGCTTCGGCTATTGGGCAGTATAGAAATGAAATAAATAAATAAATAAATAAATAAATAAATAATTTGTCTCTTGTTCTGGCTGGAAAATATAGTTCCCTGAACAGGCAGAGAGCAGAAATAAAGGGAAACACGGCAGTCTTTATATTAGAAAGCCAGAGATTAATTTTTAGTTTGTACACTAGATTAAAAAAGTCATTTGAAGGCAAATTGTGTAGTATTACCTAGCGGTTGAAGGGTTAGTAACCCTCAGAATGTAAAATCCCTCTTCAGATGGTAGAAAATCATCTTCCTCTGGTGGCAGATTCTGCCCTGAGTCGCTAAATATGGTATTTTCCAAGGCACGTAAGTAACAAATATAGCTGCACTGGTTAATGAGGGTGGGAATCATTGCAGGGCTAGATTAATAGAATTTGAGCAAACCTGCTCCTTAAGAGCTACAGAATAGGGGGTGAAAGATTTGTTAGACATTATGGCAGAGCTGCCACTGAAACTCATTTAAGACAAAACATTGAGATAAATGTGTAGCTTCCTGCTTAGCAAGAGATGTGAGGAATTTTGTGGGGCAACAAAGTAAATTCCAATGAGGGTACCAAAAAATCCTCAAGGGAGTTTCATGGGTTCTCTTTAGTTTGCCATGGAATTTTGCACATCTTCCTTAGGTTACCACTAAAACAAAATTTGAGGTGAATTTACAGGCTATTGCTTAGGTAAAACAGGAGGGAAGCATAAAAGTATTTCAGCTGAAATTTCTCTGGTGGATTTTGCACAAAATAAAGCAGTGTTCACAACGTTTAAACAAACCCTTGAAATACTGGTTGCATGAACCAGTGGTTGCATGAGCCGCTGGTTCATGCAACCATTTTTAAACCTTAACATTCATATAACACTTTGACTTTGGGGACTGGTTTAAACTTTAGATTGGGAAGAGAAGGCCAGGTCCAGGCTCTTTGGAAAATAGTTTGCCCCTGCGTTTCTGACTCCTCACCCTGAGATGTAACTCCTTCCTTGGTGACAGTAGCCCTTTTAGGTAGCAAATCTGGGAGTACCGAGCATGCATGGGAGGAGTGGCATCAGGCAGCACATCCCACTGCCTGACCCACACATGTTCACTAGAACGTGGGTAGAGAGCTTTTGTGTGTGGAAAGATGTCATATTTTCCTGATGGAACCTGAGGCATCATGCCCCAGAATCCTCGGTGGGGAACTGTGATGCTGCACAAAGGGGAGGGGCTTCTCTTCAGAGGGAATGTTATGTGCAACATCACTTTCCCACCAGGGATTCTGGGGGAGTGTTGTTTCCCACTCCCACCTGGCCTAGGATTACAATCCCTGAAGGGAAGCTGATGCCTCCTCCCCACTCCAAGGTAAATGTCTGGGTCTCTGGGCAGGAGCAAGGGTGTTGCAATAGTGGTGGCAACCCACTATTGGATCACACCCAAAAAGGTACAAGCTAAGGCTTCATTTGCTCTTGGGGTTTTTAGAGCAGTTAGTTGGTGCAACAGCAAGGCTCATGCAGGGGGCAGAGCTAAATTAACAGCTGAGGATGCATGAGAGAGCCTGGGTGCAAAAAATGAGTGATGGCAGGAGGAAGCTGTTGCCTAGCGGCCAGGTGGAGCCAAATAGCTTTTCTTTTAGCCTGGGGGGGGGGTGTATAAGAAGACTAGCATATTCAGGATGTTCTGTAGTAGTAATAGTTTCATTCTCTAAGAAGCCTGGCCTGATTTGCTCCGCTGTTCTATGCTTCTACCTGCTTAACCAGGGGACTATTTGTTTATGACACAGTAAAGTTTGTCAAGCCCTTCACTTTCTGCATTCAGTCCACACTTCTGGTAACAAGGGATATATGGTGAAAGAGGCAGGCACACTTGTCAGAGTTTGACTCAAATACTCACAAAGTCCTTGAGAATTTGCAAGCAGTCCATTGGAACAGCTCAACCCTTTTTCGGATGAGCTATGGGAACCTCCTGTGTCGCTGTTGTGGACTGTCAGATTCTTGACAGCTTCCTATCTTTGCAGTCCTGTGCAGATAGTAAAATCAAGACATTTGCTAAGTACCAGATAGGCTGCAATATATATGATTGGAAAGCTGCATTTGGTTCGGTGGGTAACATTTATTCAGGCTTGACTTAATTCAGGTGGATGGCTCAACATTGGCACTTTCATAAATATGCTTGGCATTTTTCTCCTATTTCCCAGTGCACCCCATAACTCAAGATGATAAGCAGTGTCTGGTTAGGAAGATCCCAGAAGCAGGACAGCAGAAGAGTTGAAAATAACAACAGATATTCACTGACAGTGTGTGTGTGTGTGTGTGTGTGTGAGAGAGAGAGAGAGAGAGAAGCTCTCTCTTAGCCAGTCAGTCAGTCAGCCATCACTACTGCTCTCATCTCCAGTCCTCACCAGAATGGCTACCCAGAGGTAACTTCTCTCCACTCCCCGTGATTATCCAATTGCAAATACAATATCCCACTTTACATACACAGTCCTAATTAGCCTGGACTGTGCTGTACTGCCCACCTGAAAAAGGTAACCACAAGATCGTAATGTGTTTGAATTCCACTTTCTGTCCCACATGCCTCCAGTTCGTTGCCAAGCAACTTAAAAAAAAAAAAAAGTGTTACCATTGCCATGCTTTTGAATTAGGAATTAAATCATTCACATTTTTTTTTTTACGTTAATTCTCAGCAAATGGTGAAAATGGCCCTCTTCCAAAATAAGTGGGGGGGGTTCTCCCCCACAGCTTTCCCGGGGTTTGCAAGAGCTGCATAACAAGCTTGTTGCTAGGTGAGTCATGGCTTTAGGTGACAGGCACAAATACTTCTGATGAGGTATACAGTATGCCAGAGTAGTCAGCTTCTTGTCAAGTGGCCTTCCTGTTGCCTTGGTAAATGCTAATTTTTAAATAATATGGAGAAAGGCAGCAATGGAGAGCTTTAACCCCTGAGAATTCTCAATGGCACTGTTTAGGGTGACACTCCAGTTTATGAAAAATTAAAGGATATTCTTGGTTTGCTTCTTCAGAGCTTTGCCCAGCCATGTGTAGACTATATATATATATATATATATATATATATATACACACACACACACACACACACACACATACATACATACAAGTGTGTGTGTTAGTTCTACAATCTGGACACATGCCAAACGTTTCACAAGACCATGGCTTGCCTGAAAATGTCAACTTGGGTCAAACAAATGGTTGCATAACTCTATCTTCAGTCAAAAGCATTTCTTACATTTAAACAACGACACAGCAACAGAGCATATAGATGATCAGATTGCAAATGTTTAATTTAAAAATACTGCCTCCCCCTGGAAGAAGCCATAGAGAGGAGTGAAGTCAGGCAGAAGCAGGGAACCTGACACACATCAGGGATGAAGCTGGTATGCCTGGCTTTTCAGTTTCTACCATTTTACAGACAGTAAAATACTGGCTTACTGGCAACCCTACCAGATGAAGAGTTTATGCATTGGGACTTGCATTTGGCCTCTATTGAATTGCTTTTGTACCAACCATGCTGTCGCTCAGATGAAGCAGGCTCACCCTCTGGCTCCTTTTGCCCTGCAACTGGCCAGCCAGAGAAGGAGCCACCATTGCCAATGTGGAATTACATCAACCAAGGGTGCTTCTGTTTCTCAAGTAGTCTGCTAACGGCTGACATCACAACACTGTCCACTTTTGTTTTGTCTCCTGTGTCATTAACCCCACATTATTGGTCCAGTCTGCAGGTCATTCTGCTCCTTTGAGTGTGTGTGTGTGGGGGGGGGGCTACCAGTGTGGTTGCCATCTTCTGATTCTGATGGAGCCAAAACATGCAGAGCCGGTGAACAAGCAGGCAGGATACAGACAGATTCTGAAGGCATTTGGAACTGGGCAAGTTATGGATGGAGCCTGGCAGAATACGTTGGGTTATGGGTGAAATCTGGCAGAATCTGGAGAAGATTCCCCTGCACCCCCACCCATACTGATTGCCTGACAGAACAAGTTTTTATTGGTCAGTCCAGTACAATTCTAGCTGTCTGGAAAACCTAATTGATGGTGATAAACAAGATAGTAAATAGTCAAGAATTAAGGATGATTTGGGATGTGGTTGGGGTGGAACCAGATTTTTGCCCCTTATATTGTACTGACCATCCATGCTGAAGAGTGATCACCCCCACTCTATTTTTCATGCAAACCAATCTGGTGATAATAAGGCTCCAAGCTGACATCCTAAGTAAAGGAGAAGAAAATCTATTTGCATCTGAAAACGGACTAAGCCAATCAGTTCCTTGTAGATGATGTTCATTAGGCACAAGCAAGAAGCCTGTGGGGGTTCACTTGGGAGGGGGGAATCACGTGCTCAAACATGTTCATTGTTCATCAGATAAGAAAAAAAAGCTGTGGAGCAACATCCTTGCAGTGGCAATTTGCAAATTTTACTGATGGCTGTTAATTCTTTGCATACCCATCAGCTGGCTTAGTTTGATGCCAGAGAGACAGACTTTGAATTTAATTGGCAGAGCAGGCACGTCTTGGCATATAACTTGGTAGGAGAGAAAACAGTATGCAAGCACACCTTTTTTTCCACTTTGTCTTCATCCACCCAGATAATCCATGATATGGATGAGTCCTGGCTTGACTGACAGAGGGATGGGTGAATTTATGAAATGGCCTCATACAGAATCAGACTATTGATCTACCTGGCCAACTATCATATTCTCCCACTGGCAGCAGATCTAGAAGGTCTCAGGGCCAAGCTAGACATTGCAGGGGAAACTCTGTATGAATTAGCCTCGTAATATGAGGAAAAGCATTTGTCGGGGAAATCAGTGGGTGGGAAGGAGTCCTCAACTTTTCCCTTGTCTACCAGTTTCCCACTGTAAATGCCATTTTCTTCCTCCTAGCTGGGCTCCCAAAATGAAAGTGAGCCAGCATGGGGGGGGGGGGACAGCTTCATGGTGGGATTTGAAGAGGAGAATCAACAGGGGCAGGAGAGGTTAAGTGCTGATTCTTCCCTGTAAATGCTAAGGATGGTTGAGAATCTTGTTTGGTTTGGGGAGGGGGGTATCAGAACTTATGAAAATTCACAAATTTCTTCATAAATCAGATGGAAAGAATGTAAGATTTTTAAAGTAGCTCAATGAAGAAGAAAGCAAAACTGACATGTTTGTCCATCCAGGCAGAGGGCTTTGAGTGCTTTGCTCTTAAACATCTGGCTTTGAATCCATATGGATTCAGCCATGTTTGTGTGCTGAATTAGAGTTGCGACCTCTTTTTTCTGATGTACTTTTTTCCTTTAATAGTCACAGGCGGGTACAACATAGAATAGTAGGGTCATAGAATAATAGGGTTGGAAGGGGCCTATAAGACCATCAAGTTCAACACTTAGCATGGTCCTTTCCATGCTGGGAATAGATATACCTAGTCAACTTGGCCAATGCAGATAGGTGTGGACTTGGATTCAGAAGAGTAATAGTCACTCTACTTCAGGGGGTGCCCTGGGAACCCCTTCTATGCCTTCCCAGCCTGAGGATGTAGCTCTCCCATCATCTTACTCTGAGGATGACTCCCCTGCAGCTTCTCCTGTCTCGCAGCCATGCAGGAGCATGAGACTGCAGAAACAGACACTGGCCCTTTAAGATCTACAGTCAGCATCCGGTAGGGGTGGAGCCTCTGAAAGACCAGGCTCCCCCCACCTTCCTAAGTCCTCAGTTGATAATAGTCCTTTGCTGGGACAACAGCTCCTTATGGGTGAATACTCCAGCCAGCATCTCCTGCAGTGTGCTGTCCAAGGTCCTGATGTGACTCCTGCCTTGCCTGATGAGAATCAGAACAGGCTATGAATGCCATGTTGCTGTCTGCTTCCCCTGGGCCTCATGCCTTAGTCAGCACAGGGTGAGAATTTCGTTTCAGTTTGGCTTTGATAAGAATTTTCCAAAATTTGCAAATTTCTTCATATTTGGGCTGGAAAGCACATGAGATTTAAAACAAAAACCAAAAAAAACACATTGAATGTGGAAAAGTGAAACTGACAGATTTGTAAATGCCTCTGTCCCTGCATTCCCATTATCTCAGCAAGGGTGTTGTCTAGCTTGGACATCAAGCAGCTATCTCTCAGCCTTGCTACTGAAGATCCTTTAAAAGGGCAGGGCAGGGAGAGAGAGACAGAGACAGAGAGAGACAGAGACAGTCTGGCTGACCAAAGATTGAACCTCGTGGTGTACAAATATTTCCTGCTATCCCATGTACTCCTCCAGCCTTCAGTCATAGTGTATTAAGCTAATGTTTGTGATTACTATTACTGTTCATGTACTTTGTTTTGTTGTATTTTTATGAAGTTTTATGGTCTTAAATTTGTATGGACTTTATATTGTGAATGTATATGTTGGAAGCTGCCTTGAGAGGACTTGACACTAAAAGGCAGCCTATAAATATTTTAAATAAATCAAATCTTATATAGTATTGATTAAATACTTGCTCCTCTAATATAATGGTCATTGCCACCTCTTTCCCCGCCCCCTACTAGTTTTTCTGAAGTCATCCATGTGTATACAGTTTCCCATAGCATGTATACTGATAGCCTGAATCCTGTTTATTACAGACTGGATGGCCCTGTTCAAAACAGAAAAATTATGGGAAAATTCAGACATTCATATACTGCAAGAAAAGGTTTTTTTGCCTCATTCTTTATTGAGCGGCTTATTGCATGGGACTCCCAATAGTATGGACTTCCATCCAAGCACTAACCAGCCTGAGACCTGCTTAGCTACAGTAACTGCATCACAGGACTACACTCAGCCCACTCTCCAGCACCCATGCTTTCTGATTTTGCATACCATGAAATTGGGCCAATATGGAGGCCAAGTATATGACATGAAGGTATCACCTAAGCTGGAAAAGGATGTTCTAACATCCTTAATGTTCTAACATTTAACTCTCACATGGCCATAAAGTCCCCAACTGGGGTAATTTTGGCAAGCAAAAGTCACACAGTGAAAAGGAGGCTAGGACTCCTGGGTCTACAGCTCCCTTGGGCTCCTTAGCCATCCACTACCTCTCCTTAATAGTCAAAGAAAAGGCTTGAGAAAATCAGCCTTTATCTCTTCTCTCCTGGATGTTCTTTTATTTATACATGTATGCTGTCTCTACCCTCCTTTCACATGACTTCAAGCCTAGTTATGGGACAGAGACTGCTTTGGTCGCCTTGGTTGATGATCTATGCCAGGAACTTGACAAGGGGAGTGTGTCCCTGTTGATTCCATTGCACCTCTCTCTGGCGTTCGATACCACCAACCATGGTATCTTTCTGGACCGCCCACCTGACATGGTACTTGGAGGCACCATTTTAAAGTGGTTCTGGTCCCTCTTGGAGGGGCAATTTCACAAAGTGGTGCTGGGAAACCTCTGTTCACTGCAGTTGGCATTGGCCTGAAGTGTCTCTCAAGGTTCCATCTTATTCCCCCTTGTTATTTAACACATGCGTGTAATTACTGGGAGACATTGTCCAGAGTTTTGGGGTTCAGTACCACTAGTATGTTGATGACACCCAACTCTATCCTTTCCATCAAAATCCAAGGAAGCTGTTCAATTTCTAAATCAGTGTATGATGTCAGTAATGGACTGGATGTAGGGATGTCCGTTGCCAGGAAATATGGTCCTTTGGGGACTCACTGGATTTCCATAGCACCCTTGACTCAGCTTGTATTTGCAAACCGAGCCATGGGGTTTTCCCAAATCTAGGAGCTATTCTGTTTTTTTTTTATTTGTGTAAATGGAAATGTATGCAAACTGCAGCTACAATTTGTGTTTTTGCAAATTTTGACCACAATTTGCATGGTTTGTGCAAATTTTGACTGCCATTTGCATGATGTGCACACATTTCAGCTGTAATTTGTGTAAATTGCGCAAATTACACAAATTGCAGCTGTAATTTGTGCAGGTTTCTATTTATGCAGATTAAAACACACAGAGAGAACATCTGTGAGCTGGCCCAACTTCATGCAGATCGAGTAGAGCCAACTCGTGGGAAAGCAAGCCAAAGTCCAGGGGGCTGGGCTAATGAAAGCTCTGCACCCCCAAGACAGATTCCTCCAACATCCCTAACTGGATGAGATGAACAAACTGAAGCATAATCCAGACAAGACAGACGTGTTCTTGGGCATCTGAAAGGCAGATCAGAGAATAAGAATTCAACCTATCTTGGATAGGGTTACACTTTCCTTGAAGATTCAGGTTTGAGGTCTGGGAGTACTCCTGAATTCAGCCCTGAATTCAGCTTTTGGCAATGGCCGGGAATGCTTTTACACAGCTAAGCCAAGTCTGTTAACTGCATCAGTTCTTGGAGATATCAGATCTGGCCATGGTGATCCATGCCTCAGTAACTAAGGGAGCAATCCTATTGGGATAGGCAGCTGCCTCCAAACTTGGAGGCGACCGCCTATCCAATGCAGGATGGGCGGAGCACTCTGGCCACCCGGCATTCATGGCTAGATGGCCAATTTCAGCTGTCTAGCTGCAGGACTTCGGAGTGGGGCAGCAGGAGGTTGGATGATGCATAGGAAATGTCGTACCAGCACTTCCGCACTCCCCACCCCTCCCCGCCCCCAGGAACGCCCCTTTTTGCTCCACTCCACACTGCTCTTGCAAGTGCAGAGCCCAGGGACAATCTGCACCACCTATGAGGAGACAGCAGAGGGGGCAGGGAGGCAGTTTTCCAGGAAATGACCTCAGAGCATGGGCTCCTAGGTCAGTTCCCGAAAACCAAAAAATCATATGGCTGTCTAGCCACAGTGTAGCAGCCATAGGATTGCACCGTAAATTACTATGGCTTAGTTAAATTTTGTTTGGACTGTTGTAACACACTCTACATGCAGCTCCTTTGAAAAGAGTTCACAAACTTCAGCTGGCCCAGAACACAACAGCTTCACTGGCTACTGATCCATTTCCAGGCATGATACAAAACGCTGGTGTTGACCTATGAAGCCATATACAGCCTGGGACCAGACTATTTGAAAGACCACATGCTCCCATATGAGCTTGCCTGTCCTACCTTTTTCTCTGTCCTACCACTATCAGAAGTAGATTTGACAGGAATTTGAGAGAGGACCTTCTCTTGGCTGCCCCAGGCTCTGAAATTCCCTACCAAAGGAGGCATGGGTAGCTCCATCTTTGTGATCCTTCCACTGGCCAGCAGAGTCATTTTTATTCAGACAGGCTTTTGGCTTTTAAGCTGACTTGTTTGCTGAAGTGGGTTTTAACTGGTGAGTGTGGGTTTTTAAATGATGTGTTTAAATTGATTTTGTTTTTTTGATGTTTGAATTATAATTTTGTCTTTTGTCTTTTATTGTTTGGTCTCTATTTGAGGTGGAAAGGTGGGATATATATTTAAGAAATAAACATTGTACTACAAGTTTGAATCCAGCCAATGAATACTGATCCCCATTACATTACATGTTTATCCTCTCCCCCCACCCCACTTCACTGACTATAAACTGTCCAAGAGGAGGAGGTTACCATCATCACACCTTGATACAAATTAAGCCCTTACAGGAGTTCTGATATTCAGGGATTGCCTAATACAAGGTAGGTTTATATTTTACAAGACATGAACCATTGCAATAAATACTGTAAAAATGGCTATAGTATTTGGTCAAAGAAAAATCAGGAAAGGGAGGGGAGGGAGTTGGCCCTTAGCTGCTGTAAGTCAAGCAGAACATCAATGGAGCCATGCCAATTGAAACAGTAGCTTCACGAATTACTAGCTAGGCATGTTGCAAAGCTCAGATTTGGAGAAAGGTTGTTGCCCAACCTTGCTCAACTTGATTTATTTATTTTTCCTGCCCTGCTTTTGCATTTCTCAAGCTTTCTAATGCTCTGTTTCATCTCTATAATCCCTTTCATCATTCAATACAGAAACAATAAGCAGCTCAAACAGCCCATAAAAACATTCCTTCATTTTCCCTGCTAGTATTCTATTTCATCCCCTGCCCCCCTCTACATACAGACATCAGAGTGCTGTATTTTTGATGTACCACTGCCTTGTGCAATTCATCAGCTTGGAAACTTTGTTCCTTTTACAGATCTCTGGGGATGCTGCTCTATCAAATCTATAATAGAAGAGTATGTAGTAGTGCAAGAAACCTCTTGATGAATTCAAGATATTTATTTTTCAAAGTCACTCCAGCAGGGCAGCTAGTGCAACGGTTGATAGATGGGAAGGCCACCAGAATACATTGTCATCTATCTGGGTTCACTAGAATTCCCATGCATTAAATGCAATTAACGTTAAGGAGATCAACAGGCTCAAATATTGTGCTATGATGATGTGATAAGACAATTCAGAGATTTTCACATCCCATACAAACACATATGAACTAGTTAGCTGTAGAAATGCTCTGTTGTGTTTTCTGACTTTACGGTCAAGAAAGGAACAGCTCAGCGAGAGTCACACTTGAGCGAAATGGAATATGGATGGGGGAGGAAGGTGGGGGGAGGAAGGGGTGGAAAGTGGCGGTGGCACATATTCTCACCTCAGGCAGTGAGACACCTCAGGCTGGGGCTGAGCAGAGCTAGGAAAGTTCCTTGCTGGAAGCTCTGATGAGCCACTCCCAGTAAGAGTAGATGGTTCTGGGCTAGATCATTGCATTGGATCCAGATGTAGTCATACTCTGAATAGACCCTTTGAAATTAATGGGGCTTAAGTGAATCAGGATTCTAGTCTATGAAATTAATGGGGCTTAAGTGAATGGGTCTAGTCTAATTATGACTAAACCTGGATTCAGCCCAGTGGCCTAACTTAGCCTAGAGCAACTCCATTTGTTCTGTCACATTAGTCCTCTCTCGGTGCATACCCAGATACCTTCATGGCACGCCTGGAGGGGGCAGGCCAAGTCCAGGGTTTTTTTTTTATGAACTAGAAGCAATTTATCCAGAGTCTGCAAAAACAATCTGAAGCAGAACTGAAAGATCCTACTTATCCCAAAATGAACAGAGAAGAGTCATGGTGCAACAGAGACCAACAGAGATGCTGTGTAAAATCCTACCCCCAACAGAAATAAGTGTCCCCAATGCACTGATGCAACACAGTGACCACAAAGCATCAACAGTAATAATCCAAAACCCTGAGTGCACATGACCTTAGTGCAAACAATTTGCACAGAGCACTGGTAGACGTAGAAGTGATCGTGCTCTGCTACATCATAATGAGGACCTGGAGGCCATCATTCATGCCTCTATCGCTTTGATACTAAGCTACTACTGCAGTGCACTTAATGTGGGAGCTGCCCTTGAAATCTTTTTGGACTTCACCTGGTGCAGAATGTGACAGACTGGCTCCCTTTATTTATTTATTTATTTATTTATTTACTTGCTTACTTACTTACTTACTTACTTTTAAGCTGCATTTTCATTGTTTGGGGGAGTAAGTAGGTTTGGGGGAAAATCTTTAAATGCAGGGTATGTATAATAAACAAATATAGCCAGGCTGGTCCATGGGGGGTGGGGAAAGCAAAATACACATTTAGACAATTCCTTTATTCGGACCAACCAAAACACTACACGCGAGCGGAAAACTCAAAAGCGTGCATACATTTTTGTGGCATTTTGGTTGGTGCCAGTGAAGGTATTGCCTAACTGTGGATTTGGGTATCAAGAATGTACATCAGGGTCGGCCTTACCATTACCTCATGTGGCAGGTGCTGGAAGCAGGGAGCTGAACTTGGGAGGACAGAACTGTGGACGGCATACAACTTGACCTGCACCTCCTAAGCTGGCTTGTTGCCCTCAGGGGTGATGGGGGATGCCATCCCATCACCAGTGTTGAAGGAATGTCCAGTACATCAGGGGTGCTGAACCTTGGGCCTGCAGGCCACATCTGGCCCTTTGGGAGGACCCAGATGGCCCCACTCCCTCTCCTTCAACCCTCCATTCTTCGGTGGTTTCCCAGCTTTTACGCATTTCCCACCCACCCATCTACCCCATTCTAAAAGATTGATAGGCCTCTCCTCAGGTGTAGTTACTGGCAGGAAGAGATTCAAGCTAAAATATTCTGGTATTTTTGGCCCTGCCCCTTTTGCCTTGCCCCACTTTGCCTTGGCTCCATCCACCACTGGAATGTGGCCCCCGAGACTTTCCCTGAAACTGAACTCAGCCCTTGGGCTGAAAGAGGTTCGCGGCTGCTGTAGTGCATGGAATGGAAGGGACAACAAAGTGTCTTGGGCTGGGCCTGAGACAGGTAGGTAGGTAGGTAGGTAGGTAATAGGCTTCCGGGAGCATATCAGCTCACTGAAAAAATTGCTCGCAAAGCAAACATTCAGACAATCTCAGTCACAGGATGCCAAGAACTGCAGAGCTGACTAGCTTGCATTCATAGAACCAGACTACCAGAGTGCAACCCATAAACATATTAAGCTGAGTACAAAACCTCTGGCTTAAGTGATTTGTGGTGCACATCCTTAATATATTCATCCAATAGTAATAGGTTTTTGAAGCTGTTGGTTGTTGTTTTTTAAGGAGAAGTAATTCAAACCTGATTAGTATCTTCATAATTTTTTGTAGGAAACTGTGATGTTGGAATATATTAGCAATCAAACGTTCTGGCTAATCATGGATCTTCACATTTAAAGGATATTTGCATTCAATCAAATTTGCACCTGGAAGGCTTGGCTTAGAGTGCCTTTATGTGCGGAGTCTTATCTGTTATCAATGCAATAACTAGCAATATGGCCATTAACAAGCAATCTGTTTGTTGGTGCATTCACATACTGTACTTAGCAAGTAAACAGATAGTAACTGACATATGTGCAAAATAGGCGGGCTTATGGAGTGTTACAAATTTAGGCTAGTCCCATTAATTTCGTTATAACAAGGAAAGCAATGTATCAAAATATCAAGGGTCAGTTCAGATGTGATAGTCTCAGTCCAATAAATCATGGTTTATTAGATCAAGAACTAGCATTTTCCCTGCATGTTTCCTTCTTCCCAGCCCTCCTCCCTTCTCTCGACAAAGAAATCCACTGCAGACTCAAATAAGGCCAGATTCTCAAGAATCCAACCTGCAAAGTCCGCAGCAGACCGACCCCACTCACCTCCTGGTCCATCGGATTTCCCTCAAGGCAGCTCTCCTCCATGCTAAATGGTGCGATCGGCTAATGGTGGCCACCATTAGCCAATTCCGGGGAAAATACAGCCATAAATCACATAGTTTATGGCTTTTGCAGCTGTAAAGCACTTCCTTCTATGTAAACTGCAGCGTACCATGGCCACAACCATTTACGATGGAATAGAGCTGTCCTGTGAAATCCAGTGGATGTGTTAAGCCTCCAGGGAAATCTGGGGCCCCAAGTGGGCTGGATTTCCCCGCTGCAGACCCACCACCACCACCACCCCTGGACCGGAAGTTGCAGGGTTCATACATCCCCAGTGCATTGTAATGCAAAACTTCCAGGATTTGTTATTCCACAGTTTCTCATTGCATAACCAGAAAACTGTAGTTTTGTCTCTGACTACAAATCAAAAAGAGAAATGAAGATCCGAACCAATATATTGGGAGTACCCTATCTTTGGGGGCATTTGAAATTGTGAGAATTATGTCACCAAATGGCTATCATGACAGGTTGCCCAGTGACATAATGGCTTCCATGGTGGGCATGGCCCATCCCAAAATATCAATTTCCCAGAAGGCAAATTGTGAGGCTAAAAGAAAAGTAGGTTGCATGAGAACAGAAGTACAAGGCAGAACTTGGATCTGAGCTGCAAAGCCCAAAACCACTCTTTTGAATCCAGAGCTTTCTGCTCAAACATTCATTTCTCAGAAGGCAAACTGATAAGGCTCAGAGACTAGGGATGGACGAAAGTCCCTTACCTGGTCCTGCAGCTTGCTTCACAGTGGGGCGGAGGTGCTCCGTTCCTCCCCCTGAAATTCTTAGTGGGGGGGGAGGCGCCCCATCCCTCCACACCAAAATTCTGGCCAGGGGGGAGGCGCCCCATCCCTCCAGCCGAAATTCTGGCCGGGGGGGAGGCGCCCCGTCCCTCTGGCCGCGAATCCTCCTTGCCGGCCGGGATGCAAATGGCAGCGGCCATAGCCACCACCGTTTGCGTCCCTGCAGTCAGCCATGATAGGCTACATAAATCCTTATGTAGCCTATCATGGCTAACTTTGGGGGGTAAAAAAGCGCGTATGCACTTTTTTTTTTTTTTTTTCAAAGTCAGCCGTGATAGGCTACGTAAGGATTTACGTAGCCTATCACGGTGTTTTTTGAAAATCTAGCCGTGATAGGCTATGTAAATCTTTACGTATCCTATCACGTTTGCTTGAGTTTTGTTTTTTTTTTACTTGGAAATGGCGGTGGCGGCAGCCGGTTGGAAGACCAGCCGCCGCTGCCGCCCAACTGCCGCCGGGAGCCGCCAGCACCAGGGACATTCGCCAAAGATAAGTCCCATCCCGGGGGGGCGGGGGGGGCGGACCTTTTCTCCACTAATTTCAGGGGGCTGCATGCGTTGGCATTCGGCCTCCCAGAGATTCGTGGAGAAATTCTCCGCCATCCCTATCAGAGACAAGTAACTTGGCCAATAAACCAAGTACAAGTCAGAGGTTCAATGCCAAGTGCAACGTGCCCCAACAAAGCACAACAAAATATCAATTTCACAGAAGGCAAATAGCTGATGCTCAGAGAAACACACACGTTCAAAGCAAGACCCACCCACACCACATACATACGCCTGAAAACCCAGGCAAAACACCCACCACACACCCACAAACACCCACAAAAGAAACTGAGGCAACACACACACACACACACACTAAACACACAAAAACCCAGGCAAAATATACAACACGGAGAGAGAGAGACAGCCAAAGCACGCACTATACCAACAAACAAACCAGCCAGCACATCCTACACACCCACAGGACAGGCAAAACATCCCCTTCATTCCCCACCACCCATTCAACCCCCCAGGATGTTCCTTACCACCCCAGCTTATTTTTTTTCTTTTTCTGGGAAGCTGGGGTGGTAAGGGCTGTAGCCACTAACCATTTTTATTTAACAGGGGCCCATGTGAGGCCCAGAGGCATTCTTGGAAATAAAGATGGCACTGGAGGTTGCCATTTCATGTACCACATGTCACATGACAGCTTCCCAGTTATATATATATTTTTAATTAAAACAACTTTTTTAACAGTTAAAAATCTAGAGGGAGCCTGGTGGGCACCAGCGGAGGTGTGCCCATGGGCACCATGTTGTGGACCCCAGCAATAAATAATACCATTCAAATGGGAGGGAGACACCCTTCCACTGTCTGATTTACCCACCTGGATTGTGTGTTCTGATAGCCACCTTGAGTTTCTTTTGGAAAAGAAAGGCAAGTCATGGATGGAGAGACACATACAGAGAGAGAGAGAGTTACGTTCAAAATAGATATTGTAAAAGCCTAAGGGAGTGTCTGTGCATCACGCAGTTAATTATGATGTTGGAATGTGTATAGCAAAGAGCCATACTTATTGAAAAGGCCATATGTTCCAGCTAATAAAAAATAAAAACAAATCAGAATATCTGCAGGAGTTTGTTCTTAAGTTATTAAAAAGATGCCACCAAGCAATTGAGTTAAATAACTCAATTATCACTGAAGAAGACCTACATGATAATCAAGCTTAGCACTCTCTCTTTGAAGTTTAAAGTAAGAAATGATGCTTGACTAAGAAACATTTAAAAGAACTGTGCTTATAAGGCATTCTCCAAGGGGGATATAGGAACTTTTGGTATCATT
Organism: Heloderma suspectum; assembly: GCF_057233095.1. Taxonomy (NCBI): domain Eukaryota; kingdom Metazoa; phylum Chordata; class Lepidosauria; order Squamata; family Helodermatidae; genus Heloderma; species Heloderma suspectum. The sequence continues at coordinate 196,112,961 of NC_139460.1, read as the reverse complement.
CACCAACTGTCTTTATACCCATGTGCATACAAAGTGCCTTTTTAATTAATACACAGAAATAAACAACTCCTTCGTGGAGATAAGGGTTATCTAATCATAAAAAACCCCTTCATGGATCACTGCCTTGTTGTGGCGAAGGGGCTTGCGTAACTCAGTGAAGCCATAAGCTATGCCGTGCAGGGCCACCCAAGACGGACAGGTCATGGCAGAGAGTTCTGACAAAATGTGATCCACTGGAGAAGGAAATGGCAACCCACTCCAGTATTCTTGCCAAGAAAACCCCATGGAACATATCACAAGGCTAAAAGATATGATGCCGGAAGATGAGCCCCGCAGGTCGGAAGGTGTCCAATATACTACTGGGGAAGAGCAGAGGGAATTTCCAAGTAGCGCCAGAAAGAGTGAAGCGGCTGGGCCAAAGCCGAAAGGGCACTCAGCTGTGGATGTGTCTGGTGGTGAAAAGAAAATCCGATGCTGTAAAGAACAATATTGTTTAGGAACCTGGAATGTCAGATCAATGAATCAAGGTAAGCTGGAGGTGGTCAAACATGAGATGGCAAGATTGAACATCGTCATCTTGGGAATCAGTGAACTAAAAGGGACAAGCATGGGTGAATTTAATTCAGGTGACCATTACATCTACTACTGTGGGCAAGAATCCCTTAGAAGAAATGGGGTAGCACTCATAGTCAATAAAAGGGTGGGAAAAGCAGTACTGGGGTACAATCTCAAAAACGACAGAACGATCTCAGTACAAATCCAAGGCAAACCATTCAACATCACAGTAATTCAAGTCTATGCCCCAACCACTGAGGCCGAAGAAGCTGAGCTCGATCAGGAAGGTAGCTGATCATGGAGAAAACAGGAATGCAAATGGCGTAGGGGACGCCATTTGCATCCCCGCTTTAGCCGTGATAGGCTACGTAAATATTTACATAGCCTATCACAGGCTACCATAGGGATGCAAATGGCATCCCCTACTCAGGACGCCATTTGCATCCACAGCAGCCCAGCAGTAGCTGGAGCTGCTGCCGCCACCACCACTGCTGGAGCCACCGCCACAGCTGAAGCCACAGCCGGAGCCACTGTCAGGTAGGCTCTGTTCTGGGGGGCTTTCGCGGGGTGGTGGGGTGGGTTGCTCTGTTCCACCACAGATTCCGGGGGGCTGAATTCACTGGAATTCGGCCCCCCTGGGATCCATGGCAGAATTCTCTAACATCCCTAATGTTAGCACAAAGTCATTTGCATCGGCACTAATGCTGATTTGGATACTGCCCATAAGCAGTGGCAGTCACAGCCTAAACATCAGAAATAGAGTGTGTGATTGTTAAAGAGCCTGTAAGAAATATCCTCAAAACCTCCTAAACAGAACAAACCTAAGAAAACAAACATTTGCTCCTTCAAGCAATGAGCAATAAAGTTACCTTCCTTCAATATATTTACAGGTCCAGCCACACAAAATGGCAGCTGCATTAGAGGAAGACAATGCATCTTTATCAAACATCTAAATCATGAAGTATTGTCCTAGAGTGGAAAATGGCAAGGCAACTACACTGATATTACAGAGTTGAGCATATAGCATGAGCAATTTCTCCTGAAACCTTATTAGATTCTTTTAAAAAAATTCCTACTCAATTTTCACAGTCTTAGGAATTTGCTTTCCATGAATACTTCATTCGCAGCCAGCTTTTAGTAGAGTTCCAGAAGGCCAAGAACTTAAGCAAACAGTGAACTTCATCTCAGTCTACTAGGAACTGTTCAAACACTGAAACACATAACTACTTGCAAATTGGACCCATGCCCAATACTTTCTGTTAAAAGCTAGCCAGGGGCAGCTTGGTCTTTTGACATCTGGAGTTATCGACACCTCCATTCAAAATGAAAGGGTGCCAGACAGCCGCTGCTCAAACACGTACCCCAACCTTTCTTGGTTGGTTCTTGCTTCTGTAGCCTTCTCTGTACCCAAAGATCAAGCTGCCTATAGTCCTGTAGCAGATAAGAGATTATCAGCCTGAGTGCTGGATAGCAGAGAGGAAGTTGGGATACAGAGAGAAGGCCAGTGACCAGCACTTACAAGGGTTAACAGTCTGGCCCCTATTGGGCTGCACCACCACTGCAGAGGTTAACAGCCCCTGTAGTCCACACCTCTGTCCCTCTCCCTGTTTTTCTCACCTCCTACTCTTATCCCCTCAGCAGAAGTTGCTAGCTGCATGCAGTATTGCAGGGGCAGTACTCACTGTAGTAGCTAAGTGGCTTCAACAATCGGTTGGTACACTGCAGCGGAAAATGCATCGCCAGCTAATTACAAGCTACTACAAATGTATCTTCAGCCACCGATAGTCTATTAACATCAAAAATGAGCTGATACCATTTGTAGCTAGTGACTGGAGCTGCCTGAAATTAACTCCTGCACTCCTATAGGCAGGAAGAAATGGGGCGGAGGCTGGGGGGTGTGGGTGCTTGCTGTTGCCTTGCTGCTGCAGCCCAGTGGGGGCCAAACTGTTAGCTGTTTCTGCTGGGTGCTGGCTTTCCTCGCTCTGTCCAGTGGCACATGGTAGGGGTGGTGGTGGAACAAATGAGAAGTAGGATATGGGGTGGAGGCTATGGGTGCCAAACTGTTAACCCCTGTAGTGCTGGCTTTCCCTCAGTTGTTTTCACTCTGGCATGAGAGGGCAACGCTGATTTGGCATGCATAATATCACACAGGTCCGACCACTCAGGCTGTTGACTGATAGGTCCCAGAGCCCTGTGGTTCAAGAGTCACATCTGCATCCCAACAGGCTCCTGCCCTTGGTCACTTGCCACACATGTGCTGGTCCCTTTGCCGAAGGTGCACTGTGGTTTGAAAGGGGGCTGGCGTTATGGCTGGAAAAATGATTTCCCGGCTTTTGTGTGCTCAGTTCAAACATAACTCACAAACCACTGTAGGTAGGGATGTCAGAGAATTCCGCCATGGATCTCAGTGAGGCCGAATGCCAGTGCATTCGGCCCCCCGAACTCCGTGGCGGAATGGCCTGCCACCCCCCCCGCCCCCCGCGGATCCCCCCCAGGACGAGACTTACCTGGGGCAGATCTTCCAGGCGGTGGCGGCTCCAGCGGCGGCTTCGGGGGAGGCGGTGGCTGGTCTTCCGACCAGCTGCTGCTGCTGCCATTTGCAGAGTCCCCCCCCCCATTCGTGATAGGCTACGTAAAGACTTACGTAGCCTATCATGTCTGGGTTAAAAAACAAACAAACAACGCACACGCAAATGGCGGCAGCTACGGCCGCCGCCATTTGCGTTCCCTATTTTTGGTTGTCTTAGTCTACGTAAATATTTACGTAGACTAAGATGGCGAAACTAAGGGGGAACACAAATAGCGTAGCGGACGCTATTTGCATTCCCATTTATTTTCGCCGTCTTATTCTACGTAAATATTTACGTAGACTAAGACGGTGAAAATAAAGGGGAATGCAAATAGCATCCGCTACACTATTTGCATTCCCCCTTAGTTTCGCCGTCTTAGTCTACGTAAATATTTACGTATACTAAGACAACCAAAAATAGGGAACGCAAATGGCGGCGGCCATAGCCGCCGACATTTACGTACATGTTGTTTGTTTGTTTGTTTGTTTTTTAACCCAGACGTGATAGGCTACATAGCCTATCACGGCTGAATACAGGGACACAAACGGCGGTGGCTACGGCCGCCGCCATTTGCGTCCCTGCTAGCCAGCGGCTGGATGTCCAGCTGCTGGCGGAGCCGGCTGGCAGCTCTGCAGAATCTCCGCAGAGCGGAGCTGGCCAGCCAGGATTCCTGGGGGAGGGACAGAGCGCCTCCCCCCCCCCCAGCGGAACCCAGCAGAGCGAGGTAAAGGGGGTTTCATACATCCCTAACTGTAGGTTTTGCCACTAATATCACAGGTTTTGTTAGGAACAGTGTGGAGATTCTGGTAGGGATGGCGGGGAATTTCTCCACGAATCTCGGGGAGGCCGAATGCCAACACATTCGGCCCCCTGAAATTGGCAGTGAAATTCTCCGCCACCCACCGCCCCCCCCCCCCCCGGGATGGGACTTACATCCCTCGAATGTCCCTTTCGTCAGCGGGTCCCAGTGGCGTTTCGGCGGGGGCGACGGCCGGTCTTCCGACCGGCTGCCACCGCCGCCATTACAAATTGAATGTAAAAACACACACGCACACACGTGATAGGCTACGTAACGATTTACGTAGCCTATCACGGCTAGATTTCCAAAGTCAGCCGTGATAGGCTATGTAAATTGTTACGTAGCCTATCACGGGTGACTTTGGGGGGGGGAAAAAAGCGCGTACGCAAATGGCGGTGCCCATGGGCGCCGCCATTTGCATTCCTTATTTGGGCCGGGTAGTCTTTGTAAAGATTTACATAGACTACAGCGAAAATAAGGGCAACGCAAATAGAACCCCAGAGTTCTTCCTGAATGCCTATAGAAGAGGGAGAGCCTGTCTGTAAAGAGTCTCATCCTGGGGGCATTTTTCAAGTAACCCCCCCCCCCAAATAGAAAGAAGATCCTTCAGCCACCTCCCAAACTTTAAAAGGTATATGGAAACCCTGTCCCCCTCCCTAAGGAGAAAATTATTCAAAATTCTCCCCCTCCTTGTGAAAGAGGAAGAAAAAACAATGCCTCTTTCACAGGGAGAGAGAAAAATCCCAAAAATAGGGGGTAGGATTTGACACAGTGCTAATTTATACTTCCATGTGGAAGTGTCAATTTTAACAATGCTTAGTGTGATGTTCTCCAGCCTCCAGCCTCCTCTGGCTCAAAGGAGGACTCAGAGGGGAAGGAGGCTGCATTCAGCAGCAAATCTTCTGCTTCTCTGGGACATTCCAGGCTGGAGGATGTGGCTTCACCAGACTTCTCTAACTCAGAGGGCACCCTCCAATGCAGTCCTCCTGCACTGTAGGAGCCAGTGGCTGCAAAACTGAACAATGGCCCTTTAAGAAGTAAACAGCTCCTCAAAGGGCCAGAGTTAACATTGGATCCAGACCTGCCACCCTTAATAATGAGTTTCAGTTGGTAAAGCTTGAGGACATTGACAAGGTGCTTGGACAGGATCGGACAACCTCTTCCATACTGGATCCTTGCCCCTCTTGGCTAATAAAAACTGGCAGGAAAGGAACAGGTGGCTGGGCCAGGGAAGTGATTAATGCCTCCTTGTGAGAGGGTGTGGTCCCAGGCCTCCTCAAAGAGGCAGTAGTGAGACCACTCCTAAAGAAACCCTCTCTGGACCCAGAAAATAAGCCAGTGGCAAATGTTCCTTTCCTGGGCAAGGTTCTTGAGCGGGTGGTTGCCAACCAGCTCCAGACACTCTTGGATGAGACTGATAATCTAGATCCATTTCAGTCAGGGTTCAGGCCAGGTTTTGGCACGGAAACAGCCCTGGTCGTCCTGTATAATTACCTATGTTGGGAGAGAGACAGAGGGAGTGTGACCTTGTTGATTCTCCTTGATCTTTCAGTGGCTTTCGATACCATCAGCCATGGTATCCTTCTGAGATGATTGTCTGAGCTGGGAGTGGGAGGCACTGCATTGCAGTGGTTTCACTCCTACTTGGGTGGTTGGCTCCAGAAGGTGGTGCTTGGGGAATATTGCTCGGCTCCGTGGATTCTCCAGTATGGAGTTGCCACAGGGGTCAGTCCTATCCCCCATGCTATTTAACATCCACATGAAACCATTGAGTGCGGTCATCCAGAGTTTTGCGACGCATGGTCATCAGTATGCTGATGGCACGCAGCTCTATTTCTCCTTTTCATCTTCTTCAGGTGAAGCTGTGGATGTGCTAAATCGGTGCCTGGCTGTGACAATGGACTGGATGAGGGCTAACAAACTGAAACTCAGTCCAGACAAGACTGAGATGCTGTTGGTGGGTGGTTCTTCTGACCGGAGGGAGGGTGCCCAACCTGTTCTGGATGGGGTTGCACTCCCCCTGAAGGAGCAGGTTCGTAGCTTGGGGGTTCTCCTTGAGCCATCTTTGTCACTGGAAGCTCAGGTGGCTTCAGTGGCACAAGTGCCTTCAACCAACTTCAGTTGGTGGCCCAGCTACGCCCCTATCTGGACAGGGATAACCTGGCTTCAGTTGTCTATGCTCTGGTAACCTCCAAGTTAGATTACTGCAATGCACTCTATGTGGGGCTGCCTTTGAAGACAGTTCAGAAACTGCAGCTCGTGCAAAATGTGGCAGCCAGATTAATAATGGGGGCCAGAAGGTCCGAACATATAAGATCAACTCTGGTCTGCTTGCACTGGCTGCCTGTATGTTTCCGAGCCCGATTCAAGGTGCTGGTTTTAACCTATAAAGCCTTACATGGCTTGGAAACACAATACCTGATGGAGTGCCTCTCCCAACACAAACCTACCTGTATACTATGCTCAACATCTAAGGCCTTCCTCTGGCTGCCTACACTGAGGGAAGCGCGGAAGATGGAGACAAAGGAGAGGGCCTTTTTGGTGGTGGCTCCCAAATTATGGAATGATCTCCCCAACGAGGCCCTCCTGGTGCCAACATTATTATCTTTTCAGAGCCAGACCTTTCTCTTCTCCCAGGCATTCAGCAGTATACAATAAGTGTTTAATCAATCCTGGAATGTCATATGGTTATGGTTGTTTGTTTTTGAGATTGTTATTTGAAGTTGTTTTAGATATATGTTTCTTTTGTGTATATTGTCTGTTCATGTGTTTTTTATGTAAATGGCTTTTATCTCTGTATATTGTATTTTTAATGTTTTTAATCTTTGTAAACCGCCCAGAGAGCTCCGGCTATTGGGCAGTATAGAAATGTTGTTGATGATGATGATGATGATGATGATGATGATGATGATGGAGAAGGTCTCTACATGCTGCTGAGTCAACAGCTCTTCCTGACTGAGTTCCAGCCAGCATAGATCTGTTCATGGTCCTGAAATTGCGTTGCCTTGCCTTGCCCTTCTAGTAGGTGCAACTGCTTCATATTCGCTCCCCTGGGAACTTTGAGCCGAACTAGACAGGACATTTAGCACCAAACAGCACCAATTCCTACACAAGCATTTAACACACACATGCGTAACAGGAAGAAAGCACTGAATTTACTCCCAATGAGAAATGATTCTAAAACCCTGACACTAGATGCCTTTTAACTCAAGCAATCCAATCTGAGTGCCCCTGATGAGCCCCTTGTCCCAGAACATTACATCTTGATGAAGCAAGATTGATTATGTCCCTGGACATTCAGAAATGGGAGATAAGAAGAGACCAAAAGAAATGGGAAGGATGACAGTGGGAGTCGAGTCATTCCGAAGCAGAATAGCTTCTTTGGCAGCATTTCTTGTTAAAATCCAAAGCAGAAGCTTGTGAAAATGAGCCTGCTGGCCAAGTTCTGTGAAAAAGAAAGTCAATATGCTTTTAACAGAGCAATCCTATGGGGGCAGGGAAGTGACAGTCTGTCGCAGAAGAACTGCTAGTTCCTTCACCCTAGCCAGGTCAGAAGGGGGGAGAGGCTTTTTCCATCCCGCCCCCTTTGTTGTTGCTGCCAGTTTTTCCTTTTTCCCATTGAAAGCAATGGGAGGGAAAATAACACCAGTTCTAGGGCTGGTGTACCCCCCCACACACACACACACATTCTGTGGGGGGTGTCTGGGTAAGAAAGTGCCTTGGATTTGGTGGGTCTGAACCCTCCCCTGTTCTATCCCTGAGGCACACCCTTGAACACCCCCTTTTGCCCTTCATGCAAGCAGAGCACAAGCACCGTCGGCAGGCAGCCACAGCAGCAGAAAGGTTTGCTGCAATCCATGGATGATCTCCTAGTAGGAGACGTCTCCAGTATCCTATGGTTCCCTAGGTCACCTTCCCAGGGGCCATAGGATTGCATCCCAAGTATTTTAAAGTATTATCCTGTTTAATCTGAGGTTGCTACTTTGTCTTTCATGTTATTGCTGTTGCTGTTCCTTATTCAATAAAAATACTGTTTTTATTCTTTTATTCCCGTTATGTTGACTTTGCATTTAAAAAAACATTGTAAGCCACCTTGGGCATTCACTATGACTGAAAAGGGAGGATATTTTATGACTAGCTAAATAAATACATATGTAGTACCAGCACACCACTTAATATGAACTTTGATTTGCGCTATCTAATATTGAAAACATGTTTATAAAGAGCCTGGAAAATATTTCAGTAAAACAGTTCCAGTGAAGCCACTTCTTAGGATAATGATTATGGTTATATAAAATGCATGAACCTTCCCTCCCCTGAAATTCCTATGTATGTTTTGCCTGAGCAGGAACGTCCAATTTTGTCTTAAATTACACTTCAGGAGAAATTTGGTGGGAGTGTCAAGATGGGGAGACCCTTGTAGGAAATTTCACTCATTTTAATAGTTTACATGTAAATTAAAATGACAAATGCTTTGCTTGAACAGAACCCTCCAAACTCCCTATGCATTTTGCTTTAGCGGAAATTAGGAAACAACTCTAGGAGAGATGGTTATTCCCCTATTGGATGTACACTGGGAGAGGTGGAGGGGAGGTGTGCTAACCAAGCCACACAGCCATTTGACCAGCTCTCTTTGTCATTTCAGTTTGAGGAGCATCCCAGTGACAAAGCACCAGGCACAAATGAATGTTGATGCTAACAATACTAGCAGAAAAGCAATCATGATGCGTTGTTCTCGTGCAGTGAACCGACTGACTTCTATATAGAGATCTTTTGTGATGTATTTCATAGGTGTGGGGAGGGATAATCATATTCTCTTGACTGCACCTTTCACCCACCCTCCTTTCTCCAGAAACAAAATAATAGATCCAAATGGTGCTCACACCAATGTAACTTTTTTTGCCTTCCACTACTTTTCACATCTTAAAAAAAAAAAAAGATCTAAAATGCAAGTACAATATCTTGAGAATGGTCTACTATTTGAGGATAGGCAGATTGCAATGTCTTGGTCCTATCTTTGGCTACAGCAGCAGGTTTGGGCCTACAACTCCCATCATCTCTCTCTATTGGCCATGCAGACTAGGGTTGATGGGAATTGTACTCCAACACACCTGGAGGTCACCAGGTTGGAAAAGGCTGTGCTAATGCTTTCTATTTCCTTAAATGAATATTAATTTCAGGAATAATTTGGGACTATGTTTAAACCATCAAGGGAGGGGAACTTTGGATTTCAGATTACCAAGAAACCTGCTAGCATAAAAGCCACGCTGCATCTTAGCCACTTTAGTTTCTGAAACATGGACCACAAGGTTTTATTGTAACTGAGCAACCCCTCTGCTTCTCTTTTCCAGTTCTGACTGAAACTATGGCTTGTGATGTGACATAGTGACCAGTGTGCCAAATATAGAAATAATAAATAGGTTTGCACAAAAAAAACATGCATCTCTTCCGTCCTCTTAGACCAGTCATTCCCCAACGGGGTTCCATGACTGAGCTGATAATGCACCATGAGAAATGTTTGTAATGAAAGGCTCCTGTGAGCCCAAACGAGTGACCCACAGAGGTGGCTGCCCACTGTGTTTCTGCACGATCCACTGTCCTGGACTTGCCTCCGATCAGCCACATAGAATCATAGAATAGTAGGGTTGGAAGGGACCTACAAGGCCATCGAGTCCAACCCCCTGCTCAATGCAGGAATCTAAGTCAGAGCATCCCTGACAGATGGCTGTCCAGCTTCAGCTTGAATGCTTCCAGTGTGGGAGAGCCCACCACCTCCCTAGGTAATTGGCTCCATTGTCATATTGCTCTAACAGTCAGGACGTTTTTCTGGATGTTCAGCCAGAATCTGGCTTCCTGTAACTTGAACCCATTATTCCGTGTCCTGCACTCTGGGAGGATCGAGAAGAGATCTTGGCCTTCCTCTCTGTGACAACCTTTCAAGTACTTGAAGAGCACTATCCTATCTCCCCTCAGTCTTCTCTTCTCAAGGCTAAACATGCTCAGTTCTTTCAGTCTCTCCTCACAGGGCTTTGTTTCCAGTCCCCTGATCATCTTTGTTGCCCTCCTCTGAACCCTCTCCAGTTTGTCTGCATCCTTCTTAAAGTGCAGGTGCCCAGAACTGGACACAGTACTCCAGGTGAGGCCTAACCAGTGCTGAGTAGAGGGGAACTAGTACTTCCCGGGATTTGGAAGCTATGCTTCTATTAATGCAGCCAAAAACAGCATTTGCCTTTTTTGTGGCCACATCACATTGTCGGCTCATATTCAGCCTCTGCTGAGTGTAGGTAATTCTGCTGCATCGAGTAGCATTTGAGCAGCCATTCAATCACTCCCAATGCAGAGGGGCAACAGAATTAGCCACCCTCAGAGGAGCCTTCCCATTGAATCACTGCTCTGGGTTTGCCTCCTTCCAAACAGGATTTCTATCCAGAACAGTAAACAGATGCAGAAGTGCAGAAGGTACCAGTTCTCAATCTTATACTTTCTAAAAGTAAAGCGTTGGGGGATAAGGGCTACATGTGTCTCAGCTATCCAAAACTTGTACAACACTGTCTTCACTTGACTGGAGGATGCCTTGCTCGATCTTCCCCTGTAACTGAAATCTGTTGGGACACCGGGACCCTGTTCCTGCCACCCTGGCTCTGTGGCCCTAATCCTGCCTTACCAGGCATCAGGGATGCTCATCACAAATAGGGATCAGAGAGAGCTGACCCTATGCTGCCAGATGGGCACTGCTGCACATCCAGCTCTGGGCTTCCATTCAGACAAGCCATCGGGGATTATTGTGGTGGGTCTGGAGCAAAGGGATCAGACCAGTCAGATTGTATCAGTTCCTCCAAACCACTGGCCTCTTCAAGTGGGGAATCTTCCCAGGTGGTGGTCTCAGGAGTGATTATTGGTCTGTGCTGATTCCCCTGGAACCCCATCAGTAGTATGGCCAGCAATAGGCTCCTCCTCTTCCTCTGAGGTCTCGTGCAGTTCAAGGCAAGTCCCACCAGGAAGGTGGCAGGACAGAACAATTGGACAGGGCTTTATCCACTGTGCCATTGACAGTATGGAATTCAGTGCCAAGGGAATTCCAACAAACTGCTTCTTTATGTTCCTTTCAGCCACCCAAGAAGACTGTCTGCTCATAAGAAGTTTCCCCAGCTACTGCTTTCAAGTTCCTTAGTTATTGGTGATGGCAGTGGTGTGGTTCGAACTTTAATATTTATGGTATGCACAGTTAATTATCATTCCTATTTTCTTTTAAATTGCCAATTGCTTCAAGTATTTTCTTTTAAATAAATAAAATGTGCTCTTCCTAAATCTGCTTCAGTTTTGGAGTAGGGGAGACCATTCCAAAAGGGCTGCCTATATTTTAAAACAAAATCTGGAGCAGGAATTTGAACTGGAAGAGAATGAAGGGATATTCAAGACAATGGCAGGATGCAAACATTTGACAGCCACATGGGAAGAGCGGCAGTCACATTCCCTCTTGGGGTGCTGTGGAAAATATGACCCTGCAAACAAAAGCTGCCCCAAGGGAGCTCTAGCCAGGCGACCAACCAGCGCCAGCACAGCAGGGCAGGCAGCAGCCTTGGCGAGGCTGACGGGACTGTTCCCAAGGACGGCTCCAGCACAAAGATGCCCACTTGCTGAATTGCAGCTGTAGGCCTGTCTGTGTGGTCCAAAGGAGCTGCAGATGGCTTGCAAATGACTATGACCTGCAGCCAAGAAAGTCTCTCCGAAAATCATGGCACGAAAAAAGTGAAACCAGAGTGAAGCCAGAGAGGTATCCTTCTGAGATAATTAACAGAGTAAACATGCAGGTTTTCTGTGATAAGGAATGTTGTTCCTGATGAGGGAGCATTTGAGTACGTGAGCCCTCGCCTACTGTCTGATGTAGCGAAGGTGAAGATTGGAGAATTGAAGCCCTGGGGGTGTGGGTGGAAAGAATGCTGGAGGGGGGGACAGAAACATTCAGGGACGTATTTTTTTCCACCACCACCACCCCCCCCCCCGCAACCAGGGTTTCAGGGAAATTGGGGGGGAGGGAATTTCCCAAATGTTTCTGGGTTTTTCCCCAGTCCTTCACATCTTTGGTCAAGGTACAGCTTTGCCACCTCAGTGAGAACTCGGTCTCTCAATAGAAGTCCAAACACAAGCAATCCAAATCTCAAAGGCTAGTGGTGAAGCACATGTTTTGCATGCCAAAGACCCCAGGTTCAGTCCCCGTCATCCCCAGGCTAGGGCTCAGAAAGACTCCTGTCTGAAACCCCAGAGAGCCGTTGCCAATCAGACAATACAGAGCTAGACAGGCCATGGGTTTGACTTGGCGTAAAGCAGCTACCTGTGTTCCACCTTGCCAGGCCATCCACTGCTCTCTGGAGTGTCTGTGCTCCAGCATCCAACGTGAGGCAGTTATTTCCCCTTGTGATGCAGGACTGGGCTGGTGACTCCCAAGGCAGGTGACCAAGAGTCATGCTCAGGTTCTAACTTGAGGGTTGTGGCCAGTTCTGTGATCTCAACTCAGATCTGTGTGTGCGTGCATGCATGCACATGCCATTTGCAAATGGGGTGTTGGATTGGAGCGGAGATATTTAATGTCAGCCCTAAAGTTGCTTCTGAAGCTTTTTTTTAAAAAAAAAACCTTCAGGGAACATTTTCCACACTGATCTTGTTTGGGAAGGAATCCTGAGCATCTGCCATGGAACCCCTGCACATTGCAGAGTATTCTGGGGAGTGTTCCAGAGTACACACTCAGATCATGCAGGGCAGAGCCCAGGCCTCTAGGGCCTCACCATTGCCCCACATATATTGAGAGAGGGGGTGCCCTGGAAAATACCCAACTCCCTCCTGTAGCTGCACATTGCCAGAAAAGATCAGTAGTGATGAGCAAGGACTTTCAGGGAAGCTTCTCCACCATTTCTGATCTTCTTTTGAGGAATCCCTGATAAGCTTCTCAGGGCCTGCTCAGTGGCTGCTCCTAGGCTCTGAAATTCCCTCCCAAGAGAGACCAGGTTGGCCCCCTCTCTGTTGTCCTTCTGCCAGCAAGCAAAGGTCAGCCTTATATGACCGTTGCCCCCATGCAAAGGTCATATAAGCTGCTCTGTTGCTGAAGGAGGTTTCAATTGGCTGAGTGCAGTTTATTTCTTGTATTGTTGTGCTTTTGATTATGCTTTTAATTTATTTGATTTTATGTTATGTTTTCATTAAGATTTTGGTTTTGATCTGTATTTTATTGTTAGCCGCCTTGCGTTCCATGGCTTGGCTTCCTAAAACAAAAGAACAACAACAGCAAAAAATGGAGTAACCGAACTAAGGAATTTTGTCCCCCACCCCCAGGTTCCTCCTTCTTCTGGGTTCCGACAGGTGCTCAAAACTCACACAAGGCACAATCCTATGCAAGTTTAGACAGAAAAAGGTCCTACAACTCCCTCTATTCCCCAGCCAGCTGGGAGTTCTAGGGGTTTTTTTTCTGTCTGAACATGCATAGGATTGTGCCCTTATTTAAACAGGTTTTTAATGTTTACTGCTCTGTAAAATGGGTTTATCTATTGCTTTTATCATCCTATACTGTTGATCATTGCAGAAGTTTTGAATGGTGTTTGTCTTCATTTTAAATGGTTTACATTGTTCATTTTAGTTAAGTGTAAGTTGCATTGGATATAAATTGCTCATAGCAAAGTGGGGTATAAACAAATAGGGGCTGGGCTGGTTTGATAAGAAAAAGTTCTGCTTGCAACTCTATGTGTGCTGCTAAGGTCAGCTTCAGTCTAGGGCAGGAGATTGAGAACTTGGTAATTTTTTTCTTATTCTTCCGCTACCCTGAAAATGACCACAAGTCTCCTTTCTCTTGGCATCTTGCTTTGACAGGCCTAGACTGACAGCTGGAGTTTTCTAAAGGCTGTTTCTAGAAATGTGCAGAGGGATTGGAAGGTTATCTTTGGCATACTGCTTGCTTTCTCAAGTCTGAGCTGTCTGTTAACAAGGGTACAGGCAGTTAATTCAGTACACTGAGGGTGCATTTTGTTTAATGCCAATACACTCAGGTTTACTTAGCATGTGTTGCTTGCTAAGCTTATCATTAGGTTCAGGGTTGCCACCCCACCTGTGGAGTGGGCAAACTCCTAATTAACAAATGGATGTTCCCGTTTCTTATCACCTTGTTATTTTTCTCAGTGGAAGCACCTCACACATATGAAATGAAGGCATTATAACTCATGGGAGTGGGAGAGGGAACGGGGGAGAAAATCAAATACACTAGTCTGATTCTTTCCATTTGCTCCCAGGGCCGGTCCTAGATATTTTGCTGCCTGAGATGAAGGACAAGATTTTGCCCCCACCCAATTCCACATACAGATGACTGGGAACTGAATCTGACTTCCAGACTGTTCTGTTGCCAGTGCAGCAGCTTCCACCACACTTGCGGGTAACAAGGTAGCTTAGGAGATATGGCAGGCGGTGTGTCACACACAGTGCTGTGCTCCAACACCTTGCCATTGTTCACTCACTGCTCTGCCTGGTGCCTTGTCGCTCCCCATTTAAACAAACGTTGTGATGCAGCGGCATCGATTCCAGCATGCATCCTGTGAGCAAAGCAGCACATCGTGGTGCCTGCTGGAGAACATGGCCTGGGCTGGCTGCCTCTGTCTGTTCACTTGGTCAGGGGTCTTTTCCTGTGGTGCTGTCTCTCTGATGTGCTGGGAGACAGACAGGATGAGAGACAGCTGGCCAGCAACAAGCAACCAGTGTTGCCCACTCAGGAGAATGGGCGCCCTTGGGGTGGGGGCTCAGCAGGAGTGGCCAGCTGACCCCCTGACTGCCAGCATCTGTCATCTGAGACAGCTGCCTGTCTCCTTTATTCAAATAACATACTTGAGCCCATAATATGGCACTTTGGAAGAAACTTTCTGTTAATTATACAAGCTAGTCCCAAGATGTATTAATTTCTCCAAGAATTTTTATCACATTTGTATCTCACCCTTCTCTTCCAAGGAGCTTGAGACAGTATAAAGGGGGCTATCCCATTTTATCACAACCCTGTGAGGTAGATTAGGTAGAGCAAGATTGACTGGCCCAAGGCTACTCAATGAGCTTCATAGAATCATAGAACAGTAGGGTTGGAAGGGGCCTATAAGACCATCGAGTTCAACCCCCTGCTCAATGCAGGAATCCAAGGCAGAGGCAGAGCATCCCTGACAGATGGCTGTCAAGCCTCCTCTTGAACACCTCCAGTGTGGGAGAGCCCACCACCTCCCTAGGTAATTGGCTTCATTGTCGTATTGCTCTAACAGTCAGGACGTTTTTCTGGATGTTCAGCCAGAATCTGGCTTTCTGTAACTTGAGCCCATTATTCCGTGTCCTGCACTCTGGGAGGATCGAGAAGAGATCCTGGCCTTCCTCTCTGTGACAACCTTTCAAGTACTTGAAGAGCACTATCCTATCTCCCATCAGTCTTCTCTTCTCAAGGCTAAACATGCCCAGTTCTTTCAGTCTCTCCTCACAGGGCTTTGTTTCCAGTCCCCTGGTCATCTTTGTTGCCCTCCTCTGAACCCTCTCCAGTTTGTCTGCATCCTTCTTAAAGTGCGGGTGCCCAGAACTGGACACAGTACTCCAGGTGAGGCCTAACCAGTGCTGAGTAGAGGGGAACTAGTACTTCCCGGGATTTGGAAGCTATGCTTCTATTAATGCAGCCAAAAACAGCATTTGCCTTTTTTGTGGCCACATCACATTGTCGGCTCATATTCAGCCTCTGCTGAGTGTAGGTAATTCTGCTGCATCGAGTAGCATTTGAGCAGCCATTCAATCACTCCCAATGCAGAGGGGCAACAGAATTAGCCACCCTCAGAGGAGCCTTCCCACTGAATCACTGCTCTGGGTTTGCCTCCTTCCAAACAGGATTTCTATCCAGAACAGTAAACAGATGCAGAAGTGCAGGAGGTACCAGTTCTCAATCTTATACTTTCTAAAAGTAAAGCGTTGGGGGATAAGGGCTACATGTGTCTCAGCCACATCACATTGTTGGCTCATATTCAGCTTGTGATTGACAACAATTCCAAGACCCTTCTTGCTTGTAGCATTGTTGAGCCAAGTATACCCCATCTTTCAACTGTGCATTTGCTTTCTATTTCCTAGGTGCAGAACTAGGCATTTATCTCTATTAAGTTTCATTCTGTTGTTTTCTGCCTGGCACTCCAGTCTATCAAGATCACTTTGAATTCTGTTTCTGTCTTCCAAAGTATTAGCTATCCCGCCCAATTTGTGTCATCTGCAAATTTGATAAGCACTCCCTGCACCTCCTCATCCAAGTCATTAATAAAAATGTGGAAGAGCACTGGGCCCAGGACTGAGCCTTGTGGTACCCCACTTGTTACCTTGCCCCAGTTTGAGAAGATCCCATTGATAAGCACTCTTTGAGTCCAATTCTGTAGCCAACTGTGGATCCACCGGATCGTTGTTACATCTAGCCCACTTTTCACTAGTTTGCTCATCAGGATAACATGAGGCACTTTGTCAAAAGCTTTGCTGAAGTTGAGGTATATTATGTCCACAGCATTCCCACAGTCCACAAGAGAGATTACCTGATCAAAAAATGAGATCAGATTCGTCTGGCAGGATTTGTTCTTGACAAATCACTGCATTGTTTTCAAGGTGCTTACAGATGGATTGCTTTATCATCTGCTCCAGAATTTTCCCAGGGATTGATGTCAGACTGACTGGTCTGTAGTTCCCAGGTTCCTCCTTTTTGCCCTTTTTGAAGATAGGGACAACATTAGCCCCCCTCCAGTCATCTGGCACTTCCCCCATCCTCCATGATTTCTCAAAGAGAATAGACAGCCGTTCTGAGAGTTCTTCTGCTAGTTCCTTTATTACTCTAGGAAGCAGTTCATCTGGCCCTGGAGATTTCAACTCATTCAAAGTAATTAGGTGTTCCTTGACAATATCCCTATCGATCTCAAGCTGCAATCCTGCCCCTTCAGCCTGTACTTCGCCTGGTCCAAGTTAGGGATGTACGAAAGTCACTTACCTTTCCGCGGATTATGTTCATGGGGGGGGAGGCATTCCGTCCCTCCCCCTGGAATCCTCGACAGGGGGGAAGCAATCCGTTCCTCCCCCCCGGAATCCTCGACGGCCGGCTGTGCTCCACGGTGGCTCTGCAGAGCAGCTGGCCAGGCCCAGGCCAGAGCCGTCCACAGCCGGATTTCCAGCTGCGGAGGGCTCTGGGTAAAAAACAAAACAAAACCGCGTACACAAATGGCGGTGGCTACGGCCGCCGCCATTTGCGTTCCTTATTTTTCGCTGTCTTAGTTTATGTAAATATTTACGTAGACTATTATGGCGAAAATAAAGGGGAATGCCAATAGCGTAGCGGGAGCTATTTGTGTCCTTTTTTGGTTCGCCGTTTTAGCCTACGTAAATATTTACGTAGGCTAAAATGGCGAATCAGAAAGGGACGCAAATAGCACCTGCTACGATATTTGCATTCCCCTTTATTTTCGCCGTAATAGTCTACGTAAATATTTACATAGACTAAGACGGTGAAAAATAAGGAACGCAAATGTCGGCGGCCGGAGCCACCGCCATTTGTGTACACTTTTTTTTTAAACCCAGCCATGATAGGCTACGTAAATCTTTACGTAGACTATCATGTCTCTGTAAAAAAAAAGCACACCTCCAGACTGCAAATGGCAGCGGCAGCAGCCAGTCAGAAGACCAGCTGCCACAGCTGCCGCCGCCGGAGCCGCCTCCACCTGGAACATCCGCCCCAGGTAAGTCTCGTCCTGGAGGGGATCCGCGGGATGGCGGGGGGTGGCAGGCCGTTCCACCACAGATTTCAGGGGATTCGGCCTCACCGAGATCCGTGGCGGAATTCTCTGACATCCCTAGTCCAAGTCGTCGTCGTCGTCATCGTCGTCATCATCATCATCATTTTAAAGCCAAGTCTTCTCTGGGGCATCTAGTTTCTATGCACAGAAATGTATTTTATATAGGGGAGGTTAATTCTGAAATGGCATGGAAGGAAGTCAGACATCATTGAGACTGCTGATCATGTGTTTCAGCTTGTCATAAAAATACACTTCTCACCCAATAGGAATGCAAGGAAACATCAAACTGCAACTATTGTTGAAAAAGAAATGATCAAGCATAATGTTTGGGCTACAATCTGTGACAAATTTGTATCTGATGAACATTTCCAGACTAATAAATTCAGCCTTCTAGGTTCATTGTGCTCACAGAGTGCAACAAGACAAATGGGGGGGAAAGCGGCGGCGACTGAACATTTTAAAAAGAAAAAGAAGAAAATAGACAAATGATGAAAACCATTTTGGAGATTTCGTGTCCTTTATGATTTACTAAGAGCAGCTGTCCAAAAACATTTGCACAGATGACAGTAAGGGTGGCTTGTAATTTGAAGCTGGAAACCATTTGTAGCATGTCACTTCTGATTCCACTGAGTAGAGGCTATAACCGTGTACTTGAAGTAGCAAAGCATTTGCAGTTCCTTCCACATTATAACGTAGAAAGAAATTCCTCATTATAAATCTGCCATCAGTTTACTGCAATATGAGAACTAATGTTCAACCTGCTTTCGTAGATATCATTATACTCCAGGACCAGCTTGCCTATTATGTCATCCTGAGCAGTACGGGGACAGCATGTTTACATGTTTCCCTTGCCGACAGTGCCTTAGCACATGTCTGTCTGCTGCTAGCTATCTTTTTAACTTCACTTGCTCATTTCTTTTAGCAGAAGTTAAATCTAGCTACTTCATAACTAGGGACTTATAAGAATTCAGTGTTGATTTGTTGTTGATCAGAACTTACCCTGTTCGCACACACCCCCGCCACCATGAATGCATTTTTCGGGCAAAGCTTACATATTCCCAAACTGACAGTTGCGGTCGCAAAATGTGTTTCTTAGAAAAATGCACGCTTCAAAATGCGCATTTTGAAAGAATACACATTTTCACACTTTTGTCAATCAGACAAAGGTATGCATTTGGTTGTGCGCTTTAAAAATGCACACCCAAAGGTGCACTTTTCCCATTTGAACAACAACAAAAGCTTGCATTCAAGAACAGAAATGTCGGGAACCGAGCTTAAAGTGGAAAATGGAGAATCTCAACAAGCTTGAATATCACTGATTCTTCCATCCTATTCATAACCCTGTGCAAGGTGCCCCCCCCTCCTTTTTTTCTGTGGTCTCTTTTTTCTTTTGAAAACTGGATCAAACTTATTAAAGTGTCATGGATCTGGCTGAAATAGCAGAAGTTCAGCTTTCAAGGGCCAAATTGGATGCTACGCTAAACACGCAGCTACCACTGAAAATGATAGCCTCTTGCATTATTTGTAATGCCTCATAGGACTTACCCTGTGTCCTAATGCCATGACACTGTGTGTCTCTCCAGTTCTCCTCCCTGCCACCAGTGATAGCCAATGGTGTAAACTGAAGGTGGAGGACAAGGAAACCTCATGTCATGATGTCAGGACATGGGAAAATTCCACTATATTACAAAAAACATGATGTAATATGGCCCATGGGGGATGTTGACCTGGTGTTGAATGGGGTACGGCTACCCTTGAAAGACCAGGTACGCAGCCTGGGGGTCATTTTAGACTCCCAGCTGTCCATGGAGGCTCAGGTGTCAGCTGTGAGCTTGGCAATGCTGTACCAACTCCATCTGATAAGGTGGCTGCGTCCCTACCTTCCCAACCATCTGCTCCCTTCAGTAGTACATGCCCTGGTCACCTCTTGTCTAGACTACTGTAATACGCTCTATGTAGGGTTACCCTTGAAGATAGTTTGGAAGCTGCAGCTGGTGCAGAACGTGGCGGCTTGCCTAATTAAAGGCAGCCACTGGCATGATCACATCACTCCGGTGCTGAAGGAGTGCACTGGCTACCAGTTGTTTTCTGGGCCAAATTCAAGGTGTTGGCTTTGACCTTTAAAACCCTATACAGTTCTGGCCCAGCCTATCTCAAGGAGAGGCTCCAGCAATACCAGACAGGCCACTCAACAAGATCAGCCTCTGATGGCCTCCTCTCTATCCCGTCAGCCAGGACAGTTAGGCTGGTGAGGACAAGGGAGAGAGCCTTCTCTGTGGTGGCCCCCACTCTGTGGAACTCCCTCCCTAGAGAACTCCGCCATGCCCCCTCTTTAGTGAGCTTCCACCATGCATTGAAAACTTGGTTGTTCAGGCAGGCATTTGGGGTGGGTTAGGGTATTTTTAGAATAGGATGTTTTAATGTTTAATTTTACTGGGTTTTTATTGTTGTACATCGCCCAGAGTGGCCAGGTGACCGGCCAGATGGGCGATTAAGAAATTTAATAAATAAAATAAGTAAAATAAAATAAATGTTTTTTGGTTTGCCCAATCATTAAGCACTATTGGCCAAAGATAATAGATGAAATAGAGATTATATCAGGATATAGACTACCTTTGGATCCAATATATATTCTTTTTGGTTATGTCAAGGAAATTGTTCTACCTGATGACATAGAGATGATAGTGCATTTATTAACACTATCAACAATGCTGATATCAGTAAACTGGAAAAAAATGAAAGCCCCTACAGTTGATGACTAGATTGTTAAAGTATGGGAAATAATATATATGGTTAAGTTAACTATCATAGTAAGGGTTAGAGAGGGAAGACAGCAAAATAATAGATTTATAGAAAAGTGGTCATTATTTGTAATGTATTGGTGTAATAAGAATCAAGAGAACCCAGAAGTCCATTCTCTCCTGCTTCCGCACTAACCTGCCATTTAAAAAGAAGCTCCAGTTGAATAATGTGCATCCAGAAACATAACTGAAATTATTTTCTCTCAAACTAACATTTTCAAACAGATTTTGATCTATTTAAACTGCTGAGGGAACTGCCTCACAATATTCAGAGATTCCTGTTCAATCTGGGGGGTAGTTAAGTGCTGATTCGTGCATTAGTCCGAGAGGTGAATATCAGGTAGGGATGTACGAAAATCACTTACCTTTCAGGGATTATGCTAATGGTTGGGGGGGGGGTGTTCCGTCCCTCCCCCAGGAATCCTCGCCGGGGGGGAGGCGCTCCGTTCCTCACACCCCTGGAATCCTGGCCAGCCGGCTCCGCTCCGCAGGGACAGACATCCGGCCGCTGGCTAGCAGGGACTCAAATGGTGGTGGCCATAGCCGCCGCCGTTTGCATCCCTGCAGTCAGCCGTGATAGGCTACGTAAATGTTTACGTAGCCTATCATGGCTGATTTAAAAGGAAAAAAAAATGCGCGTATGCAAATGGCGGCGCCAATGGGCACCGCCATTTGCATTCCTTATTTTGGCATGTAGATGCTACGCTATTTGCGTTCCCCTTATTTTCGCTGTCTTAGTCTATGTAAATGTTTATGTAGACTAAGACGTGCCAAAATAAGGAACGCATTTGCGGATGCGCATTTTTTTGTTTTTTTAAAAAATCAGCCGTGATAGGCTACGTAAACATTTACATAGCCTATCACAGTGTTTTTTTAAAATCTAGCCGTGATAGGCTACGTAAACCTTTACGTAGCCTATCACTTTTTTTGTTATTGTTTTTTTTTAATTGGAAATGGTGGCGGCGGCAGCCGGTCGGAAGACCGGCCGCCGCAGCTGCAGCCGCCGCTGCCAAACCGCCACTGGAGCCGCCGCCAGAGCTGCCGCCGCCAGGAAGATCCACCCAAGGTAAGTCCCGTCCCGGGGGGGCGGGGGGGCAGACCGTTCCGCCACCGATTTCGGGGGGCCGAATGCGCTGGCATTAGGCCTCCCCGAGATCCGTGGCGGAATTCTCTGACATCCCTAATATCAGGTCAGTTCATATGTAAATTCAGCAACATGAACTTTCTCAAACATCTCCATGGGACACAAAAAAAGCCAAGAGGCGTCCACTTGACTCTTTAAAATCTCCAACTCTGGCGTCTCTTCTCAAACTGACAACAACTTACTATTTAAGTAAAGACCAGCTCTTCTTAAATGGTACTCAAGAGAATTCTCCAACCTGGTACCCTTGAGATGTGTCAGACTACAACTCCCAGCATCCCCAGCAAGCCAGCTGGGGATGCTGGGAGTTGTAGTCAGACACATATCGAGGGCTCCAGGTTGGGGAACGCTGGTATACAGTATCGCTGTTTCCCAACTCATTGAGTGCCTTGCCTCTAGGCTGCCAAGTCTTACGCTCCCTCATAAGTGTGCTTAGCATTGTAACCTGAAGGTAGTGCCCCTTGCATTCCTCTTTTAAGCAATGCTTCCTCTCCTGGGCTCTGAGATTGTGTTTGTCAGCTACATTTTCTGTGCTTTACCAGCATTTACTCTGGATCCAAGACGAGTTGTTTTGCCTTACTTTCCCCCATCCCCAACTCAAGCAGCCGCTGCATTTTACTTATAGAGATAGATTGAGGAACCCTCAGCTATGGACGGAGCTATGCACGGGTAAAATATGACCTTCCTGATTGGTGCTAAGGAAATGCTACATCAGCCATTATCTGAAGCAGTTTAGAAAAGTTGCAGCATTATTGAAGGGATGCATTTGGACCTCATTGACAAGGTTCTAAAACAGGGTGGAAAGAGAGTCTAACTGCAGCTTTTCCAGCTTTTTTATTTTTCCAGTTGTGCTTAAAAGTATGTGTTACTTTCACTTTTCCTATCAGATGATTTGTAAAGTTGCATTAACGGGGTTAAAGAAAATCACCGATCCAGATTTGTTTTTAAACCAATAAGGCCACAATCCTATGCATGTTTAGACAGAAAAATGTCCTACAACTCCCAGCATTCCCCAGCCAGCATGGAGAAATCAAAGAAGTAAATATCTAATCTGAAACTTGTCTACCCATTCCCAATATCATTTTGGCCCAAATATGCCAAGAAAATCAGTCTCACAATGGAGCACTTAAATGGTCCCTTGTGCCTCTATTTGCAGATGCATACAAAAAACTGCATGGACACGTAAAAACCAACAGCCGACCAAAACATCTCCCCTACTTCTTTAACTGTAAACAATCTCTCTCACACATCAGGATGCTTGAGGATTTCATTTGGTCCACATTTCGAAGAAAATAGAGCAGATGGGGATCAGAGCGCAGTTATCATTCAGATTCCACACTTTCCCAAATTATGTGATGGGGTTCTTGGCTCAGAAAATATAATAAAATGCATGTAGAAATGCCTGTTGTAGCATAAAATATGTTCAGAAATGCATACTTTGAGTGAAAATATATTTAAAAATCTGTACCTTGTGAGAAATATGTATTTAAATATTAATGTTTGTGCGATTTTAAATAATAACAACAACAACAACAAATTATTGCAGAAACTGGACAGGATAGAGTTATGAACACATGCTAAATGGACGACCCGGAAATAGATGGATTTGTCCATCCCCACTACTGGCTCAGCTTAGCTCATCTCAGTTCTCCTGGTTTCTTTTACACAGAAGCCCTTAATTCAACTGAGCTACACTTCCCAGGACCTTGTCATGCAGGGCTAACATAGGCCGAGCCATTTGCTTGATGCTGCTGGGTTAAAACAATGTTTCTCTTCTTGGAAGAAAATATTCTGTAACAGCAGCACCACACGTTATGTTGACAAACCCACACTTGCTGACATGATGTGAATACAGGGAGGAGGATGGTCTTGCAGGGGAGAGCGCATGGGAAGGAAGGGTGCTTAACCCTTGCCTAGAAGTGCTCCCCACCTCCGACTGCTTTCCCCCATCCTGGCTTACTTCCACCTTCTGCATTTGGCTGCGTACACATGGGACATTGCAGCACAAGCAAAAGGAAGAGAAAGTATCTCTGCCCCAAGGAGCTTACAGTTACAATCTAAGATTTGACAATCAGGAAGGAAGGGGGGGGAAGAAGGTAAGGAGACTAGGAAGGGATGATATGAGCACATTCAGTTACACGTAGGGCCAAAACAGACACTATCAATATTCCGTTAGCCCCCACTTCACTTCAGTGCCCAAACATACACAGAGGAGAGGCTTCAGTCTACAGCTTTTAATCCATTACTTCACAGGGTCATACAGATGCAAATTCTCAGAGAACTCTCCATCTGCGAAAGGAATGCCTTCAGGGGATCCAAATGGAATTTACAAGACTTGCCCTCCGTTTGAAGAGGGAGGCAGCCTCGCTAGCCTAACCTAAGTGGGGGAGGTCCTTCTCTTGTCATGAGGCCTCCAAGCACAGCTTGTCATGCAAATCGGATAGGCCATCTAAGTTCCACCCCTGCCTTCTCTCTCTTTGCTCTGCACCTGCACCTGGCATCTAT
This sequence comes from Heloderma suspectum, assembly GCF_057233095.1. Taxonomy (NCBI): domain Eukaryota; kingdom Metazoa; phylum Chordata; class Lepidosauria; order Squamata; family Helodermatidae; genus Heloderma; species Heloderma suspectum. The sequence goes on along the minus strand of NC_139460.1, from coordinate 196,088,779 downwards.
TAGGTCAACCTTCTGTTCGCTGCCTCTCACGGGGGGGGGGGGTGAGGAGGGACCCTCAAGCTCAGCCATCTGTATGTTTGTAACCTGAGAAGCAGGCCTACTCATATCTGGACTAGCCTGGGAAAACACCTCCCCCGTGTCTGATGGTTCTCCTTCAGAATCTGAACTGCTATCCTACTCCCTGCGCTCAGAAACACCCCTGACAGACAGTACTTTAGATCTGCATTTGTCAGCTATATGTTTTTTCTGTTATACTCTAAGGTAGGCACAGGGGGCCCAATCCAGATCTTAAAAGTCCCCCTACTCCCCACCCTAGGGTCCAAATTTGGATTGCCCTCTCCCCATTCTTACTCTAGAATAAAAATGAGGGGAAATATGTAACTGCTATGGATTTGGGGAGGCCACTTATGTATCTCCAAACAAAGAGGAAATACATCACCAAAGAAGGTGATGATCTGCATAATATTTGCATATGTTAATTTATATGTATAGGCACAAATTTAGAAATAGTTTCTATAATTTAAATAGAAATACAGTACATCTCACCATAGTGTGGAAGACTGTGACCAGGTAACCTGTGTGCCTTGCTCAGTCTGCTGTCCAGGTACTACTGATAGGCAACTTTAAGGCCCAGCTCTTCCTCCTGATGGTTCTTTATCTTTATACTGGATTTGGACTGGAGAGCCCTTCAAATAGAGTGGGAATAGGCAATGAGGTATCCATGGGAACCAATCCCCCATCCCTTAGTCACCTTTCTTTGCGCTGACCAAGGTCCACTACCCTTCCTTTTTTTTTAATTAACACATTTTCTTACTGGCAGCTGAGATTGCTGTGAAATAGGTTTCTGTTGGTGCTTAAAACTGTGGGTCCAAATAAGTTGTTTAGTGTGTTGGGGCTCAGACCCCACCTCTGCCTTGTTACTTAGCCTTTTGGACAGGTTACTAGCCCTTTGCTAGGCTTCCCATGGCAGCCATTTTGTGGTGAGATGCAGGGCAGTTTCTCAAATTGCCAAATGTGCCCACAGCCCAAAATGGTGGCCTGCTCCCGAAAAGGAAGATAACTTCCAAATAGAGGACAGTCTTCTGGCAGCCCTTCAAATACAGGACTGTCCTCTGTAAAAGGACAGATGTCCCCACCCATGCACCCACCAACCAACCACCAACACATACACACACCAGATTGAAAGTAACGTCTGTTCTGGCCCACACTCAAGAGTTTGTTGCAGTTGGTGATGGACTAACGTTCAGGGGTTTTATTTTTCTTATGCTCACTTGAAAGGTGGGATAGGAAAGTTCTGTAATGGCTGCTGCAAAGGACAAGGAGAACGACCCAATAGATACGACTGCACTTGGTTTTTGTTAAAGCTTCCAAAGCATCCCAATCATACACTTTCCAGTAATATCTTTAAAATGTTTCTTTTTTCAGGCAAGAGGGATTTGCTTTAAGAGATCCAAATAGCACAAGCTTTGAGGGAGCATGAACCTCCTATCATCCCCCCCGCCCAAGGTTTATGCTCTCAGCCTTATGTGTTCTATATTTGTGAGCTGCATAGTAAAAGCTATATAGCACCAACATATTATTCTGTCTAGCTGTCAATGCTGCCATTTTAAAAAATACAGGCTTTGCTGCTTTTCCATTTAAGGAACTTTAATGCTAAAATGCTTCTGCAGTGGGAGTTGTAAACTGCAGACACTGAACTACGGAGCTATAATTTTTTGTTAGTCCACACTGGGCAGCATCAAAAGCCTCCCTCCAGCATACAGCCTTTCAAAATACCTACTGTTAATGAAGTTTGGGTTGCCATGGTTCGGGGAGGCGGAGATCAGAATTCAACATAGATGTTGAGGTTTGGTGAAAAATTTACTGAATCCCATGTTAGGCTCCATCATGATCCCATCAGTCCTCTGCATGCCCACATGTGCTCATCAGCATATGGCAAAGATGCTACAGTCTGCATGGCATGGATGAGGCCCTTCATGCCCCCTCTGCAGAGTCATTGTAGGAGGTTGCCATTTGTGCCAGGCAGATCACATGCTTGAAGTCCCCAGATGCGTCTGTGCATGTTTGGGAACATCCAGGGTTATACAGCTTACGGGCAGGGAGACCACTTGTGCATTGCCAAAAAGGAGGAAATTCATTGCCCAAAAAGAGGACAAAGAAAGGTACCAATTTGCATAAAATTTGCATATGCTAATGTATAGGTACATCTACAAATGTGTATATAGATATAGATTTAGATGAAAATTTAGAAATAATAACTGGAATTTAAATAGAAATACAACACATCTCACCATAGTGAGAAAGATTGAACAGGTGACCTGTGTGCCTGCTCAGTTTACTGATTGGGGGCTAACTGTTGACGGGCAACTTCAAGACCCCTGCTGGCGCTCCCTCTTTATCATTCTTTTACTGTAAACCAGGCTCGGACTGGACGTTTTCAAACAGAAGACTGTCCTCTGAAAAGTAGAACATCTGGCCATCCTACATCTCCCATTTAATTATAGTGAACTGCCCAGACAGCTTCAGCTATGGGATGGTATAGAAATGTAATAAATGACAATGAAATGATTATCGAGGATCATATGATACTAAGGTATGCATGACAGCAGCCAGGGTCACTCTGGGGCCCGCATAGCACTTCACTGTGGTAGCAGGAGGACCTCGTCTTTGCTGTGCAAGCAGCAGCAAGTCCACCAAGGCCTGGAGGTAGGCCTAACATAGCTCTGTATCCTTTTTCACCAGAATTTGACAGAACAATTTACTCCAAAAATCCAGGGGGGGGGGCTATTCTGCGTGGTGGGTTTTCCTCATTGCTATTCATTGGATGCCCCATTTTAAAAAGGACAGAACTTCTGTACCTTTAATATCTACGTGGGAGCTAGGCTTTGGGTTAAAAAGCCACACCTGCAGAGATTCTAGTTCAGTTCATAAAGGGCAATACTCGTTTCAGAGTTTGTGGACTGCACCCCACAGACTCTGCCTTCCAAACAAACTGACAAGTTTTATTCAGACAAGAGGCTTTTCTACAGAGTTCTCTCAGGCTGTGGCCTCTCTCCCCTCAGGCCAGAAGCAGTAGGTGTTGCCCTGAAATACTGCTGAACACCCGCTGAAGCACCACCCCCACTCACACACCCCCCACCACCAGACCCGGGCTTGAGCCCTCATGAGCTTGGCGAGTCGACCCCGTCCAGCAAGCACCCACCATTTTGCCGCCCTTTTTTTGGCATAAAAAATGAATTTTAAAATGCGCATATTTAAATATGCGCAGTTTGGGGACCGGGAAAGCTTAATATGTGCAATATTAGAGGCATATTAAGCTTTCCTGGCCCCAAACTACACATATTTAAATATGCACTTTTTATAACTAATGCAGAAAAAAAGGTGCCAAAATGCGGGTGCTCGCTGGACAAGGTCGCGGTGAGTCCAGGAAGGCATGAATGGGCACGAGCGAGGACAGGGGCTCGGCGGGTGTGGTCCAGGGATGGGGGTGGCAACGGACTCCCGGACCCAATCAGGTGCCAGCAACATCCCTAAGCACAACCCACTCAGGCTGGATCCAGCAGTTCTTTCATAGCGTTACAGTACTGAAGCCCAACAGGCCTAAGGGCAACATGTCAAGTGAACTGACTGTACATCCTAAGATGTGTCCCAGAAGATTTTACAATGTCTACAGGTTCTGTGGCAAATAGACAGGGTTCCACAGCAGATGCTGATGGGAAACGAGTGAAATGAAATTTAAATGTTAGAAGACCACTGATTTAGGTGATGGATTGAGCAGTCATGTCCAAACTATGGTGTTTTATTAAGTTAGGCAAAATATTAATATATTTATTAAAATATGGATCCCATTTATTAAATGTATGGAATCTCATAGGCACAGCCCTCCCCAAGGGCATGAAGGATTTCCATAGAGCAAGTGTGTGGAACCTCAGGCCCAGGGGCCAAATCCAGGCCTCCTGGGGTCTCAATCTGGCCCCGTATCCTCAGATGGCGACACCCTTTTCCTTGGCCACTGAGCATTTGGTGGTTTCCCGGCTTTTGTGCAGTTTTTTCCCCATTCAAAAAAGCTGAAATGCCTCTCCGAAGGCTTAGTGACTAGTGGTAAAAGCTTTAAACTAAAATATGCTGGCATTTTGGCCCTTTGCTGGTATTTTTTACCTTTGGCCCTGCTCACTGGAATGCACCCCGAAAGCTTCTCTGCAATAGATTTTATCCCTTGGGCTGAAAGAGGCTCAACAGAATCCTGTTATACTCTCCTTCCATGTGAGGAAGGATTGTGCCCAATATATAATAGACTACAAAAGGGGATAACTAACTTTTAATCTAACTCAAAGGATTGTTCAAAGATGGATAGTCCAGTTAAATAAATACATGTTAGGCCAGGGTAACCGTTATGGTATTCCTTTTTTTTTCAATTCACTTAACATGTATAAAGAAAGCCTTTTATGTAGCACAGTCCTAAGCATACTGAGTCAGAATTAAGGCCCACTTTAAAGTATGTTAATCCTGGTTTGTTAGGAATCCATAAAACATAGTTCCTGGTATGCACATAGCAAGAAGCTATAGGTAACTGCGGCTTCTTAGCTTCTTTACTCACTTACACAAGGGAAGGAGCAAAGGGACTGCGCACAGGTAAATGGAGCTTGTGCACATCCCTGCTTATTAAGACAGGATTTGATCATCTAAACCAGGCCATTGCATAGAGAGCAAGAAAGAAAGTACATAGCAGGCTCAAATTGGATGTTTTAGAAAGGATAAAAATCCTCCCTATAGAGAGACTGCGTATTTAAACATCTAACCATTTTTAATTACTGAGTGAAGAAACTCTCTTAATTTCCCTAAGCTACAGTTTAATGATAGCCAGCAATATGAATGTGTGTTAATAAGCCATGATCAGAGAGAGAAATTAACCCTGACAAATACTTCAGTTGTATTCAGTATTCCATGTGGTCTAAAGGGCATGTCTACACTACAGACCTATTAGTTTCATTATAACAAATCCCACACACACATTTCCCCTCACAAACAGGCATTTTGAACCCTGGAGGGGGAAAATGGGGGGGGGGATTTGGATTAGAGAAACAGCAGGCAGGGTTAGCTTTAAATGCTGCATCCCCATCTCTGCTCTATATTCCCTCCTCCCAAAGCAGCTTTGCATTAAAAGGTGGTGGGACGGCTGGGGGAATCTTAACAGACATTGGTGCATAACATGTAGCTAGTCCACAGGCTTCACTGTGTGTAAGTGCCTTTGCTCACAGTCATGCCTCCCTATCCTTTTCTGTTCAGTACATCTCACCATAGTGTGGAAGGCTCTGACAAGGTGACCTGTATGTGTGCCTTGCTCAGTCTGCTGTCCCGGTGCTGTTGGTAGGGATATCCCGAGCACCTGGGTGCATCTGGGAGGCCAGTGGACTCTCCTGCACCCAGCCCCTGCTTGCTGAGCCATGGGGCACTGATGGACCTACTCGCTGAGCACCCCAGGGCTCAGTGAGCAGCCGGCAGTAGCCCCGAGTCCCCATTGCCACGCACTTGCCAAGAAGTCTCTCCATCTCCTTCTCCTGCTCCCGCCAGCTGCTAAGGGCTTGACAATCGGCCAGGGGTAGGAGGTCAGGAGTTCCTGTCATAGCGATCTGGGCCATGCGGGGGGGGGGGCTTGTCAAGCTCCCAGCTGACCCAGATGGAGGTGAGTCCATCCATCCCTACCTGATAATGGGCAGCTTCAAGGCCCAGCTCTCCCTTCTGATGGGTCTTTATCTTTAAACTGGATCTGGATGTGGATTGGGCAGCCCTTCAAACAGAGGACGCCTTCAAAATAGAGGATGGTCCTCTGGCAAAAGAGGACACAGGGCCACCCTAGAAGCTCTTTTTTTATCTGCAAAACTCTTGAAAACACCATTGTTATATAAATAATCCCAGTTATAATAACAGTAATAAGCCAAGGCCGTTTGTCCTTGTAAGCTGCCTAAGCAGAAGACTGCTTGGAAACCATACATAAGCCAGTCTGAGCTCTTTAGGCTACAATCAGAGTATGTGTGATAAAACACAATAATAAATATTTCCTCTAACAAGCACAAGTTACTTCTCTTTCTTTCATTTTTTTGATCCCCACATCCCACCCCAGTGTTACGTTGAGGCTTGCTTTTATGCCATCTAGGAAAGTGCTGAACCATCATATTCAATAGAGTTTTGGTGGAGAGGGGAATAAAATCCTTGGCTTTGCCATATTCCACATTGAACTACAGAACCTGGAATTATTTCCATGTTTCACTACACAGTAAGAAGGTGGTAATTTGACTGACTCGTTGCTGGATCCCAGACATTCTAGTCCCAGGCAAGGTGACTTCTGCATCCCAGGAGGGAAGATTTGTGAGGCAGCAGGAGTCCAGGAAGAACCTCAGAACCACACCTTGCACAGCCAACAGTCTCCAAGAGCCTCTCCCCCTCCCTGCACTGTTGGCCCTCCTGAATTTCTGGAGGGGGCCCAAATCTGCCATTAAAAAAGGGTCCTCGGCACACTCCAGAAATGCTTCTGCCCATTCTGGGAGCTGTGGCTTCAGGGAGAGATGCCTCCAAAATCCCCTCATTTCTCCCTGGATTTTGGAGTTCTGAATTGCCTGGTTTTGTTTCCATGGAACCAATTGTACATTATTTTATTTTTATTTTCCTTTCTGAATTATGTATAGAGCATTATGCACAACTGCACACACAGTTAGTCAGTTTCAGTTTCCTTCAGTTCATTCATGTCTTTGCCCACACACATCACCAATGTGCATGTAGGCATTGATGCAACTACACACATACAACACATACACACACACACACATCAAATGTGATGTGAATTGAACATATTGGTGTATCAAGATTCTGAGCTTGTGATTTATTTGTTTGTTTGTTTGTTTGTTTATTTCTATACCGCCCAATAGCCGAAGCTCTCTGAGCGGTTCACAGAAATTAAATTTTGATGTGATTCACAGAACAAAAAATGTGTTTGAAAAATGGGTACATCTGAACAATGTACATAAATAAAGTGAACAATCGAAAAATGTGCACAAGCATGCTTTAATCAATGGGGGAAATGTGTACATTTTTTAAAAGCACACAACTGATGCATTCATTTGGAAAAATCCACACAAAAATATGCACAAAACAAAGCTCATGGTCTGATGCAGATGTGAGTTGGAACGAGTTTCAAGGTTGGATTTAGAGAACCTTGACAAGCGCCAGTTTTGCTGATTCACACATCCCTAAATATAAAGGGGGAGAAGATGCAGATGAACAAAAAGCTAAGGCAAACAGTGTGCATACCCCAATTCTGGAATTCGTTTTTGAAATGCTCCTGGTTACACTGGAATGCAGGAGGAATGGAACACAGGCCAGAGGGGACTCCTGGAACAATAAAGGAACAGAACAAGGGAGATCCTGTCTTTCCTAGTTCCAGCCTGAATTCCTGTATGTGTGGAAGTCTACCCTATCCTGAGTGTCATCATATTAGGAAGCAGCTGTGCCAAGGCTGTTCTGCCTGAAGGATTAGGGGGAGAGCTTATCCTGCCAAGATTCGCTTGCAAAGGAAAATGCCTTTCTATATTTATCAAATTGCAGCAGATGGTGCTAGCAAGATGGTGCTGCATCAAAGTGTTGTGGCCATCGGCTGGTGCCTTTCGGTGGAGATCTTGAAGTTGTCACCCTCTTAGCTCAAATGCCCTGGAAAGGAAAGCAAGGTGCTTAGATAAACCATCCCAGTTTACAGACTCCCTGTAAAATATGGACTTGGTGCCTCTTGGGCCATAACCCTCTCAAATGCTGTTACAAAATCTACAATAACCTGACTAAGCAATATAAGGCTATTTGAAGCTCTGTATGGGTTATGTTTTAGCTTAAAAGTGCTTTAACTGTTCTCTATTTTTCAAAAACAGTCTCATGTTTCTAGTACTTGCCCCTGGTGAATTATTGTCCCTCCTTTGCCTTCTGGGGAAACTCTGGAGCTGCCTTCTTGAAATTTTTTGCTAGTGTGCACTAGAGGTGTGAAGGTCTGAAATAAAAACCTGGGGCAAAAATGGAAAACTTGGGATCTTTTTGTCCTTGGAGGAAAAAAAGGTTGGGATTGCTTTTTTCAAATTGCTCTGTTTTTTTCCCATTTCTTTTCGGGGGGGGGGGATTGGGGCCTTCATATTTATAGAGTGGACTCACCTAAGGGGCCCTCAAATTTTGGTTGGGGCAAGCAGCCAATTTCTTTTCCTAGTAGCTGTTGAAGGACAGCTTCTCAGAGGCAAAGGAGGTGCGTCTCTTTTGTACTCGCTACTGGGTCAGGAGGGGAGGGCAGTTTACAGAGAACAGTGGCATGAAGAGCTGTTAGTGATGTGTAGGAGGAGGAGTGCTCATTTAATAGTCCTCAGCATGAGCATTAAAGTGACACAAGGTCACAAACATGTCCCTGTCGTAATGTCTGAAATGTCTCAGGGTACAGAGATGGGAATGCAGACCTTCTGCCTGGAACAAGAATTGCCAGTTTGCAACCTGGAAAAGCATTTTGCCTCTTTAATAGCTATGTAGTCACAATGGTTTGCGGTTTCCTTATACCAAGTAAATACCAAGAGTTTGGATCCATCCAGGCTAGTGCTTTCTCATCTGAGTGGCAGTGGCTCGCCAAGGCCTCATGCAAAGACAGGCCTTCTTGCACCCATGTTGTGGAAGCCCCTTCCCAAAGAGTTTCACTTGGCACCATCTTTACTATAGTTTAGACCAGGGATAGACACCCTGGTGTAGGGTGGCCATTTTTGCATTGGCAAAAAAGTGGAAATGGATCACCAGAAACAGGACACCAATTTGTATACCGTTTGCATATGCAAATGTATATGTATAGATGCAAATTAAGAAAGAATTACTGATCTGAATAGAAATGCAACACATTCCACCATAGTGGAGAATACTGTGATCGGGTGACATGTGTGCCCGGCCCGCACAGTCTATTGCCCATGTGCTGTTGATGGGCAGCTTCAAGGCCCCTGCTCTCGCGCCTGGTGGTTCTTTGACTTTAACCCAGGGTTGGACTGGACGCTTGGTCAGACAGAGGACACTTTCAAACAAAGGACTCTCCTCTGCCAGCTCTCCAAAATAGAGGGCCGTCCTCTGTAAAGTAGGACACCTGGCCACCCTACGAGTGCCCTCCAGATGTTTTGAACGGCAACTCCTATCAGCCCCAGCTAGCATGGCCAACAGTCGGGAACTATGGGTTTTGTAGTCCAAAACATCTGGAGGACACCAGATTGCCTAACCCTGGTTTGGACACTAGGGAAAGACTTTTTAATCCTCCAAGGCCTTTTAGAATCATTTTCATTGGTGTTTTTACTCTGTTAGGTGCTCTGTCTTTGTTTTTAATTTATGTATTTTTTTCTCATTGTTAGGTATGTTTTCATTTGTAAGCCACTCTGGCCATTCCACTGAAATGAAGGGTGGGATATAAAACCAGTGAATTCATTCATACCACCACCATCACCCCGTGCCCTGCCCTGCCCTGCCCAGCCCTGCTCTCTGAAAGCCTTTCCATGGAGATGAGGGGATGGAATTCGGGGCCTTCTGCTTGCAAAGCTTGTGCTCCGCCACCGGGTCATGGCCCCACCTCCACGGAGGATCTTGCTAAGGTCCAGCGCTCGCAGCCACATTCACACAGAGAGGGAGGAAATCACATTACGACAGCTTCTCCTTTCCAGCTGTGTGTGCATCCAGCTCAATGGGATAAGGCCAGCCATTGTCCCCAGACGTTGCAAAAGCCTACAAATGTTTTCATGAGTTATTAAGCACAGGGACCCACTGAATGATGATTTTCATTTTATAAAAAGGTGTTCTCCACAGGAATTTGTTTGAGCCATTTCTCTCTCTCACCATGGCAACCAGGAGGATACCGGAGCATGTCAGACTAAGACAATGCCTTGCAGTTTATAAAATAATGTTTAGAGCACACTTCACTTGTTTCTCTATTTTTCTCCCCCTGCTGTAAACTGAATGAAGCATTTATAAAGCTATTTAGTAAAGCAGGGATTGCAGTGGGATCAAAATCTATGCTGCTGCTGCAACAGCTCACACAATCTGCTTCAACAGAAGGCTGGGTGCAACCACCAGCACCACTACCCTGCCCGCAACTCTGACTCTTTCAGACATGCAGGTCCAAATCCCTAAATAAATGATTAAAAAAAAAACCTGAAAGCAACTGAAAGGAAACAAACAAACAATTATTGTACTGCTGTGTACACTCCATTTGTCTCAGTTTTCAGTTACCAATCAATCAGCCTCCCGATTTTTGGAGTGGGGAATATTGGGGATGTCATAAAAACTTAGGTCTTCGAAGTTAGAACTGATGGGAGAAGGTGAGTGCTTCCCCTCCCCCATATACTCCCCATATATGCCAACCAGGGGTGCAGAACCTCTTTCAGCCTGAGGGCTGAATTTCATTTTGGAGAAGCTGTCAGGGGCCACATTCCAAAGGCAAAAGGACTGGGACAGAAATACCCAAAACGCCAGCATCTTGTAGCTTAAAGCTTGCGGCCAGTAACTAAGCCTGAGGAGGGGCATTTTCACCTTTTAGAATGGCAGGAGGGTGCACAAATGCCAGGAAACCATCAAACAATAGGGGGTTTTGGAAGCGGCCTGAGGAAGAGGGCATGGCCATCTGGGGAAGCCTGGAGGCCCCAATTTGGCCCCCAGGCCTGCATTTCTGCACCCCTGATGTAAACGTACACACATTGACCCAAAATGACCACCAGATTGCTTCCATATCCGTATAACTGCCTGTGATGCCGAATGTGTTTGAGTTGAAGCTTTTCAGGAATACAACTACAACCAGATGTGCTGAGGGAGGAGAAGGCTGCAGTCCTAAACCCACTGACTAGGGACTTAGATCTGAGAAAACATGCATAGGATTGAGCTGGCAATAGCGGAGAAAAGGAAGACAGTGTACAGCAGACAGAGAATGGCCTTTAGTAATTACCAGAATCAAGTGGGGGAGGTCTCAGGCAGTGGTCAGTTGTGAGAGAATAAGTGAAGAGAGCCTTCTAAAATTCCCCTCATCTGGTTTTCTTCACAGAGTTTGGAGTTCTGAATTACCCGGAGTCCCGGACTCATTTCTGAAGTTAAGTTGATGCATTAGGAATTCCTTTTTGTTCTTTTTTATCTATAAATAAATAAGTAAATAAATAAAATTATCTGAAGTACTAAATCAGTCTAATCCATAATATTAAAAATGAAAATACACAATCTTTTAACCATCCATGTCAAGTTGTCTTACTGACCACCGCCGAAGGGAAACATGGGAAAGTGGAGCAGAAAAAAAGAGGTAAGACTGGTTAATATATGTGATGAAAGGGGGACCATACTCCATCAAACTTGTCTATATAGACAAACCACACACAGCTTTGCTGTGTTGCATTAATTTCTCTGACAAGGCAATTTCCCACACTCTCTCCATCCACTTTGGTATAGAAAGGTTGTTAGCCATTTTCCACTGGTCTGCAATTTCCATATGTGCTTCAGTTAATAAAAAAGTGACCAGCTCCTTATGGATTATTGGGGCACCTAAGTGGTCAGTAAAAGACAGAAGAGCATGGGCTGGAGTAGGAAACAGCAGTTGTCAGAAATTTCCCAAAAAACGGCTTCCTAGAAAGTTTTTATCGACTTAGAGCGCAATCCTGTGGGGATAGGGGACTGGCTCCAAAGTCAGAGGCGACCACCTATCCAGTGCAGGGAGGGCGGAGGGGATCTTCTCCTCTGTGCTCTGGTCACCCTGCATTAGTGCCTAGACGGCCAATTTCAGCTGTCTAGCTGCAGCACTTCAGAGCGGGGGCGGGGGACAGATGGCACATAGGAAGTTTTGTAAGGCTTCCGCTGTCCCCACCCCTCCCTGCCCCAAGGTACGTCCCCTTTTCCACCGCTCCACGCTGCTCTTATGATTGTGGAGCCCAGGATGAACCACAGCTCTTATAAGGCAGCAGAGGTGGGGAGGCGGTTTTCTGGGAACCGACCTCGGAGCACAGGCTTCTGAGGTTGGTTTCTGAAAACCAAAAAGTCCTATGGCCATCTAGCGGCAATACGATTGTGCCTTTACATGCCCACCACATATGCATAAAAGAACCTATTGTATTACAACCTCTCCAGCAAAGTGGTGAAACAGAGTTATCGGTATGGTACAATTTTAGAGGTGTCCAGTGCCATCTAAAGAGCCCTTTGAGCACTGCCTCTTAAATTCTGGCTGAAGCTGTTCTTAAAGGAGGTTGAAACCAGATGTGCAACCATTTATATTCATTCATTTTATTTCTAAATCGTCCTCCCAAGCCAGCCTGATATTACTGGCATTACCTCTTGTAGGGGGATTTTGAGCAGAGAAATGACAGGAGGTAGAAGGCATCTCCTGGGTAACTTCTAATGTGACCCTCAGATGGTAGTTCTAATTGTGCAAATGGCATTCAAGGCAGCTAACAATAATAAAACCAATATTAAAAAAAGTGGTGAAAACATTCATAATAAATTAAAAGCGCAATTAAAAACACAATAAAATAAGCAAACACCACCCAGCTCAATAGAACCCCCTTCAGCAACAGACCAGCCAGCCTACATGCCAAAAAAAGGCCTGCCTGAATTTTTTTTTAAAGCCTTTATAGATAGTTAATTTCCATAACTGACTGATACAGGCTACACAGAAATTAGCCTTTCTTATGACAGAAGTTTAGTGCAGAATGCACATCATAACATGCTTAGTTTACTGTGTGGCCAACATCAAAAACCAACCAACTCGTCTTGTAGTTAAGATGCTATGTAGTCCCTTAAAATCAACTACCTCAAAATAAGTGATTGCTGGTTATCATTTTACATTCCTAGAGGAGGAGGAGAAGTGTAACACTGTGACTGAGGAGCACCTGCAATCCTTGAGCTGTTCAAGGTCAGCTTCCACTACAGTCACTGGAAAAAGAGAAGCTGAAAACACGGTTTTCTCTCCCAGGTCAAAGAAGAAATCATGTCTGATCTGTGAATCATCCTCTGGAGTCAAAAGTAGGGGTGTCTGTCACTGGGAAATCTGGTTCTTTTTTGGCTTAACAGAGTTCTATGGCATGTATGGCTTGCTTTACGTCTGCAAGCGGAGCTGTGGGCTCTTCCCCAAATTCCAGGAACTTTTTTGCACATTTTGGAAGTTCTGCAATTTGCACAAATTTCTGAGCCCTTTGCACAAATTGTGGTCGAGTTTGTGCAAATTACAGCTGAATTTATGCAAATTATGCATATTTGACTGTAAGTTGCACAAATTTGGCTGTGATTTGTGCACATTTGACCGTAATGTGTGCAGATTGCTCAGAAATTTGCACAAATTGTGGAACCTTCCCCCCAACTGCACAAAATTCCCAGAAAATCTGTGCACTGGCCCAACTCACTGAAGATCAAGTTAGCCACCACAGCAGGAACCGAAAGAAGTCCAGGGAGCTGAGCCTAGGAAAAGGAGTTGAACTCCACCCCTCAAATGGATTTCTCCAACATCCCTTGTCAAAAGGAAATGCTTTAATAATGGTCCTGGCAATGTGTTCTGCGGAAGTCCAAGATGACAGGCTCTCAGAGGTCTGATTATCAGAGGGTGAAGGAGAGTGGGACAGCAGGCCAGCTGGCCAGCTAATAATCAACAAAGTGGGTGGATTGTAGAAGAGAAGGAAATAAGCATACGGGAGGCAGATCTGGGAATAGAGAAAAGAAAAAGGGTGACTTTCGGCAGTAGGAGTTGTGGTGAGAATATTAGGAAACTAGACATGGAGGGGAAATAATGGCAACAGGGCTTTTTGCAGTATACCAATGAATTCTCCTCCTCATCATCCTCCTCCTTCATGTGATTTTAAAGAAGTGTGGCCATCCTAACTGATCTTAAAATTGCTTGATTTAAAGCCATTGCTTAGAGAAAATGCCTTCAAATTAAAATGCAAGTGGGACCTGCAAAAAATGCTGCAGCATGGAGTACTCTAGTTCTGTGGTCCAGCCAGCCTGAAAGTAACCTTTTCAGGACACTTTCAGGAAGTACCTTTCAGGATAATTCATTCTGTTCATTCCCAGCTGTTTTCTGTTCTTCCACCATTGCCCCCCACTTCCTCTGCAAACAGACAACATTTTGTGGCTACAGAGCATACTCAGTTCTGGACTGTTTGGCAAGAGGTTTGTTTGTTTTTGCCCTCTTCACAGAGTGGGGGTGCGTGGGTGGGTCCTAAAGGATTTTTTTCTACTTCTGAAAACCTTGAATTCTCCTGAGCATGCCAATATCTTTTCCTGTTTCTCTGCTGCCCTGCTCTGGCTACATAAAGATCCACACTGAGAGAATTTCACTATTAGTATAGTGTGTGTGTGTGTGTGTGTAGAGAGAGAGAGATGAAAAATACCTGAATCTAGTGAAGCTTGTAGAAAAAGGGAAAATAAGTGACTCTTCCGTGAGTCAGCAAGAAAACGTGATTTGACACTCTCTGGGTGTGAAGAAAACAGGCTATGAAGAAACTCTTTCACAAACTAGCAGCATCTTATCTCTAACCTTAAGAAAAATAAGCCTGATCTCTTGATATCATTTTCTGATCCTCTTCTCCCAGTTTTCTTCTTCTTGGATTGTTCAGCTTGTTGGGTTGGGTTATAGAAAGGGGGTTATAGTGTGTTTTGATTACATATTTATTTGCTGCATTTGTTTTCTGAGCCTAAGGTGGCATCCGCTTCTCTTGTTTAAAAGTTGCATGATTTAAATGATGTCATGTTCTCAGGGTACGGAGAAATCGTGGCATGTACGTGTGGCAAACCTTTTAGCAAACCGATGAGATATTTTTCTTATTATTCCAACCTTTTAATAAAGTATAGGCCGGCTCAAATTTTGGTCCCCAATTCAAACCCCTGCATCTGATTCTGATCTTTATTTCTTCCTTTCAGCAATTCTAACTGACTCCTATGTTCCCCTTGCTTCCTGTTATGGACTGGGAGGGGGTGACTTTCCCTACTGATGGACCTCTTCTTTAAAAGGGTTCTCCCTGCAAAAGAATTACTGATAGCCTTCCACCAGTCAGAGTGAACCTTATGATACGCCCTAGTCTGTCCAGAGTGTGGGGAGTTTCTGAGCCCTATTGACAAGGACTCCTCCTTCACCTCAGCCCTAGGAAAAATTAAAAAGAAAGGCACCTTGCTCAAAGCCCAGACACACAAAACATAAAAAAAAACTTGTGAAAATCCTAAAAATATAAGTGGTAATTTTGCATAATCTTTCATGTGGGGGAAGGGTTTACAAAACAATTCCCTTTTATAGCAACACAGTCAAATGTCCAAATATAAAAAGGAGTTTATTTGAGAGCGGGGGGCAGGAAAAAAGGAAATAAACGAGGGCAACAATTGCACACATGCAGCATTTCAAATCAATACAGTCAGTCTAACTTAGGGAGCAATGCTATGGCCACTAGACAGTGGCTAGACGGCCATGGGATATCTTGTTTTCTGGGAACCGACTTCCCTCCACTTCCGCACTGCCTCGGAGGCAGCGTGGAACAGTCCTGTCCTCCGTGCTCACAAGGGGAGCATGGAGCAGTAGAAAGGGGGCATTCCCAGAGGGTGTTCTGGGGCAGGGAAGGCGGAAATGCCTGTATGACACATCGAATGTGTCGTACAGCAGCCTCCTCCCCCGCTCCATCCTCTCGCAGCTAGACAGCCGCAATCAGCTGTCTAGCCAAAAATGCAGGGCAGGAGAAGCGCGGAGGGAACGATCCCCTCTGTGCTGCTTCTGCCCTGCACTGGATAGGCGGGCGGTCGCCTCCGAGTTTGGAGGTGGACACCTATCTGGATAGGATTGCACCCTTTGTGATCTTACCTATTTGAGTAGAGTCTTAGGTTCCCTAGCATATGCAGAGTTCATTGTAGGGAAGATGAACTGAAAAAGAGCATCCTGGCCTCCAATTAAATGTTATATGGAAGACCACAAAGAGTGAGCAAACTCATTCTTTTACAGAGAAAAACTGGCCCCTTAGCAGACTAACTGTTATTTGGTCCAATAGTGTGATACCCTCCGTTTCTGATGTCAGTGGTGTAGCCAGCAAAGCAGAAAATTACATCGTGGTAGAACCCGCCTTTGTAATCACCCTGAACTTGAATTATTAAAAAGCTGGCCAGTTCTGTATGGACAAACCATTGTGCAAAAGAGCTTAAGTTCTGGATGCATATTGAGGAAGAAAGAGATGAGATAAGGCTATTCAGCATGGGGCCAACTTACCAGATGCTCTAGGAGGCACTGTTGAGCTACATCAGAAGTAGGAGGTTGTCGTCACACATTTCTACCGGGCCTAAATTAGATATTGTTTGCCAGCGCGTTGTATTTGGACACACTGAATTAAATGTGCCCCCGCTCCCTCTCTTCTTTTGGACTGGAAGAAACGCAGCCGCAAGTCTTGAGAACCCTGCCAGGAAACTCTGTAGTCCTGTGTTTAATAAACCTGTTATGTTTTCAACACGTGTGTGTAGCCTGAATCAAACTCAGTGGACAGTATCCAACATTGCCCATCCGTGAGCGGAGCCCCCACAGCTTCCATTCCACAAGCAGCCAGCCCCGCTGAGTCTACTGCACAAGTGGCACCCGTCACTTGCACAATGGAGACTTAGTGCTTCCAGGGACATGCCCCCAAATGAGTGGAAATGCTTGTTCCTGGAATGGGGCAGGTCGGCAGAGCTCCCTTATGCAAGATCCGCTGGCCTGCTCTGTTCCAGAAATGAGTGTTTCCGCTTGATTCAGGTTGCTCCCAGAAGCAGTGGATGCCGCTTGCGAAAGGGAATCGGCAGGGCTGGCTGCTCGTGGGCTATGATTGGATGCTGCCCAATAGTGAGTATAGTGGTGGTACAGTGAGTCAGTGTGGTATAGCGGTTAGTCAGACTTGGACCGGGGAGATCCAGGTTCAAATCCCAACTCAGCTATAGAGCTCACTAGGTCATCTTGGGCTGGTCGCTATTTCTCAACCTGATCTACCTCACAGGGTTATTGTGAGGATAAAATGGATGAGAAAACCATGGACATTATCTTGCTTCTTGGAGGAAGGATGGGATATAAATGTACTAAATTACAAACAAAACAGTCATGATCCAAAAGACCACACTGCCAGTCTCCGTGTAAGTGCAACCTTGTTTGACCAGCTATTCATGTTTATCCCAGTCATCGTTCATTCATGTTTTGCCTCCTCAGTTCCCCCATTTCTGACATCCAGCCAGGATCTTGACACTGAGCTGGTTTTGCCCTTCCGCTTTGTCACCGGAATGTAGGCTTGGGTATCTGGTCAGGACCACCTTGTATTCATTCACAATCTCTGGTTCCATGTCTACAGCAGTGCAGTTTTGCTCCATTCACCAGGAAGACCTACTTCAATCCCCAGCCCCTGATTTTCAGAACTGTTTTGGATGTTACTGCACAGAAGGAAATTAAATCAATGCATCTTTGGGAACATTAAACTGTGTTACACAATAACATAATGCAAGAACGTCACAGGAGTCCTGCTGGATCAGACCAAAGGTCCCAATCCCAATACAGATCCTTAGGCTTCCCTCCACTGTGAGAGTTTTTTGTCTGCTTCCTGATTTTTAACCAGCTACCAGTTCATCCAGGGATGGAGGGCAACTTTTGCTCTCATCCTAAGTGTCCACAAGTGTATTATTTTATTTTTCCCAGTGTAGATGGCAACCATTCATTTATATGGGAGAAAGTAAGACGGGTGCGCTCAAGGACACCTTTGGGGAGAGGGCTATACCTGCCCCCTACCCCTGCAGGGACTTCAGCCATTGAAGAGCAAACCTGCTTCTATTGGCAGACTCCACCCTGGGTCATACTTTTTTCTTGATCACACTCAACAGTGACAGAATGTTGACTGAATTTATTCTATTGGAGCATAAAGTACCTCACTATTAGCTTTGTGGCTATTTTTAAAGGCAGGGGGACCATAATAAGCCCACACAGTTTACATCTTCAGAAGATTGCAAAGTGAGCATGGTGTTGTACAGCCCAGCTGTATTCAGGCATCATATAAACTTGGAGACAAGATGGATTATGCTGTGTGAGCTTTGGTAGCACAGAAGACCTACTCATCTTTGGGGAGATTATTCTCTTTCAGTCTCAGAATGCTGGGATTGCATTTTGAATGTTGCTGAAATCATCCTTCCTGAAGGGAAGCTATCTTTTGGTATTATGTAGTCAGGTGGAATGCAACCAGAAAGGAAAAGCTTAGAAAAGTAGGATCACTTTGTCTTCTGGTCCCAGTTTTATGACCTTAGGAAAGTCATCACTTTCTGCTCAACCTACCAGAACTGACTTTTCTCTCAGCAATGAATTTTTAACAGGAGCCACAGCCTATCTTTTGAACTGAACAAGGAAAAAAGAAAGGCCAGCAACATTGGAGTGAACCAAGCAGCAGAGCCGATGTGAGCCTCAACCTGGCCAAAGGCCTCTTTAACGTCAGCAGAGGCCTTGGGCAATATCCCTCTTTGTGCACTTCAGCTGGTACTCTGGTCGAACCTCTATTGCTGTTGGCAGGGGAGGAAGTTCAAAGGGAAAGAGGGGGTTACACACCCCTTGCCTGTATCTTTGAGTGAATCTTAAAGTCACATAATAAAGGGGGGGGGGCTTTGCCAAAACTGTTCCTGAACACAGAAGGTAGCTAGACCCTTTTGACCATGTCTCAGCAGAGAAAGCTGCTGAGGTTTATATGGGGCTGGGTGAGAAATTTGCTCTGTCAAGTTTTTTTTATTATTTAATTTACCCAGTTCCCACCTCCAGAGCCTTTCAGTGAGCTGAGACATTTTTGCCCACTTTCTGATGCAGCTTCTCTCGGGAAAATTGCTCACAAAATGCACATATTAGGGGAAAGTACACACGAACAGCATATATTTGATAAAAGTGCACACAAAACAGCATTTCAGTTGTTAGAAATGTGTGAAAAATGTGTACAGAACATATATACATGTATAGATATAAGGGACAAAGGCAAAAAAGGCACACACAAAAAGTATGAATTTCTGTGGGATGGAAAGAACTTGACCTCAAAAACCCAACAACTTCAGCAAGACTCATCTACCTCTAGGTTTATATTAAGGGGGTACTTGGCATCAAAGGCTTTATCAGGGGGAGGATGGGAAGCCCCTAGGGTTAAATTGACTCTGTGGGTTACTAGTTGCCTTTCTCTATTTTAGACACATTAACACACTATCAGTCAAGACAATTCATTCAATATACATACATTTTGCAGACTTTGATTCTAGAGCAATGAATGATACACACCCACTAAATTCTCCTTCATCATCCTTGGAGCCCACAGAGTATATAACATTCTGCATATTATTACCACTAACTTTGTCTATAACAATGTTTTTTAAATGATTCCTTGAAGCAGAACACATCACTTTCCAAGAACATCTGCTTTTACTCAGTTTTTACATGTTTTATGCACAAATATAACATATTTAACATATATAAAATGCATTCCCATTTCCTCCCCACCCCTCTCTGAATAGAATTAAAAAAGAAAAACAACCAACAACTCAAAAACATATTGAAAGGGAAACACAAGCCAGTAATGCACCGTGGCAGTTTTGTTGATGTTTTCTGCTATTGCAGTTTATGACTTCAGCACTATCTCCTATACGAATTACTGCTTTTGTTTGTGTTCATTTCTAGGCTATTTGTTATGCTTTATCACTGCCATATGGTTATGAAATTTAATGAGTCAATAGGCAAGATTTCCAATCGAAGCATTTATGAATGGTGAATAAAAACTGTTATGGATGCTGTGGGTTTTTCCTTCTCCCGCTCTCCATCTGTATCATAATATGCTAAGATACTGTGGTAGTGGTGGTCAAGCTTCTGGCAGTCATTGGCTGAGCTGCCCTAATGTCAGAGAAGGGTGAGGCAGGCCAAAGGTCCTTAGCTGCATAGATTCTCAACAGTGGCAATACAAGTCAAAGGGTCTAGGAAAAGACAAGACAGAGGCCTAAAGAGGCAGTAGACCTAGGGAAGGAAAGGTGGGTTGCTTGCAAAAGGATATGAGGTGAAAAGAGAAAACCATAGGAAAGAGCCAAGAGAGGAACTAAAACAGGAAGATGATAGATAAGCAGAGACAAGAGCTCCACATAGCCTTAAGTCTCAGAGGTGGGGAAGGTTGAGTTCACATGGTGATCGGTGAAATAAACAACCAGGTTTGGGGCTGCAGGCCTCTAATATTGCTTTGTTTGTTTGAATATTTTATACAAAGATATGCACAGTTGCTTATAGTCCAAAAGAATAAAGTCATACACATTATTAATTTACATTATTTACACTGCACTTGGGCGGAGGGGTTGCGTAGGTTGCAGAAGAACATGGGCCCATTTCAGATCTTCTAATGGGTATACAGACTGAATGTGTAGAGGCGGGAGTGGAATCAGGCCCTCCCCCAATTTTTATCAGACTCCACCCCCGATACGCCACCCTGTTCACAAACATTTCTGCTCTGTTTTGGCACTCAGGATTCAGCCTCCAAAGTGCCCCTGAAATGGGGGGGGGGACATATGTTTGTGGAGGGATGAGTTCTTACCTTGTTTTCCCCCTGTTTTCTTGTTCTTTTCTGAAGAACGTCCTCCTTCTTTTTCCCTGTTTTACTGTTTAGGGCTGCTAGCTTTCGTGGCATGACAACAGTGGTAGAGCTCTGGTTGCTGCCACCATTCTTCCTTTCCACAGGCAACCTGAGAAAGATGCCAGTGTGTACAGAAAGGCTAGCATCCTTCCAAGAGTGGCTCTGGGAAGGAAGAATGGGGGAGGCCATGTTTTGGTGCTGCTGCCACCATGCTATGCCCCAGAAGCCTCTGGTTTAAAAAAAAAGTAAAAGGAAAGGGGGGGGGGAATAACCTTTTAAAAATGGGTGGAAATAAGGTAAGAAGCATGGGAATTGTAAGCGACGCCTCCCCCAATCTTTTAATCTCCCACCCAAAAGTATTCACTTAGCCTCAAATTCAGCCAAAATCGTGAAGCAAAATGAACCAAGCTCGAACTTCTATGCATATGGACACTCCTTGCACACTTGGGGAGCCAGCCTTTTGAAGGGTTCTCAGTAGAGAAGACCCCCATGCTGGCATACACCTCAGTCAGCACATGGATGTTAGTGGGAGGAACAGAGGGCATGATCCTGCTTCCCTCGCCACACACTCACTGTAGTGCTTTTTAGAGGATATGACAAAGTGGTTGGGGAGGAAAGGGCAATTTGTAGACAGCCACACACTGAAATTCAATATGCATTTAATGGGAATAGAAATAGGGGCCTTATAGAAGTGACATTAATGCTTTCTTGTGGGAGGGCTTTTGTAAGCTTTCAGCCAACACAGTGATTCATTGGTCTGAAATGATGCGGTAAGCAGCGTTGGTTGAATAAACTTTGTATACATCATTTGTGTGCGTGCAGTAAGATCCTTAAGCAAAGCTAATGGACTTAACTGTAAAGGCTCCAAGAGCACCAAGAATAAAGAAATAGGTAAAAGGGATATGTTCACTGTAATTATGGCCTTGGGCCTCTGTTTCTGTGGTTTAACACAGAACAAGTGACATTTCAGTCATTATGAGAAATAATAAATGTAGGGATGCAACCAGTATCCATGGTTGTCATTTCCCAAAGGAAAAGGAGATCACAAATTCGCAGTTCCAGGGAAGCATCTATAATAATAAGAGGATGTGTGTTGGTCTGTCCATCTGTCTGTCAGCACCATAGCACCATGACTGTAATACCTGGGCACTTGTAATTCGGCATGCATACCACGGAGAGCCTAGGGATGTGCACCTTGCAGTTACTTAGTTTTAAAAGTGCATTAATTAATACAGATTAATGGGCCCATGCTAATGCTGTCTTTCTTTAATGCTGCCTACACCCTAGAGCCAATGTCTTGTCTAGTTTGGCCCTCAGGCTAAATGTTTCTAGTCGAAAGTGCATGCATGGCAGAGAACTCAACCCCCATGGAAAATGGATATACATGCTATCTCACATACATCACCCCATTTCATGCACACACACTCTGTCTCTGTCTGTCTGTCTCTCTCTCTCACTCACGCGCACACGCGCGCACACACCCCTGATCTGGTACCTGGGTCTCGCTGCCTGGTGCAGTCTATGTGGGCTGGCATGGTCAGAGGGCTCTGGCAGACGGGGCAGAGGCTGAGCAACCAACCAAGTTGGGCAAGCAAGTGGTAAGTGGCTGGCCTGAGTGAACTGAGACAGCCTGCTCAGCTGATCCAGCGTGACACAGCTTCGCCTTGTTGCTACCTTTGATGCCAGTCCATCCCACCACCAGG
The DNA here is from genome assembly GCF_057233095.1 of Heloderma suspectum. Classification (NCBI taxonomy): domain Eukaryota; kingdom Metazoa; phylum Chordata; class Lepidosauria; order Squamata; family Helodermatidae; genus Heloderma; species Heloderma suspectum. The sequence goes on along the minus strand of NC_139460.1, from coordinate 196,066,455 downwards.
TCTGGGGAAGTAAGTAAGGTGGCCTGGCATAGGACTAGCCTTTCATTGTGGCCAGCTGCTCAAAATAAAAAATTAGGCAGGAGATCCAGGTCAGACATAGAGCCATGTATGCACACCACTATGCACGTGCATGCGTACATTTTGTGCATGTGCAGATTTTTTAATTAAAAATGTTAAAAATTAAAAGAAAACATATGATGCATTGAAATGGTTTGAAAACAGTGTGGGGCAGCAAAACCAGCTTATGTTGCTATCTCCCAGTAATGAGGGAGAGGTACGTAGAGCCTTGAAAACCCGCTGAGCTGGTAATTTTCCAGCTGGTTGGCAATGCTGCACACATCCCAATAATAAGGATAATGGGTGATCTCTCCTTTCTGTGTGTAAGAGAAATTCAAGGAATTTGCAGAGGATCATTATACAGTGGTGGGTTCACAAACATTCCAAAATTATGCATGCTGTAAATCCCTGACAAAAACCGTTTTGCATTAAGCTAGTATTATTCCAAAATTCTCATTAGAATGTAAGTACATAGAAAGTGTCATATAATGATCTGGTTACAGGCTTAAATAAGGGCAGGGTATGTAAGGTTAATCTTGTATTTGTGTGTCATGTCTGGATTTTCCAGAGATAATGAGGGTTTTTTTGGCTAAACTTTAAAAGTGGATTTTTAATAGCTTTCTGAAATGCTAGGAATGACAGCGTTGGCTAATGAAGTCATCCGTTTATCTAAAAGACAGACAGCTAGATGGATCATTCTTCACACATAACAAACTGGCATCTTCCATTCTCTGTTAAGAGAATTCATCTCTTGAGGACAGAAGCGCATCCCTGTCTTTGCTCAATCCAGCCCTTGTCTCCTGATACTACTCACAAGTGTCTCATTTTATCTCTAGGACAGACATTTAACACAAACAAAGAAATGGAGACACACTTTCCAAACAGCTCTTTTGACAGAACAGCCTTCTCCAACCTGTTGCCAGATGTGTTGGTCTACAACTCCCAGCATCCCTTAGACTGCTTCTGTAGTCTAATACATCTCAAGGGCACCAGGCTGGGGATGGCTCGTACAGAGTCAAAAGGGCTGCACTGAAAAAAAGAGCAGCTTCTAAATGAAAAGCTAAGCCCTGGTTTCTTTCTATACCCACAGATTAGAGATAGTGCAGCTATGGGCAAGCTGCTTGACTTGAGAGTTGCCCATTGACAATTGTTGTTGTTGTTGTTGTTCAGTCGTTCAGTCGTGTCCGACTCTTCGTGACCCCATGGACCATAGCATGCGAGGCCTTCCTGTCCTTCGCTCTCTCCCGGAGCGTGCTCAAGTCCATATTCATTGCATCAGTGATGCTATCTAGCCATCTCATCCTCTGCTGTCCCCTTCTCCTTTTGCCTTCAGTCTTTCCCAGCATCAGGGTCTTTTCCAGAGAGTTTACTCTTCGCATTAGGTGGCCAAAATATTTGAGCTTCAGCTTCAGTATCTGTCCTTCCAATGAGCACTCAGGTTACTAGGAAATACCACCTCTCTCTCTCTCTCTCTCTCTCTCTCTCTCTCACTATCTTTCACTATTTAAATGCAATTGATTTTTACAAAATTACAGAAGCAACACTTCAACCTTGGTCAAGCAGTGCCAGCTCCAGAGTTTTAGGCCCTTGGGCAAGACATCCTCAGTGGGCTGCCTCCCTCAGTGAGTCTGCCTTGTCACCGCCAATGTCATCAGCTGCTGCTGGCCCTCATCCTCTTTCTCATCACTGCTGCCACTTGCTCGCTTGGCAGGCAGACAGCCAGGGAGCAGGGAGGCCATGGCATCCTGCTCCTCCATCTCACCAGAGCAAGGGGCAGGTGAACAAGCAGGTTGCAGCGATGAAGAGGAGCAAGCCCAGGGGGCTCTTGTCAGTCCGTCTCTGCTAGCGTGTGGGCCTTCATGCTTGTCCTTGACACTGGCCCTGCAATCAAGACTCCCCAATTACTCTTAGGGCTAGTTCACATGTATCAGTTGGTCACTGCTGCATCATGATAGCTTGCAGATATGAATGAGCCATCACAGACCAGCCCTTCATATCAACTCCAATGCAACTATTTTTAATGGAGTCTGTTTCCCACATTCAGTTATGAATGTGTACAAGTCATCAGGCGAGGGGTGAACTTGCCCTCAGCCTTCAAGGGATCGTCGTGAATAAAAGAAGGGTTTGTCCATCACTTTACAATAGTAAGAACAGACCACGGAACAACAGGCTGGTTTAAGATTGGGAAAGCAGTACAGCAGGGTTGTATGCTCTCACCCTACCTATTCAACCTGTACGCAGAACACATCATGCGACGTGCTGGGCTTAATGAAGCCAAGGCTGGAGTTAAAATTGCTGGAGGAAACATTACCAGTCTCAGATATGCAGATGATACCACTTTGATGGCTGAAAGTGAGGAGGAGCTGAGGAACCTCATGATGAAGGTGAAAGAAGAAAGTGCAAAAGCTGGGTTGCAGTTAAACCTCCAAAAAACCAAGATTATGGCAACCAGCTTGATTGATAACTGGCAGATAGAGGGAGAAAACATGGAGGCAGTGACAGACTTTGTCTTTCTAGGCGCAAAGATTACTGCAGACGCTGACTGCAGCCAGGAAATCAGAAGATGTTTATTTCTTGGGAGGAGAGCAATGACAAATCCTGATTAAATAGTTAAGAGCAGAGACATCACACTGACAAAAAAGGTCCACATAGTTAAAGCAATGGTATTCCCCATAGTAACTTATGGCTGCAAGAGCTGGACCCTAAGGAAGGCTGAGCAAAGGAAGATAGATGCTTTTGAACCATGGTGCTGGAGGAAAATTCTAAGAGTGCCTTGGACTGCAAGAAGATCAAACCAGTCCATACTCCAGGAAATAAAGCCAGACTGCTCACTTGAGGGAATGATATTAAAGGCAAAACTGAAGTACTTTGGCCAAATAATGAGAAGACAGGATATCCTGGAGAAGATGCTGATGCTAGGGAAAGTGGAAGGCAAAAGGAAGAGGGGCCGACCAAGGGCAAGGTGGATGGATGATATTCTGGAGGTGACAGACTCGACCTTGAGGGAGCTGGGGGTGGTGATGGCTGTCAGGAAGCTCTGGCATGGGCTGGTCCATGAAGTCACAAAGAGTCAGAAGCAACTGAACAAATAAACAACAAACCATCACTTTGCACACAAAAGTGCCACAGGAAAGGCAAACTGAACTTGCTTTATCCTACCTCTCTCCCTTCCTCCAAAGGTTCAGCCTGGAAATGTTTGCAGGCAACCAGTCCAACTCCATGTGGATGTGCCTCCTGGAGACAAATTCTAAGTTGAGCCTTGCCAAGTAATAGTTTGCTACTTACTGATTACACCAAGGGTGGGCAACTTTGGCCTACAACTCCCATCATCCCTCACCATTGGCTATGTTGGCTAAGTCTGATGGGAGTTGTGGCTCTCCAGGTGTTTTGGCCTGCGTTGCCCACCTCTGACTTACACATTTCACTATTTATGCCTCACTTATTCTAGTTACTACTTTAATGTGTATTTAGGCTATACGCCACAATTCCACAAAAGAATGTGGTATTAGCTGTAAATTCCGTTTCCTGAAAATCTCAGCTTTTTTTTTTTTTTAAGCTATCTTCTTGCCCACCTTCTGAACTTATTCAGCTACTCCACTTGTCTGGCTTCAGAGACATTTCCAACAGTTAGGGGCATGGCTTACCTCCGTAGGACCACTGGAAGGAAAAGAAACAATTGTTGTTGTTCAGTCGTTCAGTCGTGTCCGACTCTTCGTGACCCCATGGACCATAGCACGCCAGGCCTTCCTGTCCTGCGCTCTCTCCCGGAGCGTGCTCAAGTTCATATTCATTGCATCCGTGATGCTATCTAGCCATCTCATCCTCTGCCGTCCCCTTCTCCTTTTGCCTTCAGTCTTTCCCAGCATCAGGGTCTTTTCCAGGGAGTTTTCTCTTCGCATTAGGTGGCCAAAATATTGGAGCTTCAGCTTCAGTATCTGTCCTTCCAATGAGCACTCAGGGTTGATTTCCTTTAGGATGGACTGATTTGACCTCCTTGCAGTCCAGGGGACTCGTAAGAGTCTTCTCCAGCACCACAGTTCGAAAGCATCGATTCTTCGGCGCTCAGCCTTCCTTATAGTCCAGCTCTCACAGCCATACATTACTACTGGGAAAACCATAGCTTTGATTAGACGGACCTTTGTCGGCAAGGTGATGTCTCTGCTTCTTACTATGCTGTCTAGGTTGGCCATAGCTTTCCTCCCAAGGAGCAAGCGTCTTTTAATTTCATGGCTACAGTCACCGTCTGCGGTGATCTTGGAGCCCAAGAAAGTAAAATCTGTCACTGCTTCCATTTCTTCCCCTTCTATATGCCAGGAAGTGATGGGGCCAGATGCCATGATCTTCGTTTTTTTAATGTTGAGTTTCAAACCAGCTTTTGCACTCTCCTCTTTCACCCTCAACAAGAGGCTCTTGAGATCCTCTTCGCTTTCTGCCATTAGGGTGGTATCGTCTGCATATCGGAGGTTGTTGATAATTCTCCCAGCAATCTTAATTCCGACCTCTGATTCATCCAACCCGGCATTTCTCATGATGTACTCTGCATATAAGTTAAATAAGCAGGGTGACAATATGCAGCCTTGTCGTACTCCCAAATACCAAATCATGCAGAATAAATAAAAGAGGAGAAAGTCTGGAAATGGCTTAAATCACATAATGTATACACACTTATATTGTCAAAAGAGGTGCTCTGCTTACAACAGTATGCAGTTAGATGCATCAGTTCATGGCAAAGATGTTCCTGTTGAAGCAAGCAGTTTACTAAATGAATGCTTTTTGCACCTTTGCCATAGACCAACCTGGTGCCCTCAAGATGTGTCAGACTACAACTCCCATCATCCCAACCAGCATGTGGGCCACAATGATGGCAATGCGATCAGGTTGGGGAAGGCTGCTGTAGATGAACATCTCACATCTCAAAGCCCTAAGTCTTTTTTTAAAAAAGAAAAGTCAGATGCAAACCCTGCCCCTGAGCTTCAGTTCAATGTGTACGATTGTATTTATTTATTTATTTATTTATCCATCAGTTACATTTATATCCCACCTTTCCATTACAAATAGTGCTAAGGGCAGCTAACAACAATAAAATACAAGGTGTTGGATCCAGCAATAGTCATACTTAGAGTAGACCCACTGAAATCAATAGGACTGGAGTCTCATTGACTATCTTGTCTCATTGATTTTAGTGGGTCTACTACAACTAAATCCAGATCCAATCTATGTAAAATATAAAATTATAACATAAAAGCAAATCAATGGAAAACACATCAAGAAAAATAATAACAGCATTTAAAACCTACTTCAGCAAGGAAGACAGCTTAAAAGCCTGTCTGAATCAAAAGATTTTTGCCTCCTGGCAGAAGGACATCAAAGCGCAGGCCAGGCTGGCCTCCCTTCAAACCTGCTGTACAGCCAACCTGCGAAATATGCACAGGATGGAGCAATCACAGAGCCTTCACTTCACTATGTGCCCAATTCTTCATGGATGCAACTCAGTCCCCATCCTCAACATGCTAATATAGTCCATGACAATCCGCCTTGCAAACATCCATATATTTCCTATATTCAACAGGTTTAGAGTTCTAACGAATAGGGAAGCCTTATGGGTGGTTTGGAGATATCAGTAATTTGTAGCCACCAATGGAACTCTCTGAAGCTGTTAGCGTCATCAGTACAGTAAACTGAGGATACAATCCTTCACATTCAGCAAAAACATAAGATTAAAATATTGAACCAACTTTTGACAGGTGGATCAAATCTTACTTTTTTATTTTTAATATGGACATAAAGTCAGGGTTTCATGACACTTTCAATTTCCTCAACGTTCAGGACAAAGATATGCTACTGGTTTTCTCCTTGTTGTGTGTGTGCATGTGTATGATCACTCCAAGTTCTTTGAATATATGTGTTTTAAACAGATATTGAAAATGCATAGCTATATTTAAATATGGATCATCACTTTTATCAAATATGGAAAATGGTAACTCGGCAAGGTAGAGTTGGGTTATGGCTGCTGTTACTATTAGCCCTGTTCCTTTGCTTTTACAACAGCCCAGTATGCAGAAACTTTAGTAAGTGGGACTTTTTCTTGGGAAAAGCTTCACCTGCTAAAATGCTGCATGTCAAGCTATTTTTAATACTACAGGAGCAGGGCTAGAAAAAAGGACCCCTGACAGATGGCTGTCCAGCCTCATCTTGAATGCCTCCAGTGTGGGAGAGCCCACCACCTCCCTAGGTAAGGGGTTCCACTGTCGTATTGCTCTAACAGTCAGGAAATTTCTCCTGATGTTCAGACGGAATCTGGCTGGCTTCCTGTAACTTGAGCCCATTATTCCGTGTCCTGCACTCTGGGATGATCGAGAAGAGATCCTGGCCTTCCTCTCTGTGACAACTTTTCAAGTACTTGAAGAGCGCTATCATATCTGCCCTCAGTCTTCTCTTCTCAAGGCTAAACATGACACAGAGGCATTCCAGGGGCAGAAATGGGGAGAGGAATGGCAGCCCACACTGGCAATTTGCATTACAGACTTTGGCAACTTGAACAGTGAAATTGGTTTGCAAGCCCTGGTTAAAGATAATCATTGTTAGTATTAACTTTGGCGCAGACATAACGCTATATCAGGGTTAATGTGGAAAAAGGAAACAAGGGAGATTTTGTTCCAAGAGAAGGGTGGGAGCCCCAAGACTGTGGGCTCTAACCATGGTTGAGAGATCAGCAAATGGTACTTCTGCACTTCCTGTGCCCTAGCTTGTAGTGGGAAATATAGTGAGTTCTAATACAGAGATCTGAGGGGAAGAACCCATCAATTGTCTCTGCTCTAGTATGCATTTTTAAAATGCATTGCGTAACCATGATCTTCACAAAAGACACTGTGTCCTTAAATCATAGTTATATACCAACCCTTATTCTGCTATCAAATCATTTAAAAGAGATTCAACTGTGGGATGCTTTTTTTGGTTCATCTATGCCTTGATTTTCAAAACTGATGCTATCAATGCAAGTTCATGGTGTTAGCTTCCCACTGTTCAGCACATGTTTAAACACAATTGTTACATTAATCAATATTAAATCAGTGAATGCACTCTCTTCTCAAGTAGACATTATTGTAGCAACCTTGTTTTGTTTCAAGTTTCTTGTTCATCACACCAAGTTATTGTCATCATGAAAGCAACATTTACACTGTATGATTGAAAATGGCTATTACGATGGAACAGATCTAACATGCTCATGATGAGCTAAATAAAAGAATATAGGAGCTAATCAAAAGCAGCATTAAAAACCATTTATGTGGTAATCACTTTTACCTTCAGAGAGCATCGTTGCTACTCTGCACAGAGATTTTGATTTACATTTGATTTAGGAAAAACAAATATGAATCTATAATCAGCAGGCAAAGTGATGAAGTTTTCTTTATTGGGCTTTTCCCATGTTGCAAACTCAAAGCAAAGCAAAGAGCAAAAAAGGACCAACATTTGGCCTCATATTTCGTACTTCAAAAATGTTTTAAGGGAACAGTTTTCCACCAATCTCAGCCTATTGTCTTCCTTCATATATCAGATTTGTTTGTTTAGCAATTGATATTCTAAATTCTGTTCTCAGTATTATTCAACTACGGTGCAGTTGGTATGTTACTGGTGTGCTTGTCACCAAGAAAACCCACCTCCAGATAGTCAGCTTCAAGTTATAGTGTTCACTTTACCAGAGGTGTTGTGGTAGATGCTGAAAATCTGTTTATTTTGCATGCCAGTGCCACAGGACTGAAGACTCTGCCATTGTAAACATTCACAAATCAACCCAGGCAACACACACAATCTGAACTTCCATATGTTATCAAAACAAGGTTGAATCTGGCTAGGAGTATTTGGGGTGGGAGTGGCACTATTCAGCAACAGCACTATCATTCATTCATTCATTCATTCATAATTCTTCTATACTGCTTAATATATTAAAATCCCAAAGCAGTTCACATCAATATACAACATAACAATACAGAAACCAGATAAAAATAACACATAATTACAACATTAAAAACATTTTAAAACATTACAACACCATAACAATAAAACATGAATGCAAAAGAAAATCTCCAAGTGAATTGTTAGGTTTCCAATATTGCCCTTAAGCGTATCTTTTGTGAATCAAATGCTAATAAAACTGATTTCTTTTGAAGTTGCCTTTTGAATTCAATTCATAGATATCAAACATCTGGGGATATTATTCCTGATGTTAACTAAAGGGTAGAATCCAATAGGGTGCTTACACCCCCACTGATTCTCTTGAACCCCACCAATTCCCATCCGCAAATGGCACACACCACTTACGGAATGGAAATTTAGCTCTTCCAGAGGCAACTGGAAACAAGTGAAAATGCTAGTTTCTGGAATGGGGCAGGTTGGCGAAGTTCACATATGGGAGCTCCGCTGACCTGATCCAATCCCAAAACAAGCATTTCCACTCATTTCGAGGCTTCCTGTGGGGAAGCATTAAATCTCTGTTCCCCAAGTGGTGGGTCCTGCTTGCACACTGGAATTGGCAGGACCCACCACTTGTGCAACAGAATCTGTGGGGCACAGGAGAATCAGGGGGCATAAGTGCCGCAATGGATTCTGCCCAAAGATTCCTCCTAAATTTCACGCTGTAAATCTTTGTCTTCTTTTGAAAATAATTTGTGTGTTCTGATAAAGAAAAGGCAAACAAAAAATCGACACAGCACAAGAGATTGGATCCAGGATCTGCCTTCCATGAACAGAAAGGCTCCACTCACAGAAGAAGCCACTGCCTGTTTTTCAGGATCCTCCTCTCCCCACTGCACCACAGCTCACCCCAGTCAGCAGGGTCCCCTGGCCCTCTGTGTAGCATTTTCAGGGCACCAGCATGCGGAGGAGGGGGCAGGGAAGTCCACTTCCATCAGCCCAGTTGTGCATCTAAAACTGGGTCCAAGTCAAGGAGCATTCCACTCCTATAGTTTCAGAGGATTCTGAAGGCACAATGTTATAGTGAAGGACTGCTGGCTGAGGGTCTATAGGATCTGCCAGAAGCCCTGCTACACCTTTGGAACACCAGATATGCTGTTGCTATGACAAATATGCCAGTGGAACTTCCCTGATATACCGGCAGAATGCTCCACCAGTGGAAGAGCTGCCTGGGGGACTCACAATTCTGGGGTTGTTGCAGGCTGAACCACTAGAGCTGATGGAGTGGGGGCGCTGTGGAGTGCCTCGTATGTTGTGGGTGTGGCACTGCAGGGTGTGTGCTGGGGGCATGTTCCCATCATTGTGAGTTCCTTGGCTTCCTCTTTGTGTGGGCAGCATGTGGATGTCATTGCTGGCATAGTCCCTGATTAGTTGCCACCAGTGATGTTTCCAGGGATTTTGTGAGCTTGTCTGCCATTTTTATGCTGCTTCTGTATTTTCTGGCTGTGTGTTTTTCTGCTCTTGGACTGAATGCACATAGGATACAGTGGCCATTCCACTGGTGAATTAGCCATATCTTCAGTCCTGGGATGGCTCAATGTGAGTATACAGTTGCTCTGTCCATCTACATTGTGTCTATTACTGTAATTCAATATTTTAAAAGCTTCTTCTCACATAATGATTGAATGGGGAGTGTGTACTATGGAGGGCTTAGAAATAGCTCTTTGCTGATCAGCAAGCCCCAGAGAGAGACACACATCATCCAAAACCATCTAAGATGGAAACCCTTTTTATTATAATAGCCAAGAATCTAGTAACAGATCTGGCTCCAGGTCTGAGAGAGCCCTCAGCAAAGTGTCATGTGGTAGGCCCCCCTCCTCTCTTGATGGGCTATGGTGGGTCTACCTGGCAGTAGCAATGATAACAACAAACAGTGACAGCAACAGCATTGCAATCAGCACTGGCCAGCTTGGACATGCCATTTACATCTCCCATAATGCCCCAGACATAGCATCACTCTAGGGCAAAATGGGAAATTTAAATAAGGGGGTGGATACAGATTTAGTTATACATTGAGACCCACTGAAATCAGCAGACCATAGATTAGTCATGACTAACTTCAGTCCCATTTATGGGTCTACTCTCAGTATCAACGTAGATCTAAACCAGTGGCTCAAAACCACCCAGTGTGGTGTCGATGCTGTGAGGAGCCCTGCCAGGGCAACAAGGACCCAGCAGCTGCCCGAGGAGGTCTAAGACCAAAGCATTGCTTCCCTGGAAAGTATCTACTTGTTTCAGTCTCAGAGCTGAGCTATGTGATGAAGCTCCTACAGGAGTGTTCAACTTCACACTGCAGGCAAGGACTCATAAGTCTGAATCCTGACTCAGCGTATTCTCCAAGAATAGAATACTCATGCTCAGAGAAGAGGCGTGAAGTACAAGGCCTCTGTATTCTTCCCCTTGCTCAAACAGGACACTCATCAAAATGAAGATCACCTGCATCATGAACTCTCCATGACCCTTTCTGCTGCTCCATTCCCAGTGCATTAACATGAATTATTGAGAATCTGCTAGCATTTCACTTGCTTCCATCAAATCAATGTCCGTTATTTGAATGTCCTTCCACTGCAGCTCTCTGCTTCTTTAAAAAAAAAATGAACTGTTGTCCCTACATTATTGATATTAGTATGCAGCACTTAGACCACCCATTCTCTTTCAACCATGGGACCTGGTGTGAGGGACCGCCAGTGGATTCCCAGTGCATAAGGATGATGTTGCCAGTTGGCACCAAAAACCATAGCAGCCCCACATCACCTGGCACCATCTGGGAGGAGGGAGTCTTCCTCTGCCAAGCCCCTATGCTACCAGTTAGGGACTGGCAGTGGGGACTGCAAAGGGCCCTCCTAAGGGCATGGACCATCAGCAGGTGCCCCATGAGGCCAGCCCCAAATCCCGACCCTGCGTGGGACCAAAGTCTCAGATGAAGTTTGGTCAGAGGTCACTGATTAAAGCTGGAAGGACTGTCTGCATATGGGTGTCAGTCCTCCTGTTGTCAGAAGCTGAGAACTTGTATACATCTTAAAAACATACCCTGCCTTTTCAAAACAACAAGATGGTTTATGAGCTAATCAAAGTCAACCAGATGAGTGATTCCAAAACTACAAAGCAGCTCCAGAATATTGTTTTATTATAGCAGCAATCAGAAAGCATGCAGGTTCTTGCAGTCATACCTCATTAGCATAGCTGCTTCACCAACAGTTGGTTGAGAGCACTTTCCAGTCCAGGGGGAAGCTACCACTTTGTGTCTTACTGACATAGCCATGCCATACTCCTGGCCATCTCCAATGGACATCAAGGTGCGGCTGACAGCCAACAAAGAGCCCACTGATGAAACCTTCAAACAAAATCAACATGTAGCACTTACTTTCCTCTTAGACCTAATTACACTCACTATTAGCCATCTTGCTGAACCCACGATCAGGGAGGCAAAAGAGTGGCTTCTCTTTCAATACATACATATGGGTGAACTGAACATTCTAATTTCCATTACTGGTTGAGAGTTCCATTGCTACAGCTGTCAGAGAAGTGGCTATGTTAGTCTCTTGCAATGAAAACTACAAGGAGTCTTGTAGCACCTAAAGGACTAGTGCATTTGTTATGGCACAAGCTTTTGTGCACTACAGTCCTCTTCTTCAGATGCATGAAATCTTATCCTCAGTTGGCAGCACATGGATATAAATGGGTGAAGGAGTTTGGTTTTCTTGGGAGTGTGGATCCACCATGGTGTTATGTAACTTATATAAGAATACGGTAGTGTAAGGCTTATAACTACAGATCCACCAGACCAATTTTGCTCATTTCTGTTTTAAACTGACGCAGTGATGCTTGAGCAGTGTAGACATGCAGAGAATTGTGAAACTTTGAAAAAGTTCAAAGCTCAAGCTTTGGGCAGCTGAGGAAGGGAGAAGGGAGAGGGCTGAGGTAAAGCGGAGGTTAATGCATATGCCCACATTGTACATGTAATATAACATGTGACACAGTGTGTGACTGCATGTGTAATGTGTAATAATGCTTACTCTTGTGAGCTCTTAGAGTGACGGGCCAATGAAAGGACAGGCACAAAATGTTGGGAAAGGGGCTCAGGAAAAGTCAATTGGTGATAGAGGAGGAGGAAGAGAAGCTGAAGAGAAAGAGCTGAAAGGATACGAGAGGGAGAAGAGAGAGAAAAGAGACGAAAACAGATAAACAAGACAACAGAAAGAAGAGGAAATGTTGACATTAAGTAACAGAATCAATAGACTGGATAGAAACTTGGGTGTTGTTTTTTTAACTTTAATTTTTATTGATTATTTAAAAAAAACATTTTCACATTTTGAAACTTCAAAAAAGTTCAAAGCTTGAGCTTTAATAGCAAAACGGTATGTTTCTTGGCTCCACTCCAAACAGACTCCTATTCATCAACTGTTCAGTGCCAGTTTATTTGCTCTGCCGCAAACAGCACTTGGTCTGACATTATGTGTTTTCAACCACAAACTTAGAAATGGTAAATTATCTTTTTAAAAAGAACATTTTTTTGTTTTGTTTTCACCTTTGCCAGTTTATTTGTACTACATTTATTTTAAAAATGTTAAGTTTTCTAGTCGCAAGGGTAACAGGCAAACATATTTTTATCCAATCATTCTCAGACTACTAGCTCCGTGGCAACATGGGATTTAAACTAGTTAATGCAGAGTATAAAAAGGTGTAAACTTTAGTAGGTGGCCTACGAGACTGGGAACTTAACTGGGCCCCCAAAGAAATCCAAAGTTGGCCTTGGACATGTCTAGACCTACCTGCAGGAGGGCTACAATGGTTGCCTTGGACCTCTGATGAACTATAAAGGGCCACTTAGATGTATAGGTTCCAGAACATGTTCTAAATAATTGGGGAGGAGCCTCCAGCTCACAGGCTGGATCCGGTCCACCAGGTATCCCCATCTGGCCTGTGGAGGTCTCAACCAAAGCTCTGCCCCTTGAAGAAGAGTGAAGAGAAAGGGAATCCAGCTCAGACAGCCAAGGAGCCTGGGGGACCTTGAAGCAGTGCTCAATGAAGTCTTCCCTCACCCTTCACCTTTCCTGATGGGAAAGGCGAGGGGTGAGGGAAGCCTGCTCCATCAGAAGCTGCTGCCTCAAGTCAACTGGAGGGTAATTCCAGAAGCTCTCTCTTTGACACTGCTCAGCTGCAGCCAGCTGGAGATCCTGGAAGAAAGTGATCTCCTTCTGGATCACCAGCTCACTTGGATTCCTCTCCATGATTGAGTAAAGGGCTCCCATTCTCAGTGCATGGAGAAGAAATGCAACCAGCTGGAGACCCAGGGAAAGAGAGAGAGGAGAAGCTTTGGCCCCACCCACTTTGGGCTCCGGTCCTGCCCACAGCTGGCATGCAGCCCCCAACAGACTCCCACTGAGACAAGGCAACCCTCGGGCCAAAAATGGTTCCAAATGCAAATAGTGAGGGCCATTTTACACATTAAGATTCACTACAGGGATCGTTCAATTCCATGTAGGGAAAATGTATATGCCATGGTCTTAATCCCCCATGTCACACACCAGCTAGTAGCTCTGATGGACACCCCCATCAAAAGATGCAAGCGGCCAGTTTAATGGGATCCAGATATGCATTCATAATGAGAATGGGGGTGCACATCTGGATCTCTGTCTGCATTGCCTGCACAGAAGGAAACCTATGTGATCTCTCTTGCTAGATCAGGGTGCATGTACCATCATGCGCGACAGCTGGACACCCACCTAACGTCCCACAGGCACATCCAGCAAAGTAGACTTGCATTCAATAAACACTGACTCAGAAATGTTCTCCTTTACAAATATGATTGCAAACAGGCTGCTTATAAATAACCTTCAGAAATAAAAGTGATAATTAAAATAATACAGCACACACGTAGCTCTTTTCTTGTTTGAAGCTCTGGGTAATATTTGCAAGAAGTGTGATCATTATTTTCTCCCCATAACAGTCTAAACGGGATTTGACACAAAGTGACTCATAGTCATAGTTAGTTACTACCATCAGCAAATCCTGGCCAAGAAAGGTTTACAGTACTTTATCTTAATAATGTTCCTGCAACCAATACAGCCAGAAGGGGCTATTTATCATAATCTAAATCTCATAAGATAAAATGAAAGCCTATGTGGGAATAGAAGAACTGTATCAGTGTGAAACAGGATGCTATTAATGAGCACCAGTGAAAAACAGCAGGTTTCTGCCATCACTCGCACTGTATTCCAAGGCAACGAACAACCACTCACACACAGAAACTCATCTATAAAATCTCCTTGAAACCACTAAAACTTAAGAACAGCCTTGCTCTGTACTGCTAAACACTTAACTCATTCTTAGTGATGAATGCAGTGAGGATTTGGGCTGCCAAAGAAATATACTGAGGAATAAAGAAATGTCCGTGCTGCATTCACAGGTCTGCCTCTCATCCATTTGTCAATCTCCCTGCGAAAGTGCTTCTTTCTAATATTATTGCATCACCTCCACTGGGGAGCTACCTTCTTCTGTAAATTCCAGAGACCTGCCAATGGAGCATCTAGTCTGAATGGCTGGCTAGTTTGTGACATCATATACCACCAAAGGGAAGTAAGAGCATTTAAGAGCACTTCCCCCATTTCTTTGAAGCTTATTGTTTATGGTTTATCATAAATGGGGCAGAAAATAAGAAAGTGGAAATCCTCGATGCATGGTCATTGAACTTCCTTTTAATCATATCCTAGTTGTTACATCACTGCAAAGTTGTTACCGTGCTTGACATTGCTAAAATAACCACACTGCTTGGGGTATTGGTACATTTTTTGACACTGAGAAGAATCAGAATCTTGGACAGGATTACTTTGCAATGTCTGTGCACCCAATAACCCAACACTGAGCAAAGATTAACAGTTAATTTTTTGTTGTTGTTTGGATCACCCTTCACATATAAAGAAGTATTGCATAAGCTGAAGATAAGAACCCTGAATTAATAACCTCAGAAACAACCTAAGTGTTCTGGAACACATAAACAAAGCTCTCACTGAAACCAATTAAATAGATTAAAACTCAAGCCTGTGGAAACTGTACACTGCTATAATGTAATCACACTCTAGGTCCTGTTAAAACACACATACACTACAAAAGCAATTTGTAAGCACAAATAGGTTATTAAACCAGCCACTTGGTTGATCCAGACAATGGATTTCGGAATCATGAACACCACACTGAGAGCCAGTGTGGTGTAGTGATTAGAGTGCCAGACTGCAACTCAGGAGACCCGGGTTCTAGTCCCCACTCAGCCATGAAGCTCACTGGGTTGATGACTTTGGAATGGTCACTTACTCTCAGCCTAACCTACCTCACAAGGTTGTTGTGGGGAGAAAATGGAGAGGAAGAGGATCATTTATACTGCCTTGGGCTCCTTGGAGGAAAGGCAGGATATAAATGTAATAACTAAATACATCACAGAAATGCCCTGGCATATTCATACCTTACTGCAGGGGTAGGGAACCTATGGCCCTCCAGATGTATCTGGACTATGGTTCCCATCATCCCTGACATTGGCCATGCTAGCGGGCTGATGGGTATCTGACGGTCATGGGTTCCCCACACCTGCCTTATCAGGACAAATCATACCTGTGGTCTCGTCTGATATCTGTTCTGGTACTAAAAATACAAAGAGGCACCTCCATAATGTGTGATTTATTGATTTATTTCCCCATGTTGATCCCCTCCACCTTTCCATCCAATGGGCTCAGCAGGTGGCTTACATCAATAAAATAACAACAATATAAACATTCCGGTCCAGGGGGGAACCAGTAACATATCAGACTTTAAAATACCCAATTCCATTCTTTAGTACAAACAGCAGCAGGGAAAATAGGGACTTGCATTACCCTCAAAATGACTGATGAAATCAGTAGGTCTTGGTTTGTTTCCTTAACACCGTCAAGGACTGGCATGGTTCTCATTCTGTCCTGAGCTTCTAATGAGGTAGACTGTACACTAAGGTCCGTCATCGTCCATTAATTCTTCTCTTGAACATTGCAGAATACAGAGATTGTAGGTGGGAGGAATGTAGAGATTATGGAAATAGTGCACTTTGCACCCAGAGAGACATTGGTACTCCCCTCCGTGTCCCCCTCTAAGATGTTGGGGCACCCTAGTAACAGGGGCAATTTACATGGCTTGGAACCGCAACACCTGACAGAGCGCTTCTCCCGGTATGAACCCACCTGTATTCTACACTCATCATCCTTCAACTGCCTCCTTCGAGGGAGGTTCGGAGGGTGGCAACAAGGGAGAGGGCCTTCTTGATGATGGCCCCGATTGTGGAATGCTCTCCCCAGTAGACCTGCCTGATACCAACATTGTCATCTTTTCAGTGCCACGTTAAGACCTTCCTCTACCCTCAGGCATTTGACGTAATATGATAGGGTTTTAAACAGATCTTGGGATTTCTTATTGTTGATTGTTAAAAGTGTGTGTGTGTGTGTGTGTGTGTTTATATGTTTGTATGTAGATGATCTGTATATTGTGTTACAATACTGTATTTTAAGGTGTTTAATCTTTGTGAACTACCCAGAGAGCTTTGGCTATTGGGCAATATAGAAATGTAATACATTAAATTAAATTAAGTGGTGAGGAGCAGTTTTGTCCCAATAGCATTGGTGTCCAAATGCAGCCATTTATTTTTTCCCATAAGAGTGGATGGGAGCCATTTACAAATATGGGCAAAAGTAAAGGGGTGTACTCAAGGACACCATTGAGGGCAGGTAATGTTCTCCCTGGCGATCTTCTGTTTCTTGGAGAAACAGGTATTGTCCGTGTTCACAACAGTCTTGCTGCAACTAATTTCCCATTTACTTTATAGACAAAACGTGGGTCTTTTAAAAACTGTTGCATTTGTCTTTCTCCTGATAGTACCTGATATATATTAATGCAAACATTAATGGGAGATAGAGAGAATCTAGCACACTTCTACATGCATTTCCCCATCCTTTTCATCCCCATACTCCCTTCCTGGCATTTGCAGTTGAACAACATCTAGTGGGCCACACTTTGCCCACCCATGCATTAGGGCCCCATCTACATGGCACCACTTTCACCCCCCACCCCATCAAACTGCACAGCATTTCAGCTTCAAAGTAGTTTCTGGTGGTATACACTCACTATTTACTGCACGCTTCCCTAACAGACTCTGCCGTGCCCCCCTTTTTTTTTGCCATTATACTTAAATGTGCAGCTGTGCAGTCCTGTGAATGTGTGGGTGCAACACTTCTGTGGCTGTTTTGTGTTCTAGGGGCTCTGCTGTGTCTTTCTGTCCCTCATTAGGTAAAAAGTGAGTGTTTTGTGCTCCTTCATTTCCATGCCATCTGTTTGTCAGTTCCCCAGCCTGAGACTCTTGCGATAGTTCGCACTCACAAGCGTGAGCAGTACGTGCCTACCCATCACTCCGAAGTGGTGGCCGGAGTGAAGATGGTCCTCCCCCAAGACCCCCCCGGCCCTTGGGTACCGAGTCCAAAAGCAACTGTTGCCAAGATAACGAAGCTGCAAAAATGTGTGAAAGTGTGATTAAATAAATGAAAATGCCTCTCTGCGCTTCTGTAATTGCGCAGCTGCGAAGGGATGGGGGGAGTAAAGGGGCATCACAGAGTGACGCAGTCACTACGCATGCCTACAACACACCCACCACAAAATGCGAAGTCAGTTTGGGGAAGGGACAGACGGCTCGCAGCAAACCAAAAACATCGCAGCAAAATGCCTCCTTGGAAATCCGCATTTTCCGGTAGAAAGCAGCAGATGGCTGCGAAGTGGCGACTGCATTGTCTAATCAAAAGGACCTTGACTCGCAGCCGCCCCGGAGTAAAAGGCTCATGTAGATGGCCCCTAGATTATGTGCCACACTGTGAGCAGGAGACAGAATTGTCTATGTCTGTTTGATCATGTGATTCCTTGAGAACAGAAGGGTAGACTCTTTTGTATTGTACGCAGAAGAAAAGTCAGTGGCTTTGGGACTGCCAGATGATTCCTGTATCAGTCTTTCTGCTACATTGCACTGATCCCTGTAACATACATAGAGACACCATGCCCCTGGAAAGTTGTCTTTGCAACTATTTGTTTGTGTGGGGGGGTGGAACCCCTATGTATGTTTAGTTCAGACATACTCCATCCATACAGTGAAAATATGGGCCTTAGCTAAAATCTAAAAATATAACTGAAGCACATATAGTTAAGACAACTCTCAACAGCTCCCCTATGATACCAGTAAGGAACACCAATTATTACCGTAACCGCCCCCCGCCCCCCCCCCAGCAAACAACTGAAGGAACAGACCACTTCAGACTAATCAGTTGCCTGTTTGCTTTCCCCACCGTTTTCTGTTGCCTCCTATTCTCAGGTCATCAGTTCAACAGTAATGCTAAACTGCATCTGCCTTGTTAAAACAGAGGATCAGCAAGGTTCCCACAATAGCTCATGTCTCTGTGTTAACCACTGGCAAATAAGCTCCACTTCCAAACAGCTTTGATTAATTAGGAGAAGGCTTTGCAAAGGTTCTTATTAGAAAGTTTCCTTTCAGTGCTGTGAAAAAACGAAGAGGCACTTGAAGAAACTTGATAAACTAAACATTGAGCTGTACAGAAGAATCTGCATTACAATGAGGGCAATGTCATGTACTTGCGAAGAACTGGGAAAAGAGGGAACTGGGTAAGAGCATGCACAGCGCAAGAGGGAAAAAAGCTGTTCAACAGCTCTTCATAAATTTGTCCTAGTAAATTATCCATTCACATGAGGAAAGGGCCAAAAGCCAATGTTCACACATGCAAAGCAGCCACTACTTTTCTCCATGTAATACTTCCTGTGTTGTTGTTGTTCAGTCGTTCAGTCATGTCCGACTCTTCGTGACCCCATGGACCATAGCATGCAAGGCCTTCCTGTCCTTCGCTCTCTCCCGGAGCATGCTCAAGTCCATATTAATTGCATCAGTGATGCTATCAAGCCATCTCATCCTCTGCCGTCCCCTTCTCCTTTTGCCTTCAGTCTTTCCCAGCATCAGGGTCTTTTCCAGAGAGTTTTCTCTTCGCATTAGGTGGCCAAAATATTGGAGCTTCAGCTTCAGTATCTGTCCTTCCAATGGGCAGTCAGGGTTGATTTCCTTTAGGATTGACTGATTTTACCTCCTTGCAGTCCAGGGGACTCGTAAGAGTCTTCTCCAGCACCAAAGTTCGAAAGCATCAATTCTTCGGCGCTCAGCCTTCCTTATAGTCCAGTTCTCACAGCCATACTTTACTACTGGGAAAACCATAGCTTTGATTAGACAGACCTTTGTCGGCAAGGTGATGTCTCTGCTTCTTACTATGCTGTCTAGGCTGGCCATAGCTTTCCTCCCAAGGAGCAAGCATCTTTTAATTTCATGGCTACAGTCACCATCTGCAGTGATCTTGGAGCCCAAGGAAATAAAATCTGTCACTGCTTCCATTTCTTCCCCTTCCATATGCCAGGAAGTGATGGGGCCAGATGCCATGATCTTTGTTTTTTTAATGTTGAGTTTCAAACCAGCTTTTGCACTCTCCTCTTTCACCCTCAACAAGAGGCTCTTTAGATCCTCTTCGCTTTCTGCCATTAGGGTGGTATCGTCTGTGTATCTGAGGTTGTTGATAATTCTCCCGGCAATCTTAATTCTGACCTGTGATTCATCCAACCCCGCGTTTCTCATGATGTACTCTGCATATAAGTTAAATAAGCAGGGCGACAATATGCAGCCTTGTCGGACTCCTTTCCCAATTTTGAACCACTCGGTTGTTCCATGTCTGGTTCTTACTGTTGCTTCTTGACCCTCGTACAGGTTCCTCAGGAGACAGGTAGGGTGGTCTGGTACTCCCATCTCTATGACAAACCCTCTGTAAGAACAGGGCTCCACACCTGCCAGCCACTTATTGTTGGCCACTGTGGATCTCTGTGTACATATAGTTCATGTCAACTGTCTCCATGTGATCTCTTGCGCCGGAGGGAGGGAGGGGGAGAGAGAGAGAGAGAGAGCAGCCAACTCACGTGTGTGAAACTATGCTAGATACTTGTTCACAGGTTTTCCCATGACTAGGACCCTTTCCATCACTGCCTTAAGGAGAGGAAGCCCCTCAGTGTTACAAGGCAGATGTGATCCAGTGCTCTTGCTGCTGCTGCTGCTGCTGCCTTGCTGGAGCTCTACCTATGGGACTTCTACTCTGCCTCCTTGCAGGCCCAGGTCCAGCCAAGTGCCACCCCACTCCCAGCTGCAACACCTGTGGGAGCTGGGGCATAAAACCCAGGCCCGGTGGGGGCAGGTCCGCTGCTGGCAGGTATCGCCACCAAAGGGGGCGACACCAAAGGGGGGTGCCCCTTTAGGGGAGCCGCTTCGGGGGAACGCGAGGTCGAGGGCCTGTCCCCCTGCTTGAAAGCGGGGAGGGGGACTGCTTGCCTCAGTGTGACCTGCAGGGCTGCCTGCACTAGACAAGTGTTTTATAAAGAAGGGGGGAGGTGTTTGGAGCTAGGGAACGGCCATTACAGTTCTACAGGGCAGAGGGAGATACGGAGGGGGAAAACAGTCACACTCTAAAGGCAGAGTATGTAACAAAAGGGCATTGACCGTCCCTAAGTTGTCCCCCAACTCAAATAACTTGGATGGCCCTGGCAGCAGACCCGCCGGGATGAAACTGCTGCTGCTAAATGCCGGGTCAGTGAATGGTGAAACAACTGCTATCCAGGACTTGATCCTGGATGAGCACACTGACCTGGCCTGTATTACAGAGACCTGGTTGGATGAAGCTGGGGGCGGGGGGTTAATCTCTCTCAGCTCTGCCCTCCAGGGTTCTCTGTCCAGCAGCAGGCAAGAGCTGGGGGCGGGGAGGTGGTGTGGCAGTGGTCCATCATGACTGAGCAGGGGGTTGGACTCAATGGCCTTGTAGGCCCCTTCCAACCATACTATTCTATGATTCTATGATTTGATCCACCTGACCAGGTGCCCTATCCCACAGTCTGCTGGGTTCAAGTGTGTGTATTTGAAAGTGGGTGTCTGGGACAGAATAGGGATTCTGTTGGTGTACCATCCACCCTGCTGCTCAACAGTCTCCCTTCTGAGCTAGCCGGGGTAGTCTCGGGGTTGGTGTCAGAGACCCCTCGGCTTGTTGTGCTGGGGGATTTCAACATCCATGCTGAGGCTGCCCTGTCCGGAGTGGCTCAGGACTTGTCCACCATGACAACCATGGGTCTGTCCCAAAAGGTATCTGGCCCCACCCATGCTTCTAGGCACACCCTGGACCTCATTTTCTGTGCTGGATGGGGTGATAGTGAGCTGAGACTGGGGGAACTCTCTATAGTTCCATTGTCATGGACAGATCTGGCACTCAGGACCTCTGCAGGGGCGGAGGGCCGATTAAGTTGGTCCGGCCCAGGGGGAGGATGGATCCGAATGATTTCCTGATGGCTCTTGGGGATTTTCCTGTTGCCTTGGCAGGCGATTCTGTTGAATCCCTGGCCGGTCCCTGGAATGGAAAAATGACCAGGGCCATGGACACAATCACTCCTGAGAAGATGACTAGAGTGTCGTTGGCAGAAAACTCGGAGTGGACCCAATCAAACACAGGCTAGAGCCTATTTGAAGGCCTACTCTGTGGCAATACGGGCAGCAAAGAAACTGTTTTTTTCTGCCACTGTTGTATCTGCAAAGAGCCATCCAGTGGAGTTGTTTCGAGTGGTCAGGCGTCAGGGGTCTTTTATACACTAGCCTGCAAGAGGATAATTTAAACCTCTCGACAGCCTGCTATGAACAATTTGCTCAGCGCTTTGCAGACAAAATTGCTCGGATCCACTCTGACTTGGATGCTATAGTTGATACAGACCCAATGGATGTAACTTTGGCCCCTGCTTGTCCAGTGTTGTTGGATACTTTTCCATTTTTGTACAGCCTGAGGATGTGGACAGGACCCTGGGAGAGTTGAGAGCCACTATGTGTGTTCTAGATCCTTACCCTTCCTGGCTCATAAAAGCAGCCAGAGGTGGACTGGCCGAGTGGATAAGGGGAGTGGTTAATGCCTTCCTTAGGCAACGCAGAGTTCCAGCCTGCCTGAAGGAGGCGATGGTGAGACCTTTGTTTAAAAAAAGCCCTCCCTGAACCCCACCATATTGGATAATTATCGGCCAGTCTCCAATATTCCATTGCTGGGCAAGATATTGGAGCTCATGGTGGCCTCTCAACTCCAGGGATTGCTGGATGAGACAGATTATCTAGATCCATTTCAGTCTGGCTTCAGACCTGGTTATGGGACAGAAACAGCTTTGGTCACCTTGGTGGCAGGAACTAGACAAGAGGAGTGTGTCCCTGTTGGTTCTAGAATCATAGAATAGAATAGAATCATAGAATAGTAGGGTTGGAAGGGGCCTACAAGGCCATCGAGTCCAACCCCCTGCTCAATGCAGGAATCCAAGTCAGAGCATCCCTGACAGATGGTTGTCCAGTCTCGTCTTGAATGCCTCCAGTGTGGGAGAGCCCACCACCTCCCTAGGTCATTGGTTCCATTGTCATCTTGCTCTAACAGTCAGGAAGTTTTTCCTGATGTTCAGCCGGAATCTGGCTTCCTGTAACTTGAGCCCATTATTCCATGTCCTGCACTCTGGGATGATCAAGAAGAGATCCTGGCCTTCTTCTCTGTAACAGCCTTTCAAGTACTTGAAGAGTGCTATCATATCTCCCCTCAGTCTTCTCTTCTCAAGGCTAAATATGCCCAGTTCTTTCAGTCTCTCTTCATAGGGCTTTGTTTCCAGTCCCCTGATCATCTTTGTTGCCCTCCTCTGAACTCTCTCCAGTTTGTCTGCATCCTTCTTAAAGTGTGGTGCCCAGAACTAGACACAGTACTCCAGGTGAGGCGCTGAATAGAGGGGAACTAGTACTTCCCGGGATTTGGAAGCTATGCTTCTATTAATGCAGCCCAAAATAGCATTTGCCTTTTTTGCAGCCACATCACATTGTTGGCTCATATTCAGCTTGTGATCGACAACAATTCCAAGATCTTTCTTGCTTGTAGTGTTGTTGAGCCACGTATCCCCCATCTTGTAACTGTGCATTCGGTTTCTTTTTCCTAGGTGCAGAACTTGGCATTTATCCCTATTACATTTCATTCTGTTGTTTTCTGCCCAGCGCTCCAGTCTATCCAGATCACTTTGAATTTTGTTTCTGTCTTCCAAAGTATTAGCTATCCCGCCTAATTTTGTGTCATCTGCAAATATGATCAGCATTCCCTGCACCTCCTCCTCCAAGTCATTAATAAAAATGTTGAAGAGCACTGGGCCCAGGACTGAGCCCTGCGGTGCCCCACTCGTTACCTCTCCCCAGTTTGAGAAGGTCCCATTGATAAGCACTCTTTGAGTCCGATTCTGTAGCCAACTGAGAATCCACCGGATCGTTGTTTCATCTAGACCACTTTGAGCTCGTTTGCTCATCAGGATATCATGGGGCACTTTGTCGAAAGCTTTGCTGAAGTCGAGGTATACGATGTCTACAGCATTCCCACGGTCTACAAGGGAGGTGACTTGATCAAAAAATGAGATCAGATTTGTCTGGCAGGACTTGTTTTTGACAAATCCATATTGGCTTTGAGTAATCACAGCATTGTTTTCAAGGTGCTTCCAGATGGATTGCTTTATCATCTGCTCCAGAATTTTCCCTGGGATTGATGTCAGACTGACTGGTCTGTAGTTCCCAGGTTCCTCCTTTTTGCCCTTTTTGAAGATAGGGACAACATTAGCCCCTCTCCAGTCATCTGGCACTTCCCCCATCCTCCATGATTTCTCAAAGGGAATAGACAGCGGTTCTGAGAGTTCTTCTGCCAGTTCCTTTATTACTCTAGGATGCAGTTCATCTGGCCCTGGAGATTTGAACTCATTCAAAGTCATTAGGTGTTCCTTGACCATATGCCTATCGATCTCAAGCTGCAATCCTGCCCCTTCAGCCTGTACTTCGCCTTTGCCAGGGGGGTCATAGACCCTCTTCTGGGAGAAGACTGAGCCAAAGTAGGAATTGAGCACCTCTGCCTTTTCTTTGTTATCTGTTATCGTTTTACCATCCTTATTTAATAGCTGAACAACCATTTCTTTCCTCTGCCTTTTACTATGCACGTAGCTGAAGAAAGCCTTTTTGTTGTTTTTAGCATCCCTCGCTAACCTCAGCTCGTTCTCAGCTTTAGCCTTCCTGACGCCATCCCTGCAATTCTGTGCTACCTGTCTGTACTCTTCCTTTGTTACTTGGCCTTCTTTCCACTTCCTATATGTGTCCTTTTTTGTTTTCAGGTCATCCCTAAGCTTTTTGTGAAGCCACATTGGCTTCTCCTGTTGTCTTCCACCTTTTTTTCTTGTTGGAATTGTTTGTAATTGTGCCTTGAGAATTTCCTTTTTTAAAAGCTCCCACCCATCTTGGACTCCTTTTCTCGTTAGCATCACTTGCCATGGGACCTTACTGATCATTGTTCTGCGTTTATTCAAATCAGCTTTCCTAAAATCCAGGGTACGCGTTTGACTACACTCGGCTTTTGCTTCCCTTAGAACCAAGAACTCAAGTGCAACATGGTCGCTTTCCCCCAGAGTTCCTGTAACTGCTACTTTATCCACTAAGTCATCTCTGTTGCTTAGGATCAAGTCAAGGATAGTCGATCCTCTAGTTCCTTCCTCTACTTTCTGTAGGAGGAAGTTATCCGCCACACAAGTCAGGAGGTCTAGTTCTGCTAGACCTCTTAGCAGCTTTCAATACCATCAACCATGGTATCCTTCTCGGCCACCTTGCTGGGATGGGACTTGGAAGCACTATTTTATAGTGGCTCCATTCCTTCTTGGAGGGGCTGACCCAGAAGGTTGTGCTGGGGGACTTCTGTTCAACTCTCTGGCCATTGGCTTGTGGAGTTCCTCAGGGTTCCGTTTTGTCCCCCATGCTATTTAACATATACATGAAACCACTGGGAGAGGTTATCCAGACTTTTGGGGTTTGGTGTCACCAGTATGCTGATGACACCCAACTCTACTTTTTCCTTTCCATCTAATTCCAAGGAAGCTGTTGGGTTGCTAAACTGGTGTCTGTCAGCAGTAATGGACTGAATGAGGGCAAACAAATTGAAGCTTAGTCCAGACAAGACAGAAGTGCTCCTGGTCAGTCAAAAGGTAGATCAGGGAATAGGGATTCGGCTTGTGCTGGATTGGGTTACACTCCCCCTGAAGACACAGGTTCACAGCTTGGGTGTACTTATGGATTCAGCCCTGAGCTTGGATGCCTGGGGTTTGGTGGTGGCCAGGAGTGCATTTGCACAGTTAAAGCTAGTGCACCAACTGCGCCCATTCCTTGAGATGTCTGACTTGGCCCCAGTGACACATGCCTTAGTTACATTCCGCTTGGATTACTGTAATGCACTGTACGTGGGGCTGCCTCTGAAGAGTGTTTGGAAACTTCAGCTGGTTCAAAGAGCTGCTGCCGGACTGTTGACTCGGGCCAGCTACAGGAAGCATACCACTCCCCTGCTAAAACAGCTCCACTGGCTCCCAGTCTGTTTCCAGGCACAATTCAAAGTGCTGGTCATGTCCTATAAAGCCCTATATGGCTCGCATCCAGGTTATCTCAAAGACAGTATTCTCCCCTATGAGCCTACTCATGCCCTGAGATCTTCAGGGGAGGCCCTTCTCACAGTTCCGCCACCATCACAGGCATATCTGGTGGGAACACGGGAGAGGGCCTTCTCAGTGGCTGCCCCAAGGCTCTGGAACTCCCTTCGTAGGGAGGCAAGAGTGGCACCCTCCTTGATATGCATTCACAGGCATATAAAACCCTTTTTGTTCCAGCAGGCCTTTAGGGGATAGCTAGTCTGGACCTGTGAGAATAGGATGGATGGATACTACGGTTATATTTCTTGTTGTCTTTTAACATTTTGATATTTTATACAATTTTAATATTATTGATGATTTAATTATATTTTAACTTTTGTATACTTCTATTTATAGGTTTTAATGTTGTAAAGTTTTAATGTTGTAAAGCCACCTTGAGTCCCAGTACTGAGAAGAAGGATGATGATGATGGGAACAGTTTCTGAAATCCCTTCTTCCCCTAAGGTCACCAGCAAGAAAAGTGTTTGATCTTCAGGTAGGGCTGAGAAAGACTACTATGTGAAATCATGGAGAGCCACTGCTAGTCAGTGTAGACAATACTGAGCTAGATGGACCAATACTAGTCTGCCTTGATATAAGAGAGCTTCCTATGTTCCAATATCACGAAGCACTGTAATGTTCAGATTTGCATTGCTGGATGGAACAGCCAATGCTGCATCTTGCACCCCAGCAAACCAAATTCTGTTGCTAGGATAACCTAATTCACAGACCAGGATTATGCTAAATATGTCTGCAGTTCTGTGTGTTGTCATGAGTGCTTAAATCTCTAAAGGACAGTTGCTTAATAACTAGCAGGACTAACCATAACTTAAATGGTGGGGAACCCCTGTCCACCCACTCTGTCCCCCTCTTATGCTGGGACTGAGCGTTCCTCTTCACCTCCTTCTCAGGCTCCTTGCCTCCCACTCACACACTCCCTTTACCCCCTCCTTTTCCATTTTAAAACCATATCCCCTTCTGTTCCCTCCTAGTAGCTTCTTGAGTGGGACCCCCTGTAAATCCAGCACTGAGAAGCAATGTTCCATACATCCAGCGAGAGAGCCCAGTCCTGTTAAAGCAGAGATAGTCCATCAGTTGCTGAAAAGCAAGTCAGTGGGGGGTGGGGGGATAAGAGATGTCAAATGTGGAAAGCTGTATTTAAAAGAATCTGTAACTCTGACAAATAAGCTCACCACAGCACTGCAGCAAATGCCGCCTCAAAAAGCAGGCATGCACACCGAGGGGAAGTTCTAAGAGCACTTCGCATTGTTACTGTTGCTAGGGAAACCACTCCCTTGGTATCTCAGTGTTCACTGTATCTGACTCACTTGTCTCTCTCTGAGCACCAGTCTCAGGGGGTGGGGTTGAGTATACAACAGAAAGAAATTGCCTAATATTGTGGAGAAAAGATTCCATACCTATTTGACTATCAAAACAAGCAATATATCTCCCTGGGACGTCTCTTGTAGAATTAGGTGCTTGAAGCTCATTAAATATGCTTCTGTTTCTCTTCCAATACTACACATCTTAAGTAATGAAACTTTGACTTTGTCCAAACTATGCTCAATATCCATTTTGTTTATCTAACACCTCCAAGTAGCAATATTGACCAATAAGAGCTTCAGAATAATCAAGTGGAAGCTATTTCTACTGTACAACTTTCTATATTATGTACCAAAGAATGTCAAGACAGAATTGGGGGGAAGGGCAGAGTATTAGGTGAGGTGATGTCACCAAAGGAAGATGTGGGCTTAGTGCCGAGGTGCTCTCTCTCACCTCCATAATTTCAACTGGCGCATCATTAAGCCAACTTGTTAAGTGCCTGCACAGGGTACATCCCAGATAGCAGTTTTGCAAAGCAAACAAGCAAAAAACTGTGGACCTTAAAGGCCTATTTGGGGGCTAAGGAGGCAATTCCAGCATTTAAGGTAGAGGAGAATGAGGCCAGGCTTACTATGGTACCTGACATTCAGAAGCCTGGGTTATCAAAGCTTATGACTGCAACGACAACCCAGCTGGCAAAATTTTATACTGGAGTCAGCCTCCGCAGATAACCCATTGCAGAAGCAAAGGACTGTGGATGTAGCATCTAAAATAGATGGAACTGCAGATGCTGCTAACAAAACTATGAATCTAGGGTTGCAGAAATGGAGGAAGGTAGCCTCCTTTGCTAAGGAACCTCAGAAGCTGCAGGTTGAAATGGAGGGCATCGAGAACCACAGTTTCCATTTGAACCTATGGGTCCATGGCATTTCAGAATCTGAAGGAGGTGGGAATGTGGTGCAATTCCTAGTGGCCTAGGTTAATGAGACTTACCTTTGGAGCAGATGACTCTGAATGTGCACACAGATTACTGGTATACCAGGATGGCATTACCAACATGGCCTCTTCCTAGCTCTTACCAAAGAAGTTCATGACCTGTTGCTCTGCTTAAAGGTTGAACTTCTGCCCATGACCTTTGTTCTTGATAATGGTGACGAAGAAGAGGTGTGCACACTAATCCCACAGGAGGAACCCCAACAGTGGAATCATAAGACCCAAGAGAAAAAGCAGCATGGGTGGAAAAATTGGGATCCTGCAACAGCTCCAAGAAGAATTTACAAACAAGCCTTTTATCCAAATCTATCTGGAACATAACCATTTTCATCCATGGTAATAGCAGTGAACCTGCCCCTTCAGATGGTCCTGCAAAATATGGGTGCTGGGCCTGAACTTGACAGATGTGAATCACTAAGGTGTTCAATGTTAGTTTTGTTACAATCCAGAATGTAACTAATACATGTTTTACTTTGCTCCACTCAGCTTATCTCACAGCTAAAGAGCTCATTAGAGGGAGGGCAATAAAAGCCTTGGACAGTCTTCCCCAACTTGGTGCTCTCCAGTTGTTTTGGACTTCAACTCCCATCATCCCCAGTGGTCAGGAATTCTGGGAGTTGTAATCCAAAACATCTGGAGTGCACCAGGTTGGAGAAGGCTGGCCTTGGAGATAAATTACCCACCCATCCTGCCTGGTTTCCACTGGCTCACGGAGCTCTCCAAACCCAGTTTTGGGTCTGCAAAGTTGTGCAAGCATTCCCAGTTGGGGGTTTGTGTACTCTGTTTTACTACCACTCAAGTGTGTGTGTCTGTGTTTGTGTGTCTGTGTAGACATGTGTGTGTGTTTATGACTGCTGTGGCCAGTCTTGAGGCTCTTGTGATGATAACAGTGAGTGTGACTATTAGAACACAATCATATGCATGTTTAGACAGAAACAGTCCTACAATTCCTGGCATGCCATGATGGCTGGGGCATGCTGGGAGCTGTAGGACTTTTAAAAAACTAAACATGCATACGATTGTGCCCTTAATTGTTGTTTTGTTCAATTAGAGAGAGGATGTGGTAATAAGGGCATAACAAGCAAAATAATGCATTATATAGCATATTTATGAATATACATCTGACTAAAGTGCTGTCACTAAATGTGAAATGGTTGCGATCCCCCATCAAACACAGGAGAATATTGGACTTAGGTGGAAAAGCCTGATCTGGTGGTACTCTAAGAAACCCATCACAGGAACAAAAATGCTTAGGCAGCTGAACCATCCCTATTTTGGGAATCATTACATGGCTGCAGGCTCTTCAAAATCAAGTCTCTACCCCCATCCCTCCACACTCATTAACCACCTACATGCACTTTTAATTAGAACCTACTATTGATTTCCAGAGCTTCCATTTTTACTGTGTGGACACTGATGTACCATTTACAGGTCTATGAGTTATTAACAGGGACACAATTACTACTAACACTGTATTTTCCTGACAAGACTTGCTCCATGCATACTTAATTACACTCTCAGTTCTGTATAACAAGGCAACAGAATCATATGTGGTTTTGAAGGCAGCAACATTTCACTGCAAAAAAAAGTGTTTGGGGTTTTTTTTACATTTTAGAATAGGTGATGATTCTGGACAAAAAAAAAAAAACCTGTAGAGAACCCTTTTCAAGGTGAAATTATAACATTCAGTGCACAAGACACTGCTGAGGACGTTGTCCAACTCTGGGAAGTCCCATACGGGATGTCTCAAAATGGAATTGTGGTCTTTTTTTAGTTACTTCCCATTTTTAGAATGATATCTTTTAAAAGTCCCCAGTGTTACATGTTACTTTTTAATTAACTAATAAGAAGAGAAACCAAAAGCCACAAATACTTGCATACAATCACAGCCAAACAACACCTTTTCAGAATATAGAACTACTGTATTGGTTAAGGGAAGAAGCTGCAAATCAAGAAGTCCCCAGTTCAAATGCCATCTCTCAGCCATGAATTCACAGGGTAGCCTTGGGCTTTTGTCACATGGAGCTTTTATCCTGCGATTGAGATTGCTCCCTCACGGAAGTTTGCGGGCTCATTACATGACGCTGTGAACCTCCAGGGCGTCTCCTGCACTAAATGCCCTTTGTTCCATTTTTAAATAGATCTCAGATAATGAGCTATCAAATTACCCCGTTGTGTTCCACTTGAGTTCCCTCAGTGAAAAGAGGAAAAGCAGCAAGAAAAGCAGCAAGATCAATGAGAGATAATGGAAGACTCAGATAGGGGGAGAAGGAGGGGGAAAGGGGAGGGGGGAAAGGAAGCAGGTGAAAAAGGGAGTCGTCGTGATCCTGCATGTAAAACAGAAGCAGAAAGCCCGGTTTTAAATGCAGGCTTTTAGGCTGGTGTAGAGATGCCCTTGGGCAAGCCAATCTCTCTTTCAGCTTTAGCTCCTCACATGCCATATGGGGAAAATAATCCTGACCCAGTTTCAATTACTGAGGTAATGTACACATAGTACCTCGAACACTCAGAAAGCACCACCTGAATGTAATCACTGCTGTTCCAACAAAACCTAATTACAAAAGGAATACTGCATTTAAAATCATTTCAGTGCATTTTTCCCATTGTAGTGAAATATTCCTTCAAGTTGTCAGTCAACCAGATTTTGTGTTGACCAATAAAATGAACTACAAGAATCTACAGAACTGTTTTCAGATGATCAGGAGTCTTACAAGCCAGTTCACTGAGCTGGGAACAGAGAGATCTCCCCATCTGCTGTTCAGAAGATCCACAGACAAGGCCTGAGAATTTACTACTGCAGCCTTCCCTAACCTGGTGTCCTCCAGCTGTGTTGGACTACAACTCCCATCAATCCCAGCCAGCATGGTGCCCTCCAGCTATGTTGCAGTGATAAGGCTCAGAGTCAAGTAACTTGGCCAACAAACTGAGTACAAGGCAGAGATGAAGTCTGTACCAAAATGCCAAATCACATATTTGTCCCCACAAAGCACAACAAAATATCAATTTTGCACAAGGGAAACTGGTGGTAGTCCAATTAAAACTGTTTTTAATTTTTAAAATCTAACAAGGATTAGTGCTCAGTATATTGCTGAGGTCCCCAACATGGTGCCCGTGGGCTCCAAGGAAGGTGTCTGTGGGTAACATGTTGGGGACTTCAGCAATATATAGAGTAGTCATCAGCTCATGCTGCTAGTCAGTGGAAAGCTAGGCCAAATCAAAATGTCTTCACTGCTCCCTGAAAGGCAAGCAGTGAGGGAGCCAATGCAATCCCCTTAGCAAGAGAGTTCCACAGATGTGGTGCCACCACAGGAAAGGCCCTGTCCCTCGTTCCCACCAATGTTATAGACATCATGCGGATGCCACCAAAATGGCTTCCTCAAAGTGGCAAGTCCCTGGCTCAAAATGTTTAGCAGAACTTATTGAAGCTATTGTGTAGAGAGCAGCCATCTCAACTCCACAACCCCCTCCATATATCTGGTTGCTGGTAAGTTGTTCCTTAACTTTGCAGACCAGCCAGGGATCACTTGCCACAGGAAGCTATTTTCAGCAGCATTTCAGGGGCACGGGGGGGGGGGGGGGCTGTTTGGAAAAGGCAGTAGTAGAAGCCAGCAGCATGCAAATAGGAAGAGAGATTATTTAAAGACCAAGAAAACAAATACACAACCATGTGAATGGAGATTGCTGGACAATACTGAATGAAAACTGGTGTGAGTGAGCAGTTACTGAAATGACAAAAGGTACCAGGAAGAACAAAGCAAATTTGAAAGGCATTGTATGATCACATTCTTAAGGCCAGTAAACAGACAGTCCAGGCATGTAAGTTCTATATGTGTCAGGACACAGGAACAAACCAGCTTTACATGCCTATTCCCACTTGCAAGTATAACCTTTAACATGAGCACATAAACACCTAGAGGTGTAGTCCTGCTCATAGGATGCAGCCACCCCTTTTCCGCAATAGATGGATTGTATCAGCAGGGCTTACGTTTGTAGGCATTGGCCTAAGCAAGCTAAGATTCGAATGTAACCTGCAAGGGTGTGCAGATCCTGTGTGCTGCTGCACAAAGGGGTCTGTAGAACTGGGCAGTGTGTGAACTAGGAATAGACAGATCTATCAGTCTCTGTCTTGCTGAGATTGTCTTTTCTTTTTTTTTAGGTCAAGCTCATTCGTGCCTGTTTCTGCACAGATGTGCTATGTATTTTTTTAAAAATCTGTATGGAAACTCACTTTTGGGGTGTGCATTTTTCCTAATGTATGTATTTTTGTGTGCAGTTTTGAACATATACTTTTTTCTCAAGTACTTTACATTGCTGAAATGCAGTTTTGTGCACGCTTTCCCTAATATGTGCCATTTGGGGGTGTGCATTTTCTCCAAGACCAGCTGCAAGAGAAAGAATGTGAAAACAGGATTCTGAAACACAGCTCTGTCTCAGCTCACTGAAAAGCTTGGGAGGTGCAAATTTGGTAAATCCATTTTTAAAAAAGTTGATGGAGTGAATGTCTCACCCAGCCCTAGTGTGAAGCAGCCCATAGAGTGAACTATGACTAGGGCTTCTCAAATCAGTTTTGTTTACAGCCTTCTAATTAATCATGTGTCCTAGGATTTGAAGTATTTTTTTTATCTTAAACCTCTGGCATTTGTAGCTTCTCAGTACCAGAGGAGGTGGTTGGGATGTGTGGATAAATATATCCATTAACTATCTACGCTCAATTGTACTTGAGGCACGTATAAGGCAATATTCTGTATCATTAATTTTATGTTTGGAGAACAGTGGCAGAGGCATCACGGCTGTAATTACCTCTTTGAAGCTAATTATGCTTGTCAATGCATACTAGGAGTTCTACCCTACCAAAACTCAGAAATTTATTTTGACATCCGTTGGTATGAAAACAGATCTGAATAGCCATTTTAAGACTGCCATTTTCTTCTCCTGTGGCCATTATCACAGATTTTTTTGAAGACCATCCAGTGCCAGAGTTTATGATAATGTTCTCATAAATATCAACTTTTGGGGACAAATATGCCAGGATGTCACACACTTGTTAGGTTCGTGAATTGTGGGTTGGGACCAGGAGGGGAGGGGCGAACAGGATTGCAAATGCTGGGACTGAAGTACCTGAACTTACGTATGAAACTTCCCTAAACTGAACTGTTTAGGAACAGACTGTTGGCAGTTATGGATGGGTGAGCAACCTAATGTTTGTCCTGGAAATCGATCAAACCCTTTGAGCATTGCTGTTGAACACTTGGAAACCATCAAGGGGTTAACAAGTGATCAAAAGGAATGCTCAAAAGGCTGATTGATGCCAGCTTTCTGTTACTTCCCCCACCCCCCAAAAAAACCCTCACTTTGGAGAAGGAGAAGGAGTTAACAGCCAGTGGAGGACTCCAATGAAGACTGGAGCATCGTTTGCCTCAAGGATCATGGGACTGAATTGCAATGATCCATGCTGAAATATGTCATTTGTAATTGTAGTTCAACCCCATGATACCTTGAAGGAGGAGTGACCCTCTAAAATCTTTAATATCCCCCTGCCTGGATCCACAAATGATCACATGCAGTACCAGGATAAATTCTACTGCAGCCTTTTCCAAACAGGAGCCCTCCATATGTGTTGGACTGCAACTCCCATCATTCCCAGCCAGTGTGGCCAATGGCCATGGTGGCTGGAAATGATGGGAGTTGAAGTCCAACACAAATCCAACACAGCCAGAGGGCACCAGGATGGAGAAGGTTGCTCCACTATTTCAGGCTGGGGATGAAAGAATCCCCAGGCACTCACCCACCAAACGGATGACTGATGGAAGGCAGGGGGAGTTCAAAAGATTTGGAAAACACTGGCTTTCCTGGAATAAACTAGGGGAATGGTATTAAAGCCACCAGAAATTTCTAGTCATGCTGTAATTTCCCACTTATTCAAAATAAGCACCATTTCGTTTTATTAGTTGCCATTTGTTCTGCTTCATAAAACCCAAGGTTTTCCCATTGCAGCTGAAAACCACAGTGGCCTGTTTTGACATTTCATTGTGCTATTGGGAAACAGTTTAGTTAAAAGGAGAAACTGGCTGCCTGAGTTTCCAAAATTAGTCTTGTTGTCATGTGAGTTTCAGCCTGCTTGCCTTGTTGTCATGATTACATCAATGAGTGATGTGTATTCTTGCAATATCACAATGTTTGCCACATTCGATTACTTTTGCACTGAATTGGCTCCATTCAGACAATGTATTGCATTCTACCAAACCATCTCAAGTAAATGCATGTATAATCTTACAACAGCAGATATGACCTAGAGTAAAACACACATGCAGAGAATGATTTGTGTACCTTTAGGACTTCCAAGCCCATGATGCAGTGAAAATTAGAGCAAAATACAAAAACTTCCAGAAATATTAACTGAAATGACCAGTTGACAATAGTGAGGGAATAGCTGTGCCAACAGAATCAAGTCAAATGTGAAACTTCAGGTGGGTTTTCTGCAGAAATCTGCTTCTTGCAACTAAAAATAATCACAATGGAACACCACCTGGAGATTTCCAGATTAGTAGTTACCACCTCTCATTTTTCTCTTGCAATTCATGAGCACCTTATGTAGCCAATGCAACAACTGGCCTAGAGAGCTCTTGCTTTGGTCTGATTTTGTGATATGCCCCTAATCTCCATCTGGAGTGCTGCAAAACATACAGTCAGGGCCAGAAATATTGGAACAAGGATAACTGTTTTGGCAGTTGGCCTCTGTACACCACCACATTGAAGTTGAAAGGAAATACACCCAGATGGGAGCGAAGTCAGGACTTTCAGCTGTAATTCAAGGGGTTTGACAAAAGTGGGGCACTAACCATTCAGGAAGGATAGCCAGTGGCATACACCCCCCCCCCCATCATTGGTGGCTCATAAGTAATGGAATGAATGGCTGGCAAGCAGCTGCCTGGAGGTGGTTCTGAGTGTTACATTTGCATTTGGTAGCTGTTCACTGGAACTCCCAACATGAGGTCCAAAGAGGTGTCCATGCGAGTGAAGGGGGCCATCATTAGGCTGAGGAAACAAAAGAAACCCATCAGAGAGATAGCAAAAACAGTGGGAGTGGCCAATACAACAGTTTGGAACATCCTGAAAAAGAAGGCATTAACTGGCAAGCTCAGCAACAGCAAAAGGCCTGGAAGACCACAGAAGACAACTGAAGTGGATGACCGCAGAATTCTGCTCATGGGGAAGAGGAACCCTTTCACAACATCTAGCCAGGTCAAGAATGCTCTTGCGGAGGTAGGCATGCCATTGTCAATATCTACAGTCAAGAGACGGCTTTATGAATGTAAATACAGAGGCTTCACAACAAGGTGCAAACCACTGGTAATGCTCAGTAACAGAAAGGCCAGATTAGCCTTTGCCAGCAAACACCTAAAAAAGCCTGCCCAGTTCTGGAATAAGATTCTTTGGACTGATGAAACCAAGATTAACTTGTACCAGAATGATGGGAAGAGAAAAGTATGGAGAAGGAAAGGAACAGCTCATGATCCAAAGTATATCACATAATCTGTCAAAAATGGTGGAGGCAGTGTTATGGCATGGGCAGGTACGGCTGCCAATGGAGCCGGGTCACTGGTATTTATTGATGACCTGACTGCTGATAAAAGCAGCAGGATGAATTCTGAAGTTCTGTATTGGGCTATACTTTCTGCTCAGATTCAGCCGAATGCTGCCAAACTGATAGGACACGGCTTCATATTGCAGATGGATAATAACCCAAAACATACAGCAAAAGCTACCCAAGAGTTTCTCAAGGCAAAGAAGTGGGATGTTCTTCAATGGCCAAGTCAGTCACCTGATCTCAACCCAATAGAGCATGCTTTTCACTTACTGAAGACAAGACTGAAGGCAGAAAGACCCACAAACAAGCAGCAGCTGAAGGCAGCTGCAGTAAAGGCCTGGCAAAGCAACTCAAGGGAGGAAACTCAGCATACGGTCATGTCCATGGGTTCCAGACTTCAGGCAGTCATTGACTGCAAAGGATTTTCATCCAGGTATTAAAGGCGATCCTTAAGTTTGAGATGATGTTGGTTTGTTCCATTACTTATGAGCCACCAACAACGGGGGGGTATGGCACTGGCTGTCCTTCCTGAATGGTTAGTGCCCCACTTTTGTCAAACCCCTTGAATTACAGCTGAAAGTCCTGACTTCGCTCCCATCTGGGTGTATTTCCTTTCAACTTCAATGTGGTGGTGTACAGAGGCCAACTGCCAAAACAGTTATCCTTGCTCCAATATTTCTGGCCCTGACTGTATATCCACCATAACAACAGTATTTGAGCAAAGTAACATCCAACTTCAACAACACAATCAAACGCCACTTTCCCAAACTGTGTGTAGCATTTTCCAAACTTGTGGCAAAATGAGATAGAAGACAGTTTTTAATCTAGGTTTTGAGACACACAACAGATTAATCCAAACAGTAATTTCATACTAAACTTATTTTAAAGGAGAAGGTGGCAAGATTGATGACAGGAACCACAGAGTGAAATAGCTCCAAGTCCACCTCCTGGGAAGGTCTGGATGGCAGAACCACCGTGTAATGCTGCTGTAAAGAAATGTAAAGTAAGTACTATTTTCTGTTTTCTGTCTTACACGTGTGAGTTTTGTTTTCATGCATTTGATTTCACTCCACAGTGGGTCCACGGCTGGCAGCTGTGGCTAAAGCTAAAAAAAAAAAAGTCACACTGTTTTCAGATTTTCCAGTGTTCAGAATCGGCGCACTGTTACATAAGTAAATGGCCTGAAAATGAAATCCCACCAAGCATGGGGTTTCCAAACTCTTGTTTTTTATCTTGAAACTCAACAACACTCAGAGTGATAACTTAGAGCTAAATCAAACCTTACTTTTTGAACTCCAGTGTTCAAAATGTGCATGTGTTTAAATGACAAGTGTGGCACCATCAGTTGTGAATGGCTCATGCATGTTTAAGTGAACAATTTCCCCTTTAGTAAACATAAAAGTGGCATTTTACATTTGATGGTGCTGTGCTGTTTTTTTGTTTTATGATGCCCCAATCCCAGACATCATGGATGGGGATTCAGAGGCAAAGAATCACAGTTGTGATCACAGAGCAGGAAGATGCTACTGCACTTTTGTCCTACTTGTAGGGTTCTCACATGTAGCTGATTGGCCACTGTGTAAACAGAACGCTGGACTAAATGGACCCTTGGTCTGATCTAGCATGGCCCTTCTTATGTTCTTAAGGGTAAATCTGCCTTATGAATCCAAGATATCCCAAGGTCCAATCTCATGGAAAGCACTCTGTAGGCCATCCAAAAGAGGGGGGGGGTGACTCTGCCCCTGAGGAACTAGCACCCACAGCTCCATCACCTGTCTTCTCCAGCTGCGCAGGGCCAATCAGTACCCTGTGAGCTACTAGCAGAAAAGACAGAGGCATGCTCCGAAGCCACCAAACCCAGGGACAGTGCAAGGCTCCAAGCCA
Source organism: Heloderma suspectum (assembly GCF_057233095.1). Lineage (NCBI taxonomy): Eukaryota > Metazoa > Chordata > Lepidosauria > Squamata > Helodermatidae > Heloderma > Heloderma suspectum. The sequence goes on along the minus strand of NC_139460.1, from coordinate 196,029,014 downwards.
AAGCTCTGCCCCCATAAATTCCGGCAAGCCTTCTGCTCAGGGGTGGAGCCTGAGCATTCAGCAGGGCAGGTTTGCTATTTTGTTGCTTAACCCCTTTTAAAGCAAAGTGCCTGGGAGTACTCCTAGGTCCTACAAAACTCAGCCTCTCCATGCTATCTAGTTCCTGTGCCCTGGATCTGGTCTCTGGTGCCCAGTAGGTGCTTGTTCTGGCCAGGCCCCATTTAAGCTCCCCTTGGTGCCCTGTAAGTTCTCAGCTCAGCCAGTATGAGACCATTTTGCCACCGAAACTCAGGCCAAACTAACTGTGAAGTGAGAGATGGCCCATGCAAATCACCCATCTGACATTCCTATTAGCCGTACAGGGAAATACATACAAGCTTCTATATTGTGCTTGCATGGTTTTCCCTCCTCAGCTATTAGGAGCGTCAGGAGGGTGATTTGGATTGGAGCAATGCATGGGGGGAGGGTTAGATCTCCCTTCCCCAGTGCCATGATCCTGATCCAAATTCCCCCATCCTGTATGCTCACAGCTACTTTTAACAAAGGGAGGGAGCTGTATTGGGAAGTACGTTCATGTATCTCCTCTGTTACATTTAGTTTTACCCACACATATGTTTTGTACCAGTGAAGCCAAGTGCCAATCAGCCCACGTATTTTATTTATTTATTACATTTATATCCCGTCCTTTTTCCTCCTAAGGAACCCAAGGTGGCGTACACAATCCTCCTCCCCTCCATTTTATCCTCACAACAATAACCCTGTGAGGTGGGTTGGGCTGAGAGTCTGTGACTGGCCCAAAGTCACCCAGTGAGCTTCCATGGCTGAGTGGCGACTAGAACCCAGATCTCCCAACTTCCAGTCCAACACTCTCACCACAGCAAAGTGGTGACAGCAAAATGTATGACAGCAAAGCCCAGTTCTAAGATGGTTGTGGACATATGAAATTTCTTCTCCTTCAATATTTGTTTATTTTATTTGCCATGTCAAATGTTTGGGTTGTCATTCCACTGATGGAATCTCTTTGATCCAATGGAGGCTTCTATCAGTAGAACAAGGATGGAGGCAATTTTTGGTGATTCCACTTCCCACTTGCAGTTCCCACCTCCTGGAGAAGATTTGGGGGGCATGGGAGGCTGTGGGGGAGGGAGAAATCACCAAAAATTGTTTCCCTCCTCTTTCCATTGATGGAGGACTCCAGTGGATCAAAGAGCATCCCATCAGCAGAGTGGCTCCAGTTGTATGCAAGCTATTTATGTTTTTACCAAAATCTCAATATAGGTGCTTCTTAAAAATTGCATATTTCTATCCTAAAATACTTACAATGTAATTAACAAATAAGTAGCATTTCTTCTTAGAAAAACCATCCTTTTACTTTCCTTAAAAAAAAAAAAATCCCTAGTACAATAACACACCAGGACCAAGGAAGCCTCAAAGTGACAAAGAAATATTTAACTTGCTCTCCAAATGATTAAGGTTTCCCCTCACCAATTAAAACTGTCTCCCTTTTGATTAATCAACTAACGCTTGAGTTGTGTAATCAATTAAATCAATTCAGACTTGTAGCCCTAATTACAAGTATTACAAATGTTTGCTAGAGATGTCAATCTGAGACATGGTGGTGGTAGAGGTGGAAATCTGTAAAAATAATAATAACAGAATAGTGATAGAGTGAGGAAGGTTTAAAAGGGTATTAGAATGTGATATGGGAAAACGAGTCTTGTAGCAACTTGAAGTTTATTACGGCATAAGCTTTCATGGACTTGAGAGGGGCCACTTCATAAGTTGTGTGGAGCATTATAAAGAAGCCTAGGTCTGCTTTGCTGCAATGATATACCAGGGCCCAGGAAACATTTGTTCAACCTCTTTTCAAGGCAGCATTTTAGATGTTTGAAAACTGCTATTATGACTCCCCTTAAATGTCCTTCCTCTATATTAAACACACCCAGGCACACCAGGCATTTTTTTTCACATAAACCTTTGATCACTGTTGCTGCTTTTCTCAAAATTCTCTCCTAGTTGTTGCTCTTCTTAAAATATAGCAAACAAAAATGGGCACGTAACTATAGCCAATATGTAACCATTGTTATTTGCTGCAGCCTTGAAGGCTGTTTTATTATTGTTGTTGTTGTTTTTCAGTGTTTTCCCCTTTCCATTTCTCTTTTCCTTTCCCTGTTTCTTTTAGTTCTCCTATTTCTTGTTATTAGTCAGATATATTATTTGTGATTTTCCCAATATTCAAACCTTTGATATGACACAGATAAAAATAGGTGTACCATTGTGTCCTGTAACATCTCTATTCTCACACCAAAGATCAGCGCCTGATCATGATGGTAGGCTCTGAACTACATAATGCCTGAGAGTTCATGCCTGAACAACAACAACAACTATTATTATTATTATTATTATTATTATTATTATTATTATCATCATCACTTCCCAACCACAAAAAGCAGTCTCAAAGCAACTTACATACACAAATACAGAAATCCATAATTAATTAAACAAAACACCCAACATCAATATAAACCACAATCTGCACAACATGCTGATACGCACTAGATTCAAGACATATCTGCCCCCCATACCCAAGATTCAACTTCTAGACACTATGGGTAGAAAGCAGAAACTTCAAAACTGGCAACTCTGGTGAACATGTGTACACATTAATGAAAGTTTTTAAGGCATCCCCAACATTTCCCCCAAAGGGAAAGCAGTGAGGTACAGACACCAAAACATTCACGCTGTTTCTTGTAAATAGGAACCAGTGGAGCATATGGTATTATAGCTGAAACTTCCCCAAACGTTTTTGGTGCTTCGAATGTTTTGGATTTCAACTCCCATGAGCCCCAGCCAGCATGGCCAATGGCCAGGAATTCTGGGAGCTGTAGTCCAAACCATCTGAAGAACACCAGGTTGAGGAAGACTGTTATAGATGAGGGGCCACAACAGAAGTGAAGCCAAACATGTCACTTAGAAGCTCATCACAGTTTTTTATATATATATATATATATATATATATATATATATATATATATATATATATAAAAAACTCTACGCATTGTTTTTTATCAAAACCACAGTACCCAGGGAGGGGAAGGTTTAGCTGTTCCCTTCCCAGTCACTATCCCAATGAAAATTCCCTCCCCCCTGCTCCCGCTATAGCCCTGGAAAAGAACTTTCCTTTTTCTGGGACTAATAGCATCAACGGGGGCGGGGGGGATTTTAATCAGGCTCATGGCTAGGGAAGGAAGTGTTTAAACACCCCTCCCCATGCACCTGCTGTTAGTTAATAAAAACCTGATGTGCTTCTGAGTCCCATGTCAGAATGCATTTGGTGTCTTATCTAATTTGGCCCTAAGGCTCCCGTTAACTTAGAAATCTCCTTATTTCCAAGCAAATATCCATGAGATTAGACTGCTGATCATGAGTGCATATCAGGCTAGGGATGTTGGAGAAATCTGCCACCCACTCCAGTGAGGCCGGATTCTTTGGAATCTGGCCCCCCGGAGTCCGTGGCGGAACAGACTACCCCCCCACACACTGCCACCCCCCCGAAATCCCCCCGGGACGGGCCCTACCTGGCAGCAGATGCTCCAGGTCGGGTCGTCCTCCTTCCGCAGCCAGCCTGCAGAACGAAATGGTGGCCGTTGTAGCGGCTGCCATTTGCATCCCTGCCTTAGGCCATGATAGGCTACGTAAGTATTTACATAGCCTATCACAAAAAGAGCAGAGACGCAAATGGCGTAATGGGCGCCATTTGTGTCCCTGCTCTTTGCCATGATAGGCTACGTAAATACCTACATAGCCTGTCACGGCCTAAGGCAGGGACGCAAATGGTGGCCGGCGTAGCAGCCGCCATTTGAGTCCACAGCATGGCAGCAGAGGCCGGAAGTCCGGCTGCAGCCAGCCCTGGCTGGCGGCTCCACAGCTTTGCCGCAGAGCGGAGGCGGACAGGGAGGATTCCGGGGGGGGAGGGATGGATCGCCTCCCTCCCAGTGGATGCCCCAACCGGAACCAGGTAAGGGATTCGTACATCCCTATATCAGGCAAGAAAAGACTGAGTGGGTTGCCCTTATTTTCGCCGTAGTCTATGTAAACATTGACGTAGACTACAGCAACTAAATAAGGAACACGAATGGCGGCTCCCTATGGGGGCCGCCATTCGCGTACGCGCTTTTTTTTTTTTTTTTAAAGTCACCCGTGATAGGCTACGTGACGATTCACGTAGCCTATCACGGCTGACTTTGCAAATCTTGCCGTGATAGGCTACGTGAATCGTCACGTAGCCTATCAGGGGACGTGTTTTTTTTTTTCTTTCATTGCAATGGCGGGGGCGGCAGCCGGTCGAAAGACCAGCTGCCGCTCCCGCCCGCTCGAACACCGGACGAACAGCCAGCCGGACCCGCCGCCGGGAGGGACATTCAGGGAAGGTAAGTCCCGTCCCGGGGGGGGCGGGGGGGGCGGAGGATTTCTCCCCGAAACTTGTTCGGGGGGCCGAACACGTTGGCGCTCGGCCCCCCGAAGTTTCGGCGAGAAATTCTCCGCCATCCCTAGACCAAGGCATGTACTACTGATGGGAGCAGATGGTCGGGAAGGTATGGGTGCAGCCGCCGTATCAGATGGACTTGGTACAGCGCTGTCCAGCTCACAGCTGACACCTGAGCCTCCATGGACAGCTGGGAGTCTAAAATGACCCCCAGGCTGCGGACCTGGTCTTTCAAGGGTAGCTGTATCCCATTCAACACCAGGTCAACATCCCCCAGCCTCCTCCTGTCTCCCACCAAAAGTACCTCGGTCTTGTCAGGGTTCAGCTTATTCCTCCCCATCCAGCCACTCACTGTCTCCAGACATTCGGACAGGGATTCTATGGCCAACCTTGGTGAAGAGTTGAATAACAGGTAGAGCTGCATGTCATCCGCATACTGATGACACCACATCCCAACCCTCCTGATGATAGCCCCCAGAGGCTTCACATAGATGTTAAATAGCATCGGGGAGAGGATGGAACCCTGTGGTGCCCCACAAGTGTGTGGCCACGGGTCCAAAACCTCCTCTCTCAGTGCTACCTGCCAGAGAGGAAGGACCGGAACCACTGTAATATGGTGTCTCCAATGTCCAACCCCCTCAGGCAGTCCAGGAGGATACCATGGTAAATGGTATCAAAAGCCACTGAGAGGCCAAGGAGAACAAGGAAGGAGCATTCACCCCTATCCAAAGCCCTCCTCATATCATCTACCAAGGCCGTTTCTGTCCCATGCCCAGGCCTGAAGCCCAATTGAAATGGATCTAGATAATCGGCTTCTTCCACATGTGCTTTCAACTGCATCACCACCACCCGCTCATTCACGTTGCCCAAAAATGGCAGATTCGAGACTGGGTGAAAGTTGTTCAAAACCTGGGGATCCAAGGAGGGCTTCTTTAAGATTGGTCTTATCACTGCCTCCTTGTGGGCTGATGGCATCACTCCCTCCTCAAGAGAGGCGTTCACCACAGCCCTGATCCCCTCACCCAGCCTCTCTCTGCAGCTCATAATGAGCCAAGATGGGCAAGGATCAAGTAAGCAGGTGGTCAGCTTTACAGATGAAAGCACCTTGTCCACTTCATCAGAAGGAAGAAGCTGGAGCCGATCCCACAAAACCGGTTTTCCACGGACCGCCTCTTGCTCACTGACTGTATCCATGGCACACGGAATAACACTCCTAATCTGATCCATTTTATCTGCAAAGTGCCTTGCCAAGGCCTTACAGGAGGCCTTAGAATGCTCCAGCGGAATGTGCCACTGGACCAACGAGGCTCCGGACCACCTGGAACAGCCTCCTGGGACAGCACTCTGCGGAAACAATAGAGGCAGCATAATATTCCTTTTTTGCTGCCTTCACCGCCATGTGATAGGCTGAAGATACAGCTCTAGCCTGTGTCTGATCATCTTCAGAGTGAGACTGCCGCCACTAGCGCTCTAGCTGTCTCACCTCCTGTTTCAGGGCTTGTAACTACAGATTGAGCCATGGTGCAGTTCAAACCCTGTTCAGGGGGAGAGGGCGTTTCGGAGCCACCCGATCTAATGCCACCAGGTTCTTGACTGAGTGGCCATTTGCATGCGCCAGAAAATCCCCAAGCGCATTCAGGAATCCATTTAGATCCATAAGATGCCTGGGGTGGACCATTTTAATGGGTCCTCCATCCCTGTGGAGGGATTGTGGAACCAAGAAGTCCAACATTTCCAGACAGTAATCTGGCCATGACAAGGGGATGGTGGATATACCTCTGACTTCCAGATCACTCCCTGCTTCTCCAAAAACAAACACAAGGTCTAGCACATGACCGGCTACATGGGTGGGCCCAACTGGAATAGGGTACAGCTCCCAGGAAGCCATGGTCTCCATTAAGTCCCAAGGTGCCCCCATGAGGACGGCCTCTGAATGTACATTGAAGTCCCCCAACACCAATAAGTGAGGGGACTATACACACACATCAGAGACTACCTCAAGCACCTCAGCCAGGGAGTCAGTCGTGCAGCAGGGTGGGTGGTACATGAGCAGAATCCCCAGACTGCCTTTCGAGCCCAACCTCCAGTACATGCATTCAGCAACCTTGGTCTCCCAGAGAGGGGGTCTGGTGAAGACCAAGGACTCCCGGTAGATAACAGCCACTCCCCCTCCCCAGCCCTCAGCTGCTGTGTGTACGAAAATCCAGCTGGGCACATGGCCGCAAGAGTTGGAGCAGCGGCCTCAGCCAGCCAGGTCTCCATAATACATGCCAGGTCTGCACACTCATCCTGGATCATGTCATGGATGAGGGATGTTTCTGGATAACAGACCTGGCATTGAAAAGCAGCAAACGAAGGCCAGAAGATGGAGTCACGCCTCCCCCAGCCATCCTTTGGCTCTGGACAGGCCCGGAACAGGGGACAGATATTACACACCTCTCCCTTGTTCCCCTTACCTGGCATGGCCTGCCTCCAGTGCTCTGCCAGCACCTGCTGCCCAGATTCTGTATAGTCTGGCCCCCAACACTCCCCCCACCGCCTCTGTCAGATGGACACATGCCCCCTCGCTTCCGCCTGTCAGGCAGGCTACCCACCCCTAAAAACACAACAAAATCCCCCCAAAACCCACCCCCCACCAACTGTTAAACAAAAATCAACAAAATACATCCCCTTTACAGATACTGGCTCTCCCAGACTACCTCAGCCAGCCAGCTTGTATAGTCCTTCCAAGAAGGGCAGGGGGAGGTAGTCAGTACAGCTGGCTCAGTAACTGGGGGTCTGGTCCTTCAGGGAATGGCGGACTGCCAGGGAGAAGTCCACAGAGAGCAGTGGTGGTGGTGATGGCGGCACCAGCAGCAAGCAACAGCAGCAGTGGGCACGCCCTCTTCCCTGGGTGGTGGCTTCTCCTACAATAGGGTGTCCGGGTGCCCTACTTTACAGAGGACAGTCCTCTATTTGAAGGGCTGTTCTCCATTTAAAGTGCTGTCCAGTCCAGGCCCAGCTTAAGTTCCTTCTTAAAGGAACTTCTTATGGTTCCTTAAGAAGACAGAGCAGGGGCTGTGGAGCTGCTCATCAATAGCTAGCACCTGGGCAGCAGACTGAGGAAGCACACCTCACACCTGGTCACAGTCTTCCCTACTATGGCAAGATGTATTGTATTTCTATTTAAATTATAGTCTTTCTTTCTAAATTTGCATCTATACATATAAATTAGCACATGCAAATTGCATGTAAATGCATGTCCTCTTTTTGGCAATGTGTAAATCGTCGCCCTATAGCCATACCTGAATCTGGAACTGGAGAATATGTTCTCCAACCCAGGTCCCCCACAGTCATTGTCTCAAGCTGGGAACTGCAGGAGCTGGGCCCTGAAGTGCAGCAAGCAGAAGGTACTCTTGATGTTCTCTGCTCTTGACTTGGTTAAGGCAGAAGTCCAGGCTTCTGGTATTTATACTAGGCCTAGTCAACCAAGAGGCTTCATACTTCCTGCCAATTGCAAAGGCTGATATTGCACATCGTGATTCTCTTATGTGCCTGAAGAGGGCGCTGAGGACTGACCATTCACACAGTCAACTACTCAATGGTAGCTAGGGATGGACAAACCCCTCTGGTTTTTTTCTATAAGGTTCAAATTTTTTCAAGCACAACTTCATTCCATCCCATTTCTGCACCCATTTGTGAATGCTTTTTTAAAATGTCCACACAGAATTGCATTTTTGCAATTTGCATGTTCTTCTTATATATTATACAAACAAAACTCTATATGATTTTCCCTAACATTTCCATTTTTGTATGCAATTTTCCCTAACGTACACAATTTTGTACACATTTTTATCAGATTTTTAAATCAGAGAACCATAGGACAAAATTCTGAGAAGTGTGAAAACTGAAAGATAATTGCTTTCTGGTTCATGTATTAGTTTGGGAAGTGCCAATTAGGTTGGTCTGCATAAAATGTAAACCAAGCAAATTTCTCCCCAGGTTCCCAGCCCTGCCTCAGACAAGGAGGTTCCTGTTTCAAGCTTTAGAGTTTAGCCTATTTAGCCACAAAGGAAAAGGGTTAACCAGCAAGTTTTGTTTCATCTTGCAACTCAAAAAGAGTGAAGTCCAGAGATCCTCTTAGCAACAAGTCGCAGCATGTGATTCTTACATAGTGGAAATTTGTGGCTGTCATGGTTTCCTCCTATACATTACCCACGCTAAACATGTTCTCTGCAGTATAAATACACACACAAACATAACTATGACTCTTAAACAGTAGTTCGGTCTAATCACAGCTAAAAGGAACAGACTTATTTTTCTTTATTCATCCAAATGAAACTTTTGTGTTTTAATTTCATTTGGATTAATAAAGACTCATTCCTTGGGACCTAGGTAAGTACACATAATTATAAGTCCCCTCTTAATTTATATTGCTAAGGTGTAAACATGAAAAGCAAGAGCATATTCAGGATCACACACTGAAACCAGGTTCAGACTGATTCATTGTCATCATGTCCAACCAAGAAATCCCGCAAAGTGTGATACTATGAAGAGGCTAAAATTCTAGGAGAGAATTTCACCACCAGCATCAAAACTAGCATTCTTTATTGTTCTTGGAGGCAAGCCCTGCCAGTTAAACCCATTTCAAAGCAGTTTCAAAATGGTTTACATTTGTGATGCAGAGGAGCCCAATAAAGAATAGTTCTAGCGCTACTTTCGTAACACTGTCCTTTCAGCCATGTGCCTGTATTTATTAATCTAGTTTTTGTAAAGATTGGACGAAGAGAATGGAAGTCTGAAAAAAAGTTGGAGGGAAAATGTGTACACAAATTCCAAGCCTAAGGGTGCAATCCTATGCAAGTTTAGACAGAAAAATGTCCTACAACTCCTGGGGATTGCTGGGAGTTGTAGGACTTTTTTCTGTCTAAACTTGCACAGGATGCACCCTAAATCTGATTAAAATGTGGATGGTGTTTCAGATATTTCTCAGTTGGCCACAGGCTTCTTTTCTGCAGATTCTGTCTGCCAAGTGATCATTCCATCAGTTGCTAAGGTCTAAATAACTCAAAGTGGGAGAACAGTGACCCGATCTCCCAATGGTTGGGGTGTGTGTGTGTGCTTATTTATTTGTTTTACTTTCAAAGAGATACAGAAGGTTCCAAATTTGATCAGCACAGTGGTACCAATGAAGGGTGTTCAACCCATCGCCCCCCATGTAAAAAGCCCCATTAAAGCTGCTGTTAGCTCAACAGGGAGAGCGGAAAATACATAATAAATAGGCACTGTTGTGACTTTCTCACTTGTTTTTCTTTTCATGATTGGAGTGCCTGCCTGTTGGTTTTCTAATGTAGATAAGGCTACTTTTTTAAATTGTGGGGTGCATATACATTACCATACAATTGTTTAGGGCATATTTAACTGCAGGCTCCACACACAAAAATGATTGTTATGGGGCCCAGAAGTGCTGGGGTTGCTTCCCCTTTAAACACCTATGACTTGGGGAAAGGAAAAGGCAAGACACCCAGGCCGAGGGAAGAGGCTGGTGCTGCAGGGAGGAAGAAGGAGTTTCCCAATATGGGGTCAACATGAAATCACACAAAACCACAGCCCAGAATCCCCAGACACTTGAGTGCCAGATGTTGCACATGACATCTTAAGGAGGGATTATTATCCAAGCCAACCGTTAGTAGTTCCTCTAGAAATGGTAATATTTTATAGGCAGTTCAAGATGCTGCTTAAAGGCAAAAATGTATAGAGCCGCATTTGTTTTAATGGAACCAATATAGAGCCTCTGTTACCCTCACACACATATACCCACCAGCAGTAATACAAATCAACATTCATGTCACATCAATTAGCAAAGAGAGCTAAGGATGTATGCTGAAGCTCCAAGGCGAATTGGCTGATTTTATTAGATTTGTTGATTAGGTTAAAAGCAAGGGTCCATCTCTGACTTCTTACTGACCTGTCATGCACCCCCGGGAAATTCTGGAGAGTGGAGGGAAATCTGAAAATTATGACTGTGAGGAGATTTGGAGTTCCCTGGTTTGTTGTAGCCATTGCACACATAAGAATATGGATTTGCAAATTACAGCATCACCACAGATACTGCAAGCCAACAGCACTGACGGGAACAAGACATTATACAGGAAACACGTGGCTGCCACTAAAATGGCAGCTCTGTGTATCCCCATCCCATTGCCTCTGGAAACATCTAGTCATCCAAAACATGAAATATGCAATATGACGTCAACACGTTGCAACTTTTCCCTGCCTCACCGATTGCCACCAATTAAGTAGAGGGAAAGCTGTGTCAAATTGCACACTCTATGGTTTAGGCAACTGAGAGAGCAATCCTATGGTCCCTAGACAGTGTCTCGCCTTCAAGAAGGAAAACATGTGGGAAAGGTTATCTCAGAATAGAAAACCCATGTGGTTTTTGCCAAGAAGATCCTTAATAATTTAATGCAGGAAGGATTTGTGCTGGCAGTGGAACTGATAGGAGGGCTGACATCAGAGAGGCTAAGCTCTGATGATGTCACAGATAGCCTGGAGAGTGGAGGGCCCCAGAGTCAGGGTAGCTAAGGAAAGAGAGCAGGCACTGCTGTGACAGGACATTGAAGGAAGTGGGGGAAAGGCATTTAGGATGGAGACGTTAAGGGAAGGATGGGCCTTGGGAAAAGAAGCAGTGGGCAAAGAGTGAGAAGAGACAAGAGCAGGGGAAGAGGAAGAGGAAAAGGCCATGACTAAGAGTGGAGATGTGAATAGGGATGTCAGAGAATTCCGCCATGGATCTCAGTGAGGCCAAATGCCAGTGCATTCGGCCCCGTGAAATCCATGGCGGAACGAAGCCCACCACCCCACCACCCCACAAAAGGCACACGAAACGGAGCACTTACCTGGTGCTGTTCGCGTTGCTTTGCAAATGGTGGCCATGGCCGCCATTTGCTTCCCCATTTAGGCCGTGATAGGCTACATAAATACTTATGTAGCCTATCACAGCTAACGCAGGGACGCCATTTGCATCCCTGCGGAGGCCGTGATAGGCTACGTAAATATTTATGTAGCCTATCATGGCAAAAATAGGGAATGCAAATGGCAGCCCCCGTAGCCACCGCCATTTGCATTCCTGTTTTTTTGCCGTGATAGGCTACATAAATATTTACATAGCCTATCACGGCCAAAAACAGGAACGCAAATGGCGGCCGCCGTAACCGCCGCAATTTGCGTCTGCTGGCTCCACACACCTGCGAATGCACCTGGCCGGCAGCTCCACGGAGTTGCCGCAGAGCAGAGCCGGCCGGGTTAGGATTTCGGGGGGAGGTGCGGAGCGCCTCCCCCCCATCGCGAATCACCCCTGCGAAAAGGTAAGTGACTTTCTTACATCCCTAGATATGAAAGCTTGGGGGGGGGGTGAAGAAATGAGAAGAAAACCAGAACAATTTTAAAAGTAAAGAATTTCCCCAAGGCCTTTTGGAAACTTTGAAGAAAAAAAGAGAGGGTCCCCCCCACTCCTATCGTAATTTTTTCTAGGGATTTTCTGTTCCCCCCCCCCCAAGCCTTCACGTCTCTGAGGATGAGTTAGAAGGGGGGAGGGGAAAATATGATCAGCTACAGTAGCAACCTTAGGCCTATTTTTCCTGAGTGTTCATATTCTACATACTTCAGTTTCTGTACCACGACCCCCTAAGGTAAGCCACTGTTATCTTCATACAGCAGACAGGTTGGGGGCTGAAAGATAGGTCACCTAGGCCAGATCTATTCCTCGTGTCATATCCATACGATCCCATCATGGTGACGCTATATCCCTCTTGCGCATGTATGCCTCGCAGCACACACAGTGACATCTCTTGCAGTATTTTGGATAATACGGAATAAAAAGCAGGAAATATACTGCTAGAAAAGGAGTATACAGAGTGTGTAATGTGCCCCAATGGTTATCAATGAACTTCAATACCGATAAAAAGCACTAGGGTAGATTTCGCCCCGGTGAGGTCTTGTATGAGGTGGGCTTTGAAGAAGGGACTTCCCCAAAGATGTTCTGAGTCACTACATTACACCAACTTTCTTCAAGCAGAAAATGGTAAGATGGTTGCTTACAGATCATTCCTGCAAGATCTACATGAATGGGGGGGGGGGGGCACTACTCCAGCATGAAATTTGCCATGTCTATTTCTTGATGAAAACTGTTCAATTGAAAGAAAAACACTGGCTTGGAAACTCGTCCACAAGACAGTAATGTATGTAGCCCAATCGATTGGAACATAGGAATCCTCATTATACCATGACAGAGCATTCGTCCATTAGCTCAGCATTTTCTACACTGACTGCCTGTGGTTCTCCAGGGTTTCAGACAGGTGTTTCCAAGCCCCACTGAGAGGTGCTAGGAATATTGAACGTGGGACCTTCTACATACAAAGCATGTCTCCTACCACTGAGTTACAGCCCTTCCCCTAGGAGCACTTCCCTATAACATTTTTTTTGAATGAAATGTTAAGTCTGGGGGGTTATTAGCTGAAAACCTGCATACCCATTTCAGTAGTTCCTATTTAATACAGACCCTTTTGGGGTGTGAGATACAGGCTATAAATCAACAGTAGAAATGGTTGAAAAGTGGTTTTCAGATTGTGTTCTGGGTAATTCCTGGGGTTCCTCAGATTGTATCAAGGATTCCTCAACAAAATCAGTAGAGGTGGACAAGCTTCCTCTAAAGATAGCGAGCCAATCTTCTCCTGTGATGTACAGCCATAGGGACCGTTGTTTACCCCAAGGCATGCTCTACATTCAGATTGATCAATGGTGAGGCCCAACTATATGGCAGGTATCCTCCATATTATACTAAGCTTACACACTTAAACATACCCAGAATCCTCTGCTGTGTGATGGGAGCTCTGTGTCAGAATTATAGGAAAATCAGCAGATGAGCTGACGTAGAAAAGGTTTCCCAAGGTAGAAAGTTTCAGAATAAGAATAAGGGCATATTTGATTATTATTTAACACAGTGGTTTTCACAGTTTAGATACAAAAGTCCCTTTTATTTATCCCCCCCACACACACATAAATTCAAGGTAATTTCCCTCTGCCAGCCACACCAGGTCCTACATGATAATGAGATGCAGTGAGCAGGCACAAACTAACACTTCAGGAAATATTAGCAATGTCTCCAGCAAAGTCAGTCCCCCCACACACACACTTCACTCTCTTCCCACCTCATCCACCCACGCATAACACCCACTCATCTGACATCATGAGCAGTGGTGTTTGGTTTTGTTCCTCTCTGTAATTTCCCTTTTTCTTTGTAGAGCACAGCAAAAGGAAAGCAAACTACTAAGCAGTTAGCCTCTGCACAAAGCAAAATGAAACATTGGCTGTGCTTAGTGGTGTGCAGCCTATGACTAGATAGTGCTCTAAGTGACAACGTGGGAATCACAAGGCTCCAGCCTGATGTGATACTAGTCCCTGGATTTTTCTGCTTTATGCATCAAAGGCTAAAGAAACATGAAACAGAACAGCCATTCCATGTGTTCCCTTTTAGTTTCACAAAGCTGAACACTGTGTGATGCAGGGCCTTACTGCTTCTAAATCTTGGAAGGACGAAAAGAGTCCAGGCCTGCAGCTAGCGGTGGAGGTAAGAGAAGCAAAGTCTTGTTTATTTAGCCCCCAGTTTCTAACAAGAGATGTGCCAGAGCTCAAGGGGATGTACTAAAAAGGACATCAAACGGCCATTGAAATGTTCATTCTGAATGGCCATAGGAAACCATTGCAAAATTGTAGAGACCATCTTCAAATCAAATTACTTGCAAGAGGTAAATATTAATTGCTCTTAGGAACAAACTCAAAATACTTGCTTACACAGTGGTTTTAGGGAATGAATCCTATAATTGATTACACAGCAGTTTCTAGGGATCATCTCCCAATACACAAGAAACTGGAATGCATTAAATCAAAAGAGACAGAAGGCTTACGTGCTGGTCTTGACATACCGTCTCCAAAAGCACTAGACACAGAATGAGGTGTGTTCCCCAAATTACTTGGGACACTTTATATGCTTGCAGATGCTTCTCTGCACCCCACCTCACCCCACCCCCCGCAACCTCCCCTTATGAATGGGATATCCTTCCAAATAGCCATAGGAAAGTATAGCATTGTTGCAAACAGCCCCACAGAAAAGAGTAGGAGCCATAATACTGCCCAACGCTGTAATGCAGGAGGAGTAGCCTCAAATCCCAGAAGAGTTCCAGTGCAATGGCCACTCCACAGCAATGGACTCCCTTCTGAATGGCCATAATATTCAGTTGTCATTCCAAATGGCCATAGGAATACACTGGATTCATATAAGCAGCCTCTCAAAAGAGAGCAGGACCCTCAATACTGGTCAAGGGAGCCCCCAAGAGTTTAGTCCCAAACACTGCAAGAATTCCAATCCAATGGCCCCTCCACAGCCCCAGTGGCCTCTCCAAAACAGTTTGGATGGAGTGTTATAGAAGGGTCATGGAATGGGTATCCTGTTCTTTTCTGTGAACAACAGGTGAATTTTATGGCCATTTGAAAGGAGAGGCCCTAGCTGTAGAAGAGATGTGGTGTCAGGAATATTTGTGTGCTTGGGGGTACTCCTCTGGTGCACCCATAAGTAGTATTTGGGCTCCTGGGCTATTCTGTGGGGCTGTTTATATCAGTCCAACACATTCTTATGGCCATTCAGAAGGACAGGTGAATCTTATGGCAATTCAGGAGGAGAGGCCATGGCTATGGAGAGCTCATTGCACTGGGATTCTTGGGGTGTTTGGGGTACTCCCTCAGGGAACTCTTGACCAGTATCTTTTCCTTGATGCTGCCTGTATCATTCCAACATATTCCTATGGCCATTCAGAAGGACATATTAATCTTATGGCTATTTGAAAGGAGAGGCCATAGCTATGATGACAGGGATGATGGCTGGGGATGATAGGAACTGTAGTCCAACACATCTTGAGGGCATGAGGTAGGGGAAGGTAGTTCTAGCATTTCAGGCTTCTATGCAAGGCTTTTTTTTATCATTGGGGCACCACCATTTGAATTTTTCTTGTTGTTGTTGTTCAGTCGTTCAGTCGTGTCCGACTCTTCGTGACCCCATGGACCATAGCACGCCAGGCCTTCCTGTCCTGCACTCTCTCCCGGAGCGTGCTCAAGTTCATATTCATTGCATCCGTGATGCTATCTAGCCATCTCATCCTCTGCCGTCCCCTTCTCCTTTTGCCTTCAGTCTTTCCCAGCATCAGGGTCTTTTCCAGGGAGTTTTCTCTTCGCATTAGGTGGCCAAAATATTGGAGCTTCAGCTTCATTATCTGTCCTTCCAATGAGCACTCAGGGTTGATTTCCTTTAGGATGGACTGATTTGACCTCCTTGCAGTCCAGGGCACTCGTAAGAGTCTTCTCCAGCACCACAGTTCGAAAGCATCAATTCTTCGGCGCTCAGCCTTCCTTATAGTCCAGCTCTCACAGCCATACATTACTACTGGGAAAACCATAGCTTTGATTAGACGGACCTTTATCGGCAAGGTGATGTCTCTGCTTCTTACTATGCTGTCTAGGCTGGCCATAGCTTTCCTCCCAAGGAGCAAGCGTCTTTTAATTTCATGGCTACAGTCACCGTCTGCGGTGATCTTGGAGCCCAAGAAAGTAAAATCTGTCACTGCTTCCATTTCTTCCCCTTCTATATGCCAGGAAGTGATGGGGCCAGATGCCATGATCTTAGTTTTTTTAATGTTGAGTTTCAAACCAGCTTTTGCACTCTCCTCTTTCACCCTCAACAAGAGGCTCTTGAGATCCTCTTCGCTTTCTGCCATTAGGGTGGTATCGTCTGCATATCGGAGGTTGTTGATAATTCTCCCAGCAATCTTAATTCCGACCTCTGATTCATCCAACCCGGCATTTCTCATGATGTACTCTGCATATAAGTTAAATAAGCAGGGTGACAATATGCAGCCTTGTCGTACTCCTTTCCCAATTTTGAACCAATCGGTTGTTCCATGTCTGGTTCTTACTGTTGCTTCTTGACCCTTGTACAGGTTTCTCAGGAGACAGGTAAGGTGGTCTGGTACTCCCATCACTTTCAGAATTTGCCACAGTTTGTTGTGATCCACACAATCAAAGGCTTTAGCGTAGTCAATGAAGCAGAAATAGACGTTTTTCTGGAATTCTCTTGCTTTCTCCATGATGCAGCGAATGTTGGCGATTTGATCTCTAGTTCCTCTGCCTCTTCGAAACCCAGCTTGTACTTCCGGTAGTTCTCGGTTCGCATACTGCTGAAGCCTAGCTTGTAGGATTTTGAGCATCACCTTGCTGGCATGTGAAATGAGTGCAATTGTGCGGTAGTTTGAACACTCTTTGGCGCTGCCCTTCTTTGGAATTGGAATGTAAACTGACCTTTTCCAGTCTTGTGGCCACTGTTGAGTGTTCCAGATTTGTTGGCATATTGAATGCAGCACTTTAACAGCATCATCTTTTAGGATTTTAAATAACTCGGCTGGAATACTGTCATCTCCGCTAGCTTTGTTGTTACTAATGCTTCCTAAGGCCCACTTGACTTCACTCTCTAGGATGTCCGGCTCAAGTTCAGTGACCGCACTATCATGGCTATCAGGGACATTCAGATCTTTCCTGTATAGTTCTTCTGTGTATTCTTTCCACCCCTTCTTAATCTCATCTGCTTCTGTTAGGTCCCTGCCTTCTTTGTCCTTTATCATGCCCGTCTTTGCACAAAACGTTCCCTTGAGATCACCAATTTTCTTGAAGAGATCTCTAGTCTTTCCCATTCTGTTGTTTTCCTCGATTTCTTTGCATTGTTCATTTAAGAAGGCCTTCTTGTCTCTCCTTGCTATTCTCTGGAACTCTGCATTCAGTTGGGTATATCTTCCCCTTTCTCCCTTGCTTTTCGCTTCCCTTCTTTCTTCAGCTACTTGTAAAGCCTCATCAGACAGCCACTTTGCTTTCTTGCATTTCTTTTTCTTTGGGATGGATTTCGTTGCTGCCTCCTGAACAATGTTACGGACCTCCGTCCATAGTTCCTCAGGCACTCTGTCTATCAGGTCTAATCCCTGAAATCTATTCCTCACCTCCACTGTATATTCATAAGGGATATGATTGAGGTCATACCTGAATGGTTTAGTGGTTTTCCCGACGTTCTTCAATTTAAGCCGAAATTTTGCAAGAAGCAGCTCATGATCTGAGCCACAGTCAGCTCCAGGTCTTGTTTTTACTGACTGTATGGAGCTTCTCCATCTTTGGCTGCAAAGGACATAATCAATCTGACTTCGATATTGACCATCTGGTGATGTCCATGTGTAGAGTCGCCTCTTGTGCTGTTGGAAAAGAGTGTTTGCTATGATCAGCATGTTCTCTTGGCAAAACTCTATTAGCTTTTGTCCTGCTTCATTTTGTACACCAAGGCCATGCCTGCCTGTTATCCCAGTGATTTCTTGACTTCCTACTTTAGCATTCCAATCCCCTGTGATGAAGAGGACATCTTTTTTTGGTGTTAGTTCTAGAAGGTGTTGTAGGTCTTCATAGAACCGATCAACCTCAGCTTCTTCGGCCTCAGCGGTTGGGGCATGGAAATGCTATACTTCTGGAACAGTGGTTCACACATACAGTCAACTCATGAAGAACAAAATATATTGTTCAGTGATGACTGTCATGTGAGACTGAGCCATCTCAGAAATAATATCAGGGGGAGAACTTTGATATCACCTGACACACCATACTTTTAAATGGAGTCAATTCACACATTCAGATGCAAGTCATCAAATGCAGGTACATGATGTGTGCACAGTGTTTACATCTTCTAGGTGGTTCAATATTTCTTAGATTGATAAAATGGTTTCAAACTCTTGTCGGAGCATTTCCTTCTTTTAGAATGAAAGTGGGGTGGGTTTTCGCACAAGGCATGAGACTGTAAAGGAAACACATTCATTATATGAGAAAGTGTAGTTGCACCTTGTCAGAATATATCTGCAGTGCCTATTAGCATGACAGTAACCTAGCCACAAGCCTAGATAACAGTCAGCTCCTAAAACCATGGTATTTCTTTCTTTTTAAAAAATTCCACAGCCTCATTTAGCATGAGCAATTCAGCTTAATAAGAATACACCCTAGTTTTTTATGCTTCCATTGTATTACCATTTCTGACTCTTGTAGCAATCAGATGTTTGCTCAAAAATGGATCTCCCCTCTCATCCCCTCCCCTCCCTCTATTTTTAAAGGTAATTCTAGCTTCTTTCGCTAGCTTATATACTAATTTGACAGGCAATATTTAAGAGTTCAGTGCAAAGGGAAAAGAGAAATACCGTAATTGATTCAGGGATCCATTTCCACCAGGCTTGCTTTCATTTTACTGCTGTTTTGCAGAGGTCCATAAGCATTTTGTTACATGCGGGCTGTCATAAAAAGACAAATACAGCCACCTCTTCTTTAGTAAATATCCTTCAGTTTAGTGTTTTTAAAAAATTAAAATGTTGTTCATGTCTTTTTGAGGGTGTTCAGTAAGCAAGCATCTCGCTTGAGAAACAGAATTGACCCTATAGAAGAATGTTTGCACCTAAGGGCTCATTCACACATGCATCTTCATCATATGTTGACCTGTATGTGTAAACAAGCCATCACAGACCAACCGCCAATGATGCAACTCTCACATTGCTTCAAACACAATACTATTCCATGGGGATAGTTCATATATTCATCTGTCAGTCATTGAGTCTATAGTAATAAAAAGGTGGGTGCCACATGCCTGTACATAGCATTATTCATTTATGCTTAACAGCTTGCAAATGAATGTGTTCATTCCATTGTGTCCAAGATTCTATGAAAATTCTGTCCACAGTGTTTGAGCTGCAATGGTCCATTCAGACATGCAAATCAGCAAGTGATGAACATGCATTTAGGATCCAGCCCTAAGTGACTAGTTCACCGCTTAAGTTCACTGCATTTTGCCTCTCACTCAGTGGGGCAATGACAGTTACAAACACCATAAGAGAGCATTCACTTCCATAATCATTTAAAAAACAATTGCCTCCATTTCTCTCCAATCACTTGCATGTTCAAGAGAAGTAGGGAATAATTGCACACATGCATATCATATCTCAGGTTTTCAAGATGGGCCACTACAAACATTACATATTCCCTCTTCCCGAACTTGTTGAAGTGACTGATAGGCTGGAAAGATGCATTAGGCAGCTATAATAACTTCCCCTGTGGCCAAATATATCTAAAAGAGAAATTGAGACAAACTGAAGAAATAAAGAGAGTGTAGAAGAACTTCATATCTGCTTGAAAAGGCTACCAGGAAATGGGCTAAAGAAGTGTCTTTATCTACTGCTAGTAACACAAAACTATTGAAGCATTCACCCTCTTTGGGTGGCTGAGAAGTCAATTAGTACAATCCTATGCAGATCTACTCAGAAGTATGTCCCACTGAAGTCAATGGGGCTTTCTCCCAAATAAGTAGATATAGAAATGCAGGCTTAGTATTCTATTTTAAAACAATTCTCTAAAAAACAAAGTTCTGTTGTATTTACAGAAGTATCCCCCCCACCCAAAAGAGAGATGCTCGAAATGTGTACAGCAACTTTGCACAACCGGGTGCCCTCCAGATGATTTGAACTACAACTCCTATCAGCCCCAGCCTGGCTGGGGAAGGCTGGTGTATACATTGGATTTAAAATGGGTTTTTTAAGTTTATTAATAAATGTTTCCTCTTACATTCATGGATACACACACCAATTTTTTGGTGCTACTTCTCTGTGCCTGGCAGAAATGAAAATAAAATCTGACTGGTACCCTAAATACACTTTATGTAAAAACAAGTTTTGTTGAGATCACTGGGACTTCTTGTAAAGTGTTTAGGATATAAATAGCTTTAGCACACATAACGGGATACAGTAGGCATGGGGAACCTCCACCTATGGGGGTTCCTCATCCAACCCACTAGTTTCTTCCCCAGGTCTCCCCCTTTCCCCTGGCAGGACAAAAAGGCTCCCTTTCTTAGAGCTCAGCAAGGAAAGCTCTTATCTCCAGTCAGGAGATGATTGGAAATAAGAGTTTTTGGGGGAGAGGGGGTGAGGCCCGGGGAGGAAGCTACTGAGTCATTTAGGCCTGGTCCCTTCTGAGTAGACATGCAGAGCTGTATCCTGCTGAGTAGGCTTAAAATTGGTAAGAATCACATTTTGGCTCTGCCCTCACTGTCTTTGGACCTGCCCACAGATGAAATGTTGCCCCTGAGATCTTTCCCAGATTGGAATTTGGGCCTTGAACAGAAGAACGTTCCCCTAGGATATAGGATTGCAGACTACAGGAAGCTTCTAATCTGAAAACAAACAGCATTTTGTTATCCAAACTGATGCTGCATGTACTACTTTGACACATAAATGGGAGGCCCAGTCCAGGGACTTCTGCATCCCAGCTTAGTGCTTTTTTATCCCAGGCTTGTACCTTGAGATCTGGTCACTTGTGGTGAAACAAAATGGTCTCTAAGCAATCAAGTGGGAAGCATTATAGCTAAGACATTTGCAGGCCACAAATAGCTGGCACAGGTATGAGTTGATGGGTTAGTAAACATTTTGCTTTATCTTGCAAAAAGTTGATTCCACTGGCCAGAACTAGAAAGTCACTCAGATATGTACGTACTTAGCATTTATACAGAACTTTGTCCCAATGTCATTTTCTTTGATTAGACCCAACCATGGCAGGAAGGGCAGTTTGGATTAGGGCCACAGTGTCAGGGGAGGGTTTTTCTCCTTTCCCTTATGCAGTTTCCCCAAATTAAATTGCCGCTTCAAACAAAGCTACTGTTAGTTACAGACTCTGGAGAACAAAGACATATACTCATATTGTATCTGTCTTCCCCACCCCTCCTACTTTACAGCTATTAGTAGCTTCAAGGGAACAGTTTAAGTCATGGAAAAGTGAAGCGGGAGGATAAAGGCTTTAGCCCCCAGTGCTGAGGGCTCCGATGCAAATTGGAAGTCCTGTGGCTGCTTTTTTGCCACAGCAAAAGACATTGAGATATCCAGTCACACATCTCCCATATCACCTCTGATGTGGCCTTATATAAACTTTGCAACAATTCTGTAATGAAGATCAGCATTATCATCTCCGTGGTGCCGGGGGATGAGGTGTGGGGGATAGGAGACTATGGCTTGCCCAAGGACCCCAAATAAGTTCATGCCAAAATCCAGATTTGACCTGTGGACATCCTGGTTCACAGTTCAGCCACCATGTGCCACTAATTCTCAGTGAGGGATGCGAAGCGTGCAAGGGTACATTTTTTGCAAAATGTAACCAACAAAGGAGAGACCGAGCCCTGAGTACACCAGGACGAGGAGCGATCCTGTTTTGCTGGTGTGCTCTGTTCACTTTCTCCTCGCTCATGGAGGGTTCAATACTAGTTGCTGGGAAAGACAAGCGGGAGAGTGCTGTAAGCACTTGTGTCCTGCTTGTGAGCTTCCCATCAGGACATCTAGTTGACCACTGTAAGACAGAACACAGGCCTAGATAGGCCTTTGGTCTATTCCAGCATGGCTCTTCCTATGTTCTTCTGTCTCTACTCACTGTCCCCCTTTTTCCCAGCAGTGCTCAATTGAGAAGAGTCACTCAGAGTGACTAAGATTTCAAGCCTACCTGAAAATCTTAACCTTTGACCTGAGAGCACTTCTTTCAGGGGTGACCACTAGTTGCGATTAGGGATTAAGAAATGTAGGATATGGCCAGGTCCCCCAAACATGGGAGGAGGAAGAATATTCAGCAACCCCATCCGAAGGCTAATTTTTAGGCACCAATGGCCTTTGTATGCTTAGATTTTGGCATCCTCGCTGATAAACCTAGCAAAGTTTATAAGACTATCTATACTGTTTCATATTCTTCATTGGCATTTATATCTAGTAACTAGATACAAGGAAGGAGATGATTCCTGTACTGAACAGTGGTGAAGAAGAGGGAATCTTGATGGTGCAGCCCTTAAAAGGTGCAGGAACCCTGTCTTCCTTTGCTTCTGGAGAGAGAGAGAGAATGGCCCTGTTCACATGTAATGCTAAGCTATGATGGTTAGGCTGTTTTTGCTAACCACACTGGCTAAGCGTCTCATGTGGTGGGAGAAAACCATGTTCCCCATGGTTAGTAAGCCACCCCCACTAACCACCCCCCTGCAAAAGGGTTAAGGGGCTCAGGGTGGCTTATTGTGTCATCTGGTGGGCTCCCTGGTGGTTAGAATGGGCTCCAGAGGACTTCCAGGCTGTGACCATAGAGTCCACTGGCTAGAGCATCTGCCACTGTGGGCAACGCTGTAGCTGCCATGGACTTTCTGTATGGTTGCATGGCCATTTGGGATGCTGGAGCACCCACCGGGAGCCCATTCGCGCTGTGGAGGATGATGAGATACACACTAAACATGTCAGGAAGGTAACTGCAGATGGGTGGTGGTTAGCAGAACCACACGGCCCTGCATGGTTCCACGATTGTCTGGGAGGCCTATTGTGTCATGGTTTTGCTACACACACACACACACCAATAGTTAGGCTAACCACCCTCCCCCCATGTGCATGTGAATAGGCCCAGAGAGTAGGTAGGGGCTTGGCTACTGCAACATGAAAGTCCCTGCCCATAGGCTTACAAAGACATGACACACAAGGAAAAAGGTATGGGCGGGGAAGAGGGAAACATTAAATAGTCTTTCAGCAGGACTGGTGAAATGGCTCTGCTTCCCCTGTCATCTCCCTCTGTGCAGCCTGCTGGAATGGCTGCTGTTGATGACAGAGGTGATGCTACCGGGACAGAGATGCACTTGAAGACACAATAGGGGGCCAGTGGAGGCTGGGGGCTCTGATGTCAGTGGGGCTGTGAATCCACTCTCGGTTTCAGTCAGAACCCCAAAGGAGCTATCTGTGGTGCTGAACCTATTTGGGGTTCAGCACCTTGGATAGCTCCTTTAGAATTCTGACTGAAGCCCAGAGTGGATGCACAGCCCCACTGATATTGGAGCCCCCAGCCTCCACTGGGTGGGGGTAAACCTTTCTGCCCTGGTGACTGCAGTGATCAAAGCCACTGAGAAACAACCTTGCTCCTCCTATTTGCTTAACCCCATCCTGATTTTGCTTCTCTGTCACACTAGACCTAGACACATACACACACATGCGAGAGACGGGGGGGTATACATGTGACTATACCCTGTCCAAGTGTGGCATGTATATGCTCCTAATAAGCATATTTTTATATGTATGAGGTATATGGCTAAGTCACAAGATGCACAAGCCAAAGCCTGTGTGCAGACAATGCTTTCAAGTGGTGCATCTCAGTCACCACTTGTTGCTCTTGGGGGCGGGGGGCGGGTGACATTCTAAACTCAGGCATAACATTTCTACAGTCAGTGACTAGGTAGTGCTGTTTTAAATTGTATACACTGGTTGAAAGGATGGATCCTTGATTCTTTTTGTAAAGCATTAACAATCATATTCACACACACACATACACAGGAACGTTTGAACCACACACTCTCATTTGTGAATGCTATTCCTTCAAAAGTCTTCTCATCCGCTGTTCCCATGACAGCAGGTTCATATTTCAGGCACACTTAGCATCTCTCTCTCTGTATTGCACTCACTGATTAATGTCCCAGCCCTTGACCTGTTAACCTGCAGAATAACAAACCATAAGACAAATGCCCACAGCAATCGCGCTCCAAATTGGCCTTTCCTGTGAAAGGCATATTAAGAGAAATGGGCTGGGGTGGAGGGTGGGGGGAGAGAAGAGAGATGTTTCCCTTCTCACCCTGCAACCCAGCCCACTTAGACATGACAAAAAAGAGGTGCCAAGGGTCCTTTCGGATGCCTCACCTGACCAATGTACCAACAAGGAGGGGCAAGCTGACAGACTGCCATGCGTCAGCGGAGGTCGCTCCTCCAAAGCACAAGGTAAGACAAGTCTATGGGCTGTAGGTCTGAAGCCCCCCACCCCACCAAGAGCTCCCTCAACCCCCTTTCCCCAAGTTATCAACGGCGAGAGCTCCAGGGCACAGGCATCACTAGTAATGGTGGGCCTCAGCATTTAGATTCTAGACCCTAGTGGGAGAATATATGGCAGTGGCAGAAACTGCCAGGACCCATGAGAAATGAAGGAAGCAAAGGGGACAGTGGGAAGAGCAGGAGATTGAAACATATCCATTTAGGGCAGCCTTCCTCAACCTGGTGCTCTCCATATATTTTGGACTACAACTCCCATTGGCTCCAGCCAGCATGGCCAATAGTCGGGGTGATGGGAGTTGTCATCCAAACCATCCGGAGGGCAACAGGTTGGGGAAGGCTGATTTAGCCCAGACTCCAGCATTTCAAGGATAGAGCAATGAAATCTGGTATCCCGGGGATCCCTCCACTTCAAAGTCTGCCCCCAACAAAAGCTACAATAATGGCCCTTGGGTGCCAAAAGGCAAGATGTAAATATTTTAATAGACTATTAAAACAACAACAATGAGATGTACATCTGAGGAAACATGGTTAGCAGGATCAGGCTGTATTTCTAAGCTGAACCGCAGTTCATCTACAGGACAAAAAGCTTACTATAAATACTTAAGAAGATCCCAAACAGAGAGATTTAAATAAAGATGGCTCCATTTCTACAGTACACAGACGCAAAAGAAAAACAAACTTATCCTTCCTCTCTTAGAAAATGGAAACAGAAATGCATGTCTTAAACTTCCCCACTTCACTCACCTGTTGCATGGAACTATTCAAGCATGCTGCTTAGCTCTGCCACAGTTCAGGGAGATCTGCTTTTGACTCACTGAAGTGAAAACCCACTCGTCCTCAGGGGCTTTTGTTATGCCTGCTAGGTTTGCTCTTCACAGTGAGCCTAGCTGTGCACACGGGGGGATAGGGGGAGAAATAAGGAGCTTGAAAACCAGGCCTCCTCAAGGTAAAGAGACAAAGTTTGTATGAAACCACACTGGATGTACAACTGGAAGAAGTTTAACCTCTGGGCACCTGTAAATTTGCCATCTGGAATCTCATGTCTAGCACAGGATTTGGCCAAAGCAGGCTGCAAAAGGGGATATTTGAGGTGAGAAAAATCAAAATCTCCTTTGGATCAGGCAGGGTTCTAATTCCTCCCAAGTGAGAATATTAAGGATCACAGTCGTGTGTGTGTGTGTGTGTGTGTGTGTTGTTTCTAAGAGCAATCGCTATTTCAAGCCCAAGCTATGCTGGAGTAGATAAACAGTTATAGCTAACCATAGGCAGCATTTCCATCTCATCCCCAAGCAAGGCAAACACAGTGTGTGTGTCTCCCCCTCACACACACACCACACCAAGCCAGGGAATTAATACGAAGTCAGCATCTAATTCCTAGAATCTCTGTGAATCTACCATTCTCAGTCAGCTACACTATTTTGTTCTGCTAGTCCCCAAGCAGCCTAATCAGTCACTATGGAAACCACAGACAACATGTAGCGTCAAGCATCAAGACACATCCTCCCCCTCCCCCTGGATCATCATATATTGCCTTCTTTATTACCCATTACCCCACGTGCACTGTGTTTATTTTATATTGATTACATTTGTATTGCACCTTTCCTCTGAGGAACTCAGGTCACCGTGGGGTCATCCCATTTACTTCACAACAGCCTTGAAAGGTAGATTAGCCTGACAGCAGCTTGCCCAAAGTCACCCAGCGAGCTTTATTGATGAGAGGGAATTTGAATCCTGCTCTCTTCAGACAAAGTAGCAGAGACGGGTGGTGCTAGTGTGGTGGTTTAAGCAATGAGCTGGAAACTCCCCAGTTCATTTCTCACTGTCACCTCAACCACAAACTCAATAGAGGTAGTTCCGGGCAAGCCCCTTTCTCTCTCTGTCAGTGTTTCTCCTCCCCTAAAATTTGCAATACCAGGGTCATAATTAGAAGTGGGGGAGAAATTTGTTTGGTTCACACTTTCATGCAAACTTACCTAATTTTGTCCTTTTGGGCCAAAACATGAACAAAAATTCAAAATTTGCACTTCTCTGAATTTTGCAGTAGACTTCCCCAGTCAAAAAATGCATACCAAAATGTGCATACTAGGGAAAGGCACACACAAAAATGCATATATTCTGGAAAATAATGTTTACATGCTTTATATTAGGAAAATAGAATGTAAAAAATGAGGATATTAGGCAAAAATGTGTAAGAATGGTATATACTAGAAATGCCTACAAAAATATGAATGCAAACATTTTTTTAAGTCAGAAAGTTTGAAACAAACTGAACTTACAACTGGAAAAATTCTCAGAGTTTGAGATGAGATGAGTTTAAGACTAGAAAAATGAGAAACTGAGAGGAATCAAAATTGACAGGTTCATCCATTCCTAGATGCTGGTTTACCTTTCCCAAACCTGGTACCCTCCAAATGTTTTGCACTTCAACTCCCATCAGCCCTACCCAGCATGGCCAGTGGGCAGGAATGCTGGGCTTCGTAGTCCAAAACATCTAGAGAGCGTTACATTGGGGAAGACTGCCTTAAAAGGTTCCTGAATTGATTAGTAAGAGAATGACCTAGTTCACATCATGGGTTATTTAATCCACAATGGATTATTTAACCCACGATGAGCCACAGTGTGTGCCAGGCACATGCAGCTGCTGCTTTGAATACACAACCCCGAATCAGGGCTCAACCATGCCTGCCCTTAATGCTGGCCTTGCTTGCTGGGTGCAGGGCATGGAGGTGGATTCCCAGGGCATTGGCTGGAAGTAACTTCAGTCATCCAGACTGACACACTGGGAGGAACTGGGTTTAAGTGGCCCTGTGTTGAGTGACCCTTGGTGTGTTGTGGCCTGATTTTGCTGTAGCCAGGTTAAAGGGATGAGTAAAATGTCTGGCAGCCTCCTTATAGTAGAGACCTGAAAGCATTATAAATGTTTCCGGTAGTTACCTGACAGCACCTTAAGCATATGTACCATCTTAATTTGTATTTATCTTGTCCTAGCAGACGTTTGGGAATTTGCCAAAGTATGTTACTCTAGGCATTGTAACTAAGTTTTAAAAACATGTGTTTCATATTTTGGGTTTTGAGGTGGCAAAATTGGATGCAGGAATTGCTGCTGGCAAGTCAGCATGCAAAACAACTACCTCCAGCTGGTGGTCTTGGACAGAGGCCTCATGTCCACCAGGGAGATATTACACACCATATAATTAAAGCCACAGAATTCTATTGCTTTCCTTGCTCTAAGCTTCCAAAATGTTGCTCATTGGAGCCTGTCGATTTACATATCATGGCTGCAGAGGGCTTGGCAGATGATCTAATTGCATGGCTTCTTGCTGGATTACTCTGCTGGCTTCAGGGCACTTACAGCAAAACTTGATTTTAAAAGAAGGGTAATGTCTGTATTCAAAAAAGTTGGCCCTTCTGGCAATTCCAGGGTAAATCTGGTATGCTGTGTTTAAGAACTAGCATGGGTTTCAGAACTGTCTGACATTACTAGTAATGCATTGAGAAATGCATTTACCTGTCTTAGATTTAGCTTAATGTCCTCCACAGTTTTTGAGGGAAGATAATTGAAATATACTTGATAACACTGTGGTTCTGCCTGATCACTGTGAACATCCAGAAAAAGTTTTTTCCCCTAAGTTATTGAAAGGTCACAATTATTATAATGAATGGACAAGTAACTTGATAACAAGTGTGAGTGTTTCATAGATAATGGCTTTCTTTGCCTTGGCTCTGATTAAATCATGACAGAATTTTATTAAAACTCATGTGGCTTGGCTATCACTTGGATTAACCCTGAGTATGCCTACAAGGGCTTGCTGTATTGGAAATAAATCTAGTGCTGTTATTAGCTGTTTATTATTGTCTTCAAATTTCTTGCCATTTTTGTTATGGACTATGGCTAAAACAAATAAATAGTTGCCTTCCACTTTAGTCTTTTCACAGTGAATGTGTACCGGTAATAAATCTATTCCATAGTTCACTGAGGGACATATTTCTCTTTAAAAGATGAAGCCAAAATTGGCAGCTAACTTTGGTACTTAAGGAGTTAAGGCTTTGTTTAAGAGCGGTAGGAAGCAACCACTGAAGTAGGCATAATAATTCTCAACTTCAAGTACAAGTGTAGGCACCAGGCTTCATCTTTCATTCATTATAGATCTGAAATGGGGCCCAAATCCATTAATGACATTTCCCCCCAAAAGCTGATATCAGCTTTCAGATGCTAGGAGGGGACTTCTAATCTCTGGATATTCTCCTATATAAGCAAATAGTATGGCTGCAGTTCAGATTGAACTGACCTAGACTCTGGCCCGTTACATTCAAATTCTCTACATACTTCCCCTGATTGTAATGGCTGCCTTTGACCAGGGACCTTTTTTTTTTTAATAAGCTGAAGTTGCTTAATTTTCTTTTCTGAAAAAAGAGATGCAGAGTCTCAGTGCAGAAGCAATATTTTCATGTTATCTGCCAGTGGTTAATTACTGCAAAGAAAAGGACACTTTTCCAAATGGTCAGATGAACTCTTGAGCTAGCTTGGAGCCATAAAAGAAAACAACCCCAGCTAATGCACGATATCCCCCACTAGAAAATAACCAGGTTTCCTCTGTTCTGCAAGCTGAGAAAATAAACTGACCACATAAACCTAGTGAAAAGGTGTTACGAGCTGTTCTTGGTTCAAAGAGATGCTTAAAAGTGTGTCAGCAATTCCATTTGAAATCCTGGAAACCAGAGGGTGTGAATAAGATTTCTGGGTATGGTGGGGCGGGGCGGGGCGGGGGGGTGAGACTTCAGTGCCCTGTATAGCTCTTTGCCCTCTCCCATGACCAGCATAACTAGAAAACTAGCAAAATAAGCTAAGCTATAGAGGTCAGATAAATCAATTTCTCTTTGTCATATATAGCCCTAGCGAAACCCAAGCAGTGCAAACACATCATTACCTCTATGCACAGATTCTGGAGCCAGCCATGGCATTAACACAGGATATCAGCAGAGTTTGGGACAAGAACAATTTGTTTAGGATTGTGAACTGCTTTTGGCTGAGCTGGAATAGTCCTAGATCACTTGCTTCTGTCCCCACCGCTGTAATTGTCTCTGCATGCTTCAGCCCACATCAACCTGAGCTATACCTACTTCAGCAAAGTACAACTATGCTTTGCACCCATGGTGCTGCAAACCCATGGGACAATTTAAGGTTAGCTATGAACTGATACATACCTGATATGTACCATTTTTGCCATGCCACTAATTGATTCTACCATCCTTCGCATTCTAGCATCAGTTACACACCAGTGGTCCAGCACCCAGTGTTGAGACATCTCATATTACTCCATCTCATTCTGGGATGAAGAGTTAACGTATCATGTGTCCCTTCTTTTTACTGTAATTGGATCTGAAAACACCCTTCTCCCCAACAAACAGTACTTAAAAAAAAATACAGTGAGTACAAAGTGGAAATGAAGAAATCAGCCAAGAATGCACTGATGACATTTCACATTCCCATTGACAGGATAATCCTATGCATGTTTATTCAGAAATACATTGCCCTGCAT
Source organism: Heloderma suspectum (assembly GCF_057233095.1). Taxonomy (NCBI): domain Eukaryota; kingdom Metazoa; phylum Chordata; class Lepidosauria; order Squamata; family Helodermatidae; genus Heloderma; species Heloderma suspectum. Next base: position 195,999,018 of record NC_139460.1, on the reverse strand, counting down.
TCCATGTCATTTAATCCCATGTATGTTTGCATAGGATGGCAGCCCTGGGGTACAATCCTCATCATATGCACACTTATTTGGGAGTAGGCTCCAGTGAACACAGTGAGACCAGATCCTAAGTAAATATGATCAGGACTGCACAGTTAAGAGAACTAACCAACACTCCTGAAACTTACATCAAACAGACTTTCCTTTTGAAGGATCAGTGAGAAATTTTGACAGGAAAATCAATATTTTAAAACCATGTGACTATATATTTATGCCCCATCACAGTATCCAAGGGAGTTAGCTTGCCTCACTTCTAATTTATAGGCCTTGCATTTACACGCGCACACACACACACTCATACGACAACCTGAGTGCTTAGTGAGCCTAAGTAAAAATGAGGCATTTGTGTGAAAGGCTTATGAGTGGGGGACTTCTTTCAGTTTAGCTTTGTAGTTAATCCCAGCTTTGTAGTATGCTCCCATGGATACATAGTGTACTCATGCTGCATTTGCAGCCCAGAAGCTTCTGTAGTAGCTTTTTCCTGCTTACCTTGACATCAGAAGCCCCAGAACACAAGGCAGGAGTCCAGCTGCACTCCATCACCTCCCACTCCACAAAGGTAACTTCAGAATGTGTCCTGCACCCCTGTGACTGCATGACACACTCTTGCTTATTGTGCTGTTTCCTCCCAAGATTCCACAACAGCACCAGATATTTTCCTTTGTGGCCTATTCTAATGAAGAAACAAACACAAAAGAGAACACTCCTGAATCAACAAGTGTAGTAGCAGGGAAATTACCATTTCATCGCATCTGATTTGGCAAGTGTGGAGGAAAACAGTGTGCAAAATTAGAGCCACAGGGGGATGGGGGGAACCTAAGAGATTTGCAGACAGTGTGGCTCAGGAAAAGCTGAGAGATTTCAGAAGATGGATGGGTTCTTCTCTCATTAATGAGTCCAGAGCCACTGAACACACGCCAGAAAGAAAAGCCGTTCAGCTCCCTTGCTTGGATCCACGTGTGGCGTGCGGCTTGCCTACTCCTTTAAAAAACAAAAACAAACCAGAACTTGGAAGCTAGCAGCAGACTGACACCAAAAAAGAAAGCAAGAAAGGATGGACTGCAAAAAAACTTCATCAGTTGGACACAGGGTGGTTCCAGGCAGATCGGTAGGATAGATATTTGGGATGAAGAGATGACTTGAAAGGTGAGCACTGAATGCTTTTATTAATGGTGCTTCACATATTCTTTGCACTCCAAGTAATTTTGCTTATGACTAAAGAGTCAGATGCAAACAGAATAAATGAGGACCTGTTTTGCTGGGTGCTTGTGAGACCTTTTGCGGAGGGGGTATATTTTTAGGGAGTATACAATACTTAAACCCCTGCTGTCTAACCATAGTTACTGCTGGTAGTGTAGTATACAGGAATTCCTTATCCTAGAGTGTACAAGGAAAAAAACCAGGAGCACATTTTCTTGTGGGTTTGTGAATAATATTCTTTTTCCCCCTTAGAAGCTAAAACAGGGATTGTTGTTAAAGGTAATAAACATACTCAGAACTTTTACGATAGCTAAGAAGAAAACCTCTGGAAACAGACCTAGAAAATAGCAATATTGAATGCTTATGGAGCATATTTTAAGTGTTCAAAGTGTTTGTGTTCATTATGTAATAATCCTGTTAACAGCCCTGTGAGGAGGCTGGTATTGTTATTATTCCCAGATCACATGGGTTGGTTCACACATCGTTTTTTTTAGGTGTACACCTAAAAATATAAACTGTGAATGAGGAAAACAAAAACAGCACTTTTTTTGGAAACCCATCAAACAGTCAGGCTTGGCTGCAATTCTGCATTAAATGTACACTATGTAGCAAACCAAGGTTTGTAATATGTGCAATGGCCCCAGGTCTGAGGGCAAACTCTATGTGATAAGGGAGCTCCATGATTGGAACTCCTGCTGGCTTTTCATTTTAGAAAAAGCAGCAACCAAATCCCTAGATTTGGACAGAAGCTACAGGGGTGTGTGTGCGTGGGGTGTGTGTGTCTAACTCTTAGCTCCTGTTGTTGCTGTTATTCAGTCATTAACCCCCCACTACTACTACTATTAGCCAAGGGGAAAACTTACAGCCTTAAGTGAAGTGTTAAAGTCAAGGAATCAGCACTGGGCAAAGGGTTAGACACTCCCTCCTTCCCCTACACATTAGCCCTGGTTTGAATCAGGGGCCCTGAGGCTTCTTTTTGTAAAATACAAAAGATATCGGGTGTTCCAGTCTCAGAATTCTCATGCCACATGTAGTCTGACCTGAGAGAAGCGTGGTGTAACTAGTGTGGGCTGATAGGGGCTCGCTTGGATGCAACCTGGAGAGGGCATAAAATAGGCATTGATCATGTAATGTATGGACAAGTACTGAAGTGCTGTTGAATTATGCAATGTTTCTTTTGAGAATGGAATAATCCAAGCATTTTTCAAAAGAGTGGAGGAAATGCCAGATAGCAGTTTGCTCAGAGAATTAGCAAGGGCAGCAGCTTGGCAGAGGGGCACCATGGCAGCTTCTTATCCCAGAGGCTAACACAGGAAAGCACATTCACTCACTGAACACTGATGTGGGAGGAGAAAAAGCAGAATTATGTGATTTATAAAAACTTGCTGGCTGCTGCTGTCCATGGCCTCATCTACATGGGGCATTTACTCTGGTTCCACTGTGCCTCCCAGATGATGCATGCCCCTCTCTGGAATGCAGGGTGATTTATTTCTGAATATTTTCATGCTGTAAAACCTATTTTTTCGCCAACATTTTCTGACGGATTTTCCCATCGCGGCAGCTTCAGCATGGTTTGGGAGTCTGTGTGACCTCAGCTGCCTTCGGGGTGGGCTGTGGGGAGCAGCGCTGATTGGCAGAAGGGAAAGTTGTGCCATGAAAGTGTGGACATGAGGAGAGGAATGGGCTAAATGTATCTACTCGGAAGTAACTCATTCTCCTTCACTGACCATGGGAGCAAGGAGAGGGGAGGGGCGCAAACCTCTGCTCATTCGCTCCACCGCACCTACATAGTTGATGACATTCAGTTCTACTCGTGGGATTTCTGCCCTCCCAACCCCCAACTAATGCGGTTTCAGGTGTCATTTTCCTCATGAAAGTGGGTTAAAAAAAAAAAAAAAACCACACCGCTTTACTGGCTACGTTTGCCCCGGGAGGAGCAAACCTGATTTCATGAAAAACCGGATTTAAATGGGGCCTCAGAAAGTGTCTCCATGTAGATGGGGCCATGATTGCTTCTGAGAAACAGTAGACTTACCTGAGAGCTGAGGAGGGTTACCAAATGACCCTCAAAGCAAAAGGGGCAGGTTGTTTTTCTCTTTTACTCCCTTGGCCAGGTTGTGCTTTGTTTGTTTTCTTCTTTGGTACATCCTAGGTCACAGGTGGGCAACTCCAGATACAAGGTGGCCTACAATTCCCATCCATTCCCATCAACTCCAGACATAGGTGGCCTACAATTCCCATCATCCCTCACCATTGGCTGTTGGGAGTTGTAGGCCAAAACTTCTGGAGGACCACAAGTTGCCCACCCCTAACCTAGGTGGATAAACACCTTTTGTGATGGGCTGGCTGCCCTTGCAGCCCTCAGGAGCCAATGGGTCTGCCTGTCGCTCCAGCCTCATGTTTTCTTAGTTCTGCTCCCTGATTCAGAGGGCTCCAGCCATTTGTAGGGCCGACCAGGTACCAGAATTTCAGGTTCATCGTGCTCTGGTAACCCTAACAGGGAGACCTTCAGCAGCAGCACCATTAAAGGAACATTAAAGCCCTGATGCTGGTTTCTGGTGGGGCGGGGGAGAACTGGAGGGTTGTCTTGACCATAGAAAGAGAAAAAAGGCAAGCAATGGGGGACATGATAGAGGCGTATAAAATTATGCATGGTGTGGAGAAAGTGAGTAAGGAGATGTTTTTCTCTTTCTCTCTAAATATTACTAGAACCCAGGGTCATGTAAGGAAGCTAAATGGTGGGAGATTCAGAACAGGTAAAAGAAAGTATTTCTTCACACAGCTCATAGTCAAACTATGGAATTCGCTAACACAAGATGTAGTGATGGCCACCAACTTGGACAGCTTTAAAACGGGACTAGACAAATTCCTGGTGGATAAGGCTATCAATGGCTATTAGTCATGATGTTTAAATATAACCATGCCTCTGAGTACCATTTGCTAGGGAACAACAGTGGGAGAGGGCTATTGTGCTCATGTCCTGCTGTGGGCTTCCCATGGGCATCTGGCTGGGCATGGTGCACACAGAATGCAGGAGCAGATAGGCCTTTGGTGTGATCCAGGCCCAGCATGGCTCTTCTTATGTCCTTATCTGACTAAGCATGGTTGGAAACTGAATGCTAGAGGGACTCCAGATGGATACAGCAAAGTGGGTCCTAGGTTCCCCCAACATTCCATTAATGTAGAGCAACCACAAAAAGGTGCAGGTTCCCATGGAAACAACCACACCAGCAACAGATGCTGGATTAAGAAGGTTTTGCTGATGTGCTTTTAGCCGCATAAAGATATCCTTCTTCCTCCATTCCTCTATAACTGGAGCAGGGTGAAAAGCAGCTATGGGAAGCAGTAACCACATCACTTGCATAACAAGAACCAGACCACTGAAAAATAGCACAGCTATGTACTTCTGTCCTTTCAAAAGCTGTAGCTGCCTAGCATACCCCCATCAATTGCAGCTTCCTATATTCTTCCTCACTTTGCTGTAATCAAGTATGAGATAACACCCACCATATGGCATAGGAGGGAGATAGTGTAGTAGTAATTCCAGCGATCAGGAGAAAGTACAATGTGCACACTGACATTAGCAGAATTGCTCCCACAGAAGATCTAATGGGAATGAACTCTTTCTATTGGGGGACGATGGCCCTGTCTTAAAAAGGCTAGAGGAATGAGTTATTTGCCTTTGTGACTTGTTTTGAAAAGTTTCATTTTTCCTTGAAAAGTTTTCTGAAAAGGGCTGGGCACAGAGAGGCTATGTATACCTATACAGAAAGGGTGAATCAGTAAAATTCTAATGCCCATCCCTTTTTCAGTTGCCTAACCACAGAGATGAGAGAGAACAATAGGTGAGAGAGGTGATCTCTTTTGTATTACCAGGAGGAGAGGTTTTGTGTGGGTGGCAGAGTAGCATTTGCCTTGTCTCTCCAAAGAATATGTTCTTGGAGAAAATAATCATTTTTGATTGTCCAGTCTTCCTTGATGGCATATATGTGCACAGGATTAGAGGAGGTGGAGGTAGGGATGGACGAAAGGGACTTACCTGGTCCCGCAGCTTGCTTCGCGGTGGGGGGAAGGCGCTTCGGTTCTCCCCCCGAAGTTCAGGCGAGGGGGGGGAGGCGTCCTGCCTCGCCCGGCCGAAATTCAGGCCGGGGGGGAGGCGCCCCATCCCTCGCCGCCGAAATTCAGGCCGGGCAGGAGCGCCCCGTCTACCTGGCCGCGAAAAAAAAAAGGAAAGTAAAAAAACAACAACACACACCCGTGATAGGCTACGTAACGATTTACGTAGCCTATCACGGCTAGATTTCCAAAGTCAGCCGTGATAGGCTATGTAAATCGTCACGTAGCCTATCACGGGTGACTTTGAAAAAAAAAAGCGCGTACTCAAATGGCGGCGCCCATGGGGCGCCGCCATTTGCATTCCTTAGTTTGGCACGTCTAGTCTACGTAAAGATTTACATAGACTATGGCAAAAATAAGGGAATGCTATTTGCGTTGCCCTTATTTTCGCCGTAGTCTACGTAAATCTTTATGCTGACTAGACGTGCCAAACTAAGGAATGCAAATGGCGGCGCCCCATGGGCGCCGCCATTTGAGTACGTGCTTTTTTTTTTTTTCAAAGTCACCCGTGATAGGCTACGTGACGATTTACGTAGCCTATCACGGCTGACTTTGGAAATCTAGCCGTGATAGGCTATGTAAATCATTACATAGCCTATCATAGGTGTTGTTGTTTTTTTTTTTACTTTCCTTTTTTATTTTGCAATGGCAGCGGCAGCAGCCAGTCAGAAGACCGGCCGCCACCCCCGCCGAAACGCCGCCGGGACCCGCCGCCGAGAGGGACATTCGCACAAGGTAAGTCCCATCCCGGGGGGCGGGCGAGGGGCCGGCGGAGAATTTCACCACCAATTTCGGGGGACCAAATGCGTTGGCATTCGGCCTCCCGGAGATTCATGGAGAAATTCTCCGCCATCCCTAGGTGGAGGGTGGGTGGAGATCTGATATAGTTTTATAGGCTTTGCTAGCATAGCTTATGGAGATTTGACTTTGGTCAGTACCATTTGCCAAGCTGACTTTAAGTGAAGTGCTGTTTTGCAAGCCATCCACTTGTTTAGCTAAAGACGGAAACAATAGCCCAGAATTTAAACAGAATCTGAGCATCACAGCTCTCAGGACTGTGCACGAACGTCACACAGCCTTGCTGTTTCCTTGCTCAGGCAAAAGAATCCAACTCCAATTACATTACATTTAGCACACTGCTAATCAGAGTAGTTTCTGTTATCGGCAGTTCTCCCTTTGTTAACTGAGTTTTTACAAACTTTTTGTCTTCAGTGTATACAGGAGAGAAAATGCCAGCATGGTGCAGAGCAGTGGTTTTCAGACTGTGTTCTAGGGAACACTGGGGTTCCTTGGTAGCTTATCGAGGAGGCCCTCAATGACAAGATAAGCAATGGCACAGCTTCATGAAAGCCAAGTTCCCCACTACCATCTGTCTTCTCCCACAGCAGCCTTCTGCAACCTGGCTGAGAATGATGAGAGTTGTATTCCAACTCTCCTGGCACCAGGTTGGGGAAGGCAGTCCTGAAGCGTGTTGTGTGTGTGTTGACCAGCTCACTGTATATATAGCGGCAGTGAGGCCCAGCAAACCTGGTTGGCAACTCATGTCAATGGAGTGCACACCATGGGACCCTTTCTCAAATTCTCTGAAACTCGCAGTGGTTCTATGGCAGATGCGCAGGGCTTTGCTTGGCAGATAGATTTGTGCAGAAAGGTTTTCCTGAATGCTGAAAGTCTGAAAACCCCTGGTGTAGTAGATGGAATGCTGGCCCTGAGAGATCACAGTTTAAGTCCCCACCCAGCCATGAACCAGCTTACATGGCCTTAATTACTCGACTGAGCATAAAAGTAGGATAGTCCCTGGATACACTGCCCTGTCCTCCTTGGAGAAAAAGGACACACTTGGGGCAAATGACAAAATATACACACAGCATAGTCCCAGTCCACTATATACATTTGATCAAGCAAGCAGTGGCCTACAAGAGCTTAGGCACAATAAACCAATTTGGCTGTCAGGTGCCATCACATTTGTCAACTTTTTATAGCATCCAGTGTGAACTCTGAAACAGGGTTGATACAAATCCCATTAAAACCAGTGGGATTATTTCCACCTTCTTCACCAATGCAGATTTTGGATTTCAGTTGGTCACAGATGCAAGTCTAAATGCAACAGTTCCATTGTGAAAATTGTTTTTTGAAAAATTAACTGAGCTTCCAAATACATGACGCACAACAACACACTGGCTAGATGATCCTTGATGTGTGAACATAAACAGTAGAAACAATTCCAATTATCTCTAATTCAAATTTTAGGCCAAAATCAGAGGTGTTGATGAATAATGGATTGGCTTTTTGCAGAAACATCACTGCCGAGTAGAATAAAGATGAAAGGAAGTTTAGGTTTTTGCTGTGTATGTGGGAGATGAGTAATTGCTTAAACAGACATATGCTGCATTTTCATCTCTTCATATCTCAACACTAGTTCAATTAACAAAACACATGTCAACATGCAGCATTCAGATGGACAGAAAATGGCTTTCTAATTCCTTACTGGTGCAGATAAGATTTGATGTGGACACTGTCTGGAAAAATGCCATCTGTTGGATAGCGTACATGTTATCATGTACATATCCATCAGGGGGTTTGAACCTCTTTCAGTCTGAGGGCCAAATTCCATTTCAGAGAAGCTCTCAATGGCTACATTCCAGTGGCGGGTGGGCCAAAGGCAAAAGGGGCAGAGCCAAAAATGCCAATTATACCAGCCTATTTTAGCTTAAACCTCTTAGTAGCTAAGAAGCATTTCAACCTTTTCAGATTTGGAAAAATCTGCATAAAAGTTGGGAAAACCACCAAATGAGTTGTGGTTGGGGGAAAGAGAGGTGTGGCTAGAAGAAAGGGGAATGGCCTTCTGGGGAATCCCAGATGGCAAGACTGAGACCCCAAGGTGGACTGGATTTGGCCCCTGGCCTGATCTTCTGCACCCAATATACCATAAGAATAGAATATAAGAACATGAATTGTGGCTGGCATGGAGATGTCCTACATTATGAGGATGGGGGGCGGGGTATATTATTGTTACTTGTTCCTGAGGCAATGGGGACAAATCATGGAGGTGCGTCTGACTTGGATTCTCTGACTTGGATTCCTGCATTGAGCAGGGGGTTGGACTCGATGGCCTTGTAGGCCCCTTCCAACCCTACTATTCTATGATTCTATGATCATGCACAGTACAATTTACAGTACAATTGCACAATTGTTCTTTACATGATGTCCCTCCATGATTTGTCCCCATTGCTTCAGGAATAGGTAACAATAATATACCCCACTTCCTCATGATGTAGGACACCTCCATTCCAGAGTTCATGTTCTTACGTTCTTTTCTTACGGTGCTGCTGCATGGAAAATTCATGAGAAGAATGTAGGACATATTTACCAGTGCTATAAATTATCACAGAAGATGGGGTCAAGTCTTCATTTCCATGTGGTAATATGCAGAACTGCCCTTAAAAACAGCTCTGCATATATTTGATTATCATTATTTGATGCTGAGCAGAGGTGTCATTTTAGGCCTCAATAGTGGCTGAGGGCAAAGAAATTCTGGTAATGACAATGAGATTTATATAATTTGTGTCCTTGGATATATAAGATTAAATTGCAATATATTTTAAGTTCATTTCTTGTGATTACATGGTAATCTTGTGATTACATGGTAGGAAACACTACCACCAGCAGTATAGGTACTCCTGATATATGTGATATATCATGTGGTATAAACACAGGGATGGAGAGAACTTCCCCTTTCCCTCCCTCTCTAAATGAGATGCTTTATGTTCAGTGGAATAGTAATTTCATCTTCAGGTAGACATTTATCGTTCAAGACAACATGCCTTGTAGCAGCAGCTACACGGCAAAAGAACATTGGTATCCTGTATTTGGACGGGAGAATAGTGTATATTTTGTGAAAAGGGCTGGGACTGAGAACAGGAAAGTAGTTTGGATAGATTGTAACTGTAAAAAGGAAGCATCTGGATAAGATTTCCTTAAACTTTTTATCTGAGCCCAGGCCCAAGAGCTGCATTCAGTCATTATCCATCCCTTATTTCCACCACTCATTATCACTGTGGACCACACAACGGAAGGTTTCCTGCAAAGGCCAGCGATGGCTATTGGGAAATATACGATCATCCCTGTCACATTGATAATGTCTATGGATATTTATTAGCATCAGCCCTTCTCTCGGAGATAAAGGAGACTGACATCAGCACAGCTGTCTGCCATTTTCATCCTGAAGGAGAAGCCGCCAATCACATAATACTAGTCATCAGCCAATAGTAGCAAACTGGTAACACTAAAGGGATTCTCTGCTGGTTAGTTCTCAAAGCAACTGTATTAAGAGGACCAGGCAGGGGCATTTCATGCCTTGGAAACTTCACAGTATATATCAAACCGCTAATGGGAACAGCTGGTTTTATACTTCTACAAATATAGTTTTATCATATGTATTGGAATTGTCTGGGATGGAATTCTGGAAAGAGATACCGCAAGATATGATTGGGATTATGATACAATCAAATGTTTACTGGATTACCTTAGGACCTGTGTACAGTCCAGGTATAAAGAGGCATTCCTGCATTTATTAGTGATTTATTTGCACATACACCAGACACTGGAAGGCTGTTATGAAAACTTTTAAATATGAATGGCTTTGCAAAGTTCAGAAGACACTGCAGCTGGCTAAACTAAAAGCACACATACAATAAAAGGAGAGGGGAAGGATGGTTGATTTCCATGACTTGAGGAAACATATAGTGAGATACATTAATAGATGTGATTTAAATAAAACTGATGACCTACCACATTTAGGTCCCATGTAGTTGTTAAATAGCATGATCAGTAAGTTATAACCCACCTCCGGATGCCTCCTTTACAAGGGCAAAGAAAGACTTTACAGATGCTTTGATAGTTGGCTGCAGATTGCTGCCTGGTGTTAGGCTGAGCGAATCTGTCAGTTTTGCTTTTTCTCGCATTCAAATGTTTTAAGTCTTTCTCCCCTGAATATGAAAAACTTTGCGAATTTTGATAAATCCTTATCAAAAATGAACTGAAGCAAAATTCTCATCCATCTACTCCAGCCAAATGCAATAACTACTGCTATTCCTAGCATGGAGAGAACCACGTTGTCCCTGCCATACAGCAGTTAGCTTAGAGATGACACAGCTGTCAGAGAAAAGAGGTGTCAAACTTAATTAAGCACTAAGATGGTTGAATACACAGACATTCAAACCCAGACTTTTAAGAGCAAAGTATTCAAAGCCCTCAGCCTGGGACAAATCTGTCAGTTTCAGTTTCTCCCACATTCAGGTTTTTTTTGTCCCAAATATGATAACTCTGTGAATTTTGGTAAATTCTTACAAAAACCAAACTGAAATGAAACTCTCACCCATCCTTACTTGGTACTCAGGAAAATTTAGTTCTTAATAAAACCTCAGTTTAGGACACTTTCAGACAACTCTAATGCAGGCTTGTAAATAACCACTTGCCCGGTGGCCAGTAGAGAGTAAGAATCTTCTCTAAGCAAGGTAGGCTATCTAAAAGTGATTCTTTGGGGCAACATTTTACTTACATAGGTATGTGTATGCAGACTAGTAAAAGGTTTTGTGGACTTGTAAGGCTTGTGAATTTGTTTGCAAGGATGCAGGATTCCCACAGTATAGCCCAAAAAGAGACTTCAGCTTACATTGTTCCAAGCAGCTCACTGGCTCCTAGACTCAGGTCATGAAATTCTTCATTCAAAGCCTGGAGTGCCTCATAGAGGGGGAGAGAGAGGGCAGGAGAACAAAATGTTTTTAAAAATTCTTATTGCTAGAATGTCAGGACTCATTTGTAACTGGAATATGTCTCGTGAAAAGGCAATGCTGCTCCCAGAACATGATGAATTCAGTCAATCAAGACCAGGGCCTCATTACAAAAATTAGCTTTACAGATGGTATCATAACAAAGTGTCTGATTCTCTCCGTGCAAGAGAGGACAAGTCACTTTCTCATCTCAGTGGGAGATCTTCTGCAAACTGAGCTCAAGGAATGATTCAGAACAGTGGGTTGGATCCAGATTTAGTTGTGCTTAGAGCAGACCTATAGAAATCAAGGTGACAAGTTAGTCCTGACTAACTTAAGTCCCACTGGTTTCAGTGGGTCTGCTCTAAGCATGCCTAAGTCTGGATCCAATCCAGTGCCTTGAAAATTTTCAGTGCTGGTGTTTGTGCTGAAACAGTTGTGTTAATAAGTGAAAAGCTAACATGCCCATTTTATTAGTAGTGCCTGTCTTATAGTCACTTTCACAAAAACATTTTTTTAATCAAAAACTGTGCTTAAATCCATTGCAAAAGTCCAGACAGTTGCCATCTTATTGTCTGCCAAAACTACAACGCTGACTTGCTAGCTTTAATGTGTTTTTTTAAAATTTATTGCTGTTTCTGATATCTTGCGGTTCAGAAAGCTTTCAAAAGGAATTGTATTGTTAAATAAGAGGAAACATATAAGCAGCCCAAAATACTACTTTCAAAGGCTGACATCAGTAGAAAGTGTTTGTTTCTTTGTGCTGATCTGCTGAAGCATTGATGTGCTTACATCTTGACATATGTGAGTTGCACATTCAGCTATGCTGATATAATTTTAGCAGGAATGTCGTGAACACGGAAGGAGAGGCGCTTGCCCAGGCAAATGGCCTCCTCAAATGCTCGCAAGCAGGATCACAGCAAACACAGCCCTGTGCACACCCCAATGCTGCACACCGCTGCCTCCCACTCCCCCTGCCCCAAGGTGAAGAAATTGAAAAGGCAAAGGAAAAATGGTAGTTTGTTCTGGTTCCCAGTCCCTGGAAGCTTTTCTTTAGCCACCAGGGACTGGGACTAGAACTATCATTCCAGCATTCCCAGTGGGGAAGTGACACTGCAAACACTGTTGGCAAAGGCCTAGGACCTTGTCTCAAGCTGGAATAGGATGCAAAGCATCTGTTTCCTAACAGGGATGTTGGAGCTGCTAGTTCCAGTCCTCGGTGGGAAAAGATGCTCTGGTGCAGGCTAGGAGCATCTGCAGCCACAACCTTTCCCTCTGCATGCCCCAATGGACATTTCTTCACCAGGAGCAGCTATGATGAGTAGGGCTGTGCTCACCCTGATCCCCCTTGGTGGCATTTGAGGAGGGGTGTTTGCTGATGGCGGTACATCTCCTCAAATGCTCATGACATCTTTACCAAAGGCAGCCCTCACAGGCTGTATTCATTTGGAATGCATGCAAAGCCTCGGCCCCTTGCAGGGAAAGCAACGGCATGCTTGTGCAACCCTAGTTTAGCCTAAAACGGTGCCGGGGGATCTAGGACTGCAGCATGCAGTCCTGTCTATGGTTACCTGGGAGTAAACACCAGTGAACACAGCAGGACGTACTTCTGAATATACATATATGGGATTAGACTGCAAGGGTGTATTTATACTATAAACCAGGGGTGGGCAACTTTGAGGGGTTGGGGGGCTGCACCCCATCCCTGCCTCTGCTGAAATTGCTGTTGAAAATGCTGCCATGGCAGTGGCACCCCTCACCCCCAGCAATTCTGCAAGGAAACCAAGTGTTCAGGAGCGCATGCCTTGTTTGCAAGCAGAATTGTGCTCCCAGGGGAGTATCAATGGCTAGATGGTTATATGCCATATCCAGTATTAGAGGCGGTATGCCTTTGTACAACACCAGTTATTGGGGGACACAAGCAGGAGGGTGCTCTACTGCACTCACACCCTACTTGTAGGGTTCCCCAGGGCAACTGGTTGGCCACTGTGGAACAGAATGCTGGACTAGATGGACCCTTGGTCTGATCCAGCAGGGCTCTTCTTATGTTCCTATGTTTCCTGGCAAAGTCGGTGCTTTTTTCTCTTGGTGGCAAATCCGGCAGCAGCAGAGCAGGGGCCTCAAAAATGGGGAGCTGCATCATGGGCTGCATGTTGCCCATCCCTGCTGAACATGGAAATGAGTTTTAGATGAGTTTAACTGTCATGGCTTCCACCCAAGAATTCTGGGAAATGTAATTTGGGGAGCAAACCTATGGGGTAGGCATCCGCCTCCGAACTCGGAGGTGACCACCTATCCAATGCAGGGCAGGAGAAGCATGGAGGGGATTGTTCCCTCTGCACTTCTCCTGCCCTGCATTTGCGGCTAGACAGCCAATTTCAGCTGTCTAGCCAGGGGAAGGCAGAGCGGAGGAGGAGGCTGCTGGACGACACATAGGATGTGTCATACCGGCATTTCCGCCTTCCCCATCCCAGAATGCCCCACTTTGGCCACTCCATGCTCCTCTTGTGAATGCAGAGCACAGGCAGGGCCATTCAGCGCCAACCTTCACCTGCACTGTGAGACAGGGGAACGTCGGTTCTCCGGGCTTCAAGATCGGTTCCTGGAAACCTACATATGCTATGGCTGTCTAGCCGCTGACTAGCAGCCATAAGATTGCTCCCTCCATGAGCGTGCTGAAATTCTGTCAGAGAACTTGAGCTCCCCTCACAGAACTTAATGTTTCAGGATTCCCAGGGGAAGAGGGAATGACTTCTAAACCAACCAAAATCTGTAGATACAGCCAAAGCGTCCACTCTCCTACTTTCTGTATCATTTTAATCAGCCCTACAGTTTTATATTTAAACCTGAATCAGAAGGGCTAAAAACCTTCCAGTTACTCCATTATTGAGACCACTTCCTGCAGCTTATTCCCCTAGCTCTTAGGATAACCTTCTGCACTGGATTTTTTTTAGAACTTAACCTTATAAGATATTCACATTTTACAAATAATTACATCCAGATTTCTTTCTGTTTTTAAAAAATGCATATTTAAATTAACAGATGTCCAACTGAAATGGAAGTTCAGTTAAAAATAAATATATTAAAAAGTAGATTTACACTGAAAATATAAACTAATTTGAAACTCATTACAGTTGGTATTATGGCTTTTCCAAAGCACTTCTCACTTTTGTGATAAGGGTGCTTTATGAGTGATCCTCGACCCTTTTACAGAACTACAGTCTCCAGTATTCCCTGATTGAGATCCATACTAAGGGCTACACCCTGACTTAGTCATACTTAGACTTGCTTGTTGTTGTTGTTGTTCAGTCGTTCAGTCGTGTCCGACTCTTCGTGACCCCATGGACCTTCCTGTCCTGCGCTCTCTCCCGGAGCGTGCTCAAGTCCATATTCATTGCATCAGTGATGCTATCTAGCCATCTCATCCTCTGCCGTCCCCTTCACCTTTTGCCTTCGATCTTTCCCAGCATCAGGGTCTTTTCCAGAGAGTTTTCTCTTCGCATTAGGTGGCCAAAATATTGGAGCTTCAGCATCAGTATCTGTCCTTCCAATGAGCACTCAGGGTAGATTTCCTTTAGGATTGACTGATTTGACCTCCTTGCAGTCCAGGGGACTTGTAAGAGTCTTCTCCAGCACCACAGTTCGAAAGCATCGATTCTTCAGCGCTCAGCCTTCCTTATAGTCCAGCTCTCACAGCCATACATTACTACTGGGAAAACCATAGATTTGATTAGATGGACCTTTGTCGGCAAAGTGATGTCTCTGCTTCTTACTATGCTGTCTAAGTTTGCCATAGCTTTCCTCCCAAGGAACAAGCGTCTTTTAATTTCATGGCTACAGTCACCGTCTGCGGTGATCTTGGAGCCCAAGAAAATAAAATCTGTCACTGCTTCCATTTCTTCCCCTTCCATATGTCAGGACGTGACAGGGCCAGATGCCATGATCTTCGTTTTTTTAATGTTGAGTTTCAAACCAGCTTTTGCACTCTCCTCTTTCACCCTCAACAAGAGGCTCTTGAGATCCTCTTCGCTTTCTGCCATTAGGGTGGTATCATCTGCGTATCTGAGGTTGTTGATAATTCTCCCGGCAATCTTAATTCCAACCTGTGATTCATCCAACCCAGCGTTTCTCATGATGTACTCTGCATATAAGTTAAATAAGCAGGGCGACAATATGCAGCCTTGTCGTACTCCTTTCCCAATTTTGAACCAATCAGTTGTTCCATGTCCGGTTCTTACTGTTGCTTCTTGACCCTCGTACAGGTTTCTCAGGAGACAGGTAAGGTGGTCTGGTACTCCCATCTCTTTAAGAATTTGCCACAGTTTGTTGTGATCCACACAATCAAAGGCTTTAGCGTAGTCAATGAAGCAGAAATAGACTTTTTCTGGAATTCTCTTGCTTTCTCCATGATGCAGCGAATGTTGGCGATTTGATCTCTAGTTCCTCTGCCTCTTCAAAACCCGCTTGTACTTCCGGTAGTTCTTGGTTCACATGCTGCTGAAGCCTAGCTTGTAGGATTTTGAGCATCACCTTGCTGGCATGTGAAATGAGCGCAATTGTGCGGTAGTTTGAACACTCTTTGGCGTTGCCCTTATCAATCTGATTTGGATATTGACCATCTGGTGATGTCCATGTGTAGAGTCGTCTCTTGTGCTGTTGGAAAAGAATGTTTGCTATAATCAGCGTGTTTTCTTGGCAAAACTCTATTAGCCTTTGTCCTGCTTCATTTTGTACACCAAGGCCATGCTTGCCTGTTATCCCGGTGATTTCTTGACTTCCTACTTTAGCATTCCAATCCCCTATGATGAAGAGGACATCTTTTTTTGGTGTTAGTTCTAGAAGGTGTTGTAGGTCTTCATAGAACCGATCAACCTCAGCTTCTTCGGCCTCAGTGGTTGGGGCATAGACTTGAATTACTGTGATGTTGAATGGTTTGCCTTGCATTCATACTGAGATCATTCTATCGTTTTTAAGATTGTACCCCAGTACTGCTTTTCCCACCCTTTTTCTTGGGATTCTTGCCCACAGTAGTCGATATGATGGTCACCTGAATTAAATTCACCCATGCTTGTCCATTTTAATTCGCTGATTCCCAAGATGTCGATGTTCAATCTTGCCATCTCATGTTTGACCACCTCCAGCTTACCTTGATTCATTCATCTTACATTCCAGGTTCCTAAACAATATTGTTCTTTACAGCATCGGATTTTCTTTTCACCACCAGACACATCCACAGCTGAGTGTCCTTTCAGTTTTGGCCCAGCCGCTTCACTCTTTCTGGCGCTACTTGGAAATACCCTCTGCTCTTCCCCAGTAGTATATTGGACACCTTCCGACCTGAGGGGCTCATCTTCTGGCGTCATATCTTTTAGCCTTGTGATACGTTCCATGGGGTTTTCTTGGCAAGAATACTGGAGTGGGTTGCCATTTCCTTCTCCAGTGGACCACATTTTGTCAGAACTCTCCTCCATGACCTGCCCGTCTTGGGTGGCCCTGCACAGCATAGCTTATGGCTTCACTGAGTTACGCAAGCCCCTTCGCCACAACAAGGCAGTGATCCATGAAGGGGTAGACTTGCTTAGACCCATTGATATCAATGGGGCAAATTAGTCATGACTAACCTAAGTCCCACTGATTTCAGTGGGTCTACCCTAAGCATGACTAAGTCTGGATCCAACCCTAGGTATCTCCAGTATCAGATACTGGATATCTTTAAATTTCGCCACCCATATTTTGTATAGCCCAATTCAATGTGTTTTTACATAGAAGGAAGCCCTGCTGAGTTCAGTGGGGCTTACTCAGTGGTCAGTTATACATAGGACTACAACATTAGTTTAGCATTATAGATGATTCAGAATCAGATATTAATACCATAATGAAACTTCATAATATACAGTATGTACCCTAGGCATTCTCCTGAGGCCCCATACCTAATTGCCTACTACTTATTGCTTATCATCTCTCAGAGGCCATTTTTGCTTAATGTTCTACACATTCCGTACTGCCATGTCACTCTGCATGCCTCCTTTGTTTGTACGAAACCTTGTTTGCCAACTGTAAGAAGCCCTGCCTACTAAAGCAACCCAGTTAAGATAAAGAAAAACACTTAGAACTGAAACTCCAAACTTAATCCAATCCAGTTTTGTATATGCTTGTTTACCATTACACACTTGCATGTACAAAGGGCACAGTCCGGTATGGAGCTGGGAGTGCTTAGACCCATTGATTTCAATGTGATAGGTTAGTCCAATAGATAGTTAAAATTCAATTACACAAAAACTTCTTAATGAATTTCCTATCTTCCATTTGAACACACTCAAATACTTTCATTTCACTTTGCAAGGTACATTTCAAAGAGATTGAGGCTGCAATCCTATATCTACTTACTCAGGAGTAAGCCGCATTGACCTCAGTGAGACTTACTTTTGAGTAGACATGTATTGGGTTGCACTATAAATGAACAACGCCCCACTTTTGTAAATTCTAAGACTTCTAAATCACGCTGCACTTCTAATACAATATGCCCGTTTTATGTGATATAGTGTCAAATACAAACTGTAGATTTCTAAGTAAACAGTTGCACAATGTTTGTTGTGTAGCAATCTAACACTGTGTTCTGATACTGCACAGTGAATAGTCTAAAAGTGCTCAACTGGTAGGGAAGCTGACCCTTTCCTGTATGGAAGGGAACTTGTATCCAGTATTCGACTCTTACTATGAAGTAAACCTGTGCCTGGCTTTCAGTATTCTGGCCAGTTAGTGCAAAGATACTGGGGAATAATGATTAAGTATTTGGCACGAATAAAAGTTGTATTTTATTAATGTGAACAAACTGAATTACTTGTATTTGGATTTTGTTGTTTCACATTAATTTACAGCTTCCATCACCACCACACTCTGCTGGATGTCATGAGTCATGACTCTCTTGGGAATTAGCTCCATCCCATTAGTCCTACTTAGAGTAGACCCTTTGACATGACTGGGACTTAAGTTAGACTAATATGGACCCAAACCATATTTGGGTCCAACCCAAAATTTCTGGCTGTGGGCCTGATTTCAGACAGTACTCAAAACAATAAAACATAGAAGTCGATGATGATGATGATGTCCAGTTTAGTTTACAGAAGGGATTGTAACTTGCGGAGAGAAAAAGCTCAATTTCCATGTCAAAGAGATTTGGCAGAGCCTCTTAATGCTGGGGCCCTGTTCTATCCTACAGCATTAGTTTTTAAACTGCATTCTAGGAAGCCTGGGGCTTCTCAGAAGCTCCTTAGGGGCTCCTCAGGAGTAATGGCAAGCAGGCTCCCCAAAAGGCAACTGGCTTTCCATTACCAATTTTCCATTGTAATGCACACCTACGGAGGTGGTGGGCTGTCCCACACTGGAGGCATTCAAGATCAGGCTGGACAGCTATCTGTCAGGGATGCTCTGACCTGGATTCCTGCATTGAGCAGGGGGTTGGACTCGATGGTCTTCTAGGCCCCTTCCAACCCTACTATTCTATGATTCTACCCCAAGGGAGTGTTGTGGGTATTCTAGAGCAGGGGTGGGAAGAAGGTAAATCTCCAGATGCTTTGGACTTCAACTCTCAGAAGCCCCTGCCAGCATGGCCAATGGTCAGGAATGCTGGGAACTGAAGTCCATCTGGAGACCTACTTTTTGCCCACCCCTGTTTTAGAGTACACTCTCAGTTTGCACAGGATGATACAGGCCCTATTAATAGGCCCAGACAAATTGACAGTAACCTCAGAATATACCCCAGAATGCTCTAAAGGGTTTCCTTGACAGAGGAGGTCCCTGCAGGTAGGAAATTTAAAAACCATTCCATTGCACTAAACCAAAATAGGAGTATGAAGATATTGGCTGAGGTCCTAATAAATATGCCCCTATACAACACAGCCAGGGTCACACTTTTTGTCAAAGTTGCCTGAGTGACAGTTGTGACCAATTGGGTTTGCACTGCAATGTGGTATCTAAGATGCTGAAATTAGCTGCAGGTTTCTACTTCACGCCTCTGTACCACACCCTATGTAACTGGGAGGCCCCAGGTAATACTAACCTGCCTAGCTTCTAAAGCATGCTGACGATGAACATTCCAAGAATGGTTCTCTTTACGGACATGTTGAATTGTTACATAAGCAAGACAGACAGTTGGTACATCACCCCCTCCACTGGTTTCTCCCCTCTCCCAGTCACCACATTCCAAAAAGGCATGTTCAGCAATGCTTCCAGTAGTGTTCAAAGTATACAGATCTGAGACAAAATAATTACTATTTATTTCTTTAAGAAATGTATACCCCAGCTTTTCCCTTTCAGAAAAGGAGCCACTCACCACAGCTTACAAGATATAAAACACATAAAAACAATCATCCTTAAAACATGTTTACAACAAACTAAAAAGCAGCAGCAAAGACAAAAAGGCAAAAGATCTACTCTGATAGAAGAAGATGGTGTCCTCAAATGTGCAAAATCTGGTGGACAGCAAAGTTCCAACCTACAAACTAGTCTGAGGCTGAATTCTTCCAACATCTATAGCATGCATATTATTTTACAAAATCAGACTTTACAGAATAAGGCTACATGTAACGTACCTACAAATTACTGAAAGGACTTAATAAAAGGATGTAAATGACATATGTCAGAGCTACTTCCCTTGTAATTAAGATGGTAGCCTAGGTCAGAAGAATGTAAATTGATGCCTTTCTAATTACTTGTTACTCTCTTGTAGAATCCATCAGGTATGCAATTTATCCAAGTGCCTGTAAGTAAATTGCTTATACCACGCTGTAACTCAGCTCTCAATTTAAATTCGACTCTTACAGTGCAGTCCTATATATGTCTATACAGAAGTAAGCAACATTCAGTTCAATGGGAATTTTAAACTATTAAGGTTTTCTTTGCTTATCTTTTTCAATTAAAAAAAAAAGCTTACTCCAAAGAAAGAAGCAAAGCCCACTCACATTTATAGAATAGAATAAAATACTTTTGGAAAATTTATTTCTCAGGTTTTTTGTTTAATTTGGCAAAATGACTGCTATTTGGAAGCCTATGTGTACAAACATTTGCATGGCAGTGTAGTGTGATCCATTGGCCTTGGATCTGTGCTGTGATTCTTATGCATGCTTACTCATCTAGTGGTATGGATCTTACTTCTAAGTAAGTGCATAGAGGATTGTGCATAAGTGAACACCATGGGACCTATTTTTTGAGTAAACATGTATAGCAGGTGTGGGCAACTTGTGGCCTTCCAGATGTTTTTGCCTACAACTCCCATCATCCCTAGCCAGCATAGCCAATGGTGTGGGATGATGAGAGTCGTAGGGCAAAACATCTGGAAGCACAGATGTTGCCCACCCCAATGTATGGGGTCATTCTTGTTGATCAACTATGATGAGCTCAGTCATCAACCTTAAGCAAGTCACTCCCAATCTATGTTCCCCACCAGAAAAATGATTTGAAAAATACTCATCGTTGTTATTGCCATCATATTTCGAAGGGTTGTGGGGCAGATAAGTGAGACAGGAACTATAAGATACTTTCAGCAGTTGGAAAAACACTGTATGAACGACAGCTTATAGTATAAATAGTACAGTCTAATTATGGCTAAAATATTGTTTGCACATTAACAAACTAAACAGAGAATGATTTGCAAAGGAATGCTGCAAAGCCAAGCCAAGGAACATAAGGTGTATAACTATAAACCAACTGGCCTACAAGCTAAATAAAACAAATACAACTGGCCAGGCCAGTTCTTTCTGGTTGTTTGGCAACCCTTCCAGCAACAGACTGTGCCTGTCAGGTGTTTAACAACCTCCCTGTTCTGGCAGTTCAAAGCAGACAGCAAAACAGGAGCTTTGTCGAACCTCACTCAAACCAAATGTAAGTCGTTTTTTCCTGTAACTTCTTATATCTTTCAGATGTACCCCATCTCCATAAAAACTGATCTGGGGTCAATCCGTTAACTGCCCACTATATATTTACTGTGTGTTTCTGTTACACATCTCCCAGCACTTGTAGGTAAACCCATATACTTCAACCCTCTGTATCTTGGGGAACCTTATCAACTTGCCATCCAAACAATGCTTGGTTGTCTGTTTCCCACTGCAAATTTCTTTTAAATACACCTACTGAGTTTATAATGCTTCAAAAACTTGATCCATTCACAAACTGACCTGTAGTCAATTTTATATTCCTTTATGTAGAAAATATATTCACTTTAAATCTTTTTCTCTCACTATGGGTCAGCTCAAATGTAATGCGTAAACCATGGTTTGGAGGATCAAAAAATACTAAGACTTCTCCTATCCTCCCTCCCCTCACACGCTCAGATTCAGTGAGTTGGTTCCTGTTCAGCACAAACTGTAGTTTGCTGCCATGTCTGAACTGGCAAACTATGGTTTGCACCTGCCCTCCAAACCAGAATTCTAATCTAGGATCAATCCATGGTTCCATCTGGAAATTCCATCCCCAGACAATGGAAGGAGTTTAGTATATTTTTAATCACTATGTGCTCAAGTGCCATCTGCCATTTATTTTTCTTGCAAATAATCTTTAAAAAATACGTATAGCTTGTGGTCACTCTGAACACTGGACGGAATTATCAGTGATAATTTGCATGTTTAATGTGGTCAAATAAAGTATCTCAACTGTCATTTGCTAGACACTGTTGGTCCACAAGTGTCTAGATGTTGTTTCTGGCAGAGCCTTTCCAGACTATTAAAACACTTACAATTTACTATTCATGGGACACTGGCTCTGATTCAGCACCAAAATGCTTTACATGTAGAAGGTCCGAGGTTCACTGTTAAGCATATCCAGTTAGAGGATCTCAAGCCATATGGAAAAGACCCCAGTTCAAATCTTTCCTCGAACTCCTTATACAATGTAGGCAAGCCACTATTCCCCCACCTCTCAGCCTACTCCCTCTGTCATCTGCAAAATAGGGAATAGTAACTTTATTTAATCATCAAACCTTACAGGACTCTTGTAAGGATTTCTGAGATAATATATATGAAGCACTTCAAAAGACTTGAAGAGCAGTATATAAAGGCTAAGTGTTATTAACATCAATGTGACAATCCTGAGGTATTAATCAAGCGCAAAAGACCTTGGATGTCATTAGTGTTTCCCCTTGACCACACTGCAGTCACAGCTTGTTGATCTTCAAGAAATGTCATATGCAGACCTATGCTGGTGAATATGGTTTGAATCTTTCGGCATTATCTTGGTTTCTAACTTTTGCTGTCATCATTCTTTTTCCTTCCTATGTACTATTCCTTGTGGCTTCATTAACTACATACATAGTGATCCAGTTCAGATGACCAAACAACCCATGGTTAACAAACCATGGGTTGTTTGTGAGCATGTGCAAGCGAATGAATGTGCTGGTTTCTAGAAAATGCTCTTCAAGTAAAAGATGTTGGGCATAATCCCCTGAAGCAAGGTCTCCTCCAGGACAAGTCTATGGAAATTAATGGAAGTTGTGCAAAAGACTATCCTAGAGGGGTTAGGTTGCTGCAATTTCAGTGCAGATAAATCTTCTCCTATGGACACAATCTGGACAAGAGTGCAAAATAGGCAAAACTCATGGGCTACATCCACCCATCGTGCAATGCAACTACCACTTGCACAAAGGGACTTCCCGGTCGTCTCCTTCCACAAGCCCTCCCCCCAGCCCCACAGCCCACCATGTGCATCTCAAATCTGCACTGGAGGGGCCCTGAACCTGTTGAAAACATATCTGTATAGTTAGGTGTTTGCTGATCTTAATACCTATCCTGGTAGATTTTCTTCATTCTTGTTTTTATCTTTGAATTTTATTTTAATTATTGTTACAATGCATTTTATACACTGCCTTGTTATCTGATAACAAGGGTTGGTCTCTATATATTTTAAATTATAATTATTAATTTTGGTGGGTGTACGGTGGGGTGGGTAGGGAGGAGAAATCAATTCCACTAGCAGATGACCAGTGCTGAATCCAACCCCATGACAGCTGTTAAAAGAATGTAACATTATATGACAGTGTTTTTGAATATGGAATAATTCAGCATGTTTTCAAGAATGGGAAAGGACTGGAGCACATGCTTTGCATGCAAAACTCGTTCTGGTTCAATCCCTGTCATCTCCAGGTCGGGCTGGGAAGGACTCCTGTCCTAAAACCCAGGAAAGCTGCTATCAGTCATTGCTGACAGTATTGAGCTAGCTCAGCCTCCCCCAACCTGGTGCCCTCCAGATGTGTAGGGCTGCAACTCCCATCCTCCTCAGCCAATGGCCATACTGGCTGGGAAGGGCAGGAGCTGCAGTCCAACACATCTGGAGGGTACCAAGTTGGGGAGAGGCTGACCTAGATGGAACAACAATCTCTGTATGGACAGCTTCCTGTATTCCTTCTTGAGATGCTTAGTCAGGGCAGCAGGCCAGGCAGAGCGGTGCAGTCTGTCGCAGCTTCTTATCACCCCCTGTGCCTGCAGCCTCGCACAGTAAAGCACACACAGCCATCATGCGCTGCTGCATGGGGAGGAGAAAAATCCAAGACAAGCAACGCTGGATACGAGCAGCCACCATGTTGTTTGCGCAACAACCTCTGAGCACAGCAGTCGCAGCTATCCTTAAGGATCCACAGCCATGCGTAACCCCTAACGCCATTGCTCAAGGGGCGGGTGGGTAGACGAATTAGGAACCTGCACTGGGTGTAGAAACGACTAGATGCCGCACTGAAGTGCAGCCAGAAGGGTCTGAAATATTGAGTGAGGGACAAGCGACTGGAAATTCTTTTCTTTCCGCCATCTAACTTGACAGAGCTGTTCTGTTTCTTATCAATGGGCACAGAAAGCCAGAAGGGTTGATAGAGTTTCTCAGGAGGGAGCTGAACCGCCATGACCTTTGTACAGAGTGAGGAAGGAGCGACACGCCACCGTGCCATTTGATGAAAAGCTAGTAGTAATTAGTTCTTTCCAAGGTTTGTTTAGAAAAGGCCTGCACAGCAGCTTAGTCATTATTATTATATGCAGGTTAGTCATTGTTATTATACGGGAGCTGCTTTCTGCAGGCACAAGGCAGGCACCGAGAGTTCAGCAATGGATGCTAATTACATATGTTCCTAAATACATTACAATGTACACATTCTTACAGGTGAGATGGGAAATGATGGACTGGCATAACATAGGAAGTAGGAGTGGTGTGTGCCAGCCAGTGGAGTTGGCATAGTGCATTTTTATTTTTTAAATCACTTAAAGCTCAAGAAGTAATTGAGAATGTTGACATTAAACTGAAATGATAGCTACTGGTACTACTTCAATGATCTCTTTATGGTATTTCACACTTGACATACTCCAGATGGGTGATTATCTCAAGAAGGAGTTAATAACACTGACCTACCATACAGGGCTGTTGTCAAACATTCTGGGCAGACACCCACAAC
The DNA here is from genome assembly GCF_057233095.1 of Heloderma suspectum. Taxonomy (NCBI): domain Eukaryota; kingdom Metazoa; phylum Chordata; class Lepidosauria; order Squamata; family Helodermatidae; genus Heloderma; species Heloderma suspectum. The sequence continues at coordinate 195,974,460 of NC_139460.1, read as the reverse complement.
CTTTAGTCACAACTAAGGCTGCAATCTTACACACAGTGACATGGGAGTAAATTCTGTTCAACTCAGTGGACTTTTTTTGAATAAACACGCACAGGACTAGGCTTCAGATCCCACTGAAATGAACAAAATGGAATTTAGTAGTGACTAACTTAATGGCTTAATTATTTGAATGGCACCCTCTCTTTAGTACCAGGGTCTGAGTGCAATTTGTCCCACATTTAACCTGACATTTAACCTGACTGATATTTCAGCACTGCGGTGTAGGTGGGTCATGGGAGGGAGGGAATCTTGCATCTAGGGATGTTTTCACAGTCAGTACTTGAACTGCCTTTTCCATTTCCTGCACTTGAAGATGAAACTAACAATCAACATTGGTTAGAATGTATATTCAATTTTTAAATAGTTCTCTCCTATTTTTGATCCTCCTTTTTTCAGTATTCAGATGTGATGAAGTCAAGATCAAAAGCTACGGTTAGCATCGCTTGTGAAAACACCTTAAGGATAACATACCTACAAAAAGGTTTACTGCCTTTTAGGTTGCAATCCTATGCATGTTTAGACAGAAAAAAAGTCCTGCAACTGCCAGCATCCCCCAGTGAGCATAGTTGCCTGGGGCATACTGGGAGTTGTAGGACTTTTTTCTGTCTAAACATGCATAGGATTGCACCATTCACCTAGCAAATTATTTTAAGACAGGCCAGCAATTCATCACTTCAGAGAGCAATCCTATGGCCTGCTAGACACTGTCTAGCAGGCCATAGGATATAGTCTATTCCGGGAACCGACTTTGGAGCCCGTACTCCAAGGTTGGTTCCCCCCTTGTTGGCATCCTATGTATCGTACGGCAGCTTCCTCTCCTGCCACCGCTAGACAGCCAAAAATGGCTGTCTAGTGAAAAAGAGCAAGGCAGGAGAAGCACGGAGGGAACGATCTCCCTGTGCCTCTCCTGCCTTGCTTTGGATAGGCGGTCGCCTCTGAGGTCGGAGGCAGCCACCTATGTATTTAGGATTGTGCCCTCAGTTAGGCAAAATGAGTAGGACAACAAAGGACTTATCGCTACCACAGTAAAAAAAAAAACATATCTAATCATGTACTATCATTATCATCATCATCATCATCATCATACATGGTATTATCAACATACATAGCATTTTCCAGGGTAACAGAAAAGCAAGGCAAAAAGAGCAATCCCCACCCAAGGAGCTCCCAATCTAAACATATACTATCAGGAGACAACAAAGGGAAGGAAGGGAGGCAAAGGAAACGAGATGAATGTAAGCAAAGTCTGTTGCACATCCTTAGGTTCATTTTCAGCTGGGGAGGAGGACACTCCTTTAATTATTTTAATTATTCAAATGTGGAGATATTTATCAACTCATGCAGCCCATTGTAGGCTCCTTGCGGGCTGGGGCTTGTCTACTTTGTGCTTATCAAGCTCGGTAAAGAGGCACATACTCTTGGTTGTCATCACAACAGCCACCCAAGTCACAAGAACACCATCATTGATTTGGCACTCTTGTGCACTATATCTCTATTATCTATCAGGATTCCCTTTCTTACTAGAAATAACCTTTTGTTTTAGATGCCTGTTAAACACCCATCTCTTCACCCTATCCTTCCCCGAATGTGCTGCCCAGTTAGTCTGCTTATTCATTATTGTGCTTTTAGTTTGGTTTTAAATATTTTAACTGATGATTTATTGTGTTTATTATGTGTTTATTTTAATCTGTTTCTATAAACCGCTTAGAGATATATTTCAATATGGTAAGGGTATATAAATTGAGCCAGTGTGGTACAGTGGTTAAAGTGTTGGACTAGGGGAGACTGGGTTCTAGCCCCCACTTGGCCATGAACTCACTGGGTGACTTTGGGCTAGTCACTGACACTGGGCCTAACCTTCCTCACAGGGTTGTTGTGAGGATAAAATGGAAAGGAGGGGGTTCATGTATGCCATCTGGAGCTTTGCAGAGGAAGACATGGGATATAAACAGATAAATTTATATTCGCATCAGTTCTAAGAAACTGGAAAGTAGATGGATCCCCCCCCCCCCCGACATATCTTGAACACTCCCTACAGAATCCCTTTCTTTAAAGAAATACATTTGGGGGCAATTCAGCGAGTTGCTCCTCTTCGCTGCCCAGCACTTCAATTTCCGAGGAAGCCAAGATGAAGGCGGGCGGGGGGAATGGCATTTCCATGGCTCAGTCCGACCTGTTGCGCGCTGTTCTGAGAGGGAAGCCGCGGGTGGGCTTTTTCCTCTCCACGCTGGCCCTCCGCGCACACAAAAGGCAGCGGCCGCAAGCTCCGCCAGCGCTCGTTTTGAATCAGCCAAGCCTCCTCTCAGCCAACGGCGAGCCGAGCCAGCTGCTGACGTCAGAGGCAGCCTGGGGAGCTTGCGGGCTGTTCTGGTCTTGCTCGGATGAACTGGGGCTTGTTTATGAGATGTGAGCTGGCGGGAATAGGAGCTGGAGCCAGAGAGAGGCGCCTCGCTTTCTCATCTCAGGCTGAAACAGCAATGCCCGGCTAACAGGGCAACTCATTCTAGAAAGCCACCAGGATTTCTCCGTAACGCCACAAGCTTATGTACATACGACAGAAAACAATGAGGGTAAGGAAGAATTTTTTCCATTCTTCTTTTATTTCTCTTTTATAGATTTTTTTTCTGGGAATGTTTTCTCTCCCCCCCCCTTTTTTTTTTGTCCTCACCCCTATTAAATTCTGGACTCAAGTTACCGCAAGCGAGTGTGGCATCTTTGCTAAATTCGCATCAGGTCGCATGCCACTTGTTACAATCAAAATGTAGAAGTCTTTGTGGATATCGTTAAATCTTTTTGCTGTATTATTGTGGGGAAATAATGGCTCACGTATTAGACACTGGCTGTGTTTCTCTCTCGCTCACTCTCTCTTTTCTTCATGGGGTTCCGTCAAAAGTAAAATGTTGATTACAGATTCAAAATGCACTTTGTGGTTTGGTTTAGCATTTGGCTGCTGTTCTAGAAACACAGTTGGACAGACTTCAGAGTACACGTGCCTTGGAGACTGCTGCTGAAAGTATTCATTCAAATTGTTTTATCTAGAAATAAGATACCAGCCGCTGTATTCTTTGAGTTGTGTTCAAGTATTTACCAAAAGACAGACCTAACAAGCATAGGTGACTTTTCTTCTCAATGTGAGAAGCACATAAAGATTTTAAACATTTCAGCTCTAAGTTCTTAACATGCCCAAACTATAATGTCATGTCTGTCTGTCTGTCTCTCTCCCTCACTCACAAAACACACACGCTTTCTAACTTTCAACTACAGTTCGAGGCACAGAGGAATTGCCACTCTGTGTGTTTTTCTTCTTTCTTCCTGGTTACCTCTTGTATATGACAGCTTGATATTATCGCACTGTATATTTCTGCGCCCCCGCTGGTCAATGATGTGAGATAGGGCCGGGGAATCGCACAGCACAATTATGTTATACGTTATGTTATACTAGAACAGGGATAGGCAACTTAGTGCCCTCCGAATATTTTTGCCGACAGCTCCCATAAGCCCCAGTTAGGATGGCTAATGGTTGGGGATTATGGGAATTGTAGACCAAAGCATCTGGGGTATACTTGGTTGTTACCCCTGTTCTAGACATTACAAGGAAGAGGGGAGAAAAGAGACATAGAGTGTCTAGCTCTGCCTCCCCCCCAACACATACACAGGTACTTGAAATTTAGATTGTAAGCTCCTTGGGGCAAGGAGCTGCCTTCTTCTTCCTTTGCTTATGTTACTTTATGAGATACCATATACACTGATAAGTGAAATATGCAGCTAGACCTCCCAAAAGCGTTGTAGCCACTACCTTAGTAGAAAAGGTGTCACAGCAGCTGGCATGTTAGATCTGGACTGGGGAAATTCCGGTTTGAATTCCCACTTAGCAGTGCTCACGGGATTTGTCCTGTGCAAGTCACTGTTTCTCTCACCTAAGATTGGTATTGTGGAAAGAAAATGCAGTGGCCCCATGTACACTTCCCTGAGTCCCTTGGGGCAAGGATGGGATACCAGTCTGACAATACTGTATGTTAAGTCAGCCTTCAACACCTGGCGACTTCCAGGTGTTTGGGAGTACAACTCCCAGCATTCCTGACCATTGGCCAGGCTGGCTAGAGCTGATGAGAGTTGGTCCAAAACTTCTGGAGGGCTCCAGGTTGGGGAAGGCTGTATTAAGGAAAATCCATGGACTCTGGACTGCTGCAGCTGAAAGCCAAGCAGTCGATCCCAGTCAGTCAGTCGTTTCCTTTGAGCTGTAGAAGATTAGACAGCTGAGAAACCAACAGAGAAAAAATGGTTTCATTGCCACAGAATGTCTAATGGTGTGAAGAAATGGATCCCATTTAGACAGGTGATCGCAGGAACCATGTGCGCGCATTGACAATTTATAGTGGGGTTAGGCACATGTGTTTCCCCTACTCCACCCCTGATGTGTATATAATGAATGCACAGAGGTGTAAGAGGATGATGCTTGCTGCCACCACCACTTGACATCTGTCAGTGCAAGTATGCAAGGGGGCTACGGGCCTAAAGCTGGACACATCTAGAGCTCCTCTGTATGAGCAGGAACCCTGCTCTCTCCAGGTTCTCAGTCATAGGAAGGAGCCCTACACTTGCTTGGCTGTACACCCGTAATCCCCTTTTGCACAAACTCTGAATGCTATGATGTCAGGTGCAGTGTTGGGAACGGGGTCCGCAGTCATGATTCCACTCCCCTCTCTGCACATTCAATGAACATATGCGGGGCTGTTTGCATGGACTTACTGACTTGTGATTTTAGGAATATTTTTGTTCCTATGGCATTTGGACTCAGCACTGTGTGCAACAATAATCAAGATCTTATACTGAACCCGTCATATGCTGTGGACTGTGCAAACGTAAAACTGGGGAGACGGAATACACAGTGGGGAGAATGGGATTGTGCTGCTCCCACATCCACACACGTTCAGGGCGACTTCTGAGAAAGCCAGGAACTATACAGTTTGGGCAGCCATGCAAGCGTGATTGCGGGCCCTGGTGTTGCATGTACGTCCATCTTGGAGCAGGAAAACTTAAGAGCTGTCCCGCTGGATCAGGCCAGAGGTCCACTTAGTCCTGCATGCCATTTCCAAGAACAGCCAGCCAAATGACTCTGGCTCTGGGAAACATAACAGAGCCCCTCCCTGTTGTGTGCCCCCAAGCACCTGGTATGCCGAGGTCTGCTGCCTCTTCTTAGCCTGGTTGCACTTAACTGTCGTTATAGCTAGGAGTTGTTCATAGACCTGTCTTCCTCACGTGATGAGCGTGGGCAGAGCCACTGAGAAACAAGAGGAAGGGGTCAGCAGGCTCGGAGAAACCAAGGTTTCCGGAAGTACCCCCAAAAAATTAGGAGGGGGGAACCCTAAGGTAGCAAGCCTCCCACAGCCTCCTCTCTGCCTGAAAAAAACCCCAAAGAACAGCCCAGTGTGGATTGAGCACGCTTACTAGCCAAAGAATGCTGAGTGTTTGTTGGGGATGGGATGGAAAAATGGGGAGGGCTGGGTTGGAGTATCCTGGAAGAGCACGACTGGCTGGAACCCTGAATACAAGCACTCAACGCTGCAACATTTTGTTGTAGGCCCCACTTAGCGGCCATCTCTGGGTCTTGTGACAGTGAATCCCATTGGTGGGAACACACTGTGGGAAGAAGTACTTCCTTTTTGTCTGTCCTAATTGCCAATCAATGTCACTGTGTGACCCTGAGTTCTAGTATTATGAGGAGAGAAAAATGTTTTCCCCATTCCATAATCTGCAGTTTGGGCATGCATCTAGATTAACAGCCTGACAGTGCGCGCTGCACATCAGTGGCTCATTAAAAACCATTGCCATGTGTACCTTAAAAGGAAGGAGTAAACTCAGAGACAACTTGCATAATCATTAGAGCCAAACTGCCTTCTATGTCACTCCCTCCCTTCCTCCCAAAGGAACAGCCCATTTGTCAAGCTGTCATGCGCTCCTGTAACGATGCCTTGTGACTACATTTGTGAAATACCACAGAACATTACTAAGGAAGCACTTTTGCATAGGATCGCCTTGTCTCATTTTTCAATTAGATCCCAATTAGATGCTGTACATTTTGTCTCCTATCCCGACTCACATGACTCACTTCAAAACATTTAAATGACAAACACGTGGGAGGAGCACTGCTGTTTACTATTAGGGACATTCCGTGTTCTAACTTGTAAACAGCCATGAGGGATTCTGTCCTACAAGCTGAGCTGGCAGGACTCAGTCTTCTGTTTTTACTTCTGTTTTTGTTTAATTGCCATCTCTTAGTGTTGGGGTGGTGGGGCAGCTAACTTAGACAGGCTCCCAAAGATCTGTGTCAATGTGAAGCATGGGTTTGCAAGAAGCTGCCTTAAAAGGGAATGTAACGTTTGGTTGCTGGTTTACGTAGTAAAGGCGAGATGGCTTATGCTGTACTGCTGACGTCACCCCCGATATTGTTGTGTACAAGAGGGGACTGAGTTCCCACCCATTTGCAGCCCCTTTCCCCTTCTCCTTTAGGGCACAATCCTATCCAGATAGGCGGCTGCCTCCAAACTCGGAGGCGACTGCCTATCCAAAGCAGGGCAGGAGAACCATGGAGGGTATCGTTCCCTCTGTGCTTCTCCGGCCCTGCATTTTCAGCTAGACAGCCAATTGTGGCTAGACATATTGGATGTGTCGTACAGGCATTTCCGCCCTCCCTGCCCCGGAACGCCCTTCGGGAATACCCTTTTTCGGCTGCTCCGCACTCCTTTTCCGAGCACAGAGGATGGGGCTGTTCCATGCTGCCTCTGAGGCAGCACAGAAGTGGGGGGAGGTTGGTTCTCCAGGAACTGACCTCGGAGCGTGGGCTCTGAGGTCGGTTCCTGGAAAACAGGTTATCCTATGGCCGTCTAGCTGCTGTCTAGTGGCCATAGGATTGCTCACTCTATGAATGAAAGGAAGGGGTTGAAAATGGGGGAATGGGGGGGCATGGGGATACCCCTGCCTCAATCTTTGCTGCTCCAGCATGGCAGATAGAACTGTGTATGTCACACAGACATCATATAGGCAATAGGCATGCTAAAATTCTATATGGTGGCATGCAGGAGCTTCAGGACATACAAGGACACATAATATCCTAGTTAAAACGTTCTCTGGCATGATCTAAATTTGAGTGCAACAGAGAAATTCTGTGGTGATGATGTCTCTGACAGTGATTGACTGAGCTGCCCTCATGTCACAGAAGGCAGAAATGTATCTGGCTGCCATTGCCTGAGAGAGTTTAGAGAAGAGCAAGGCAGGCAGTAGGGAAGGAGATGCCAAAGAAGCAGGGGTCTAGGAAAGATGGGTCCAGAGAAAGCAGGGCCAGGAGGCCAAAGCAAGCAGGGAGCCTAGGAAAGGAAAATGAAATGGTCCAGAGAACCAACGGAAAGCAAAAGCTGGGGTGGGGGAGTCTGAGAGGGCATGAAAGCTGAGAGGGCAGAGATGCACGTGAACAACAAATGCAAAGATGAGGAATCGCATATTAACTGGCAATAAAGAGCTATCTCTTCGGCTATAGGCCTCGAGTATGTACGTATTTTGGGAAACAAATCTTTCAGCAGGTCCCTTGTTGGCAGCAACAATTCAGTCCCACAGAAACTATACTGTACCATGATTATATTGGCCATAAAGTGTTCACAGGGAGTGACAGAAGAACCACCCCAACCTTCATGGAATGGAAGCAGAGAAACGATGTTGTAACCTGAGCCACTTCTGAGGATTTCTTTCTGCAGCTACTCCTAATGTGCAGCTTTGCTACCTTGAAAACTCAGGATAGTAAACATGAGCCATTGAGAAACCGTATGGAGGACTGACGTTTAACATCCACGTTTAGTGGTAGCCTTGATCTACGCAGACCATAGCAACGTGATTGTCTTTGCCTCCCATGTAAATTTGCTTTGCAGACACACACACATTTGCAGCTGTTGACTGCCACACATTTCTGTTGGATAGTTGGAAGAGAAATAGAGGAGAAAGAGCTGAACTCTATGCATAGCTCAAAATAGCGCTCTTCCCTGAAGCGAGGCAGCCAGAAACATGGGAGTGTGTAAGGCTGTGTTTGCACTCACCATAATGTAGCACAGGCCAGTGGTTAGAAACAAGTAGGCAGTCTGATCCATGTGGTTCTCTCCCAGGGTCAAGCACTGGTTCCAGGCTGCCTCTTCCTCCTCCTGACCAGACACAGACAAAGCTGCCAGGCTCAGCCTCCTTTCACTGGCTCCCCCTTTTTTTTTTTACAGCAACTGGCTGCTTCTGTTCCTAGTGTTATGCCACCCTACCTGCTGATAGGATTGCCTTGGCAATGGGACCGTCTGTGTTCCAGAAGCCAACTGCCTCCCCAGGATCCCTTCTCTTGGGCCAATGGTGCTGCAGGCCCAGCTGACACGTTTCCAGCCACATCTAGAACGGTTCATGTGTCAGAGCACTGGATGAAGGGGACGTGCTGCTGTCAAGATCTAAATCGGATCAAGCAGGACAGATGTGCTGAATTGACCTGTGGAATAGATATGCTGAATTGGTTACCTGCAAAATATCCATCTAAACAGCTTAGGCTGGGCCCCCTATATCAGCCTTTCCCAACCTGATGCCTTGTCCTTGGGAGATCTGAACAATGATGGGCTGGAGCTGTAGGGCCCAGTGCTGGCTCCAGGTTTTGGGGACCTTGGAGCAAGATGCCTTCCATGGGTCCCTGCTTGAGTTCGTTCGTCACCTCCTCGCTACTTTCTCTGCTGCATAATCACAGATTGGGCTCCCTCTAGGCCCATTCTGTACCACCGCCCAAAAGGAGAGCAAACGAAGGAAGCTATGCTATCTCTTCACCCTTGTCACTGCTTGTACACTTGGAGAGGGCAGGTGAACTGGCAGTGACAGCAAAGAGGAGCAGGGCCAGGAGGCTCCAGGCATTGACAGTGGACCCCTGGCAGGGGGTCGGGGTGGGCCTCAGCAGCTGCCCAACAACGCCCACCTGTGATGCCAGCCATGGTAGAGCCATTGTCTTTTTGGAACTCTTATCAAGTGATGTCCACCCACTCTATGAAGTCTTGATTTACATATATTTGTTTTAACTTAAAGCAACTCTTTTCACCTTTTCATTTGTGAGTGTTCATTCTATATGTTTTTTTAGCTGCTCTTTTAACGGTGTTATCATAGGGAGCCTTTTGAACAATTGGGATTATTGTGTTTTTGTTGGTATTCTTAAACACCACCTTTGGCTTTTGGAACTGGGTGGAAGTTGGTATAGAAAAGTGTGTGTTTAAATATACAGTATGTCTGGTGTGCTCCTCTGTAAGAATTTGCCCTCTAGCTGTGCCAGTTGTTTTTAAACCCTTTCATTGTGAGACATAAACACCATCCTGCCAGCCAATGTGCAACGTAAGCTTAAGAATGTGTACTTAATTTTAAAAAACCAAACGAAAGGCTTCAGGCACGGTTGTGCAAGCTGGGGACTCCAAGCTCCCCTTCCAAAGTTCACACTATGATCTCTCAAATGTGCAGTACAAATATACAGCTTGATCCTATGCAGAGTTAGGCACGCCTAAGCCTAATGATTCCAGTGGACTTAGGCATGCCTAACAGCGCATGGACTCAGGCCAGTGTGTGTGCTTTAATGAGAAAGCCACACAGACACATTAAAAAGCCATTCTAAATGGCTCATATTGCTTCCAATTTTTCCTCTGCTTTTGCAGGAAACTATGCCCCAGACGCCAATATTTTCCAGCATGCTTGGTTCCGGATGTAGTGGGCAGGTGCAGCCAGATACGGGAGAGAGGAGCGGAGATCCCGTTTATCAGGATGGGAGTCTCATCTCTGGATCACTGGAAGCCTTGATTGAGCGCCTGGTACCCACCACAGAATATTATCCAGATGTAAGTAGATGGTTGTGGTCTTGTTTGTCTTTTGCCAGTTTTCATACAAGAGGGCCCTGAAGGCATGATGGAGGAATAATGAATTCAGACTTGTTTGACACCCCTTCCTTTTATTTCTGGAGTTTATAGACAGCAACAATGTTCTGCTTTTGGAGAGGATTTTTCATTTGTATGTTTTAATGAAGCTTCTCCCATGGGAATATCATGGGCATCTCTGTGCTATAGACGTAAGCTGGTTGAACAAGTCATTCCTTCTCCCAAAGGATCCCTGGAAAATATACGGGGGGGCGGGGGCGGTAGGGACCTCTAACAGAAAGTTCTTAGCACTCTCCAACTTCAATTCCTTGAATTATTTGGGGAAAACTATACTGCTAAAATGTGTATAAAACCAATATATGCTTGCAGTGAATACAAGTTCTGTTTGGTTGGTGGATTATTAACTTTCTCACTATGGTGGTCAGATCTGTTAGTATACACTGCATTTGAACTTTGAAGATTATAGTATTTTGATTTGGACTGGGGGGACCTGGGTTCAAATCCCTGGTCAGCCATGACACTTACTTGGCAACCTTGAGCCAGTCACTGTCTCCCAGCTAAGCTGCTTCATAAAATGGTTGTGAGGATAAACTACACAACCCCAAGCTCTTTGGAGGAAGGTCGGGATACAGATGTGATAAATAAGTCAGCAGTATTGGGGAGCTGTATTTAGATAACAGAAATAAGGGAGATTGGTTGAATGTGATGTTTTTAAAATGCACTGTCCATGTAGCAGGGAAGTGTACATACTGAAGTTTCCAAAATTCAGTAGTGGAGCATGCTAACCATCACACCTCAAAGTGATTTGGTCATGCATGCCACTACAATGAGGAGCTTATCTCCCCCCCACCCCCCCAGTAAATGTATTTTCATCTGAAATATATTGGAGAATATGCACTCGTGGATTGAGATGAGGCTTGGCAGGGGCTTAATCATATTGGTTTGCATGCTACTTTGACTGTTAAGAGTATTTAAAATGGTACCTTACTCGTTAAAGGCCGGAGTCTGTATCTGTATATTAATCACAGTAATTTTCTAGGCAGGGACAGAAAGAAAATAAATGGAAAGTTTTTCTTTGAGCATAACAAGAATTTTTTGTCAACCATGCTGGAAAGCAGCAGGAAAGTGGCACGAGAGGTGGGAAAGGAGAAAGAAAATGCTACGTGCAGTTCCATGCAGGCTTGTTTGCATACAGGGGTTTGTTTTGCGTACAGGGAAATATGTGTGCTCACATGACAACAGCTTTCTGGAGGTTAGGAATGGAATGTACTTAATGGCAGCCCCTGATGCCCATTGCAGGCAATCATTTCTGCAAATATTCAAACAAACAAAATATCTGAGATTGAACAGCATGAGCTGAAGGGAAAAATATTTTTCCTTCTTCCCCAGAAGATCTACATTCTTGGTCTTTAAGTAACAGTTACTATTTTAGTCTTGTCTTTTACTCGCTCTCTCCCTATCCTCCCTCCTTTAATTGAACGTGTCTCTTAGCAACAAGTTTAGGAGCTATAGGAATCCAGTCTTTCCCATTTTAATTCCCCAAACCTCCTCCTTTTGTATCTTCTTAAGTTCTTCCAAAGGTTTATGGGATATCCCCCCGTCCCTTTCTCCCAAATTCTTGTTGGCTTCTGAAAACTCAGTGGGGCATATTTTTCAACCCCAGAATTAAAGATTTCTCCCTGTTTTTGCACAACCACAACAGCTGGGGAAAGTGTCACTGTAATCACAAAAATCATGGCAGCCACATACATAGCTTCCGTGTGTGTGTGCTGCTTTACAGAAATTGTGTTCCCTATGAATGGCGCCCACTGCTTGAGGGGAAATCACCATCTGGTATGAACTGGCTCTGGATCTAAAAGCTGGAACATGTGATCAGCAGTCTCATTTGGCACAGTTCTGTGTATCTCTAGATGGCTGTCAAGGGTTGAAGGTATGAATGCTCTCCTCCATAGAGAAACTCCACATGCTGCGTTAGGGGAAAGCATTCTAGGATTCGCCTGGACATGGTTGTTTTCTGCATGTGTGTATTGGTTTTGTTTTAACATGGGGAACAATTCTACCTTTAATCCGGGGTACATTCTAGCAACATTTCTGATTTATGAAATTTATTACGTGTTTTTCATTATAAAATAACCCCAAAGTGGGATACAACCAATACAACATAGTAAACTCTTATAGGATTGCACCCCCCCCGCCTAAAACCAGCAACAACAATCAAACAGGGCAGAACAGTGACACAGATCAATAACTGTTTACACGATGCAGCAAAACAAATTCAGTCAAAAGCCTGGGTGAACAAATGGGTCTTTAGTTGGCACTCAAGGCTTGTAAGTCTGGACGCCAATCATATATGAGCAGGGAGGAGGTTCCAGAGTTGAGGTGCCTGGATCAAGAAAGCCCTCTCAAACGTTGCCGCATATCAAACTCCAGGCTAATGCGGCACCATGAAGAGGGCATCCCCACTCGATCTTAATATCTGGGTAGGTACATAAGGGAGCTGCGGGGCTTAGTAGTTAAGACGCTGAACTGCAGACTGGAAGGTCGGCAGGTCAGCAGTTCGAGACCCAAGTGCTGCGTGACGGAGTGAGCTCCCGTCTTCAGTCCCAGCTTCTGCCAACCTAGCAGTTCGAAAGCAAGAAATTGCAAGTAGATAAATAGGTACCGCCTTGGCGGGAAAGGTAACAGCGTTCCGTGCACCTCGGTGTTCAGTCATGCCGGCCACATGACCACGGAAGCGTCTTCGGACAGCGCTGGCTCTTCGGCTTAGAAACGGGGATGAGCACCGCACCCTAGAGTGGGACACGACTGGTTGGGGACGCCTTTACCTTTACCTTTTTTTACATAAGGGAGAAGGCACTCCATCACATATCCAGGTTGTAAGCCATCTAGGGCTTTACAGGTCAGCACAAGTACCTTGAACTTGGCTTGGTAGCTTATTGGCAGTCAGTGCAACTCCTTCAGAACTGGTGTAATACATTCCCAGTAAGCTGTCATTTGTGGGTCTGCTGGCTGTGTTTCAGTCCTCCCTCTTTCTGTACACATATGTGAATCTATTAAAAGGGAAACAACATACGTCCCATTTGCAACTCCTGAAGCATTTTCATGCAGACTGCACCCTTTTCTTGCTACAATCCCAGTTTTTTGTTTTGTGTCAAAGAAAAGCCTCTTGACTGCAGATTCACTTGAAAATATGATTTGATACCTGTCCTAAGAAACAAAACATTGTGGCCTGTTTTTAAAAGACAACCCAGCTTACATTTCAACTCTTACCATTTCTGAGTTCATGCATCAGCATTATTCAAAGGCTGGCTCAAGTTTGCCCCTTTTAAGGGCAACATATTTAGAGGAATGCTGGTACGTTATGTGCCCTCCCATGGGAATGTGCATTTTGCATTCAAACTCTGTTCATCCCAGGCCACTAAAATAAGCTCATCGGCCGATTCCCTCCAGCTCGCAGTGTGCAGCTGGACAAGTTGTTCAGTCCTGATCTACTCTCACACAATTGAGGGACTTCCCGTTTCAGTCCCTGCTCACCCACTGTGGATAAGGCTCTAGCACTGTAGGTGCACCAGGGCTTTTAGGGGCACAAATCATGGAGGAGGCCAGCACAGTAAGGGGCTGGCTGCTGATTGGCCAGCTGCCCTTTTCTCAAATGACAGCAACTTTGTTCTCCCACCTCTTCTAACAAGACGCTGGGAAGGAGCCAGGAAGACAGAGGCAATGATGATGAACAGGCTGTATGGGAGACTGGAGGGGAAACAGAGCTGGCTAGGACTGCCTCGCTGACACGTGAGGGAAAGTGGATTTTCCTCTCTTTGGGTGGGAGGGAGGGAAGCAGAGGGGGAAATAAAACAAATAAATGCATTGAATCGATAGAAAAGGAAAGCAGAGGCTGCATGCCATTTGCTGGGGAAGATGAGCAGGAAGATGCTCTTGCATTCATGTCCTCTTGTGAGCGTCCCTTGGGCATTTGGTTGGCAGACAGAATGCTGAACTAGAGAGGCTTTTGGTCTGATTGAGCAGGACCCTTATATTCATATGAAAGGAACTGGGGGAGGAGAATCTGGAACTAGGAACTGAACTGGGAGAAACTAGTTGAAATGGAAATTGTTTCAGAGGGGTTGGTGTTTGGGATGAAGATCTTACCGCTGCCTTGTATTCTTCTTCTAGTCTCTTGGCCAAGCCCCTTGTCTCTCAGCCTCACTACTTTGCCTTCTGTGAGATGGCTATTCTCTTGCAAGAGCAGACGTGGGGGCAAAGGAGTGCTTTGGGGTTTGGAGCTCAGACCCCACCTCCGATTTATACTTAATTTGTGACGTTGGGCAAATCTCTCCACCTGTCTACGTAGAATCCAGCACTTGGTTTCCAGAGTAGCTTGTAACCTTACCAGAGCCAAATGCCTCTGGTAAGGTTACAAGCGGGAACAGAGGGCACAGCCCTCCCCTGTTGTTTGTCCCTAGCAACTGGCATTCAGAGATGTACTACCTCTGAACATGGAGGTTCCATTTAGCTATGGTGGCTAATAGCAGGTGCTTTCATAGGCAAAGCTGGGGTGGAGCTGGTAGGAGGAGCTTTTGGTGAGTGGAACTGTGGGGTGGGGTGAGTGGTCTAGCTGGAGGGGAGAGGTAGCATCCTAATTTTTTGAAGGCACCAGCCGCCCCTGCAAATGTGCTGGGGAGAGGTCTTTGGAATCAGGGCTACACTGGAAGCAGACAAGAAGATTCTGGTGCTGGATTGGGCCCCCAACTGCCTGTCTAGAGAAATGCTGGATTCTCTAGGGGTTAAAAAATAAAGTGACTAACACCCACATCCTAACTATGGACAGCATCAACAGATCCACATGTAACTTAGACAGAGTGGCATATTTTGTAACAATGTGTGGGTGGGTATAGCTTTTGGACCTCCTTGTAAGCATTTATAAGCTGGCATAGCATTGGTAGGAGTGGGCTGGTTTCCTTCTTTTGTAGGGCTGTGGTGCAAAGCTTCTCAAATTCCCTGTCTAGATAGTGCTGCCTCTACCACTTTATGCTGCAGGCAAAAGTGTTTGGGTACATGTTTGAACTCTCTCCCCATGCAATTGGAGGTGATTCGCGGCAACTCTTTAAGAAGGCCACATGCCCTCCTCAGTGTTTTAATTCACTCTCCCGTGTCCCTTTTATCATAGGGGAGCCAGTTCAGATATTGTGGAGGGCAGGTGTTCCAACCTTCTCAAAGGAGTGCATCACCTCACAGTGCATGGAGGAGGACTCATATAAACGTGTTCCCGCATAAAAGCCTCCATGCGCATGGAAAGCTGATACCTTAAGGAAGGTGTATCAGTGGTTTTTGATACAGGGACACTTCCAGCCATCGCTCCCTAACATGCATTCTGAATTGTCACAGTCCCAGGAGCAGACTGTACTAGTTCTCTATTTATTTGCTGCTACTGCCTTTCCTTCAGGGAGCGCACAGCAAGGTTTTACCCTCACAACAACACTGATAGGAAGGTTTGGCTAAGAGATAGTGACTTGCTCAAGGCTACCCCATGAGCTTCCTAGCTGAATGGAAATTTAAACCTGGATTTCCCACATTCACACCCAACAACACTCTAAAAAGTATCCCACGCTGGTTTACAGAGCCCTAACTAGCACTGCCTGCTTCCTCTCTTACCCATTAAACTTTTGTGATATTTGCATGGAGGGTTTTTTGTTTTCAGTTTTAGTCCTGGGTTTTCCCAGGTATTCCCCCTTTGCTCTGAGTGCCTAGGACCTGCCACACATGCCTCTGTGGCTTGCAAACACTCTGACCATAAGAAGATGGGAACGTGACACTAGCCATTAATTTGTGAGGGAGGGAAACGTATTGCTCTCAGTGTAGAAGCCCTCGAGGAGACAGTAACATCTGACCTGCACAAACATTAGTTGCGGTGGCAAAATTGTTACTACAGTGGATTATACTCTTTCAGACTTCTGATGGTAATGGGTCGGTGGAACACATGCTTGAACACTCTCCCACAAAACACCCACACACAAAGCACTGTGCATTGAAACTAACATGTCAAGGTGAAGGTTGGGCAAGAACCGTTCTCCAAGACACCACTTTTTGTAGATCAGAAGCCTCAGAACAGGACACCAGCTTGTCTTTCAAACCAATCCAATGAAGTTGTGTTTGGGCAAATTTATGTCTCCTGAATGTGTACTGTAGAACACTTTCCATGCTTTCTGCGCAATAATAATAATATACCACTCCACTTTTTTTTGGGGGGGGGGGGCTAAGTAAAGGCACTTAAAGAACAGATTTTCATGATTTCCTCATTAAGCAGAGTAGTCCGTCCGTCATCTTAGGAAACCTCCCTGATGGTGATAAATGTGGAAATTGGTGACCTTCTCTGTATTAACAACCTTGGTTATCTGTTGCTCTCATCCCACAGCCTTCGAAGAGCCAGGATTCTGACTTGAGTTATCTTGGACCTGCTTTAGTTCACAATTTCCTGCTTTACACAGACAGTTCAGACCTAAACTAGAATTAGTGTGGAGGACAGAATTATAACTTGCTGCCCTCAAAAGAATGTGGCCTGGCCTGTTGGAATAAGGGTCATTGACAGGACAGAGCTGCTTACATGCCAGCTTTTATTCTGCTTACATGCAGCAAAGGCAGCTCACTCTTGCACAACGTATGGCAACACTACTGTTCCTGTTTTCTCTAGTGGAGTGAGGGGGAAATCCAGTTTTCTTAGGAGAAGCCTCTTTAGTTCCTCCTAATTCCAGGAGTGGGATGTGAGATGGCACAAAGCAGCAGGCACTTGTCACAATGCCTGGGGCAGAAGCATTCATACATTATTAGTTTCCCAATACAGTAGACAGTGTCCTCCTGTGCCCTCCAGCATTTCACAAATGAAAAATAGGGACCCTCTTATAACACCCCTTTCTCAGAGCTCTTCTATACAAGGCACTTATTGTGCGCTTGTGATTCCTTACTCATGGTTGCTTACAGGTTCTTTAGATAATGTCATGATCCTCCAGTTTCACTTCTGTTTTTTAAGAGCACTTTCCTAGGTTTTTTAGAGTGGGGAAAATTGGGTATTCTGAAAGTGGAAAGAACTACTTGTGTGTTTGTGCTATTCTGCTTTAGCACAGCACCACCTAGAGGTTATGTAGCAGAAAAGCATTAAAGGAAAAGCTCTTTGTGGAGAGTTCAGATCTCAGTTCTTCAACGAAACTGAAAGTACATATAGCGATTAACAGCCTCATGTAGGAAAGGATCACTGCCTAAGGTTCCTTGTTCCCACTTGTATATTACTGAAGGTTTCTCACTACTGTCTTGCATTTGTTTATGCTATAACAGCCTGTCTTCTACTGGCTTCTGAAGCAGGTCCAATAAACAGACCGTGATAGTTTTCTCTTTTTTAAATAATGTTTTTTTTAAAAAAAAACTCTCATAGTGAATCTGGTTGTATTCTTTGTAGAGTAGCAATAGTGATCTGGAGACGGATGTGGAATGGAAGCAGGCTATATATGTGCATTGGCAAGCATGTGCACTAGAAGTACATCTAGTTCTCCTCACCCCTCCACACCTCAGAGATTAAAGGGCCAAACTATATATTCCATGGGAGATAAACCATCTCCTGATGATTTGTTGTTGTTGCTTACTGGAAAGCATATTTGGGAGCTGTGATTTTGAGTGGAAGATTGCGGTTGGGGGAGGGGTACTTAACCTTTTCCCTTTCTCCCCCTCCACATTGCTGTTTTGCTCCCAGGAGAAAATAGATGGGTTCCCTATCTCATTTTCCTCTGTAGGAAAACAAAACAGCTTGGGCAGGGTGATTTTGGGCAGGCAAATATCAGGAGGAGAAAGGGTCCAGCAGCCCCTGTGCTGGGCAGTCCTCTGCTTAAACTGGCAGCTGCGCCCATTTTTTTCAGAAGGTCAGCTGACCATTCATCCTATTCCTGTGTATGCCCAGTTTGGCCATAAGTTACAGAGACTTGTGTTTCTCCAAGCTCATCTTAATGTTCTGTCAGTAATACAGCCTTTGTGCCCACTCCCTTCTCCTGTGATGAGTTCCAGCTCCCAGTATATGTTGCTCCAGCTATTGATAATTCCTCCCTTCTCAAGTCAGCTTAACATGTTGGCAGTTCATTTGGTTTTGATAATAATTGCTGTTAAAACAAAAAACAAAACAGCCAACATATGACTGATATATTCAGTGGACAATTAAGTCTATAGCATGTAAGGTATTCCAAAGGAACATTTCTACATTACTTGGCAGTATCTTCAAGGGTTGTAGCCTGATCACAGAAACACACTGGTGGGCATGGATCCTGTAGCCACCGTCCAAAGGTTTGGCCTGAAACGCAGCAGCTCTGCTCCTTGTACAGTAGCCTGGTAACTAAATCTACAAATGTCATTCACTCGCAGAAACATGCCTGCCTACCTGCCCGCCCACTCCTACCTATGCTAGTCATTTGTGGCGCTGGCACCCTGAAAAGAAAAGAAAAACAATTCCCTTACAAAAACTCCCTGGTCTGGTGACCTGGGGGCAATTCTTCTTACTCACCAAAAGTGACCAAGCGAGTTGCTGTTTACCAGCTGGTGGCACAAAATTGGCATAACAAGAGTACATGCTGAGGGCCCAGCAGAAAACAAATAATTATGTAAGATTTCACCAAGCTAAATCAAAAGTATTTATGACACCAGTAAAAAATAAGGTGTGAGTCCAAAATAATATATTCCAGTCTTCCCCAACCTGGTGTCCTCCAGATAGGACTAAACTTCCAGGATTCCTGACCATTGGCCATGCTGGCTGGGGCCAATGGGAGTTGAAATCCAAAACATCTGCAGCCTTCCCCCAACATCCTGAGGTTGGGGAAGGGTGATAGAGTCATGTTGTACAACTGGGCAAATTTGCTGAATTGGTAGCAATATCTAGGTTCGGTTCAGCACAGAATATGTTGTTTAAATAACAGCATTATCCCAACGGAAAAGAAACCAATACTGTTTATAAGCACCAAAATTAATATAATAACCCTACTTTAAATGCTCATTTCCTCCCAACTCAGCTTTTGAGATTCTAAACGAGTCCTGGATAAAATATTTGAAGTTTGTTGTCTCAGATGTTCAGTTATCTAAAGCTTTAATCCTGTACACACTTACCTGGGAGTAAGATCCTTTGAACTCAATGGGACTTTTGAATAGGCATGCATAGGATTGAACTGCAAATTACAATGCTAATTTAAGAACTGAATTCTAAATGATATATGTATATATTTTGGCCTCCCAAAATATTTAAAGAGTCAATATACTCTGTTAAGATTGTGAGGTCCAGTTCTCAACATGGGCAAAACAGATCCAGTGAGAAGAAAAGTCCAGGTCCCTTGGGTGCCAGTTCAAACCACACCAGCAACCTCCTCATGTAATGAGAAAATAGGTACTGTTTCTACTTCAGCAGTATAACCCTCTTGCAAAGTCTCATTCCCTCCAGTGGGGCTCATGCAGGAGAACTTCCTACTGGGTTGTGGCCTACAGCTTTTATTCTGAAGTTTGGAGGTTATGCAGACATTCATTAACCATATGTGTGAAATTCTTTGCAAGAGGCCCAAATTAAAATTTGGGGACTGAAGAATGTGAAAGCATTAATTCATGGTTGTGTCAACAGGCCAGTACCATTCAACTCTAATTTATACAGTCTGCATCTTCTTCCTGGGGACCAAACCCAGGTCTTGAGTAAATGGCCCTACTGACTCCCGGAGCGAATCGCTGGCTCATGAAGGCAGACTGAGTCAAGGCTTGTTGCAATATTGATTGTGGGGAAATGGCACTGAAAGAAAGACAGAAAAGCATATAAAAGGCAAATGTGGGTATGGCATGGAAGAGTTGCACAGAAGCTTTTTGTGAGTAAAAAAAGGAAGAGATGCACAGAAGCTTTTTGTGAGTAAAAATATAAACAGGAAACTTCAAAGAAGCAAGGCAGTAAAAGTAATGGAGCTGAAACAGACTCAGTGTCCCCGTCACCCCATTTTACTTTTCAATTGATTATAGCTCCTTGTATAGATTCTGTGTGGCATTTTGACAACAAATACTTTGTGAATGTAGAAATAAGGGAACCATTAACAGCCTCTGAAATATAACACATTTTCCCTTTTCTTCTTTTTTGCACATACTGGAAATGAATGGGAAAATTGCTTCTTCCTGAAAAGCAGCAGCAAGCTAGGCAGTATAAAGGATTAGAGGGTTGGACTTTGAGTCCAGTTCTGGATCAGTCATAAAGCTCACCGGGTAACTTTGGGTCAGTCACTTTCTTTCAGCCTGATTTACCTCAGTAGGTGGTTGTTAGGATAAAATGGGATAGTCCCCACTGTACGCCACTCTCTTCTCCTTTGTGGGAAGACAGTGTATGAATGTAATTCATTAACTGATAAAGCAATTAATGAAAGAAAACCTAACTTTTGGAGGGAATTTCCTCCCAGAACCAAATGTTCAGATGATGTGTAACTAGGGATGGGCAGACATGCAATATTCAAGTTTGGTGAGGTTCTCTGAATTCTTCCTCAAAGCTTGTTTCACCCCATTTGGATTCCCGAATATGAGCATCTTTTTTTAAAACAGGAAAAATGCACATTTTTAAAAATAGGCTAAAGTATGAAAATGCAGATTGTGGGGATTTGTGCAAGTGCGCATTTTCAGAAGTGTACACTTGTGCAAGTGCGCACTTTTGAACATGAACACAAATTTGGGAAATTGTGAAAATTTCTCAGGAATTGTGTTGCTGTTCATGTTCGGGGTTGCGAACAATACACGTTCACGTGTTTTGCAAATAGGAATGAAATTCGCATACATCCCTATTTGTAGCATCTGATGACTGGGGAATGTATGTTTTACATCATCATCCCTCCAGTCATCTTCAGTCAGAACTGTCCTTGGGAAGGGTGCTTCCAGACAAGACTTTTATGGTGCCATCACCCTGCCACATTCATGGAATTTTACAGGTAGTCCAGACATTATTGTCTTCCACACATAACCTTCCCATGTTTTCCCACTGCCTCTTCCATCTTTTTTACTGCTGCAGAAAATCTGTTAAGGAGAAAAATACAGCATTGGTGGACAATGCCTTCTGATTAGTAGTGTGAGGAGCCCTCCTTCGGGAAGCACCCTCAAAATATCAAGCTGTCCAAGTGAGGAACACAGGGAAGAAAACACCACTGTTATCTGATCCTCATTGCTACCTTCCAACCAGTAGCATACCCATCTGCTCAACCTATGTGTGTTGGATACAGCATGTACATAGTCGGACCCTGTGCGTAATCTTTGCTACTGATTTTGAGGGATAAGGTTTATGCATTATGAGACTCATGTCTGTGGGTCTCTGTTAGCACACCTGGCAGACAGAGTTATGTCTGAAGCATAAAAGAGATGTGGGCCAGGGACAGAGCAACCAAATGTGATCCACTTGCCATCTTCAAGGTGGGCATATACCTTAAGTTTTTCAACTATCCATTTTGTTTTCTAGTTAGCCAGGATTTTCCCACTGCAGTCCGAAGGTGAAAATATGGGGAGGGGGGACCCTCTCTGCTAACAGTAATTATAGTGATGTCTGTGTGCAAGAATTCAGTTCTCTTCTGCTGCATTCTGGCACTACAGCAACTTTGGGGAAACCAATCACAGCCATTGTACATTTCTCCTCAAGCTACAGGAGGAGGCAAAATAAAACATCCCTTGAGGGTTGTCTTGTGGCTTTGACCACAGGACCAGATGATGAACAGGGAGGAAAACAAACCCTCATTCACTGCGAGTTGAGGGGTCAGAGAAGTCATAGTGTGTGAAGGGTGGTGAATGGAGAGTTTGTGGCTTCGTTGAGCAATGGCATTGGGACACAGGGTTAGGCAATTCTGGAGAGGTTATTCAAGAATGAGAAAGTTCAGATTAAGTTCTCCAGAACCTGCTCAGCTAAACCTTCCCATAATCACTTTCAAGCCATTCCTGACTATACTGGAAATTCTTTTCTAGAAAAAAGAAGCAGTCATTCTCCTTGAGTACCCTGGGAAGACTGTAACAGTGTCTCACAACACAATTTCTACTTGGAAGTAAATCCCACTGAGTTCAGTAGGGCTTACTCCCAAGTAAGTGTGCACAAGACTTCAACCTTAGTCACGTAACATTTTCATAAAGAATTCAGGAACCAAGATCCATACTCCTCTTAGAAGGGAAGTACATACTGCTTCTCCATGAGGAATAAGGAGATATGTTAACCTATCAATGGAGCCTGGTTCACAAATACACGTTCAGCACCTAATGACTGCAATAAGTAAGGTGGAACCATCAAAGAACTAACACCATCAACAGAAACTTAATTACAAACCTTTTTCAGGCATTCATATCCAAAAGTTTAGTCAATTTTGGCTGGTAGCTACCAAAATGATGATACCATTGATCAAATCCTTAGAAAAAACCTATTGTCGCTGCATATCTTTCTGAATTAAAATCCCTATTCATATGCCCTTTTTGTTTCTCTCTCCTCACCCCCATGCCTTCAACACAGAGGACGTATATCTTCACCTTCCTACTGAGCTCCCGAGTCTTCATTCACCCCCATGAGCTCCTAGCTAAAGTGGGGCAAATCTGCCTTAAACAGAAGCAGCAACTAGAGACTGGAGTTGAGGCAGACAAGGTATGTGACAAAGCTTTTCTCTGGTTTCACCAGCAATGTGTCTTCTTTCTTCCCGCACTGAAATCTGTATATTGCCAAGTAGGTTCTTCTGCCTCCTGACTTAAGCTTAGTGGACACAGTTCTTTGCTCTCCAACTCTACTGTTTGGTTTTGAATGTGCTACATTTATACTTAATGGTTTGAACTTTCCTGCCAGTTGTACATATTTAACATGACACAAGGATATGGCTGTGGGTGTGAGAAGTGAAGCTCCTCATTTTGTTTGTACTCTGAAATAAGCCTCCTTCCATGCCAAATGCCATTACATTGTGATAAACAAGAGCATGTGAATCTTCCTTGAAACAGGCATCTGTGAATTTCACCCTAAAAGTCTGTACTGAAAGAACTACTAAGACATGAGTTAAAGGGATACTCAGGAACTTAAAAGCCATTCTGGAAAATACCACTGTTGTATCAGTAGAATAGCGTTCTTGAATAGCTTATAATTTAGCAAGACAAAGGGCAAGTATCCAACGCTGTCACTGTGCTAGCACCAACGGCGTTGCACTAGCATGAACCAATGCTGGCACACTATCATTAGAGCTTGCTCGGCAAAGGGAAAATGCAAAGATTTGCCACTGAATTTCAGTGGCAAATTTATTCTCAAGACAATATTTGAAACAATTAATTGATATGTCTTGCTGTCTTACCCCAGGGCAGTTATCCATTACCTATTCTTACCTAATAATTAGATTTAAGGTTCCCATTTCCCCTGCATTTTGGTTTTAGAGCTTTTTTTAAAGAAGAACAATTCTCATTTTAAATCCTGCAATCAACTACTAAGGAATAGTAAGTTTTGAAAAGTCATAGTGCTGTTGATCAAAACTTACTACAGTGCAAAATAGCTGACACATAGTCACAGAGCTCTGATGCACATTGATAAAGGTATCTATATAGACATATTATAAAATCAAAAGCTGGCTGGGTAACATCTGAGCAGAAATGCTGGCAAGAAGCCAGTTGTTGTGGTTATGTGTTCTAATACTTATCATTCCTGCTTCAGTGACGTCACCAGCTACTAGCAAAATCTCACAGAAAATGTTCCAAGACACTAGCTGGCAGATTAAAAACAAACTTTAGCACTGTTCAGATTCACGTGGGAGGCTTTTGCTGGTTTATTGGACAAGGAGAGGTTCTCAGAGCTTTAAAATACAACGTTTTAATAAATATGTCAGTGGGCTGTTAACCCTGCCAAAAAGAAGTGAGTTAATGTTACAAGAGTATAAAATGGAAGACAAAAAGGAACCCAATATTGTCCTACTTGGGCAGTGACCAGAATGTAAGATTTAGCTAGAATCAAAACAATGGCTGAAACAGTAGAACATTAGAACCTTCATGACTGGCAGCTGCCTTGCACACCCCCAGACTGGTAAAACAAAGCTGAGCTTTTTCAGTTCTTCTTGCCCTTGGAATGTCTCAAAGATATCAAAAGTAAATAGAATTATGTGTAAAGCCACTTTTAGCAACTCAGTAAGCCGGCTGATTGCCTGAATGAGTCAGAGGCCGTTCCTGTATGTTAGCTGCCTCAGTGGCTGCTTCAAAAGAAGAAGGCCCAGGCAAAGCGCTGGAGATGCTTTCTGGCAAAAACTGTGCTTCCCCAAAAGGTTCCTCCAGGTGTCCTGATAAGGGCAATTGGGCGTTCTCCGTAATATGTGTACTTCATTAAAATTATTACATAATTGCATATGGGTAGCGAGCATTTGCTTTGACTTGTAGGCAATCCTTTTATTGTTCCAGTATATCATACTCTGGTTCCCTAAGCCTCTTTCTATTTCTAGGTTAGGTCTGTGGAGTCTATTACACATTCAGCTGCCAGTCATTAAATGTACAGCAATCAAGTATAGCAAAATTAAGGGATATATATGTATGCATGTATAAACCTGGCTTCTGTAATGTTAGGAGCAGTGATTGGCCAGTGCCCCACTGCCTTCCCCAAAAGACTGCTGGCAAGCCCCTTCTCCCCACCCACTGCTCCCTCCATGAGGAGCTCCCTCCTTTTCCTTGACAAGAGTAGAGACAGGTGGTCATGCCAAAGAGGCTGGCCTTGGCCCAGGAACTGCCTGTTGCCTATTCCTTCCTTCAGCTTTGCATTTCTTGTGTGACAAATGTTGTGATGCCTTGCTGTCCTGTGTGCTGCTTTTCTAGAATTTCCATCTCGAGTGATTCGATTATAAATTCATATCATAAGCAAATTGCTACATCTCCTACAGACTGCAATGTAGTGAGTTGTAAAGAATCAATAAAGAGCAGCTGGGTTATTAAAAAGACCCTGATATGCTGGAATCTAAAGATGACTTTCCTTGTGCAAAACATCCTCTTGTGGAGGAGATTCTCAGAAGGCATCTTCCTCTTTCTCCCAAAGGGGAACCTGCTTGCTTGGGCTCTGTACATTCCAGGCAAGGGTGGAAATAGCAGAAGGAATAACCCTTCCCCAGCTTGCACGGGGTGGAGGTGGGTGGGGAAAAACTTTCAGGAACTTTTTCAGCTGACCTGATCAGAATGACAAACAAAGGAAATTAGGGCTCCTCAGAGTTTTGTTGAGAGTAATATTTCCGTTTCTGCTCAGAGCAAAAATTAAACCATTTCCTCTCGCTGAGAACTAGATTTTAATTAAATGTCATTTGGCCATGCTAATATACCCTGGCAGCATGAAAAGGTAGAGCAACAACAACAAAAGAGCCATTAGAAGTAATGAATTAGATAGCCTGTGCCCAAGGACGATTTGGGAAGTCCCCACCCTCCAAAGCACAGATGAAGCTCAAATGACTCAGTAATGAAGGAAGCATAATTTCCATCTCTCTCCAATAATGCCCCATTGGAACTTGCTGGTAGTTCCTTCTTTAACCACTGAAGTTGGAGTCGAACCAATATGAAATAAAGCTGGAGCAGTTGCCTTGCTACCTGATATGTGATTACTGCATAAAATGTGGTGTGTATTCCTTGTATAAGAAAGGGTCTGGAACACACTTGAAAAGTGCTGGAAAGGGCAACAGATTCAAAATTCAGGAGCCAGGTTGTTGATGGACATCCGCTGTGGGAATCATATCACCTATCTTAAAATATTTGCACTGGTTTCAGGAACATCAGAATCTGCCTCCTCCTCAGTCAGGCCATGGATCCATCTAGCTCAGTACTGTCAACACTGGCTGGCAGCAACTTGCCAGAATTTCAGGCAGGAGCCTTTCCCGGCCCAACGTGGAGATGCTTTGATAGACAAACCGGGTACTGTACCACTGAGCTACAGCCCTTCCCTTTTCACCAGTTTGTCATTGTGTTTCCAAGCCCAATTCATTGTGCTCATTTTGACCTTTAAAGCCAGTGAGGCTAGATCTCAGGTTTTTTCTGAGGTGAGGCCTTTTCTCTGGAAATCTCCTTGCAAAGAAATAGACCTGGTAGAATCTTTTGGAAGTTTTTCTTTTACTGCTGTCATGGGGACATGTAGACCATGTGTGTGTGTTGGGGGGGACAGACTTCTTTTGGTCCGGGGGCCAGATTGCCCCCTGGACCAGGCCCAGCAGGTCGGATGACATCAAGGGGGTGGGGCCCCTCCCCAAAGCCCTGCCCCCTCCCCAAAGCCCTGCCCCCTCCCCAAAGCCCTGCCCCCTCCCTTGATGTCATTGGTGGTGTTCGCACCCACCTTTTCCCCATGCGGAGATAGGCGTGGAGCTCTGCAAGCACTGGCCAAATTAGGGGGGGCATCCCCTTGTCGTCTCCACAGATCGGGGATGACAAGGGGATTCCTCTCCCCAGGCCAGGGGGTGGGGGCTTGGGGAAGGCCCCTGGAGGGTGCCCAGCCCTCTGCAGGCTGAATTGGGCCCACGGACCTGAGGTTGCCTTCCCCTGACATGGTTGAGACAAGCTGCCTCCACATACATCTTACTGAGACAAATTCACATAGCCTTGAGTGTGCTGAGCCAAGCATTTGTACACCTCTGCGATCCTTCTTTCTGTTTAATGTTCTAATGAATTGCGGGGGGGAGCTGGTTTGTAAGGCTAGCTGAGGCTCTAGCCCAGTGTTCTTCGCTGAAAGGCTCAAGAGCCACCGGTCCCTCCCAATTACCTCACCATCTCTGTCTCTTTCTCTCTCACTCTCAGCCCCCGGGGCTCTCTAGCATTGCCTTGTTTGTTTTACTGGTGGGCTAGCTGCTGTGATCTGGGCTACCATAGGAGGCTTTGGGGGTGGAGCATCAGGAGACCTGCTGCTCATTAGCTGTAAGGTGGCTGGATGTGGGGAGCAGGAGGACTCAGGAGCAGTCTGCCAACTAGCGGGGGGGGAGTCCAGGAGGCGAACAGCATGTGATTGGCTAGTTGCCCTTCCATCAGACTCTGTAGGCAGGGGGAACTGAATACGTGAGCAAGAGAGAAAGCAACGTGGACCTGTGCTGGGAGAGTCTGCAGCACTAAGCAGGGCAGCGTACTTTCTCACTAAGAAGAAAAAGATCCATCCCAGTCCAGGGGCCAAGTGAGCTTGTCAGAATTTGCCTGCCTGGTGACTGACTGGCTTCAGTGACATGTAGGGGGATGGGGAGAATAGGCCTGGAAGGTCTCCAGCCGAGTCCAGTGCATAGCATCACTGCTTAAGGGGTTGGGGGAGAGGCCCTCCACAGCCCAGGGAAGGCCCCCAAGTGGCCTCAGTGGTGATGCCTGGAGCTCTCCTGCTTGAAAAATAGTGAAGGTCACTGCTGTAGCCCAATGCAACTTAACATTTCCTTTGTTTTTGTGTGGCCCCGTTAATTATTCAAAGATTCGGTACTTGGGGCATCATCTGGTTACCCCAAGGTCTTGGTCAAGGAAGGTGTCTGAAATTTTGATTAACCTCCCTGTGTTCCCTCCTAGGCAAAGCTCAAGTCCTTTGCTGCCAAGATCATTCAGCTCCTGAAGGAATGGACTGAAACATTCCCCTATGACTTCCAGGATGAGAAATCTATGAAAGAGCTAAAGGAAATTGCTCACAGGATTACACAGTGTGATGAGGTAAGGAAGAAAAAACTCATGCAGATAAAAGAACAGCAACCGATGGTACCAACCTATCATTTAGGAAGCTCAACTGCTGACCATCACCTGTCCAAAACTTCTGGACCCAAAGGATATGATAGGAGCAAAGGGGTTTGCCTCTCAACCTTTCAGGATTCCCTTACTTTTTCTTCAGTTTCTTGTACAGCAAATGTCCTCACCACCACCACTCAGTAACTTGCAAGGCCTGCTGCCTTTGGCAACCCATAGCTGCCATGGGCAGAATCCAACAGTGGCCACTCGTGGGTGGCCAGTCCTGCTGATTCCATTGCGCAAGCAGTGCCCACTGCTTGCGTAACAGAGATTGAGCACTTCCAGGGGCAAAATGGGCAGAACCAAAATGAGCGGAAAGGTTCATTTTTGGAACGGGGCAGGTTGGTGGAGTTTGCGTAAGGCGGTGGGCCCCACTCGCTTGTGGGCAGCATAGGATACTGCCCTCAGATTTAAGATACTGACTTGAGCTGTAATTCTAGGAAAAGGAGTTCTGACTGCTCCCTAACCACTCTTGCTTCCCATGCCTATATGCAACCAGTCTCATCCTATCCATAGCGCTGGGTGGCCATGTTGTTTACCAAACTATGAAGGAAACAAAGGGCAGGATCCAAAGGGCCCTAAGTGGTATACCAGGAGTGCATGGAAAATATTCAGTTTGCCCTTTTAGCAGCAGCCCCCCCCCCCCAGTCTCCCTCCCCAAGGGACCATTTGAAGCAGCATTCCATCTGGTAGCACTCTAAGTATGGTGAAGCGCAGAGCCTAAGCACTATAAAGGGAAAGAAGTTGAAGGACCTTGTCTTTCAAAAAGAACTCTTCTGAATATATTTTGAGATTGGTCACAGAGCTTTAAGAGTGATTGGATATGTGCTTGTTAAAAAACACAATGGCTAAAGACTGGAGAGCAACAACTTCAACAGCATTGCAGGATAATGAGGTGATTCTTAGATGTTAAAGGTGTTGTCAAGAGTAGCCTGACAAGTTGTAGTATGTTAGCAATGTTGTTTACCCGCATGTCATTAAGATGTCACAGCCTGAGGGCGAGAGGCTATGATTAAGGTAATACTGTTGGTTTTAAGAAGCGTGTGTGCGTGCATGCTCTCACAAATCCTACACTAAAAAAAAACAATTTGATGTCCTTTTATGTTCAGTTTTAATTATCTGGATGATGATTTCCCAAACTGGAGGAAGCGCCATCTTTTCCTCGCCCCACATTAATTGATGAGGTCCTATCTGATTAAAGAAAAAAAATATTATGAAAATAATAAAATCATCTTGGTATGGGCTATGCTTCTTAGACTGTAGAATGGGCCGATAAATGGTTGGCAAGATCAACTCTAGCATGGGGACCAATAAAAATATGTAATGGAGGAAGGGGAGATATCTATATGTAACTATGCAGAAAACGAAGAACAAAATAATATAAGGCAATCTGCTTACTTCCAAAGTGGAAACTATGTATAATTATGCCGTATCTCTGAGTTTTTCATTTAGAAGTCATGTATTAAGCCAGATCCTAGTTCCTTTAAATAGGAACAATCAAGAATCCAAACTCATACCAAATAGCCATTTGGAAAATCCTACCTTTGTAAAAACTGCTTATATGCTGTTGTGGATATATGTCTCAAACATGCAGGGTCACTTTTGGTGGTGGTAGTGGGTAGTCCAAAGCATCTGTGGAAGTAATAGTGAAATAAGTCCTTGTTGTATGGAGTTGGCCACAAAGTTTGGATTCGCACATGCAGCAGAGGTGACACAGCAGAGGTGACAGGATGGAAATTATCGCATCTGGGGGATCACGGGAGGGGAGCACTGTTTTTGATTACTCCCCTATGTGAAAAACCCTGCAAGTGACAAACTAGAACAACAGAGAGTTGGCCTAGAACCTTCCTCTTTTATGTCCTAGTTTTCTACTTGCAGGGAGATGTGTTTTTATACATGGAGAAGCATTAAAAATTCCTTGCCTGCAGTCTGAAGTGGTACAATCCATATCTACCTCTGCTGCATGTTTAGATCCAGCAGCACATTAGTCTAGTCAAGATAACCTTCTCAGCCAAAGTTGTAGATCCTAGATTCATAGAGTTGGAAGGAGCCTATAAGACCACTGAGTCCAACCCCCTGCTCAGTGCAGGAAGCCTGATTCCCAGGCGGTCTCCCATCCAAGTACTAACCAGGGCTGATGAGCATGAGATGTCTCTAAGATAAGGAAGGGCCAAAACTTTAAACAAATGGTTCCATTTGTCACTCTTTTGTGCTTACCTGTATGTGCCCTTATAAAATACCAAGCAATGGCGTAGGAGATTTTCTACTTTTCCAATCTTTTCTTGATTTTTTTTTAAAAAACGGTAGCATTCAAGAAAGTTAAGTCAAAGAAACATGCTGACATTAGCTGCGTTGTTTGGCCTGGAAGACTCTAGGAGAATGTAAAAATAGAAGTTTTTGTTATTGCCTGAATAAGCTAAGACACCAGGCATAGGAGAGATCTCATGAACCAGGTGTAGGGAGGGCCCAGGTGTACTGCATAGGCAGTTCTTTTATATCTCAGTACAGAAATACCAAAGTAAGATTAAGGAACATACATGCCTGTGCAAGCAGGGTGACTAGTTTTACCAAGGGTTGCAACCATGTGTTTGAGGTCATAATTGAGAAGCAAACTGAATTAACATATACATCAGTAAGGAGGATTTATGCCTGCTCATCCAGTTGTGGCAATGGCCTGCCTGCTTATGCCCGACCATGAAACCTGAGCTTGTTTCCAAAGTGGCGAGAAAACTGTCCCTCTACAGCAGGACTTTAGCCAGGCTACATATTGCACTGATACCATGGAAAGCAGCCCCAATTTTTCCTGTTCAGCCTCCTCAAGACTCCCTCCAACAAGGAAAGCGGGAGAGCCTTGATGCACTCACTTGCCCCTCGTCTTTCCCTGCATTCCTGGGTGAAAAAGTCCCACTGCAATCCTGTTTGGGGTAGGAGTCACTGGGCTGGCCATTTTCTTGATCTCTCTCATGAAGCTCATTGCCCCTCCCAACATTACCAAAGATTAGCCACATGAGAGAGCAACAGATGAACAAGCTCAGACTGTGGGTCCCCTTTCATCCGTAGCTCAGATGGGGCTCTCTCTTCCCCTTTCCTGCCTTAAGGAGAGCTGCTGGCAGCGCCAGCACCAGGGTTTTTTGGGGTGGGGGGTCAAGAAAGGCACTCTCAGTAGACTCCTTTAACCTGGCAGAGGTGAGGCAGGCAATCCTGAGAGCTTTTTGGATGCTCTGTGCAAAGTGAGAATGGTGGTGCTGCTGGGTGTGTGTGCTGTCTTGTATTTGATCTGAAACTAGGGACTTCACCTAGTCATGTAATGGTACACTAATAGCTGACCCATTAAGAATATAAGTCGCAAGCAATGTTAGCAGTTCTTGATGTCAGTCAGGTCTGACAATGAGTCTGGGACACATCTCAACCATGGAAGTCAGTAGACCAGTGAGAGTACTTTGGGCTGGGGTCTTAACACATTTGGTAATTCTAAGCAGATTTCAATGCAGTGATAAAATAATTCATCTACAAAAGGCTCTCCAGTGTTCAGGGCAAACACATGAGGGCTCAATCAATTAGTGAACTTCTTTGATGTTGAATTGTAGTATCCCAGCCGCAAATTCATCAAGCATACTTCTAATTAACTGAATTTTCAACAAAAACTATCCTGCTTTATGGATTAGGAAAATGGAACTGTCAAGAAGATCATCAGCCAGATGACACAGAATTTGCTGATGACCCTTGCCGCACGCAATCAGTACCAGGAGATCCGAGAAAAATTCCGCCAACCTGTGACCGACAAAGGGACAATCCTTAAAACTAAGCCTCAGTCATCACAGAAGGATATACTGAGTGTTTGCTGTGATCCATTGGTCCTTGCACAGCAGCTAACACATATTGAACTGGTGAGTGAGCCATTATTTGTCCACTCCTTTATTTTCTATCTTCTTGAAGATTTGGCAGCCCCAAGAAAACAGGGCACCAGACAGGCTGTCAAAGTTACAGCTAAACGCTTGGAAAAAGTGACTCCAAGACATCAGTAAGAGGGTGAAAGAGGAAGGCAACATGGTCATTACAGAGATTATGAACCCACTAAAGCTGGAGGGACTAAGACCACATGCAACTGGTCAACTTCTTGCTCCCTCAGCCTCTGCTAGAGGATTGTTACATCTCAGACTCTTGTTCCCCCTCAGAATTTCTTGTGGGGTGGGGAAGTCAAGGACAACACCAAAAACTCACTCTCTTTGAAATCCTGCTAATAGGAACTTCAGCCATTCAATCCAGCCATAGTGCTGATGCGAATTTTGAAACAACTTACTATTTTTGCTGCTAGTTTCTATATATGTTTTCCTCTGCTATTTTTCTCTGCTGCTGCTATAATATTTTTAAATATGTTTGTCTGTTTTAGCTTATGATTTTCAGAGGGGCAGCTGTGTTAGTTTGTTGCTGTAAAAACAACAAACGTGGCACTTTAAAGACTAACACACTGATTGTGACATAAGGTTTCGTGCATCTGATGAAGCGGACTGTGGTCCGCAAAAGCTTATGCCATAATACATTTGTTAGGTTTATGGTGCCATGAGACTCTTTCCTATCTTAGCTTACAATGTTATAATTTGCAATATTTTCTCATAGATTGTTTTAACATGCTTTGATCCACCTTGAGAGGGGTAACTCTGAAAGGCAGCCTATAAATGCAGAAATGAAATAAATAAACCAAACATACTATTTGTATTTCCTATAATGGTCATTATGCTATATCCTTATCTCAGAGCAATAATGGATTCTAGGAAAACCTAGTGAAAGCAGAAATTCTTCCCAGGGCCTGTATCTCCTAAAAGCCCAGCCATGAACTTTTGTTACCTGCCCCTTTCCCCTGTACTGGGGCTATGGATATTAATCTGGAGATTCTGGAAATGAATATACAGCAGTGGCATCACCCCTTAGTTTACATCAGCCTTTCCCAACCTGGCACCCTTCAGATGATTTGGATGAAAACTCCCAGAATTCCTGACCATTGGCCATTCTGGCTGAGGCTGATGGGAGCTGAAGTCCAAAGCAGCTGGAGGGCACCAGGCTGGGCAAGGCCACTCTGCATCAATGTTTCTTTTGCTCATCTATCTCTCCTCTCTGCTGTGCAGCTAGAGTCTGCTTGCTACAGCAGAGGAAGAAAGACGGGTGGGCAAGAGACCAATGGAGCAACAGGGTGGGCGGAACCACCGCGGCATACTCTGTCTGTGCCCTCCAGTTTTTAAGGAGACTTCCGCTTAGCCATTAGCAATCCATGCTGATCCAATCTGGCTTATTCCCACCCTTTCCACAAGCATCATTGAGGCAGCCACAAGAATCTGACTAGGCAGTATAGAAGCTAAAGAAAAAGAGACGTAACAGGAGAGAGGGGCGTGAGCCCTCTCGTGTATGGTGGTGGTGGTGGTGGTGGTGGAGGGGTCCACATGCACAAGTGACAGAGACTGATTGAAGGTTTATAAGGTATATCTTTTCTAGGGCCGAAACCTGTCAAAGAACTGAAGCCTAACCTATTCTGTTATATTCATTTCAATTAAGATGTGGCCCCGCAGGGATACCTGTCAATACACAGCTCCGTTCCTTGTCTATGTGCTTGTAATCTTTGACAATCTTTTCTGTCTTGTTGTATTCAGGAGAGGGTGAGCAACATTTATCCTGAGGACCTCATGCAAAT
Source organism: Heloderma suspectum (assembly GCF_057233095.1). NCBI lineage: Eukaryota > Metazoa > Chordata > Lepidosauria > Squamata > Helodermatidae > Heloderma > Heloderma suspectum. The sequence continues at coordinate 195,941,097 of NC_139460.1, read as the reverse complement.
TGTCAGCCATGTGGACTCCCTGGATAATCACAAGGTGTGTGCAGAGTATGACTGGAACAGTCATAGGAAACAGCAAGGGCTGCCACAGGTATAATGGTGTTCAAGGCTTAGAAAGAGGAAAGGGTGTTTAAAAATCAGGGCATTTTAACATCTTAAACTTATATGGATTCCCCCAAAGAATCCTGGGAATTATAGTTTGGTGAGGCTGCTAAGGATTCTGTTAGAAATCCCTACTCCGTCTCCCCAACCCCGCAGAACTACAGTTCCCAGGTCAGGATTTCTTTGGGAAGGAGAAGACAGTTCTGCCAGTTTAAGTCTATCACTCGTCTTCCTGAACCTGGTGCCCTCCAGATGTTTTAGACTATAACTCCCAGGTTTCCTGACTATTGGCCATGCTGGCTGGGGCTGATGGGAGTTGAAGTCCTAAAAATTTGGAGGGTGCCAGGTTCAGGGCTGGTGTGGAAACTTCCTCAGTAACTGCACAGAGAGTGAGGGGTGGCTACCAAATTTGGCTCAATTACATGGAAATTAACAGGAACGCTTCTTTTTGTTAGAGCTGCAAACATCCTAAAGGGTCTCAGCCTGTTGTTACTACTCATCAATGTTCATAGCCTTTTTCATGGGTGCAGGGCTTGGCAGTCTTTGTTTTAACTTCATTTCCATTTTGTCTGAGAAGCTTTTTGGTCTTTGGTGTTCTGTTGGGAACCAGGGGCAGCCTGAGCAGGATGTCAGGAAGTGTCTGCTTTGGGTGGCCAGTTCTGGAAGTGGTGCCATCCTTGTGCTTCCATATTCCCTTCGCTATTCATATGTCGTGATGGCTACCAGCTTAGGTAGCTTAAAAAAAAAAAGATTAGAACAATTCATGGCAGATGGCTCTATCATTATTAACCATGGGAGCTAAATAGAACCTCCATGTTCCGAGACAAGATACTACTGAATATCAGTTGCTTGGGACAAAGCAATAGGGGAACACTGTCATCTCCATGGTCTCCTCGTGAGTTTCTAGAGGTATCTGGTGGGCCTCTTTTGGAAACAGAATGCTGGATTAAATGGACCTCTCTTTGATCCAACAAAACTGTTTTTAACCTTTTTACCCTCCTCCTCTGTGTGCCAGTAGAAGAAGAAAAAAAACACTCAGGGCATATGGGTAATTTTGATTTGACACTTCAGGTTGGAAAAATGGCAGAAGCCAGTACTGATCAGTGACATCCTGCTATGAGGATATTAATCTACCTGCCTGTACTCTTTTGTATAGAGTACAGTATTGTCCTCTAGAGTATTGTACTCTCAGGCCATTCAAAACTTCTTCTCTAATGATAATAGCAATTAGCACTGGCATCGTGTTTGGAAGTGTACAGAGCACCTCTCATAATTTAGTGCAGTGATCCTTGCACCAGCCCTTGGTTGGTATTATTATCCCTAAAAGGCCGCGTAATGAGTTGAGGGCTGCATTTAAATTTGGGCCAAGGACTTCCTGGTTCACACCTCAAGTGTCCTCGCCACTATACTACTTTAACTCTCAAGTGTTAAAATCTTGAGCTGGTTACTAGACCTCCCATGGCAATTGATACGCCATCCAGTTCCTGTTAGCAGGAGTCTGAATGGTAGCAAAAGATGAAAGATGGAATGGCACGCATCAAGTTCTTTATTCTTCTGAGAATGGAATGCAAAGCAACAGAAAGATGATAGCCCACAGTGTTTAGCCTCTTAATTCAGGAATCTTTTTGAGTTTCCTGAACTGGCAAACAGAGCTGCACACTGATATGGGAGGAAAATGAGAGACTAAAAGGATAGTTTCTGCTAAGCCTCCTGCGCTTCTTTGCTAGCTGAGGTTTCCAGGACATTTTTACCCCAGTCCAGACCCACATGACAGCCAAAGGCGTGCTCTTCTTCTTTCTGTTCCTGCTTTATGAGGCCTGAATACTGGGGATAATCAAAAATGTAATTTTGCTGGAGGTTGCAATAGCTGCTTCCCTTCCCCGCCCCCACTTTGCCTCTTCAGTGCCCTGCCGACATTATCCCCAGCTGCGGGTGGGGGTGGGGCCAGCTTATTTGTGAGCTGCCCCCATGCTGCTGGGAGAACATCTACAGGGCGCTTTCCGTTGCAGTTGCTTCTCTGCAACTTAGCAATTATGGAATTCAGAGGTCAAGGACATCTTCTGGGATATGGTACAAGACTGGGATCTGTCTAGACACAACTAGAAAAGATTAAATATCATAATTCACACAAGTAGTTATTATTCTGAGCCTTAGCATCCCAGGCAACAAGCATTATATAGTGTTAGATGTTTAACCTTCCTTCAAGGTTAAAAGCAGTTCAAAGTCTCACGGTTGTTGTATACAGTGAGTGAGAGAGAGAGAATGAGGGCACACATAATATGCGCTGGATGTCAGCAATAGCTAATGTTATTGAATAAGCAGTCCATCTCTTAAATCAGACAAAATGAGTTCAGGGCTTTGCACCCATTACATGAGGAGCAGACCATGTGTACTGTATTTTTTTCCTTGTCTTTCCCAAAAGCTTTTGAAAACAATAGGCATACCTTTTCTACTTCTGCAAATGTCTGCAGAAAGGGTCCAGAATTATATAAAGAGTTCCATTATATTATTGTTGTGGTTGTTATTTCACATCGGGACAGATGCAGATTGCTAGAAATAGCAGAAACCGGGATATTCTTAAATTTATCGGAACTCAGGACGTAAGATTCTCCTTCTTCTAGGAGGGCAGCACTCGAAGTGAGCAAAATAATAGATGGGATGGAATTTTGAGCCGTGGGAGTTCTGCCCCTTCACACCCATGAATCATTCTGGAGACAATTTCCAGTTCCAGGCAGGAACACGTATCTATATTTGGAAAATGCAATCTGAATTTACTTGTGTGCGGGTGCATGTGCGTTCACAGGAAACAGTTGTGGTCTTTCTTTTTGCCAGCACTTCATGCAAGTATTGTATATGACCTTTTCTTTTTCAGTGCCGAGGTGATGTTACCAAGACTTACAATCTGGAGGCTTACGACAACTGGTTTAATTGCCTCAGCATGTTAGTGGCAACAGAGATTTGTAAGGCAAGTACTGACAAAGGAATATTGTCAGCATGTCAGATTTTGATACAACTGACTCGAAACTGCCTTGGCTGGAACTCTTAAGCCTTAGCTGCCTCCCCACAAAGAAACTTCTCAGTCGCCTGGCTCAGGAGCTCCTGTATATGAACACACCCACTCATGTCAAATGCAAGCCTTTGCGGGGTATTTTGTTAGCACTAATAGTCAATGCTTCTATTTATGTTTCTGTCTTCATTTTGAAGGTGTTCAAACTTGACTCACACTGCATAGTAAAGGCCCGGTTCATTCATTCCCCACGTGGTGTGATTGTCGCTTCACTTGGCTCCAACACCTATCACAGCAGTATTGCATAATGAAGTGAAATCTTGCGCGGCCACACCTCTGCTGAACCTCTCTCGGGATCTAGCAGATGTGGCGTTACAATATCCCATGTGACTCCCCACCCACCCACACACGGGGCTTCATCACACGGAGCTTTTATCCTGCGATTGAGATTGCTCCTTCACGGAAATTTGCAGGCTGTTTAGATGATGCTGTGTCCCTCCAGGGCATCTCCTGCACTAAATGCCCTTTGTTCCATTTTTAAATAGAGCGCAGATAATGAGCTATCAAATTACCCCATTGTGTTCCACTTGAGTTCCCTCCATGAAAAGAGTTAAAGCAGCAAGAAGAGGAGCGAGATCAATGAAAGATAATGGAAGACTCAGATATGGGGAGAAGCTGGGGGGGAGGAAGCGCATGTAAAGGGAGTCAGTGGTGATCCTGCATTTAAAATGGAAGCAGAAAGCTCCGTTTTAAATGCAGGGTTTTAGGCTGGTGTAGAGATGCCCACACACAATTTGGTTATGTCAGATGTTTCTGAAACAATGTGCAATTGAGGTCATGGGGAAGAGCAATCATGCTGCCCTGGTAATTATGAATTGGGCCTGCATGAGGAAGGTCATATGAACACATCATGCCTTGTAACAAACGGTGCAGCTCTTACCCAGAATGCACAATGTGTAAGTGTGAAGATGCTATAGTTTCCATGGCTACCAAGATGCTAGCTTTGCTAAACTGCTTACAAAAGGTGCCAATGTAACTTTTTTCGTTTCTTTTTTTATGAACAATTTGTGCTTTTCCCAAACTCCACATAACAAAAACAGAAAGAAAAAATTCTGTATATGTGGAAGGGGGTGTCACAGTGTGCTCTGCATGACCAACCCACTTATTGTCACCTGAACAAATTCCTCAGAATTTGTGAAAACCCAATACAGAGAATCTTTAGACTTTACAAAAGTGTCTTCTCTGTACACAAATAGGTGGACACTGACCACACCTGTGATTCCTAACACATGTCAAACATCTGATAGGAAAATGGAAGTGTATCCCACCAAATCATCTTCCAGAAGCATGGGGTCAGTGTGGTAGCGATAAAGACATGCCTGCAATGATAAATTTTGGAGTGCATTAAAATCAATCTCTGAGGGTCTTGTGGCAGAATCATGTGGTAGAGTCCTTCCTGGATGTTATCACTTTTGACTTTAGATAGGCGATGACACTTTTGGATGCTCCATCATGGAAATGAACTCCCTATAAATACAGTGTAGCCCACCAGAGAGAAAAGTTTGACTGTACACTCTCCCCACACATGGTTCTGCAGAAAATATAGGTTAGGCCTTAGAAATAAAACTTGAGAAAGCAACGAACAAGGCAAGCATGGATTCACTGTCAACAAGGCCATTGAACAGTAACTGACAACAACCACACTCCATCTCAGAAGCTAATTACAAACACCATAAACAAAATGGCAGCTCAGCACCAAATCATGTAACGAAGTGGTTCTCTGAAGCACAAAAGATAATGCCCACCATGTGGGCACCAAACTTTAAGAAATGAAGTAGGACATAGATTCAGACAAAGTTAAGTACTTTGAAACCCATTGTCTTCAGGGATTTAAGTGCATGTCTAACCCTCCCACTTAAAATAATTGGGACTTTGCTACAGTTGTACCTGTGCTTACTGTTCACTGGATGTTGAAGAGCCAGTGTCGTGTAATGGATAAAGTGCTGAACTTGGATCAGGGGGACCTGGGTTCAAAGCCCCTGATCAGGCATAAAACTCATTGGGTGGCCTTTGGGCCACTCTCAGCCTCCATTTGTGTAAATTAAAGGTGGGATGTAATTTAAACAATCATTGTTATTGTCAATATTACAAGGTTGTTGGAAGAACAAAATATACCACCTTGAGCTCCTTAGGGGAAAGGTGAGATAAACATGTAGTAAGTAGATAACACAAACCAAAACTCAACAGTGCCACTCACCCATTAGGGAGTACCAAGTCAGCAGTTAAGCTGATTAGCCTCATTCATTTGCATATTTGAAGCAATTTTAATGCTCTATCTCAGGGCAGGATTTCTCTCTCATCAAGTATAGTACTGAAGAACTTCGATTACAAATCCTCAGTGTCACAATCAAACATTGTCTCCATCCTGCAGCCTCCTCTATTTAGAAGCACATCTCCCCTAGATAATGTATTTGGTATTTTCTGCTTTGAGGGCAGAATATTTGTAATGTTTTTGGTATCCTGATCATCAGAGCAATTGTTCATGCATTCTTCTCCCCCCACCTTTTCCCCTCACAAGGAAGTTATTTAAATTATTTGTTTTCTTTTTAAGGTTTTCCTAAGACCCTGATCTAATCTTATATAAGGCTGCAGAATTCCAGCATCACACAACACATGGGGTTTTCATCATCTCCCAAAGAAGATAGCTCACTTTAATAAAAAGGGTATCTCACCTTGGTACCCTGAAGGCTTCCTCTAAAAAGCAGAGGCTGAGACTGGCATGGAGGCATCTATACCTTTTCCAAATAAATAATTTTCTATTGTGGGTGGGGGAGTCCTTCCATTGTGCAAGTGTTATCCTCCAGCTCCCATTTAAAACACCCTTTTCAAATTTCAGGTTGTGAAGAAAAAGCAGCGAACAAGAATAGTGGAATTTTTTATTGATGTGGCAAGAGAGTGCTTCAACATTGGAAACTTTAATTCAATGATGGCCATTATCTGTGAGTACTCTTCTGCTAAGAGACCTGAAGGCAGTGTGTCCGACAGCATCTGTAAAATGATGGTGTTAGAGTAGATACAACTTCCCATTGAGAGTGCAACACTCTGGATGACAAATGGGCACTGGAGATACTACCAAGTGAAAGTCTCCAAATAATAAAAATGTAGGGGGCAGGGGATATAAACATGCGAAAGGAAAATAGAACTAGACTGCACTTGAATATAGGGACATTTACATGCTTTATGAAATGGCAAACCTAAGCTTGCCACTATAAATATATCGACAGCGACACAGCGCCAGTCCTGGCTCGTGTGCGTGTGTGCGCGAGAGAGAGAGGTTGTTTGCAGACATAAAATTGTCCCTACTGTCAGGTTTCCTTTTGCCCTTACTGATCTTCAAATGCTGAATCAAACACAGACAAGAGGCTTCAATCTACAGCTTTTAATTCCATTACCACGAAGGGTCATACAGATGCAAATTCTCAGTGACTCTCAGTCTGCAAGGAAACGCCTTCAGGGGGTTCAAAAGGTAGCTGCGAAAGTTGCCCACTGTTTGAAAGAAAGGCGGGCTCACTAGCCTAACTTAAGGGGCGCGGGGAGGTCTCTTGTGAGGCTTCTAAGTGCCACTGTTCACGCAGGGCCAATCGGGAAGACCTTCTAAGTTCTGCCCCTGCCATCTCCTTGGCTCTGCGTCTGCGCCTTGCATCTCTTAATTCAGACTCGCCAAACACTGCCTCTCCCTGTTTGCTGTCTCTCACAGAGGAAGGTGACAAAGGACCTTCCTCCAGACGGACCTTTGAAACCTGACGAGCCTGCCTATCCGTATCTGGACTAGCCTGGGAACATACCTCCCCCATGTCTGGTGGTTCCTGTTCAGAATGAGAACTGCTCTCCCACTGCCTACTTTACTTGTTCGTGTTTTAGTTCTTCAACTATATATGTCGAACATTTGAGATGTAAATCTACCCTAAGTAACACCTTACTGTGTGAATAGCTCATAGATGAGATAAAATGGCATTTTGTGGCATTCATCTGGCTGTTAAAAATTCAAACTGCTCCCAGCTTTAAAACTTCAGAGGTTGACACAGATGTCACAAAGGGGCTCTGATCAGAGGTGGAACATGGAATCACACTGTCCTGTCCCCAGAGGAAATTTTCCCCCATCCTGCCTTAACCATTGTTGAGGGATACATCAGTACTAGGGTTAAACTAACGAATTTCTTCAAATCAGGATTCTTATCCAGGATTTGAGACTGGCTAAGACTCCTGGTTGAATGGGGAACCAGGTTATTAATATTAACAATGCAATGCTTAACCTCAGTCAAGGTGGGTGGGGAGGAGCTTGGTTCAGGGAGGTGAGGAGTGGGAGGGAGGGAGGGAGGGAGGGAGGGAGGGAGGGAGGGAGCTCACGATCCCAGGGCCTGCTGCTAATCTCTTAAATGTAGTTACAGGAATCCTCTGTTATATTTGCACTAACTCTTTTCAATGCAGGTGTCTCTAAAAATACCGAGTGGTACTTCAGGGAGTGCCCGTATTGCTAGATACACCCTGATAGACATGCAAGGATAATTTAAATGATTTCCTTAATGTTTTCAGTTGGTTTTTACTCTTTCTTTTCAGCGGGTATGAACTTGAGTCCTGTGGCCCGGCTAAAGAAAACGTGGTCCAAAGTCAAAACAGCCAAATTTGATGTTTTAGAGGTAAATGTTTTGTACCTTGCCATGTCCTGCTGAACATTCACAGCTACAATGTACACTGTATTTCATTTCTTAAAAAGCCAACAAGCTGTGTGAAATCTTCAAGCGTGTGTGTAGTCATTGTATTGTATCAGTATGGGAACTAAGGGTACACTGGGAAATACCTTGAGTACAAAACAGCAAAAATCTAAATACAGATAGCCCAATCTTTCCAAGCTCTTTAATTTATTAGATATCTTTAATTCAATTTAGGGTGCAATCTTATGCATGTTAAACAGAAAAAATCCTATTCCCAGCGTCCCCCAGCCAGCCATGGGGTTGGGGGATGCTGGGAGTTGTAGGACTTTTTTCTGGAGACAGAACATACGTAGGATTGCGCCTTTAATTTCAGTTAAAAATAAAAAGTTGCCCAATGCTTGTCATTCATCCCAGCAGCTTTGCACTCATTGGCTAGATCACTGTAAGATAGGGTCATATCTTGTTCCCCTTAGTGAGCAATTGGGCAGAATAGTGTCTGCACATTTTTTTTCTCCTTCGTTGTTGTTTATTTGATCAGTCGCTTCTGACTCTTCATGACTTCATGGATGAGCCCACGCCAGAGCTTCCTGTCGGCCGTCGCCACCCCCAGCTCCCCCAAGGTCAAGTCCATCACCTCCAGAATATCATTCATCCATCTTGCCCTTGGTCGGCCCCTCTTCCTTTTGCCTTCCACTTCCCCTAGCATCAGCATCTTCTCCAGGGTATCCTGTCTTCTCATTATGTGGCCAAAGTACTTCAGTTTTGCCTTTAATATTAGTCCCTCAAGTGAGCAGTGTGGCTTTATTTCCTGGAGTATGGACTGGTTTGATCTTCTTGCAGTCCAAGGCACTCTCAGAATTTTTCTCCTTAGGTGTCCTTAAATCAGAGGTGAGCAACTAGTGGCCCTCCAAATGCGGCCTCTTGAACCTCTCTCCCATCATCCCTGACTGGCCCTGCTGGTTGAGGCTTGACAGGAGTTGGGCTCCCAACAACATCAGGAAGGCCACAGGTTGCCCCACCCCTGCCATCATCTGCCTTCAAAATGAAAGCTGAAAATTCAGGGAAAGCATTTGGGATATCCCTTAAGGGACTAAGGCCCCACAGTCCCTGTGGTCACAGTCCCATCTTAAATCATTTTCCTTTTGCTCACACATCTGGTTTACTTGGCATTTATTATTTCTTATCACTAATTAAAGTCTGCCATCTGGTGGAGAGGGATGATCAACATTTAACAAGCCTAAGTCCCCTTGTAAACTGCTTGTTGTTGTTGTTGTTATCACCACCATTTAACCATTAACTCCTCACAATGCAAAGCAGTAGTTTATTCTAAAGCTTAAGACGAAAATGGGGAGTACTTTTATTAAATAGAAACATCAAAAGCCACTCCTGCCTTTCAGGATGTTGTTCAGGTATTGCATCAAAAGGGCACAAAAATATTTACCCATGCAGAGCGAGAGTAATGAAAATCTGATTAGGTGGGATCACCCAGTGCAAGGAATGATGTAGGAAGCATTGCCCATGCTTTCAATAGCCTTTGTTTGCCCTCAGTGATATCATCATGTAGTTAAATCTGATCGGCTATATACTTTGTAGATTGGAATCACTGTGATTCCTGATTGGCTGGTATCACTCTAACCAGTAAAAATCACCCTGAAATAGCAGCGGAGAGGATGAACAATGGCAGTGAACCCCTAAGGAGAACAAGTGAATTTATCAGGAGAGGTCAGGGACTGGGAAACCTGCTTCTCACCAAAGTCCTGAATCACTGGAAATTTTACTAATATTCTGCCACTCTGGCCCTAAATGGGCCCTTAAATTGGCTTACAATAAAAACCAGTTTAAACATACGCTGTGTAATCCCAGTTTCAAATAATAAAACATCGAAGCAGCAACAAACATTAAACACATGATTTGTATCTCCAAGAACAACTGTTAGCCATACGTGATGACTTGGAAGTGTGTGTAACCTATCACAGACATACCTTTCACATCACCTCAATGCTTTTCTTCAGTGGATACAGTTCATACATTCAACTATAGGTCATCAGGTGTGAAGTAATCAAGGGACAGATGAACCAGCCCTGAAAATATCTGATCTGTAACTTCTGGGTCAAATCCAAAACTGTACTTGTGCAGCATGTAGGCATACAAGCATCCAATTTACAAAGGCTTATCCAGAGCCCTTTGGTACCGCTGAATGCATGCTATCAAAAGGGAGATAATGGGTGCTTCCAGATGGCGGACTCCTGCTACCAGTCAGATGGCGCACAACAATTCCGTCTTTCCTTCCTTAACAGATTTTCTACAGTAAAGAAAAAGACAGAAGAAGCAGTGGGAAAGTGTGGGAGGGTTTTGAGGGGAAGATGGTGTCATCTGGATCCCCTGTAAAATTCTGTGAAGGAGAAAGGGTGATGGCACCGTACAGGCCTCATCTGGGAGCACCAAATAGCACCTCCTGTGTTTCAGGAGGATTCCATGAGGAAAGTCAAGTTTGTAATTCTCAGATGTTATAGCGATAGGAATGTGTATAAATCGCAAAAAAGGCTTCTATTTGAGGAAAATGGATCCAAAAGGAAATGCAAGAGCTCGTTTCCCCACCCCTGATCCTCTTAAGTTGATATAAACGATGTTAGGGCTCCCATGAGTACATATACTTACAACAAATTGCTTTTTTCTGGGGGGGAAATCCAACAGCATCACATGGACCCATCCAGCAACTTTTGTAATTATCGAACAGCCCTTCAAGGAGCAGCGCAGAGATCCCAAACAGCACATAGCAGCCGGGAGAAAATAGTCATCCCAGTTTTCAACCTTTTCATTAAAGATATCTACTTCCTGCACAAAATACACACCAACCATTTGCCCAATGGACAGATAAACTTCAAGGTAAGCAAATGTTTTGCAGGCAGAAGAAGATAGAAGTAGTCATTGCATGATGAGCGTGTGGGAAAGAATCTATTTATCTCAGGATCCATCCTGACATGGATCAGAACCAGCACACTATATAAACACGTATTGAAATGACAGAATGACAAATAACCCTTATTGTCACTCTTTACATTGAACATTTATACAAAAGTACAGTTTAGGTACTTTAAGAGGTGGGAAGGTGGTAAAATAAAGTAACAACATTATTCAAACCCTACTTCATTTTTGTTTATCTCATGCAGAAGTTCTGGGAAATTTCAAGGCAAATCCATGACTTTATCACATGGAAGCAGGTTGAATGTCCTTTTGAGAAGGACAGGAAAATTCAGAGTTATCTGCTCACCACACCTATTTATAGTGAAGAAGGTAAGATTCCTGAACCGCTCATGCAAGATAAGTTCACTTTCACACAGATATCTTTGTGCCACTCATGCTTTTGTTTGTGACCTCTGTGAAAGTTGCTAGCATTGGAAATGATGCAGAAGAGAAATAGGATGCACACTGCAACCAACGTAGGTCTTACATTCCCCTTCTGGACCATTTTAAGCATAAACTAAATGAAACTCTTCTGAGCTTCAGGTAGATTGTTTCTTCTACTGTTGGGGTAGCTCCACTTCTAAACATAAATATTTGGGAGTCCGCTGGCAATAATGCCACTGCCGAGTAATAGGACTGGGGTCCAAGAAGGAAAGAACCGTTAGAACTAGCTATACTTGACAGAATACCATGGCGCAGGCCTGTAGCCAGGGGTGGGTTAGGGGGGAGGGCTGGTCCCCGTAAATTTTCTCTGCCCCCCTAATTTTTTTACAGACAATTAAACAATTTACAGGGTCATCCTTAAAAGGCCTGCAATCCAGAGGAACTGCTCCCTTACTCCCCCCCCCCGAACTTTTAGGATGGCTATGGGCCGTGGATCTGCCATGGAGATAAGAGCTAACAATATCTTCTGACTTTTACATCTCCTAAAATGACATATTTTGACAGCATGATCATCATGAACAACAACAAATAAAAGTGATTAAAGACCTGTCATCTGTTCTTTCTACCCCCTCCCCTGCCTTTTCTCTCTCAGCTTTGTTTATTGCATCATTTGAAAGTGAAGGTCCAGAAAATCATATGGAGAAAGACAGCTGGAAGACACTCAGGTAATAAAGCCAACTTCTTGTTTGAGAAAATTGCTGCTGGAGGGCAAACTCCCAGCCCACAGGAGATTCTCTTGTTCCAAGGGTCTCTTAGGGGGTAGGCTTTTCATTCCCAGGAGCAGGTTTTTTTCTGGGTACTGCCTTGGAAAGCAGTCAGTGTACAAACAGATGGAGACAGTCCAAGGAGGCACCTTGTAAAATTGTGCTTGTGGGAGGGCTAGAGTCCATTCTGCACAAGGGATCCTTGGGGAAAGAGGGTACCTGTGGGGTTGGACTCCCCCCCCCCCCCACTTGCAATACTTTTTCCAGATGTAGCATTTGAAATCAACAGGCACTAAGAGAAACAACACAGTGCAGGAACAAAATACATGCAAAGTGAAGGGACTGTGGTAGTGGAATTCTAAAGGTGAGGAATACGTTTTTGAATGCTCCCATATGCTCCTTGCACGTAGTAAACTAATCAAAGGGCAAGGTGTAGTATAACCTTGAGACTGGCGTGCTAGTTTACTATATGTTTAGAAAGCTTTTTACATGTGGAAGCATTCAAAATATGCACTTTGAAGTAGTGCAGTCCAGCATTCTGTCACTGTACTCTATTATCTCTCATTCTGCATAAGTTGGGACTGTCCACACATGCTGAAGAACAAGGTGGTAAAATGGAAAACTTCAGCGGGGGTGAGGAAATCACTTTTTAAATATTCGCCTATGATAAAAGCTTGCTGCAATAGACATGCAGCAAATCAGGCAAAGTACTGGCTAAAGAATACCTTCCTGATATCCTGATTTTCCACTTGCAGAGAGGTTTGGTCCTTTAAAAAAAATGGGGCGTATTGAGAAGTGGTGTCTCCCACCTGTAATCTGACACAATAGCCTTCCTTGTCATTCTAAAATCTTATTTTCACATGATTTTGCTGCATGTGCAGACCAAGTCCAGCAGCACAGCTCTGTATTACGCAGCGACCCAGGACAAGCTGCACATAGGCTGGTTCCAAAGTCAGTTTATAGTAGAGAGATGCACTGTAGGTTTGGCCAGGATTGATCTAATTTTTTAACCAGAGAACAACAGTATCTGCATCAACAGCCAAAGATCTGATGTATGGTTTGTTTTCAGCACATGGGTTGTGGGCTGGCAAATTAATCTCAAAAGAAGAAGAATATGAAGACAAGCGAGATGGCACAGGAACAAAGAAAAAAAAATCATCAGGCAGCCAGGCTGTTGGGGATCCCGAAGCAAGCGTAATGAAATGGGAATTCAGACCAAAGTAGAGCAGTCCTAAATATCTTCACAGTTAGGCCTGGTTGTCTTAATACCTCTGCCTTCTCCAATTTAAGATTATCTTTTAAGATCTTTTAACGATGGCTTGCTGATGTGATCTTTATCTTTTCATTTTTAGGACAACTCTGCTCAACAGAGCCTGAGATGGTGGACTTTTGCTCCAGATTCTAAAGCACACACTAAAAACATTGTTTTTAAATCCTGAGCGACATGATTTGAGAAAGGAAAGCCTCACTGGTTGGGGCCTGTTTTGTATATACAATACCTTTTATGAATTACAAATGAAGAAGAAAATTGCTAAATATTTCACATCAACCTTAAGGCACTTAAAAGTGAAGGATTTTGCTTTTTAACTGTTAAACTAAGGGCAGGGCCCTGTTCTCAGAGATGAAAGTGATGGGGGTGGGGGGAATCCATGGTGATGTCTTATTCTAACGACATCCAGATCTTTATTTTATTGTTTGATTACTTCTGCCTGATTCATGCACACTCTCAGATGGACACTATACATGTACAGGTTCAGTGCTTCGCTCTGCCTTGACCCACCCAACACTTGCGGAAAATAAATGTCGCTACGTGGGGCTGATGCACTTGAAAATCAGCAAGGCTTCCACAGACCCAAAGAGGCACAAGAGCATTTTCCAGGATTAGCACAGGTCGACTTAGGTTAGCCGCTAATGATGCGAAAGCACAGAGCCCTTGTTAAACTGTAACCCCATTTGGGTCATCTGATATTTTGAAGAGCTTGCATCTCCTGTTCCCCCATTCCTATGGAAGAGTGGGGCAAAGTCAGCTTCCAAAGCATGCCTCATTGTACCTTTGCTGTACCTGATGGAGGAGGTGTTTTCCTGTGAAAGCTCATGCCATGGTAAATTTGTTAGTCTTCTAGGTGCCATAGCTTTGTAATCTCTCTCTCCCCCCCCCCCCCCCGCGCACAATATATTTTACACTGCTACACTTCTGGAATTCATCTTCATTGTTCTGGGTTTCCCACATTTTCTTTTTTGATGCTGCCTTCCTTGCCTCATTGATTTGTAGAGCTCTGGAAAATTGTGCTCTTATGGCCACTTTATACAGTCAGGCAGAATCAAGTAGTAAAGCTTTGCCTGGACTGTTCCATTGTAGATGGTGAAGTGTGGAGCTGGTTGCAGGTTTGAATGTTCGCATAGAAGGGGAAAACATAGTACAGAGAAGACTAGACCAAACCTTTCTCCCTGATACACCAGTTTTTTTTCTAAACAATGCTACAAATCCTATGAGAAGATAAATTAAGGAAGTTCACAGATGGGAAGTTTCCTGTTCCATTCTCTCCACCGCCACCACCTCGCATCAGCAGCCCCACACTCCCCATCTCAAATTGTTTGAGGAGGGCCCCCCAATTCTCTAGAAAGGCTTTTGTGGGTCGCAGGTAGCTGCAGGGGAGTGGGGAAACATGGATGGGAAACCTTCCCTCTGCTAACTTACCTTAGGACCTAGGCCAATATGTTCATTTTGATGGGGAACATTCAAATATCTAACCCCATCACCTACAGCCTGAAGAGGTAAAGTCCAGGTCAAGCTTCATTCCATTTTGCCAGATGCATAAACTGACCTTTGAGCGCAAGTGTGAGAGCCCCAGATCAGCACAAGGACTCCTCATTTCCTTTAGTCTGGCCTTAAAACACTGTAGCAGCGAGGCTGCTCCCCTCTTACATCAGAGAATAGTGCCTTACAAGGTACTGAAATTGTTTAGCGTACCTTCTTCTACAATTCTGGGTTGGAAGCAAACAAAATAAGAATATGGATGTCTTTAAAAAACCAGCTACAGCTTTGTAAATATAATGGAAGATACGGCACACAAACTAGAGTATACCTGTCTCTATAACAATAATGGTGCAGCAGAACTTATTTTTGTTACAAGGTAAAATGGGATAATTGCTTGATCTCTCTAATTTTCTTCCCCCGTTACTACCGTTTTACTGGTTCTGAGAACTCTTTAGTTTACATTTGCGTTTTATTTATTAGGGATTTAAAATGATGGGTGGGGAGTATAATCATCACAATCTTGGCAAAATAGAAACCAGTAATGGCATTTCGCTTTTACAAATTAGCATCTGGCTAATAAATACCGAAATTAGTTGGAGGATGTCAAAGGTGGTGTGTCACAACAGAAGAGTAAAGGAGGACATTTTTAAAAAAAATGACAGTGTGAGTTCAGAGACCAAATTAAAGGTTAAACCAGGGATAGGCAATGTGCCAGTATGCCCCCCATCCCGCCACCTTTCTTGGCATTTGTGAAGGTGCGCTACCCCTCCCACTTTTTTACCAGTAGCTGAGATTGCTGTGAAACTGGTTTCTCCTGGTGCTGAAAACTGGGTTCAAAGGAATTGTTCGGTGCGTTGGGGCTCAAACTTGGCCTTGGCCTTGGCCTTGTACTCAGTCTTTTGGGCAGGTTACTTGTCATTTGCCACACCTCCCATAGCAGCCATTTTGTGGTGATGCCCAGGACAGTTTCTCAAATTGTCAAATGTGCCCATGGCCCAAAAGGTTGCCAACCCCTGAGTTAAACCATCATACAGATAGGGTCAGTGGATTTGGAAAGATTTGCTGCCTTCCTGCGTGACTCTTTAGTAGGTAAATTGATGGTTATAACAGGTATCAAATTCATGACCATTGATCACATGATAACATATAAAAGCAAATTCTCCCAATCAGGTTACTAAGTAATTATTTGAGTTATACTGATATTGTGAACTCACCCTTTGAAGTCTAACTCTTGCTGAAATGTTGGACGCTGTTATAGAATTATTGGGATAAACATTTTAAAAAGTTGATCTAGGCACTCCATCACATGCTGGTCCAATTACAGTGATACAATGCACAATTTTAAACTGATATGTATTTCAACACCTCTCTTGTTAATTTATTACATTGCTTTGGAAAATGTTTTCTAATCATTATCAATCTTATCAATCTTGTGTTTTGCCAATTTGAGTCTTCATTTCTAACAGCTACACTATTCTCCTGTTGGCTCCTTTGAAAAAAATATAGAGCTGTTCACACATCTAGGCTACATCACTTGATTGTTCACAGTCAAGTGCCACTGGAGCAGACTCCACACATAAATTGTCATGTGATGTTTTGGTTTTCAAGTGATGAAGATGCATGTGTGAACCAGCCCATAAAAGCAGAGCTACCCTATTAGAACAAGGCAGACTGTACGGAACTGAAGGGCCTGGTGTTAGATTTCAGCTTTAAAAGATGTGGCCAAGTCACATGGTGGAACAGTCCCCATAGACCACAGTTAACATATTCTAAAGCCAATTAAGCTAGTCAATTTAAACTTACTTTAAATGTTCTTGAATATATGGCTCATTAGATCACTGATCGCTGATTAGAACTCTTATTGGGCTTCAGGTTTCTCATTTGCTTTAAAAAAAATGAGCTTATTCCAACTTTCTACTAATTACTTTTTTAATTAGGAGACAAAAAATAACACTGAGCACCAGCTTAAATATAATGCTCAGTTTAATTGATAATCATGTATTATCATGCACCTACTGCTTTCCTCTAGGACAATTAAACTAAGACCTAATAGCAGGTCATTAATATACTTCAATATTTGCAAGTTTACTACCATTAGGTCACACCTAAAAGCTTCATGTGTGAAGGGGCCTTTCTCTTCCATCCTATTCCTGTTTTCTAATTAATACATGTTTAACTGGGAACGTATCTATCCATTTTATTGAAAAAAAAATACATTTTGCCAAAGCATTTTGCTGCCACCACTAAAATTGTTCAGGGAACAAGGCCAAAAAAAAAAAAAAAAAGCTAAACAGAACCAATGGAAATTATTTATACAAGTCTAAAGAGGAAGCAGAAATACTGTGTATTAACAGAAAGATAGCCCCACAAAGACAGACAGAGAATCAGTGGCTTTGTTTATTTGTGCTCTGCTGCTATTTTTCCCATGGTGAAGTATTGATTTTCAGCCCTGGACTAAAGAGAATATTTATACTGTATTATTACAGTGATGTTTTGCACTTTCAGAGATGTCCTATCTAGCAACATTGTCAAACACTATGAAAGGGATTGTATATCAGTTTTGTTAATGTATTTGAAATTTACAAAGGGATGCTTTAAATTTCAGAGATATATATTTGAAACGCAATTCTGGAACACTTTTTATGTATGCATATTTAAGAAGAAAAGAAGCTTTTACATGAATGTGCACTCCAGTGGTCAATTGGTTCTAGTATATACTTGAAAAAGTGCCATTTCTACATGGCTTTTTATTATTTTTTTTCTTTTCCTTTGGTTCAATACATTCTTTCAACATCTGTGTTTTGTTATTCCAAGCTGAATTGCTACATATAAAGCTGTACCATAAAGCAGGATATTCTGTGTTTGACTTGATGTGCTTGCATTAATAAAATCGAATTGCTTCAACCAGGCTACATTGAACTGTTGTAACTTTTTTTTGTATAAAGTAGCACGCTGATTGCTGGGATGAGGTGGAGGGATTTTGGTAGCGTTAGCAGGAGGACCGCAACAGGAGGACTGGCATAACATAGTCATTCAGGTGGAGTTCTATTACTTCTGCGCCTGATGCTTATAAACCTCCGAACTCAGAGCTTATGACCATCCAGTGCAGAGCAGGAGGAGAGGTGGAGGCAATTGTTGCTTTTTTGCCCATCGAATAGGTGTCTTGGAGGGCAAGAGAAGAGGGCTGGTGAGGCCTCAGGATAGCTCGTATCCCAGCCTCTCCAGTCCCCTCCCTGCCCACTGGTGTGCCCCCTCTACCTCGGGGTGCTCTCGCTGAGGTTGTGTTCCCAGCCTTGGAGAGGCAGCCAGTGCAGTGCTTTCTGCACTGGCTGTGAAGGGGTGGAGAGCGCTGATTCATGGCTCCAAGAGCATAGTGTTGTCTCCGACCACAGATCTGGAAATCCAAAGTGTCCTATGCCTTCCCCTAGACACTGTCTAGGGGCCATAGGATTGCTCTTTAAGAGGATTAACCAGAAGTTTCCTGTTCAGATATCATCCTAACAAAGAGGCAAGCTTCTACCCCTCAGGGCACACCAACCCTCAATCTATATTGTTGTTATAAGGATTACTGAGATGATATACGTACAGCCCTTCAAGCACAGTGTCTCCTTTAATAAAAAGAGCTAGCGTAAGACATTTGTCTTAGCCAGATGACTATTTTGACAGACTTTCTAGCTGCTTAAGAAACGTTTTCACTTTCCATCCGATTTGATGGGATCATGGTATACCAGTAATGTTTTACTGATGGCCGGTTCCTCCTAATATGTAGATTGCTCCATTTTTCAACCTTATATTCCATCCTGTAAAACTCTTTTTACTCTTGTGTCAGAGCATAAACAGTTTCAAAACTCCATTCCATTAAACAACAAGAAACTATTCAATGTGGCTAAGGCACTCTTGACTTGATGCAAGCAGTGCCACAATACATCAGCGGAATAAATCCTAAGGGGGAGAAGTGTGTCATTCCAGGCCAGCCAATAAGATCAGTCAATATTCAGCTCCAATACCAGCTGCATCCCTGATTATTAGCTAACTTGCACTGATGATCAAAATTTAATCAAGGGCAATACTAGGAAAGCAACCTCCCCCTCCAGCAGAATCCACCCCAGTTCCTTTCCAAACGGGTTTTAACCCAATGTTACCCAGTCAGAAAGCCATGGCTGCAGACAACCAACCTGACAGCAGCAGGATAAAGCTTTAGGCTTGCAAATCCTCCCTTGCAAGGAGAGAATCTGACAATTATCCCTTCTAATGGGCTACAACTTGATGTTGCTTCTGCACAGATGTAGGAAGTTCTGCTCACAGAAGAAAGGCAATGGACTCCTTCAACTCACACCCTTTTAGTTAGATACCACATTCATCCTTGATGTGGAGCAGTTCAAGAAAAAAAGAAAGCAGCCTTCTCAGCTGATTCTTCAGATGACAAAGAAAATGATGGATTCACTTACTTTGTGAGGGAGTGTTCCTGAAAGATACCAGCCACCACCTGCCTTTGGCTGTTGGTTGCCCCAGCAACAGGATCCCCAGGATTCCATAAAGAAAGAAGCAGGCGCTAAGAAATAGGAGGCGCCGGGATCTTTCTGCTACAGGAGCCATGGGGCAAGTGGTGGGGCAAAATATGGGAAATGCATATATGGCCGGGATGCTAGGTTGGTATGGTTCAAAAGGAGCCAAAAAGATTGTTGAGGGCATGCAGGACACTGTTTTGGAGACCTGATAGTTCAGGATCCATTTCTCTTCAGCTAACCCTATCAATCAAGGTAGAGCAATTATCCTTCCCACCCCAAGAGAGAAATAAAAACGCCAGGTAACTCTGGGTTCCAACTCTGGCTTGGGTCTCCTCTGACAAGCCAGCATTCTTGGTTTGTTTGTCATGCTAAACAACCCAGGGACGGACCATCCCTGGGTTGTTTAGCCACTCGCTTGTAGCAAGATTAATCAGCAGCTGTGTTCACAACAAAAACTCAGGGTTGTTGTGATGTGTGAACCAGGCCTATGATACTTTATAGGAAATTTGATGAACTGGATACCAAAAGAGTGTTGAACTAGTGTGCACCCTACAGAATAGAGTGCTCCAACTGGGTAGTACTATGGTTATGTATAAACAAGGTCTCCCTAACCTCAGATTGAAATTATCCACACAGCAAGCTGGATGTGGAGTCCCCCCATATAGAAGCAGCCTCCTGAACATATAAAGGTCATGTAGACTGACCCCTTAATACGGGAGTGCTCAACATCAATGTTGAAGAATTCAAGAGGGAAACTAGTTTGTCTTTCTGGGGTGACAGTCTATATGCAAGGATGAATTTGTGACAATAAGTCAGGAAAGTGCACATGGGGGCATCCACCTGTGCCCAACTAGAATTTTGAGGTGCCAGCTATCATTGGGGGAATGATTCAGTAAACATCCAACTAGGAATTGAATGATGTCCATAGGCTGATAAGTTCAGGACACAAAAGTGCTCTGGCAACTTTGGGTTAGTCATTTGGACTAGGGATGGGAGAACCAGGTGATTTTTTGAGCTTGCCAAAATTCCCTGAAATTCACTTTGAAGCTCATTTTGGCTCATTTTCGTTTTTGATCTGATTTTTGGCTCATTCACACAAGAAAAGTGCTCATTTCAAACAGGAAAATGTGCATTTCCTCCACTGGCTAAAGCATGGAACTGCTTTTTTTAATGTGCATTTCAAAGGCGCATTTTAAAAAAAACGCATTTTTTGAACACAACCACAAATTCGGGAATTAGCAAACATTTCTTTAAAAAAAGCACTCCTGCTCACACCCACATTCAAAATTGCAAACAGGACATGTTCACATAATTTGTGAACAGAAACTAAATTCTCATACATCCCTCCTTTGACTGCTTTGTACAATGTGTTTAAAGTGTACACCTAAAAAATAATTATTATTGTACACCTGAAAGTATAAAATGCAACAACAGGTATTTGACAACACATTGTGTCCTATTGGTGCACTCAGAGAGTCTGGATTGGCTGCAGCTCGTTGCTGAGTATTCAGTTCAGTGGCCAGCCCAGGTTTAGTGTTATGCAATGTGTGAAACAACTCTTTGTTTCATACTTTTCCCACCATCAGATTTGTAACAAAGAGAAAACTATACTCTCACTGAACTCAACTGTTTTGACACCAATTGCAGCAGGAATAAACTGACTGGATTACATCACCAGAATAGGGATTTTAAATTTCACAAGACAGGTGAAGCTTTATTAAGCATTCTGTGGGGAAAGGATGTTTATCAAGCACACAAGTGCACATAACCCTCCCTAAAACGCTAAAGATCATGTGTGCCACCAAGTGGACATGAAAAGTAATCCAGTCAATATAATCAAAAAGGGAGGTATATGCTTTAGTCCAGCCTTGCCTAATCTGGTGCCCATCAGACATGTTAGACTACAACTCACAGCTGCTGACTCAACTTACCGCCATTACAGCATGTAAAATTATCTGCCTGTGGTTTGAGCCTTGTGTCGCTGTACAAGACAAAATGCAACCAGTGCCAACAGATAAAGCAGCCTAGCTCATTTAAAACACTTTTTGGATTGCATCATTGCCACAGCTTTTTTGTTGTGTCTGAGGTGTTGCTCAATCTGAAGAAGCTATATATGCGTGAAACAGGATAGTACTGGGTTCCTGTAAAAAAAACTTTCAGTGAGTGATTCTTGGATAAAGATTTTCAGAAGACCTTCAGAAAAGTTTTGGCAAAAGATTTTTCAGAAAAACTTTGTTGAATATACTTTTTGATATAGATGTTAACATTTTCTATTACATGTATATTATATTTACATTGTTTTTTCACATTCATATTATTTCTGTTTAAGCACTAATAATTTTCACTAAAAGATAAATCAGAAAAAATTATAAATGATTGTGTGTTTCAATATTGTTACATTATTAGATTAATATACCTAGACCAGTTTTCAGTTGTGTGCGAATTGCATTTTAATATGAGACTACAACTTCCACCATCCCCAGAAGTTATTCTCCCCCACAAAAAGTACTAGCTCACTTGTCCAAATAGACCTATAATCATTGAAAGAACCAAAAATATATTTCCCCAGTTTGCAAAATCTCCCATTCTTGATCCCTCAGCAATCCCCATTTGCCACAAATAACAAGACTCTGGGTAACTGCAATATATCCACACCCTGAGATGCATATATTAAACACCACCAGTGATGACCCCTGAAGAAGTTGCATGGTTTATATATTTTGCACCTAACTTGTTCCATTACATCAGATCCACTTTTTGTTACCATAAATTAAAAGGGGGGGGGGAGTGACAGGTCCTTGGGATGTAGTTATATGATATGTTCCCTTGGGATCATATGTTATATTATGTGACATTGTTCTTGGTTTTTAAGGAAATGTTAAATCTCCATCATGCAAGAAGTGGGTCCTTCCTATGTAATGGAATCAGTGGGAGAGGCCAATCACACAATGGCCCTGTTGGATATTGCCCAATTCAGTTTTTAAATATCCCCCACATCCAAGCGGAGTTTTTAAAATTGGCTCCTACAGATACAAGAGAAAGAACGCTGCCATACTGGTAAAAATCATTTAGGAAATGCTGACAGAGTAGGTATGGGTTTGCTCAAATGGAGTGGTTCCATTTGAGCAGGCCCACCTCAATGTGAGCTTGGATTGGGCCCAGCTCTCTTCTGCCACTCCCTCCCCACTTCCCAAGAAATAAAACCTTACCCTGGGGAAAGGTGGAAGGCAGCAGAGGGCTTTCATTTGCAGCATTTGTTTTCTGATGGGGATGATGGGATTTGCTTATAAACGCTATCATACCTGGTAGAAAATAACATGCCACCCATTGTTTTCAGCCAATGGGTCAGCCCACAGGACCATACAGAGGATGCAGATGAGATGGGAAGTGTTGTTATCTGCCAGGGACCGGGGGGGGGGTGTAGTCAAGCTCCACGAACCTGGTGGGAAAAATGCTTGCAACCGTTCCTCCAAGATAAGTCTTTTTTTCTCCCTTTGGAGAAAGAGGAGCAGTAGCTAAGGGGAATTTTCAGATGTTCATGTCAAACACCTAAAAAGCCCCTTGAGGGCTTTCAAGTAATCAATATGAAAACATGAACAATCCCACCTTATTTGGGACAGGGGTAGCAACAAGTTGTGTCCATTGTTAACCCTATTAAGAACAGACCAGTTGAAATTAATAGGATTTAAGTTGGACGAACATTGGATACAACCCAGTTTGCCTACTCTCCAGTTACTGGACTTTGTGTAAAAAAAAAGAGAGCGCCTTGGACATGCTACCAAAGGAAGCATGACCTTTCCTTGTGAGAGCAGAGTCCCATTTTCCTCACACCTGAAATGCTTAATGTTTGGTTGACTAACCATGACACATATGCATCAAATTGCCCATAGCAAACTGGTTACAGCTTTGACTTTCTGAAGGGTTCTGGTTATCTTTCTTTCTTCTGTTCAAAACTCTCAAAAAAATCTCACTGATTTCTACATTTCCCACCCCCAATTTCTGGTAGTTTGATACACATTTGTTCAGCTTTTTTTCCTTCTGTTATTTTGTTGCCAAAGATCACCAGCTGCCTCCATTTTGTGTTCCCCTCATGGTTCGTTTGGCTCCAAAAGTTTCCACTTGTCTGGAAGATTGGAGACGTCTGGCAAGCTAGGACAAAATACATCTGGAAGTTTCCCACCAAAACTCTCTATTGAATTGGACAACGGAGGCCGGGACCTCCTGAAAGTATTGATGAGCTCAAATTTGAAGAAAGCAACAGTGTCACCCATCCATCAGCTACGGATTGCCCTGAAATTATGACCAGAGCTGGGTCAATATTTTTGACCAAGCTTTTTTCAGCTATTTGTAGGGGTGGGGAACAAAAGATACTTCTAAAGATTGAATAGTGGCTGCAGATATTTCTGAAAACTGGGATGGGTTGGCTTGCCTGACTTTATACACAAGGTGACAGAGGCTTGTTTACCTTCTATTTTTACACTTTAAAAAAAGCCTCACCAGCCACTAGTCACAACTGGCAAAGTTCTACACCTCCCACATTTCCTCTCCCTGTTCCAGATACCCATGGAAATGACAGTACATGACAGGACTATTCCAGGACTACTCTACTTTTTTGCAGTCTTTGTGTCTAAGCCTGTAACTGTCTTAGATTTCCCCGAACTCAGTGAGTTTCCAAAATGGGTTTTTCTGGAGAGTGGCCTTGCTAGGAGGAATTCAGTCTGGCTGATTCATGCCTTGGTGCCCATTCCTGTACCGCTGAACCTCTGATCTTTTCAACAATCCCAGGTCTTACTGCGATAAACATAGCCTGGCTCTGGAATTCTGGCTTTGAGTGCCCTTTTTCTGCACTCCCATTTCCAGTGGTCTCCTGCAACCTAGAAAAATCTCATTTCTGCCTCTGTTTTTGGATTCACCTTGATGCCAAGGATTTCCACTCTTATTCCTTGATTTTCAGAGCATAAGGAGGGACATTTATAAACCTCCCGTCTCCAGTTTCTACTGCCAACTTTATAACTTCCATCACTGCAGCCTCCCTCATGCTCTTCCATGCCCTCATCAAAGAATCACCATGCAGCTTCTTTAACTATCATCTCACTTCCCTTTCTATCCCTACCTTCACAGGTAACTATTAGATTGCCTTTTTGTTTTATTTTCTTGATATGCTGCTTTTCTAGAAAAGCTCTGACCTTTTCTCTCTAGTTTTCTCCCAAGCACCATACAAGGGCACTCCAGCATCCAGACTTTAACCCAAAGTTACACACAGCAAGCTCCTGTGCATTTCAGTAAATGTTTCTGGGGCAGCTCTGCTGGACAGAAAGTAGCCTGTCTTCCTGGAGAACAGAGCCAGGGTCACAATGGGAAGTTTCCCCAGTACACGCGCTCAGTTCCACATCATTCATGTTCTAGAAGAGCTTATTCCCTGAACACAGAGAAGTAGCCTGCACTAGGAAAATGACTGAAAATAAAAAAGAGCAAATGCCAGTCTTATTATACAAATTGCAGAATGGCCTCATTTAGAATGCTATGCACCTTACAGCTCTGGCTGCCTCTTCTGGACTGTCCCCCCCTGGAATTTCCTAAGTATATAAGGATTTGAGAACATATGCTTTCAGTTGTCAATCCAAGTGCATCAGAACAAACCAACCAGGCTGCGTTGATGTCTCCCAGTTTGACAGAAAGGGAAGAGGACCTTAAACTGTTGATATTTGCTGATGAACAGTGACAAAAATCTACATGCTGATCCTTGCTGACCATGTAATTTACTTTTGATTAACACTGAACCAAGTGTCTTGTTCTCTTTCTCACTGAGGAGACAGGTCAAGATACCTGTCCATAAAAGCTGTAATTAATCTCACAATAAGGCACAGGATGAATTATAAGAATTCCCTTCTCTAGAAAAAGCTCTTTTAGGACTATTTGCTCCAAGCTGCATTTGTTAAAGGAAACTGAATTCACTTGTGTGTCTTGATCTCTCTCATAGGAGATTAACAGGTCACATAATTTACCCTGCTGTGAAACCAAAAGGACTGGCATGTGCAACAAGCATAGCGAAGACAAGGTCAGGTATTATGACTTTAGTTGCAGTAGAAAGCAGATTGTCAACAATTGATGGACATGTACAAGTGTTAAGGCAAAGCTCTCCACAACCATCAGGTTTGCGCTCAGTCTCTTCAAAGTTCTAAACTTCTAAAGGTCAGGAACAGACTTATGTATGATATAGACTCTTATTGCTGCGGCCATGTGCTGAGAGAAACATGTTTTATTGTAACTTATTTGGATATTACTTGGAGGCACTGAGATGAACAGGTATTGCAGCACAGCTTTGGAAGGCACTGAAGAATGGGATTTGGTCAGCTATACCAGGAGCAAAGTATGGATACGACCCACCCTCGCTGGCTGCCTAACTTCATGCTCAGTCCATTACAATTCTTGATGTGGAAATCACAAGGACTCAAAACAGTGCTTCATCAGATTACACTGTTTTGATAAACACTTTATTTTGGCCATTCTTTGCAGTATCCTGTGTGAAACATAAGCTGTGCATCCAATTTCTCATGCAGTGAAGGTGATATGAAGATGATGCTGACTTCTTCACCTGGAGTTATTATGCAGGTTTAGATATTCTTTATTAGAAGTTTAGAAATTCTGTAAAAGGAGGAAATGCTTTACTCTTTATCCACCACGTTACGTCAAATCATGCAAACCATGGTAAGGAACATATCAGATGAGCTGAAAACATTCAGGACTTCTTCCATAACTATTACGTTATGGAACTTGCTGCCGTAAGTAATACTGGCTTAGAGCCAAAGAAGTTAAATACATTTGTGCATAACTTTCCCTCCATTTTTAAACCAGAAGTAGCCACAGGAGGTTATGATCTCAAGTGCAGGAACAGTGGGAAGACCACTCTCTGGGTACTTTTCCCCTCTCAATTTCCCTCCCACCAAAAACATTTGTCCACCTGGCTTTTCTGGCCAATTGAGCGGGAAATGACTGAGGGGGAAAGCTTTACCATCCCCTAAACTTTGCAGCCTCCTACAGCTGCTTTTGATAAAAGACAGACTTTGAGGGAAAATTTAAGCTTTAAAAGGAGATCAAGTTAATGGAGAACAGAGCTTTGGCTATTGGGCAGTATAGAAATGTAATAAATAAATAGAAGCTATTAAAAGCTATTCACCAACATAGCTAAATACAATCCCCTTGTTTAGAGGTATTATCTCTCTGAACACTAGTTGTTGGGTGACACATAATGAGGGGAGGGACTTCCCACCTTGCTTGTTGGCTTCCTGGAAGCACCTGCTTGACCAATGTTCGAAAGAGGATGCTGCACTGCATCCGTCCATCCTGGAGCTCTTATGGTCACATGTGAAGGTAATATCTGGCTTATTAATTTACTTAAAGCATTTTACCCCACTACAGTTGAAAGGGCTCCCAGAGCGGCTTAATCTAAGAATAACAACAAGATGATTCCTGCTTGCAGGCTTACAATCTAAAAATGTTGACAAACAGAAAAGGGATGTGGAAGTCAACAAAGCTTAGGCACCAAGTAGTTCATATAGTAATGCATAATAGTTTTTAATGACTGTCTAGAAAGGAAACAGTTCAGGGAGAGGAGCCAAATGGAGCTGGTGTCTCAGCAGAGCCAATAGAGTGGCCTTGCTTCCCACCTCTCCTTCCCCCCTGGATGGTTTTCTGGGGATGATGGTAAAAAGAGGGACATCTTTCTCTAGAGTAGGATAGTTGGATATTTTGTCATGCAGAGCAACATTAAGGGTCTATGGCTCCTAGGGGACTTTCACAGTAGCCACCCAGGGCCATTTTGCAAAACTTTCATATGCTTACAAGCTTCCACCTGCTGGATGTGAACTATTTTGTCCCCAAGTGTTGACAGCCTTCTGCATTATAAGTAAAAACTTGCACACTAGTGCAGATCTTGACACTGAGGTGCTGGAATGGTATTGCAACTGTTAAAGTATTATAGCAGGATGGGTCTGCCTTAAATCCCTTTCATAGGATTTTGCAGCTACACCACTCTATATGCATTCACAACTCTCTATAGGGTTGAGGCACATTTCTTTCATAACCTCAAAATAAGGCTCCAGTCAAATATTAAAACACACGAGTATTCAATTTAATTATAAAGAGAAGACAACAGCAAGCCAACTTGCGTTACATTCTTCCCCACTTCGGACAAGTTACATTGCTCTCCGCAATGTTATATAAAGGCAAACTACATGTTAAAACAGGGATCAGCATTCAGAACACTTTCCAACTAGTACATTGTCATTCAGAGCTAAAAGCTGCCTCTTTTCACTGCCAAAGAACTTAATGAGCTTTTTGTGTCTGCTTGGCAAACCCCATTTGAAATGAATACAGACCACATAAAAGCACAGGTCTACTCTTCTCCAACTACCATTCATTTCAATGGGGCATGAGCAGGAGGCGTTCTTGTACCTACTGCCAAAATTAAATGAAAAAATGGATCCAAGCTAGCACAGTTAGCAAGTGATGTCTCTCTAATCTTTAAATGCCATATTCTCTGATCCCCTCACCCAGGTGACAAAGACTTCAACATTCATCTGAAGAACAAAGAATATCAGAAGTGTAATAATGAGGCAATGAAGTAAACTGCTTGTGTTCAAGACAGCATCTCTTTCTACATCCTGAAACATGCAAAAAATTATTTGGCCAGTAGCTAGGATAAGCAAATAGCAAGCTCAACTCATTTACAATCTGATAAAGAACAGAATGACAAAATGATTGTCAACTGTTCAATGGCCTCTTTTAAAAACTTTAAATACATGTTTTTGCAAGTTGATTTAAGTACCTGATGGTTAATAAGGCGAATTCAGTGATTCTAGCTGCACAACGTATCATGTTTTGCATATGGTTCTCCATAGCTTTTGCCTTAGTGTTTGATTCTTCCCACAGAATGCATACATACATATAGTATCCTTTTCTAAAAACTACAGTGAAGTGAGCAGTACAAAATAACTATAGGCAGTGGAGCAGACAGTTCTTGTTCAATTACCCTCACATAATGCAGATTGGAGAAGTGAAAGCATTAGAGAAAAATCTAGATGGGGAAAAGTGAACATATCCTGCCCTTGTTCTCGCCCACTCTCCACCCCGTACACAATTAAACTCTTAAAAGCACACTGAAGTACTTCATTTCACTCAAGTGCCTGATCTGGTGTGATATGTAGGTAACAGCTGGCCAGAGAAAAAGATCTTTGAACTCATCTTGAGCAAGGGAGAGGCACTCCAAAATTTTTAGCTGAGTTAATTAAGGCTTCAGAACAATGCTGGTTCATAGCAACTCTAGAGTCTTAGGATTGCACTGAGAATAATTCTAGCCTATTGCTTCACTGTTAGTCCTGTATGCCTGCTTACGCAGATGAGCCTCAATCTCTTCCCTGAATACCAGCATCCCAAGGTGAGAGTGAGATGCCTCATTCATGGCTTTAGACTGGATGCACATGCGGTATTGCTCTGGAGTCAGTTCGTCAGCACAATGCTTCTCATGCCAGAGGTGAAAGAGGCCAGGTACTGGGGTCCTGACCACAATTAGGTCACCGTGCAGGTACTTTCGATAAAGGTGAACATCCTCTCCACCCCAGCCTTTGACTTCCAAGTCAAAGCCTCCTGTGATAAATCAAAGAGAAATCAGAAACATTGTACCTTTGAAGGAAATAAAGTTCAGTCATGAGTCAAGGTGCATTGGGTGGGGGGGAGAAGATACATTGTTTTCATAGATCATAGGTCTTCAACTGGTTGGTCATACACCAGCAGCACCTCCACTATTTTCTTTCTTTCTTACTTCCTTTTTTCAGAGCGGGAAGAGTAAGCAAGAGAAAGAGAAAAACTGAAACACATGGTAAAAAAATTAAAAGTAGGTTTCATGTTACAGGCTGGGTTGTAAAAAATGGATCCTGTGCAAGAAAACATAGAAGTCTACTATCTGAGATGCTGTAATCACCTGTGTCAGCAAAACCTTGCTTATGTGGTCATTTCAGCTGAGAGAAAAGCAACCTGTTCAGCAGTGAAGATCATGTTATATATTTTACTTCGAATTACTCAATTATAGAACTTTGAAAACCTAGACTCATCATCAGTATTCTTGGGAATGGATTTAAAAATCTTGTTTCACTGCAAAACATGAAGGCTAAGAACTCTCTTGCAAATGGAGGGGATTCAGAGGCCTATAAGGTAATAGTAGCCTATAAGCTCTACAAAAAACCTGTTTGTACACACATGTTAGTTCACAGCAGATGCCATAGTAAAAGACAGTTACTTCTGATGGCATGAGCACTGGAACAAAGTTTTTGAATTTTGTTTCATTTTGCAACAATTTCACTTGCAATTACTAAATTCTGTTCCTGAGGGAAAGAAAAAAAATATTATCCCCAGCCAAATACAGGGCAGACAGATTGGTTGTTCAGATGATTGCCAGGGGAAACAATGCAGCATTGGTTGTTTCCCCCACCCCTGTGTGCACTGGTCACACGACCAGGATTACCCTAATTACCTGTGCCGCATCATGGGTTGCTGTTCGTCCAAATCCAGTACATGACACAAGCATAGTACATTTTCACTCACCGTACAACTCACACTGCAAGCAATGGGTTGTAGGGTGGGTGAAAATGCACTGTGCTCGCACCGCATGCCGGGTGCGGATGACACTGCAACCCACGGCACAGGTGATTAGGGTAATCCCGGTGGTGTGATCAGCAGTTGTTTCCCCCACTGATCGTCCGAACTTGGTCAGAGGTTGGATTCTTGCCCAGTCTCCACTTGTCCATATTTTACAGGAAAGCACTGCAAGTTATATGCATGCATAACCATACAACAATCTTGTCTACTGCAGTTAAAGCAAGCAATAAACTAAGGAAGTAATAGGCACTGCAATTTTAGGAACAAAAGGTAATAAGACCATGTTAAAAGAGCAATTCATTGAGTCAAAGGTTCTCAAACTTTGTCATAAAGAGCTTCCCTTTCCTGGAAAAAAAAGAAATTAATTAAAACTATGACCTGGTTTGCATGACACAACAACCCACCATAGGTGATCACCCATGGTGGGTTGTCATGAGGTCCAAACCTGGTGTGGTTTCCGTAGGGTGGCTTATTTTTCACAAACAAGCCACCCTGAGAACCCATGGCTTGTTGTTGGGTTGTTCAGGGGGGCTTGTTTTCAGGGTGACTTGTGATGTCTAGACCAGGCAGGGCAACTTCATCATTGGTTGCTGGGAATAGCTAGAAAGCCATATGGCAAGAGTCGCAAAAAAAAACCCCCTGCTGCTCCTCACGATCTTGCTAGTGCTGGCATCATCTTCCCTCATCCTCTCTAAGTGCCCTCCGCCCCGTGCTCTTAAATATCAGGAAGAAAGGACACAGGGAGTGTCCACAACATTTGTTTTGTTTTTTCAGTGTTGCAGAAGTGTGCACATTCAAAAGTTCACAGCTACGAATTGTGCGTAATTTCCCCCTCTATTGCTGTGCCATGAAATTTGCACATATTTACTGATACACTTCACTTGTCCGCCTTGAAATGTGCATATCTTTAGCTTGAAATGTGCATATCTTTACCAATCCCCCTGACTCCCTGCTCTGTCTTGAAATTTGTGTATCTTTACCGATCCCTGTCACTACTCTGTAACCCTTATGTATATCTGACAGGTAAAAGGACAACAGTGGAGGGAAGCGACAAGCACGAGACAGGGAAGCCGAAAGCTGCTGGCAGCTACAGGAGAAGGAGCTTTTTGAATGGGGTACAATTAGTAGAATGTGAAGCAGCCTTTAAAAAAAGGTGTTCACTAGCAAGGTAAGCACCAAAATGGAAGATGAAATTAACAAGGACATTGACGGGGGCAGGGGTATTGGTATGCTGGGCTAAATAGCGGACAGGGGGTGCTACGCTCTAGCGCACTTGTACAAGACACCGACAAAAAAGTTGTAGGCGGAGGGGCGGTTTTCTGGGAACCAACCTTAGAGCACTGGCTCTGAGCTTGGTTTCCAGAAAGTGAATCATCCTATAGCCATCTAGCTGCTGTCTATCAGCCATAGGATTCTACCCTAAGAAACCAAAAACTTAGAGCAGTCAGCACATATTTTAGTTTAAGAGCAGGCAAATAGGCAGTATACAATAGATATAGTAGATTTGCCTTGATTACAAATATGGGATGGAGAGATAAGAGAAAATTTATTGGTGCAAAGCTACTGTATTTTTAAAAAACATTAATACAATGTTGTACAATAATTAAAGTAAGGCAACGTGATATCAAAATTCAGTTAAGCCACAAGGTGGTGCTAACATATATAGACAAAATGAAGCTGTTCCAATAACTTTGACTACTTTTTTGAATATGAAAGGCTGAAGTGATAAAAAGCCAGCTGTGTGAACAACTCATGCATTTTTTTCACAGTTAAAGAACAAGAAATAAATTTAGGTCAAAAGGCAAGATAGAAATAACATAAATTAATAAAGAGCCTCCGGATTAATTTCTCTTTGTTTAAGAAGTGCAAGGGTAGCTTAAGCCATGTACTTGAGCAGAAAAGCCATTAGAAAGCAACAAGATTCTCAGCAGAGTCACTAATAGAAGAGAGGGTATTTTATACATTCCTAGAGAAAAATCTTAAACCAAGAGATTTATGCATCTTACCAATGGACAAGAAATCTGTTCGATACTGACAAGTCATCCCAAAGCCAAAATCCCGCCAAAAACCAGAATCCTTTTTGTGCACCTATAATTATAAATACATACACATTTTAGGTCTTTCAGAAATCTCTGAAGAAGGAGCAACAAAGCAGGGCCTGAAACTGGCAATTCTCCACTGACCCACCCGCTCAACTGACTCACACTGAAATTTCTCAAAGTATATTTCTTTTCTTAAACGTTAGACTGTGATATGCCACTCAAACTTATGACAACAAAGGCCAAACTAGACATGGCAACCAACATAGGGCTG
This sequence comes from Heloderma suspectum, assembly GCF_057233095.1. Lineage (NCBI taxonomy): Eukaryota > Metazoa > Chordata > Lepidosauria > Squamata > Helodermatidae > Heloderma > Heloderma suspectum. The sequence goes on along the minus strand of NC_139460.1, from coordinate 195,908,935 downwards.
CTGCCAAAAGCGGCAATCATACTCTCCTCTACAATCTATAGTTATAGAAATCTATGACGTAACATCACCATGTGCCTAGAACATGTTTTCAGTGGGAATTCCATGTCTGTTGTCCTGTCTAGTTTCAGCTCCAGACAGACTCTGGCAACTCACATAATTATATGTCAGCGTAATAAGAACCATTTCCTTCATATGAGTTTTTCCTTCAAACAATAGCTCTCTTTTATTGAAAAGGAAAAACAGCATGCATCACTAGGAAAAGTCCACTTTATTCACTGCAACATATGTGATAGAGTTGTTTACCTTGGCCACTCTGGTTTTGATGCTAAAACACGCATACAAACACACACACAACTTTGCAAGATTTTATGGTTGAGAAAGATTTGTAGGCATCATTCACAGATACTGAAGTAAGTGTCCTTTCTGCTGAAATGTTTGGGGGCAAGTTCTATAAGGATAGGGAAAGAGATATCCAGCTGGGTTTAGAGGTGCTTCATCTTTAAAAATGTTCCACCAAACACTGCATTGAACTGACTCTGCTAATATGGAGCGGGAAAGTTTTTAAGCTTCTTTAAACTCCAGTCACTTACCAACTGCTGCTCCACAGGGGGTGGTACATCTTGATTAGCATAGACAATGGCAGGATTATATAGGCTGAATACCACTGGATAGAAAACTTTCTTGCCTGCAAAGACAGGAGAGATTTATTCATTGCTGGACATCTTTGAGCAGAAAAGGGAAGCTGCATGTCTCCTCTTTTTATTAGTAATCCATTTAACAAAAGAAGTAAAAGAGGTAGACTTGCCTCCTAAGACTTCTGCTTAAAAAGACCCACGCTAAGTAATGATAGCAGCAGGGGGAAGGGAGAAATCTGTGTGCAGTGCCAAATAGGATGTTTGGGCGTAGGACAGGCTCATCAGATAAACTGTGGAGTAAAAAGCACCCACATTCAAAACTTGCCCTGGCTAAAGACTTTGCTTATGAACAGGATCATAAGCGGTACTTTCAGAAAGTGTCAAAACCTGGTATGTAGGCAAAATAATCCAAATCTCAAAAATGCACTTCTTTTGTCTCTGCTACAGATTTTGATCCAACCCAAAATGTGGCTGTCATTGTGAGAGCATGTAGTGGCTAGAACAGGGATGGGGAACACGTGGCCCTCCAGATCATTGTTGGACTGCAACTCCCATCAATCCTGGCCAGCATAGCCAATAGTGACGGATGATGATGGAAGCTGCAGACCAACAACACCTGGAAGATTGCACATTCCCCACTCTTAACCTAAAGTGCCAGACTAGAACTGGGGGGACTTAGCCACAAATCCCCACTCTGCCATAAAACTTACTTGGTGACCTTGGATCAGTCACTATCTCTTGGCCTATCCCACCCTGAGTTTCCTGAAGAAAGGACAACATATAGATATAATAAAATGAAATAAACCATTGCCTGATTTCTACCTCAACTTAGATAGCGTTTTCAGAATGGCTCTGTTGAACATGAATGAACAATTTGTTTTTTTATGAACTAATTCAAAATTTGGAACAGGTCAGCCCTTCACTTGATCTACATAAACTATAAAGGTGGCTGCCCATTATTCCTACACAAATTACAGTCAGTGGTAATGACTGTATTACCATTGGGCTGGGCAGTTTATTGCCAAAGTATTTCTTCATAGTAGTTGTGTGAAAAATGGTAGCTCTCATCCTCCAAAGGGGGGGCAGGGTTGTGTTGGGAGAGTTGGGTGGTGAGAGCAAGAGCCCATCCTGGCCAGCATTATACATTCTGCTGGCTTAGGTGAGGTGGACCCAAGTGAGAACTGCAGGTCTGGGTTCCACCTCACAGGAATATAAGGTGTGGGGTGGGGAGACACTGCTCAGTTGTTTTCAGGTGCCTTTCCCTCTCACCCTAAAGCTAAGGATTTAGAAGGGAGACACTTGGCATCACTCTGGACTTGGTTGCTGGCTGACAAAACCTGGGGAAAAAAAATGTCTGCAGATTGGCCTTGTGGGCACAGGTATTCTTCCCTTCCTCACCACAATCTTGCTGAAGGATTGGAGGTATCAGGCTATCAGAGATCACTGAAATACAAAAGGCTTCTGCTTTCAGTTTTAAACAACACACAGTACCTGTGACTTTCAAAATTGGGGAACAGGGCTCTATTTTAGCTCCCATGCTGTTCAACATCTACATTAAAAACTGCTGGAGAGATTATGTGGAGATGGGAACTGTCATCGATATGCGAATGACACCCAGCTCTCTCTCTCTCTTTTCCATCAAATCCAGCTGAGGCAGTGGATGTTCTGGATTGGTTCCTGATTGTGGTAATGGGCTGGATGAGGGCCAATAAACTGAGACTCAACCAAGACAAGATGGAAGTACTATTTAAGGGTGGTTTGTCAGCAAGGCTGTGTAATGTTTAACTTATTCTGGAGGGGTTGCACTGCCCCTAAAGCAGTGGTAGGGAACTGTTCTGGCCCTGGTGGCTGGACTGCCTTCTCATTCATCTCCAGGGGGCTGGATGATGTCAGAGATGGGCCCCTCCCTCCCGAATGAAAAGCTGCAATAGCTCAAACTTGTGCTATATCTCCTTTCCACAAAAGAATTGTGGACACCTCAAAATTGGGAGGAAATTTCATGTGAAAGTTAAATTCATTTTTCTTTTTATCATCTCACTATAGTCCAACACATTCTTTTTAAAGAAAATAATTGACTTTCAACCGCATTTATATATGCAGTTTGTACAGCACACTATGCCACCAAGACACAGTAAAAATGAGTATTTGTACTAGTGTGTTCATGTCCTGTTAGTCAGTAAAAGAGGTCCTGGTGCCAGTACAAATGCACAAATATGGTTGTTCCCTGCCTGCCCCATAGTGTGGAAGTACTACACACAGGACATCTGCACTATTGTGCAGTCACGGGGGAAAGATGGCTGGTGGAGGCATACAGGCAGATGCTTCCTTCCACAATGAGACTATCTTTAAAATCATGCACCTTTGTCCCTCCACCACTTCAAGCTGGAGAAGAAGATGGAGAATAGAGACATTTTGTTGCATCAGATTAGAGAACTATAGATTGAAGACTAAACGGCAGTCAAGTGCTGGTGCCTGTGAGAAAAACTGGGATTTTTCTTTCTGAGGAGAGGAAATAATGGTTTTTTGGATGGAAAAGGGGTGGGGGCAGAGGAGACATAGCTAATATTTGAGGCTCACAGCCCAGCAATTATTCTCTGGTTTTTGGTCTTGGGCAGGTCATTTGTCTCCATCTAGGCCAGCATTATGCTTCTAGGAGTGGCCAGCAAATGCCTGTGTAAAATTTACAAGCATGGCAAGAGGAAAACTGCATTTCTCTGTTGTTTGTCCCAAACTTCAAGCATGTGGAGCTATACTGCCTCTGCACATGGAGGTTTCATTTTGTGATCACAGATGATAGCAGGGGTTTCCATGAGCAGAGCATACAGAAAGAGCATTGAGTAGGTGGACCCAAGGGGAGGTGTGAAAATCAGCTTAGCAGAATTGATGAACTTGCAGCACCCCCACTTTTTGGAAACATCAACTACCCCTGGAGGATCTTAATATGAACATACCTGGTTCAGCATTCAAGCGGCAGCTATTTAAGAACTCAGCTGTGAAATAAATATCCACATCACAGAAGAACATCAAGACCTCGCCCTTTTCCCAGGCTCTGGCACCCACATCTAGTCCTCGTCCACGATTGAATTCCTCATTCAAAGAAACTAGAGTGTAATTATGGAAGTTAGCCTCTCTACAAAAAGGAATAAGAAAAAGAATCAGGAAAAAGACATTTAATTTTTCAGTTCATGATGCATGAACTTGGTAAAATATGCTTCATAGGCACATTCAAAACTTGGGGCCAACATATCTTATGGAACGGTTTCACACTTATGGATGCTGCCACTTTGGAGAGATTCTGTACTGGATTCCTTCCAAAACGAGGCTAAGTAGTTCCAAAGCACAGTGTTCTTTGTGGTGGCACTTCAGCTCTGGAACTCCTTAGGATGGCAGTCTAAACCCCTATTGGAAGGCCAAGTGATTTAGGGTGCCATCCAATGCATGTTTGGATAGAAAAAAGTCCTGTAAGTCCCAGCATTCCCCAGCCAGCCATGGTGGCTGAGGCATGCTGAGAGTTGTAGGACATGTTTCTATCTAAACATACATAGGATTGCACACTTAAGCTGCCATATTGGACCTATTGCTTTAAGCTGATCTATAAGATCGGCATAAAAAGAGTTGCACAACAGATACATAGCAGAAATATTTAGGATCAAGATGGTAGTGACAGTTCATTTCTGCCCCTAAATTAAACGGTTTCAAGAGAAACTATGGCACCTTGTTTATCATTAAATTTTGCTGCGAATTACTCCACAATTAATGCCATTTTCCCTACCAGGATAGCCTTTTGAACATAGAACCATAAACACATGACAACTTCTTCCAGTGCTTATTGTTCCCTATTTTGCCATTTAAACATTTTTATTGGTGAAGCAATTTTTAAGCTGAAGGACTATTTACCATATTTAGCACATCTTAGATAGCACCTTTGAACACACATTCAACAGCACTAATAACTACGTTAAGGAAAGGATTTGGAGGGAGCAATCCTATGGCCACTAGTCAGCAGCTAGATGGCCATAGGATATGTGGTTTTCCGAGAACCTACCTTCCTCTCCTTCCACACTGCCTCACAGGCAGTGCAGAGAAGCCTCGTACTCCGCGCTCACAAGAGCAGCAGACAAAATGGAGCATTCCGGGGGGTCTTCTGGGGCGGGCAGAAATGCCAGTACGACACATCCAATGTGTCGTCTGGCAGCCTCCTCCCCCGCTCCGCCGTCCCACTGCTAGACAGCCAAAAGCGGCTGTCTAGCTGAAAATGCAGGGCAGGAGGAGCACGGAGGGAACGATCCCCTTCGTGCTTCTCCTGCCCTGCATTGGATAGGTGGTCGCCTCCGAGTTCAGAGGCGGCCACCTATCTGCATAGGATTGCGCCCTTAGGCAGCAAATAAAAAGAATGGAACAAAGGTACTCTCATACATGCTTAATTCACACACAGCCATTTCTCCACCAGAACATGATGGAAACTGAAGGACTGAGCACCCCTAGTCAACCACTTGAGATTTAGCATCTAGCTACCTTAAGAACTGCCATCTCCTGGACATTCCCTTCCATAGATGACAGCAGCAGTGCGTCCTCCTGCTGGCCATGGCTCAGTGAATGACCATGAGATACAGGACCTTCACAGTCACTGCAGTGTCATTGTGAAATGTCCTCTCAGGGAGGCTTGCCTGCCTCCACCACTATTGGTGTTTCACCACTGGGTGACAACACAATTGTTTGAGGAAGCTTTGGTTAGTAGCTGATTGTCAATTATATTTGATTATTTGTGTTGCTGCTGCTCAGATTGCTGGTTGCTGCTTTTTTAAAACAAGGGTTGTGTTCATTCCTGTCTGATGTCTTTGGAATGTTTTTATATAGTTTGCCGCATTCAGTTTTCTTGTAAGAGAAATTTCAAATATATATAATAAAAAACCTTTGCTACTTACTAAAATGTGACCATTGATAACATTTTATAATCTATTTTAATGTTTGCCCAGCTGCCCCACCTTTACAACCCTTTTCCTGATCTGAGATCATCCCAACATTATGAGAGCCAGTGTAGTGTAGTGGTGAGAGTGACAGGCTGGGAGCCGGGAGATCCGGGTTCTAGACCTCACTTGGCCATGAAAGCTCACTGGGTGACTTTGGGCCAGTCACAGCCTCTCAGCCCAACCTACCTCACAGGGTTGTTGCTGTGAGGATAAAACAGAGAGGAGGATAATGTAAGCCACCTTGGGTTCCTTGCAAGAGGAAAAAAGGCGGGATATAAATGCAATCAATCAATCAATCAATCAATTATACCAGCTGCACATTAAGACAAGACAAACAGCTAATTGCCGCATTGCTTTTACATAATCATTTGGTTGTGTGTATGTGTAAAACTTATTTTGTTATTGCAAAATTTCAACATAATCAAATGTTTGAACTTTCTCAACTCACCTAGCAACAGATTCTAAGATGCTCTTGACTTCAGAAAGCCCCTCGCGTCCAAAATATACGACAGTGAGGTGAATCCGCTTGTCCTGATTAATGCACACTTCCCTGGAGGAGAAAAATGACAGTGTGCTGTGTCTATTATTGCACAAGCTTAACAAGAGGCCTCTGGACCAAGCATTTTGTATTTAAAGTTAGCAAATATCACACACAATAGACTTGTAATTCAACTTGACTAAATTAATCATGAAGTTACTGTGCTACTGTTTTGAATTACAGGCATATAGGTGTGAAGTCTATTACAAATGAATGACAAATAGCTTTAGCCCATTCTTCCTTTGTGCCTTTTTTCCATTACTGCCTCCTGAGACAGGGTAAGCATTCAAGCTACTACTCTGATCCAAGAGATTATATTTCAGATATCAAATGCTCCAAGAATCTTTGGTCAAGTTCTTTACACTAGCGCAGCCTTCCCTACCTGGTGCCCTCCAGATGTTTTGGACTTCAACTCCCATCAGTGCCAGGCAGAATGATGAATGGTCAGAAATGCTGGGAACTGTAGTCCAAAACATATAAAGGGCACCAGGCTGGGGAAGGCTACTCTAGCATATATCAGCGACAAATGACATCCTACAGATTTAACTGAGAAGATGCTCCTCCAAACAAGAAGATGGAAACCCCAGTGTTGTACAAGGGCCATTAAGCATGAGAATAACAGCTGGGCTAACTGCTCCATTGGAAGATTCACTGTATTTATCTTACATTTTTCCAGGAAGACTACACTGGATCATATAGGGCCTAGTTTCTGATGCACTTACCTGAAGTTTTGCATGAATTGTGCAAACACCTCCGTCCTTCCAGCAAGGGGAACAATAATATTTATTATTGACCTGGAGATGTCAACAGTTTCACTCTTCACTTTCATTAGGGGCCCAAATGGACGAAACAGTGTGACATGCCTGTACTCCATATCATCTGCCTTCTTGTAGAACAATTCATATTGTGTCCCTTTGTCTCTCTCAGTGCGGTAATAACCTTAAGAACAATTTACAGGAGGAATTGATTCAGTCACAGATTTTAAACGCAGTGACAAAGTCCACCGCTTCAGGAATTACTAGACATTATGAAAAATATATCAAGGTTGGCACAAAGCCAGGTATATATAATTCTCAAAAAAAAAAACCCCACAAAAAAACACCTGGGCATGAAAATGGAGCCACCAACAAATGGCAGACCACATGTTTTATGTGTATAAGATCCCATATTCAATCCTTGGAATTTCCACTTAAAGTATTTCAGGTACCAAAATGTGGAGGGACCTCAATCAAACCCTGTACAAGCTGCTGCAAGTCAGAGTAGATGGAACAATGACCTGACTCTACGAGTCACCTCCTTAACTATTCCTGCAACAAGAATGCAAACTCAAGCATTTCTCCTGCCTCCAAAATGCTAGCCAAGTTGCTTATTGTAGACTCCACTTTGCAGAGACACTGAAGGAACCAATGTTCAAAATGAAAGTCAGGCACATGCTTTCAGTATCTATTGTAGATTTTTATTGACAGATTAAGATGCTTAGTAGGTCAAGTCCTACAGTAAGCAGCAGATGATGACTGTGTTAAGCTGCAGCTAATCTTTTTTCAAGAAGATCAATACTTTAAAATCAGTTTACTGACTCTCATAGAATAAGTAAATATTATCTTAAAATTCTAAATTGCCTATTGGCCAAATCAGGTTCCCAAGAGAGCTTTCAACATAATCTATATTAACACATTCAGTTTTTTATAAACCTGCTTATCTTATAAATTTAGATTAGTAATTGAAATGCTAATTTCCAACATTTCTTTGAAAACTGCTGCCATTTTTTAAATCAGTTTTTTTGCTCATAATTGATCCGGGAGGCGGGGGGGGGGGGAAGGAGGGAGGGGGAGAGAGAGAGAGAGAGAAGATGAGGATGCCAGAAAGCAGCATCATTTATTCTTTAGGTAGCTCTCATATCCTTAATGCAATCTACAAAAATTTAGAAGCCCTGCACTAAAGGATGATAGATAGGATAATCGTTGCCAACAAATGTACATTACCTCCAAACAACATGTATTTAGACATCATAGAAACCAGAGTAGCAAACAGTTTCCTGTAGTCAGCCTCAGAAACCACTCATTGCAAGAAGTAAAATAACGCTCTCTCCTATTTCCTTGATGGATACACTAGTAAATCAACTGTGGTAGATCTAACTGAATACTATTGTCCTTTGCAGAGATATTACACACACTGCTCAAACTGAAATCTTTGCCTAACTGGAAGGGAAAGGGGGTATTCTTCAGGGAATGGTTTTGCACAGAGCTGAGCAAAAATGACCTCTGACATTCTCCACCCTATCTGTGCATGGCAAAAACGGGAGGACCATATTATTGAATATTCTCCAGGTGGAGGAGAAAGCCTCCAATAATTTATTGAGGGTGGGGAAGCTCACCAATAGCAGCTGTGGTGGTGGTGGCAATTGTGCTGACAGCCTGACCACAATATAGCATCCTCTCCCCAGACCTAATGTTGTTTCAGGGCAGAGTGTAAGTGTGTGTGTGTGTGTGTGTGTGTGTGCACGTGTGTGTGTGTGTAGGGGAGAATGATGGCCACCACATATTCCTGATATATGGATAATTTTAAGAATTCACCATCTGCCTTTCTCTTCTATCTGCTTCAAAGAGCTAGATACACAAAGGCTGCAATCCTATGCACACTTATGTAGGGGTAAGTCCCTCCGAAATCAGTGGCAGCTGCCAAGTAAACATACATAAAGTCAGGCTGAACATAAGTATAAGCACCCAGGGTGTGCAGAGATTCTGAATGGGCCATAGTTCTCCACTAGCAAATAGAATTCTCACATATAGTATCCAGAATATTAGTGAACAGTACTAGGTGGATTTCTACAGATCTAGAAAAGACTTCTAATTTCAGTTTTGTTCAGGTACTCAGTCTACCGTGGACTAGATTACCCTACCTCTTCCAAAATACTAAGTGTCTAGGAATGAGTTGCCTTCAGATCTTTAAACAGACAAATCCAAACAAATTGCCTCCTTGCTTTTATATTAAGCAGGCATTTGGGAAGAATAATTCAGTATAAAAATGGGTAAGATGCCAACTACCTATCTCCAACAGCTGAGCCTGCAGTTTGGCAAGGCTGATTGTTTACTAATCAGGGATCAGCATCGTCTCAGTCCAGCCACTGGGTTCACCTCAGAGTCAGTCATGCATTTCTTTACAACTAAAGCCAGCTAATCTAACAGTATGAAGATTTTATTTTTCTAACAGTATTGCTTGGAGGCTAATCAACTTACCCCAAAATCAAAATTGTGTGCAACTACCCAAGTTGTTAAACTAATTTTAAGCATAATTAAAAAGCAAACAGTGATTCTTTTCCCAGTTTTTCATTGGTGTAGTGGCAAGAGTGTTGGACTAGGAGCTGGGAGATCCGGATTCTAGTCCCCACTCGGCCATGGAAGCTCACTGGGTGACTTTGAGCCAGTCACAGACTCTCAGCCCAACCCACCTCACAGGGTTGTTGTTGTGAGGATAAAATGGAGAGGAGGAGGATAATGTAAGCCGCCTTGGGTTCCTTGCAAGAGGAAAAAAGGCGGGGTATAAATGCAATAAATAAATAAAGATAAAAGATGGTAAATGGTACTTAAAAGTAAATTATTTCTAGTTAAATCAGCTATTTCTTAGAAGAAAGCAACCAGGGGAACATAATCAATTGGCCTAATTTCTGTTCTATTACAGCTCTGCAATATACATTCTCTCTTAGAAGGCAGTGGAGAACTTCGATTACATGTTCCTCCACAATATATGTTCAGATTAGACACTACACCCAACAAATTCACTCAAACACAGTCATTTAAATAATCCTGATTTTTCTATATAATCTGAATGGAAGTATTTAAAATTTATTAATTCAAATGCAGGACAATTTTTCTCCTGTGGAATATGTGGCGCAATATCAGTTCAGAAACAGTCAGAAACTATGCATACCAAGGAAGTTAATACTACCGCAAGTATGGTTATTTCCATTTTTATTTCTCATGCTTATCAACCAAAGTATTGATTCAAGGCTTGCTGTACAATAAGCTTTATACTCCCCTATTGAACAGGTAGCAGGCACATTTCCAGGAACAGCCCAGCAGACAAAACTATTAAAGCAGCAAACAAAATAAAAAACGGAATAGTTGCTTTTGATAATTCATTTACTATGTACTTTAAGGCTGTACAGATTTCCAGCTTGTAGATAAGTAAGTCTATGTAGGGTGAGGGGCTTACAGTGCAGTGGCTGTTAGGTCCTATTGTGCGACACACTGGCATATTGTGCCTTATTGGCACAATAAGGCATCATAGCAATTGATAACTAGGAAGTTATATTCTTATATAGCAGTACCATTGTGAAAGGTAGCCAGAGAGAAGCTACCCTCTCTTTAGTATACTGAGCCCTGAGTTCTTGATATACAGTAATATATTAATAGCTATATACTGATCCATGGACATTTTCCTAAGATTTTAAAGTGAAGAGATTCAACTAACTGCTTGTTAAAAAAAAACCCAAAACATAAACCAGGCTGAGAAGTTGCAGAATAGGTAGCTGACTCTGTAGAAAATTATGATAGCCAGCGGTTGGGGAAGTTGATCCACAGGCAAAACACGATTTATTAAAATAACATTCAAAATCTCCTCCTTGAACAAATATTGGTGGGTGTGGAACTCATGTCTAATTCCTCAGTCTAGCCAGGCCAACCTGTTTTAGACAGCTTTCCTATGTGATCTCCAGCTCCGTTCCTGCCCCCCCTCCGTTCCCGCCCCCTCTTTTACTTAGACACGTAAAAACGCACATCTAAGGCAAACTGCAGGGCAGCTGCAGCACGGATGGAATCCTCTCCTCTGTGCTGCTTCTGCCCTGCATTGGATAGGCGGTCGCCTCCGACTTCAGGGGAGGTCAGAGGTGTCCATCTATCTCTATAGGATTTCTCCTCTAAGACTAGCGATGGACTCAGAGTCCTTAAGTCCACCTTCTTAGGCCCAGGAGTTTTAATATAATTTAATGCCAGGGAGTTTACAAACATTTCTATGGTATCTTGTAACAGAATGGTCCAAGACTATTGAACAGCAACAGTCTCTGAACGTATTGGATGCATGCTTTAGTATTTTTATGCATTTTATGGGAGCCAGTATAGAGAGGACGGTAAAAACCCAACAGCAGCAACAAATAACTCTTATCTGTCCATGAGGATTTCCATCATGCTTTGCACAGATGTTCGCTGGCATACTAACTAATGCAGAGAAGTACAAACACATAATCTCAGTTTTATTTGCTTCAATGGGGGCTGTTGATGCCTTTTACAATGCTCAAGAGGCTCCTGTTCTGTTCCCTCCTACCATATAACTAAAGACTATTACTAACCATTTTGCAAAATGGTTAGCATTCTCAGGCATGGTGTAATGATCAAGTTAACCCTAATAATATTAGACTTCAATACTGTATTGAAATGAATGGACAGTTCTATTTTATTTAATGACGGAGTGAAACTAATTCGTAAACAAAATAACCAGTTTCAAATGCAACTAACATCCTTGATTTATACATTCAAAAGAAAGTACTGCATTTTGTAAAATTTTCCACAGTAAGTTACTCTTGAGTCCTGCTGTATCTGACCAAATGCTCAGAGACCTACTTAGGTGTCTTGTTAAGTTGTTTGAGTGGTCCCTATCGAACATGTGCTATTGTCTTGCATAGTGCTATGCATACTGGCATCACCTCTGATAGGACGTCTAGATTTTACATGGATGTAATTTGAAATTCAGCATCTACTTGCAACTCTTGACTTTATTTTGTCAGTTTCTCTACATCTTTAAGCTTAACAGGAAAAGTCACAATTAAAGTGGTAATAACTTTAACTGTGTGGGGTTTTTAAAATTAGCCCACTGCCTGCCAAAGATTTGAAAATCGAAGGATTCTGATATCAAGAAGACAACTTTGTTTCCGGATTTGTGGTTGTCATTTCTTGCAGTACTGATGTGCACAAATCCTAACATTTAAACATTTGCAGTTAACACCCAGGATTGCTTTTAAACTGGACTCTTAACTGATCCATTAAAAAACACTTAGGAATTCCACTCAAGAATATCAAGTAAGGCAGCTAGATGTGTATGGAAAAAATACTGCATTTGTTGATGCAAGCTGCTGACATTTGAACTGGGCTACAATTTTTATGAAGTAACCAGACATACAAGATACTAAAACTAGTACAGCAAATGAAATATTGAGAGGGGAAGACTGAGTTACTGGTTGCCATAGTTGCTAAATTCTGACCAAAAATCTTCTGTTAACTGGCCAAAACAGTTTAGCCAATGCTATTTCCTCAGCTATATAAAACTGCAGAGTAACTACTAAAAAGTTCCTATTCTTGCTAAAAGGAAGTGTTGTATTACCGTGGCCAGTTACTAGCAGACTCTTAATGATTTACTTCCCACAGCTATTTTCCTGGAATTTGCAGAATGATTTGATGGTGTCTATAATCCAAGTATGTACACACTTGGCCATGAAGGGAATGTGCTTATTTTGTACTGAAAGCATTGTGCTTTAGTGATTAATAATCACTTACTAATTGCAGAGGGCTTTATGGGTATTCAAAGTGCTTCACATACCTTATGTACAATGCAACATACCATTGGGGTGGAGGGGGTTGCTTCACACTTGAGTAGAACGAACTAGTATCAATCAACACCTGAAGATTTAAATGCCTAATCACAAAACTGCAGAAGTACTCATGACCGTAGAAATAAAGCCAATGGAAAAAAATAATGGTATTACTTACCACTGTGATGCGACATCTTGAAAATGACTGTCTCAAGGCAATCTTGGACATGAACATTTTCAATGAGCCTAGGAAGTCACTGCCATATTTAATAGCTGCTTTTTGTAAAGCATGGCATGGCATCCAAAAGAGAAAATAACTAGTTTCTGCTGCCTGAAGAACTAGCAGTAAAATGAAACTATTGTAAACATCTTCTAGCTCCAAAATAATTGACTGCAAAAACTCCCAAAACAAACAGATTGTTTTATGCATCATTCAAGTATGGTCACAGCAGTTTTCTACTTTTGACTTTCTGGGCATATTGTGTACGAGTTTCAAGTGTAGAGTGTCAAGTACACTCAATCTGGGATCACTAAAATATGTTTTGCCAGACTACAGTAAAAAAAAAAAGAAAAAAAAAAGGTTGCTATGAACTACATTAGAACTCACTACCCTGACTTGCAGGCCTGTAGAGCTTGTGACCCACTGAAGTAGAGCGGTCAACTTGCGATTTTAAAAATACATGATCTGTGGATGAACCAGGGAGAATGGACTGAAGGAGAAAGACAGAGGATGGAGCCTGGTGGACTGTGTCAAGTCAGACAGAACCTGGTGGGCCAAGAGATGAAGTCAAAAGGGGGGAAAGTTAACCCCACCCTCTTTAAAAAGTACCTGATTTATTCAACCAATACCGAATACTGAACCAGATGCCAAAATACTGAATGGGTAGGTAATTTATACCCAATGATTGGCAACCTTACCACTATGTCAAATGCAGCTCACCATCCACATGTCAGGAGCGCCCTAGCAGGCTCTTTCAGTACACTCCAATAGCCAACTCAAGACACAGACGAAAGGATTCTTTTTAAGGCTTTAATCCTTTTACAACTTAATGACTCTTTCAGATGCTAATCACGAGCGACTAAGCAATGAACAGCAGAGTAGCCTTTGTTCCGGGTAGAAAGTTGGTCCCCGTTTGAAGGAGAATCACTTGAAGACCCTGAACTTATGGGCTAGGGAGAGATCCTCCCTCTTTCCCTTGGGTCCATGGGAGGCGGCTGTTGCTTGCGCACCAAACGGCTGCTACGCCTCCTTTCCACACCCTCCATCGCTTGTCACTCCCTGCATCTGCATCGAGCGTCTAGCAAGCCCCCCTCCCGCATTCTCTCACTGCCTGGGTCACTATCTATCTCAGGAATGCCAGTAGGAGGAATCTCTGCCAGCTGCTGTGCCTGTGAGGGATGAGCTGGCTCCTCTCCCACGGATTGCTGATCCTCCTCAGAATCAGAACTGCTCTGGGGTTCTATCGGCTCAGTTTCTACCCTGACACCACATATGCTGGCCTTCCAGATGCCTGACAATTCCCTTGGTTTTAAGAGCTTAGTTAGGCAGGCAAAAGACCACAGGAGTTTTTTGAAACCCTGGTGGATTATCATCTACAGCAGTGAAAGGTCACAAGTTGGGCAGGCCTGAGTTAATACTGAATGCTAAGACACCAGGTCAGTACCTAGGTGAGATGGAGTATTCTTGTCACACAGACAGCAAAGAATGTTATCAAAAGGCAACCCGTTACTTTACCTGTTTTGTGTATCAGCGTGTAAAGTCTGTAAACCTTTAAGCTTATGACAACTTTTATCAGGCAGATAAATGTACCATTGAAAGAGTGGTAATAGCTACTCTTGGTCTCCATGTAGTAGTAATAGCTACTCCATGGTCCTACAGCAATTTATATAAATTAGGAATTATTTTAAAGTTGATACAACTCTGAATAATAATTTAAGGTTCTGTGCATAGAGACAAAACCCTTAGCTGACTGGTCAGATCCATACCATTCTAATTAAGTAATGCAGATTGATGCCACACAGATGCACTGGTTCTAAGTGAACACAGAATTTTCTGGAACATTAATGTGGTTTTTCCTTTCCCTTATTCATGGTATAATATGAAACATATTACAGACACTAGGTCAGTAACTATTTCTGGCCCTGTTTGAATATGTGGACGTCTTTGTATCTACTTATTATTATTCAGTTGCACCATTCTCAGTAATTCCTTGAATTCTCATAAACAGAATAAATATTACAAGAGAAGAATTGCAATATAATTCTAATTATCAAGAAGGAGAAAATCTGTGGCATCTAGCCCCTAGGATACGTATAACTGAGGCTGGTTCAGTCTGAGAGATAAGCGAGGATTTAGACATTAGGAGTGGGCTGCAGAAGAGTGTGTACCCACACCTCATACATGAGCCCACCCCTCAACCTGGCTTTGTCAGTTATGCAACTATAACACAGGTAAAGATGAAACCACATATGCTCATAGACTCACTTGAAGTATCAGGGTTAGGAGCATACCTAGGTAAAAGGGATAAGGGGGGAGGGGGAGCTCATATATGAGAGGAGCTCTTACAATTCCATGATCCCATCTCTAAAACTTGGTTTCAGCATTAAATCTGAACTGGACCAAGCCTGCTGCTAACTAATCTAAAATATTTTAGCCCCATTAATCATGCTTTATATAAAAGCAAAACAAGTTAGCTCACTGATTATTGTTTCAGAGATTCTGCCAATTTGTTTTGTGTAGAATGCTTTAACACAAACTAGAACTACATTGATACAGTACCTTCTATGAAATCATTTTCATTGTAAAGCTGTTTGTCCTCTATTCCATCAACATCATCTTGACCCTCTTCTTCATCGGGATTATTAATTACCTCTAGACCAGCCTCAATTGCTTCCACCAATTCATCTCGCTTATCTTTTCTGACCGGTTTCTCCTCTGGATGTCGTGTGAGTCCCATCTCCAACTGGAACACTTTCACAGAGGTAAAGCTTTCAAAAGGAACGACTCCATATTCACTAGGCAGCTTGGCTCCCGTACTCACTTCAGCTTTGTCTATTTGAGAATGCAGGTATTCTAGGAGATCATTAGGTGCTTGTTCTTTGGTGCCTTGGTAGCCCATGTTGTTGACTCTTGGACTTTTCTTCTCCTGTAACAATTTCAACTTATCACTCATTTCCTGAAGCTCCTGCTTTAACTGGGCAATTTGGCGCTTGAGGCTCATTGCCCTGGTTTGGTAATGCTCTTCCTGCTCCTGCAGGAGGGCTTGGTAGTGTTCCTTGCCAAAATTCTCCCCTACAACACCAGGAAGTGATCCATTGCTATCTGTTTGTGGAGCACATTCAAGAAGGTACATGATCAGCAGTAAGCTCAACAGTAAAGCAAGACCAACCAACAGCCATCGAGTCCTGGCTTGAAATATTAAGCCTCTTCTGGGCATTCTTAGAGCACTTTTAGGTTTTTTTTAGTATTTTTGGTCATGCTTTGCTAGTTCTATCTGAAAGGAGCCATAGTTTTAAAGAGGAAGCAAAACAATTTTCTCAGTCGTTACATCCATTTGTGTGAGGAGGAAAAAAATATTTCAACAGTTGTTTTGTTCAGGCAACAGTTGTCTTGTTCAACTCCAAGTTCCAGTATTATTACAACTTCCATTACTGCAAGTAATTACAGTCGAAACTATCAAGTACAGTCCCCATTAAATTCAGGGAAATTTGTCTAAATATAGAAACTTGAAGTCACAAAGGTTTCATTATGCTTTTGTTTTCCAAAGACAACTAGCTAAAAATGTATCATCAAATTCTGAGAAGTATAAAGTGAAAAAAGTTCTCAGCTTTTGGATGTTCTTATACCCATGAGGGCATTTTTTGCTGACATCCATCTATGCACACCACAGATGTCATCAATATCTCAGCAATAGTAATTTTTGCTGGACAGTTTGCATGATGTTTTCCTCTGGCATGTTTTGCTTCTGTCTCACTCTTCCTGGAAATCTGTGATCTGAGTCAGCAAAATTAAGCAAGAGCCTAAAATTAAATGAAAATTACACTCCGTTAGAACTACAAAGCAACTAGACATCTGGAAAGCATGACATAAAGGCAAGCTTTAATATCCTAAAAATGTAGACATGATGAATGACAAATTTTATTTTTTGTGCTGATCCAGGACAGGGGACCGTTGTAAAGCTTCAATTCTTTCTACTAGGTTACACATCACTGATTTCCTTCTTATGGAAATATCTGAAACAGGCTCATCCAACGGGCTAATAAAAAACAGCTTTTTCAACCCTATAAGTAGGCTGTCACATAATTCTTTCCCTGTGCTAGTCATTTCTGGAAAGCACCATAACCAGCTTTCTTTAAGATAACAGATGTATTAAGAACTTGGTGAATTTTGCTTCTATTCCTGATCACATTTTATATCACCCTGCAGGATTTTCTATCACCTTTTGGAGGGAAAGTTATTTGTAGTTTTTGCAGAGTGGAAATGGACCATCAAATTTGACAGGGATATAGAATTTCAGAAAATTAGCTAGAGTGTGTGTTTTTCAGTTGTATTTGAGGTGGTTATGATGTTTTTTGTTTTAAAGGAAATGTGATGGGGCTACATCATGGAATTGCCTTCCAACTTGCAGGAGGTTTGAAGAGAACCTCCTCCCCCTCCAGCAGACGGGAGAACGTCATCTAATGATCTTGGGCTCACAGGACTGCAAAGCCACAGAAAGGAGGGAAAATGAGAAGGACATATTGGTCACCAGGAATGGGAAGGAGGAGATGGGAAAGAACCTGAGAACAAGTTAAAGGTGGGAGAGAGAAGCTACAGCAGTTTGCTTTAGTGGCCAGTGTGCTTTTCACATTGACCAAAAAGGCCTTGAGTGCCTTGGCAGACTTTATAATTCTGAGCACAACTTCATAACCAAGAGATGAGACTACTGTATTTGGCTCTACATGGGACTACACTTCCAAAACCACTCTAATGCCCAATTGGAGTGAGATGCCAAGCCCGAGATTGTATCACACAATACTCTTGGGTGTTAGCACTGCCTCCCAGACAATTCATGGTCTGGATTTGGTGCTATAAAGCCCAAAATGTCTTGAAACTCACCCACTCATTATAGAAACTAGTTCCTCCCATAGGTCACAGTGTAATCTCTTGAGACTGTCTCAGCATAACCTCTTAAACCATACTACCTTTGTGCAAAGCGTGAGCAGAGATGTATTAGCAGTACCAGCAAACACCTGTCAAAGGCAGAGTGTTAAGGTCATTTGATTTGGCCTTTTGGGGAGCAGGGAATATGTTCATGGAGACAAGATAAGATTTTCTCTAGTTTATCATTTTAATAGATATATTTAAGACAATGCTTGTATAAACTACAGAAAAGCATGCAAGGATAAGAGTCTAGCCAAACTAAGAGTGTTTAATAAAAGTTACATGCATATAGAAGTGATAGCAGCTGAGTCTTCACATCTGCACCCTGGTCAATGATCTGATCAAGAAAGAAAGAGAGAGAGAGAGAGAGGGAGAGAGCGCATCATGTGCCAAACTAGGACAAAGGGATGAGGCAAACACAGCTTCCAATCTCTATATTAGCTTACTGTCCTTCCACAGTATTTGGGGGAGCAGATGTAGTAGCTGGGTTTAAATCTACTTCTAAATCTATAGTAAAAACAGAATTTTCTGTACATACAACTTCTTAGACAGTCCATTCAAGATACTGCAAAGGAAAAAATATTCCACATTTTTATTTTAGAATAAAAATATTAAATAGAAGTTAAGCATTGCTTATATCATTATTAACTGAAGACTGCAGATATCTATATTTGGGTATGGGAAACAGGAATAAGCAAGCTCAGCCTATTTATACCCTTAAGCAGAGATCAGGCCAACAGTGGCAACAGACATAGAACAACCCATTTCTGACCTGGGGAATCCTCACAGCATTAGTCCACATTCTTGACTATGATGGAACATCCTTTTGAGGGCAGCACTCACATTCTTGACGAGCAGTAAGAACAGTTATAAGGAAACAGTGCACTCTTTAACCAGTCACCACTACATCCAAATACATTTTACATTTGAGAAGCAAGCTTCCTTTTCTCTAAAGAGTAAGGCAGACAGCTATAATCTAACAAGCTGAATGCTTTGGAAAGGGACAAGGATGAATCATCATCTATAACAGATGGCCACCTGGTAGCTCAAGAGCCTGATCCAATACCCGAAACAACTTTACACGGCTTCCAGTAGCTCTACTGAATTTTAGCTATGTTGTGGTAAAGCAAATAAGTCCTCATATGTATTTTAAATTGATACTCTCATATGCATTCTGGAAAGGGAGAAGACCACTGCCAATAAATGACTTTACACCATTCAAGTATCTATATTTGCCATTTCCGATTTCAACACATCACTCTGCATGTGAAAGCAACATCATTGTAACTAGAAAAACTAACTTTTCATTGGAATAGAAGCCTTAACTTAAAGAGAAAAAATCCTCAAATATCGTCCATCTGACCCTTGGAATGTACTTCCAACACCAATGGTCTTCTCTTCTATACAGTCACTTATCACATGAATTTGGTGTGCCCCACAGTTTTTGCCCGATTGCAGTAATCAGCATGACCACCTTTAAGAAAAGTGATACATATGACCTGCAGTTTGAAGGTCAAAACTGAACTACCTTGTTCTGTGGTTTCACTGGCTCAGTTAACTGGGGAATAGTGAACAAGTTCATTATTCACAGAAACTTACTTTGAAGACTATCTGTAGCTAGGCCGGTGCTGTGGATAGTCTTATCCAAGATACAGACTTGCAGTAAACAATAATAGGATCTGATAGAAGTAGCCTGAAACAGAGCCAAGATTTGGGGAGCTGGATGAGTAGTATTGCCCAGTTTGAACAACATACCAGATGTATTAAGAAAACAAACCCAAATCTTACCCAGGTGGGATTCCATGAACATATCATTTTTAAATCAGGCTGCTGGCATCTATATGCGCATCATTAACACAATGTATTATAGGGCCATGGATACTTAACTCAGCAACTCTGTTTAATGCAATTTATGCTGAATGAGTGACATGCTGGCCAACAGACTGATCAAATATTGTCAACTGATTGTGGTCAACTAGTAGGAGCTCAAATATCATCAAACCATAATACTGATGGTTGAAGAATTGGCCTCAAACAACTTTTTAAAAAGCTGCTGTTACAAAATTTAACAAATGAAATTAAAAGAAAAATAAAGTAACTGTAGGCTCACACCGGGTTCCAGGATAAAAGCCAAAGAGGAGAACATTTCAGTGAATCATTCACATTTATAGAAACCTCACCCAATAGTATTGTTATAATATTTCAATACATTTTAAAAAGTTAAATCTTATTGTGAAACAATAGTTAGCATAAGTATCAAACTTGATGAAAGTATCTTTTTTATTGTTCTGATAAAGTTAGTACCTTAAAATACTTAACCATTATTAAAACATTGGACAATATTACATTGGTCAACCCTAAATGGTATAATTTATCCTTTTGTGTCATGTTTAAACTGGGCTTCAGTCCAGAGACAGGGAAGCATGATTCTAGCATTTTTTGTTAACAGGGAGGAAGGCAGAAAAACATCTGGGTAGAAATGAGCAGGGCATATATAGCCTTAGCTAGCACACTGGGCTATCTCAGTTCCTTGAGGTCCAGTGTTTTAGACCAGCATCTCCTCACTGTCAGTGATAAGAAGAGCCATGCTAGATCAGACCAAGGTCCATCAAGTCCAGCATTCTGTTCACACAGTGGCCAACCAGCTGCCCATGGGAAACCCACAAACAGGACAGGAGTACAACAGCATGCTCCTGCCCATGTACCCCAGCAACTGGTGTAAGATGTATAGGTGCCGCTCCCATAAGATGCAAGAGAAAAAAATTACCATTAGTTATGACTAAGGCCTCTACTTCTTACAAAGAAATCTCACTAACACTCTGAAAAGGGAAGCCAACCAAATTTCATGACAGCTTTTATTATGCTAGCCAAATATTTCTGTTACAGTAATGACCTAATCACACACATTTACTTTTGAGACATATGTGAATTTCATTTCCCAAATGTTGGTTTTTTTCTAGGCTACAAAGTGGTCCTTTGGCTAAATTGTTCTGTGGTTATCCAGCTCCATTTAAGAACCTCAGTAATTTTATCTCCAAGAGACAAATCATATTCATGATTTTCTTTGATTATTCCATTTAAATGGACTAAGTAAGGTGCATTTTTCCAAGCAGCAACCATTTATATTCAATTTACAGGAAACAGTACAGTACCCTTCACGAATCTTCATGGGATCTACTAGCGTGATAATTGTTTTTAAGCTACAGGTTTGAGATCACTGGTTTATCTATCAGATGTTTTGTGAAGTCATAACGCAGAAGGCTGAGCTACTCCCCCAGCTGTAAATCCTGCTAATCTCACACAATAAAGCTACCTCACATTTAGCTTTTTTTTTTGGGGGGGGGGGGTCATGAGGACCTTGAAAGGTAGCTACTGTATGATCAAGTGCAACTTCCTTTAATGTCAATATAAAGTGCTCATCTCTATTCAGTGGGCTTTTAATTCTTTTGACCCAAATCCAAAATTCTACTGGGCTAGCAACAGTGGTAGCTAATCTATAGATCACAATGACATTATATGACTGGAAAGAAAACCCAAATCAAGCCTTCCAACATCTACAGTACAAAGAGATGGCAAAGCGTTTGCAAAGGTCGCCAATATGCCACCGGGAAACACTTCCCTTGGTACTGCCAAGGTCCTCTGACTTTATGTATGTACGTATGTATGTATAAAATTAAAAGAAATACCTTGGGAAGCTGGAATGCAAAGCACCACCCTCCAGTTGCCCTATCGCCTCATTTCCTTTCCCCAGAATTCCTCTACAGAAAGGAAAGGAAAAGGGTGGAGCAGCTGGAGGCCAGCGCCCTGCTTTTCTCCATTCAGCCAAAACTTTATCAAAGAACAGGCCCTGCTGCTGGCTGGTAGCTTGGGACACTGGAGAGGAGAGCCTGTATATGTGTGTGGGGTGTGTGTGTGCGGTCTGAGCATCACTACTTCTTCTTTTGTGAAATGGATATTTGTTGTGCTTTTGTGGGCAAACATGCAGTGTGGTATTTGGTTCACACCCAAACTCCGCCTTGTACTCATTTAATTTGTGATTAGATAAGCCCCCACAGCAGCCATTTTGTAGTGATGCCAAGGACAGTTTCTCAGATTTCCAGATGTGCCCACAGGCTCAAAAACGTTGGTATACTGTGGCACAATGCCTCTGCCAGCAAACAATGCCTCTGCCAGTGACTCAGCACAGCAGCACAGCAGCACAGCCACTGGGCTAGGGGTGAGGAACTGTTCCAGTTGTGGAGGATTAGGGTTAGGGTTAATCCATGACACCTCCTGGAGGCTAGTTGATGTCAAGGAGTGACCACACCCTCCCAAAGCCCCAATCCCTGATCTGCCCCTTTCTCTGTGGGCAGAGAAAGGGGCAACCTTACCCTGCCCAGCACTAGTAAAAGGCAACTTTTCTCTAGCACTGAGCAGGAGGTGGGTTCTGAGAGAGAGGGCAGAGCCCAGGACAGAAGCTGATGGGCCAGATGGGGAAACCCCATAGACGGTAGGTTACCCATCCCTGTACTAGGCAAATGTAACATTTTCCCCAGACATTCTATAGTCAAATGTTGGGTGCCACATTGACCCTGTGTGTTGTGGATTATACACTAGGGATAGACAATTCTGTCAAGTTTGGTTTCTCTCAGTTTCTCATTGTCTGGTCTCCAAGTTTGAGTATTTCTCCAGTCTTGTTTGATTCATCCCAAACTCTGAGAATTGTTAAAGTCTGCATGAAAATGTGTAAGTGTTTTTGTGCTTATTTCTCCTAATACATGCATTCTGTATGCATTTTGCCTAATATATACGTATGTTTAAACCAATCTTCCTAATATAAGGTTGAGGAGAAGAGGGGCTAGATACCATATGGCTATCCCTTCTTCTGGTTCTTCCCCCAACCAGATGGTTCCTGGTGGCCTTACCAGCTTGCCCTTGGGTCTGATGCTGCTGCTGTTGAATCCAAAACAAGATCTCCCTCATCCCGTGATTTGATTGTGGAGGAGGGGGCCAACCTGGTATGTGTTACTGAGACCTGGATGGGGGAACTGGGAGGGGTTACTGTCCTGGGTACTTGGTCCAGCACTAACACCTACTCAAGGGTTGGGGAGGCAGAGGTGCTGTGGTCTATAGCAATACAATCTCCCTCTCTAGGCTTCCTGTTCATTTGAGTGAGGATCTTGAGTGTCTGTACCTTGAGTTGGGTACCTGGGACAGATAAGGGATTCTGCTGGTGTACTGCCCACCCCACTACCTATCACATTCCCTGCCTGAGCTGATGGAGGTGGTCTTGGATTTGGTGTTGAGGACCTCCAGAATGATGGTTCCGGGGGTTCTCAACTTCCATGCCAAAGCTGCTGTATCTGGTGTGGCTCAGGACTTCATGGCCACCATGACAACCACAGGGCTGTCTCAACATGTCATCAGTCCAACACATGTAAAAGCACACATGCTTAATCTGGTTTTCCTGACTGGGCAGGAAGATGGTGATCAGAAAGTGGGGGGATTAATATCTACCCCCTTGTCATGGTCAGATCACTTCCTACTGAGGTTTAGACTCTCTGCAGCCTTTCCCCTTTACAAGGATGGGGGACCCATTAAAATGGTCCACCCCTGGAGGCTAATGGACTATGATGGATTCCAGAGGGCTTTGGGGGATTTTTCCGCTGGTATGGCTAGCGCTCCTGTCAAAGCAAAGCTTGCTCTGCGGGGTGCACAGATGACTCGAATATCAACATGTCAGGCCTAAGCGCTCTCTCCCTTTGAGCAGTGCCTAGCCAGCTCCTTGGTATACATCTGAGCTGAGAGCAATTAAGCAAGAGGGGAGACAGTTAGAACGCAGGTGGAGGAAAACCCATGCTGAGTCTGATCAGACACATTATCGAGCCTACTCTGTGGCGGTGAGGGTGGCAAAGAGACAGTTCTTTTCCACCAGCATTCATCTTCTCAGTGCCATCCAGTGGAGCTTTCCCAAGTGGTTCATGGCCTCCTACATTCTGGGCCCAGGGAAAGAAACTGTGGAACCTTCAGTAGGATGCTGTGATGAGTTTGTACAGCATTTTGAAGATAAAGTCGCTCAGATTCGTCATGAACTGGACACCACAATTAATGCAGTTCCATTAGTAGAGGTGTCCAGAGTACCATCTGCTCCAGTTTTATTGGATGAGTTTCAGTTATTGAGGCCTGAGGAAGCAGACAAGGTGCTTAGCCAAGTCCAGTCAACCACCTGGGTGCTCGACTCTCATCTTTCCTGGCTTATTACATTGAACAAGAATATCCATCTGGGTCCAGGAGGTTGTAAATTCCTCCCTGAGAGAGGGAGTGGTGCCTGCCGCTTTAAAAGAGGCGGTAATTAGACCACTCCTGAAAAAGCCTGACCTGGACCTGGAGGATGTTAACAATTATAGGCCAGTGGCCAACATCCCCTTCCTGGGCAAGGTGCGTGAGCGGGTGGTTGCAGGACAGCTCCAGGCACTGTTGAATGAAACGGATTATCTAGATCCATTTCAATCGGGCTTTAGGCCTGGTTTTGGAACAGAAACCGCCTTGGTCGCCCTGTAGGATGACCTCTGCTGTGAGAGGGACAGGGGGAGTGCGACCCTGTTGATTCTCCTGGACCTCCCAGCGGCTTTCGATTCCATCAACCGTGGTATCCTTCTGGATAGGTTGTCTGGGTTGGGAGTTGGAGGCACTGCACTGTAGTGGTTCCACTCTTACTTGGAGGGCAGACTCCAGAATGTGGTGCTGGGGGATTATTGCTCTGTGCCTTGGCCACTATGCTATGGGGTTCCACAGGGTTCTATCCCTTACGCTGTTCAACATTTACATTAAATCACTGCGGGAGGTTATCTGGAGGTGTGGGCAGAGGTGCCATCAATATGCGGACGATACCCAGCTCTACCTCTCTGTTTCATCAAATCCCGATGAGGCAGCGGCTGTTCTGAACCAGTGTCTGGTCACAGTAATGGACAGGATGAGGGCCAGTGAACTGAGACTCAAGTCAGACAAGATGTAGGGACTGTTAGTGAGTGGTTCGTCTGCCTGGCTAGGTGATGTTCAACCTGTTCTGGAGGGGGCTGCACTCCCCCTAAAGGATCAGGTTTGTAGTTTGGGGTGCTCTTGGACCCAGAACTGTCACTTGAGGCACAGTTATCCATGCTCTGATAACTTCTTGTCTGGATTACTGCAATGCATTATACATGGGGCTGTCTTTGAAAATGGTCCAGAAGCTTCAGCTGGTCCAAAGCAGGGCAGCGAGATTGTTAATGGGGACTGGCCAACAAGATCACATTATGCCAGTACTTTCCCAGCTGCACTGGCTGCCAGTCCATGTCTGGGCCTGATTCAAAGTCCTGATATTTATATTCAAAGCCCTAAACGGCTTGGGGCCAGGTTATCTGAAGGATTGCCTCCTTATATATGTACCTGCCCAGACCTTCAGGAGTCCTTCCCTGGGAGTCCCTCCCAAACAAAGAGAGGCAGATGGCCACCAGGAAGAGGGCCTTTTCTGCTGTGGCACCCCAGCTGTGGAATGAGCTCCCAAGACAGGTTCACCTGGCACCTATGCTGTACTCTTTTTGGCGCCAGCTGAAGACCTTTTTATTCCCCAGCATTTTAGCATTCTAGTATTTTAGCTCTGCTGTTTTAAATCTGTATTTTAAATCTTTGCATTGCTGCTAGGTTTTTTTCTAGTTGTACTTTTAATATTGTAGTTTTAAGCTTTCATATTTATATTGTTTTATGCTGTACCTTGTGGTTTTAATTTTTGTGAACCGCCAAGCCAGCTTTGGCTATTGGGTGGTATAAAAATGAAATAAATAAATAGATAGCTATAATGCATTTTTAATATTATTTTCCCTAATATATGTATTTTCATATGCTTTTTAAAAAAAATTGGAGAACTCCACTGCAAAATGCAGAGAAGTGAGAATTTCAACAGATAACCGTGTTTTAGTTCACACAGTGGTTCGAAAGAGCAAAATTGGGTAACTTTTGATTAAAATGCATACTGAATGCTTTCTCCCCCAAACTTAATTTATACACATCATGATTTCTCATATTTACCAATGGAAAAATCAAATAAAATATAATTTCTTACAGCAGAAGTTGTATTTGCAGAATGTATTTTTATTTACTTCACTTACTTATTTATATTTACTTTCACCTTTCTACCAGGCGCTCAAGGTGGCATACATGCCCCCACCCCCATCACTCCATTTTAGCCTCATACCAATCCTGTGAGATGTTAAGCTGAGAGATAGTGAGTGGCCCAAGGTCACCCACTGAGCTTTGTGGCAGAGTGGGGACTTGAACACAGATTTCTCTAGTCCTATCTGACATTTTAACCATTACACCACATAGGCAATGAATTGAAGCTATGATCTCTAGTTTTAATTTAAACTAGACAAGCATATTATCCCATACAACTCTATTCTTCAAAGTAAGAGTCTTATTGGTATATTTCAACATAAAGGAACAGCAGCTCATCCAGAGGAAACCCGTGATACACACTATGACTACTCTCTACATTTTCCTACTATTCCCTGTTGATTTGTCTGCTCTGAACAGACTATATATTATAAGTTTAACAAGAACAAGGTCCCTATAACCCAGGAGTGGGCAACCTGTGGCCCTCCAGATGTTTTGGCCTGCAAAACCCTTCAATCCTAGTCAGCACAGCCGATGGTGCAAACGGTATGTCAAAACATCTGGAAAGCCACAAGTTGCCCACCCCTGCTATAAACAAACCAAAATATAAACACAGCATCTTGTCCTAAATCCCCCATCAGTACTCTGATGATATCCAACGTTATTTCTCCATTACATCTGAATCAAGATTCTCAACTTAGACCAGTGCTGGAACACAGTGGTGGGCTGGATGAGGGCCAAAAAGCTGAAGCTGAATCCCGATAAGATAAAGGCATTGTAAGTGAGTAGTGCCCAAGTCTGGGAATTAGGGAAATTCCCAACTCTGGATGGCATTGTACTCCCCCTGAAATAAGAGGTTCACAGTTTGCGGGTGCTCCACGGCCAGGAGTGCCTACTACAAGCTTAGGCTGGTATGCCAACTGTACCCGTTCCTGAACAGGGATGGCTTAGCAACTACAATCCACACTTCGGTAACCTCAAGACTGAATTACTGTAATGTGTTCTATGAGGGGCTGCCCTTAAGGCTGCTTCGGAAGCTGCAGCTGTGTTATTGACTAGGGTGTGTTACTGCACACATATTACTGTACTAAAGGATGTACACTGGCTGCCATTCTGCTACCAAGCTAGGTTTAAGGTGTTGGTATTAGTATACAAAGACCTAGACAACTCAGAACCAACTCAGAACCTCCTTGAGGTTCTGAGACCAACTCAGAACCTCAAGGAACATCTCTCCCTATACCAGCCTCCCAGGCCACTAAGATCTTCGGGGGGTGGCCCTGTTGTCCATGCCACAGCCTATGACATGCAGACAGACCTTCTCTGCAGTGGTTCCCACCCTGTGGAACAATCTCCCCTCTGAGGTACGTCAGGCCTCAGTGCTGGCATGTTTCAGATGTTTAAGACGTATCTGTTTCCTTTGGGTTTCCCGCAGCCATGAGCTATCTTTGTACCAACCTCATGATACTAATCTGTGTGTGTGGTTTTTGTTTGTTTTTATTGTTTTGCAAACTGCTTCAGGATTTATTTCAAATGAGAAGTGTTATATAAATATTGCAAATAAATAAATTAATAAATTAATAACATCTGCATGGAAAACTATCACAAGCCAAATCTTCCACATCATTAGTTCCTACAGATTACAACTGTAGTAATTTAATTTATTTTTACATCCCATAACATCGTCTATGGAAATATATATTTGATATTTTTCTATCACACTGTTAGCTCAGAACAATCGCTTAGCATACTGTTATGGCCAACAGAGAACAAAACTTAGGCTTCACATCAAAATATGTCTTTCCCACGACACTGTCATCTATCTCCTATTCTACAGAATGTTGACCAGACTGTAATTGACTTCACCCAATCCAAACTCTTTTTACATGGTCCGCATAACATAGCTCATCAAGAGACAAAACAGCTAGTCATATCTTGTTCTCCACTCATTAACTTTGAGAAGGAAGACAATTTATAACTTGCTTTTTAAATGTCACTCACGGACAAAATCATGCCAAAGATCTCATTTTTTAAGAAGATAACAAGGCAACTGGGTTGTGCCGAGTTTTCAAAGTGAGATGAGATGCCACTCTATTTCTTTTCAACAGATGTAAAACCATCCCAGCATGCTACACAAAGCAGGGTTACACCATTATTGCAAAAAGTAACTACAGCCAAGCCACAGCTGTTTGTTGAGCTAGGAGAGGCAGGCACTTGTGAAGACAGCTTCTTCTTCCAACAACTTGAGACGCCACAAGCTCTGCTGGGTTTAGGCCAGGGAAAGGCAACCTGATACCCTTCATATGTTTTGGACTCTAACTTCCATAAGCTCCAGCTAACCTGGCCAATAGTCAGGAATTATGGGAGTTGCAGTCAAAAACATCTGGAGGACACCAATTTGCCTACTCCTGGTTTAGGTTTTAGAGGAAGAAGCAGCTATCTATTCAAATACCTGCCTGCTTCTGCCTCTCCCAGCCCCAAACAATTCTAACCTGGGCAAGGCTGAAAGATAGAAAGAGGCTCTCTAAACCTTTCAAGAATACAGAAGGAGCCCTATGACAGTAAATCAAAGAACCTTCAGCCACTTAAAGCAGCTGTTGATACTTCAATTAGATCAATGGCAAAGTGTGAATGGGCATTCAGTATTATGAAAATCATATATCCAGTAAGAAATTCCATATTGCTACAAACAGAATCCACTCTGATGTTCATCAGCTTGGCCGGCCCTCACTACAAGTTTTTAAACCTGAAGATTATGTTTGCCATGTTGACTACATTTCTTGCCCAGCCCCTGCTTCAGTGATGAAGTGCACACAATTATACAATGAGACTACCTAGAAACTTTGACAGTGGGCAAGTTCGCACATCACACTAAGCCACCCTGAGAATAAGCCACAGTGGGTGGGTGGCTTGTTTGTTACTCCCGACAGACGAGTACTGTCGCCCACTCAGTGGATTGCCATGGATTGTTTCTCCCTCAGTCCCTCTCAGTCCTCTTGGCCACTCCTGGCCCATATCCCAGGAGTCTTTGTGTCTGAAATCCTAATTTCCTTGTTCCCTACATCAGCACCGTTTCTCCAGCTGGTCCACTAGGGTTGCCAGCTCACGAAGGAAACTGCCCCCCCTCACCAGATCGCCAAAGAGATTTAAGCTTCTGAGCCCTTATGTACGTGGGAACAAGTTCGCAAACTTTAAAAATATATATATATTTTAGGGGTCTTGCACAATTGTGTCAGACTGCAAGACCACCTGTCTGCTATTGAGCTCAGCACAGCCATATTCCCCTCTTGTCAATGTCCCTGTCAATTTCACCCTCCACTTTGGGCTCTCCTTGCTAGCAAACACCTTTTAAAGAAAAGGCTTGCTTCACATTCTACTGAAGTAATAACACCTGCCCCTAAAGCTCCTTCTCTCCTGCAGCTGCCAGCCACTTTCAGCTCCTCCCTACCCTTCGTGCTTGTCAATTCCTCCACTGGTCTTTGTTGCCAGCTGTCAGATGTAGAAGAGGGTTACACAGCAGTGAGCAGGACTGCTAAACATATGCAAATTTAAGCCAAATCCACTAAAGTGCAGTAGTTACTGCGCTGAAGCGGATTTGCGCAAATCTCCTGAAGGTGAAAAATAACACTAAATTTGCACAAATCTCCCTGAAGGTGGAAAAAATAAATTTGCACAAATCTCCCCAAAAGTGGGGCAGGGGGGGAAATACTGTTAAATTTGCACAAATCTTCCCAAAGATTGGGGGGGGGGGAGGTGTCACTTTCTAGGGAGGCAGCGAAGTGGAGGAATGAATTGACTGTCATTTCAAGATGTAAGAGAGAAGGGATAGCGTTAGTATGATTACAAGGAGCAGCCGGCAGGGTTTTTTGCCCGTCTTGCCAGGCAGCTCTCTCATCATTTTAAACAACCCACACTAAAGTGACTTGGCCAGGTTCGGACATTACAACAAGCTACCCTGAGAACAAGGCACTCTTATCAAGCTCACTACAAGCCAACGGTTCTCAGGGTGGCTTGTTTGCAAAAAAACAACCCACGATAGAAAAGCTGCACCAGGTTCAAATGTCACGCTAAGTCACCCTGCAACCACCCATGGTGACAACTCATCACGGCTTGGAGTGATGTGCAAACCAGGTCAATATGTCCCGCCTAATATTAGACCACATTCATTAATGGTTTTGACTTCATTTATACTATTACTTTCATGATAGTGACTGATAACTGACTGTAATTATTTCAAAATGTGCATGTACTAATTCAAGCTTGTTAGCCAACAGTTTATGTTACAACCACAGACTAAACTAATTTCAAATTAAACCATCCCACTTCCTTCTTCTCCTCCACCAGTTGCACATATACATATACTAACGATGAATCAGGTTATTTTGACAACCATAAACTGTTAATCTGCTTTGTACTAAAATCAGATAAACCAAGGACTGCTAGGGGAGGATAGATCTGATGGATCCCCGCATTGCGTGCAATTGGATCATTCAGTAATTCTTGATGTAGAGATGTAGCGAAGTTACTCACCCTTTGGAGGTGTCATTATCAAGGACAATGACTCACAGAGAAACACAGAGGGTGGGCTCTCTCTCAGGAAATGAGTTCTTACAGTTCTTACAAAACTCTGAAAGAAACCCTTTCAGAGAATGGTGTGCCAGATCTTAATTAAGAAGAATAGTGTGCCTCAGCTATCAGAACTATCTTACCTGTTCCAATATTAGGCCCATTTGTACAATCAGCAGAACTGAGTGCTAATGGTTTTCCTGAATTATGCTACTTCACACTGTTGGTGGAAGGCATGGCAGTTGCATGTTTGAATTCTCCCCCAAAACAAACCAAAACACGCTCCTTGCTCATATAAAAAAATAGTATGTTTGGAGAAAGCTAGACTAAAACCCACCTCCCCAATAGTTCTTCGTTCAGGGTTTTTTTCTTCCTGGGTGGAGCATTCAAATATGCATATACCCCTTTAGGATGTAATAGAGGAAGAGATTTACCGTTTAATTCCCCTGACTATATCAACTAGTTCCTCTACTATATTGTATTCATGATTTCTTCCAGGCTTATTTAACCACCAAAATAATGATACAGGTCAGTGGTGCCAAAACACTGGCACCTGTATCAACCATGTCATAGCCAGATGGCTTTGGTGCCATTATTTTACCACATCTTATTCATGCTATAGCAAGATAGTACATACATATAACCTGCAAAAAGAGCAGGTATTTTATAAGCAACCAG
The DNA here is from genome assembly GCF_057233095.1 of Heloderma suspectum. Taxonomy (NCBI): domain Eukaryota; kingdom Metazoa; phylum Chordata; class Lepidosauria; order Squamata; family Helodermatidae; genus Heloderma; species Heloderma suspectum. Next base: position 195,877,701 of record NC_139460.1, on the reverse strand, counting down.
GCTGTATCATACTACATAGCACCACAGCCTTACTCGGGCACTAAATGCCATGATCTGAAGCATGAGTTGGAAAAACATTTACTGATAAACACCATTTTTCAAATTCCAAGAGAAATACATTATTTTCCTTCACAAATGGAACTGGTATCACTTTTATAAGTAAGTTGTTTTATAATACTATTTTAAAAGGCCTCAAAAAGACAGGTCACCATTCACAAGAGGTATTTACCACCTCTTGAGATCCAAACTTAGAATCTACTCTTAACTGTTCTGCACTCACCTGAGAGAATCAGTTTCGCAGCTGATAAATCTAGCTTTGTCACTTGAAGCCCAAGTAGCATCTATCACAAATAGCGGCTGAAGGGCCACAAGTTGCCCACCCCTGGACTGCTGCAATGGCTTCTACATGGGGTTGCCCTTGAAGACTTCTTAGAAACTTCCGTTAGTAATCTAGCACTTTTTGTGTTAACTGGAGCCAACTTTATGGAATATCTCACAAGTATTTAAACAACTACACTGGTTGCCAGTCCATTTCCGGGCACGATCCAAATTGCTGGCTGTTACCTATAAAACCCTAAGCCCAGGCTATCTGAAGGGGTGCCTCTTCCCCCTGCCATCAGACATCAGCTGGACAATGACCGGCGTGAGGGTGCGCCTGGTGTTATTCCAGCATGAGGTAAAGACTTCTGCTCTTTACTGAGGCATCCCAGTATGCTGACTAGCTGGTTTTAGGGTTTTTATTATTTGTCAGGTTTTATCATCTGTGTATGGCCTGCTGCCCTCTCATTTGTTTCAGCTTGTACTTTTATTGTATTCACTTGTATTGGTTAAGTGTAATGTAACCCGGGGAATCAAATTACAAGGGAATGAGTTTTTCATCTTCCCCCCACCTCATTAAAGTCACACCTATCACAGATGGGTTGGTGGACATTTTTCACTAGCTATACTGTTTAATTTTTTGTATGGTCAAGACTCACCTGCCCTAAGCCTGTGTGGATATTGTACATCAGGCAGCAGAAGATTGTAGCAACAATAACCAATTTTTCAATTTGTATGTAGAACATGTTGCTTCCAAAACAGACACATATGAGCAAAGGATATACAGACGATTATTGTAGATATACAGCAGCAGATGTCTCCTTAAGCCCTGGCACTAATGACTACTCCTACCACCACTTAGTTGAGTTTCTTAAAATGTTGACACCAACACCAAGAATAGTTCACCATCACCATTATCTGTATCCGAAGCCATTACTGAACACTCTGTGAAAGCATGATATACAACATCTGCACTGGAGCAGTCATCTCTAGAACAGTTACTCTTTCAGATATCAAAACATAAATAAAAGGGCAGTTAAAAGATCAGGCCTGGAATATCATTCAGAAACAAAGAACATCTGAGTTACCTTAAAGCAATGCAGTCAAATACAATGCCGAGTGTATGACATATCAATGCAAAAAGAATTTTCCACTGTACTATGTTAAGAACTGTTAAGTTACTCTAAGTTCAGCTAGTCAAAGTTATAATTCCCACATCATCTCTAACTCATCCACATAGCATGTGTCTAGTGCTTCACATATGGCATAAAAGTAGACACCAATAAAGTCGTACAATATGGCAGATTTATGGACTTTGTGGGAAATAAGAGTTGAGTTTTCCTAGTTGCCTGGTTAGATTCTCAGTCACAATGCTGCCTTAATCATTTCTGCAGTAAACTTTCTTGTGTGTGTGTTTTTTATTTATTCATTCTGCTCTTTCACCTTGATGATAACCAAGCTAGGAAACATAGGAGTGGTTCTATGATCAAAATTAGATTTTCCAAAAGCAAGAAGAAAAGCTAATCCTACTCTAAACTAAACTTGTTAAAATTTTCCATATTTACGTACAGGAATACTTTCCCCAGAAACTAACATACAGTAATTGAAAATACACCCAGCTCATATTAAACATCAATGTGTAACTTTGTGCTTGTTCTCCAGCAACAATCTATTTTATTTGCTGTGCTGTATTTACCGTGTCAGTAACTTCAAAACTTCATATTTCAATATGCAACACAGGGGCTGCATGCTGCCTATACCCAATCTGGGCCATGCTGCACAATATATTAGATCGCAGGTAGGCAACTTGTAGTATTCCAGATGTTTTGGCTTACAATTCCCATCAGTCCTAGCCAGCACAGCCAATGGTGAGGGATGATGGGAGTTGCTGGCCAAAACAACTAAAGTGGCCTACTCCTGCACTAGATCATGGCTCAAGCAGCCACCTCCGAGTTTCTACTCAAATCTTTCGTAAATCTCACTTCAGCAGCCAGGGCATGCTACTTTTAAATGTCCAAACAAGAAAAGGACAACCAGCCCATTATCTTTAAGGGTGCTGATAGTTTACATGCAAAAGGGAAGTTACACACAGTCCAATGAGCCACTTCTAGTCCCTTTATTATACTTAAGGACAAGGAGATGTTATATCTGCACCAGCACTTGGCTGCACCAAGCACCTTCCATCCAGTTCTATCAATGCAATAGTAGCTTCACATGAAAGAACGGTAATCAAGCTTTGGGAGCTCATTAGGAGACCACATACTTGACTCCAACCAGATTTAGAAGGGACCAGTTTTCAATTTTTTCTGTGCAACTATACACTAATTTTTTCTTCAACCAAAGCAAGCACAGAAGGGAACAAAGATGTAACGTCCACAAAGAGCAAATAATTCAATACTAGCAATTACCTTATTAACATATTTTCCTTAATAAAGTTTTAAGACAAGATTGTTACATCTGAATCAGGCCAATGGGGCACTAGAATCAGTTTGCTCCCAGTCCAAGAGATGTACCAAGAGATGGATATGATCTTGTACTACGTAAGGGTATGGGGAAACCCAAGCCAGTTCATTTAGCTGAAAAGGCATCATTAGAGCTGATTTGCATCACTTCACTCGATGACTGAATTACAAGTAAATAATTTCACCTCACCTTTACCAATCTGAACTCCAATAAGTGATGATAGGTAGAAAATTTTCCAAATTGAGTTTTTTCCCCCTCAGGAAATGTTCTAGAAGTTTATTTTTCCACAGAAAATGTTCTGTTTCATAAGTTCATTATTAACAGTGAATGGATGGCAACTGCAAATACAATAGTAGGTAAGCTTAGCAGTTTCAAAGTTGTAACTAATGTTTTTCAGGCGACTGTCGCTAGCAAGTATGTGAAAGAATACGTATGTCATTGAAATACATGTATGTCTCAGTGTGGAAAGGAATTAATACGTAGTGCCTGCCTGGACCTTAAGATCGTCTTTAGAGGCCCTTCTCCGTGAGCCCCTGCCAAAGGAAGTGAGGCGGGCAGCTACTAAGAGGAGGGCTTTTTCTGCTGTGGCACCCCGCCTGTGAAATGAGCTCCCTAGTGAGGTTCGCCTGGCACCTACATTGTATTCTTTCTGGTGCCAGGTGAAGACCTTTTTATTTTCCCAGGCATTTTAGCATTTTAGCTCTTTAGATGTTTAGCTTTGCTGTTTTAAATCCCCACACTGCTGCTAGGTTTTATTCTGGTTGTATTGTTTACTGTGGTTTTAATGTTTTATATATTTTGTCTTGTTTTATTTGTGTTCTTTGGTTTTAATTTTTGTGAACTGCCCAGAGAGCTTCGGCTATTGGGTGGTATAGAAAATAAATAAAAAAATAAAAAAATAATAGTGACAGTGAAACTGAAGGTGTCCCATGGAAGAGAGAGGAAGCTGTTGAAATAGATGCGTGTTGTCAGCATATCGAGCACAGTCCTTTGGGTTGCTAAAATAAAAAAGTGTGTCAACACTTTTCAGTACATTTGGTTTTTTCTTACATTTAGGGAGCAATCCTATGGCTGGTAGATAGCCATAGGATATGCTGTTTTCTGGGAACCGACCTTGGAGCCCGTGCTCCAAGGTCGGTTCCTGGAAAACTGACCTTCCCCCATCTCCGCGCTGAGAAGCCCCATCCTCCACGCTTGGAAGAAGAGTGCAGAGCGGCCGAAAAGGGGCATGGATGGGGTTGTTCCAGGGCAGGGAGAGCGGAACTGCGTGTACAATACATCCTATGTGTCATGTGTCGTACACGCAGCCTCCTCTCCCGCTCCCCCCGCCCACGGCAAGACAGCCACGATCAGCAGTCTAGCAGAAAAAGAAGGGGAGGAGAGGCACAGAGGGAACAACCCCCCCATGCTTCTCCGGCCTTGCTTTGGATAGGCAGTCACCTCCGAGTTTAGAGGTGGCCGCCTATCTAGATAAGATTGTGCCCTAAAACAATGTAAGAGTAGTACATGCTATTGTCTCTAAATGTTTACAAGTATTCCAATAAAATGTATACATAATATAATGTTTAAATTACATTAAGTGTGATTTAATTTTTTTTCCCCTCAGGTATTTCAGGTCAAACACTTGTGATATATTGGGACAAAAAATTAACATGGGGAACTTTTTTAGCTTTGTTATTTACTAAACACAAGTAAAATAAACATGCTAAATTAGATCACTTTCTAGGGCATCAGAACATTTTCCAATGTAAATTTAACATTTTCCAATGAAAACGACCCCATGCAAATTCGCCTAATTAGCGCCAATTCAAAATTTTCCAGAAAACCTACATCACTTACTCCAATACAGTTTAATTCAACGGGTGCCAAATCACAATTCTGTACTGTGTCACTGCAATGCAAGTCGGCTTTGCTTAAGCCAATCTAAACAGAAAGATTTCACTCACCATTTAACACACTTCTCATCTAAGATGATCCTAGAACTGCCAGTACAGCCTATCAATTTACTACATGCATTCCCACCCCAGATGCAACATGCTTGACATTAGAGATTTGCTGCCAGTAGTATTGAGGCCACTCATTTCTCCCATCAGAAACAAAGGCTCTTATTCACTTGTGTCCCTCTCCTGATGTGAAGCTCCTTGATCCAGCAGAGGCTCCTGTAAGCAGAAAGGGGGGAGGGGGACCAAGTTTTTGCCAATTCTCCCTTCCCTATGCAGCTCCCTGTGCTCCCCACCCTCGCAAAGCTGCTCAAGAGGATTGGGGGACCCTTTGGAACAGTATGGGAGTTGGTGCAAAGGGCTGCAGGAGAAATTGGAAATTTGTGAAACTCTCCTTTCCATTCACAGTAGCCTCTAATGGATCAAAGAGCCTTCTGTCATCAGAGGGACACAGTTGGATACAACCAAAAATTTAAAATCAGTTTTATTGTTTCATTATAAATAATGGCTAGCATTTATATAATGCTTTGGTATGCTCAAAACTCTTCACATATGTTGCCTTTAATCCTAACAACCCTATATGGTAGGTCAATATTATTATCAACATATTATTGACTGGGAGGCTTGCCCAGTACCACCATCCTGGCGAGTTCATGGCAGAGCTGAGAAGTGAACCAGAGATTTCCTGATTCATAGCTCAGTTTCTTAGCCACCCTACTGAAGCAGCTCTGTAACAGTTCGTGCCAGCTCAGTTGGCTCATCTCTTAAACTTGAAAATGAACACTCAAACAAGGTAAAATAAGGGGCTTCCTCCCATACTTGCTCTCCTATACCACTTTTTTTAAAAAATAAGACAAGCAATGAGCAATCAAGTCTAACCAAAACACACACACGCCTCTGTTCTTTATTAAGAGTATTTTGTTTCTAAAGACAGTGCACAGTACTGTCCAACATACCATTTATTTACCACCTCAGACTTCAAGTATGCCCCATCCTAAAACAACGCTTAAAAAACAGCTTTCTCCACAAGGGATTCAGGAAGAAATCCAGGCCTGAAGGAAGATGCAGAAACAGGGAAAGCTCTTCTAGGGAAAAGAGGTATCTGAAGAAAATAAGGGGCACAAAACCAAAATAGGGGGAGGGAGAACAAATGCACCACAGGGCTGTGCATGGAGATCATGTGGGCAATTCAAATCTATGTTAAGAACTGCAATTACAAAAGGGTAGAGGAGGAAAGTGTGATTTTATACAATTATCTTAACAAAATGGGCTAGGGGAAAGGGTGTCAACAACACTAGGCAAAGACAGGGCAATAATTAATAGGAATAAGCCAGAAAAGAAAAAAAGGAAGAAAGAGTACTGAAGAATTTTGCATAGTTTCATTAATTTCCTTCTGCATAATCTAAATCAATTTATTCTAAATAAGCGGCAGCCTTGGTACTATACTGACAACCAGTAACTTACTACTCCGCAAGATAATGCAGCACTACAAGGATGGAATGGGGGAAATCCCCCTTTTAACCGTTCTAAAACTACTCTGCTTGTGTGCAGAAGAGTACAAAGCAGCCATCCCCAACCTAGTGCCCTCCAGATGTTTTGGACTACAACTCCCAGAATTCCTGACCATCAGCCTTGCTGGTTGGGGCTGATGGGAGCTGAAGTCCAAAACATTTGGAGGGCACCAGGTTGGGGAAAGCTGGAATGAGGCGTTAACCGGTTTTCATCCAGAGACCTGAATTCAGCTAGCTCTCCTAAAACCCTAAGGGTTTTTGTATTTATTTTTGTGGGGGGGGGGGCCGGTTGAAGGTGAAAAAGAAAAGATTTCACTCCTACAAGGGGGTGGTTGAAGATGGAAGAATTAAAAAGGTGCAACAAGACACAGACGGGTGTGAGGATTTATTTAAGGAAAAATACACCCGCAGGTGTGCACGCGTGTGTGTGGCTGCAGGCATAACATGACACACACATGACTGGGGGGGGGGGGAGTATATATTTTTAAACCGACTTCAAACACTCGAGCCTTACCCTGTTTAAAGCATTAAAATGTGGTTGTCACCTGGGGGCGGGTTGAGGGAGGCAAACGGAGCGAGGAGAGGGGACGGGTGCCTACTTACGGCAGATACAGCGCAACAACGAGCAAGTCAAAATAAGGCTGAGGCAGGCAGGCAGGCAGGCAGGCAGGCAAGGAATGCCCCCCCCCCCGTAAAGCACAGCACTCACCTCAAGCGGAGCCCCCACCACCTCCTTCTCCAGAGGGAGCCGCTCCGGCGGCGGCGGAGGGCTGCGCAGCGCAGCGCAGCGCAGCAGCAGCAACCCCACTTCCTGTGAGCAAGCGAGGAAATGAGACGGAGGCGGCCGCGACATTGGCTCGCCTCAGCCGCTGCTCTCCGCCCGGCCGCGGCAGCCCCTTAAAGCGATAGGCAACGGGAAGGAGGGAACGGTGGCCCGCCGGCCCCCTCTTCGCCTTCTGTCTGTCCACGCTCCCTGACACGCCCTGCCGGAAGGGCTTAGGGACGGGGGAGGGCGAGGCCGCCCGGCCGCCCCCAGGGCCCCTTCCCCACCCCGCAGCCCTGGCCATTCTGCGCCGCCCTAGGCGACCCAGGCGCGAGCTGCGTTAGGAGAGGGGAGCAACCCGCGGAGGGCCACGCTTCCTCTCCCCTGTCTTGCAGCAGAAAAGAACGCCCCCGTCAGGAAGCCTCTGCAGCTGCTGCCCCCCCCCCCCGGTCTCCTGTGAGTTCTGCCCCTTCTTCTGAGCGGGTGGGAACCGGCTGCTCCCCCCTCCCTCGCCGGCTCGCCCGCTTTGGGCACGCAGCGGAGCGGGCAGAGAGGGTTTGGCCCGCAGTCCTGCCTCGAGGAAGAGCCACCTCTTCTGCCTGCTCATTCACTCCCGTCATTCCCGCTCTACGGGGTGCAAGGTTGGCCCTAAAAGGGACAGCCGCCTCCTCCCCTCCAGTCGCGTGGGGGCCTGAGCGAGTTGGGCCTGATCCCCGCCGCTATGCCAGTCAGAAGGAGAGGGAGTAAGGGCGGGGGGGGGGGGCGCTGCTCGTGCAGGGACCAACCCTCTATGCTGCACTGCCCCGAGAAAGATGGTGGGCGGACAGAGGCATTTGTGTGCTCCCTCCCTCTCTCTCCTTAGGCAGAGGGTGAGCAAGAGAGAGGATGTAGGAGCAGGGGGAGGACCTGGGCGCTTTCTGGCTGGGGAGTTGGGGGTGGGTTAGCAAACTGGAGCTTAATCCATATAAGATGGAAGTACAGATGTTACATGCCTGACCCAGGAAGCGGCATTCAACTTGTTTTGCTTGTTTTGTTTTGCGTGGGGTTTGTATTTTTCCCTAAATGAGTAGGTTATATGGGAATATATCTGGACTCTGATTTTCTCTTGGATAGCCTAGTGATAGGAGTGCTTTTAGTTGATGAGTGAACTGTGGCCTTTCCTGGAGAAAGCTGATCTTGCCACAGCTATGCATGCCCTGCTCACGTCTAGTTTAGACTGCTGTAATGCATTCTACATGGGGCTGCCCTTGAGAACTGTTCAGAAATTTGGCCCTTGCTTCTGACAGGAGAATGGTAGCATGGTCAATTGACCATATTGTACCAGTATTGTACAGCTGTGCTGGCTTCTGTTTTTGTTTTCTGGGCCCAATTCAAGGTACTGTTTAAAGCCTTAAACAACTTGGGACCTGGATAACTGGTCTCCCTCAACAGGGTTCATGGGGCGGGGGGGGGGGGGAATATTTAATGGCTAACTCAATTCTTTCAATTCTAGTAGACACATCTTTATGTCTTTTGATGACGCCAACTGGTTATCTCTGGTGAGTGAAGTTGCAGTGAAGTACCCATAACTGTCAGGGACAAAACATTCTAATTGAACCTTGGGAAACAATTGCCACTGGCAGTTTAAAAGCTTTGTGATGTCATCTTCAGGTCACTACACAAAGGTGGTTTAAGAGGGCTGTGGAGGATTCTCCCAGATGTAAACACTTTTGCTGTGTCTTCAGGAATGCTGTCGGGCCATTCTACACACAGAAAGCTACCTTGGCTGGTCTGAGAAACCACTCTTGATGTAACACTAGCCTCAATAAGAGTAGGAATAGAGAGAGAGAAAGTGAGTTTTATTTCAGTTTTATATAAAGTTTATTACTATGCTTTCCTTCTAATGGCATAACAATTTCTTCTGGGTTAAATAGTTTATATATTCTGCCTTATGTACCTTACAGTGCTAGCGCTGGATAACATGAGTAATTCTGAAAGAACTGGTACAAAGGGCTAGATGCCTTGTCTCAGGAGCGGGGAGCCTCTTTCAACACAAGGCCCAGATTCTATAGAAAGAAAAATTCTATAGGAGAAGCTCTCTGGGCACATTCCTATGGTGGGTGGGGCAAAAGGGGCAGAGCCAAAATTACAATAAATATTTTTTAAAACCCAGCATATTTTAGCTTGAGGTTCTTACTGCCAGTAACTAAGCCCCAGGAGAGCTATTTCAACCTTTTAGAATGGGGGGGGGGGGGGATTGCACAAAAGCTGGGAAACCACCAAATGATCGGTAATCATGTGAAAGGGTGTAACAAAGAAGATAGAGCATGACCATCTGGGGAACCCCAGAGGGCCGGATTTGGCCCTCTAGCCTAAGGTTCTCCACACCTGCCTTGCCTGCTATGAGCTACTCTTGATTGGGAATATTCCGGCTCCTACAGGCCTTGAGACAATAGCAACTGGTGGTAGCATGACTGAGAGCTTGGCACCTGCTTTCACAGTAGAAGGGCCCATTTGGCCTGTTTAATGCAGTACTGTTGGTGGTCTCACGTTAAGAGCTAGGAACTAACTCCTTAGGGCGGCTGGATTGCATCACAATTATGTAGATATGTGGCAGCATAGCTGAAGTTCCTTTAAGAAGGTGCTGAGAAGTGATCTCCAACTAGACCCTCCTGTTCTAGCTTGGCCAGGATGAGAGCCCACAGAACAAGCCTTGCAGGGCTGAACTGGAGCGGGAGTCATTTGACATTGGGGAGCAGATAGCAGGAGGGCATATCCAGGCAGGCAGGCATTGCTTTGACAGTGGTCAGAGCCTAGCTGATTCCTAAGTTGGGTGGGCAACTTGTGGCCCTCCAGATGTTCTGGCCTATGACTCTCATCATTGGCTGTGATGGCTAGGGCTGATGGGAGCTGTAGGCCAACACAGTTGGAGGGCCACATGTTGCCCACCCCTGCCCTAAATAGTGATGCAAGCTGGCCTGCTATATTTCCTTCTGTCAGCTGCAAGCTAAGCAGAAGCTCAGCTTGAAGCTATGCATTCATGCCCCTGGCTGGGGTTAGGGGGCACCAGTTGTGCCTTTTCTCAGCCAGGAACGTACCAAAGAGTGAGAGGCTTTGGGCAATTGGTAAATAAGCAGAGGGGCAGATTCTTTGGGGAGTCTGAGGCCTTGGCCTCAGGGGCAGAATCAAAACAATCTTTTCACAGGATGGTCCACTGATGACTTTGCCTTGAACGAGGTCTCAGGCAGTTTTGGAGGATGCAGTGTCCCTGAAAATGCCTGCTGTCCTATATCTCTAGAGATCCTGTGTACTTCATTCTTGCTGTCTTTGATGACGGAGACACAACACCCGTCTTGATACCCACTTACATATCATGAAGCAACTTTGAATCATGCCATGTCAGCTACTGGCAGCTGTTTCTATTGTAGTGGGATCTGCCTCGTGCTGTTGCACCAAGAAAATGTCTTGCCATGTTAGATCTGTGCCACAATTTGTGATTTACACCACTACTCTGGCACTACTTGTTTACAAATGTAATAACCTTCAGTATCAGACTTCACTGGCAAAGATCAGGTGTTTTGTTTTGTTTTGAAACTAGAAATGATTTCACCCTTTGAACTGTTAGCTGAAGTGTTGTCAACATAGGAGTGGTATAAAAAGGAGTATCTGGGCTGGTAAGAATAAATGTACACCAGCTAGTTCAATTGTAAATATGAGGGAGGGTTTTCATCATGATACAATATATCATATTGTATCATATTTATAACATGAAATCTGGGGAGAGACATACAGTCAGGGTCAGAAATATTGGAACAAGGATAACTGTTTTGGCAGTTGGCCTCTGTACACCACCACATTAAAGTTGGAAGGAAACACACCCAGATGGGAGCGAAGTCAGGACTTTCAGCTGTAACTCAAGGGGTTTGACAAAAGTGGGGCACTAACCATTCAGGAAGGACAGCCAGTGGCATACCCCCCCCCTATCGTTGGTGGCTCATAAGTAATGGAACGAATGCCTGGCAAGCAGCTGCATGGCCAGGTGTGGCCTGTTTCCTGGGTACCCTATGACCAATCAAGCAGATAACAGGCCTGGAGGTGGTTCTGAGTGTTACATTTGCATTTGGTAGCTGTTCACTGGAACTCCCAACATGAGGTCCAAAGAGGTGTCCATGCGAGTGAAGGAGGCCATCATTAGCCTGAGAAAACAACATAGACCCATCAGAGAGATAGCAAAAACATTGGGAGTAGCCAATACAACAGCTTGGAACATCCTGAAAAAGAAGGAATTAATTGGAAAGCTCAGCAACAGCAGAAGACCTGGAAGACCACAGAAGACAGCTAAAGCAGATGACTGCAGAATGCTGTTCATGGTGAAGAGGAACTCTTTCACAACATCTAGCCAGGTCAAGAACGCTCTTGCAGAGGTAGGCATGTCATTGTCAACATCTACAGTCAAGAGATGGCTGTATGAATGTAAATACGGGGGCTTCACAACAAACCACTGGTAACACTCAAGAACAGACAGGCCAGATTAACCTTTGCCAGCAAACACTTAAAAAAGCCTGCCCAGTTCTGGAATAAGATTCTTTGGACTGATGAAACCAAGATTAACTTGTACCAGAATGATTGGAAGAGAAAAGTATGGAGAAGGAAAGGAACAGTTCATGATCCAAAGCATACCACATAGGGATGGCGGGGATTCCGCCACGGATCTCGGGGAGGCCGCATGCCAGTGCATTCGGCCCCCCTAAATCTGTGGCGGAACAGCCTGCCCCCCCGCAGATCCCCCCAGGACGAGACTTACCTGGGGCGGATCTTCCGGGCGGCGGCTGGTCTTCTGACCGGCTGCCGCCATTTGCAGGTTTGTTTTTGTTTTTTTTACATCGACGTGATAGGCTACGTAAGTTTTTACATAGCCTAAAATGTCTGGGTAAAAAAAAAAGCATACACAAATGGCGGTGGCTACGCTATTTGCGTTCCCCTTATTTTCGCCGTCTTAGTCTACGTAAATATTTACGTAGATTAAGACGTCAAAAATAAGGAACACAAATGGCGGCAGCTGTAGCCGCCGCCATTTGCGTACGCAGTTTTTTGTGTTTTTTTTCCCAGAGCCCTCCGCGGCCGGAAATCCGGCTGCGGACGGCTCTGGCCTGGCTAGGCCTGGCCGGCTGCTCCACAGAACCGCCACGGAGCACAGCAGGCCAAGGAGGATTCCGGGGGGGGGGGTAACGGAGCGCCTCCCCCCCTGTCCAGGATTCCAGGGGGAGGGACGGAGCGCCTCCCCCCCCATCCAGGATTCCAGGGGGAGGGACGGAGCGCCTCCCCCCCGTCCAGGATTCCGGGGGGAGGGACGGAGCGCCTCCCCCCCTCATCATCAGCATAATCCACGGACAGGTAAGTGATTTTCGTACATCCCTAATACTACATCATCTGTCAAACATGGTGGAGGCAGTGTTATGGCATGGGCATGTATGGCTGCCAATGGAGCCAGGACACTGGTGTTTATTGATGACCTGACTACTGATAAAAGCAGCAGGATGAATTCTGAAGTTCTGTATTGGGCTATACTTTCTACTCAGATTCAGCCGAATGCTGCCAAACTGATAGGACACGGCTTCATATTGCAGATGGATAATGACCCAAAACATACAGCAAAAGCTACCCAAGAGTTTCTCAAGGTAAAGAAGTGGGATGTTCTTCAGTGGCCAAGTCAGTCACCTGGTCTCAACCCAATAGAGCATGCTTTTCACTTACTGAAGACAAGACTGAAGGCAGAAAGACCCACAAACAAGCAGCAGCTGAAGGCAGCTGCAGTAAAGGCCTGGCAAAGCATCTCGAGGGAGGAAACTCAGCATTTGGACATGTCCATGGGTTCCAGACTTCAGGCAGTCATTGACTGCAAAGGATTTTCATCCAGGTATTAAAGGCAATCCCTAAGTTTGAGATGATGTTGGTTTGTTCCATTACTTATGAGCCACCAGTGATGTGTGTGTGGGGGGGTGTATGCCACTGGCTGTCCTTCCTGAATGGTTAGTGCCCCACTTTTGTCAAACCCCTTGAATTTCAGCTGAAAGTCCTGACTTCGCTCCCATCTGGGTGTGTTTCCTTTCAACTTAAGTGTGGTGGTGTACAGAGGCCAACTGCCAAAACAGTTATCCTTGTTCCAATACAGGCCCTGACTGTATTTCTAATATAGGCATCCTTCATCCTAAAACATAACAAAGAAGAGAACAGTACTTTTAGGTGGGGGTAGGATCATCAGCCCAGAGTGGGGGGGGGGGTGTCAACTGAGAATCAGCTGGAAAAGGAAAATGCAACTCTACCCCCTCCCCCCGCAATATTCGCAAAGGGGTTCAGGGAAAACACAGTTTGTGCTCAGCGCTTAGAAAGTCATTAGCTTGATTTGCCAGAGGGCCTTTTACAAAATGTCATGGTTCAGATCTTAATAGAAGAATAATTCTAGCCACGATCCCAATGCAACGCAGGTTTTATTGTTGCAAATTAGTCATAATTGGCAAAGCCAAACATACAAAGAATAATTTTGAAAATACTCAAGAGATCCGTCCCCAAACCCTTTAAAATTCCTGAGCTTATTTTCATCATAAATCCCCATCTGGAGTTTTGGTGTCACAGAATGTTTAATTTTTAAAAATTCAAATATCATTGGAAGACCAGTCACATTTTGCCATCTAGCATTTCAGTTGAAATATATACCTATTATGTGACGTGCTATTATAATACATAAACTACATGATGCTTGTCTCCTTGGGCCCTAAAGGATTTTTTCTCCAGATCAGACTGGCAAATAAGCCAGGGGATTGGTGGAAGTGCTCCTCAGCCCCACCTTTTCCCTATTGTATGTGGCCTACTATTGTTTCGCATTCCCCAGTTCCCAGAGTATAATGGGTATTTATGATATTCCATTTGCAACTATACAAGCTGAGCATGGGGAAGCAGGCAAATACCCAGACAGACAGGGGTAGTTTGTAAATAATTTCTGTTACATTAGGCTTCCCTTAAGATTTATTTCCCTGCTTTTAAATAGCTGCTGTACTATTGCTTGGATTGGGACCAGGGAATCTGAAGGACTGCCTACACCCACTTCAACCTGAGGTCTGCTCTGAGTTCACTCAGAGTTTTTCATGTACTGGCTCCCTCTCTCTGTAATTCTGTGCTAGCTGATATCAGGCAGGTGCCAAAGTTGCTTTGTTTTTGGCATCTACTAAAGATATTTTTATTTAAACAAACATTACCTGAATTACCAACCACAGTTTTATTGGTACTCAATTTTAAATATTTTTATTCTTTTGTATATTGACTGGTTTTTCTTTTCTGTTTACTACTCAGGAATCTGTGTTTTGTTTTTGACATATAGTGTGGTTTATACATTTTGCAGATAAATGAATAAAAATTAGCCACCCTGTGCATGCAGATAATTTTCAGAGGCCTTCCTCCTCATGCCAGTGCCATCAGAAGTGATATAGGCACCGACTGGGAAGACAACCATCTCGGTTGCTGTGCCCTACTTTTAGCTCTTGTATTACATCATGCTTCCCTTAAGGAATTATTGTTCTGAACACATTTTTTCAAGCAGGTGTCGACTGGGGAGGGCCTTGCCAGTTGTGGTGCCCCACATATGAAATGCTCTTCCTGGGAGGCTCACCTGGTGCTTCCTTGAGCCTTTATTTCCCGTGCTTTTTATTTATTTATTTATTTATTAAATTTATTAATCGCCCATCTGACTGGTCACCCAGCCACTCTGGGCGATGTACAACCCACCATAAACAATTTAAAACAATAAAATTTTACCATAATTTTTTTTTTAAAAAAATACCCTAACCCACCCCAAATGCCTGCCTGAACAACCACGTTTTTAATGCACGACGGAAGCTCATTAAAGAGGGAGCATGATGGAGTTCCCTAGGGAGGGAGTTCCACAGAGTGGGGGCCACCACAGAGAAGGCCCTCTCCCTCGTCCCCACCAGTCTAGCTGTCCTGGCTGATGGGACAGAGAGAAGGCCATCCGAGGCTGATCTTGTTAAGCGGCCTGTCTGGTGTTGCTGGAGGCGCTCCTTAAGATAGGCTGGGCCGGAACCATATAGGGTTTTAAAGGTCAAAACCAACACCTTGAATTTGGCCCGGAAAACAACTGGTAACCAGTGCAACTCCTTCAGCACTGGAGTGATGTGATCTCGCTGGCGGCTGCCTTTAATCAGGCGAGCTTACTGCGTTCTGTACCAGCTGCAGCTTCCGAACCGTCTTCAAGGGTAACTCCACATAGAGCACATTACAGTAGTCTAAACGAGAGGAGACCAGGGCATGTACTACCGATGGGAGCAGATGGTCGGGAAGGTAGGGGCGCAGCCGCCGTATCAGATGGAGTTGATACAGCGCTGTCCGGCTCACAGCTGACACCTGAGCCTCCATGGACAGCTGGGAGTCCAAAATGACCCCCAGGCTGCGGACCTGGTCTTTCAAGGGTAGCTGTACCCCATTCAACACCAGGTCAACATCCCCCAGCTTCCTCTTGTCTCCCACCAAAAGTACCTCGGTCTTGTCAGGGTTGAGCTTCAGCTTATTCCTCCCCATCCAGCCACTCACCGTCTCCAGACATTTGGACAGGGATTCTACGGCCAACCTTGGTGAAGATTTGAATGAGAGGTAGAGCTGAGTGTCATCCGCATATTGATGACACTGCACCCCAAACCTCCTGATGATAGCCCCCAGTGGCTTCACATAGATGTTAAATAGCATCGGGGAGAGGATGGAACCCTGTGGCACCCCACAAGTAAGTGGCCACGGGTCCGAAACCTCCTCTCCCAGTGCTACCCTCTGGTACCTGCCAGAGAGGAAGGACTGGAACCACCGCAATACAGTGTTTCCAATGCCCAACCCCTCCAGGCGGTCCAGGAGGATACTGTGGTCAACGGTATCAAAAGCCGCTGAGAGGTCGAGAACAAGGAAGGAGCATTCACCCCTATCTAGAGCCCTCCTCATATCATCCACCAAGGCGACCAAGGCCGTTTCTGTCCCATGCCCAGGCCTGAAGCCCGACTGAAATGGGTCTAGATAATCAGTTTCTTCCAAGTGTGCCTTCAACTGCACCGCCACCACCCGCTCAATCACCTTGCCCAAAAATGGCAGATTTGAGACTGGGCGAAAGTTGTTCAGAACTTGAGGATCCAAGGAGGGCTTCTTTAAGAGCGGTCTTATCACTGCCTCCTTGAGGGCTGATGGCATCACTCCCTCCTCAAGGGAGGCATTCACCACCGCCTTGATCCCCTCACCCAGTCTCTCTCTGCAGCTCATAATGAGCCAAGATGGGCAAGGATCAAGTAAGCAGGTGATTGGCCTTACAGATGAAAGCACCTTGTCCACTTCATCAGGAGGAAGAAGCTGGAACCGATCCCACAAAACCGGTTTGCCACAGGCCGCCTCTTGCTCACTAACTGTATCCACAGTGTGCAGAGTAACACACCTAATCTGATCAATTTTATCTGCAAAGTGCCTTGCCAAAGCCTCACAGGAGGCCTTAGAATGCTCCAGTGGTTCCGGAGCCACAGGACCGACCAGGCTCCGGACCACTTGGAAAAGCCTCCTGGGGCAGCACTCTGCAGACGCGATGGAGGCAGCATAATATTCCTTTTTTGCTGCCTTCACCGCCACGTGATAGGCTGAAGATATAGCTCTAGCCCGTGTCTGATCGTCTTTGGAGCGAGACTTCCGCCACCGGCGCTCTAGCCGTCTCACCTCCTGTTTCAGAGCTCGTAACCGCGGATTGAACCATGGTGCAGTCCGAGCCCTGTTCAGGGGGAGAGGGCGTTTCGGAGCCACCTGATCTAATGCCCCAGTGATTGCGGCATTCCAGCCACCCACCAGGGTCTCGACTGAGTGGCCGTTGGCATGCCCCAGAGAATCCCCAAGCGCATTCAGGAATCCATTTGGATCCATAAGACGCCTGGGGCGGACCATTTTAATGGGTCCTCCACCCCTGCGGAGGGGTTGTGGAACCGAGAAGTCCAACATCACCAGATAGTGATCTGACCATGACAAGGGGGTGGTGGATATACCCCCGACTTCCATGGTCAGATCACTATCTTTTTAATCTTCTGCAGGTTTTTTTTTTTTTTTTTGCTTTGATTCTGATATTTGATTCCTGTCGTTTTAGTTGTTTCTCTTTTGTTATTAGATTTTAATTGTAAGATGCCCTGGTCATATTTGTATTGAAGGGCACGGCTCTCTGTGGGGGTTTGTGGGAGGCAGCTTTACATCAAAAGACTCTGTATTTACTGTACCCTTTTGAAGAAACCAGTTGCACATACTAGGCTGTTGCACAAAAGTGCCCTTGTCTGGCTTATTGCTTAGCGACAGGCACATTGAAGATGGTTATCTGAACCCCATCTTGGCTGTATGTGGGACCCACAGAGTTGTGTTCAGCGTTTCATCTCCCTCTGGAGTCCCAGGCTAAACGGCTGCCTATGTCTCACAACTGGCCTACCATTTTGGCTGTAGTGTCTCTCCAATCCAGCTGTCTCCTTGCCCTATTTCCCCCCGGTGCTTACTCTCGGCAAAAGCGTAGTTGGCTGCAACTTCAAGTGATTTGATTGGTGGCTTGAAGCATCAGCGTTTATCCACCCCATGCCCCACTCCCCATGCCCCCGCATAAACCTGTTCTTTCAGCCTCCACAATTTTCTCTCTCCTCTTTCTGCTCTGTCTTTTGTTCTCCTTCTGCTTACCCTGCCCCTCTGCAGCATGGCTCCTTTCCTGAGGCTACACCCTTCCAGCCTCCATGGGGCCTAACCCATCCCACAGCTTTCTATCACCTTCTTTCTAGACTGAGATCCTTGTGCCTGCCCCCCTTGTCTGGCCTGGCGCCAGCCACAGAGCCCCACTCACAGCAGGGCATAAATGTATAGAATAAAAGTGGTGGGGAACCTCAGGCCTGGGGCCAAATTTGGCTCTCCTGAAATCCCAGTCTGGCCCTCCAGGCTTGAACAAGTGTCCTTGCCCCACCCCCTTTGCCCTGACCACCTATATTTTTGCGGTTTCTCGGCTTTTGTGCAAGTTTTTTTTCCTAGTCTAAAGGTTAAAATGCCTCTCCTCGGGCTGAAGAGCTTTTGGCCCCACCCCTTTTGCTTTCAGCCCTACTGGAACGTAACCCGCAAGAGCTTCTCCAAAATTGAATTTGGCTCTTGGGCTGAAAGAGTTTCCCAACCCCTGAAATAAAGGATCTTATGTATATAGCTGTTAGACAGTGAAGGGAGAGCTTGTAGTGTAGATGGCCCTTTTCCCACTGTAAATTGGACTCAGGTGGTTTATTAAAAAATAATAGCATCACACTGGCTGTCACTTTATGGGAACCCTTGTGATACCATCTGGGTGGCCCATGAACTTGTGGTATGAGCTCAGTAGGGTTTTCCTTTTGTCAAATATATACGTACGTTTCTGCTTTCCATTGCTTACTTTGAGACCCAATCAAGTGCATGGTTTTCTGGATTACAACCGATATCTACAATACACCCTTTAATTTTACTAGCTTGAAATCATTTAAAAGCTTGGCTATTAAGAAGTGGAGGAATTAGCAGTCTACAGAAATATTCGCAGCGCACAAATAATTCTTAACTGCTTTAGTGAATGATTAACATATTCTCTGCTCTGAATCCCCAAACCTATGTTCCCTTCTTCCATTCCCATAGTTAGATCTATTTTTGGTGCTGGATATTACAAAAAGAACATAATATGCTAGACTGCTGAACGCAGAAAATGTGGCACTCCCAATTTCAAAAGGAACTCAAGTAATGTCAATTATTTTAAACCTATTTGGTGGAGGTGGAGGAGTTAACTCAAATATTTCTTTGTGTAAGTCTCACTTAGTTTTGCTAGAAAATATAGTATGATTCCATGGCAATGATTCACTTTATAGGAAAATATGTAACATGTTTGTGACAAAATGAGACCACTAGTTCTTGCTTTAGTGAAAACACATTTCAATAGTTTTAGAACCTGCAAAACCATCACAGTAAGATTATGAGCTCATCATCCTATATAATGCTTGGTTCTCACAGATCAACATATTTACTGGGGTTTCAAAATGATTAGGGTACTTCCCCAACAGAGACAGCTGAAATTTGGTGTACATGGAACACAAAACACACTTTGGTGTTCTAAAAAAAAAAAAAAGTCCCAAAACAGGACATTTTCTGCAACAAATGCTCTGCTTGCAGTCTGGAATCTGTACCCACACTCACAGAATTTTTGCTTTCAATGCAAAGCCGCTTGAGTTTTGAGGCTTGAAAAGAAATTGCAGCAGCAGTTGGATGTTTTACTTTCTTTTTTTTACAATAATTAAGCTTTGCAATAAGTAAGCTATGGTGTTAGAGATGGCTTAAAAAAAATGACTGGAGATCTAAATGGCTTGGAGATCATCTCCATCCTTTGTGTCCATCACCCTATTTATTGGCTGCTGAGAGTTCTCTCTTGATAGGCCCCCATCCCCTCCCCATGAAGAGCAAAGGTAGATACCTAGAGTGTGTGTTGCCCAACTCAGGCGGAAGGAGGCAGACTGTAGAAAACATATTTTACAAGGAAATATGCAAAAGTGAAAGCTTCTTTCAGTCTTGCCATACTGGCTATGATGTGCCATCCAAGAGAGCCGTTATCATCTAGTGATGGGAATGCACATATATACCAGCCTAAGGCTAGATGATGGTTAACTGCTAGCAGAAAAGCAGTTTATGTCCACAATTCTACAAGTGCCAAAAATTCAGAATATGCCATTTTGTCATCTTTCCACATCCTTTTATATATATATATATATATATATATATATATATATTTTAAAAATAGCGATGTTCTATTACCTTATTTTTTGATGATTCATACAATTTTCTTGCTCATTCCTTTACACACAAATCCTGATTTGAGGATTTATGCAAATGTTGTCACCAGATCTCTACCACCTGGAGATTGGCGGTTCTTTTGTATTTGATTTTTCCATGTTATGAACAATCTGAATTACTATTTGGGATGTAGTATGCCTATGGTGATAGGAGGTGAGAGGTTATAGCATGATCTGGCTGGAATTAGTTGTTAGTGATGTACTGCTAGAAAATGCAGAAAGACATGCTAATAAGTGAAATATTAAACAATGTGCCCTGATTTTGGCAAATCACACTGGTGAAAAGGTATACAGACTACTGGAGAAAGATGTTTTGCACAATAGCTTGTTATTAAATCCAGATCTGTAATTCCAAATTTCCATCTGGATGGTCTTGAGGCACTGGTTGTGGAGACAGAGTTAAGAAACCCCTACTAAACTGAAAGACTAAACTATCTAATGAGGGGGGAAAGTGAAAGGAAAACCAAAATACTACCCGTATGGAGATGTTTGACAGAGAAGCTCCCTTGCTATTGCTGTTGCTCCTGTGATAGTAAGAAAGGAATTATGAGGAAATTCTGGTCTTCCCTGCTTGTTACATTGTGTTTACAGGGCATGGGTAAGGGGAGGTGGCTAGTGTTTCATCATTCCTAGGGATTTCTTGAAGGTTCTGCCTGTGGCTTGCACAGAGTCCTACATTTGTGGCCCAAATGAACAGCCAATGATAAAGGAACACCATGCAGATGATGTTGGGATATAGAGTAACTACATCTGTCCTGCAGAAGAGTAACCGTTTGACTAGGTGATGTCAGATTCAACACTTTTCTTACTTCATGGTAGGAATGACTGTCCCACACTCACCTGACGTACAGGATGGGAAATGCTGGGTACTGGCATAATTACATTTAGACAACAGAGGAGAAAGTATTCAGCTCAGAGGCTGCCATGTCCTGGGACTGGGAGCAGAGTTGACCTCTTCCCATTAGATAGTTGTGAATACTCCCAAGGAATACATATTATTTCTCTTTAATTATGATGAGAAAGGCAGGTATAAACGAAAATGTCAGACCCAGCTTCCATGCCTTCAAGGACAGCATGAGGCAAAAAAGCAGAGTGGGAGGAAGGCAAAGACAATCTGTAACTTAGTAGGAGAAAGTAGTCTCCCTAGTTGCTCAGAGCAGTGATCAAGCTGGACTCAGAAGGTTTTTATAGGCCTTGTATGTTGCTCACTCTGGCCTATTGCTGCCAGGAGGATTCCTTGCCTGGTCTACCTGCAGTTTTCTTCCTTTGATCAGTCAGATGGTGGAACGAAGGCTGAATCCTCAGGCGATTCCTCAAGTCACCAGCAATACCTGCTGTAGGTTTAAGTCCTTACAATTAGTTCCTCTCAACAACAATGAATTAGCAAGCCTATGACATTTACATTTTTATTATTTGAGATGATTGCTTGTTACAGTATACTGAGGGCTGTTTCACATCTCTGTAGGCAGTTATATTTTTTTGTAAACAGTGTCTAGTGTAGTAGTTAGCTTACAGAAAGAAAACTGTTTCCTGCCCCTTTGTCAGAGAACAGGGTTATTTTCAACCAGTTTATCTTGATGAGGTGTTCAGACCTCTTTCATGATGAGAGTGGTTACAGGTTTTTTTTGGCAATCTGACTCATTGATTTCTGGAATAATTGGGACATGTAATGGAGACACACAGAATTACATGGCAGAAACCTAAGTGACAGAAGCAATACTTTGGTATTATTTTTGATTATGCAAGAGTATCCAAAAAGGGTAAACATATTGGTTATGATCCAGCATTCTTTAGAAAAACAAAATGAAACAAAAAAATCCTTCCTTAACATTATGAAATTACAAACAAAATACAGTCATGTTATGCTGTGTCCGTTAACCATTTCAACTAGTTCTGTAGATCATCTTCCAAAACACCATGCCAAAGTTAAGACGTCACATTCATTATTAGCTTTACTCTCAAAAAACGCACACAACAACTTTTGTCATGTTTTCCATACTGACAGAGAAAAATATAACAAAGGAAGAGAGCAAAGACTATATTGACTAAAATCTTTTGTCTGCACGATTCACAAGAGAGAGAAAAACAGTTGTGTAAATTAAATGTTCTCCAGGGGTTGATGCAGATGCAACATAGGCTCCATGTTAATTGTGGTTAACAAACTGGGAACTGGGCTTAGGAATGCAGACCCTTTCTCCTGCAGACCCTTTCACCTTCACCACAATTAATCAGTTTGTTACCACCCGCATGAATTGTGGTTAAGGTAACCAGGCGTTCCAGTTTACCGTGGTCTGAAAGCAGTATGAAGAGTGCTCCACCTCCTGGGATATAGGGAACTCTGGTTAACCTTAACCATGGAAAGTGTTGGTGACTACCAACTGTTTAACCACAATTAAAGGGAAAGATTTTGCTCTAGGGAAGGGAGAGGCTGCAGGGCAAAACATGCATTCCTAAGCCTGACTCCAAATTTTATTAATTGTGGTTAACAGGGAACCAGTGCTATGCCTGCACTGTCCCACTGGTTGTGCAATGGATGGCAGAAACTAAAGCGTTTGAGCCGAGAGGACTAAAATCCACTGGGCGTGACTACAAACCAGGTCCCTTTGCTTTAGCTCATTTCAAAACATCCTGAGCAGATTTTGAGACATCAGTAAAATGTACATGAAGGAAAATAAGGTGTGTCAGGTGGGCACTCTGAGATCATGTCTCTACTACAGTATATCTGGTATCAAAGTTTTCCATTGTGCTAAAGGTAAGAACAGTTTAACCCTGATAAAAAACCTATTTTTCCACTAAGACAGAACAATATATTTCTACAGGTTTCCAATACTTCAAATGTTGAATCTCAACACTGATTTGAGTCACTCAATGCTCTTGGTTCCAAATCCCCATTAACTCAGGATCCGTTACTGCCAACAACATGGTAACACTTAACTCTAGAGCAAGTTCAGGAATTTTTGGAAAAATTGTTCCCATCATATAATTTGTGCTTCATGCTTTGATCAATTTGCCTTTTCTTAGCAACGACCACAGAATAGAAGTTTATAATGAAACAACAGAGTTTCCCCCCATCCCACCCCCTTTATGACAGTTCCAGTACTGAGCCATTGCCCTGAACACTTTAACAATGAACTCCACCAGGCACAAGTAATACATAGCTACCAAAATGGATTACTTGGAGAATGGCAAAAAACTTAAACAACTACTGGAACTGTCATGTGACCCAGTTTGATATGCCTTCATAGGGGGAGAGAGTCAATTATAGTATCACGAGAGAGAAATAACATTTTAGGAACTACTAAAAAGTAGGGGAAAGTTTCCCATTCTAGAAATTCCTGTTGCTTCAACCAGTTATTAGACAAAGAATGAGCCAAGGGGAAGGCCATTCTTTGGACATTTGCTCCCCTCCTGAGTCCATTACCTTCACCAAGAAATTGTTAACTATCAAACTTGTCCATAAATTTTGCCGCTGAGGGTGAAACCATCCAGTTAGCATATACACTATCATTTGCATATCTTGAAAACACAGACTTAGGGCCATCGCATCTTGTGAGCGGAACGGGGCTCTCCTCAGGCCAGTTCGGGTATGACATGCCTAAAAATGAAAACAGATAATTTTTTCTGCACTGAAGAACCAAAACTTCATGTGCAGACAGTAAGGCCCTTGGCAAAACTCCCTTCAAAAACTGCAAGCCAAATTACAACATATCCCCCGTAAAAAAACAAATAGAGAACTGTGTTTCAAAGGCACTGAAGCACAAGTTGCAGTGAAGGCCAAAAAATCATGACTAAATAAATAAATAAAGTGCTCTTCTGATATATCCCAGTGCAAGCTAATACATTTGTTTCTGATAAGTCTTTGGATCTCAGGGTGTTATATTTTAATGGGAATACAGCAGCAGATTGGTTATTGCAGTGGAGTATTCCTGTGGTATGTAAAGTGCTCAAAGCAGTAATAAGCCTACACAGTCCCCAATTCTGAAAAGTTTAAACACTTAGCATGCATGTTTTAATCCTAAAAATACTCATCCCATTGAAGTCAACAGGATTCATATACATGAGCATCTTTAAAAAAAACTGAGGCCCTGGAGCAGCTTCCAAAGGGGCCACTGAATTCCATGAACATCAGATTTAACTCTAGCTCTTCCTCCTCCTCTTCCTGAATCACCTAGTTCTTAGTTTAATTTGGGGAGAAACCCAGAACCACTCTCTGCAAGGACCCCATGAAGTTTAAGACACTCACAAATAAAGCAGAATTCAAGTGTCTTTGGGAACCCGAATATAATAGCTATAGTCTAGACGTTCACAGTTCACATGCAAAGAACTTATTGACCTCAGGAAGATTAGCCTGGCATTTAGCCATCTTATTTAATTATTTTAAGAGTCTAACTATGAATTAAAGAATTGGGGCTCAGAGATGAGGCTCCAAATCAGTACCTTGATACTGACAAATAAAAAGAATGGGCAAAGGGGAAAAGTTACGTAGCTTGAATTAAAGTAATTTAAAGCATTAATGGCATGTAAGCATTTAATTATGAGACAAAAATGTAGGAGTTTTGGCAAGAACCATCTTTACTGTCTATCTCACCACCACAATATTAAAGCACATTCCTTTTAAGACACTTGCGACAACATTTAAAACATGGCTTAGATGCTCACATTTTCATGAGAAACCAAAAGCATGTGAAAACAGCAGAGGTTGCTTTCATGTGGTCCTCACCAGTTCAGCTTCCAAAGAGCTACACAGCTGCATCTGCTCTGCCTTCCTTGCATTGTAAGCTGATTCTTCCAGCCTCCCCCTTCTCTACCCCCACCCTAAATTCCATTACTTAGTAAGCAGCCATGGCTGACTGGGAACTTAAAATATACAGACAACAGTTGAGATTCAGGAATCCATTAGAATAAAAACAAGAATGGACTCTTAACAGTGAAATGTGAGGAAAATTCCAAATCTTCAAGCAGTTAAAAAAAAAAAAAAAGGCTGTTACTTAAAATGAGAGATGCCAAATATAGCGGTGCACTTTTAAGTGCTCCCAACCCCACAGATACACAAAAAGTATAGTTTTAATTGGATATTCACTCGCATATTTTTAAAACTTCCCCTGAGAGTACTTCCCTGATCTAAGATTTTTTTTTCTTTATCATACAATATATATTTTAGTAATGTTGCACGTTTTCACATCCTTTAATTTTTTTTAAAACACAGCTGCAAAAGACAGCTAAAGTAAGAGCCTAATGCAGAGTTTGACAGTGACAAATGAAAGAGGGAGAAAAAAAGATTTGCCAAGCAAATTTTGATTGGTTTCATTCAGACAAATAATACTCTAAAGGTTATTACAGAGAGTGCGAGGACAGTGCAGAGGAAAATCACTTTGGGTGTGTGTGTGTTGCTAGAATCTAGTAAATGCATGTGAAATTCTACCATAAAGTTTGTTTTCAATCCATGTGGAAGGGAGGGTTCGAGGGAGGGGAGCATTATTACAATCCACGAGGGGTGTCTCCTCTTCTGAGAGTCCATCATCGTAAAGCAATGAGTCAGAAGGTGTGGAAGCTGCAAGGTCTAAATAGTCCTAGGCAGATAAAGAGAAAGATGGTTAACAATGCAGTTCTTTGGCTCTCATTTCTACTCGCATTTTTCATCCCTCAAACTGAACAACAAAACACTCAGTGTGGATGAGATCATCAACTTCTGCTTGCTGCAAGAGTAGTATCCTTGGAGACACATTTGTTTGGAGTAACACTAGACACACTTCCGTAGACATATGCTCAACTGCTAGTCCCCAGGAGTGGTGTTCTTTGCCAGCAAGTTAACATAGTGAATCTGGCAGGCAAACTTGGAAATTCCACCCCCCCACCCCCATCATCGTGCTTCTTCCAGGATAGTAGGAGGGTACTAAGATTATCCGCACAGCATGAAAGCCTCTCTGAGCAATCCTTTATTCGACACTGAAGGCAGAATTTATTTGACACATATGATTATCTGGTACATCAGTAAAGGCCCACTGGAATCAGGAAGATTCCCCCTAGACATGCTTTACTTTCAAGTGAAGCTTCAGAAATCATCACAGCTGGAAATGCTGGGCGAGGTGATGTTGTGAAATGATTATGTTATAATCTAATACCAATTCAAGTCGAGTGCTCGCACTTATATAGCTAAAAACACAGCATGCACACATAAGGGGAATCATAGAATAGTAGGGTTGGAAGGGTCCTACAAGGCCATCGAGTCCAACCCCCAGCAGGCTTGGGGGAACCCCAAGGTTTGCAGAACTACAAGACCTATTAAGAAAAAAACAGCCCAATGAGGACTCGGCGCCCATGGAATGCCGATTTGACTGTTGAGAGGGGGGAAATTGAAAAAGAGATAGGAGGGGGAATGGAGTCACTGGAAAAGGAGGACAGAAGAAATATGATATTAAAAGGGTAGAGAGAACCATCTTATCAACTGGAGGGGTAATTTTCTGGTTCACAGTGAGAAAACGGGGGTTGGGAGGAGGAATGGAACCGAGTGGCTGGAGCACTGAGCAGAAGCACTCCACGGTGCAACATTTTGTTGCAATGCTCCTTCCCTCTATTTCCAATGTTCAAGCTGCAAGTGCTGCTGGTTATGTAGTCAAAACAGCATTGCCCATACACAGAGGGTGGTATCCGTGGGTTTGACAAAACCACAAGATTTGTATAAGTACAAGAAATCTTCAGAAAAAAACTAAAGGGTGTGTGTGACAGAAAACACAGGGGTGGGTGGGGTGGAGCAGCTGGAATCCTGAGCAAGGAGCATTCCACACTGCAACATTTTGTTGCAGATCTTATTTATAGAATGCTACTAGTTATTCCTTAGACTAGGCCTCAGTGGATGCATTTTGCTAAAGTGGTATGCTAAGTTTTCTTTCTGGGAGTTTCTGGAGATGTCAGGGAAGGATTGTTCCCTTCATGCCCTGCTTGTAAGCTTCCCAGAGGCACCCAACTAGCTATGTTGGAACTGAAGTGCTTGACTAGACAGATGTTTGGTCTGATCCAGCAACGATGATCTTATCAGAAACCGGGTGCTTCCAGACAACCCTGCCTCATTCACAGAATTTTACAGGAGGTCCAGATGTCCAATGGGAACCCTCCAAAGCTTTCTCACCACTTTTTCCTTACCAGAGAAAATCCACTGAGGAGGAGGAAATGAAATAGCTGCACAATAGCACTAGGAGCCTTCCATCTGGAAGAATCCACCATCTACCTGATTTACCATATTTTGGGGATAAGAAGGCATTTCCTCCCACTGAGAAAAAATAAATTACTTGTGAATGACCCAAGAGTGGAATTTCTTGCACTGTGAAGCTTAGCTTTTTTAATCATTTGGACTTTTAAAAATTCAGTTATTCCTTGTCTAGGCATCCAGTCATCTGTTCATAGCACACCATAGGCCTTTATAGAGGAACACCTAGTGAATGTGTATTTGTAACTAAACTGCTGTGGGAGATCAAGCGTGTTTCTCTCATTAGCATATTAACTGCAGGGGAACCACATTTACCCAGTAATCAGATGGCCATTTATTATTGCAGCGTGTGAGGAACCAGACTCCTATTGGCCCTGATAGCTAAAGTTTGGTCAGCTAGACATTCTACCTCTATTTTAAAAAGCTCAAACTCCCATTTTTGAGAGTCAGCAGTCTGTTTTATGGCTATCTGCGTGTGTCATACACAACAAGGGGCCTGTCACATGTTTTTCCCTGACCAGGCCATTCCAGGAAATGTTTATATATTGCATGTCTATCTGCCTTCATGTTTTCTCCATGTAAGCAAGTACTTATTTGTATAAGTTTTCTTGACTGAATGTTCTCAAGCCCTCCCTCTCAGCATCTTGTACAGTATTGACTCGTCTACTCTATAAGGGGAGGGGAAAGATAGCAACCCTTTGACAATCCTGGAAGGTTCAGATTTTTTAAAAAGTGGTCCTGAGTGTCTCTCGCATTTGGTGCCATTGTTGGATGCTTGGGTGAAACACAAGTGGGTCTACCTAAACCTGTTCAAAATGGGTGCGGGTGACCTAGCAAGCATGTGGTCAATTTGGGATGATTTCGAATGACTTAAAAAGGACTCTTAGGCAGCAATCCTATACCCACTTACCTGGGAAAAAGCCTCATTTAAATTAATCAGACTTACGTCTGTATAGACTTGCAATGTTAGAAAACCAGATGACTAAGCTTGTCTGTACTTAGCCCTTTATACCATCACCTCTGACAAAGAAAGTTTGCTTTTCACCAGACTTAAGAGTTGCCTCCTTTTCTTTTATCCTTGAATACCAAGTAATTCTGATTCCCTATGAATAAAGTGTTTAATGGAACTGTATATTTTATGAATGCTGTAAGCTGCTTTGGGGATTCCAGTCAAAACCCAGAATACAAATCTAAGAAATTATTTAATAAATAAATCGCAATCTGGTTTATTGCATTAATCTGCCTCTAGAATTTGGCACTCTAGCCTATACGTACTTAAAAGCTATGCTGTTTTAAATTTACTGAGAAACAGATATTTCAGTTTTATATGATTAAGTGCACAATCCTATGCATGTTTAGACAGAAAAAAGTCCTGTAACTCCCAGCATGCACCAGCCAGCATGCTAGGAATTGTAGGACTTTCCTGTCTCTAAACATGCATAGGATTGCGCCCTAGATGAATAAACTTGAGACATTCCCAAATGCCTAGAGGGCTAAAGGAAAACACTTTGGGGTGATGGTAAGCAATAAGTACCATGAGTGTGTGTGTGTGTGTGTTTTTATTTGAGGGTACAAGTTGAGGAAGTTAGTAAAACTCCCACACAGGTTGTGCACAAGCAAATGCAGTTTTCCAATTCTCCTCCATCTACTCTTCAATGAGGAAGGGATGTGGGGCAGAGGAAGAATGGGCTCTCTTTCTCCTTGGCCAAATTCCAAGCCTCTAATACAGCAGCTATGGCTTGAAACCTGTTGCTCCTGGCAGCTGCTCTGTTTTTCCCTGGGCTATCAATGATCCAAAGCCTGCCCATATCAACTTCTGATAGGGGACAGGGATCACAGAGGCTTGAAAAGAACTGAAGCTGATTGTGAGCAGCAGCTGCCAGGAGAAACAGCTTTTGAAGGCACAGAATTATTTTGAGGGGCCGCAGGAGAGGTCCTGAATGCAGCCCCAAAACTTAACAGGTTGTGCAAGTGAAACTATCCCTCTTAAAAAAAACAAATGCTCTGGAAAGTTTGGAAATCTGAACACTGGGGAGTAAACCTGTTAAAGATGCTTTGAGTATGAAGAATCCTTCCTCTTTACTGGAGTTAGATCTTTAAGCTACCCATTTCATTTCCTTCCTTCTTTCTAGGACTAGTCAAGAAAACTTTTTAAAAACACTACTTCCTTTATTAACAGCTTAGTCCTGTTTCACTTTCACACATTGAACAGTGCTGAACCTGGCTTTGTCACAGAGTATTCATTCAAGGAGGAGATGCATTCATTTTCAAACACCTGTTTGTTGCAGTCACATTTTACATTTTTATGTATACAGTGAAAGAACTTAAATTGTGTGAAAAGGCCCTTACGCCTGTTTGTTTTTATACTTTTGTCCCCTTTTACGTAAATAATACTACCAGTTCACTGTAATCAGACACCTCAAAAAAGCATTGTGTGGTATGCGCTGGTATTCCTTTTCAGGTGTTTTCTTAAACTAAGGGCTCCTTCACACTGGGCTTTTATCTTGCGATTGAGATTGACCCTTCACAGAACTTTGCGGGCTCTTTACATGAGGCAGTGATCATCCCAGGCATCTCCTGCACTAAATGCCCTTTGTTCTGTTTTTAAATAGATCGCAGATAATGAGCTACCAAATTACCCTGTTGTGTTCCACTTCAGTTTCCTCCACAAAGCAGCAAAAAGAGGAGCGAGATCAATGAAAGATAATGGAAGACTCAGCTACCGGGGAGAAGGAGGGGGGAATGGGAGGGGGGAATGGGTGGGGGGAAAGGAAGCACATGAAAAAGGGAGTCATTAATTTGATCCTGCATTTAAAACGGAAGCAGAAAGCCCTATTTTAAATGCAGGATTTTAGGCTGGTGTAGGGATGCCCTAAATATCCCCTCCTCTTTATTAGGTACATCTTCCTTTCTTCTGATCTCCCAAATACTCCTTTGGACTTCTTGCCCATGCTCATTCTTTTTCAAATATGGATGGTGGAAAATGGATACAGTGTCTTAAATAAAATCTTGCCAATTACTTGCACACAACAGCTTGAATAGGAAAATCTTCCCAGCTAGCTTTCATGAACTCAAAAGGCACTTACCCTACTCTTTACCATCATTTTCTCTAACTCTTTACTGATTTCAGCAAATGTTGGCCTCTTATCTGGCTCCTGTTTCCAGCAGCGAAGCATCAGATTGTACCTGCAAGAAAAAACACAAGATACACTGTGTATTAATCAGGGTCTGATTCTTCCTCTTCAGCTGAATGTTCTCTAATAAGGGGCATGATCTAGTAGGGTGGTCACTTTGGCATCTCCAAAAAAGAGGAAAGCCATCATAAAAAAGGACAAAAGACAACACAGATTGCATATGCTACTTTATACGCACATTTAGAAATAATTAATTTAAGTAGAAATACAATGCATCTCACCATAGTGGAGAAGACTATGACCAGGTAACCTGTATGTGTGCTCAGCCTGCTCTCCAGGCACTAAGTACTGATGGGAAACCTCAAGGCCCCTGCTCTTACTTCTTATGACTCTTTATCATTAAACTGAACTGGACAGGCCTTCAAACAGAGGACACCTTCAAACAGAGGACTGTCCTCTGTAAAGCAGGACACATGGCCACCCTCACTGGGCCTGCAGGTGAAGCACAGGCCACAGAGGCTTTTACAAGCACAATGGGCCCAGGGTTTAGCGGTGGCAACAGCAACATACATACACTAAATCCTTGGCCAGTCTAAATAGGCTGCTTTTTCTCAGATCATGTGGAGAATCCAGCAACAAAGAAGTGACATGAAGGGGATGGGAGAAGGTTCTACTGGGGAAGTGTTGTGTCAGAGGGGCAGCACAGGAACATCATGGGTCCTGCAACCACACACTAATTACTTGAGCTAGGAGAACCAGGGCAGCCCCTTTATGCTCCTTCCCAGTTCTTGGGACACAACCTCATAAATATAAGCAGCTTGGTAAAAGCTGAATCCTTTCCCACTTGCCTCAGTTAGAATACTTTCTCTGCCATGGGGGCCACTGTGCACCCCCCCCCTGCTCTTTCTGACCCCAGTGAATATGGGCTGAATTGTGTCCAAAGAATTTAACAATTTATGTGAACATTAGCTGCCCCTCCCCCCACAAAACACCCTCCCATCAGAATCCTGTTGTTATGTTTCCTTCAGTATTTCTCTGCTGTGCAAATAGTTAATTCATGTTTGCAAGTTGACATTCTGCAAGCTGCTGCCTTTTATCTCCAATGTTGGTTTTAATGTCTTAGTTTTCGTAAGTTGTTTTTTAATTTGTATTTTGTTATTATACTGTTGTTTTCACTATGCAGTCCTGGGAAAGGGGTGGTGGTGGTTGTTTTGGAAAGGTGGAACATAAATCTTTAGCATAAATAGATAAATACACAATTAAATAATTGTACTCTGATCTTCTGGTCTTCTGATCAAATTATATCCAAGGCAGTTCTGAATCCACATAGAAACACATGCCTGCATATATGTGGATCCGTTTGCAGAACTAAAGGCGCGTGGGAAACAGTTCTATCTTTGTAACCATTCATACAGTACAGCCACAAGCCTATACACAGGATTGAGGTTGTGGATTGTGATTGCTTGACACCAGGGGAGGCATTTCACCTCATGTGCAAGCTGTCTTAGTAGGTCCGTTCTGTCTGTCGGCAGTTAGGTGTGGGCCCAAGTGGAGTTGAGGAATGCCCTATAAACTGCTGTGTTCGAGAAAGGATTAGGCAGGACCTCTCCTTGTTGACCTGTAGGTCGAAGGATTCCAAAAATGACAGGGCTACAGTGACATTGGGCTTGAGATGGTGGGATGAGGGAGGTACAAAGAGCCAGTCATCTATATGTGGGAAGGTGATGATTCCTTGTAGTCTCAGGTATGCTGCCACTGCCACCATACATTTTGTAAAGATCCTCGGTGCTGTGGCCAGACTGAATGGGAGAACTTTGAACTCGAAGAGTTTGTTGTGCAGGGCAAACCTAAGAAAACGATGTAAGGCATGGTGAACAGAAATGTGAAGACCTAGTAAGGGAAGGATGGAGGAGAGGGTAGTCATTTGAAGCTTCCTCGGGAGGATGTAGCAACCGATGTCCTCCTGAAGGTCAAAAATAGGCTGAAGATTTCAGTCCTTCTTGGGGACTGAAGTATCTGGAGAAGAAACCAGTGAGCTTTTGAGTGGGAATTATTTTCTTCTAAAGTACACTTGCCTAAAAGCGTGGCAATTTCTTTTCTGAGAACTGGAGTAGGCCAAGTGGAACAGAAGACTCTTGTGGAAGGGGTGTCTCTGAACTTGATGGAGTAACCCCGTGCAATAATGGAAAGTTCCCACGTATCAGTGGTGATGGATTCCCAAGCAGCTAGGAAAGGCCCGAGTCTGTTTGGGCGTGAGAGGGTCAGTGATCAGGACCCTCTGTAATAGTCAGAGATTACATTTGGATTGATCAGGGTGTTTGTCCTGTGTAGATTGGCAGTGCTTGCCCTAGAAGGATCGCCTCGATTGAAAGGAAGTATACGAACCTGGTTTAGAGGGTCTGTTTGAAGCTGAATCAGGTTGGCATCGAACTGATCATTGGTGTTGCCAGTATGCACATGGATAATTTGTGGAGGTCAAAGAGGAATGGGATCCCATTCCCATCTTTCATGCTGATGTCTTCACCGTATAGACATGGTCCATCTGTGGACACACTGAAGAGGCCTTCTCGTTGAATGGAAGGTCCTCCATTCTTGATCTAGCTTCCTGGTGAAGCCCTGCTATACAAAGACAGGCATGGTGTCATAATGATATTGCAGCTGCCATAGCTTTGGAGCCACAGTCAGCAATATGGCAAGCTGTGTTGATCTGTTGGCTGGCAAGCCTATGAGCTTTGGTCTGAAAAATCATTGCCCGGTTTTTCACGTCTTCTGGGAGGTGATCAAAGAAGTTTGCCACTTTCTCCCACAGAAACTGCTGGTGGGCTGTCATGCAAGCCTTGTAGTTGGCTACTCAAAGCAAGAGCTGCAGCAGAGTAGATTCTATGCCCAACTGAGTCTAATTTTCTCCCCTCTGAGTCAACTGGAGCAGAGTGAGATTTTTGTTTAGAATTAGGATGCTTCCACAATTATGGAGTTATGAAGTGTTTAAAGAGGAAATAGCAGTCTTCTTCTTGAACCCTATATAGGCTTTCCTAGACATAGCAAAGACTGTAAAAGGTTTTGACCATGACTGCTTAATGACATGCAAGCGTACTGGTAGCATGGGAATAGTTACTGGGGAAGTTAAGTCTGATTATGACCTGTTAAAAAACAGGTCCATGACTGGGACTGGTGGAGCGTTTATCTCCAGTCTTAAGGATTTTGCTATTAACAATATCTGTTCTGGATATGGCCTGATGTCATCTGATGGAGAGAGGGGTATTGATTTTCCACAGGAGGATTTGGTGAGGAAGTTGAAGCCTTATCAATCTTCTCAAACTGGGGAGAGGTAACAAGCGGGGAACCGCAAGGCTCAGTCCTGGGCCCAGTGCTCTTCAACATTTTTATTAATGACTTGGATGAGGAGGTGCAGGGAATGCTTATCAAATTTGCAGTTGACACAAAATTGGGAGGGATAACTAATACCCTGGAAGACAGAAACAGAATTCAAAGTGATCTTGATAGGCTGGAGTGCCAGGCAGAAAACAACAGAATGAAAGGTAATAGGGATAAATGCCAAGTTCTGCACCTAGGAAAAAGAAACCAAATGCACAGTTACAAGATGGGGGATACTTGGCTCAACAATACTACAAGCAAGAAGGATCTTGGGATGGTTGCAGATCACAAATTGAATATGAGACAACAATGTGATGTGGGTGCAAGAAAGACAAATGCTACTTTGGGCTGCACTAATAGAAGTTTAGCTTCCAAATCATGTGAAGTACTTGTTCCCCTCTACTCAGCACTGGTTAGGCCTCATCTGGGGTACTGTGTCTAGTTCAGGGCACCACACTTTAAGAAGGATGCAGACAAATTGGAGAGGGTTCAGAGGAGGGCGACAAAGATGATCAGGGGACTGGAAACAAAGCCCTATGAGGAGCGACTGAAAGAACTGGGCATGTTTAGCCTTGAGAAGACCGAGGGGAGATATGATAGGGCTACTCAAGTACTTGAAAGGGTGTCACAGAGAGGAAAGACACAGAATAATGGGCTCAAGTTACAGGAAGCCAGATTCCGGCTGAACATCAGGAAAAACTTCCTGACTGTTAGAGCAATACAACAATGGAACCAATTACCTAGGGAGGTGGTGGGCTCTCCCACGCTAGAGGCATTGAAGACAAGGCTGGACAGCCATCTGTCATAGATGTTTTGAGCTGGGGTGTGTTTCCATGCTATTGGCTTCCCTTTGTTTGCAACTTTGTTGCGATGTTTCCCCAATCACATCTTCTCCTTTTCCTGTTTCCACAGCACTTAAAGACCCAGCTTATCATTGCTGTAGCCTGGGGCTTTGTGCTGTTTCCACTGAGCTCTAATTGAATTATTTTCTTGATGGCCGGGTGGAGTCTGAGTGGAGTCTGGGTTGGGTCTGATTAACTCATCAGTGTTCCTGCCTTCTCGGCTGTATTTTCAGGACAACAGAAGGAGAAACTAATGGAGGAGTACCGGATTTTTAAAAAGGAATCAGCTTTGCTGTGAAGAGAAGCTCCCCTCCTTTCTCCTTTCCCCTGAAAGTCCAGATGCACCTGCATTTCAGGAGCAAGCCTCACTGAGCACAATGGGAGTTACTTCTGAATAGATACACATATGCTTGTGCTGGGAAAGTGACGGGGGGAGAGAACACAAAGATGGAAACCAGCCCCCATTTTAACTCGCAGGACCTCACTGACCACAATGGGAGTTACTTCTGAGGAGACACTAATGGGTTTGTTGTGGGAAAGACAGCAGTAAACGCAAAGACAGAAACCAGCCCCCATTTTAACCTGCAGGATCTCTATAACGAAGCTATGAAGTACTTACTTCCTAAGGCAATGAATTGGAGCCTCGAGATCACACTTAATCGCACTTAAGAAACTGGGCTTTAAAATGTGCCATTTCAAATCTCTGCAAGTTCTGATGTGGGCATTCAAAGGCAAGCCTCATCGACCACAATGGGAGTTACTTCTGAGGAGACACTAATGGGTTTGTTGTGGGAAAGGGAATGAAACCAGCCCCCATTTTAATGCACAGGATCTCTATATGGAAGCTGTGAAGGAGTTATGTCCTAAGGCAATGGACCAGAGCCTCAAGATCACGCTTAATTGCATTTCAGGAATTGAGGGCTTTGATATGTGTCGCGTCAATTGAAGGGCTTCTCTGTTATTTCTGTTATTGAGAGGGCAAACCTCACTCAGCGCAATGGGAGAAAACACCCCTTGACTGAGGTAATGGGCTGTGTTCCGATGCTTATTTTCAATGATGTTTTAAAAGTTGGTCCCTTAGCATCCTGCTCCAAAACAGTGATGAAACTTCTGGAAAACAGGGAGGGAAAGGGTTGGGTCACTGAGGTCAGAGTGACACACCCACAAAGGCCGGTCTACACGCCCCATGGGCAGGACAATGATACCGAACCTAGTGCAGTTGTGGAAACAGGTCAGTAATGGAGCCGAAGTTTAGCTGGAAAAGTCAGACTATAAGCAGTCTCAGAAGAAGCGGTTTTTCTTCATTAAAATGTGTGGCTGGTGCTGAATCGCCAAGACGTCATGGAAACACAGAGACCTCACCATGCAGCCCGGTTGGAGTAAATTGCTGATGGAAACACAGCCTTGGATTCCTGCATTGAGCCGGGGGTTGGACTCGATGGTCTTATAGGCCCCTTCCAACCCTACTATTCTATGATTCTATGAGAGAAAGGAGAGAAGACTCTGCTCTGTGTCTGAGGAGGCGACAACAAAACAATTTTTGTACTACAATAGCCATAAGGTGGAGAGTATTTCAAATGCTGCTAATTGCTGTGGTGGACAAAAAGGAACTGAGAGGCAGGCTGGAGCCACACCCAGAGCATGCACAGAAGCGATGGCCAGAACTCCCACCTAAATGCTGTTCAGCTCTACAATGTTCCGAATGACTGTTCTGTGGAGGCACATAACCCATATATATGAGTCACAAACTATAAAGAAGAATGTGACTAGGGTAAAGCCCCCCCCCTTCCCTGAAAGGCCAGAATTGCCCACCCTGTCATGGGTGTGTGGAAACTGAGGGCATCTCATTGTTCCAAGGCAAAAGTTTGCAGAAAAGCTCAACCGCTGTTTTGGGTTGCCTACTGGGTGTATTATCCAGTTTCCTAAAATGCATCCATTGTGTTTCACCTAGCTTCAGTTCATATCCTTGACCTATTTATACGTCTGTTTTATGCCTGCGCTCATTGCTTCACAATTCATTATTGATTATGATGGCCAGGTGTGACATCTTTGTTTTTAAATGCTTTAAAGCTAGCCCACCCCCTTCCTTAAGCTGAGGACAAGTATTTCTTCCCAAATGACTAGTGCTCACACATGGCTAGCCACTAGCACTACTGCTGCTACAGGGTAAGACGTCCTATCTGGCAAAGACCTAAGACGGAGCAGCCGATCATAATACATCATGGCTATAATCGACTAATGGAATCTTTTGGATCAGCAGTGCCTGCAATTTGGCATTACTTACATTTCCTCACTGCAGTTTTCTGGCTTCTCCATTCTATAGCCTGTTTTTAAGAGGTTAAATAGTCTCTCAGGAGCAATACCTGGATAGGGGTTACCTCCCAGGGTGACTATCTCCCACAGCAGAACTCCAAAGGACCACCTGAGGAGAAAAGAAAACAACATTTACTAAAAGCATTAGGAGATAAAGGGTTTGCATCTCCATACTGCACATGCACTAGTGAAATTTCTAAAATTTGACAGAACTGTCTGTATACACTGATACAAAAGTAAACGGTTAAAAATAGATTTGAAAATGAAATTAGAATTTCAGGGCTCAAAAATCAAAGGCGAAGGAGCAGCAGTCAGATAAGATTACAAAATGTGGGTTCACACTGAAAAACCTGTGACTTTTATTGTAATTCTGCAGAGCTGCACATTGATATTGCAAATTGAACCTTTACAAAATATTTCTCTAATAAACCAGGATTAATAATCAGTCACAAGAGTACAATCCAGAGAAGGTTAGGCACAGCTATCCCCTGAAATCAGTGGCACTGAAGTGATTTAGCTATGTATTGCCCCAACGAGCTGTCTGGGATTTAAGGTGTGTCTAATGATTGCGGCCTACATGGCAGGGACTGATTCATCAATCTTTGGCTTTGCATTTGCAAGCTGTGTTTAACTCCTTGGGATTCCTCTGAAAACCACACTTGGAAACTTTTTGGCAACTGTAACCTTTTTCTCTGTTGCAGCATTCATTCTGCTTCACAATTATTGAAAAATTACTTCAGCAAGAAACTTGACTACAAAAAATAGTTGCATATAGGCAAACTGAACTGCTTGTTCCATTTGGTCATGCAATGGTTTTTGAAGTTCTTTTGCTGTCCTTAACAGACCATTATTAGTGTAGAATGAAAATGTCTGCAACTTCCTTCATGAGGCCTGGGTTCATTCATAAAACCTTTCATACTGTGTTAGAAGTCCATCTGTTCTCCCTTCATGCCATTTATTTGAGTTAATGTCTCCTCCACGCAGCGTTAGCATTCTCTCTATGATTATGCCAAACAGGGTTTGCAGTGATTTCGATTTCATTTCTAAGGACCTCCCTTGTTTATGTAAAAACATTTATATTTATTTATTGTATTTTATCCACCACATTTTATCCTCACAACTCTTTGAGCTAAGTTAAGCTCAGAGATAGTGACTAGCCCCAGTTCACCCAGTGAATGATATGGCACAGCAGTGATTTGAATCTAGGTCTCTTTAGCCAAGTCTGACACTCTCCCTATTGGCTCTCAGTTGTAATTTTCCTTAAAAAGGATGATGACGACATTAGCACTGCTCAGTTTTTAATACACATTCAGCTGTTTCTTGAATTTATAACTTGTAGGCACTATTCAACATAACATTTCCCTACACTTCCTACTGAAATGAATGGGACCTGTGGAAGAACACTGCAGTCCCTTATGTATGAAAACACATTTGATATTCCTTAGAGGGGGCATCCCCTTCATGGATCACTGCCTTGTTGTGGCGAAGGGGCTTGCGTAACTCAGTGAAGCCATAAGCTATGCCATGCAGGGCCACCCAAGATGGACAGGTCATGGCGGAGAGTTCTGACAAAATGTGGTCCACTGGAGAAGGAAATGGCAACCCACTCCAGGATTCCTGCCAAGAAAACCCCATGGAACGTATCACAAGGCTAAAAGATATGACGCCGAAAGATGACCCCCTCAGGTCAGAAGGTGTCCAATCTACTACTGAGGAAGAGCAGAGGGTATTTCCAAGTAGTGCCAGAAAGAGTGAAGCAGCTGGGCCAAAGCCGAAAGGACACTCAGCTGCGGATGTGTCTGGTGGTGAAAAGAAAGTCTGATGCTGTAAAGAACAATATTGTTTAGGAACCTGGAATGTCAGATCAATGAATCAAGGTAAGCTGGAGGTGTTCAAACATGAGATGGCAAGACTGAACATGGATATCTTGGGAATCAGCAACTAAAATGGACAAGCATGGGCGAATTTAATTCAGGTGACCATTATATCTACTACTGTGGGCAAGAATCCCTTAGAAGAAATGGAGTAGCACTCATAGTCAACAAAAGGGTGGGAAAAGCAGTACTGGGGTACAATCTCAAAAATGATAGAATGATCTCAGTACAAATCCAAGGCAAACCATTCAACATCACAGTAATTCAAGTCTATGCCCCAACTACTGATGCTGAAGAAGCTGAGGTTGATCGGTTCTATGAAGACCTACAAAACCTTCTAGAACTAACACCAAAAAAAGATGTCCTCTTCATCATAGGGGATTGGAATGCTAAAGCAGGAAGTCAAGAAATCACCGGGATAACAGGCAAGCATGGCCCTGGTGTACAAAATGAAGCAGGACAAAGGCTAATAGAGTTTTGCCAAGAGAACATGCTGATCATAGCAAACACTCTTTTCCAACAGCACAAGAGGCGACTCCACACATGGACATCACCAGATGGTCAATATCGAAATCAGATTGATTATGTACTTTGCAGCCAAAGATGGAGAAGCTCTATACAGTCAGTCAAAACAAGACCTGGAGCTGACTGTGGCTCAGATCATGAGCTTCTTGTTGCAAAATTTTGGCTTAAATTGAAGAACGTAGGGAAAACCACTAAACCATTCAGGTATGACCTAAATCACATCCCTGATGAATATACAGTGGAGGTGAGGAATAGATTTAAGGGATTAGACCTGATAGACAGAGTGCCTGAGGAACTATGGACGGAGGTCCATAACATTGTTCAGGAGGCAGCAACGAAATCCATCCCAAAGAAAAAGAAATGCAAGAAAGCAAAGTGGCTGCCTGATGAGGCTTTACAAGTAGCTGAAGAAAGAAGGGAAGCAAAAAGCAAGGGAGAAAGGGGAAGATATATCCAAATGAATGCAGAGTTCCAGAGAATAGCAAGGAGAGACAAGAAGGCCTTCTTAAATGAACAATGCAAAGAAATCGGAGAAAACAACAGAATGGGAAAGACTAGAGATCTCTTCAAGAAAATCGCAGATATCAAGGGAACGTTTTGTGCAAAGACGGGCATGATAAAAGACAAAGGCGGGGACCTAACAGAAGCAGATGAGATTAAGAAGAGGTGGAAAGAATACACAGAAGAACTATACAGGAAAGATCTGAATGTCCTGATAGCCATGATAGTGCGCTCACTGAACTTGAGCCGGACATCCTCGAGAGTGAAGTCAAGTGGGCCTTAGGAAGCATTACTAACAACAAAGCTAGCGGAGATGACCGTATTCCAGCTGAGCTATTTAAGATCCTAAAAGATGATGCTGTTAAAGTGCTGCACTCAACATGCCAACACATTTGGAACACTCAACAATGGCCACAAGACTGGAAAAGGTCAGTTTACATTCCAATTCTAAAGAAGGGCAACGCCAAAGAGTGTTCAAACTACAGCACAATTGTGCTCATTTCACATGCCAGCAAGGTTATGCTCAAAATTCTACAAGCTAGGCTTCAGCAGTATGTGAACCGAGAACTACCGGAAGTACAAGCGGGGTTTCAAAGAGGCAGAGGAACTAGAGATCAAATCGCCAACATTCACTGGATCATGGAGAAAGCAAGAGAATTCCAGAAAAACATCAATTTCTGCTTCACTGACTACGCTAAAGCCTTTGATTGTGTGGATCACAACAAACTGTGGCAAATGCTTAAAGAGATGGGAGTACCAGACCACCTTACCTGTCTCCTGAGAAACCTGTACGAGGGTCAAGAAGCAACAGTAAGAACCGGACATGGAACAACTGATTGGTTCAAATTTGGGAAAGGAGTACGACAAGGCTGTATATTGTCGCCCTGCTTATTTAACTTATATGCAGAGTATATCATGAGAAACGCCAGGTTGGATGAATCACAGGTCAGAATTAAGATTGCCGGGAGA
This sequence comes from Heloderma suspectum, assembly GCF_057233095.1. NCBI lineage: Eukaryota > Metazoa > Chordata > Lepidosauria > Squamata > Helodermatidae > Heloderma > Heloderma suspectum. The sequence continues at coordinate 195,837,091 of NC_139460.1, read as the reverse complement.
ATTATCAACAACCTCAGATATGCAGATGACACCACCCTAATGGCAGAAAGCGAAGAGGATCTAAAGAGCTTCTTGTTGAGGGTGAAAGTGGAGAGTGCAAAAGCTGGTTTGAAACTCAACATTAAAAAAACGAAGATCATGGCATCTGGCCCCATCACTTCCTGGCATATAGAAGGGGAAGAAATGGAAGCAGTGATAGATTTTACTTTCTTGGGCTCCAAGATCACCGCAGACGGTGACTGTAGCCATGAAATTAAAAGACACCTGCTCCTTGGGAGGAAAGCTATGGCAAACCTAGACAGCATAGTAAGAAGCAGAGACATCGCCTTGCCGACAAAGGTTCGTATAATCAAAGCTATAGTTTTCCCAGTAGCAACATATGGCTGTGAGAGCTGGACTATAAGGAAGGCTGAGCGCCGAAGAATCGATGCTTTCGAACTGTGGTGCTGGAGAAGACTCTTGCAAGTCCCCTGGACTGCAAGGAGGTCAAATCAGTCAATCCTAAAGGAAATCAACCCTGACTGCTCATTGGAAGGACAGACACTGAAGCTGAAGCTCAAATATTTTGGCCACCTAATGAGAAGAGAAAACTCCCTGGAAAAGACCCTGATGCTGGGAAAGATTGAAGGCAAAAGGAGAAGGGGACAGCAGAGGATGAGATGGCTAGATAGTATCACCGATGCAATGAATATGGACTTGAGCACACTCCGGGAGAGAGCACAGGACAGGAAGGCCTGGCGTGCTATGGTCCATGGGGTCACAAAGAGTTGGACAGGACTGAACGACTGAACAACAGAGGGGGCATAGCACTGTAATATCCCATATATCCATTTTCAATGGGGTTTGCTTGAAGTTTTCAGATGGATTTTGCCTTATGTCTTTTAATGTAATGCATTTGTACTTCGTTAATCCTGAAAAAACCCTACCAAGCAATGGGTGGTTCTAGGCACTGTAGTACGTTTACAAATCAGTAAATTACCCTTGAGAACAAATGCATACAAGGAGACTGTTGGCCTGCTCTGCAGGGTTGTAGGCCCAGCATTGTAAAAAGCAAATGTGCTTTTCGAGCCAGATTAAGACACACAGCAATGTGCAAATGTCTATAGAAAACAAAACTCAGTGTAAATAAAGTTTCTGGGGAAGGGGGATGGGAAGACAGAGAGGAAAACGATGATATTTTTGTTTTTTGTTTTTGATATTTTAAAATGAATATCAACACATTAATAAAAACTAGTGAAATACCTTCCAAGTAGTGGGAATGTATATGGGAATGAGGCCATAAAATATCGGCTGTAGCTGAACAGGTGGGTGAGTACTGACTCTTTCTTACCTTTGACTGCCACATGCATTCTGGATCCTTCGGTTCCTGGATGGTTAAGCATAGCAGTATCTGCCACCTGACTGCTAGGCATTCTGACAGAACTGAGATTAAAGTGGGGACTGGAGTAATGGCTGCGGATGTCCCAGAGGTACTGTTGGTGGGTATTATTCCCCTGTGCAGTTACAAGAGGTTAGGGGCACTGGAGATTCTTTTTCTCAGGTGGAAAGTGACAAGTTCCCAAAGAACAGTAAATTACCTTCCCCTCCCTCCCAGCTTTCCAACAGTACCTTTCTTGCTCATGCTGGCAAGGAAAAAGAAAGGCAGACTCACAGTGAGGTGAGACCTATATAATAATTGAATATGCTACTGTATGTATTGGTTATCTTATTTTTTTATTTTTTATTTATTACATTACTGCTCTCTCCTTATCTTCTGTACTATAGTTAGACATATAATCAATACACGGCACATTCAATTTTCCAATATGTACAGGACAAACATTTCCTATACTCTTTTAGGGTGTCACAGTACCTGAAAAGAGACATAGTAACAGATAGGACAAGACAAGAGCCTGTGTGGTATGGTGGTTAGAGTCTTGGACTGGGACTCGGGAGATCTGGGTTTTAGTCCCCATTTGGCCATGAAGCTCACTGGGTGACTTTGGGCTAGTCGCAGACTCTCATCCTAACCTACTTCACGGTGTTGTTGTGAGGATAAAATGGAGAGGAGAAGGATCGTGTAAGCCTTTGGGTTCCTTGGGGGAAAAAAGGTGGGATTTAAATATAAGAATAAATAAGGTAAATATAAGGGAGGATGCTTGGACAGAAACGTAGCTCTATCATGTGTGCCTCAGGGTGCTTCTGCCAGACAACTAAAAGCTGCCTTGGTGGAACAGACCAAAGGTTTATTCAGTCCGGCATTCTGTTTCCAAAAGCAGCCAAATGCCTCTGGAAGCTCTCATTCAGAGGATGAAGGAGATGGGCTTCCCCCCATGGTTTGTCCCCAGTACCTGGTGTTCCGAGACAATCTACCCCTATATTTGGGGGCTCTACAGAGGCCCACAAAGAGATGAGTAAGTTCAGGTGACCGATGAGCAGAGGTGTTTAGCACTAAAGGAATGTTTGGTTACAACCATTCTAAATAACTGACTGGTACTCATTACCACATCACTGCTAATCCGCTGCTTGGTGCTAATCATGCCAAGAGACATGGATTAAACCACCTGTTGCTCAAAGTATGCCTCCAAATGAATACACATTAAATAACCAGGCTAGACTGAATTTGTTAAGTTTCTTTCATCATTTTGTGGAATGCTTTTTCTGTTACAGTTCAAGCCAGCTATTTCCCAATGTAATGTAGTTACTTCCTGCTCCACTTACTGGAAGATGAGCAAGAAGCTTGCTGTAGAGTTTTTTCACGCACTGCCCAGGACCCAGCACAGTCCTTCAAGATGCTCCCCCACCTACCCTCTGAGGATTCCCCCCTCCCCCACATTCTGATGACTTAATTTCATACTAAAGAACCCAAAATTTATAACAGAATGGCCATTTTCCTTAGCACTTAGTTACAGACTGTTACTGAGGCAAGAAAGTAAAACGTGAGTTCTGGTAAAAGGAAAATTGATAAACTCAGTGATTTCTGAAGGATGAACACTACAATGCCCAGATACTGTTCAGGAAAGTCTTTGCCTTTAGCTGCTCAAAGGAGAGAATATGATAAGAGGCAGCTTCTTCCACCACAGCTATTCTAAGATGGAAAAACTGAAACTTCCCAAATCCTCCATTCTTTGCAAATACTAAAAGCAGAAGGGTATCAGATGCATATGGAATCTGAAAGCCTAGCGAGCTGGGCTTACCCATCGTTCCAATCAGCATTGTGGGTAGCTGGCTGTCAGAGACAGTACACCACAACAGGCTAATGAGGGGTGTCCTGAAGTCAACAGATGCAACTACTATCTGACAAAATTTTAAGGATTATGCTGTGGCAGCAGTGAATAAAGGTTTCTCTCTGGCCACCCTTTCATCACTAGAGCACTGTAAGACCTTGGTCAAACTCTGAGAATTGCTGCAGCCAAAGGTGTCTAAAATTGATTCAAAGAGGATCAGAGAGCCAAAGGCAAAGGACATGGTCAAAGGCAGGCTGGTGGTCACGTCTGAAGTAAGGGAGTCTAGTATGGTTACTCAAGGAGGTGAGTTGCTCAGACTGATAAGCTAACTTGGATGTGAGTGCTTTAGAGAGCCTGGTGTATCCCCAATGGCCTATGACAGGGGTAGGCAACCCAGTGCCCTCCAGCTGTTTTGGACTACAACTCCCACCAGCCCCTAAGAAATTATGGGAGTTGTAGTCCAAAATATCTAGAGGGCTCCATGTTACTTACCCCTGCTCTATGAGATCAGCTGACAGTATTCAGGCTGGAAGTGTAGCCTAGAGGGCACCCTTAATCTATATAGCCTAATCTGCATCGTTTGCAGAGGACCAGAGTGCTGAATGATGCAGGAGGTACTGAAGACCAGCCATCAGAGGCCCTAGAATGAGACCTCCACTGGTGCCTTACAAGCATTTGGTCCCTATCACAACTGTAGCCAGCAGCATGGGAGCCACTCCCATGGATAACAGTTGGTAGGAAAGACCCATGTTATCAGCCATTTACTTTTAAGAGAAAATCACTCCTATTGAGCGTGATTGGGGGACCACTAGTTTGACTGCTAGGGGAATTCTAATTCCAGGGAAATTGAGACTTGTCCAGTTTGCAACAGTCCATTTCAGCATATATTGCCCGCTGTTACAGCACATGTGTCTGAGGGAAGGCAGGGAGCCAGCTACAATCTAGGTCCATGCATGTTTTGGCTGGGGAAGGTCTATCAGGATTACTGTTAGATGATGCCGCCCTTGAGGATGGCAAGATGCTGAACATCTTGCTTAGGCTTTGCCTGAGAAACCAGTTTTCCATGCTGAATCCCCATCCAGCCACTGCTCATTCCATCTTTTACAGTAGGACTAGAGAGCAAATGGCCTCTCTACAGCCTGCGGTGTTCTTGCACAGCACAGATACAAAGCTAAAGCTGCATGACAGAGTACAGAGAGGGAGTCTAAATATATAGACTTACACGTCACTTTGTGTTGTATAGATGTGATCAAAGAGAGATTCTATTGCCATCCATTTTACAGGTATCCGACCCTGGAGGAAGAAAGAAGATTACTCCTTGAAGCACTGTTTCTATTGTCACACTTGTCATGGACATTTGACTTTTGTCACATTTATATTGTAGTGCTTTTTCTTTCATTTAGATTAGAGCAAGACATACCTTGAGATGGATGCATATTGTATCTTAGTTATATTTTTCACCAGTGTCAAAGCGGGGTGCAGGGGGATCAAACACTGTGATGGGAGGATGATCCTAGTTAGGCTTATTAAGTAAACTGGCAGACACTTTTGTATACTTTCTTTAGTACCACTTTGTTCCCCCCTGCCACCGCCCCCCCCCCCAAATAGAGTATTATTGTTGTTGTTTAAGGAACTAGTGAGAGATTGGTAAGATATGATAGAGAAAAGTGCCTTGGAATGGTTATGTTGTGAGACATGACCTTGCAGGGTGAAGTAATCCCATTCCTTCCCCGCTATGGATGCGATGCTAGCTGGGGAATGCTGGGAATTGTGGGACTTTTTTCTGTCTAAACATGCATAGGATTGCGCCCTAATTGGTGCAACTTTCTACACTGGAAGACGCTATGCTACTGCATTTATTTGAAATTAGTGAGTTTTTTAGTATCTAATAATCTTGTGTCTAATATTGAAATTATTTAAAATATTATTGTTTTTTGTGCATTGATCTGAGTGGAAAGGCAGGCTCTAAATGAAACAAACAAAAAGTAAAAATAAGCCATATTCTCCCATTTGTGATAATCAGACCATTGCTACAACATTACTGCCATTATAAAATTCAGCTTAAACTTTGCTTTCTGATCTGTTATATGCCAATATAAGTATGTTCAGCTTTACAATGATGGAAAGACTCTTTATACCGCATGACAGGATTCAGGACTACATTTCCTCTGCACCATTCTACAAATGAAATGTTACCATAGGCTGAATACTGCCATGAACACTTCTGATCAAACAAGCCTATTTGGGGGCAGCTGACTGTACTTCAGTGTGACAGGCAAAACATAATTGATTTAAAGGGAAGGAGGTATTCCAAATTGGCACATAACGGATGGCAGTCACACAGTGCAACTCTGGGTACGAAAGGAGAACGATCCATGTCATAAAAATTGTTGCTGCTCCTCTGGCAATGAGGATATGGGAGGAAAGTTATGCCCCAATTGTAACTTTTCTACAGAGTAAGCACTCAGAGGAACTACAACTTCAAGATATAGTAATTCTCCCACTCTTAAGCAGCTTACTGACCCAAGAATTCCTGACATTTCTTTATCAGATACTTTGTAAGTATCTTTTTGCTTCCACACCAATACTAGTTGTGAAGTCAGACTATAATTCCAGAGATTTGAAATTGACCAATGCAGGCCACATGTTTTCCATGGTCCTTCATAAAGCACTAGAAATGGACACTGGCTAACCAAAGTGATAACACAAAGGAAGCTGGCAAATGAACATACGCACCCCACTTGTCCTTCAAAACCCATCCATTTCATCCAAAGTAGACTCTATCCTCATCCATAACTTTCCACACAGCTTCCAAGAAAGGCATTGCAATTCCACCAAAAGTCCAAATTTCAAGTTGTTAAAATCCACACAGCTCGACAGATGTGGATACTCCATCACTGGCACTTCCTAGTCATCTTGAGGAAGCCCACTGTTCTCCTCCCCACCAATACATTAAACAGTGGGGTTTACCCACCAAATAGGGAAACTCAGCACAGCGTTCCTCTGAGTCAATCTCCTTCTGAAAACACCCTGCGGTGGAGAAGCAAGTAACTTGCTCAAGATGAAGAACATAATGCAAGCCACATACATATTCACTCAACCCATATTAGCTACTCCTTTTAACACTCTCAAGACATGTAACTTTTGTGCACCAGCAATTTTTGTTGGACATGTTTTAATGTGCTATTTCCAGATGTATGTTTGTTTCCAAATGGGTAGATTCTTCTGATTAACAAATCAATCACCAGGATCAGTGTGTTCTACCTTGCTTCTCTTGACATAAGAGTCCTCTTCATAAACATCTCGTGACAGGCCAAAATCAGAAATCTTCATTTTACGCCCTTCTGCTACTAAGACATTTCTGGCTGCTAAATCACGATGTACAAGCTTTAGAAACAGAAAAGAAGGAATTAACAGTAATGTTTGCTACTGTAAAAGCTAGGAAAATAGAGAGGGTGTGAGGTTCACCATACCTTCATTTCAGCAAGGTACTGCATTCCACGAGATATCTGCCATGCAAATGAGATCAGGTCACCCATGGTTAATGCTCGCTCATCTGGATTGTCCAAGTAGCTGGAATTCCTGTTCGCATCACTTCCCACATAGCTGGGTCCAACTTTCCGGCTTTCCCTCAGAAAACTCCGCAAGGAGCCATATTTAGCATATTCCACTATTAAGTACAAAGGCCCTGAGCGGGGAAAGGGGAGAAATTTAGAAGTAGAGTTAGGTCAACTTGCTCTTGAGAATCATACAGTAAAATGGTGTATCTTCCAGCAAGATTGTGTGTGCCTTGCACTTAAAAAAGAAGACTCCACCAAGAAAAATTTAATTCTGTAACCTGTATACCAGTGAAGCCCTAGTATATTCAGACATAAGTCCCACTAAGATCAACAGGGCTTACTTCCTAGTAAATAGGTGTAGGTTTGCAGCCTAAATAATGCAAATCAAGAAAATCTGAATATAGTGTTAATTGGGTACCATTTAGTCTGCTTCTGATAGAAATTAGGATGGGCAAGGAACTTATATAACATAAATGCTGCCAACTCCCCCATCCCTGGGCTCTTGGAAATATTGTCCAGCCTCCTTTGGGCTGCAGATAGTTCACTAGGTTATTTCCCACACATTTTTCATAGCTGTAAGGGCTAGAGAGAGAGAGAGAGAGAGAGAGAGAGAGAGAGAGAATGAAAGCAGTGATCTTCAGAATCCTGGATCCTTTAGCCAATACCAGAATGTCTGCAGCTTTGTGCACATGAAACAGAATATATATTGCCTTGCATAACAGGTCTTACCTGAGCACAGTTTTTGAAATAATATGGGTTACCACATTTTATCTCACAATTTTTCATGGTTATTTTTATATCATTATATTTTGTTTTGTTTATAGCATTTTATTTTATTTTGTTGAGACAGTTGAAAGAAGAATTCTATACACCTATCTTTAAAACAAAGCCAAGTACAGAACTCAGAACCATAGGGTGAAGGGGCGTATTCAGACATGTTCTTATTTCTCCCCCATCACAGAGACAGGCAAACAAATGGGGAGATAAAATGTGCTTATTTCTGGAAATGTGCCTTCAGGCACCATGCCTAGAAAAAGCAATTGGTGGAGCTATGCCGCGTTTCTTCAAAGTCAAATAGAAAATGTGTGATCTTTTTTTTAAAAAAAGGAGTTCATAGGATGTTTAATGCAAATTTCCATGCAAAACAGACCGCATGAAGAACCTATCTAAAAAGCTCACAGTTTAAGACATACTCTGGTACTGGTAATATGCAGTTATCTTGTGTTTCCTGCACACAAATTAGAGTGGCTTGTTATATCTCTCAAGTATAGGCTCTCACAAGAAGGTTCCTGTAACTTTAGTCTATTAGCAAGCTTTGCCTTATAGCCATCCACATGAATGATCTCCTCAGTGCCACAGCATTGACTACAGCGGGCCCAAAGTTGAAAGCGTTCCTATCCCAGCTTTGACACATTAAAAACATATTTTCGGTGCTTCCAGCCACCCTGCCTCATCCATGGAATTTTATGGGAGTGGGATTCCAGATGATGACATCTTCCACTCAAAACCCTCCCATGGTTTCCAAACAGTCCTTTCATTTTTTTTCTTACCACAGAAAAGTAGAAGAAGCCTTGCACAGAGTATTACTCTGGAGTATATAATGGGAGGATGCCATGGGGTGGGTGGTAACTCAGAGAATATGTTATTACATTTATTCAAGTGTATGCAGACGACTGCATGGAGGTGTTGCCATATGGGAACATATAGTGAATGTGGCTAACTAGGAATTCCAGGTAAGAAATTCAGAAACTAGGGATTCTACCAAATGCACTGCTGCACAAATCAACACACTCCATTATGGCAATATTGAAAGTTATCTGCCGGTTTATTGTGGTGCTGTTCCCTTAAAATGGGTGACTGTTGCTATGCAACAGCAATCGCTGAGCTGTTTGGATAAATAATACCCATTTTACCAGACTAATAATATGCTCCTCTGGCATTTATTAAACCCTCCTTTTGGACATTATTTCTAAACTAAGCACTTGGTCATTTAGTGAAAGAGTCTCACGAAGTCAGATGTGTGTTGCTTGCTGTTTTGCTTGACTGTACTTGTCTTAGTGAAAGCTGCCCTCTCATGTCCAAGGCAAATGGCATGGGTACCACTATTTGACTTGACTAATACATATGTGCCAAGGTCTCAATCACATATGTACTTTGATATCCCAGATGGCAGCACCTTTGTACTATTGAGCCCTGTGTTTCTGCATTAATCACTGTTCTGAGCATACCTCTTCTGAGGGCAGCTAATTTTGTTGATCACTGGCAATGCAGTTACACCCAATGCACAGGCATGACAGAACTATGGGGCCCCAGTGGATGATGACTGGAAGAAGGGAAGCACAGAGTAGTGAATTTGCCAAAGCAGGCACAGTGGGCAGTCTTCTTGATGGGCACTTTGTGCTTACAGGAGCCTTTACTGACTGATGGATTGTGCCAAACAAGCATTTCTCTTTAGGAATTACTAATCCATCAAGCCTGGTGAGGCATTTCTCTCCCTCTCTGCACTGTATTTAGCCAGGCTGCTGTGGTCCCTTGGAGTGTTCTGAAACCAGCGCTGGTAGTGTCTTTATTGTTTGCTCTGTTAATTTGACACTGCTTAGAATTTGTTTCATTGTAATATTGAATTTATTTTACCCGTATTGAATTGTTTTATATTTGAACTTCATATAATAGTAGGGTTGGAAGGGGCCTATAAGACCATTGAGTCCAACCCCCTTTTATTGGTATGTTTTGTAACAAATTGTTCTTTCAAGTGCTGTGTTTTAAAATAAGTTAATGTTTGTTGTGAGCTACTTGGAGTACAATTTATTGTAGAAAAGTGGCATATACATACACTTCTTCATCATCGTCATCACCATCATCATCATCTCTTGCTCGTACTGTTAGCTATATGTAACGAGTGCCTGGCACTTACCATCCTGGCTGCAAGCTCCATAGAGTTTGATGACATGTGGGTGGTTGACCTGTTTCAAAAGATTGAACTCAGAATACAGATCTCTGAGTTCGCTTTGGGAAGCATTTTCTGCAGAAGAGAAATGCAGATAATTAAAAACACTGCTTCTATAATATTAAAATATCCACATACTATGCAGATCTGTAGTATTTACCAGCTGCAAACTAGAGTACTATATAAATGGATGGGGGGACAGGGATGGGCAACGGATATAATGCAACCGGATGGCCATTTTTCATTTGAAACTTCTATCAGGTGTTCAGCTATCACAGATATGAAATGAGCACATTCGCTTTTTATCCTGCTAAGGCATCCAACGCTGCAAAGCACGACTGTACTACTTATGACCCTCCAAGATGCAATTTAATTATTTATTTAATTGCATTAAATAAATAATAAGCCCATTTGCTGAAATTTGCTATTCTACATAACTCTTAAAGGAACAGGAGCGCTGTCCACCTTTGCTTCTGATCATCCTAATAATAATTTCCTGTCCTAAGTAAGTTTGTACCAAGTTATACAACCAGCACGAAGCTAGACACCGTGAAGTCAGCAATGAGGTCGATGGTGAACCGTCCCTGAGTGTTGTGCAAACACACCAGCAAGGGAAGGAGAAGCAATGGATGAGGTGAACAAGAGATCACAGAGGGGAAAGTGTTTAGACAAGTTCCAGAGGAAAGCGATACATCGATCCAATATTTTCTGACAAACCTGCATCAGTTAGTGAAGGAACAATATATATATATATTAGAATGCTGAGGAAAGAAGCATTGCTCAGGGAACAGGAATGACAAAGTACTGCTGTTAAGATGAGAGAGATTAGAAAGTGCTTCCTTGGTTTTCTACCTCCTTTTGAAAGGAAAATTGTTCCAGCCTAAGAGAGAGTCAAGGGGTGTGAAGTGAAACAGACCTTATCTCTGGTGTTTGCTTATTTTCAAGGTCCACATCTGTTAATTAGGCTTGGAACTCACACAATTCCAAGCCTTATTTTTATTTCATAAGAGGATGGAGCAGAAAGATATAAGCCAGGATAGGCAGTAAACAGGACAAACCAAAACTCAAAGCCTATTATGGGGCCTGTCCCTGACTTTTTAGCCAAAGGACTATGAAGGAACCTTGAATTAGCTTGAAATACATGCCCCATTAGTTTCTTCAACTGATACTCACCTTTAGCAGTTGGGTTGCCATAACAACCCCTCATGTTTCAGCCCCAACATTCTATTGCAAAGGAAGATGGAGGAGGAGCAAACTGCTGCTATCCTAGCTCCAACGTGGGTGTATATTCTTTGATGGCTTTGAGAATCTTGCTTGAAAGTGAAGGTGAGTCTGGCAAAAGGGAATGGATAGAGCTACCCGAGAGATTTAAGGACCTCGCAGTGTAACACTGAGGGGATGCACCTCAATTCACTCCTCTTTTAGTAATCCACTGGAGAAGATTCATCACCCCCAAAGGTACATCCATTGCCAAGGTTCCTTCTCTCTTAACAGAAATGTACCATAGATGTACATTCAACAGAATCTGGAGTCAGATGTGACGAAGTAAGTCACTAAAGTTACTCCTTGCATTAATGGCCATGCTGATGGTTCCTCTGTTAAAGCACACCTTTTGCCTGGTCACAATATTATTTGGATGATACTGACTCATGTAATGTCTAAAGGATGCTTGAGGTTTAGAATATTCTGCCTGGTCCACATGGCTTGACTAGATGATCTTCAGCTTAATAGCTCTACAGTTTTCCGTGGGGCTCCATTGAGGAAAAGCAACTCAAAGTAGCTCACCCCCACACGCACACACACCTCATTGCTGGATCCCTGTGTTTACTTGGAAGAAAGGCACTTCATATACTTAATAGTGCTTTTCTTTATTATCACCTATCTATCTACCTATAGGCAGTAATGCTCCATGGGCTTCCTTTCTTCCGTTGGTGACAGAACTTGGGTGGAGAAGAGAACTTTGAATCTGGAAGATAGTTGATGATGGGCTCCCTTTTGAGCCCCTGACATTTAGCCCTTCTTCCTACTTTGACGGAGCTTGTTCCCAAGTAAGAATGAATAGGACTGCAGCCTTAATGGCTTACATTGTCAGCTTGTGAATGTTTACTCTGAAATAAATCTCACAATGTTCAATGGAGCTTATTCCTTGTTAAGTGTGCACGTGACTGCAGCTTAAGAGACTGCACCATATACAAAAGGCATAATACATCTGTTCTGAGAAGGAAATGGTTTAACAAGAATACTAAAGCCTTGCAAGAGTCCTTGGTAAACCCCTGGTTAACAACAACCCAGAGTATGGGTTGAGTAGGGATTGTTGAATCTTGTGTTGTCATTAGGTGTGAACCCAGAACTATGGGTTAACTCTGGGTTGTTATCCACACAAAAAACTAGAAAGAGAACCCATGATTTGTTGTTGGGTTGTGAACTCCAGATTGTTTTAACTTTGGGCTGTCATTATGTGCGAACCTAGAACCATGGGTTGTTTGACCAGGCTACAGAGGCAGCAGGTAAGAATGGTAAAAACAAACAAGCAAACAAAAACAGCTGCTCCACATGCCAGTACTAAGTGCCGCAAAAGCATTTGGGTTATAGGAGGGAGAGGGTGAAGGAGGAGGGAGTCAATCAACCCAGGAACTGGAAAAAAAACAACAACCCTGCACTTTGTACTCAGGATTTCTAAAAAGTGTAACTATTAAGCTTTTGCTGTGGGATTTCCTGCAATAAAGAAATCTCACTGATTAGGTGTCCAGTGTCAGAATGCCTCAGCGTGTGTACTGGGGGATCAGAAAACCTGACAGCAGTAAGTTGTTCGGCACTGTCCACCACTGGAAGTAGACTTTGACATCTGAAAGAAGGTGCAGCCTGGTCCGGCATGCATCCCAATCAGTATCATAGTTGCATATGAGCCAGTTTTGAAGTGGCCTCATACACAGCTGAGCATGCTGGACGACTGCCTTAGTTGCAGCCATCAGGCCTAAGAGGCACTGGATCATGAATGCCATGGTGAACCTGCAGGCCAAAAATTCTGCTGCCAAAAAAGTGAGTGCTCAGATTTGAGTGTTGGAGATGAAGATGCCCCCCCCCAGTGCTATTCCAGTTGAGCCCCAATAAACGGAATGCTCTATGTTGGTTGGAAGTGTGATTTCCCCCAGCTGATGAAAAGCACAAGTTCCTGGAAGAGATTGTAGGTCACTTTTATCGGCTGAAGGAGTTGGCCTTTTGTCGATGCTACCAAAAGCCAATTGTCGATGTAAGGGTACATCTCGACGCCTTGTACCCTGAGATGGGAGCAAACCACTGCTATGCACTTGGTGAATACCATCACAGTACTGGCAAGGCCAAAGGGTAGCACCTGGAATTGGCTGGTGTTGGTACCAATGGCAAGTGGAGGTTGCATTGGTATGGCTTCCTTGAGATCAACAGAGGCAAACCAATCTCCCTGGGAGAGGAGAGGGAGGATAGATACCAGAGAAACCATGAGGAACTTCCTGGGTGATATGTACAGGTTCAGTTCTTAGAAGTCCAGGATCGGACAGAGCCCTCCATCCTTCTTTGGTACTGTGAAGTAGAAACCATTGTGAAGATGAAAGTGTTGTACAGATTCAATGGCTCCCTTCTCGAGAAGTGTCTTGATCTCTTAGAACTGGTGATGGAGCAGTTACTTGTACAGTACCGAGGGAAGGAAGGGCGTTGAACTCCATCCTGTACCCCCTCCATATGATGGCAAGGACCCAGGAGTCCATCGTGATGTTGACCCATGCAGGGAGAAAATGGGATAAAACAGTGCCGAAGATGGGAGGTTAAGCAGAGGGACAAAGAGAGAGGGGGAGACTGTCAAAGATGTTGCTTACTTCCTTTCGGCAGAAGGATTGAAACTTGAATGTCAAATATAGTTGCCTCGACTGCAAGGGCTGCTGGCATAGTTGTTGAGAGGCAACAGAAATCTGAAGGTAGTATGGTGCAGCAGGGGGCCTAAACCAGCAATACTGTCATGGGGCTGGGGGTTGCTTGTTGGAAGCCCATTTGGCAAGTCGTGGTCCTGGCCTTCAGGACAGAGTCCAACATCTCGTCAGTCTTGATGCTGAACAAACCCTGGCCATCAAGGGGGAGATCTTCTATCTGGGATCGAGCCTCCTGGGAGAGTCCTGCCAATAAGAGCCACGCATACTGCTGAAGTACTATGGGGCTAACCAGGAGCTTGGTATCACAGTCTACTTGGTGCCTGGGATGTGTTTATCTGTTGTCTAGAGAGCTTCAACACCTCGTTCTGGAAGATGCGGGCCAAGTCTTTTTTTGTCTTCAGGAAGGTGTTTGAACAACTTTCTGACCTTGTCCCACAGAAGCAATGAGCAGCTTGGTAATTTGATACCCAATGGCTAGCCATACAAAGCAGCTTGGTAATTTGATACCTTCAGGCCACGGTCAGCAGAAGAGTACATTCTCCTTCCCAGGAAATCAAGATGTTGGACTTCTTTATCAACCAGTGAAGAGTGGACTCTGCAGGACTTCCCCTGGGCTGCCTCGACTACAATCAAATTCAGGGCAGAGTGGCTGAACAGAAACTCTGCATCTGCTTCCTGCACCCAGCACATTCCCTCCAGTTACTTAGTTGTAGGAGACACGGTGGAGGGGGCATTCCATGACTATTTGATAGTATCCCACAGAACAAGTAAAAGAGGAATCGCCTCTGGTCTCAAGAGTTTGGTGTTGACAGCACTGGAGACTGTGTCCTGTACCATAGGCATGGCTTGTTGAGCAGCTAGCCCCAGTGACTGGGCCATTCTCATAACTTTGTCTGAAAACTGCCCAAGATTTTCTGACAGAGAGATTGTGTCCTGAGACCCAACTGCTAAGTCTGGGGATGACAATGAAGATTGGCATGAAGAAGTGGAGTCAGTATTATAATCCTCTGTATCTGACAGTGGGGATCTTTCCATAGGCAATGGGAGAGTAGCTTGTTCAGAGGCAGGCTCCTGTGGGCACCTCGGAGTCCACCACGGTGGCTGTGATAGCACTGCCAGGGCTGAAGGAGGTGACACCTGCTGTGTCAAAGGAGGACGAGTTGGCGGCATTTGAAGGGCCACTGGACTGCGCAGCTCCTGGGAAACTGGTGGAGGGACAAGGAATGTGCCCTCTGACTCAAGAGGTCTGGAAACAGTAGCCGAGGGCTGGGTTTGGTACCAGAGTAGGGTGGGGGTCCCAATCTGATGGGCCCTCATGATGGTATTAGTGATGCTGGCTATAAGGGCTATCCCAACAATCATCCCAGTCTCGGGATCTCTTGTATGGTAAATCCCATCTGTAGTGTCTGTCCCAATCCAAGTCTGGGGATCTGGACTGCTCTTGCAGTCGCTCATAGAATCTAGGGGGGCTGATTCTGCCTGATTGAGGCAACTGAAAAGGAGGAATTCGGCAAGCTTGGACATTTATCCCAGAACACATCTCCCTGAGGGAAACGATATGGACAAGGTGTCGTAGAGATTAGTTCAGGTGGGGATAAATCTCTAATCTCACCCTCCGATGTTGAGATAATTGGCATCGGCTCTGATGTCGAAGATGGCCATCAGGATGGGCAAGAGGAGCATTGGTGGAGCAGTAGGAATTGCCTTTGGTACTGGGGAGGCCGGTTGATCCCGAGGCCTCACCAAAGCATCCATAGGTATAGTCTGCACAGTGATCTTGACTGAACCCAAAACAGTAGTAGAGATTGCGGTGTGGCTCGATCCCAAGCAAAATCCACCAGCTTCTTAGAAGCAGCATCTTGGCCTTTTTAGAACATTTTTCGGCCAAGGAAAGTGTCAAGTGTTTTCCCTGGAGTAGGGGAATCCTTTCTACTCAATGATTTATCGGCAGAACATTGTTGGGAACTCCTCCCCAATGCTTGAACAGGCTCCTGGATGGTGGGAAACTCCCCAGATGGGGAACTTGGTGTTTGAGCCATGGCAGCAGGCTCCACCGCTGCTTCCAAAGCACAGCCTTCAGGCGATCTGAACGATTTTGCAGAGCCTGTTTTGAAAATGCCTGGCAATGAGGACAGGTCTTAACGATGTGGCCTTCCTCAAGAAATACAGGAGGATGAACTTGGTAGTCCCATCGAGAGCATCTGGGTTAAAATAAATGGAGCAAAGAATAAAAGGAATATGGTGGTTGGAGTCTACTACCAGCCACCCAATCAAGGAGAAGACAAAGATAAAACTTTTGAAAAGCAAATTGCCAATGTTTAAAGGAAGCAAGATATAGTAGTAATGGGGGACTTCAATTTCCCCGATATTTGTTGGGAAACAAATTCTGCAAAACATGGACCCTCCAAGAAATTCCTGTCTTGTGTTGCCAATAATATCCTCCTACACACAGTGGCGGAAGGAACTAGAGGATTGGCTATCCTTGACTTGATCCTAACCAACAGGGATGACTTGTGACCATGTTATACTTGAGTTCTTGGTTCTAAAGGAAGAAAAAGCCAAGTGTAACCAAACGTGTACCCTGGATTTTAGGAAAGACAATTTTAATAAACTCAGAACAGTAAGTAAGGAGAAGATGGGTGGGAGTTTTTAAAAAAGGAAATTGTAAAGGCACAATTACAAACAATTCCAACAAGAAAAAAGGTGGAAGACAACAAAAGAAGCCATTGTGGCTTCACAAAAAGCATAGAGATGACCTTAAAACAAAAAAGGACAAATACAGGAAGTGGAAGGGAGGCCAAGCTACAAAAGAAAAGTACAGGCAGGTAGCACAGAATTGCAGGGATGGCGTCGGGAAGGCTAAGGCTGAGAACGAGCTGATGTTAGCGAGGGATGCTAAAAGCAACAAAAAGGCTTTGTTCAGATACGTGCATAGTAAAAGACAGAGGAAAGGAATGGTGGTTCAACTATTAAATAAGGATGGCAAAAAGATAACAGATGACAAAGAAAAGGCAGAAGTGCTCAATTCCTACTTTGGCTCAGTCTTCTCCCAAAAGAGGGTCTATGACCCCCCTGGCAAAGGTGAAGTACAGGCTGAAGGGGCAGGATTACAGCTTGAGATCGATGGGCATATGGTCAAGGAATTAGTAATTACTTTGAGTTCAAATCACCAGGGCTAGATGAACTGCATCCTAGAATAATAAAGGAACTGGCAGAAGAACTCTCAGAACCACTGTTTATTATCTTTGAGAAATCATGGAGGACGGGTGAAGTGCCAGATGACTGGAGGAGGGCTCACGTTGTCCCTATCTTCAAAAAGGGCAAAAAGGAGGATGCAGGGAACTACAGACCAGTCAGTCTGACATCAGTCCCTGGGAAAATTCTGGAGCAGATTATAAATCAATCTATCTGTAAGCACTTTGAAAACAGTGATTACTCGAAGCCAACATGGATTTGTCAAGAACAACTCCTGCCAGACTAATCTGATCTCATTTTTTGATCAGGTAACCTCCTTTGTGGACTGTGGGAATGCTTTGGACATAATATACCTCGACTCCAGCAAAGCTTTCAGCAAAGTGCCCCATGATATCCTGATGAGCAAACTAGCTCAAAGTGGGCTAGATGAAACAACTATCAGGCAGATCCACAGTTGGCTACAGAATTGGACTCAAAGAGTGCTTATCAATGGGATCTTCTCTAACTGGGAAGAGGTTATGAGCAGGGTACCACAGAGCTCAGTCCTGGGCCCAGTGCTCATCAACATTTTTATTACTGACTTGGATGAAGAGGTGCAGGGAATGCTTATCAAATTTGCAGATGACACAACATTGGGTGGGATAGCAAATACCCTGGAAGACAGAAACAAAATTCAAAGTGATCTTGATAGGCTGGAGTACTGGGCAGAAAACAACAGAATGAAATGTAATAGGGATAAATGCCAAGTTCTGCACCTAGGAAAAAGAAACCAAATGCACAGTTACAATATGGGGGATACTTGGCGCAACAATACTACAAGCAAGAAGGATCTTGGGATGGTTGCAGATCACAAACTGAATATGAGACAACAATGTGATGTGGCTGCAAAAAAGCTGGACAGCCATCTGTCAGGGATGCTTTGACTTGGATTCCTGCATTGAGCAGGGCGTTGGACCTGATGGTCTTATAGGCCCCTTTCAACCCTACTATTCTATGATTCTACGAAGACAAAAAAAGCACAGCAAGTGTTTGCTGGATGGTGGTAACTTGCTCCAGCAATGGCTACGCTTTCTGAAAAGCACCCTTATACTCCTATAAGGCTGATCGCAATGTCTCTCTCTCTCTCTCTCTCTCTCTCACACACACACACACACACACTATATAAATCAAATAACACAGAAGATAGAAATACTTGAAGAAAGAGAAAGAATAAAATCTCAGCTTTTTAGTGCTTCAGATGAACCAAATGTGGAGAAGTTCCCTCATGGGGCTACCACAATGGCAGTTAAAAGAGAAATGAGGGAATATGCAGAACCACTGGGGACATGGGCACTGGAACAGTGGGGGAAGGGTTCCCGCCAAAACTCCTCAGCTATGGGAGTTTCCTGAATCAAGGCTCCACACAGGTGCAGAGCCCATATGTGTGATGCACAGAGACCACGAAGAAGAACTGAAAGGAACTATCTACTTCTCACCACCACTGTTCCTCTTGAGTCCATTAGTTTTCCCCCTCCTGCTCTGTTTTCTGAAAGCTCAAATTGAGATAGGCTTTTCAGGGTGTTGGTAACTTGTACAAGGAACAGGAATTTGCAAAATGGCTGACCTGCACACACTGCATTCGGCTAAGAACCAAATAAGATAACACCTTAACTTCTAAATCACTTCTTCCTCTGATTCTTTAGTAATTTGGGCAGGAGGGGGTGATGGTGGTGGCATATTTTAGTAGAGTTTGGGAGGATTGTATTTTTTAGGTTTTTCACTACTCCCCACCCTACCGCTGGTGCCAGTGTAATGAGTGGAGCACTAAATGGAGCGCAGGCACCGTTTCTGAGGGAGGTACCACAAGCCATCTATATTAATTGTTTCAAGGAAAGGTTAAACTTAATTACTGATGATGTCTGTAAGAATATCAATGTTGCTGCAAACTTCTTTAGTCTTCCTCAACAACTGTATGTATTTGCAATCTGCTCTATGTGCATTCACATTTCACTGAATTCCAAAGAGAAAGATCGAATAGAATTACTGAATTGGCAGTGGGGGAAAATCGGACGCTCACTGGATGTGTCAGATTGAATTGTGTTTAGATGTTAAATCAATACTTCATGTAACTGTATTGCTTCTGAATACGATCAGCAATGGATCAAATTCTGAAAGAAGCGTAGAGGTGTCGGCATTCTAAATCAGATAGACTTTGGCTTTATATTTTGTCTGAATCGTTTTAATGAAGTGCTTCTTGAATCTAAGGTGATATCGGATTCCTTGCAAGTCAGGTTGTGATGTGGCTCAAACTTGCTTCCTTGTTAATTCTTGGATAAATGGCAAACTCCGAGGGATCTGGATGAGACTTTCACTAAAATCATGGCTGATATTAAGATAATTGCATAAGAAAATTATGCCAAAATACCTACTAAGGAAAATAGAACTTGTTCTATCCCAAAACAATTCCAAAGCTATATTGCTGAACTAAACACAGCAGAAAATACATGCCCCCAAACTGATCTTGATTTCAAAGTTAAGGCATTCCTTCCTATTGTTGATCACACCATTAGTGAACTTAAGAAAATATGTACAGACAAATGCAATGTTTTGGGTGGAATTAGTGTTTTCATTCTCAAGTGCCATAACTTTCTTGATCCAGAAAAACTCAGATCATTTGAAAAATATTTCAGTTGAGATATGGATAGATTTGAAGCAGACTATTCCAAAAGTTCTAGAATCTAGAGTTATGAATAAGAGAGAGAAATAAAAACTACCACAATGCGCCAAGTGCTTAATCTTCTTGAAGGACTGAAAATGTATTTCTATGAACTTCACAGATTGTGTGCCACTGCTGTCATAATACCTCCCATCAGCTGCTGGATGTGAACATTTTTGTGTCTGCAGCAAATTAAGACCCATTTGAGGAGCAATATGGGTGATGAACATCTAAGTAAAACTGTCATACAGGCAATAGAAAAGGGACTCCCAAAAGCCCCTGAAGCTGCTGTTTTGTAGAATTCTATAAGAAATAATGAGATGGCTAGATAGCATCACCGATGCAATGAATATGAACTTGAGCACGCTCCGGGAGAGAGCGCAGGACAGGAAGGCCTGGCGTGCTATGGTCCATGGGGTCATGAAGAGTCGGACACGACTGAACGACTGAACAACAACAATAAGAAATAATGGAATCAGTTTCTATAGATCTGCATATGTGCTTTGCCTCAATTTTCTCTTCTCCTTTCCCTTCCCTCTTATTGACTACCAATCTGATCAGCCAGACCCCTGCTAACTTGGATACCCAGCAGCATGCCCTGGGTTTCCTAGTTGTGCAGGGCCCAGGGCCTGTCTTGTCTCAGAGCTAAACTACACACTGTGTTAAATACTTGCAATTGCTCCTCATCATTTTGCTTACCTCAGTGTAAGGGCTTTTCTACATGAGGCATTTACTCATCATTCCCTACTCACAGTTGTTTATAGGTTCTTTAGACGACATCGTGACCTTCTAGTTTTGCTTCTGGGTCTAAAGAGCACTTTTGGCAAGTTTTTTTAGAGCAGGGAAAACACGGCATTTAATTGTGAAAGCAAAAGAAAGCACTGTTTTCACTTGTGTATTTGTGCCATTCCGCTATACTGCAGGGCCACCTACAAGTTATGTAGTGGAAAAGCAGGAAAGGAAACGCTCTTCATGTAGTGCTTCGATCTCAATTCTGCGACAAAACTGAAAGCAGATACAGCATATTAACAGCCTCATGTAAAAAAGCTCTAAGTGTGTGAAACCCTGATCTTGGCCAACACCACCGTGTGTTGGTAGGGGAAATTTAAACCTTCCCACCCAGCTATTCCGCCCCCCCAATTTGTCCCACCACCACAGAGACTAAAGAGAGAGAAAAACCTCCACTGGCACCAAAGGAGGGGATCTGTGTGTGTGTTTTTGCCCCCGTGGTGGTAAATTTGGGGAGGGGGAAGAGTGGAGGAGTGGGAAGGTTTAAACCTCCCCAACCTTGGCATGGTATCCCTTATCCTGATCATTCCCACACCCCATGGTTACAGTAATGTAAACAAAAGTTTGCTTTTAGTTTCATCTCACTTAGAGCTGACATCCATGGTTCCACCTGCACTAGTTCAAATGTAACTGTGTTTTCTAAAGAAATTCATCAGTATTATGTCTGCCTACGTTGTACATCAAGGAAATGTTTGTGCAGGGATTCCACATTGTTTGAAAACCATTTTCTTCCCCCCACCCCTTACTGTAATTTTAATTCGGTTAGTTAATACTTGGTATATAAAATATACATTGTATTGGCTAAATTAACTTCATCAAAATCAATAGGACTTACTTCAGAGAAAATGTGTTTAGAATGGGATCTTTAATATGAGATATACCAGTATTTTTCTTTCAGAAATCCAACATGTGGGACACAGCTCACCCACCCAGAAAGGCACTTTGCTCCCCGCCCTCCCTTACTTTTCTGGTGCTATTAGGCAGAGTGAGAAAAAACCCATTTAAAGTCATAAAACTGACCATAATTTTTTTTTCTCTGTCATATTTTGTCTTCTATCAATTTGCAAACAAGCTACTCATAGTCCCCTCTGTTTTATGTCACTGCTATGCAATACATATATTTTCAGCCAAGTCTGTGATGTTGCAGAAAGGCAAGACAGCTCCAGTTTCTCAAGCAAATGACCATATTAAGGAGATAATCAACAGGGATTATTAGAAGTTAAATGTCTGAAATTTAGTGTGTGTGTGTTGCGGGGGGTGGGGGCTGTGGAATCCTGCCCTTCCCATTACCCTTTTTCCTCTCCATGTCTCCCACCTCCCTTGATTCACCCTCCTGCTCTTTGCTTCCCTCTGCTCTCCTCTCCCTGAAACAGCATAGTCTGGGAAGAGGCAGCTGGCACTGCATGGAGCATATGCTTTCTTGTCTTTTCACCCTGGAATCATCAAAACCAAGAACTCTCTGACCTTTCTGCACCCAGAAAGAACAAGCCAAGGGAAGTGAGAAAAGGGAGAAACGGGCGTATGTTTGGGTAAACTGGCCTCCCATCAAGACAGTCATCCACTTTGGTCACACTCTGCTGCAGAGATGGGCAACTCGTGGCCCTCCACATGTTTTAGCCTACAACGCCAGCATAGCCAATGGTGAGAGATCATGGGAATTGCAGGTCGAAACTTCTGGAGGGCCACAAGTTGCCCACCCCTGCTCTACTGTGATAAGCCAAAAATGCTTCTGTGACAGAAGGAGATCTGTTTATTGCACTGTATTGTATTGTATTGCATTGTATGGTAGAGCAGCTGTAGTCAGAGAGAGTTGGTGGGCAGAGATCTTGCTACATTACTCTCCCACATTATTATGTGACACAATGAGACACTATTTTTATGCTTTAAACTATCTGAAGGAGAGAGTTCAGCTAATGGTGAAAACTGGAGCGTTCTTAAAATGCTCTTGAGATGCCTCTGTCATAGGGCAATTTAAATGTATCGGCCAAGCTAAGTCAAGCCACGCTTGTGCCCCAGTGGAAATGACTGCCCTCATCAATACAGCACAGAAAAAATGTCAGCATATAAATAGAATGCTTTAGGACATCCGGCCACAACGTTGGAAGGGTCTGATTGCCAGTGGACAGCTTTGTGCTTCCAAGCCAGACCTCTGTCATATGTATTCAGAAGTTACCAAATCATTCAAGATCTTTCCAGGCACGTCCAAACAAACTACCTTTTAGCATTTTGACTGCAACAGTGGTATAGCCAGCCTTTCCCTTAAGCCTGAATGCAGTTGCCTTGACAACTTTTCCAAATTCTCCTTCTCCAAGTGTCTTGCCAAGCACCAGGTTCTTCCGAGGAAATTCCCACTTTGGATCCTCCTGTGGAGAAGAGGGAGCAATGAAATCTGACAAGACTGGTATAGCAACATTTGATAGGTATATTCCCTCTCTGCCTGAGTCTGCCCATTGTAGGTGAATTGATATTCCTGTCAGCGGGCCTTCACTCTGGGCCAAGCAGGGAGAGGGTGAGGGAGGGAAAGGCCCAATACCCTAGCTTAGGTGGGGAAAATGAGTTACTTTCCACTCAGGACAAGCGACCTCAACTACTATTCTCATGATGGCAGTTCAATCAGATTTGCTAGGGATGTGTGCATGCATTTGTGTGTGAGAACATCTCCCTCTGTCCTAGTCAAAACCAACTGAACCTATATCTGTGCATTGTTTTGGGGTCTGTGTGTCCCTGAAGCAGACTCCTAATCACCCCCATGTGTAAAGCCTGCCTCTCTTATGGTCCAAGGTGTCTTGGAACTGGGACAACAAAAATACATTGCACCTGTCAGGGTGGACACTGAGCCCATAGAATCCCAGAGTAGTTCTGATGCTGAGGAACAGCAGTCGCTCCTTCGGGAGAGGAGCGCTCTCCTTTTTTCCCAGGACCAACAGCTGACGGAGATTCCTCCCACCCACATTCCTAGTTTAGAAAGCAGTCCAGGGAGTGACTCAGCACAGATAGCAGACTGGGGGGGATGCGCGGCGCAGACGCAGAGAGCGGCGCCAAATGGTTCGCGCTCAAAGAACGGTTGCACCCAGAGGATCCAAGGGAAAAGGGGAGGGATTCTCCCTAGTCCTTATATTCAGGGGTCTGCCAGTAATTGCCTTTCAAACGGGGACCAACTGTTCCAACTTAGGGCATAGGGATGCTGCTGCTCAGATCTAGTTGCTACCTGTAGAGTTGTAAGTTGTAAAAGAAGAATAAAGCTTTAAAAGAATCCCTTTGTCTGCGTCTGGACTTGGCTACTGGATTAGACGGAGAGAGCCCTCCAAGGAGCCCTTGACAGCACCAGAGCTTTCCACTTGACAACAGGAGCCAATGAAAAAAACTGATACAAACTGGAAGCAATCCAGTGCAGAGATCTAGAACTCAGAAACCATGCATTAAATTGGTACTTTTGAAGGACACAACTCATCACTTTAGTTTTTTGTCCAATATTCTGGAGGAAAAAATAAATATTGGATTGTGTGGGATGCAGGTGATCAAGAATGCTTTGCATAGTCTTTTCTGTGCAAAATTTAGGGTTCTGAAGGGATGGATGGGTACAAAACACAAGCAGCTAGGGTGGCCATGTGTCCTCTTTTACAGAAGACCATCTTCTATTGGAAGGCATCCCAAACTCCAGTTATTTTGGCTTATAAGTCCCATCATTCCTCACCATGGGCTATACTGGCTAGGGCTGATGGAAGTTGTAGGCCAAAACATCTGGGAGGTCACAAGTTGTCCAGCCCTACTCTGTTTACGGAATTAGATTGGACAGCCATCTAATGATTGGACATTAGATGGCTGTCCAATCTAATTCCAGTTTAAAGATAAAGCATGATAAGAACTGTTGCCCATCAATAGTTAGCACCTGAATAGCAGGCACACAGGTCAACTGCTCACAGTCTTCGACAATATGGTAAGACGGACTGTATTCCTATTTAAATTATACTAATTATTTCTAAATTTGCATCTATACATGTAAGTTAGCACATGAAGCTTTTATGCAAATTGCTATCCTCTTTTGGCCTCTTTTTCTGGGCACTTTATATGTAGCCACCCTACAAGCAGCTCCTTCTCTTGTCCATGCTCAGAGCTCCAGTTGTTCATTGACACTGTCAGGATTAGGCTTGGCCCATGGGTAGCCATACAAACTATGTCTGCACAAAGAGGGTTCTGAGGCCTGAGCATACACAATCCACGCTAGTACACTAGAGTAGGTCCCAGCCCTGTGGTTCCCAGCCGCAGAGGCCCTAACAGATACTCTATACGACTATGAAGCTATTATTGATACATGGTAGGTGGTAATTATGGTGGAATTTCTCTCAACTCTCTCTGTGTATCTGTCGTGCCAGAAGTGAGGCCTAAATGCTCTTTGCAAAAATATTTTGCCCTGATTTATAAATTTGGGGAAACTGAAGGAGTTTTAGGATTCATCTAAGACAATTGCTTTTCTGTTTTGGGAAGCTATCAAGCCTGACAGTCACAGAACAGTGAGGGCTGAATAAACCAGCTGAGAAATAAAAGCAAACAGCACTCATGCTTCCATGAAAGCATCAGCCTCTAACATCTAAATATATCATATGGAGCCATATGAGCTGCACAAAAAGACAGTGTTTCACTGGCAAGGGCTCCCCTAAATGGCTCCAATATTGAAGCCACGTTGTGCATATACTGCATATACTCGCAACTCAGAGACTATATTAAGATGGATTTTTAAGGTTATGACACTAGCTAATATTGGGCTTAATGCTCCTGGAATTGAGCCTTAAATGTCTGTTACTTTAATGTTATTCCACATGTGCACAGCAGATTGTCATTTAAACCGACCTGTTTTGTTAGGCAGTAAAAGTTAAGTGGATAAGATTAATTTAGGGCATGCTAATCATATTTTCACATTGTTTTTAGCTGGGGCTTTTTTGGTTGGTAACCTGTGGATATGCGTCCGTGGATGTGCTTATTTGGGGCCACCTAAGGTGTCTTACAGGTTTGAAGAGTATTACTGCCGTTGTTATTAGTCATTCTTATGTATCACTATATATTTATTTTCACACCCTATCCCAAGGACTTAGGGCAGATAGCAACATATGGGAATCATATAGATGAGCATAAAGGGCTCACCACCCATGATTCCTGACTCAAACAGGGCAGTTGGCCAGTGGTGTAGTGATAAATTCTGAAGTGCAGGCATTCATCATGACAGTACCCGTAGCCAAACCCCCAAGGAGAATTTAAAAATTCAGGCAGCTGTGTTGATCCATATCAACACACCAGTCTAGTAGTTTTCATCTCCACCACCAGCAGGTCTTTTGTAAAGCAAATGGGTTTTATTTGCCCACTCAAGACCAAGACGTCCCAAAATACTTTGTATTACAACATGTAACAATATATTGTTGCTGGGAAAATTCATTTCTCCTCAGCTACTATAACAATTACAGCTAAGCTCAGAGGGAACAGGGAATTCTGGGGAGGGGGGTGGCATATGATGTCAGCATCCTTGTTAATAAAAAAATGTCGATGCTTCATCCTTGCGAGACCTTGCTCCAATACACCACTGAAGTTGCCTTTACATGGCCACTAGGGAGGGAGAGGAGTCATTCCAGCTTGTCCAGGAGCAGGTGCTTTGATGGAGTCCATCTTCACCAATCTCTCTCTCTCTCTCTCTCTCTCCTTTTACTTATAAAATGGACTTTACAATATTTAGAATAATCTTCCTCACACCCCTGTTAAATCCTGTTTCCCATTTTACAAAGGAACTAAGGTTGGTTATCTTACCTGTCCAAGATCACTCACTAAGTCCATGGCTGAGCAGGAACTTCAGCACAGTCTACCCAGATTCTAGCCCAACATTCTGTTCCACATATGGGTAACACTTGGAGGCCTTCTGTGCAGCCTGCTGCGGGTGTCCAAGCTGCTGCGACACCCAGCACCAAATCCCTGCCCCACATGCTGCTGCTGCCATCATTTGGTTGGGGAAAAGGGCATGTGAGGAATGTCTTCCTGATGTGCTCCGGGCAGACAGCTGTTTGGCAGGGTGCCGGCAATGCAACTTAAATGGGGAAGAAGGCAAGTGGGGAGTGTGTACAATTGTTTGAGAGAGGGGCAGGGGGAAGGGTGTGCACCCAAGTGTACTGGCACACATGCATGTGTGGCCCCTGACCCACTACCCATCACTGCATGCAGCCCTCAAAGACAAAATGGTAGCCCACTGCTATTCTATTCATTCCACCACCCTGGCTCCCATTAACTGGTTTGCCTGAATTAACAATTTAACCACAGACATTAAAATCTGTCCTGCCCCACAGCTTGTGGTCCATTATGTATGGGCAACACACTTTTGTTCCACTGAGCAAGACTCCTGGATGTTGCCACCACAGTAGGAACCAGAGGTATGAGGCAATACATAGGTTTTGCGACCCTTTCTCCACCAGCACATGCAGATAGCAGAAAGAAGCTGGCAAAAGCCCAAGAAAGGAAGAACAGTATACAACAAGAACACCAGCGTTCTCTCACACAGCCAAATTTTTCCTAACCCTTTCTTTGTTGTGTGGCATGACAGAGTGAAGCTCTTCCCTCATTTCCATATAGCTCAATGCTCTTTGCAGTCCCCCTTCCCCCTAGGTGCCTGCAAGGTAAGAAGCAGCAGTGTGCACCTCACACTCCCAATCTGGCCTGGGAAGGATGTTAGGGAGCTGGGAAAAAACCAAGGTTGAGTCCAAGTGATGGCCATTTGGGGCCTTATTTGTAGAGCTATCTGTAGTGCAACACAAGGACCATACCAAAGTAAAAGAAAGATTAGGATACAAATGGGTTGCAACAATAACCACAGACCAATTTGTTTGTTTTTTTCAGCTGCTATTCACCTGATTTTTAAAAGTATGAAACTTTCTCAAGCAAAGAAATGAGCTTCACATAGTACTAGTATGGTTGATACAGCTGCAGTGGGGAGTAGCCAAGTGTGGTTGCTAGGAAACATTAAAATAATTAGTTGCAGGCTTTGGGAGGAACTAGTTAACTGTAATCTAATGGTTCATTCCTGCAGAACAAGTGATTATTTATGGTTTCATACCAAAGGACATTAACTAACAAACAAGCTATTGTATTAGATGGAACAACCACAGAACTGAATGGAACGTTTTCTATTCATATGGGGCTAATTTTCAAACAGATAAATTTACAGCAAGCTCTTTTTCAGGATCTCAAAATACATATGGAAAGTGTCCCTATGCAAACAGAGGAGACTGAGCAAATGATAATAATCCATGGCATTTCTATAGAGAGTACGTTTGAGTGTTCAGAGAACTCCACACATACTATCTTTTTGTAATCCTTAAAGCCCTGTAACATAGGCCAATATTATTATCCACATACTATAGATGGGAGTCTGGCTGAAAGAGGATGGCTTGACTAAGGCCAACTAGAGAGCTCACATGCAATAATCTGAGGACAGATGGTTCCCGGATTCGGGAAGTTGGTGTACAACCTGTCCTGGATAGGGCTGCCCTGCCCTTGAACAAGCCAATGCACAGCTTGAAGTTACTCTTGGACCCAATGTTGTCACTAGAGGCCCAACTACCTTTTACCAGTTTCATCTGCTGCAGCCTTTCCTGGACAAGGATGCCTGGCTATAGTGATTCATGCTCTGGCAACCGCCATGTTGGCTTACAGTAATGCGTTATATATGGGGCTGCCCAGAAAGACGGTCCAGAAACTTCCACTAGAGCAGAATTTGGCAGCTAGAATGGCTTGTCTAGTTGCTTCCAAGCCCAATTCAATGTACTGGTGTTTACCTTTACAGTCCTAAATGGCTTAGGTTCCATATATTTAAGGCACAGTTGGGGAACGTTGTCTGTGGCGAGGACTGCAATGGCTGGGACCACTGTTTTTCCTGCTCGCTCTTTAATATTTTAAATATTGTTAATGTTTAAATATTTTGATATTTTCATTGTTGTATTTATTGTATTGGTTGTTATTTTCTTGGTGGTGTGTGTGTGTGTGTGTGTATGTATGTTCTTTATGACTGTAAGCCACTCTGAGGGCATCTGCCAGTTGGGTGGTATATAAATTTAATAAATCCATTTCATGCCTGCACACTTCATTCTCACTTTTACATACACACACACACACTCAGGCTTGCACTCCCCATTCACATACACACACTCACACACATACCTGCACCCCATTCACATGTGTGCACACAGGTCCACCCCATTCTCACATTCTCCATACAGAGAGAGAGGCATGCAAGCTCTCTGAGAATGGACAAAAGGACTGGGGGGGTGGGTTACACCTGGGCTTCAGCAGGCCAGATGGGGAGATCTCATGAGTCTAATCCATTCTACAGGCCAGAGGCATGCCTGTGCATTAAGATCGTCAGTTCAGGCCCTTCTCCAAATCCCTTCAGAAAGGGAAGTGCACTTTGAAGGCACAGCAGAGCAGGCAGCACCCTGACTCTGCAAGCCATTCCAAGGGAGATCAGACTGGTGCTGATGCTATGTTCTTTCAGGCACCAGGTTAAAACCTTTCTATTTGCACGGGCGTTTTCACTTGCTTGAATAGTTTAATCTGACTAGATGTTTTTTAGCTAGTTGATGAGCTTTGCTTTTATTCCTCTCTGTTTTACAGATTGATGTTTTATTGCACTTTATTATATTTTTGACATTCTGTGTTATGTTTGTACACTGCCCTGGAACCCACTGGTGATCTGAAAGCTTTTATAATAAATAAATAATAGATGCCCTAGATTGGGATGCATGCCTGACTCAAAAGATGCATCCAGCCATGTCAGTGTGGGCAGGGTGAACATCATGCTGTGGATGTAGATGTTCATCCAGATAAGCATCCATGCTGGCTGTGCATATGGAAGCCTGCTTACAGAAGATCATCTGCCTTTCTGGATTGGTGTGGCAGGACTGGACATA
The DNA here is from genome assembly GCF_057233095.1 of Heloderma suspectum. Classification (NCBI taxonomy): domain Eukaryota; kingdom Metazoa; phylum Chordata; class Lepidosauria; order Squamata; family Helodermatidae; genus Heloderma; species Heloderma suspectum. Next base: position 195,807,858 of record NC_139460.1, on the reverse strand, counting down.
TAAGACTCTAAGTAGTTTGAATACTTCATCGGGGATGTGTGAAACTTGTCCTATCAAAACTTCTTCAGTTTCTGTGAAAAACCATCAGCTGTTTTGCATCTTGTTTCTGGCAAAACGTTGGTGACAGCTACACAGCTTTCCCTCTGATCATCAAGAAGACATCCTTTTAATAAAGCTGCTGCCATATTTGAATGTTAGAGGCACAGACAAGCAATCCCAGTCTCAAACCCTTTGGAGGTTTGCCAAAGCATCTGTAGGTTGGCATTTGGTTACCAGGAGTTGTTGGTAGAAGTATACTGAACTAATTAAATATTTATGTTAGATTTGAAAATGCTATCTGCTTTGAGCCTTCTAGAGAAGATGGGATAAAAAGTAAATATACAATTTCCTCAAGGAAATACAGATCAGCAGTAAAGGCAGTGCACTTCCAAGGATTCTCCTTGTCCTTCACATTTAAACATTTAGATAATCCTGGTTTAAGAAATTTTAAAAATCTGCTTGTGATTTATAACTCAATAGTTAACTGCAAAAAGAGGTGATTTTTACTAAGCAATAGACCAATCTCATTTGGTTGTTAGAAAAGTGTGAATATGCCTGCAGTTCTACAAGCACTTTCTTAGGGGTGTTCCAATGAACTCAGTGTCTATCAACAGTAGTTTAGTGCAGGAGTGGGCAACTTGTGGCCCTCCAGATGGTTTGGCCTATAGTGCCCATCATTCCGCACATTAGCTATGCTGGCTAGGGCTGATGGGAGTTGTAGTCAAAACATCCAGAGGATCACAGGTTGCTCTCCCCTGATACAATGAATATTCAGCTATTTGACCCTTGAGGCACATTCTAGTTCTACAAAACTCAAGTCCTAGTTAGAATTATTATGCAAACAGAAGTATTTCGAGTTTATAATTTTAGTGACTATCAGTAACAAAAGATCCAGAACATTCAGATCTTGCATGTATTAACTACTTTTATACTCAGATGGTGAGCTGCGACTCACCAGTAGACTATGGGAGCTTTCTTGGTGAGTTCCCATAGTACCAAGTAATGGTATGTTGGGGACCAATGTTACATAAGGGGCTGAAAGAGGCTGAGTTCTAATTAAGTCAGTGAATAGTATCAACAGATGACTTCCAAGCACATACAAAATTTCTTTCATGTGTCCCCTTACTATAAAGCTTGGGAACTGTGCTTTTGAATTATTCCACCCTCCCAATCTTATGAGATGTTGGTTATTTTATTCCTAGATGAAATGCCCTCTAGTGACAAGATAATGCCCCAACTAAAGTAGAAGTAGGCAACATGGCACCCATGGACACCAGTATGCCCTCGGATGCCTTTCCTGGTGCTTGCCCAGGTGCCCTAACCTTCCTACACTTTTTTTTTAAGATTACAATATTTCTTAGTGGCAGCTGGGATTGCTTCAAAGCAAAGTGAGGGCCTCTAGCTGCTGCCATCTTTTTCCATGAATGCCTCTAAGCCACATGTGGGACTTGGAGAAATTCTTAGAAAATTCAGATGGCAGGTGACTATAGGCCGATGCATTCATCTGCAGCTTGACTATTTTGTGGTAGTGTCCAGGACAATTTCTGAAATTGCCAAATGTGCCCATGGGCCTCAAAAGATTGCCTACTCCCGAACTAAAGCATCAGTGAGATGCCTTTCATGCTAAGCAACTGAAGACTGCAAGAACTTACAGTTATTTTAAATGTGTCTACCGACATTTGGTTCTCAGAGTCCATTGATGGTCGACGGACATTAGAAGATGAATAGCTTATAGGATAAGACTGGGCTGGGCGCCGGAAAGTCATCTCTGCTGAGGCAATAGGTGGCTTTGGAGAATTCTTGTGATAGCGATGGATGAAGTAGGAAGAAAGGAGCACTGAAATAATGAATGATAGCAGGACTCCCCCTGCAATCACAGTTTTGCACATGTCATCACACAACGGTTCTGTAGATAAAGAAGAATTTTATGAGGCCGCTCATTCCAATTTTCCCTTTTTCCATTCCACTTAATATTCACACATACAGCATTTCTACAAGAGCAAATGCTCAGGGAAAACATAAGGAGATCTGGGAGAGGAACATGTACTTCAGTTACCGCAGAAAAATTTCCCTCAACTGTTGAGGCTATTCCACTGTTACTAAGAAATTCTGACATTTACTCCCTCAAATCAGCAGGCTTAATTGGTCAATGTTACCAAATCAGGTCACAGAACCTGAGACATGTCCTCGATGTCCTTAGTTTTCTTCAGTCATCCCCTTCCCATCTTTAATTCTCTTTAATCTCCCTTTTGATCAAGAGTTAGCAGATGATTTCAGCTGCTAAGTGAGAAAATGTACCTCAAAAATTAAACGCTCTTGTCTTTTCTTGATTTTCAGCTCTATTTAAAAATGATAATCTAAACAGCACAGTCATTATCTCAGTATTGTTATTATTATTGCACAAAGTACACAGCATTTTACAGAGCAAGAGCAGATTTTACCAAATAAGTTGGAACCATCATGTCATACGTGATTGCCATTGATACAGACTGACGGCAAGGATACTCACAACATGATGGCCCCAACTCATGCAGTATGTTTTGCTTCACAATACTGCTAGGGGATGCTTGGTGGTGGGTGGGGGAGAGGATAGAAAACTCTTAATTCACAGGTACATGGAATTCAGCTGTTGGGCACTTCTGTAATGTAAATAATGACGATAATTCAAAATTGCTTTCTGTATTGAATATTACCATACCAGAAAGACTAAATGGTTGAACTAGCTCTAGACTACGTCTGACATAGTATCCCTGAGTTGTATTTATGGCCATTCTTGTATGTTTCCTTCCATTTTTTAAAAATACATGCAAGCATAGAGGTATTTACTTACCTAAGATGAAAACGTAAAGTTGGACTTACTGTGAAGGCTCCTTTTTTTTTTTTTTTTTGACAGTGGATGAAGGGTATTCTAGTCTGAGTTGCTCCTCCCACTCACTCTAGAAGGCAGGGCCAAATCTGCATAAAGTTGAAGTCACGTTCCCTGTGTGGAAGAGCACCTCCCAGTTTCGGAAATAAAATAGCTCAAAGGCAAAAATATTCTCATCAAACAGTTCAATGAGAAAAAACAGCAAGAATAACAGATAGAGGAAGAAGAAAGAGAGGTACTCTCAGTGAGTCCAACCTCTAAATAACCTGAATAAAAATGGACAATGAACTGAAAAATTATTTCCCTCCCAGCAGCAAGACATAATCTCACCTGGGTGGATAGGATACCCTCCATCTACTGTGGAAAACTATAGACTTCATGGTAAGTGTAGACTTCATCCACTGTAGACTTATGATAAGTTCAACGTACCATTTTCCTATAGCGAAGCAGTGTACCCTAGTTTGGGACATACCTGAGCAGTACTTTCTTAGGGCAGGCCTCTTGCTGCTATTCACTTTCAGTAGAGACCACCCACTGCAGAACCTACCCGCCAAAGGATGCTTCAGCAGAAGTTATTCAGCTTATAACAGTGGACAAACAGGGAAATGGAAGATCAAATTGCCACTTGACAAATGTCAGTCAAGGGAGTATTAGTGCTGAATGCAGCCATGGTGGCTGTGCTCCTTATGGACTGAGCTATAAGACCCCCAGGGACAGCAGAAGCCAAATCCCTAGAGCACAGGGGGATGCAGACTTTGATTCATCTTGAAAGTGTTGCCACTGAAACCTTTCTTCCCACAGTGGCTGGGTAGAAAGAAACAAATAAAAAAATCTAAAGTCTTCAGTACAGGTCAAATATATCTTGATCACCTTATGTACATCCAGTTTCATAGAATCATAAAATATTAGGTTTGGAAGGGGCCTACAAGACCATCGAGTCCAACCCCCTGCTCAATGTAGGAATGCAAGTCAAAGCATCCCTGACAGATGGCTGTCCAACTTCATCTTGAATGCCTCCAGTGTGGGACAGCTCACTACCTCCCTAGGTAATTTTGTTCCATTCCTTTTCTTTTGGTGCTCGACAGTTGGGACAAAAAGACAGTAAAATTAGTTCTTGAGATAGATGGTACAAGCTATTCACTTTGGGTACAAAGGTAGGGTCTGTGTGTAGAACTACACAGTCCTTATGAAAAACATAAAGTTCCATTCTAGCCAAGAGCTCAACAAGCTCCAACACCCAATGTGCTGACGTGACGGCAACTAAAAATAAAAATTTTCCAGGAAAGAAGTTTTAGAGGCACTGTATGTAAGGATTCAAAGGGAAGTTTCACTAAGCCCCTCAAAACCTTATGGAGATTCCAAGAAAGGAACATATGCATGGTGGGAGGTTGCAGTAAGGAGGCTCCTCTGAGAAATCTCTTAACATGTGGATGCTGGGACAGGAGAACCTTCTGGTTACTGCCACAAACAGTGCTAAGGGCCACATCTTGTCTTTTTTAATATATTAGGCCACAGTCCCTGATCCAATCTAGCTTGTAGAAAGGCCAGCACATGTTTCATCCCAGCACTCAAAGGCTGGAATCCCTAGCACCTGCACCAGCAGCAGAAAAGCCCTCCATGTGGCCTCATAAATTCAATTTGTAGAGGCTCTTCACTATATCCCCATCATTCTAATTTAACCCACTCAACTTTCATGTGTGTAATTGTAGCCGGTGTGGATCAGGGTGCAACATGTGTCTTTGACTTAGGAGATCCCTTCTGGAAGGGAGCAGCCATGGATCCTGAATAGACAGAGATTTCAGATCAGAAAACCATGCTTTTCTGGGCCATGCTGGAACCACTAGGATAACTTCTGCTTGCTTGTTGTGGGCCTGATCTTTGAAGCACACACTCTGACATTCTGACACAGGACACTCCAAATTGTTGTTGTTGTTATTAGCAAAACCTACAGTGAAAGCTTAATGGTTAAATTTTTTCAAAAATCATATAGCTGGAGACAATTGGCTTTAGGCTCCATAAGTAATTCCAGAACACTCAAATGCTAATAACTATAACCATGTCAGAGAGTCATACAACAGTTTCCCCGTTGCAATCTCTATGGCTCAGAATACAAGGAAAGGGGCTTGAACGATTCCTGGCATAAGCCATCCCAGGCAATCAAAGACACCGGTTTTCAAATACAGGGCAAAAGGCTCAGAAGATTCCTGGCATAATTCATCCCAGGCAATCCAAGGCAAGGGTTCTAGAAAAAGACCTAAACAAATCCACACATGCAGAAGTTAAGTCCAATCTTGAGTTTTTCACTGAAACCTCCACACTACACAGGTCAAGGCCTTTCAAATCCAAGAGTCAAGAGACGTTCAAGAGTAAGTCCAGAGTAATCCCATACATGCCAAGATATCAACAACTGTAGCTTCCACTTTGGTATCTCCACACTACATGGGTCGAAACCCATAGCAAACAATTCAAGGTCTATGAAAAGTACAGCAGATTACTGCAGACGCTGACAGCAGCCAGGAAATCAGAAGACGTTTACTTCTTGGGAAGACAGAAATAACAAATCTTGATAAAATAGTTAAGAGCAGAGACATCACACTGACAACAAAGGTCTGCATAGTTAAAGCAATGGTATTCCCCGTAGTAACCTATGGCTGCGAGAGCTGGACCATAAGGAAGGCTGAGCGAAGGAAGATAGATGCTTTTGAACTGTGGTGCTGGAGGAAAATTCTGAGAGTGCCTTGGACTGCAAGAAGATCAAACCAGTCCATACTTCAGGAAATAAAGCCAGACTGCTCCTTTGAGGGAATATTAAAGGCAAAACTGAAGTACTCTGGCCACATCATGAGAAGACAGGATACCCTGGAGAAGATGCTGATGCTAGGGAAAGTGGAAGGCAAAAGGAAGAGGGGCCGACCAAGGGCAAGGTGGATGGATGATATTCTGGAGGTGACGGGCTCTACCTTGGGGGAGCTGGGGGTGGCGACGACTGACAGGAAGCTCTGGCGTGGGCTGGTCCATGAAGTCACGAAGAGTCGGACGCGACTGACTGAATAAACAACAACTTTTCATGGCAGGTTCTTAACAATACAAAGTTCAAAGTAACAAACGAGTCCAAATTGGATGGAGAGTCCAAGTGCAGAATGCCTCAAGAGACTCAGATGGTAGTAAGCCCAAACAGAGAGGATTTGGGGCAGTGAGGATGAAAATGTTTCTAGCAAAGGCTCCAAGCCTGAGCATCGGCTTAAAAGTGAACGTATGGCAGTGATAGCCCTCCTCCTAAATAACTAACAAGAGATTTAAGCCCATTAATGAGGCCCATATCCAAACAGGGCATTTCCTTCTGCCCTTCAAGGGTGACACTTCAACCTGCATGAAATGTCTGAACCACCCCGCCCCCCTTTTCTGTTCTCACACAGAGACTAAGCTTCCTTCCCTGGCAAGGCCAAAGCTAACAGCTGGATGGGAGAAGCCTGCTTTCCTCTGAAAACACTGACAAACTCACATGGATTCTGATGTTCCACAGGCTGAGTAAGCCCAAATTCTTCAGGAGGTTTGCCTTAGGCAAACTTCAGGAACTTCAGAGGGCCGTGTGTCTGAGCACTGAGCTCCTGTATTTTTATCCTTAATTCCCAGGACCTTTTGTGCTTTTCTGAGAAGCACTGGGAAATCTTCAGCTGCAAACAGTCTAATTGGAAGTGGTTTAGTAGGAATCTCTCTCTCTCTCTCTCTCTCTCTCTCTCTCTCACACACACACACACACACACACACACACACACACCTTAGACAAGGAGGCTTCAGTTCTGCGAGCCTCTTGCCCCCAACTGTGCTGTTCTGGGCCATCAAAGGTTGGGAGAAGGCTGTGAAAACATGGAGGAGGAATGTCTTCATTTGTGGCTTCTCCAGCATGAACACTGCTATCAGAAGCCACAGAAACATCCTCATCAGAAGAAGAAAATGGTGAGAGAAAAAGCCCCTGCCTTTTCCTCTCGAGGTGGTTAAAATAGCAGATGGTGGAGGAATGACCCAACAAAGAAGTCTGAGACGGGTTTCCCACCTTTCCTGAGGCAAACTTTCCTGAGGTAAATGTTCCTGAGATAAATTTTCAACCCATCTCCTCCACTCTGTTGCTGGTCTAATTTCTTTAACTAAAATTTGGCAAATCCAGCAACAAAACTCAGGATGAGGCGCTAACCCATCTTATCACAGGGGAGGTGGGGAAGCTGAGGGAATCACCAAAGGGGAGACCAAGTCTCGCACTCTATGTCCCTCTGACAGGAGAACTAAGGACCTGAGTAAATCTGTCCCACTACACAGAACCTCAAGCCCACCTTTGCAGCCATTCTGGGACTCAGAAAGGTCCTTCGAGGCACTCACCACCTGTAGAGGCAGTCTTTGCTCCGGAGACACTTCTGGGAGATGCTCCTCACTTGCACTTTCCCCAATCCTCTGACAGCTCTTCTGAGGAATCAATAGTGGGGCTCTCTCCTTGTCTAAGGGACTGCATGACCCAGACTGATACGAGGAGGCTCCCCAGACAAAAGGCACAATAGAGAAAAGAAGGCCATATCATATAAAAACGTAATCTGCAGGCAGAGCTCCATCAATGCCCTGCTTTCTAGAGCTTGGCAGGACCGTAACTGGGAGGTGCTCTCCCACAAAGGAAGGTGACTTCAACTTTATGCAAATTTGGCCCTGTCTTCTGGAGCAAGTGGGAGGAGCAAGCCAGATTAGCAAACCCTCATCCACTGTAGGAAAATGTTGTTATAAAGGCGTTGGAGCATTCAACAGGGCAAGTGACAAACCAGCAAATAAACCTCAGACTTACCTCTGATATCATCTTTCTCGCAATAGCAGCTTATTCCTGGAAAGCAGTGACACACTCCATGTCCTGCCCTGATTCCAGTGCCAAGAACGCCTTTCTGATGGCCACCTACGATGTTGGTCCCTAAATTAAATACAGATGTAAGCAAGCTCCATTCCATAGGTAGGGCTTATTATGCTGAGTATTTGAAATGCTGGCTTGTTATAACAGGAGAAAGAAAACTGGGTGCGAAAACTGGCAACCGTCTTGGGTTCTAGCCCAAAGAAAACTGCATGAGAGCTCATTTCGTGTGGTTGATCAAGATTATTAACAACTGCTGCTACAGAACAACCTGCCTTAAATATGACATTAGAGAATGATACAGAAGCAAGACATGAAAGGAATTCGCAATGGCTTACAAATTTGCGGTACATGCAAAAGCAGCAACACCACTGCCAACTTTATTGAAAATACCTGTCAAAGCTAAAATCCTGCCCACAGTTATGTGTGAATTAGTTCCCATCAAATCAATGGGACTTATCCACAGGCAAATGTGAGCAACATCCGAAGTATGGAATATGATGTCTCCTCAGGCCACAATGTTGTTTTTGATTCCTACATATGTATTTAATGTCTGTGTCAGGGCTGGCAGTCTGAAGGAGGTGAAGCAAGGCAGACAGATAAACTTGATAAACAGGCGAGGGAAGGGGTAAGCAGTCAGGCTGGCAAGCAGGCAAGCTGATGATGGAGCTGATGGCAGGGAAGAAGGAGGCAGCAAAATAGAGGCTTTATGAGAATTGCTTCTTTGTTACCCAAAAGAAGATCACTCAGACTGAGGACCCAGAGCAGAATCAGAGGCTTTATAGACCCAGATCAAACCCCATTGGCCCCTTTTGTCACCTGATACCTGCTGAACAACAAGCTGTAGTATAACCTTCTGGTAGACATCTAGGATTTTCAGTCAGGACTGGAAATCTTGTGTTGATGAACTTTTACATCAGATGTTTCAGATGTTTGTAGCTTTGTTTGGCTACTGTTCAGACCTGACAGGGGGAAGGGTGGTTAAGGGAACTACAATGGGGATGGTGGTGGTTAGGAAAACCATGATGCACGTGCCCATCACACGACTGGGAACTGCACAGTGCACCATAGCTTACTTACCCATCCCCATAAAGTTCCCTGGCCTCCCACCGCTGGTTATCCCAACAGTAGTCACACCAGGAAATGTGCATGCTGGCTGCATCCATCACGATGTGATGGCAACCACAGAGTCTGGCCACAATGCCTAGAGCATCACCCGAAGGGTGGGATGCTCTAGGCTGCCGTCTCTATGGTTGTGGCCTAGAAACCACCCAGACTCCACTTTGACCATCGGAGAGCCCACCACACGTAACAGTAAGCCACCCTGTGGCCCCTTAACCCTGCTGCAGGGGGGTGGTTACCCGGGGCGGTTTACTAACCAACATTGTCAGGATTTTCTCCCCCCACATGACATGCTATGCCACCATGGTTCACTTAACAACACTAACCACAGTGGCTTAGCGTTATGTGTGAACAGGGTCACTGTGTTTCCTGTGTTATAATAAAACCTACCTTCAAGAATCTGAAACTGGATTTGGGATCCCTAACCCCATAGTATTACCATTTCCATACACTACAAACTGAAGACAGCCATTGTTAAAGTTTGCTTATTATGGGGTGGTTTATCCCTAGCTTTTATTAGGACTAATAAAGCCCATATCATGATATACAGTTGGTTCAAGTTCAATAAACGATTTTCAGCTGATGGATCAACAGTTTTCAAACTACATTTCTAGGCGTCTTGGCACATTGGTCTTGCCATCTTGGTGTCTTTCATTTGGTGCTCAGGAACAGGATCAAAGAAAAGACAAAGGAGGAGGATGCTACAGTGTAGCAAAGGATGACAAGAAAACAGACATGGATAGGAGGTGGTTTCAGAGCTAACTAGGAGGTGTGGCTGAATAAGCTGTAATGACAACCTGTTTGGATGGAGGCCCAAAGCCACTGGGAAGATTCCTCCCTTAAAAGTGGCATAGAAATAATGATGGATGGATGGATGGATAGATGGTACGTAGGTAGAGATAAAGGCTAGGGAGAGCCAAGGACTCCAGCAGGAAGTGGCTGGTTTGTGTGGCTTTGTATGCACATGTATGCATGCATTGTAATGGAAATCTTATTGGGTTGTAAGCATGTCACAGAAAAAGAGTTCCATCCCCAGGCTTTTGTTTAACCAGCAACTAAGTATGTTTCTCTAATAGGCACCGACAGTGTATTCTTGATTCTAAGGAAAAATGTAGGACACACCTACTTGTGAGGCAGGGGTCAAAAGTGATGTTCTGCCTAGGGAGTGCCACCACATGATGAGAGCCCAATGAGCAGAGGCATTTCAGGATGTGGGAGGGGCATCATTTTAATATTTTGCCTAGGACACTGAAATGTCCAGGTCCTACTCTGGAACACGGCAGGGACAAGTTGCCACTAGCTATATCAGTAATTGGCTTATTTTGTGGTCTGGGAATTAAAAGAAAATTTATTATGTGACATACATGTAGCTGTCCTTTCTGAGGTTAAACACATGAATGTACCTGTGTTTTCTGAGACCCAAAAGGTCTGAGCCAGGCCAATATCTAGCTGGGAGAGTAGCTGGCAACACTTAAAGTGCAACTGTATTCATATCTACTCAGAAGTATGTACCACTGAGTTTAATGGGGCTTACTCCCATGTGAGTGGATGTAGGATTGCAGCTTAAGTATGCTACCTCGAGCATACTTACTTCTACACCTTTATTACAATGCAAATGTAATTAATAAATACAAATAAAATCAAATGTGGGCTATAGCACAGTCCAGCAGTCAGATCAAAGATAGTGTCAGACTCAGGGAAATAACTTCCCTTTTCATGTCTTAGAGTCATCAGTTTAGCCTTGTTGCTGTTGAATTTCCTCACCTAAAAATGGCACTAATGATACTTAACAACTTTTCCAGAGTGCTCAGAGACACTCTGACTCAAAAGCACTCAACATAAGCGCTAAGTATAACTGCATTGCATAATCTTTTAAACTATCATTAAACTACCCAGGCAGGATATATGCTATTATCGAATACAGCCACCCAGCACAGTAACTGTGGAACTAGAACACACAGTGCAGATTAGCTGCAAAGACAGAGCCTAAGTTAATAAGTATTTCAAAAAAATAAATAAATCACTGCCCTCAAGACATAACCGTTATTTTTGTATTCTTTTGCATCTGCACAGCCACCCTATAAACTCAGGGCATCTTCTGATGCAGCCTCTGATGCAGACTTCCTGTGGCTGGACAAAAATAAAACAACTGGGGTAAGGAGCCAGGGTTGAATCTCTTTCATGTTCTTATAGGAGCTCTTTGAAGCATGGCCAATGTTTAAAAACACTTAATTTATATAAATTATTAAAATATATAATAAGCACATTCTGGTATTATAATGGCATTAGATATGATATGGATATGGAGAAAAATATTGGGTTGTATCCAATGCCACACAAATGGAAGTCTGCTTGCACACGGGGCCTTTCCATCCCTTCTCCCCACTGCAGTCTCCTGTGCCCCCACCACCAAAGCTCTCCTGAGGGTCAGATCTGGGACATGCAATGGAGGGCTGCTGAAGGTCGGGGAACTGCCAAAAACTGGGCAAAGGCAGATTGCATAAGCCAGTAGGAAATTGCTCTTGCAAGCTGCCTCTGACTTCCACAAACCTCAAGAAAAGCCTTGGGGAAGGCACAGAGGGCTGCAGGACGAGAGGTAGGAAAGCTCCCCAGTGCCAGAAGCCTTGGATACTAATCAATATAAAATAAATCAAGCTTCTGTATGTGCATACATCAACCTTTCTTTCTTATAATATTGAGCATACCTGCATACGTATACTATATGTATATAGGGATCATTACTATTCAAATCAAGTACACATCTGTTCCATAAAAGTGCTCATTGCTCCTTCTCTATATACCATGTCTTAAAATAGTGGTGACTTTACAAATATTCATGAGATGCCAGATGCTCCTGCCCCAGTCTTCAACTGATGCATCTGGATCGTTTCCAAGTTTTTGCAACAATAATGTTTGCATAGGCTAATAAATTACCCCACAACACCTTTGTTTCTTTTCCTATGCATTTTCACAAATGATTTAAAAATACTGCCTGCACAGTACATATAAGTGCATCACCAGTAATGTTCTGATTAATTTGTAAAAGCTCACACCAAAGTCTTTGTATGATTTTACAATGCCACCAAATTTGCAAATGGAGTTTCTCTTTAGTGAACAGTTTAAAGAGTATAGCCAAAGTTACATCTCCCATTCTGAATGCAAAAGAGTTTTAACTGAGCTACCCAACTGTTATCTGTCTTAAAAAACCTTGAGCAAGCCTGAAGTCAGTCACAGCAGTTCTAGTTCTGTCTTCTTTGAATTTAAGATAAGCAAAATGTTGACCTAGAAGCAGAAAAGCAAAGTGCATATCAGTAGAAAAGCTAATGGGGAAAAAGCCTTGATTCCATACTTGTGCAATCTTGAGGGCATATTCTTTTATCTCTGCTCTCAACGGCATCACAGGTGCCATCTGGACAGGTCCTGATGCTAGGACTGCAGGTCGAATAGTTTGTAGTTATTCCTAGAAACAGGAAACAAACAAAGGAAAGAACTTGGCATAAGAACTTGGCTTGTCACCCTTAAAACTTTTATAAGCTCGACATGGCAAGATGATCAAATAAAAACTCACCTTGAGATCTTTACTATTGCTAAAATAAGACTGCATGGATGTCCCATGCATGAAAATTCCAAAAGAAACAATACAAGTATTTTCATTTTTCATTTCAGCTTCTTATCTGAATGTTCTTTGTATATTTTTCTGATTTTTTAAATTATTGTTGCACCAAATTTTTGTCCACAAACATATTCAAGGGAAAATGGGGCTTTTAGGGGCATGGAATGCCCTCCCAAACCCTAATGTACTGCTTTTGTGGGGGGGGGGGGGTTTCACAGCTATTTACTGCCACTGTTTCTGCTCTCTACTGTTCCTTCAGTGCCATTTTCTTCTCCCACTGCATGATCCCAGTCTGTCAAGGATCATGCAAGTATGATGACATCAAAATGATACACAGCCAATCAGATTTGACTATGTGCCAAAGTCATTGAAGGAAAATAAAACCATTATTTCCCTTACTTTGGGAACAGAAGCAATGCATCCCACCACTGCCAAGGTAACCAGGCTGATTCTCTCTGTCTTGGGTTGCCTCAATGAAACCATCACAATGCAGCATGCTGAGAGCATTAACTTTGTTGCCTTGGCAATACAGATGCTCCTCATCTTGTCACTGCATATTGCAAAAGCTTCACTGCAGTGCAGCATGACAAGACAAGAAATGGTAGCCTGGTTGCCATGACAATGGGCACACATCCCCCTGCAAACACTTTTAGACCCTTTTGAGTCCCTATGCCAAAAAAATCAAAGTGGAGGCACTTTTCAGAGGCTATGAAAACATTCATGAAAATCTCTCTCTCTCTCTCTCTCTCTCTCACACACACACACACACACACACACACACACAGCCCATGATGACTCACAGTAATATCAACCTTTATGATTACATACAGATTTAAGAAATAGGATAAAAGTATGGATTGTGGCCAACTGGTCTTGTTTCACTGGCAATAGGCCAGTCTGGGTTCAGGCACGGTTCTGGGACTGAACTGGTCTTGTTTGCTCTGATGGATTACCTTTACTGGGAGAGGGATGGAGGAGTGGGGAGTGCTACGCTGTTGCTCTTTCATCAACTTTTGATACCACTTACCATGGTGTCCACCTGGACTGCCTTTGTGAGATGGGTACTGGAGGCACCATTCTTCAGTGGTTCTGGTCATATCTTCAGGGTTGATTTCAGAGAATACTTTGAGGGGAATGCTCATTGCCCCCTTGGCATTTAGGGGTGCTGCAGGGCATTATTTTGTTTCGAATGCTAGTTAACATCTATACAAAGCTGTTAGGAGTGGTCATTAGGGGACTCTCTCCAACTTCTGAATCATGAGAGATTGTGCAAGCCTTGGGCTGGTGTCTGGATGCAGTGATAGGCTGGATGAGGGCCGATTAACGAAGTCTGAATCCTGACAAGATGGAGGCTCTGCGAATGAGTGATTCCAGTGTCTGGGAATTGGTTGCTTGCTCTGGACAGGGTTATACTCCCCTTAGATTTTTTAACCAAAGGTAATCACAAAACATTAACAAAAGTTAGTTAAATAATCAGTCTATGCCTTATACACTTCTGGCACAGAATCAAACAAATCCTAATATAAACTGTCGCCATGGCAATTTACTGCACTTCTAAATTTATGTTCTGCCACTGCAAATGGATCACTACATTACAAGCTACATATTTATACTGATTACATAACAGATAATATAGTTTGTCCATGTCATTCCATTCTTCAAGTCATGCACATTATTTCATACAAAAGCTTTTCTCTAGGAGAAACATGGGTAATGTAGGACACTAATGGAGAACATCTTCAACTTCCTGCAGGTTGCAATCTCGCAATCTCTGATATCCCAGTATCTTTAAATATCACCTCTTCGAAAAGCACTGAGGGCACAATCTGAAAGCAGAGGGCAATAAAGGCCCTTCACAAGGAATGATAAATCATAGTATCAACCCAGGGAAGGTCCTTTCCTGACCATCAGACTGAGGTCTCCACTGATCAAACTGCCCATGTTCTTTAATGCTGTCTTTGGTGCAAATCTGAATCAGTCTTACTCTAGATGCCCATTCAGTTGCTGAATGTCTGAGCATACCTTTCCCACTTCCCTGTCTCCACTGGCATTTCCCAATTAGCACTCCAACGCCACCACATTCTTCACACTCCGATCGAGTCTTGCTTATAGCACAGGAGTCTGGGCAGTCATCGCTGTTATGTATAACTACATAGAGAAGAAAAAGAAGAAGGGCTCTACCATCAACAAAACATATGTTTATCAAACCTACACAACTGAAAGAGGATATACTTTCCTCTGGATTTAAAAAATGTCATTCACCAATGCAATTCCTCTTTTCTCATTGTGTATACAGATTAGTGGTGTTTATGGAATGTACACCTAATTCAAAACGTATGAAACATCTGAAAACTGTATCTACCTGGATACCATAAGCACATCTGTTTTATATGGGAGCTGGGTCATACAACCATCAGACCCCATGAAATTATCTTGTTTGTTACCACACCCTTTAGTAACTATCCACAAGCAAACCAAGCCTAAGAAGGAATAATTGCATTTGCTTATCACTGGCAACTTTGTTTCTACCACTCCTCCAGTTATTACTAGTGATGGGTGAATTTACCCCAAGCAAATTCATTATTTCCTCAGAAAGTAAGGAATTCATCTGTATAATCTCATAAGAGAATTCTTCTTTGAGATCTCATTCTATGTATTGTGCTTGCGCAAAAATCAAACTGCATCTTGGGAGCTGTATTTTGGAATCACATAGTGTATCACAATGTCATGCGTCACCATGTTATTGTCAAGGGCTCCTTGGAGGCCTCTCTCAGTCTAATCCAGTAGCCAAGTCCAGACACAGACAAAGGGATTCTTTTCAAAGCTTTATTCCTCTTTTACAACTTAACAACTCTACTGTTAGCAACTAGATATGAGCAGCAGAGTACCTATGCCCCAAGTTGGAACAGTTGGTCCCCGTTTGAAGGCGAATCACTGGCAGACCCTGAACTTATGGGCTAGGGAGAGTCCCTCCCCTTCTCCCTTGGATCCTATGGGCGCAACCGTTGTTTGCGCGCCAACCGGGCACTACGCCTCCTTTCTGCACCCTCCATTTGGCGCTGCTCCCTGCGTCGGTGTCGCGTGTCCAGCAAGTCTGCTTCCCGCGCTCTCTCACTCCCGGGACTGCTATCTATGCTAGGAATGCCGGTGGGAGGAATCCCTGCCAGCTGTTGGCCCTGGGAAGGATGAGCACGCTCCTCTCCCAGGAGCAGCTGCTCTTCCTCAGAATCAGAACTACTCTGGGATTCTATGGGCTTAGTGTCCACCCTGACATCATCCCCGCTCGCATGAGGCCCCCCCTCGTGCTCCTCCCCTGGGGCCCTGGGTTTGTGGGGGTACAGCTGGTGGAAACGCCTCAGCAGCAACGGACCATGCACATTTTCCGTGGGTTCCCAGGATCGCTCATCAGGCCCGTACCCCTTCCAGTCCACCAGATATTGCAAGCGGCCGCGAGAAAGGCGGGAGTCCAGAATCTTCCTCCTGATGAAGTGGACAAGGTGCTTTCATCTGTAAGGCCAACCACCTGCTTACTTGATCCTTGCCCATCTTGGCTCATTATGAGCTGCAGAGAGAGACTGGGTGAGGGGATCAAGGCGGTGGTGAACGCCTCCCTTGAGGAGGGAGTGATGCCATCAGCCCTCAAGGAGGCAGTGATAAGACCGCTCTTAAAGAAGCCCTCCTTGGATCCTCAAGTTCTGAACAACTTTCGCCCAGTCTCAAATCTGCCATTTTTGGGCAAGGTGATTGAGCGGGTGGTGGCGGTGCAGTTGAAGGCACACTTGGAAGAAACTGATTATCTAGACCCATTTCAGTCGGGCTTCAGGCCTGGGCATGGTACAGAAACGGCCTTGGTCGCCTTGGTGGATGATATGAGGAGGGCTCTGGATAGGGGTGAATGCTCCTTCCTTGTTCTCCTCGACCTCTCAGCGGCTTTTGATACCGTTGACCACGGTATCCTCCTGGACCGCCTGGAGGGGTTGGGCATTGGAAACACTGTATTGCGGTGGTTCCAGTCCTTCCTCTCTGGCAGGTACCAGAGGGTAGCACTGGGAGAGGAGGTTTCGGACCCGTGGCCACTTACTTGTGGGGTGCCACAGGGTTCCATCCTCTCCCCGATGCTATTTAACATCTATGTGAAGCCACTGGGGGCTATCATCAGGAGGTTTGGGGTGCAGTGTCATCAATATGCGGATGACACTCAGCTCTACCTCTCATTCAAATCTTCACCAAGGTTGGCCGTAGAATCCCTGTCCAAATGTCTGGAGACGGTGAGTGGCTGGATGGGGAGGAATAAGCTGAAGCTCAACCCTGACAAGACCGAGGTACTTTTGGTGGGAGACAAGAGGAAGCTGGGGGATGTTGACCTGGTGTTGAATGGGGTACAGCTACCCTTGAAAGACCAGGTCCGCAGCCTGGGGGTCATTTTGGACTCCCAGCTGTCCATGGAGGCTCAGGTGTCAGCTGTGAGCCGGACAGCGCTGTATCAACTCCATCTGATACGGCGGCTGCGCCCCTACCTTCCCGACCATCTGCTCCCATCGGTAGTACATGCCCTGGTCTCCTCTCGTTTAGACTACTGTAATGCGCTCTACGTGGGGTTACCCTTGAAGACGGTTCGGAAACTGCAGCTGGTACAGAACGCGGCGGCTCGCCTGATTAAAGGCAGCCGCCGGCGAGATCACATCACTCCAGTGCTGAAGGAGTTGCACTGGTTACCAGTTGTTTTCCGGGCCAAATTCAAGGTGTTGGTTTTGACCTTTAAAACCCTATATGGTTCCGGCCCAGCCTATCTTAAGGAGCGCCTCCAGCAACACCAGACAGGCCGCTTAACAAGATCAGCCTCGGATGGCCTTCTCTCTGTCCCATCAGCCAGGACAGCTAGACTGGTGGGGACGAGGGAGAGGGCCTTCTCTGTGGTGGCCCCCACTCTGTGGAACTCCCTCCCTAGGGAACTCCATCATGCTCCCTCTTTAATGAGCTTCCGTCGTGCATTAAAAACGTGGTTGTTCAGGCAGGCATTTGGGGTGGGTTAGGGTATTTTTTTAAAAAAAATTTATGGTAAAATATTACTGTTTTAAATTGTTTATGGTGGGTTGTACATCGCCCAGAGTGGCTGGGTGACCAGTCAGATGGGCGATTAATAAATTTAATAAATAAATAAATAAATAAATAAATAAATAAATAAATAAATAAATCTCTGTGACCTCAAACTCCTCCTCCCCCTCCACTAGCACTGGTGATGGGGGGGAGCCGACTGAGCGATGAGGGTCGCCAGAAAGCAGGGGGGACAGCAAGGACCGATGAAAAACAGGATGGATCTTCATGGAGGGGGGGAAGAGCCAGGCAAAAAGCAACAGGGTTAATCTGGGCCGTAATCTGGAAAGGCCCCGTGTGGCGAGGCGGGAGCTTCCTTGCGGGCGAGTAAGAGGGGAGGTATTGGGTGGACAACCAAACCCAGTCCCCCGGTTGCAGAGATGGACCCGGCTGGCACCGCCGGTCCACAGAGGCCTTGTAGGCTGTCTTGGCTTGCTCGAGGGAGTCCCGTAAGAGGTGGTGTAACGCTCTCAACTCCTCTAAAAAGTCATGGGCCGCTGGCACTGAAGAGGGAGCTAGGGTGGATGGGAAAGCCTTGGGGTGGTAACCAAAATCGGCAAAAAATGGAGTTTGGTGGGTGGAAGCATGGCAGGCATTGTTATAGGCAAATTCTGCAAAAGGCAGAAGGAAAACCAGTTATCTTGCTGGTAATTGACATAACAGCGCAAATACTGCTCCAGAGTCGCATTGGTGCACTCGGTCTGACCGTCCGTCTGTGGATGATGGGCGGAGGAAAGATGGAGTGTCACATGGAGCAACGCAAGTAGCTCCCTCCAGAAATGGGCAGTGAATTGGGGCCCCCTATCCGAAATGAGACCCTCAGGTCATCTGTGGAGGCAGAAAACATGCACCAAGAACAGCTCTGCCGTCTCCCTGGCTGCGGGCAACCCAGAGCAGGGGATGAAATGGGCCATCTTAGAAAAAAAATCCACCACCACCAGAATGTGCTAGGAATGCTGGTGGGAGGAATCCCTGCCAGCTGTTGGCCCTGGGAAGGATGAGCGCGCTCCTCTCCCAGGAGCGGCTGCTCTTCCTCAGAATCAGAACTACTCTGGGATTCTATGGGCTTAGTGTCTACCCTGACAGTTATGTACGTCCTTCTTGATTGGTTATTTCCACGTGGCCTTTCTACATAATGTTTACTTGCTACCACTGATTGGTATATGGAAGAAAGATATATGGATCAGTATATGCATGGGTATACATGTGGCTGTTTCTTCAAACACTAGTGTAAACCATTAGTAGTCTGAGAATGATTGGATGAAAGTATATTTGGCAGTTTCCCTTGCGACTGGAACAACTTTCCTTCCTTCCCTCCCTCTTCATCTCTCAACTTTCCAATTATGTCCCACATCAGCTTCCCTTCAATGACCACCCCAATAATACAACCTCTTCCCACTACATTAAAGCAAGTCTCCCCTGCCATAGGAAACAGGGTCTTCCAACTAGGGCTGTGCACCTAGGTGCACAGAATCAGATCGGGGTGATTCAGGCCAAAGCGGTCTGATTCCAGAGCGGGTTGGGAGCAGCCCAAAGCAAAGACCACTCCCTAAGCACTTTGGGCCACTTCAGCCCAATTCGGGCAGCTGTCTGCCCAGCTGTGCAAGCTCCCTGCTCCTTACCTAGAGTCATGGGGAGTGCACGCAGTTGCTGCCATCTTGGAGGGAGTCAGCATGGCGACTCGTATTCTTCCAATAAGTAAACAGTGCATAGATTGTGGCCATAAAAGAGCCATCTACACAATATTAAAGGCGTAAATGGGCCATTCACACCTATAATATTGTGTAGATGGCCCCTTTACTTCTGCAATCTATGCACCATTTACTTATTGGAAGAAGAGTTGCCATTTTAAAAGAAAATGGCTACCCCCTCCAAGACAGCAGTGGCTGTGGGTGCTCTCCATGGGTCCAGGTAAGCAGGAGCAAGGGGCGTGCGCGGCTGGGTGGGGTGGGGGGGTGCTTCAGCTGTCCAGATCACACTTCGGATCCAGAGACTGAAGTGGGTTGGCCCAATTCTGGATCAGCCCGATGTGGGTTGGGGCCTATTCGGAAACTCCAAATTGGCCTCCAGAGTGGGTCAGGGGATCCCTGCACAGCCCTACTTCCAACCCCTCCCCCTCCCCCCCCCATCCACCCACACAATTAGGCTCTCTCCTTCCAATAAGAACCCCCTCCTGTTACATGAGAGCATAGACCGACTCACCCCTCCTCTGTTGCAGGGAAAGGGGGTGTTCCAAGCCCCCACCCAAGAAGCCCCACCCCCTTCTTCACTTGGTTGTGAAAAGCAAAAGGTGAGATGGGAGGGCAAGAGAAAAAAAAATGTTTCCTTTCTCATACCTGCCCTAAGCCAGAGCCATCCAATATGGCGCCGGCCTTGCACCCCACCCACTCCTGCTGTTTCACCCCACCCACTACCCCCCCTCTCCCATACACAGATGCACACACCCCACACACACACAGGGCACAAAAACAAACCCAAACAGAAACAGAAAAAAGGAAAGCGGGAGGTTGCAAGTAATGGAGGTTGAAAACATGTGAAGTCAGACCAGGTGCCATTTGGCACAGAGCAAATAAACCGGCACTGAACTGTAGAGCAATAGGAGACTGTTCAGTGTGGAGGAAATAAACATACTATTTTGCTATTAAAGCTTGAGCTTTGAACTTTTTTGAAGTTTCACATTTTTCTGCTCAAGCTTCAGTTTTTTTAAAAAAGAGCAAAACTGATCTGGTGGATCTCTAGTAGTAAGCATTACACTAACGTATTCTTATACAGATGATTAGTTTGTGGATAGAGATCAAATGCCAATTTTTCCCTAAAGGGTTAATGCGACATCATCACATTTCATCCTAAAAGAAAAGGGTTAAACCAACCAACTTAAGACAAATGCAGAAATGCTGTAGTTTAGATGCAGACTGCACATGCGTTGAAGTTCACAATCTATTCCAAAATTAATAACAAATTTGTAAGACAGTGACCCAAGCACTCTACAAAGGTGAGCATTACGAAAGCTATGAGTTTTGACCAACAAGCTGCCTAATGACATTAGGCATCACTACTTGTTACCTTTGTCTCTTGTTTTCCACCTCTTCCTTTGTTCTCTCTCGCACAGTTGAAATTTAGACTGTATGTGCTTCTTAGGGCAAGGGCCTAGCTTTTACATATCATACTCAGTAAAGGACAATGTTTATCAATGACACTGCAATATTAATCATTACAGAATCCTTTGCTAACTTAACTTAAAATAGGTACACTATTTGACTGTTTGAAGAAATATTCAGCTTCATTGATCCTCAAGTCATTCAGAAGAAAGGGTATGTTTTAAATGAGGGGTGGGGAACCTGTGACTGTTCAAGATGTTCTTGCATTCCAAATCCTGTCAGCCCCAGCCAGCATTACTAGTGGTCAGGGATGATGGGGTTTGTAGTCCAACATCATCTGGAAAGCCATAGGTATCCCTGCCACCTTTGACATATGGATGGGGATTGGGAACTGCTGGAATACCTCCTGAAATAAAACAAGGAAGTATGACTCTGGAGAACTACTCTCTTTGGGTTCATTAGATGAACAGGTATACTGTGGAGGCCCCTTTAAAGGACAACCCCTGTGACACCTGTCTCCAAACATCAAGACATGCATCTGTGAGCTATTCCACAAAGAAGTCTCCAAATCCTCCCCTTCCAACTGTGCAGAGAGGCCTCATAATACAATCATTACAAATGAACTAGCTACCCATGGTAAAGTGTGCAGAGATACTATTGGACATGCTTCAGCACAATACTTAACTGCATCTGCATAATTGAGTCTCAGCAATCAACTGAAATTATTGATTTATATTAGCAAACCCTCACTGAATTCCTGTGTCAAGTTATGTATATTTTGTTTCCTGTGTTATGAATGTGTATATTTAAAATCATTTTTTTTAAAATCAACTAGCTAAACATGTAAAGGCAGCCACCAAGAGCCCCATTAAAAGTGGCTACCAACTGGCAGGTCCCCTTTTAAATAAAAGCTAGGGGTCCACTCCCCACATGGGGCTTCCCATCTGGCTCCCAGCACAGCCCCCAATCCCCCAAACTCTGCCTGATTATGCAATGCAGCATATTTCTCATACAGAAGCAGAGATATAAACAAAATATTCTTTAACCCCCTTCCCAGCATGAACAGCAACAGAGGATCTACCAGAATTCTCCCCTTACGACCCTCAGCGGCCTCTCCCATTTGCCTGTGCTTGGCTCACAAACCGGGGGGAGCAGCTGACATTCATGAGAGGAGGATTCTGACAGATCCAGCGTTGTTGCCTGTCTTTCACTTGCATGAGATGTTGCATAAAAGGATCTGAACTATCAGACATTTTGCACGTTCAACTAATGGAGGCTCTAAGGAATTCAAGTCCCATCTCACTGGAAAGATCGAAGTCCAGCAATAACTTATGTCAGGGATGCACAACACGCAGGCTGGCCCTTGAAGGCTATCTGTGTGACCTGCCACAGGTGCCCTCCCTGCCAATCCCTCCTGTGCCTCCACCACACAGGGCATGCAAGGAGAGTCATCCCCATGTGCCCTATTTCCCAGCAGAACTGAAAGTGCCAGGATAGAGGGTGCATGAGGAAATCCATCCCCACCTGCTCTGTTTCCACTGGGAGAAGGGAAGGGTAAAGTCCATCCCTCCTCCCAGCGATCTGGATCAGAATGTGTGGCAGGGGATGTATGTATGAATGTGTGTACTTTTGCACACATGAGTATGGGCCCCAGCCACCCATTCAACGCCACATGCAGCCCTCGGGTCCGTACAAGTTGCCCACTCCTGACTTACGAGATCCATCAAGCACAATTGTAAGATGGGTATGAGCTTCTTTCCTGCTCCGCTCTTCTTTAGCTAGCACAGGGTACTGTATTTCTTTGCAGTCAGGTCTCCGTAGCACAGCAGAATCATTCACGTAGAGGCTTCCATACTTGTCTTCGTGACCCTGAGCAATCTCCACAGCATAGCAGCTGACATTTGGGGACCTTAAGCTGTACGTGATGTTGACACCGTAAAACCTCATACAGTTGTCGATGCAGATTTTTCCTATCTAGGCTCAAAAAAAAAAAGAACCCAATAAAAATGTCAGCAACAACAACAACGAACAGTGAAGGAGCACTAAGAGTGGCCTCTTGCACCCGTCTCTTTTCAAACATGTTACAGCAATTCATATCATAGACAAGCAACAATATGTTCAGAGTTGCTGGCCTTCCGAAACTCTGTTCACACAATTTCATACAGATTGTGGGATCTGCTAATCTTTAGGGTGACAGAAGTTGCTTTGTTGTACAACTAGAGACATTTTAAAAGATATCTCAGTTCCTTTCAATGCATCTCTGGCCCCATCTACATGGCACCACTTTCACCTTCTCTCCATCGCAACTGCACAGCATTGCAACTTCGAATTAGCTTCTGCTGCAATACACTTGTGATTTACTGCGGGCTTCCCCAACAGACTCCGCCATGCCCTTTTTTTGCCATTATATTTTAATGAGCAGCTGTTATAGGGATGGACAAAAGTCCCTTACCTGGTCCCGCAGCTGTTTTCAGTGGGGGGGGAGGTGCTCCGTTTCTCCCCCCGAAATTCTTGGCGGGTGGGAAGGCGCCCCACCCCTCCCGGCCGAAATTCAGGCTGGGGGGGAGGCGCCCCATCCCTCCCAGCCGAAATTCTGGCCAGAGGGGAGCGCCCCGCCTCTCCAGCCGCGAAAGAAAAAACTAAAGTAAAAAAAAAAACGTGATAGGCTACGTAACGATTTTATCTCAGAACATGTTCACAGAGCATGGCTCTTCGGAGTCATTAAGGAGTTAAATCCTATTTTTTAGTGTGGCGACAGGGTGTTGCTATGCCATGATCCTGCAGCTTCATTCATTGATTTGGCTGTCAAAATGGAGAAACGGCATCAGCCCAAAGGTTAATTGCTTCCTCACACTCTCATATTTTTTTTAGGGCAAATGCCGTTTAGCCTTCACGTTAGTTCCCAACTTGCGATTCTCCCTATGCTGGCTAATCATTCCAAATTATACCTAATACTTTGAGAATGTGGAGTGTCCTCTAGGGACCAAGTTGCTTCAATCACATTCTTTGCTACAGATTCTAGATTCACATCCAAATTTAGAAGAACATCATCCTAATTCATATACTCACCATGGAAGGTATGATCCTTATATGGTGGAGGGGTGACCTTGTCTCCTTCCCTCCCTCCTGGGAAAAGAAGCAGACAAGCTGGGTCACTCCTCCACTATATGAGATTGAATTAAGTGAATGGACCGCAGCTATATTGAACTTGATTTTTGCAGTTGTGCAGCCTTGTTTAGTACTCAGATTGCCATCAAACAACAAGTCTTCACCTTTCTTCTTGCTGTCTCCAAGTCAAAGAAAAAAAGGGTAAGTGTGCCTGGAAATGAGTTGATGATAAAGCCGATGAACTTATAACTCTTGTAATTGAATTAGCATTTCCATTCTTAACACACACAAAATGCTTTTCAAAGCATAAACAAGCATCTTCAGTTGGAGCTACTCAACTCCAAGATGATGTCAATCCCAGTCTACATATAAGTAGACCGTGGAAGGGTCTGACCGGGGCTGGAATTGCAGCTGATCCCAAGTTCAGTAAACCTAACAAACATCTAATGTGCTAAACTTGTATTGACCACCAATAGACACACATGCTAGATCCCCTCCTTGACTCTCAGATGCTGAAAATGCTACAGATAGCTGGTTGTTTGCTTGTTCTCTTTGTTTCCTGTTCCTCTGAACACAGGTGCCAGTGGGCTTGGAGTCATGAGCAAGATGGGGGAGCTGTCCAGTGAATGCTGGAACCAGGTGCTAGGACACAATTTCTGGAATAGCAGTGCAGCTATAGCAAAGAGCTGGGCAGTAGAATATCTCTGTTGGCATTACATATATTAAATGTTGCAATATCTCTGTTGGCATTACATATATTAAAACTGGCCTTGAAGAAAACCTGTACTCAGGGACGAAACACGTAAGGCTACTTCTTTGAATAAAACCACATTTTTTTTAACATCCTGAGACTTTGCCTCTTTATTCCATTGCATCAGAGGAAGCCTGAATCTGGAAGCACTGAAATAAGGGGATCAGGAGCAGAGGCTGGGCAAAGGTATGAGTGCGAAATCTCAGGCCTAGGGGCCATATGTGGCTCCGCTGGGGCTGAAAGCTGGCCCTCTTAGGTTTTCCCAGATGGCCCCACCCCTTCTCCTGGTCCCACCCCATCTCTTCAAACTGCTGGTAGTTTGATGTCTTCCTGGCTTTTGTGAAGTTTTCCCCCTGTCCTAAAAGACTGAAACGCCTCTCCTAAGGATTAGTTATTGGCAGTAGGGGCTTCAAGCTCTTAACTATATTTTGGTCCCACCCCTTTTGCCTTTGGCCCCACCCACCAATGGAATGTGGCCACCAAAAGC
Organism: Heloderma suspectum; assembly: GCF_057233095.1. NCBI lineage: Eukaryota > Metazoa > Chordata > Lepidosauria > Squamata > Helodermatidae > Heloderma > Heloderma suspectum. The sequence continues at coordinate 195,782,798 of NC_139460.1, read as the reverse complement.
TTCTCCAATTTGGCCTTCAGGCTGAAAGCAGTTCTGCACTTCTTTATCTTAACCATTAAGGAGACTGTGACTGTGTCTCCCAATGGTGACTTCTGCCTGGTTCACTGTCATCTTTCTTCTTGTGGTCCAGGAATAATTATGTGGGGTCCTGTGGTATATCAGGGAGCCCAGGCATGGGCAAAGTTCAATGGCTGCATAGCTCCTGTCTCACAGTCTCTACTAGGAGGTGACAGCTCCTCCTGCCCCTAGCATGTGCTTCTGCTTCTTTCTGCTTCTTTCCAAGGAGATCTCATCCAACCCAAGGTCAAGGAATTGGTGGATCTTGACTGTTTCACAAACTGGAGGAGACAAATCAATCTAGCTTTCCTCATCCCTAGGAGCTTTTATGTATTTGCGGTAGTTGCATTAGCATGGATTTGTTCACTCTGCATTTGATATGAATTCTCTTATAATTTGCTTCTGAGAAATTAACAAGCCTATTGAAAGCCGACTGAAAGGCCTAATTGCTCCCCTTTCTCTGCTCCTTGCCTGTCTCCCTACCTACTCATGTCTTAACCATGTGGCTCATATGCTTGCTGGCTATTTTCTCTCTTAGAACACAGTAGCAATCATCACCTACAATTAGAAAGGTATCCCCTTTCTTTAAAATGAACAAAGAGGGAGGAATGCGGATTGTGTCCGTAACTGAGATTGACTGGTACTTTCTGTGGAAGGATAAACTCAAGATCCCATTATCTTGAATATTTATTCTCTTCATGAAAATGTGCATTAGAAACTTTCCACAGTACCAAACAAACTTTCCACAGTACCAAACAGTAAATAAACTTCACATGCTGATGAAAACAAACCAGCCTGAAAAAAACCTGAAGCACAAACATATGGCATGCATCAGTAATGTATATTCTATCTCAGGAGTAGGCATTTGGAGTATAGAGAAATTCCATGAAAATGTCAACCTACAGACTCATTTTTTTCATTTTCATATGTAGTTGTGATGTTCTGTATCAATTTAAAGATACCTTTTCAACTTTTCATAAACTGGCAACAGTTTTTCAAATTGGCATCTTACATGGTACTAAAACAACAGCAAAACAGGGCATACATGAAGAGACATAATTTCTTTGTACTTTTCTAATCTTCAGTCAGAGCTCTTCGAGAAAATAGGTTAAAGGCCCTTTAGTGTATTAATACTCAAGTTTTCTCATTTCTCGACTGGAAAGAAATTTTACGTTAGGAATGAAATGAGATGAGCTTAGGCCAATAAAATTTATTCTTGGTTATACTAGTATTAGGGCACAATCCTATGCGTGTGTTTAGACAGAAAAAAGGCCTACAACTGGGAGTTGTAGGCCTTTTTTCTGTGTAAATGTACACAGGATTGCACCTTAAGTCACAAAATCTCATGCATATGTATTTCCTTGACAAATGGAATGAAAAATCTCTATCTTTTAATGTTATAGTCTTATTGGAGTTTGTTAAGGAAATGTGATTAGATGATATAACATATGTCATAATTCCTTCCATGTGAATTTAATATTCAATTCATACACTATTGCTCAGATGAAAGATTATATAATTATATGTAGGGGGTCTACAAATTATGGCTGGGCATGGAAGCCAAGGATTATTTTCCACTAGCCAGCTATGAAATCCAGTACCACCACGATAGTGCAATATTATATGAATTTATCTACACAGATAAAGTTTGATGAAGTTATGTAACTCAGACTGTATGTAGGTTTTTTAAAGCTTTTAACCAGAATTTTATTCCACAAGTTTTAACAGGGCTTTTCCCTCTTTCAAATTTTAAACATTGTTATTGTCCCGCCTCCACCTCCCTACCCTCCCGCACACATATATGTGTTTTGTGTAAGTTCAAATACTGAGCAACATTTACATTGATGTTTCTGATATAATCACAAAATGTGAGGGAAGTGTGGATTTGGCCAGTAAAATCTTTACTTTATTTTTCTCTTCTAACGAATTTTATTACAAAATAAAGGAAAAATGAATAGTTTTTCAAGAAGTCTTCTGGCACCTTAAAGACTAAACTCTTTTGTGATGTCAGTTTTCATAGTCTAGTCTTGTGTGCATTTCTCAGATGTAGATTTTTCCTTCCAATTCACATGGAAGGAAGCTCTCTCCCCATAGGGTTTAGAAAAGCCTCATGGGATTTATTTTTAACCCGAATTCAAGATGAAACCAAATTTTTTGCTTCTGAGTTGCCCTCAGTATGGCAATATGTTTCCTTGTTCAACAGCCTTATGACTTGAAAACTTGAAATCCAGCCAAGTGTGAATTCCTGTGGGCAATACAAGTTCCCACATGGACCTGATGCTGAACTGTAACATATGCATGCATAGTAAAGTATCGTATGAACACTGTCTTGCTTTGTGGGTATTTATTTGTCTGTCCGTCAGTGGATATTCACATTTTATGCTAGTCATGTTATGTTAGTCACAGGTCATTCGGAAGAAAACTTTTTCTTCTCTAGTTTAAAATGAACATATACTTTAGGTTTGGCACTTGTCCGTGAAACATTAGCTTTCCATGTATATCTATGCAGGACAAAGCACTTTTTGGATTAATAATTCTAAAGAAAATTATTGTTGAAGTTATAGCTAAATTCTCAAGGTTGCAAAATTTTACATTAGTTGCATCTTTTAAAGCCCAATTTTTTAAAAAAATTAAACTAACTGTGGCATATCTCTTTATTATTTTTATAGGGACGATAAATCCAGTTCACACAAAAATTGTTTAATGTTTGCTGGAGTTCAAATAACAGCTAAAATACTAAATATTTTGTAACCTCAAATGGCAAAGATTAGCAATCAAGTGCCCTCCACATGTTTTGGAGTAGAACTCCCATAATCCCTGATCATTAGACATGCTGGCTGGAGCTGATGGTAGCTGTAGTGCAAAACATCTGGGGGATTTACCCCTGCACCATGGAATTTCTCTAAATATTTGTGCACTGTCAAGCATCAATAACAGAGAAACATTGCTAAGGTAATTTGTCAGGATTGTTTAGTTATTATTTTCTTGTTTATTATTTAAACCTAATTTGTTTAATTATTCATTAACTAAAATCACAGTCATTTTTATATAACTCCATTTGTTTTCGTTATCCCCATTCATTTTTTGCTTCCCACTGTTTTTAACAGAAGACGCAGGTGTTATTCTGCTGCTTGTAACTTCCATGTTTTCCATCCAGTTAGCATGGACTTCTCAGACATTCATCTACCCCTCCAAGGGATCAGATCTGCCAAAATTCACATAAATAGTGAAAAGGGTCATATTTTTAGGCAATTTAAAAAGGCACACACCCAGCCTAACGGCAATCGAAACTAACTGTAAACATAATAAACTTTGAAATAGAATTAAAAGCTACAGGAACATGTGTGCGCGCGTGCACACACACAGTGAAACACACTAGCTGTTCGGCGTCATACACTCACATGCTCAAAACAAACATACTTGCACAGACTATAAATGTTAGTGATTAAGGAATATGCCAGGCACAGAGACCGACTCATAGACAACAAACTAACTATAAATTAATGTCTCTCTCTAAACTACAAACTGCAAATAACTTCACCAGATGGGACTGGGCCCTTTTCTCCTCACAGAGGCCATTAAAATAAAAGATATCAACATCTGGAGGATATTCATTTATATGCACATTTTCCTGCATGGTAAGTCAACTGTAAAAGCCTCATTTTCAAAAGTGGAACAAAAGAGTTAGCCATCCTTACTTGTGAAAAGTTGGCAGCATTTCTGTTCACTGTGAACTGGTATGTCACATTTGAAAACTGAATGCTAATTGGAAGAACAGAGACATTGAAGTGGAGCATCAGGGATTTGCCAGGCCCTTGGTATTCTGTGTCATTCACGATAACATCCAGCTGGAAGGAACGGCTTTCCGTAACTGAAACGCTCTTGTTTAACACCAGCTCTGCAAAAACAAAAGACTGGACTCACTTTACAATGACAAAGCACTCCCAGTGAGATTCCCTTGGGAAAAGCAAAGAAGTGTTCAGGAGAGACACCCAGTGGACAAAGAAAGGAAAGCAAAGAAAATTGGCTGGGCATGCAGGAGTGAAAAGAGCACACTAAAGGCATCTCTACGCCAGCCTAAAATCCTGCATTTAAAACGGGGCTTTCTGCTTCCATTTTAAATACAGGATCACGACGACGCTCTTTTTCACCCGCTTCCTTTCCCCCCATCCGTTCCCCGCTCCTTCTCCCCAGCAGCTGAGTCTTCCATTATCTTTCATTGATCCTGCTCCTCTTCTTGCCGCTTTTAGTCTTTTCATGGAGGAAACTGAAGTGGAACACAGTGGGGTAATTTGGATTGCTCATTATCTGCGATTTATTTAAAAATGGAACAAAGGGCATTTAGTGCGGGAGACACCTTGAATGATCATGGCGTCATGTAAAGAGCCCGCAAACTTCCGTGAAGGAGCAATCTCAATCGCAGATAAAAGCTCCATGTGAAAAAAGCCTTAGAGAGGAAGTTGCTAATGGGGAAACTTTGGCACAGGCATGCTGCAATGTACAGTTCTGTTCTGTAAAAAAAGTAAAACCACCACTAAGCATGTCCATGAGGGGGAAATAACAGGAACTATTTTCCCAGGGCCAGTTACAGGCTCCATCCTAGGACACATACCCTCTTCCCTGTCATACTTGGACTGAAATAGGAAGAGAGAGAGAGTGATGCGCTGCTGCAATGCTTTCTTCATCCATCCCCCCCTTGGACCTTTCTAATCAGGTGCCATGGGAAATCCTAGAGACGCAAAGGATGGCATAACTTGGCCTGACAGGCCAGAACTCCTTGTATTTATGATCTCATGTATAACAGGAGGTAGAACATAGGCACAAGGTTTGTTCTTGGTCAGATAATCATGGTTTGTTGGCATGGGATTGTGACATTTGAACCGAACCCATTATTAAATTTGTATATAGAATGAGCAGTACTGCCATTCATTGCAAGGATGTGAAAAGACATATGCTAGAGTCACATTACATTCCAAAATGGCTGCAGTTAAAAGCTCTTGGCTACCTGTCACCATATATATATTGAGGACAGTTGATCCTGTCTCAGGGAATTTGAAAATAGTCTAAACCATCCTGAGTTTTAAAATAATACTACACTCGAGTTCTTTTACCTTATTTTAGGATAATTTATTAAAGACACCAGGACTTAGGCCAACAACTGAACTGAAACTAAAGACTCTGAAACAGTGTAGTGTGAGCACATTCCATTGTTGGCAATAGAAGACAAAGATTTTCAAGCATGTCTGGCACTTTCCCATGGTTGGCTTTGGTCTTGTATTTGCGTAATCTTGCCTTCCAAAGCAACAAGACTCAGTCACTGGATGACATTCTGGGTTTCTTTTGAAAATCTACTTTACCACTGACATGGTATTACAAAATTGAGGATGGATACTGTTGCCCCAAATCAGTAAGGACGATCCACATGTGTCTCTGACTGGCATCTCAATGTGGATAAAACACACTGCAGTGCTCATCCAGGCCACTGAGCATACGGCAGTGCTCAAACAGATCCCATCCTCTTGATAGACATGGCAAGGTATATTTCCATCCAAGGGGTTGGATCCAGATTTAGTCATACTTGAGAGTAGGTTTACTGAAATGAATGGGATTTATGTCAGTCATGACTAACTGAAGTTCTATTGATTTCAATGGGTCTACTCAAAGTATGAGTAAATCTGGATTCAACCCAAGGCCATTAGTCATGTACATTATCTATCATTATTTTATACTGCCCCTATTAGTTGAAAGTTTACTGTATTAAAATTACTGTAACATTAGTATCCTTATTATCTGTGTGAGCACTGGGCACCGCTGTCTCATGACATTTTTTTCCTCATGTCTGATATTATGATTTATTATCTCACTCCTCCAATGAAGGATTCAAACAATAGATGAGGCAGCTAAAAGTAGCACTTATTGTTTTGTAAGCATACTCCTTTTCCTTCGGTAATAAGGATGCACATAAACTTACTGTATTCATGTCGTGTTCCCCTCACTTGGCTGCCATTTGGGATGAAATAGATCTCATGGAAGTTATGCTCCACTCGAAATGTTTCCCTTATCCATGGATCAGATGAACTTATGGTGCCAGTGTACTTCTTCCTGCTACTCTCTAAAGGGAAAATGGGGGTCGTGTCTGCATCATAGACCATCAGTGCTGCTAGGATGGTGCCCTTTAAGAGAATGGGGTGGAGAACAATTGTTTGTAGTCACAATGCGCATTTCCAGCTTGGCACTTAAACATTACCTTAGCTTGAAAAATTTGATGAAAGGTACTTCATTGTAGAACAGATTTACAAGATCATGTTTTTAACAAGGCAATGATAATTATCACATCAAATAAGGTCATCTGAAACTTCTATTGCATATTGATTCACCATATTTGCTTTTTTCAAGCTTTGAGGACAGTGGCCACCTGTGGGAGAAAGGTTCAACTATCATGAACTGGTCATTAGAATCATAGAATAGTAGGGTTGGAAGGGGCCTACATGGCCATCTAGTCCAACCCCCTGCTCAATGCAGGAATCCAGGTCAAAGCATCCCTGACAGGTGGCTGTCCAGCCTCATCTTGAATGCCTCCAGTGTGGGAGAGCCCACCACCTCCTTAGGTAATTGGTTCCATTATCATATTGCTCAAACAGTCAGGAAGTTTTTCCTGATGTTCAGCTGGAATCTGGCTTCCTGAAACTTGAGCCCATTGCATGAATAGAGTATCTATCAGTTTTCTTAATCCTCTTGTAGCTTGCCCTCTGTGATGTTCTAAGTCAACACCTCTAATGGCCAGCCTAGGAAGCACTCTTCCAGTTATCGTCTTCATTAAGTCAATCAGACTTAGCAGTAAAGAAATTACCTAAGACATTTTTGTGCCTCAGAGAATCCAAATGCCCCACTGCCATGCTAGTAAAAATATAATAAATCACAGATACTATACTAATTTTCTGTCCTGTTAACATCACCCAAAAAAATGCTGTCTGAGACAGGCAACCTCACCCTGCCTAATGGTAGGGTTGACCCTGCCCAGCAGAATGGCAACAGCAGGCATTTCTGGGCTCTAGAGAACATTGCTGCTTCTTGGCTCTGGTAACTCCACATATAGTTAAGAATATAAGAAGAGCCAAGCTGAATTAGATCAAAGGCCTATCTAGTCTAGCATTCTGTTCTCATCATGGCCAACCAAATGCTTTTGGCAAGCCCATAAACAGGACCCTCCTGTCTGTGTTTTCCAGTCACTGGTATACAGAGGCATACTGCTTCTGAGCTTCAAATATGAATTATTATTGGGGGAAGGGGAACACGATCCAAATATACATTTTTCCTCTCTTGCCCAATTTCCACCCCCCAACCCCATATGTCCTTTAAGCAAGCAAAAACCCAACCTCCATTAAGTACTCCTATATAGGTAATCTTCAAAGAGCAGCATGCATGTATGAGTAAAGGTGCATGCTCCTCTTTAGTGTACAGAACTGGGACCTGTAACAAAATGTTGTAATGTATCCTCTCCTACATCACAGATGTGCTCCTGTTTAGTGTTCCAGCCGGCCATGTTCTCCTCCAGGATCGTATCAGCCACAAGAGGCTCAAGCAGGCCAATTTACTCTCCCCAACTCCAGTTTTCTGTTTTCTTTTTCAACTGACACTCAATGTTCCATGACTCCTGGAAGTTTGCTCAATCCTCAGTTGATTGCTTTGTTGTGGGGAACCCCCATTGGGTTTGTTAAAAAATGTCTTAACACTTGTGCATACGTTGGGGTTCACCTAAGCCTCCTGACACCTCCGTCTTGTTTCTTAGTGGCCTGGTTCTAGCTCCACTGCTACTGGCATTCAACCACCGGAATTTGCTATTAGAGGGAATGATATAATACTTTTGCTTTACAGTTAGTGACTGTAAATTATCTGTTATGTTTATTATCTTCTTTTTCATACAACTCTGTGAAAGTGGTCTGAAATTATGTATTTTGTATCAATTTAAAGGACTGAATGAGCACAACCCATCAAGCGCTGGCTGGGGATAGAAAGAAAGAAAAAAAACGTGATTCTGGCCTGTTGGTGGCAGCAAACATTCAAAAATGGTAAACTCCTCTTCAGCAAAATCTAGCGGCCAGAGAAATAACTCACCTGGGAAACAAACATACCTATCATTCAAAACTGTATTAAAAGAAATTATGTGTGTCATGATACATCTCTTGGACTTTTTTTTTTTTACATAAATGCAAAGCAGTATTAAAGAGAGCTCCTACATAACTGCTCTTTATGAAGGACTCATGTCTGTGTGTTCTTCCAAAGACAGAACGTTATAAAGATATATAAATGCAGATTCCAAAACAACAGCCATATTATTCTGTGGCAGCAAGGGCATGTTGTAGCATTTTAATGCTGAAGACAGATGACAGGTTTTTCATGGCACTGAATGTTCAGCGCTGGTGTCACACAGTGGCTAAAAGACTAAGCTACAAATCAGGAAGTAATTGCTTCTGCCATGAACTCATTTGGCTGGCCTTAAGAAGCTAATCTCTCTCAGCCTCTGCCCCCCATCTGCAATATGGGGATAATAATACTGGCCCACCTTACAGGCTTGTTGTAAGGATTACAGCACAGTAATGTAGGTGAGAGCTTCGTGTGGCACAGAGTGGTAGGTGGCAGTAGTGCAACCGAAACTCTCCCCACGACCTGAGTTCGATCCCAGCAGAAGCCGGGTCTTGGGTAGCCAACTCAGGTTGACTCAGCCTTCCATCCTTCCAAGGTCAGTAAAATGAGTACTCAGCTTGCTGAGGGAAAAGTAGTCACAACTGGCGAAGGCAATGGCAAACACCCCACTATAATCTGCCATGAAAACGCCAGTGCAAGCGGCATCCCACTAGGGGTCAGTAATGACCTGGTGCTTGCACAGGAGGAACCCAATGTATGTGTAGTGCTTTGGACGTACTTTCTGGCCTTCAAGAAATACTGCAGAGTACCACATTCTGGATAGTTTAAGACTGTTGGTGGATATAGATGACCATTATACCTCACAGTTGCATGGAAAATTCTCCTTAATACTTGGCAGGATGATACAGACAAACAGCCTACTGAGTGGTTACATGCATGCAATGACTTACTACCATTTGGTAAATGATCCACTGTATCTGCCCACTGAGGCCACAGAAGAAGCAAAGAGAGATGGAAGTTTGAGTGAGAAATGTCCCACTCATATGGTTATGTTATGGGCCACATTTTCCCTTCTGGAGTCTGCCTTTTCTTGTTGTTATATGAGTTTCTGAAGAAAATCTCCAATATGACAAGGGTAGTAAATAGATAGCTCTTTAATTTTATTGAGTATTACAATGAATGGGTATGCTGAAACCTCTGCTAACAATAACGGGACTTCTTTTATAAGAACAACTACACATAATTGTGGTAGTAGACAAAAGTGGGAATTTAACTAATTTATAAACCCTTTAAAAGTATTTTCCCATGAATACTCCCAAGACTTTAAACTTTGTAGGGGGCAGTATTCCTGCTTTTAGTGAACCTTTCCACACTGATGTCTCCCAAAGGATCTTTGCACATCTGCCATGGAACCTGTGCATGTCCCAGAGTCTTCCATAGAAAGTTTGAGACTGCACACCCAGATAATTTACTGGCCAGGTATGGTGGGCCTCATCCATCACTCAACACAAACTGAGGCTGCAATCCCATGCATACTTATCTAGAATAAGCCCCACTGTATATAGTGAGACTTGCTTCTGAGTAAGCACGCACTGGATTGTGCTGTGAGAGTGTGGCCTAGGACACACCTAACACCCTCCTGTGGCTGCAGAACGATGTGATAAACTGAAGGCAATAGTGGCAAACATTATTGGTCAAGCTCTTTTTCAGGGAAGCCAGTCCATCATTTTATTAATCTTTTTTATTTATCTATTACATTTATATCCCACCTTTTTTTCCTCCTTAAGGAACTCAAGGTGGCGTACATAATCCTTCTCCTTTCCATTTTATCCTCACAACAACGACGCTGTGAGGTAGATTGGGCTGAGAGTCTGTGACTGGCCCAAAGTCACCCAGTGAGCTTCCATGGCCAAGTGGGGACTAGAACCCGGATCGCCTCACTCCCAGTCCAACACTCTAGCCACTACACCACACTGGCTGTACATCATTACTGATCTTCCTCACTCGGGAACCCTTGATAAGCTTCCAGGGAACCAAAGAGCCCTTAAGAACACAGCAAGTCTCTGCTATATGGCAATTTCCATACATACCAGAGTCACCAGTAATGTCAAACTGGACTACATAGTGTGCTTTCTTATATTTACATAAGCTTCTTTACCTGTGCTCACTGAAATCAAATGGGGGGGGGACCAATAATCCCATGTAGCACATTTCATTCTCATAAGAGTAATAGGGATTTATAAGTCCTGATGGCCATATGCTACCTCCAGTATCAGAGGCAGTATGCCTATGCACATCAGTTGCTGGGGAACATGGGCAGGAGGGTGCTTTTGCGCTCATGTCCTGCTTGGGGGTTTACCGTGGGCAACTGGTTGGCCACTGCAATCATGCAAACCTGGAACTTCCCTCTCCAGACAATGAGAGATTACTCAAATTTTTCTTATCCCTCTGCCCTCAACTTTCCATAGGTCTTTGAAGCTCACAGGGTCATTTTGGGGGCTTAAAAATATTTTTGATTTGCAACCTTATATACTTCTAAATACCTGAGGAGTCCTCTGAGTATGCAAAAACCATGCTGTTTTTGTGGAGGGAGGTGGTAGTCCCATTTAACTTCCAAACTGACAAGCATCAAATTCACTCTTAGAGCAAATGGGTGCTCAATGTCAGGATCAATCATAACATTTTGCATTCATGGGTAGCTTTTGAAAATGCTCCATTCAAGTGGAAATGTTTCACTGAAATCCGTTGTGCACATAATTCTTCTAGGATAGATCCATGAGCAGAATTCTAGATTCATACCAGATTCTAGTACAGTAAGTATATGTGGATAACCAACTCCAACTTCACATTTCCGAATGTATGAACTTATAAGAACACTTCAAACATGAACCTGCCAGTGAAAACATTGTGGGAAGAGGTGCAAAGTTGACAAGATACCCATGCTCAACAGAAATCTGTATCAGGGTGGGGAGAAGGAAGATCTCCAGATGTTTGGGACGTCAACTCGCAGAAGTCCCTGCCAGCATACCCAATAGTTAGAAACACTGGGAGTTGAAGTCCAAAACATCTAGAGATTTACCTTCTGCCAACCCCAACTGTATATCACCAACAAGGCACAGTAGCTCATTACACCCTCGTGGAACATTACCTCTTTCCTACTGAACTCCACCACAGCATCTGTTGTGCTGGTACCATTACGTAAGAAGGGGGGCATGTCATCTTCATCATATATATTTACAAGTAAAGGCACCTCCTTGGAAATCTCCGTGGAACCTTCCCTCACTGTACATTTAGCAATCAGGTCATACTTTTCTCGTTCCTCCCGATCCAGAGGCTGTGTCACTCTAATACTTGTGGTGTCGTCATTGTAATAAAATGGCAGACCTTCATCTGGAACACAGAAAAAAGAGTATCTATTTGTCATTACTTCACTAACAAAACAGTAGCTGGATCAGGGCCTGGTTGAGAGCCAAGAAGGGGTGGAATCTCCAGCTCCTATGCAAGTTCTCAGGTCTGCTGAATCACTGCTGAAACAACACCTCCAAGCCTGCGTAAACTGGGGAAATGGGGCATAATAGGATCACAGCCATTATAAATAAAAAAATAAAATTGAATTACACTGTGTGTGTGTATATGTTTGTGTTTAATTGTAATTGCATTCGTAGCTCTAAACAACTTAGGACCAGGTTACCTCAAACATTGTTTCCTTCTATATAGACCCGTTAGACCACTGCAATCCTCAGGGGAGGTCTTGCTGTATGTGCCAAATCCTCCAGGGTCCCATCTTTGTGGTGGCGCCCTCCCTCAGAAAATCATGTGCTTTCAACCATTATTAAGAACTTATTTGTTTTACTCTGGCTTTTCCCAACCATTTACTAGTTTAAATGATGCATTGTTTTATAATAGGATTGTGCCCTTATATTTTTTTACTACACTTTTTGCAGGGGATAGTGCAGGAGGGGCCCTGGATGACAACAGCATCATGTAATGGACCCGCAAACTTTCATGGATGGTCAGTCACGAGTGCGCTATAAACGCCTCGTGTAAAGATAGCCTGTAGCTCAGTCTGTGCTTGAGCAATGAGTTACAAACTGAGAAGGAAGCCCAACATAGGAAGCTTTTTATGATCTGATGGAATCCTGAGCCACCTGACCTCTCCTGAGCTAATAGTTGCAGTACTGCCCTCCAGCCAACAAAAGTGGTGGCTACGAATGGGGTGAGAATTTTGAGTAGTTCCAAGGAAAGCTTGCAAAACCCAGGCTTCTAGTACCTGCTCGGAGGCGGGGGTGGTGGTGGTGGAAATATATCCTAACAGCTGTGTCAGCAACCCAACAAAACAGGAGTGGGAAACTGGCTACCTATTCACTACTGGGCCAGGTTTAAGGTATTAGTACTAGTGTACAAAGCCCTAAACAACTTGGGACCAGGATACCTGAGAGAATGTCTCCTGCCTTACCAACCTGCCCGGTCACTGAGGTCATCAGAGGGCATGCTCCTCGTGGCTCCAAATGGACCCTGGCCCTGTTGGAGTACACCAGGAAAAGAGGCTTCAGTGTGGTGGCCCCCTTCCTGTGGAACTCCCTGCCTTTGGAGGTCAGGCGGGTGCCAACGTTGTCTTCCTTCCAGTGCCTCCTGAAGACATTGTTCTTTCGGGAAGCCTTCCTTGAGTGACCAGCTGAAGTTTACTACATTCAGACTTATAGGAACTTGTTTCTTTTAAAATGTTTTAATTGTTTTAACATGGTGTTTTATTCTTTTAGCCTTGCTGTTCACCGCTCCAAAATCTTTTGATGTGGAGTGGCGCATACATATATATATATATATATATATATATATATATATAAATCTTCATGAGGTCTTGGGGGGGCATTCCCTCCCCCAACACACACACACACACACACACACTGTGGGCTGCACTTCTGCCCCTCCTCCAGCACTGGAAATAATAATAATTTTTAAGTGAGGTTACAGACAAGCCAAAAATGTTGCTTCACGGTAGCTATGGAGCACTTAAAGGGTCAAAATGGCCTTTCCAGATGACTTAAAATTTATTTATTTTTTTACTATTTTGAGGGGGGGCAGCGGGGGCTGCATGTAGCCACTCCTGCAATAAAATAAAAATTTGTATACAGAAATGGGCTCTATGTGCCAACTGGATAAACTGTTGCTTTACCTGCTATCACCTCATAGGAAATGCTTGCATTGTGGCACTGGTGTTGTAGAGAGAATGACTGGAGTTGATGAAATGCTCCTGGTGGTTTGTTTTCCTTGATGTGAAACGACAGGTCCATATCAGCAAAACATAACTGGCTTGCCTTTGCAGAATTACAAGCTGGCAAGGTTGCGTTGATGATAGAGAGCATTGCCAATGCCTTGGTGTATGATTCTTGGCATTCGTTCCCTTGGAAAGGTTGGGATGAGAGGAAAACCTGGAGTATGAGCTTTGGCATTGGTACCCAACTCCCTGCAACTATTGGAAAAAGGGAAAAATATTACAACCAACATTCAAAGAGTCCTCATTTTAGCAATTCACCATCATCTATCATTCTGTCCAGGTAGGCCCACCTGGTAATTTCCTATTACCCATTATAAAAGTTGTTCATGTTTCACTTTCCTTACATTCCATTAAGTGCTGTGGGCTTCACATTTCTTACAGAAAAGATAAATGTACACTTAAGAGTGCACAGCAGCATGATTTTACTATTCTGCTGGCCATTCTTCTCTGCAAGATTTTTTTTTTAAAAATCTGGTTTCTGACAGATAAGAGTGTAACTAAGTTTGAAAATCAGGCACTGATTTGGGAGGGTGCAACTCTTAACTCAGAACAGCCAGTCATAGCCTTCCATTTTGTCAACTGCAATACTAGATCCCAGTGAAGCCTTCCCTTGTAAGTCCATCACACCAACAGTATAACGTTTAAGCAAAAAACAAAACAATATCTTCTGTTCTACCTTTACCCAGCTTCTCTGGGGATTCAAGTCACCAGGGAACACAAGCATGAGAAAAAAGAAAGCATGAAACTAACTTCTGGTTTTCAATGGGGAGGAGCAGCTCCAAAATATGTGTGTCCCAAGAATCAGTTAAAACAACTCACTCAGGTGTACCATCTGAGTGAATTGTTTTAACCAATGTCCCAGAGTAGGACAAATGAAGGCCATGTTGCAATGCTTTGGGCAATCTTCATATAATACACAGCTATTTTCAAGGACCACTTAAGGCCTGCCATTTCTTTTATCTTCATAAATTAATCTGGTGTAGGTTTTCTACTGTATTCCAAGCTAAAGCTCTAATGCAAAACAGAATAATCCTATTACAAATGATTTTTTTCTTGCTGTGGCATCTTTAAAACTAACACATTTACAGTGCAATCCTATATATGTCTACTCAAAAGTAAAGCCCACTGAGTTCAATGGGCCTTACTCCCAGGTAAGGGTGTATAAGATTGTAGCCTTACAGCGGCATACACTTTTATAGGCAAGAGCCTAATTTAGAGAACCCATGCCACAATCTGTTAGTCTTTCGTGTACCAACAGGAATTTTTGTTGCTTTTGCTGCAAGACTACTCTTCTTAGTGTTTGTTCCAATATTTTCCCAATACTATTTTGTACATGAGAAGGTTCTAGACTGCTTTCCTCTCCCTGAAAAAGCTGTATCAGTCTGATAAGCTTCTGTGGCTGGATCAATCCCACCAGATGGAAATAAAGGTCAACATCCAATACCATTTATTCCACCACAGCAAGGGCTTCATCTGCATGACTTACACAGTGTATCGAAGTCTTCTCTCTCCAGACTCTTATTCAGAAAAAGAAGTCCTGTTTTCTCTCTGATTTGAAACCAGAGATTGTCCCTAGTTCCCACTCGTGGGATGTAGAGTTGAGGGCATAACCAAAAGTAGACCTCTTCCTCCTCAGAATCTTTCAAGGCATGGATCTGCAATAGGGGGGTTCCCCCCGGTTGTTCAAGATAGACATTCTCATGATATTCTTTCTTCGGAAAATAGAGGCCAAAGGCAACTGGAAAGAAAACAAAAATTACAAAAAGTTGTTGCAAGTTTTATGATTCCTGGGTGGACATCTCAAAAATGCATTTAGAAAAAGCCATAAGCCTCATTTCTATAGTTTATGCAGAATATATTTGTAAGGCTGATTCTTTGATTCATCAGGCTGGTGCAGGTCTGTATACATCATTGAAGCTAAACTGTCTCTTCCCACATGAACTTGCCTTCATATTAAGATCTGCCATGGAGACTCTTCTATGGGTCCCACCACTATCAGAGGTGAGGCAGGTGGTGATTGGATATAGGGCCTTCTCTGTGGTGGTACACCAAGTTTGGAACTCTCCCCAGGAAGGTTCACCTATACCTGAGTTAGTTGTCTTTTCAAAAACCGTTTTATTTTTCCAGTCCTTTTAGATTCCCCCCCCCCTTTTTAATTTGGATTGTATCTGGTCAAATTGTTTTGAAAGAATTCTTAATTTTAACTTATGTTTTATATATTTGTACTAGAGACTGTTCTGGGAACATGTGCTGAAGACCAGGGCTTCAAATGCCTAAATAAAATTCAATGATCAAAAAACTTGTCAATTTAAGACCAGTGTTAAGGCTATGTCATGTTGGTTAAAGTTCCACAAGGCTAGGACATTGGATGCTAAGGCTGATGTCCTAACAGATGTGTCCCGTGATCAGTAATGATACTGCACAATGTCTCAAATTGTGCGTGCTTATAATTTACCCTCCGTGCACCCACACTTTTCCTGGGTCTTTCAGGCCCAAATCCAGTATGGGAGGATGGAGTGCCTGGGACCAGCAAAGATGCCCCACATTGTCCTGGTCCTGTATTGCCTTATGAAGCGAGCTTTAACGTATGGCTAAGGAATCCTCCTGTGAGTTGCCCCACAACCATTTGTTGCCTGTAAACACTGACAGTGTTTTTGCTCATGGAATTTCCCTGGTTTAAAAAAAAGAAATTTATTATTATAGCGGCCAACATTTCATTGGATGCGGAAAAGGCCTCTAACAAAATCCACTGGATATTTATTTTTACCACATTGATTAGTTAATTTTGGTTTTCCTACAGAATTTTTGAGATGGGTTAAAATTTTATACTCAGCCTTGAAAGCCAGAGTAATGACCAACAATCTATTTTCAGCTTTTTTCTACTTGGCTGGGGCACCAGACAAGGATGCCACTTTCCCCACTAATATTCAATTTATGTTTGGAACCCCTGGCGTGAGCTATTAGACAAAACAGTAGCATTCACGGTTTTGTACATGCTGGCTTAGAATTTAAAATTATTCTTTATACATATGATCTCTTGCTGTTTATCTCGAAACTTCAGTTGTCGGTTCCAGCTTTGCTGAAACTGATTAATACTTTTGATGAATTGTCAGGCTATTCAATTAATTGGTCGAAGTCAGAAATAACGCCGACTGGAGATAGGATATACTCCAGTGTATTAACTAACTGGGTATTTTGATGATGCCCAGATTTCATTACTTATTTGGGGATAATTCTCAAATGATCAAGTTAAATATAAGTAAGTTGATTAATGATATTTCACAAGATATAGATAGATAGATGAGCATCTTTAAAGCTGAGTCTGTGGGGTAAGGTTAATACATTTAAGATGAATACTATACCTAGAATTGTTTATGTTATATGTGGGATTCCTTTATTTATACCTGGCAAATATTTCCAAAAGCTTAGGGGCTCAGAGATTTTCTGGGGGTTCATTTCCACCAAGAATATCTTTGAAAAGGATGCAACTTCTAATTAATGAAGGTGGGCTTGGGTTTCCAGATATTGCTACATACCATCGGGCCTATCTGCTGTCCTGCACTAAATTTTGGTCTTTTCCACTTAGATTTGATTTTCCACCTTAGTTTTGGAATCTTCCTGTCTGGAGCCTCTCTTGAAATGGATGGTATTAGGTTCTCAGCATATTAAGGTGGACACAACTTTTCCCACAATCTTGGTGGTCAGAGAAGTGTGGCGTATAATGTTGAGAAATTTACAGTTTGATCCATTTTCCCATGCGAAATTGACTTTATGGGAAAATCCAGATTTAAAAATGGGAAAGAAAATGTTCTTGTAGCACACCTGGAGAGATAAGATTATTTTTACTTTGGATCAATTAGTGGGTGTTTATTATGAGTTTTTGCCATTTTCAGCTTTGTGAAATAAATTTGATTTACCCGCAACAGCTAAATGGCAGTATTTGCAGTTGTAACATTTGTTAGAATCTAGACTTAGTCCAGTTGCTTTCAGTGCTTCGGAGTCCCCTGTGCCATTGGAAACATTTATTCGGGCTGACCAGGTACATCGACCCATAATTCATGTTTATAAATACTTATTATCAGTGAATAAGTATGATACACAGGGTCTACAGCAGGAATAGGTAGGGAATTGGAATGTCCTATTTTGCCTAATCAGTGGACTGCTGTCTTAGCATCTGTATCTATCTATGGACCTCTGGTTATGCCTTATCCAGCAAAAAAAAAAAAAAGTTTCCCGTTTATTGGATGCCACAACTTCTCTTTAAACAAAGGCTTGTCTAAATCAGCTAATTATTGGAGGTGTAATACAGCTAATGTTTCTTGTATTCATATGTTTTGGAAATGCCCAATAGTGGCCTCCTTTTGGGTGGAAGATATCATATGGATAAACTTTGTACTGGAAAGCTCTTTAATATTTCCTGATGTACATGTTCTTTTAAATTATTTACCTGCTTTTTGGAATCTAACATGGTCAGCGTAAATGGATTTTTTGCGCCCTCTTGACTGCTAAAAGACTGACATTACAACATTGAAAGGATAAAAGCACACCACCTGTAATGCAATGAATTGAAGA
The DNA here is from genome assembly GCF_057233095.1 of Heloderma suspectum. Lineage (NCBI taxonomy): Eukaryota > Metazoa > Chordata > Lepidosauria > Squamata > Helodermatidae > Heloderma > Heloderma suspectum. The sequence goes on along the minus strand of NC_139460.1, from coordinate 195,764,749 downwards.
CCTAACAATACTAGCAACATTTGAAAGAGTGGTATATAGGCGCCACTCACAAATGGCCTTATATTTGGATATTTGGTCTGCTTTTACTGAAGTTTATGTATAATCCATTTCTTCTTTTCTTTTTTCTATTTTTAGAATATTGTAATATTTGGAACTGAGGCCTTTAAAGCATGTAGTTATACTTGCGAATTTCTTTGTTGTTTGTGTTTTGTTGAAACTCACAATAAAAATGTATATTAAAAAAATTATTAGTGTTCTGAAAAAAACACCCACCCAGGAACTGAAAAACAAAACACTGACAAGTCATTAACTGAGTAGATGTATACAACTGGATAGATATGACCCTGCATGTCAGAATGGCTTACTTCTGAGTAAGTCTGCACAGGATTCCAACATACGCTTTCCCTCCCTATCCCCTCTTCATCAGTGATCTATCAATCAGTGAAAGTTATTCCCTCAGCCTTCAAAATTACCTCCATTTTATCTCAGTTTCCTGCTACCCCTCCCCCACTGTCAAAATGCTGACAGGAACCTTGGAATTCCTCTCAAAACACTGGAGTACTGGTAGCATTCTAATGTCAGACTGAAACTGAGCATGCCCAACATAACTTTGAAAGCGGTTGCTGCCATAAGCTTCACGGGGCAGAAAAACCTTAATAATGTTTGAACCGCTGCTCAGAACTTCACCAAACCAATGAAAAGCGTATCTCCTCAACAAACCTGAATAAAGTACATCAGTAGTTTTCACCAAAACTTGGAAGACAGATATGATGTGCTCAGCTACAGCTTGGAGTAAAAAGTACAAATGTGAAAATTTTCAACACTTTTAATTTGCTGTACCCTGTGGCAATTTTTATGGATTGCTTTGAAATTGAGCACAACTGCAGAGCTCATCAGTTAGATCATGGATGCCAAGTTTCACAATATTAGCTCTACACGTGTCATTTTTCTAAGCAGTAGAATTTTGAGTCTTAAAATGGTGGAACCTTTTTCTTTTCTTGTTTTTATTCTGCAACTCATCTTAACTAAAGGGGCACTCCTGTGCCTCTTTAAAAATAAATAAACCAATTAGTGCCAGCTGAGGTGTCTCTCATGTTTTTTACTAAATGAAAAACATCCATATTAAAGCTAAACTGCAAAGCCAAAAACATACTGACAATACCCATTGGAAGAACTAAGCAGAGAGTTTTTACTTCTCTCAAATATATCAGAAACTCTGTATGCTGCAAATTGCAAAGACCACTAGGAAAAAAGCAGTGGTTTAATAAAATATAGGAGAGGATCATGAGGAATTTGACCTGTCAAGTTTGTTTTGCAAAAGACAGGAGAAAGAGTCCATTTTTTACCATTTGCTACCCATTTGTTTCACACATAGATATGCCCAATATTTAAACATTTACTCTGCTGATATCTGAATACACTCTTATTCTTAATTTCATCATCAGAGTTAGTTTTCAATATACTATTATCCTGGAACATTGCAGAGATTAGCAGTGCACTCCATATGTAGAGATGATTCAAAATGTATTTGTTAACCTTTTTAGTTCTATTATTTTAAATAGATCTCTAGAAACACTTTCAGTGACTCTCAAATCACAATCTATTATTAATTCGGTGGTCTTATCTGTGTTCAAATTTGCACCTTTGGAACACAGTGGGTCAAACAGTAAAGTATGACCAGTGTAAAAAACCACAGACTCCATATTATACCAAGAAGAGTGTTGCTGTAATATTGGAACACTTTCTTTGCTAATTTGAGTTCCTGTATCATTTGCAAAATATAATATTTGAATTAGAGATGTGAAGGCCTGGAAAAAAAACAGAAAAAAATCAGAAAAAAAAACCATTTTTCCCCCGAAGGAACATTGGGGGGGGGGGGGTGTTCCAAAAAAATTGAACAGCTTTGGATTATGAAATATTTTCTTTTAGAATTGAAGACAAAGTTTGTATACATACCGGGGGAAGGAGCTTGGGAAGAGTCTGTGGGGAAGGAGTGGCCAAAGGCTGTCGCACCTGTGGCGCCTGAGCCTATGTTTGTCTCTGTCCCTGCCCACCAGGTATTTAAGGTGGGGCTGCCAGAGGCAGCACCTCAGCACGTTCCTTGGCGAAGCGCCAAGTGCGACACTAAGTGCGCACTTAGCGTTGCACTTGGTGTCGCACTCGACGTTGCACAGGAGGCTACCTACGTCAAGAGGCTTCTCCAGTCCAAGCAGTCCCTACATTACATTGGAATATACTGTGGCATGACGACCCATCATGAAACATCTGAAGAACAATCCACAGGATTTGGTCTCACCAATGTTCTGTTCACTACTGTGAAGATAACTTACTGGGGCTTCGAACACTATGGGGAGATAAGCCGAGGGAGTTTTTGATGCCATCAATAATTTATTCTTGATATTTGTACTGGGATTTTTAAATCAAAGACAGGTTTTGTTGTCAGTTTGGACTTTGTGAATTGTTTGGTCGGCTGTGATTCCTACTGTGACTGTTTTGGCTGTAGTGACCTACTTTCAAACATGAAAGTGGAAGAGTGGAGGATTGTGAGGGGTTTGGTACATTATTGTATTGGAATAATTACCTTTATAAGGTAGTTATTATGGCCCCTAAGCCAAAAAAAAAGAAGAGAGAAGTTAGGCTTGGCAGTGAAGTATCTAATAGCAACTCTCCTCCTCTTAAACAAACCAAATTGGATAGTTTTTTGGTGCAATGCCAAACTTTAGATCAAGTAGATATCTTGGCTGAATTTCCAACTACTAATTGTTACACACCCCTTAGTTGCCCAGATACAGCTGATTTGTTGGTTGAAAGTAGTGGTGAATTACCAACTTTAGAGGATTCTCTGAGAATTTGCATCTGTATGACCCACTGAAGTAATGGATTAAAAGCCGTAGACTAAAGTCTCTTGTCTGTGTTTGATTTAGCATTTGAAGTTCAGCAGGGGCAAAAGGAATCCTGACAGATGTGTCTTGAAGAATGGAGTGATAACCCTACTCCTGAGTGGGGAAAGGTTTAAAGCAGCTGGCAAACAAGTTGGCCATAAAGTTAATTTTAATGAAGGGACTCCGAAAAGTAAGGAATCTGGTAATAAGAAGCAGACGCAGTCTCAGAAAATTGTGGATACTGAGACTATGGAAGAGACGTGCTCTGAAGCAGAGGTTATCAGTGTTCACAGATTAGGTTTGTCTGATCAGAATAAGGGGGGAATAGATAAGGATGGGGTAATTTCTGACCCCTCACCAGATATGATTGATCTGATTACCCCTTTTATATTGCCTCGTTTGGGCACACCTCGAGTAGCTGAGCCTTTCAATATGCCTTTTTATTCTGAACCAGATAATCCCCAGCCCAATATTCTCTCCTACATGCTCAATGTTACTCCCTCTAATATGACGGGCCGACCCAGTGGGGAGTTGCCATGTTTGATATCTACTTCAGTGGTGTGTACTGTATTGAATTTACCACCTTTAAGATCTTTGGCAATGACTTGTCTTCTTACTTTTAAAGAATATTCAATTTTGGTGATTAATGTTTATATTCCTCCCTGTTCTTCACCCTTCTATCACAAGTAATGTTGGTCTGATCTGGAAACTTATTTTTATGAAATTGGGGTTAAATACCCTAGGGCATACAGTCAGGGCCAGAAATATTGGAAGAAAGGTAACAGTTTTGGCAGTTGGCCTCCGTACACCACCACATTGAAGTTGAAAGGAAACACACCTAGATGGCAGTGAAGTCAGGACTTTCAGCTGTAATTCAAGGGGTTTGACAAAAGTGGGGCACTAACCATTCAGGAAGGACAGCCAGTGCCATACACACACACCCATCGTTGGTGGCTCATAAGTAATGGAATGAATGGCTGACAAGAAGCTGCATGGCCAGGCGTGGCCTGTTTCCTGGGTACCCCATGACCAATCAAGCAGTTAAAAGGCCTGGAGGTGGTTCTGGGTGTTACATCTGCATTTGGTAGCTGTTCACTGGAACTCCCAACATGAGGTCCAAAGAGGTGTCCATGCGAGTGAAAGTAGGCCGAGGAAACAAAATAAAACCATCAGAGAGATAGCAAAAACATTGGGAGTGGCCAATACAACAGTTTGGAACATCCTGAAAAAGAAGGAATTAACTGGCAAGCTCAGCAACAGCAAAAGGCCTGGAAGACCACAGAAGACAACTAAAGTGGATGACCGCAGAATGCTGCTCATGGTGAAGAGGAACCCTTTCACAACATCTAGCCTGGTCAAGAACACTCTTGAGGAGGTAGGCATGTCACTGTCAACATCTACAGTCAAGAGACGGCTTTATGAATGTAAATACAGAGGCTTCACAACAAGGTGCAAACCACTGGTAACGCTCAAGAACAGAAAGGCCAGATTAGCCTTTGACAGCAAACACCTAAAAAAGCCTGCCCAGTTCTGGAATAAGATTCTTTGGACTGATGAAACCAAGATTAACTTGTACCAGAATGATGGGAAGAGAAAAGTATGGAGAAGGAAAGGAACAGCTCATGATCCAAAGCATACCTCATCATCTGTCAAACATGGTGGAGGCAATGTTATGGCATGGACGTGTATGGCTGCCAATCGAACTGGGTCACTGGTGTTTATTGATGACCTGCCTGCTGATAAAAGCAACAGGATGAATTCTGAAGTGAACAGGGCTGTACTTTCTGCTCAGATTCAGCCGAATGCTGCCAAACTGATAGGATGCCGCTTCATATTGCAGATGGATAATGACCCAAAACGTACAGCAAAAGCTACCCAAGAGTTTCTCAAGGCAAAGAAGTGGGATGTTCTTCAATGGCCAAGTCAGTCACCTGATCTCAACCCAATAGAGCATGCTTTTCACTTACCGAAGACAAGACTGAAGGCAGAAAGACCCACAAACAAGCAGCAGCTGAAGGCAGCTGCAGTAAAGGCCTGGCAAAGCATCTTGAGGGAGGAAACTCATGTCCATGGGTTCCAGACCTCAGGCAGTCATTGACAGCAAAGGATTTTCATCCAGGTATTAAAGGCGATCCTTAAGTTTGAAATTATGTTGGTTTGTTCCATTACTTATGAGCCACCAACGATGGGGTGGTGGTGTATGCCACTGGCTGCACTTCCTGAATGGCTAGTGCCCCACTTTTGTCAAACCCCTTGAATTACAGCTGAAAGTCCTGACTTCACTCCCATCCGGGTGTGTTTCCTTTCAACTTCAATGTGGTGGTGTACGGAGGCCAACTGCCAAAACAGTTATCTTTCTTCCAATATTTCTGGCCCTGACTGTATGCCCTAGGGTATTTAACCCCAATTTCATAAAAATAAGTTTCCAGATCAGACCAACATCACTTGTGAGAGAAGGGTGAAGAACAGGGAGGAATATAAACATTAATCACCAAAATTGAATATTCTTTAAAAGTAAGAAGACAAGTCATTGCCAAAGATCTTAAAGGTGGTAAATTCAATACAGTACACACCACTGAAGTAGATATCAAACATGGCAACTCCCCACTGGGTCGGCCCGTCATATTAGAGGGAGTAACACTGAGCATGTAGGAGAGAATATTGACTGACTGTATATGATACTACTTGGTGATTTTAACGCCCATATTGGAATGACATTGCTGATGATCTTTATAACAGAAATAGGAATTCAAAAGATTCTCATGTTAATAAATCTGGGTCAGCGTTTGGTCAACTAATTGACAACTTTGATTTAGTGATATTAAATGGTAATACTGAAGGAGATAAGGAAGGTGAGTTTACTTATTATAGTCAGAGGGGAGCCAGTGTGATCGATTATATAGCTGTATCACTGGCTCTTATAGAGGATATTTTGTATTTTACAGTAGGGTCACTCCCAGAAAGCAACCACCAACCACTTATATTTCATATTCATGCATTGGAGACTTTAGAGAATTGAGAGAGAAGGGGATCTTTCCCAAAAGCCCCAGTCGGAATTATGGCTGACATTAGACTGAAATGGTCTTACAGACTTCAGCAAGAATTACATCATGTGTTGAACAGTGAATTAATTATGGGAATTAGACAGAAGATCTTGGTTGTCCAAGATACTGCTGCTGCCTTGGCATTATGTAATGATCTAGTTAAAGCTTTGAGGCCTTTTTTGGTCAAGAATGTGATAGTAGCAAATGAAAGGGATCAATCCAATAACAGATGGTTTGATAAAGAATGTCTGGATATGAGAAAGCAATTGCAGCATGCAATTAAGTTATATAAGCAATTTAAATCTCACTGTTTGCCGAAACCCTTTTTCACACTTCACAATGAGTATAAATGAGTTCTCTGGAAGAAAAAGCTCATTTCGATAAAGGAATCTTGGCAAGAGCTGGCTGTGGCCTTAAAACAGAATGACACAGCAATGTTTGGGCAGTTAGTTGCAGCTTCAGAGGGCAGAATACGACATGAATTGGATTCTTATATAGCTAAAGATCGTTGGGAAGTACACTTCTTTTGATTTATTTAATGATCCAATTCAGATGGAAGAGACAGCAGATTCATCTGCGTTAATTTCTTTAAATTTACTTCACGTCTGGCCACCTGTTACCCTGAGCAAAATAAAATCTTTAATTTCTGCAATTAGGAATAATAAGGCGCCAGGCGAGAATTTGATCCCCTCCCCCGACATGCTTAAAGCTTTTGCGGATTGGTGGGCACCATTGTTAGCTACCTTGTTCACCCACACTGATGGGTCTGGTAGGTTCCCCCATGATAGGTCTCCTTCTACTGTAGTCCCTAATTATAAGAAGGGAGTGCAAACTGATCCAGCTAACTACAGGCCAATCAGTTTGCTGGATGTAAAAGGGAAAGTTTATGCAAGACATCTCCTTTTGAAGCTGGAGTCTTGGGTGGATGGTAATGAACTGCTGGCACCAGAACAAATAGGTTTTAGGGCTGGACATTCAACCTCGGACCATTGTTTTTTGTTGCAACACCTCAGCAACAAACATGTGACTAGACCATCTGGGCAATTATATGTTGCTTTTATGGATCTTAAAGCTGCTTTTGATTCCATCCCATGGTACCTTTTGAGGAAGAAATTAATTAAATTGCATATCGATAGCTAATTGCTTGAGCAAATTTGTGGCTTGTATACCAATACCTCTTCAGCAAAGGAGATCGTTACCTTGTCGTGGTGCTGGAGCTTGAGCACCTCAATGACGTCATGAGCTAAATCATGAAGGGACACCCAAGACGGGAAGGTCATGGCAGAGAGGTCAGACTAAATACGATCCCTGGGGAAGGAAACGGCAACCCACCCCAGTATTCTTGCCATGAAAACTAAATGGATCAGTACAACCACAGATATGTCGGTATACCATCGGAAGATGGGACTCCCAGGTCGGAAGATGGTCAAAATGCTACTGGGGAGGAACAGAGGATAAGTTCAACTCGCTCCAGATGTGATGACACAGCTAGCTCAAAGCCAAAAGGACGGCTAGCAGCCAATGGTGCTGGTGGTGAACAACAAATCCAATGTTCTAAAGATCAACACACCATAGGAACCTGGAATGTAAGATCTGTGAGCCAGGGCAAATTGGATGTGGTTATTGGGGAGATGTCAAGATTAAATATAGACATTTTGGGTGTCAGTGAACTGAAATGGATGGGAATGGGCCACTTCACATCAAATGACCACCAGCTCTACTACTATGGACAAGAGGACCACAGAAGAAATGGAGTAGCCTTCATAATTAATAATAAAGTGGCTAAAGCAGTGCTTAGATACAATCCAAAAAATAACAGAATGATCTCAATTTGAATTCAGGGTCAGCCATTTAACATCACAGTGATCCAAATATATGCCCCAAACACAGATGCTGAAGAAGCAGAAGTAGATCAGTTCTATGAGGATCTGCAGCACCTACTGGATAGTACGCCAAAAAAATATGTTATTATCATTACAGGAGACTGGATTGCTAAGGTGGGTAGTCAAACGACACCAGGAATTACAGGCAAGCATGGTCTGGGAGAACAAAATGAAGCAGGACATAGGCTGATAGAATTTTGCCAAGACAACTCACTGTGCATAACAAACACTCTCTTCCAACAACCTAAGAGACGACTTTATACGTGGACTTCACCAGACGGTCGACAGATTGACTACATCCTTTGAAGCCAAAGGTGGCGGACATCTATGCAGTCGGTAAAAACAAGACCTGGAGCTGATTGTAGTTCAGATCACGAACTTCTTATTGCACAATTTAGAATCAGACTAAAGAGAATAGGGAAGACCCACAGATCAGTTAGATATGAGCTCACTAATATTCCTAATGAATATGCAGTGGAGGTGAAGAATAGATTTAAGGGACTAGATTTAGTAGATAGGGTCCCGGAAGAACTATGGACAGAAGTTCGCAACATTGTTCAGGAGGCGGCAACAAAAAACGTCCCAAAGAAAAAGAAAACCAAGAAGGCAAGATGGCTGTCTGCTGAGACACTGGAAGCAGCCCAAGAAAGAAGGAAAGCAAAAGGCAACCGTGATAGGGGGAGATATGCCCAATTAAATGCAAAATTCCAGAGGTTAGCCAGAAGAGATAAGGAATTATTTTTAAACAAGCAATGCGCGGAAGCGGAAGAAGATAATAGAAGAGGAAGGACAAGAGACCTCTTCCAGAAAATTAGAAACATCGGAGGTAAATTCCAGGCAAAAATGGGTATGATCAAAGACAAAGACGGCAAGGACCTAACAGACGCAGAAGAGATCAAAAAAAGCTGGCAAGAATATACGGAAGATCTGTATAGGAAGGATAATAATATCGGGGATAGATTTGATGGTGTGGTCAGTGAGCTAGAGCCAGGCATCCTGAAGAGTGAGGTTGAATGGGCCTTAAGAAGCATTGCTAATAACAAGGCAGCAGGAGATGACGGTATCCCAGCTGAACTCTTTAACATCTTGCAAGATGATGCTGTCAAGGTGATGCACGCCATATGCCAGCAAATTTGGAAAACACAAGAATGGCCAACAGATTGGAAAAAATCAACTTATATCCCCATACCAAAAAAGGGGAGCACCAAAGAATGTTCAAACTATCAAACAGTGGCACTTATTTCACATGCCAGTAAGGTAATGCTCAAGATCTTGCAAGGTTGACTCCAGCAATTCATGGAACGAGAATTGCCAAAGGCAGAGGAACTACAGACCAAATTGCCAATATCTGCTGGATAACGGAGAAAGCCATGGAGTTTCAGAAAATCATCTATTTCTGTTTTATTGACTATTCTAAAGCCTTTGACTGTGTGGATCATAACAAATTATGGCAAGTTCTTGGTGGTACGGGGATACCAAGTCATCTTGTCTGCCTCCTGAGGAATCTGTATAACAACCAAGTAGCAACGGTAAGAACAGACCACAGAACAACGGACTGGTTTAAGATTGGGAAAGGAGTACGGCAGGGTTGTATACTCTCACCCTACCTATTCAACCTGTATGCGGAACACATCATGCGACGGGCTGGGCTTGATGAAGCCAAGGCTGGAGTTAAAATCGCTGGAAGAAACATTAGCAATCTCAGATATGCAGATGATACCACTTTGATGGCTGAAAGCGAAGAGGAGCTGAGGAACCTTCTGACGAAGGTGAAAGAAGAAAGTGCAAAAGCTGGCTTGCAGTTAAACCTCAAAAAAACCAAGATTATGGCAACCAGCTTGATTGATAACTGGCAAATAGAGGGAGAAAACATGGAGGCAGTGACAGACTTTTTCTAGGCGCAAAGATTACTGCAGACGCTGACTGCAGCCAGGAAATCAGAACACATTTACTTCTTGGGGGGACAGCAATGACAAATCTTGATAAAATAGTGAAGAGCAGAGACATCACACTGACAAAAAAGGTCCGCATAGTTAAAGCAATGGTATTCCGCGTAGTAACCTATGGCTGCGAGAGCTGGACCATAAGGAAGGCTGAGTGAAGGAAGATAGATGCTTTTGAACTGTGGTGCTGGAGGAGAGTGCCTTGGACTGCAAGAAGATCAAACCAGTCGATCATACTCCAGGAAATAAAGCCAGACTGCTCACTTGAGGGAAGGATATTAAAGGCAAAACTGAAGTACTTTGGCCACATCATGAGAAGACAGGATACCCTGTAGAAGATGCTGATGCTAGGGAAAGTGGAAGGCAAAAGGAAGAGGGGCTGACCAAGGGCAAGATGGATGGATGATATTCTGGAGGTGACGGACTCGACCTTGGGGGAGCTGGGGGTGGCGACGGCCGACAGGAAGCTCTGGCGTGGGCTGGTCCATGAAGTCACGAAGAGTCGGAAGCAACTAACCGAATAAACAACAAAACAACAAATACCAATACCTCCTTAAAGGTTAGACTCCTGGGCAATTGTCCAACTCAGTCAAAACCACTAATGGGGTATGTCAAGGATCTATCGTGGCCCCATTACTTTTCAATCTGTATTTGAATGATATAGTTGAATATGTATCGGGATCACAGTTTTTTCCTTTAAGAGTAGGTGACAAATTCATTTTAATATTGTTATACGCAGATGATACAGTACTTCTATCCCACTCCCAAATTGGTCTTAGGAGATTATTAAAACAGTTTGGTGCATATTGTAAAGAGAATTTGCTTAATGTTAATTACGATAAAACTACAATCATGGTCTTCAGTAGAAGAACTCGGGTTCATAATTGGACATTGGATGGGAAGTTATTGGAAGAGGTATCTTGTTTCAAATACCTAGGTGCTGAATACCATCAGTCAGCTTCCTGGTTAGCTCATACTGATTATGCCAAGCAAAAGCTTGAAAAAGCTATGTTTGGCATTCTTCGATTTTATAGATCTAGAGGGGGTTGTTTGGTTCCTCCAATTTTGGAATTAAAAAAAGAAAATCCTCTCTCAGTTGCTTTATGGAGCCCCAATTTGGGCAATGGGAATCTTTTATCCCCTCGAAGTGGTCCAGAATAAGTTTGTTCGGCTCTCATTGGTAACCCCACCTTCAATAGCTTCCTGATTAGATCAGAGTGAGCCCTTTTCCCCATAAAAGTGGTTGTTTACAAAGCCACCATCAATTATTGGTTGAAAATTCTTTTTTGTGAATCTACAGGGTTTTTTTAACCATCGGTATATGGGAAAATGAAGTCTAACTCATGGTGAAGCTTTGTATTGAGTTTAGTGGCCAAATTGGGATTCTCAGAAGGATATTTGAGGAGCCTTGGTTTCCTTGCTGCCAAGACTGCAGTGACGCAAAGAATATTCGAAGTGAGTGTTCAAGCAGATAATGGACAGTTGGGTATTTTAAAATCAGTGCCCATTTATAAACATGTTTCCTCCCTTTCCTCACTGCCCCTGAAACTTCCAACTTATTTCACAGATTTAATGAGTTTTGAACTCAGGAAGGCTTTCACTAAAGCTCGGCTGAATATTTTACTATTAGCGGTATTAGAGGGAAGATACAAGGGGGTTCCATATCATGAAAGGGTCTGTTCCTGTAATTGTAGGTCCATGGAAGATCTGGCCCATGTGGTACTTTGGTGTCCGAGATTTGAAGCAGAGCATGAGAGATTTCTCAGGTCTATTCTCCTGAGAACAGCTGGAAAATCTGACCAAGACAAAATAATATTGTTGGAGGATAGAGACAAATTTGTCACAATCAGAATGGCGAGATTTATTACAGCCATTTTAAGGATAAAAGCAACTGTCCCAACTGTGGCTGACTAATTGTTTACTCTGGACTGTATGGATTTTACTATGTAATATTAGACTGTTGGAGTTGTACCTATAACCAATATTTTTATGTGATTTTATTAACTGAGTTATGATTATTGGTTTGGGGTGATTTTAAAACTTTTAAAAGTAAACTCAATAAATTTGTTATTATTGTCTAAATAGATTAGAACTACATTAAATGCCTGCTACAGCATCAGAAACACTGGACTCTACAGAACAAAACTCAAGCTTTCAAGAATGCACATTTACTGACAAGGATGCACAATGGTGACTCTACTCACATGCTGGGAAACTGAGCATAAATGTCTATCAGTAAAATATACTTTAGATCAAAATTTTAATAAGGAATGAAAAAAATTAACTATGCTGGGAAACTTACAGAGAGGATTAAAAATATTTTTCCCCATAGCTTCATTATTTCCAGACATTTTACATCTCTAGTTTTTCTATAAAAATGTTCGTATGACATAGTTTTTAGAAATCATTGGGGGGGGGGGAGTAAAGCCTGGGTAACAATATATATACTTCAACAACAACAATAAATATTTATTACATTAGCACAATAGCCATAGCAAACACACAACAACTAATAATACATGATATCAGTTAAAATACATAAAATAGCATAGTAATCCTTTAAAACTAAAGTTTTAAAATATAATAATTTTATGACCAAAGTCATACATAAAATAACTTTAGGAACAGAAAGTCTTCTTTATGTTCCTAAAGCAGCCCTTCCCAACCTGGTGCCCCTCTGGATGTGTTGGACTACAGTGACCAGCATTCCTGACCACTGGCCGTGCTGCCTGAGGCTGGTAGGAGCTGAAGTCCAAAATATCTGGAGGGCATCATGTTGGGGAACGCTGTCTTAAAGCAACAAAGTGACTTTAGATCTGTTGTTGTTGTTGTTCAGTCGTTCAGTCGTGTCCGACTCTTCGTGACCCCATGGACCATAGCACGCCAGGCCTTCCTGTCCTGCGCTCTCTCCCGGAGCGTGCTCAAGTTCATAAATTTCCAATTTTTCCGGGAAAAAAGGTTTTTTTCGTGGTCTCAAAATTTCCAGAAATTTTACATCTCTAATTTTAATAAAAATGAATGTTAGAAAAATTTCATATGCAATTTAACAATGAAATTTTCAGAAAAGGATGGGGAAAAATAAGTTAGCTGATCATTCTCAGCTGCTCACAGTCAACTTCTTGCCCTCTGGCATCATCATGACATTTATCCAACCAAAACCCCCATTTTCACTTTTCTTCCAGTGGCTGAAAGATCTACACTGTATCAACTCAGCATGTACCTTTATGAGATATACTACACCATAAAACTGATATAACAGTAATTTCCGAGTCTTACAAAATAATGATGCACAGAAAAGGTCAAAAACATTTGTTGATCAAGTCTACGCTGAAAGCAATCAGCTCTGTGCAATGGGTAACTGGCTCATTCTGTTTCAGTACCATTTTTATTTCTCTGCCTGGTACTAAGCACTTTATTTAATTACAGCATAATCAGAACCCATTTCCTACAGCTTCATTCTCAGCAAGCAGCTCTGAAGTGTGGTTCTATATTTCCTTTCCACAGACAGCTGTCTTTGCCTCATCAACTTGTACATAAATCTGACCATAACTAAATTTGTTAACAAAGGGACATTGATAAAGGGAGGCATGAAGCTATAAAATACACAGTAAGGTAGGCCTTTGCTTTATTCAGATATTTCATTAACTTCACTGGCTCTGAATGACTCCAGGAACAGGAACACAGACATCAAAAGCAGTTACCTGAACTCTCAGAAGCTTCACTACTTCATATCAAGGAAGTAAACTGAAGGGCTACAAACTGACTGACATGAATTAATCCAATCTGTTACAACTCAGCTGCAGAGTAGGGTGGATCAAGTGAGGATGCACTGCCATGGCAGTGCATCCTGACTTGACCTACCAACACTGCGACAGAGTTCTGTGCAACTGCGATATGAGGGTAGAGACATCCTGCCAGATCTGCCCCACTGCCAATACTATATGGTCCACAGCACTTCTAGGAAAGGCAGGTCCTGGTCTGCACCCCTCCTGAGTAATGGAAAGTGCTTTAGGGTCCCATAGGAACTATGGGCAGTCCCAAATACTCCCTACCCTTAACAGTGCCATTCACACGCCACATTGTCTTTTGGGGAATAGAAGCTGCTGTGCCAATTCTGGGGTCTTTATACCATGCCATGGTAGCTCGCCCAATCCCCTTTTAATCCATCGGTTTCTTTTAACTAATTTTCTTTCAACTATTCTCAAACTCTCTTGCATACACGAGGGATTACATGATTGCCATTTGGCTTGTCCTTCTTAAAATTACAAAATAAATTCCCATTCCTTTCAGTGGATAAAGCTAGATGTAAGGTTGCCACTGCGTGCCTTATTCTGAATGTTGCTTGACCATTCTATGAAGGAAAGACCATTTCAAAATTCCACAGATACCCATGACACAGTCTCAGCATTGGCACAGATACTATGTTATAGTACTAGCAAATAGGCCCGGCTTTGCATGGGTTGAAATAGCCCTTAGTTTGATACAGGGAAGCCTTCCAGAAAACTTACACAGCTGTCAGAGTTGGACACATTGTGCCCGCCCTGTCTGAGTGAACCCGTGTCCGCTGGCACCCCTAGGCATGCCCCTGGCCACGGCGTACTCCTACAGCTCCCTGAGGGAGGGGTCTATCCATTCCATTCCCCTGAGGAGGGCTGCCCCACAGCAGCGGGGGGGGGGGCAGGGATATAACTCTGTCCTACTAACTGTCCTACTAACTCTGTCCTTTGGCCTACTAATCTCCCCAGGCTTCAGACTGTATGGACTGAAAAATTATGTGCTCATCAGGGAAGTCTGCCTCTAGTGGCAGGCAATGATACTGTAGACTTCAAACACATGGACACCTTGACATTAAAATTAATTTCAAAACCAAAATAACCCTGAGGTTCCTTTTAGTATACATGCCAGGTTTCAGGGTGCCCAGCTTTCACGGCCATGGCGCTATGGCAGTGATGGATGGACAGAAACACATCCTCTTTTATTATTATACATGAACAGAAATGTCATTATGATGCAGCCAAACTACACACAAAAGCCAGGCATGTTTTTGCCAGGTGACAGACATGCACATAATTTAAAAACAGCTCTCAAAGAAGCAAGATAACACTTCTTTACCACAGCATTCCCTAAAGTGGAATACAAGAGTGGATAAAATAGCATCTTTTTTCCAGACTATAAGAAAATAAGAGAAGCAAGGCTGTATTGCAGAAGTTATCCGTACTTTTATTACAGCTGTACAAGAAGAATGTAAGCAAGTTTAATTTCTCTATGCATATGTCATTAGGATAACAGAGGAAATTTCTTGCCAAGAAGTGGTACAAATATTATATTAACTTAGGGAGCAATCCTATGGCCACTAGTCAGCGACTAGACGGCCATAGGATATGTGTGTTTCCAGGAACCAACCTCGGAGCCCACATTCTGAAGTTGGTTCTCAGAGAAGTGACCTCCCCCCCCCCCAGTGCAAGAGGAGCACCGAGCAGCCAAAATGGGGCGTTCTGGGGGGTGATCTAGGGCGGGGAAGGCAGAAATGCCAGCACGACACATCCTATGTGTTGTCCGGCAGCCTCCTCCCCCGCTCCGCCTTCCTGCAGCTAGATAGCTGAAATCGGCTGTCTAGCCACAAATGCAGGGAAGGAGAAGCGCGGAGGGAGTGATCCCCTCTGTGCTTCTCCTGCCCTGCATTGGATAGGCGGTCGTCTCCGAGTTTGGAGGCGGCCGCCTATCCCCATAGGATTGCGCCCTTAGCTTGTTGTTATTATTGTCAGGCCCATACAATCAAAGAAAGGAAAAGATCCAATGGAATGCTGTGAATTACAGGCTTGTGTGTCTATTGGGAAACGTTACATAATCCTCTTGAAATCTGGTAGTGATTCATGAGATCACCAGATCTTGTGATGAATGGTAACAGCATGATTAATGGCTGCTTGTGTAATTTGTTCTACATGTACTGTACATTAAACTAACCATCTAGTGGAGTAATAAAGGAGGTGAACGTTTATTAATAATTTCTCATTGAACAGTCATAGCTTTATATCTTACTTAAGAAGCAAAATGAAAACTAACAGCTCCTGAGAGGATGGGGCTTGTATTTTCTTGTTCTTTAGAGAATTTTGTTTTGTACCTCATTACTATGTGCACAGTTCACTGCACAAATCAAACTCAAAGGTATACACCCCTAAAGCTGTCATTTTATAAAATCATTTAATCAGAACTTACCTTTACTGCAAGGTGTTATCTTAACCCATTAGTCCTCATCCCCCACTGTAACCAAGCTTACATTCATTTAATTGCATTTGCTCATATTCATCCACTGCCACCCTTGTCTCTCCCACTGTCAATCTTAATATCAACAACAACAAAATAACAATAATGATAATAAGTATTTATATATTGCTTACAGTTTTCAAAACGCTTCACACACATTATCTTGTAACACTTACAACTGCCTGTAAGGTAAGCCTGTATTACTATCCTCAAATTGCAGATGAGGGGGCTGAGACTGAGACATTGATTTGCCTATCTAGCAAGTCTGAGGCTGAGGCAAGATTTGAACCAGAGACTTCTCAGATCATTGTTCATTATTTTAGCTGCTACACACCCTCAACCTCTGTGGAGATACATGTACACTGGTGGCATGGTATAAACAATTAATAATAACTTACCCAGCTCCCAAGATCTACAATGTAGGGGTATGTCTGCAGCTGAGCTGGTGATATGTAAGATGGTAAAGATAAGGTGACAAGGTGGTGGTGGCTGGAAAAATGAGTAAATTCAGTCATCCAGCCCACCTCCCAACTGGCATTTTACTCTGTGCATACTGACTGTAGACACCACAAAACCATGACCCAGATCCCCTTTCTTGGACAGATGCACGTATCCTTGTAGAAGTATACAGCACTAAACACAAAGGGAATTTCTCATCCCCTTCAGCCAGAGCTAGACATGATGTCAAATATGGGATTGCTGGGGAGAAAAAAATATCAACCCCATATTGAGGTCCCCTTCTTTTCCCTGAAGTATGTATTCATGGAAATAGGTGATGTGACATTATGACATCATGCAAACCTCCACCTTCCACAAACAGTAACCGATAGAGTGAAGGGAGGGAGGGGAGACACAACATGATGATGCCACTCCTCAGCTTTCCTATAACTACATTTATGGGTAGAAGAGGGGGACATTTGACATAAGGCAACTGTTTTGGGCATTCCACCCACTTCTGTCCTAAGGTCCTGAAGCCCCGAGAACATTAACAGTCTCTGTGTAAAGAAACTATTTACTAATCACCTGCTACAGAAGCAGAGGAAAATAGGGCCAGTGTCTACTGATAAAAAGAGTTATCTCACTGCTGAAGAAGAAATATTCTTTGTAAAGGTTTCTGAAAATCTGAGATGTTCACTGTGCACTGGCAAAGAAAGAAGTGGCCGGGAGATAGTCCACCTTCCCTTTGGTGTGGAAGAAAAGTAGGAAAAAGTCACAGCTGTGCTTGCATTCACACACTTCCCAGTGTGTGACCACACAGAGGCCACAAAGAAGAAAGGCGTGATCTGTGCAAACTCTCTTTGAACACGTGCTACTGGGAAACGCAGTCAACAATTAGATTTGCTAGAAGTATTGCATAATCAGGGCACGGTAACTCAAGCTAAGCTGAATTCTCACAGATATACAGCTTATTTGTATCATTTTTCAACATGAAACATAAAAAATCAGAACAGATGGGAGGTAATGAAATATGAGCTGAAAGAAAATCAGCCTTTATTGACTGAGACCATCCTTCCTCCATTTGTTTCTGAATGAGCCATGAGTGAAAACTGGCCTGCTATGACAGCACGTTTATTTATTTCAGTACATTTATTTATACAGTTATACATTTATTTATTGTTTTGCTTAATTGACTAGGGATATTTCTAGCTATGTTTTGCTTCAGCATTTTATTTGATAAATTGTTCATGAAAACTTCACTTATCAAGTTCACAGTATCAGAAAATATATATTTTTAAGATATGAATCAAGGGCACTCATAAGCAAAATACAACACAATCCGCACTCAGCTATGGAGTGGTCAGCCATTCTGTCAGTCTAACCCAGGGGTCCCCAACCCCCGGACCACGGACCGGTAGCGGTCCGTGGCCTGTTAGGGACCAGGCTGAAGTAGGGGTGTGGGAACCCCCCCTTACCTTGGGTCCACAGGGGGGGAGGTGATCCATCCCTCCCCCCCACCCCGGAATCCTCACCAGCCCTGGCTGGCTCCGCTCCGCGGCAAGTCCGCGGAGCTGCCGGCCAGCTCCAGCCCTGTTCTTTGCAGTAATAGCCATTTGTCTATTACTGCGCGGATGCCATTTGCATCCCAGCGGCCGGAAGTCCTCCGCCTGCCAGGGCCAGCGAGGATTCCAGGGGGGAAGGGACGGATGCCGCCCCATGAACCCAAGGTAAGGGGGGTTTCCACACCCCTACTGCGGCCTGGTCACATCCCCCCCCCCCCGGTTCTGTGGAAAAATTGTCTTCCACGGACCAGTCCTTGGTCCCAAAAAGGTCGAGGACCACTGGTCTAACCTACATTACAGGGTTGCTGTAAGTGGAAAATATATAGCATCCTGAGCTCATTAAGGAAAGATCAGAATACACATGTACTAAAATCAAAATAAAATAAAATAGTAACAACACTGTTGTAAAAGTGTAGTTCAGTTCTAAAACCAAACCCAGTATACCCAAACAAGAGAGACTGCCATGGCTCCAGTACCCATGGTCATTTTAGTTGCCAGAAAAGTCATTCTCAGCTATAAGCATGGACAAACCTGGAGAGCAGAAGATTTTCCTTCAACAAGTACTATAGACTTTTTTATATGGTGCAACTACACCCCTTTATGAAATTTCCTTAAAGTACCTTTGCACTAATTTCAGAGGACAGTATTTTAATAAGGGGCAAACATTTACCCACTGTGGAACAAATTCTATTTTTCATACCTAGCAATTTACCACACCTTACTAAAAACAGGTCATGTTATTAATGATTATATTCCTATCTGTTCTGATTGTGAAGAAAGAACATTATTTTATTTTATTTTACTTAGCGGAGAGAATACGTTTACCAGACAAACATGCTGACTGCTATTAATCATCCATTTATTTGTGTCTAAGCATCAGATTTCAGCAATCAATTAGAGTAGCAGGAGAAAGGTTTTTAAATGGTTATAGTTATTAATGATGATTGACAGTTAACTTCGATTGCAAATATTTAACCACCTGACGTTTTACCTTCCTAACATAAAATCAGGCCAGGATGAATTGTTGATAGTCTCTGAAGGAAATCCTCACAAAATTGATTCCATATGTGTTTTCTTGAGCGTTCACAGAAAAGGAGTAGCAGACTCTTCCAAAACACTGTTTTCCACACAAAACGTGTTTTATGTTGTTCTTGAGTATGTTGCCAGTACTGAAGTAATTCAACTCATACAGCTAAGGAACAATGTTCCATGTGGAAGTAC
Source organism: Heloderma suspectum (assembly GCF_057233095.1). Lineage (NCBI taxonomy): Eukaryota > Metazoa > Chordata > Lepidosauria > Squamata > Helodermatidae > Heloderma > Heloderma suspectum. The sequence goes on along the minus strand of NC_139460.1, from coordinate 195,745,512 downwards.
ATGACAGTTTTATCCCAGAAACTCTCTGGTAACCAGTGTAGTGACATAGTAGATGCATGCTAATATGTTGTACAAAATATATCCTCTCCTGCTGGATTCCCCATTGCCTTTTGTCTATATTTTGAAATGTACTAGTGCTGTAAACTGGAGAGGCTAATAGGACCATAGACAAGATCAGGGATATACAGAGAATATTCAGAAGAGATGAGCCTAGAGAGCATTTTTGTGTACTCCATCAGAGCAAGGTGAGCAGGATAGTCTGCAGATACCCAATGTGGAGGAGCGGAGAAACTGTAGGACTGGGAAACTTAGGTTTAATCCCTGCTTAGGTAAATACTGGTTGATCACTACATGGTCTCACAGGCTAACCCAGGGGTTAGGAACCTCAGACCCAGAGGCCAAATCCACTGGGGTCCCAATCAGGCTCTCCAGAATTCCACAAAGGCCACACCCCGTTCCGCAGGCCCAAATCCCTTTCCCCCAACTAGTATCACTTGCTAGTTTCCCACCTTCTGTGTAGTTTTTCCCCATTCCAAAAGGTTGAGATACTTCTCCTAAGTCTTAGTAACTGGTAGTAAGAGCTTCAAGCTCTTAAAATATGATGGCATTTTTGCCCCTGCACCTTTTGCCTTTGGCCCTGCCCACCACTGGAATGTGGCCCCTGAGAGTTTCTCCAAAACTGAATTCAGCTCTCCAATTGAAAAAGGTTCCCCACCCTGGCCTAACCACGGTGGGAAAACTGGATAAACCTAAAGCATAAAATTGGATAAACCTAAGTGCCCCATGATATCCTGATGAGCACACTAGCAAAAAGAGGGCGAGATGAAACAACGATCCGGTGGATCCACAGTTGGCGACAGAATCGGACTCAAAGAGTGCTTATCAATGGGACCTTCTCAAACTGGGGAGAGGCAACGAGTGGGGTACCGCAGGGCTCAGTCCTGGGCCCAGTGCTCTTCAACATTTTTATTAATGACTTGGATGAAGAGGTGCAGGGAATGCTGATCAAATCTGCAGATGACACAAAATTGAGCAGGATAGCTAATACCCTGGAAGACAGAAACAGAATTCAAAGTGATCTTGATAGGCTGGAGCACTGGGCTTAAAACAACAGAATGAAATTTAACAGGGATAAATGCCAAGTTCTGCACCTAGGAAAAAGAAGCCAAATGCGCAGATACAAGATGGGGGATACTTGGCTCAACAATACTGCAAGCGAGAAGGATCTTGGAATGGTTGCAGATCACAAACTGAAAATGAGCCAACAATGTGATGTGGCTGCAAAACAGACAAATGCTATTTTGGACTGTATTAATAGAGGTACAGCTTCCAAATCACATGAAGTACTAGCTCCCCTCTACTCAGCACTGGTTAGGCCTCATCTGGAGTACTGAGTCCAGTTCTGGGCACCACACTTTAAGAAGGATGCAGACAAACTGGAGAGGGTTCAGAGGAGGGCAACAAAGATGCTCAGGGGGCTGGAAACAAGGCCCTATGAGGAGAGACTGAAAGAACTCGGCATGTTTAGCCTTGAGAAGAGAAGACTGAGGGGAGATACAATAGTGCTCTTCAAGTACTTGAAAGGTTGTCACAGAGAGGAAGGCCAGGATCTCTTTTTGATCATCCCAGAGTACAGGACACGGAATAATGGGCTCAAGTTACAAGAAGCCACATTCCAGCTGAACATCAGGAAAACCTTCCTGACTTTTAGAGCAATACAACAATTAAACCAATTACCTAAGGAGGCATTCTGGATGCCTCCAGAATGCCACACTGGAGGCATTCAAGATGAAGCTGGACAGCCATCTGTCAGGGATGCTTTGACTTGGATTTCTGCATTGAGCAGGGGGTTGGACTCGATGGTTTTATAGGCCTCTTCCAACCCTACTATTATAGGATTCTATAAGTATCCTATACTTATCCTGCGCTTTGCAATTTTTAAAATGTCAATAATGCATATCAAGGGTCTTGTCTTCAACTGTGTCAGCAGCTGAGCCAGTGATATTGACTTTCATCTCCTCACCTGGACCAGCTGGTCCACAACTAAACCAAGTCTAAATAAAGACAACAGAACCAAAGTTGGGCATACTTTTGAGGAGCAAGTTAGGACAAAAGTCTCTTTTATCTGACCTGGTCATTGTTCCTATGGTGCTTCTCATGCTCTGACATCTACTAGTGTAACACTACACATTGCACTGGTTATCCTATGTTTCCTATTTCACATTTAATCTATCTTGTTCATGGACATATTTTTGGAGAAAGAACATGGCTAGCTGTTTTCAATATAAATTTTCCATGTTGCATGCTCAGTGTTTCTTTAAAAAAGCATCAAACATTTCATCCAAATCACCCTTAAGCATAAAACATTTAGTAGGCATGATTTTACATTTGAAATGTGAACTTGTGGACTGATGAAAAGTAAATAATATGTTATAGGCCACATATGGATTTCAAAAGTTAACATTGTACCTCCAGAGGAAATCTAGTTTCCCTGTGTCTTTCAGAGGTAAGAAAGATGGTTAAAGACACTGGCATGGATCAATTGAGACTTTCTTCATTGCTACCTCAGGAGAACAAAATTGCACCTGTCCCATTGGATACCCAGATACAGAGATAACATTGGAATAGGGTGTACACATGAAAAAGCCAATGCATATAGACCCAAATTACATGGTCTGTTCCTGAATTGTCTAAGGGAACTTGACTGAATTTTTTACACCTTACCGACACTGGATTTGAACAGTGTTCTGTTCAAATGTTATGGCCGTGCATGGGTGTCTAACGGGACAGGTATACATAGTGGAAAGGCAGAAAGGTGTGACCTTCCTCCCCAATCACACATAGGATAAGATCATGAAGAAAGTGTCATCTGATTGAAAGTGTCACCAGTATAACTGTATGTATGCATTTTCAGCAACCTGAAACTCCCAAAGATAACTTATTCCTGAAGCAATGATGGTAAACAGAAGCCAAATAGATTCCAGACTTTGTTCTGAAAGACTTTTTTCATACCAAGTTAAATGCACAGCTTTCTATAATTTTTCTCAGAGGGTATCCATCCAAAAAAGTAGGTATGTGTGACTGAAAAGTAGAAAACAAATAAGGTCAGTGACATCCACTTAAAGAGAATTGATATTGACAGCTGCTTGATAAGGGAATGAGGATTTTTAGCCTTTCAGCACTTCTGGTTCTTGAAATGTGAGGCAGACTTCCCTTAGGAGGGGCAGGAAGCTGCTAGGGGGGATGCAAGAGGTTCCCTGATCCTTTTTGCTTACAAGTGCAGCAAGAATAATAGAGACTACTAACGTTACTGCGGAGACCTGGACTCAAATCCAAACTTGGCCATGAAACTGACTGGGTGGCCTTTGGCTAGTCACCATCTCAGAGTCTAAACTTCCTCACACAGTTTTTGTGAAGACAAAATGGAATTGCTCTGAATGACTGTCATCTGTAGCCTTGTGCCCTCCCCTGCCCTATGCCCACCAATGGCATGGGAATGTCATGTAGAGCAGCAAGGGGCTATTTCATAAATCCCTAAGTTCTCTGGGAGAAACATAGGGACATGTGAATCAGCAAAACTCAAGCTTACCAAAGTTCTCCAAATTCCATCTTGAAGCTTGTTCCGACTCAAATCTATATCAGATTGAGAGCTTTGTTTTTGCTTTTCACATGAAAATCCATGCATATTTTTCCAAATGTATGCATCAGTGGGCAGTATCCAATGTTAGTCCTAAGTAGATTAGACCCACTGAAATCAATGGGACTTAAGTTAGTTGCAATTAACTTAAGTCCCAGTCATTTCAATGGATCTACTCTACAGAGGACTAACATTGGATACCACCGAACTGTGCGCATCTTTGAAATGTACACATTCTTCTCCCATTAATTAAAGCATATTTGTGCACATTTTTCAAATGAACACATGCTGTTGAACACAATTTTTTTGGTCCACAAATCATATTGCAAGCTCGGAAATGTACAGACCTTGAATGCAGATTGCATCTGAGTCTGTGTTCGATCCAGAAGGTGCAAAATGGGTTGTTGTTGTTGTTGTTCAGTCGTGTCTGACTCTTCGTGACCCCATGGACCATGGCACGCCAGGACTTCCTGTCCTGCGCTCTCTCCCGGAGTGTGCTCAAGTTCATATTCATTGCATCGGTGATGCTATCTAGCCATCTCATCCTCTGTCGTCCCCTTCTCCTTTTGCCTTCAGTCTTTCCCAGCATCAGGGTCTTTTCCAGAGAGTTTTCTCTTCGCATTAGGTGGCCAAAATATTTCAGCTTCAGCTTCAGTATCTGTCCTTCCAATGAGCACTCAGGGTTGATTTCCTTTAGGATGGACTGACTGGACCTCCTTGCAGTCCAGGGGACTCGTAAGAGTCTTCTCCAGCACCACAGTTCGAAAGCATCAATTCTTCGGCACTCAGCCTTCCTTATAGGCCTGATCTCACAGCCATACATTACTACTGGGAAAACCATAGCTTTGATTAGACGGACCTTTGTCGGCAAGGTGATGTCTCTGCTTCTTACTATGCTGTCTAGGTTTGCCATAGCTTTCCTCCCAAGGAGCAAGCGTCTTTTAATTTCATGGCTACAGTCACCGTCTGCGGTGATCTTGGAGCCCAAGAAAGTAAAATCTGTCACTGCTTCCATTTCTTCCCCTTCTATATGCCAGGAAGTGATGGGGCCAGATGCCATGATCTTCGTTTTTTTAATGTTGAGTTTCAAACTAGCTTTTGCACTCTCTTCTTTCACCCTCAACAAGAGGCTCTTGAGATCCTCTTCGCTTTCTGCCATGAGGGTGGTATCGTCTGCATATCGGAGGTTGTTGATAATTCTCCCAGCAATCTTAATTCCGACCTGTGATTCATCCAACCCGGTGTTTCTCATGATGTACTCTGCATATAAGTTAAATAAGCAGGGTGACAATATGCAGCCTTGTCGTCCTCCTTTCCCAATTTTGAACCACTCGGTTGTTCCATGTCTGGTTCTTACTGTTGCTTCTTGACCCTCGTACAGGTTTCTCAGGAGACAGGTAAGGTGGTCTGGTACTCCCATCTCTTTCAGAATTTGCCACAGTTTGTTGTGATCCACACAATCAAAGGCTTTAGCGTAGTCAATGAAGCAGAAATAGACATTTTTCTGGAATTCTCTTGCTTTCTCCATGATACAGCAAACATTGGCGATTTGATCTCTAGTTCCTCAGCCTCTTCGAAACCCAGCTTGTACTTCCGGTAGTTCTCGGTTCGCATACCGCTGAAGCCTAGCTTGTAGGATTTTAAGCATCACCTTGCTGGCATGTGAAATGAGTGCAATTGTGCGGTAGTTTGAACACTCTTTGGCGTTGCCCTTCTTTGGAATTGGAATGTAAACTGACCTTTTCCAGTCTTGCGGCCATTGTTGAGTGTTCCAAATTTGTTGGCATATTGAATGTAGCACTTTAACAGCATCATCTTTTAGGATTTTAAATAGCTCAGCTGGAATACTGTCATCTCCGCTAGCTTTGTTGTTAGTAATGCTTGCTAAGGCCCACTTGACTTCACTCTCTAGGATGTCCGGCTCAAGTTCAGTGACCGCACTCTCATGGCTATCAGGGACATTCAGATCTTTCCTGTATAGTTCTTCTGTGTATTCTTTCCACCTCTTCTTAATCTCATCTGCATCTGTTAGGTCCCTGCCTTCTTTGTCCTTTATCATGCCCGTCTTTGCACAAAACGTTCCCTTGCGATCTCCAATTTTCTTGAAGAGTTCTGTAGTCTTTCCCATTCTGTTGTTTTCCTCGATTTCTTTGCATTGTTCATTTAAGAAGGCCTTCTTGTCTCTCCTTGCTATTCTCTGGAACTCTGCATTCAGTTGGGTATATCTTCCCCTTTCTCCCTTGCTTTTCGCTTCCCTTCTTTCTTCAGCTACTTGTAAAGCCTCATCAGACAGCCACTTGGCTTTCTTGCATTTCTTTTTCTTTGTGATGGATTTCGTTGCTGCCTCCTGAACAATCTAACGGACCTCCGTCCATAGTTCCTCAGGCACTCTGTCTATCAGGTCTAATCCCTTAAATCTATTCCTCACCTCCACTGTATATTCATAAGGAATATGATTTAGGTCATACCTGAATGGTTTAGTGGTTTTCCCTACATTCTTCAATTTAAGCCAAAATTTTGCAACAAGAAGCTCATGATCTGAGCCACAGTCAGCTCCAGGTCTTGTTTTTACTGACTGTATAGAGCTTCTCCATCTTTGACTGCAAAGGACATAATCAATCTGATTTCGATATTGACCACCTGGTGATGTCCATGGGTAGAGTCGCCTCTTGTGCTGTTGGAAAAGAGTGTTTGCTATGATCAGCGTGTTCTCCTGGCAAAACTCTATTAGCTTTTGTCCTGCTTCATTTTGTACACCAAGGCCATGCCTGCCTGTTATCCCGGTGATTTCTTGACTTCCTACTTTAGCATTCCAATCCCCTATGATGAAGAGGACATCTTTTTTTGGTGTGAGTTCTAGAAGGTTTTGTAGTCTTCATAGAACCGATCAACCTCAGCTTCTTTGGCATCAGTGGTTGGGGCATAGACTTGAATTACTGTGATGTTGAATGGTTTGCCTTGGATTCGTACTGAGATCAGTCTATCATTTTTAAGATTGTACCCCAGTACTGCTTTTCCCACCCTGTTGTTGACTATGAGTGCTACTCCATTTCTTCTAAGGGATTCTTGCCCACAGTAGTAGATATGATGGTCACCTGAATTAAATTCGCGCATGCCTGTCCATTTTAGTTCGCTGCTTCCCAAGATGTCGATGTTCAATCTTGCCATCTCATGTTTGACCACCTCTAGTTTACCTTGATTCATTGATCTGACATTCCAGGTTCCTAAACAATATTGTTCTTTACAGCATCGGATTTTCTTTTCACCACCAGACACGTAAATACTGATAAAAAATGAACTGAAACGAATTTCTCATACATCCCTAGGGAGCCAAGTGTGCTGTGTCTACTCTACTAAAGCATTAACTGACAAGAGGTTAAGTAAAGTGCAGTAGGTAAGGAATAATCAGATATGGTTTAACTACTAGAACAAAGATTCATATCATAGGGGAGAGGAATTTACTACAGGACACACACAGCACCACAATTTACTTTCATTAGGCAGTTTATAGCATCACTTCACATCTGGGTCAAATTTACAGGACATCAGGAAAAAAGGCAAAGAGAAGTCAGTATGGTCTTTCATTTTTATTTGGATGCCATTTCAGTGTAAACGTTTGCCCTTTTCTTGTCCTCTTAGTTAACCTCAATGCTTGAAGGAGCACTGAAGTTTGCCATTGTGGGATATCTGGAAAAGGATGCATGTGTGTGTGCCCACATCATAGCCCAAACCTCTTTTATAAATAATTAAAATGGCTTGTCTACATACCCCTGACCCAAAGGACACACCTTTAAGAGAAGGTGTCTGTACATTTTCAAATAAACACATCTCCACAATTCTGAGAGCTACATTAACAATAATAAAAACTGGAATCCACAGGTGCTAGCTACATATAACACACATATGCATCTCAGAGCCCAAATGACTATTTATTTATTGTTTAACTAGAAAAGCAGTGGCAATGGAGAATTTGGACTGGAGAAGCAGCAGAGGGGAAGGACTGCAGGTGCTTAATCCTTTCCCTGCTTCCAGCTTCTCTATCCAAATCCCCTAACAGTGTTCAAAACACGAATCCTTCAGATGGCAAAGCAACCTGCAGGAGTGATGTGGGTTTTCCAGACAAAAATTCCCATGCAACTCAGGGCAAGTTTGCATTAGAAAATTTTCAGTTTGCACTGGGATATTTTCTCTTGCCTTTGAGCTTGGGTGGGCAATTTGTGACCCTCCAGATGTTTTGGCCTACAACTCCCATCAGCCCTAGCCAGCATAGCCAACTGTGAGAGATGACAGGAGTTGTAGGCAAAAACATCTGGAGGGCCACAAGATGCCCACCCTTACCCTAGAGAGTGATCTAGTTTAGCATGTTTATTTTACTTGTACTTAGTAAGCAAAGCTAAAAAAAAGTACCCCATGTTAATTTTTTGTCTCAATATATCGTCAGTACTTGACCTCTAGAATGTGAGGAAAAGAATTAAAACACATTTAAGGTGCAATCCTATGTGTTGTGCCCTCATTGGACAGAAGCCTCTGCTCTCGGAGATTTCCAAGTGTCCTATCCCTTGCCAGGCTGCTGTTGTCAGGGCAGGAGGAATGATGGAGCTGATTTTCACCTCTCCGCCCTGTTTTGTGGATTTTTTTTTTCTAGACAGGCCTTTGAACCTTAGCAGAGGCGGGCTGAGGGGGGAGCGGTTGGAGAGGCCATAGGATTCTTCATGATCTGGCCTCCCCTCCCCTCCCACTGCACTACCTCCTTTCTGACCTCTCTGAGATATTCCGAGGCCACTTTTGCAACCTTATAATACAGCCAGCCCCCTTCATGGATCACTGCCTTGTTGTGGCGAAGGGGCTTGCGTAACTCAGTGAAGCCATAAGCTATGCCGTGCAGGGCCACCCAAGACGGACAGGTCATGGCGGAGACTTCTGACAAAATGTGGTCCACTGGAGAAGGAAATGGCAACCCACTCCAGTATTCTTGCCAAGAAAACCCCATGGAACGTATCACAAGGCTAAAAGATATGACGCCGGAAGATGAGCCCCTCAGGTCAGAAGGTGTCCAATATACTACTGGGGAAGAGCAGAGGGTATTTCCAAGTAGCACCAGAAAGATTGAAGTGGCTGGGCCAAAGCCAAAAGGACACTCAGCTGTGGATGTGTCTGGTGGTGAAAATAAAGTCCGATGCTGTAAAGAACAATATTGTTTAGGAACCTGGAATGTCAGATCAATGAATCAAGGTAAGCTGGAGGCGGTCAAACATGAGATGGCAAGATTGAACATCGACATCTTGGGAAGCAGCGAACTAAAATGGACAGGCAACTCAACTTTGAAACTCAACATTAAAAAAACGAAGATCATGGCATCTGGCCCTATTACTTCCTGGCATATAGAAGGGGAAGAAATGGAAGCAGTGACAGATTTTACTTTCTTGGGCTCCAAGATCACCGCAGACGGTGACTGTAGCCATGAAATTAAAAGACGCTTGCTCCTTGGGAGGAAAGCTATGGCAAACCTAGACAGCATAGTAAGAAGCAGAGACATCACTTGCCAACAAAGGTCCGTCTAATTAAAGCTATGGTTTTCCCAGTAGTAATGTATGGCTGTGAGAGTTGGACTATAAGGAAGGCTAAGCACCGAAGAATTGATGCTTTCGAACTGTGGTGCTGGAGAAGACTCTTACGAGTCCCCTGGACTGCAAGGAGGTCAAATCAGTCAATCCTAAAGGAAATCAACCCTAACTGCTCATTGGAAGGACAGATACTGAAGCTGAAGCTCAAATATTTTGGCCACCTAATGCGAAGAGAAAACTCTCTGGAAAAGACCCTGATGCTGGGAAAGACTGAAGGCAAAAGGAGAAGGGGATGGCAGAGGATGAGATGGCTAGATAGCATCACCGATGCAATGAATATGAACTTGAGCACGCTCCGGGAGAGAGTGCAGGACAGGAAGGCCTGGTGTGCTATGGTCCATGGGGTCACGAAGAGTCGGACACGACTGAACGACTGAACAACAACAACAAATACAGCCAGCATGGTAATCTCAGGGTGGCTGATAGGGGGCAGGGGAGGGGGCATGGGGAGGGATCAGATTCTGGAGTCCCCCTTCCAAAGTCATAGCACTGTCTACAGCCTTGGAGGGGGACTCTGAAGAATCCTATACTCCTTGGGACACTCTCCAGGGACCATAGAATTGTTCTCTTAATGTGATTTAAATGTTATATTTTGTCGAATTTTTTATTGGAATACTGAATCACCTAAAAAAACTAATTACAACTTTGAAACTGCCAAGCTTACCTAGTACTGTATTTCCAACTGGCATCCATTCACTGTTACTAATTAATTTTTGAAATGGAAATTTCTTCATAGAAAAATTAAGAAATGGAAAAATTCTCAGAAGTATTTCCATTCAGTATCACTGCTTGGGAAGGGGGCGGGATTTGGAGCAGAGAAACTGGAGGTGGAGAAAAGAGTTAAGAACTCTCTCTTCGTATTTACAGCATTCCAGAAAATGAACACCCTTACAAATACCACTAGCATTTCTGCATGTTCGCACAGAATCTTAGGGTCAGGAGCCAGAAGCAAGCTCTTTTCTATAGAACCCATCACCACCTTTCTGTCCCCAATCTAAACTTTATACTACCCCTTTTTCCAGCATATTATTCCACTCTTTGTATATTTTTCTCTTTCTGCAGGAGTGTGACTGAGAAGTGGACAACATTACAGGCATAATATATATACTTAAAAACACAAAAGAAATCTAAACAGGGTAATAGTCCTGACACTGTACCCTAAAAGGGGCTTGAGATTTCTTCCTTTAAAATCACCAATTGTCACCAGGCTACATTCCTTGCTGCTCCAACAGGTGAAAACATTGAGGTCCCATAGGTCTGAACCTCAGGAGACTCAGCAATACAGGAGAACCAGCAGAGGACTGGATTCAATCTGGAGGGCTAGGTTCAAACTGGCTTCCAGTGATGTTTACCAGCATTTAAAAGCTTTTGGACTGACTCCTAGATTGGTCTTCTGGCCTGCGCGAACATGGGTAGAGCTCTTCCCCACCACCCACCCTCACCTTTTTCACACACATTTCCTTCCTACTATTGGATCAGGGCATCAGTCAGAAGGTAGGAGAAGGGTCGCCAGAAAGAGACATTATCCCCCAAATAGTTAACCTCTACCCCAATTACCATACATTTGGACAATCCTTTTTTTGCACAGCGCATGAAAATATTTTTAAGTATAGTAACTACAAGAGTACTATTAGAAGGTAAGAACACTGAACATGCACTGTTCCGCTGTAATCTGCTGCCCTTTATAGGCAAATTCATTTGCTGGATTAACCTAGGAAACAACAGATGATCAGCCAATCATGTATATGTGAAAGCGATTTACACAGGGCAGGTCCATTCATTCAGTCATTTAATACTCACTTGTGAAATGATGCCTGAAAAGCATTGTGCTTTAAGTGAAGGCAGTGGATTTGAAAATTCCATCCCTGGTACTTGTCAGTAACAGCTCATTCACACATTCGAAAAGTCACCACTTGACTCTATAGCCAATAAGTGACAATCAAACATGAGCTAACTACCTCATAATCTTTTACCACTTTCACACATGACCACTTTCATGCTTGCCTCTTGCCTCTCTCTCCCACCCCCCTACTGGCTACAAGATACCACTCAATCAGGGATCATGTAAACAGCATAATGATGTCACACCATGCAGCCTATCAGATTTGGCAAGTGACAACATCACAAGGCCAGTTAAGACAGAGGGCAACATATGAATTGTTTCACCCATGCTTGTAGCCACATACACACCCCAAAAAAGTTACAGGAGGACTTTTTGTACAGGGGTGAAAAACATCCTGCTGTTTCAGTCTAGCCCTAGTAAAAACACATTTACATGGACAAGGGAAAGAAACATAGGTGGTTTGGATGGATTTCTCTGTTTCTATATGCATAGGTCTCATGAAAGCACCACAACCACACATGATCACTCAAGTGGGACAGGCATACCCAGTAGGTAGAGTAGGAAGGTGATCCCTCACTATGGGGAGCCTCTACTCACGGAAGCTCATTTGAAGAAACTCACAGTGAATTTGGATAACAAGAGCTGTGGGAGAAAGGAATTGGGGGGAAGGATCTCCTGTATTTTTTCATTTCAACCTGACGCCTATCTAATTCATAAGGGCAGCAGTATTTCTGAAGTAACTACTTGTATCTTCGTGAATAAATAAAGCAATAATGTACCCCCCGAGACTTCACATACTCTGCTAGGGAACGTCTAAGTGTAAAAATGATGAGATACCATATGGTTTTGCAATTAGCGTAAAAGGAAACGGAAACATCCTCTAGCATTATCTGTATCTCTTTCTTTAATATTAATGGCAGTGCTGTTAGTTGTCTGTGTTAGCTTGAATAACAGTAATTCACAGAAAAATGTCTGTTGCACTAAGCCATCTCAAGAGGTTGAATCAATTGGTAGCTGGATTGGACTGTCGTTATTTATTTTCTAAAACTGTCCCCTACCATCCCTTTTGTCTTGGTCAGCAATAGATACCAGAGACAAAAATTAGTTGTTGCTCTGCTTTTTCCAAGTGAATCATGGTCTCTTTGAAAGATAAGCTTAAACTTATGACTTAAGTTTAAGTCATATCATAACATGATATGACTTAAACAAGCAGGGTCACTGCAACCGTATTTAATGTAGGGCAGTCCTGTTGTCCTGATAGGAGCACATCAATGGTGAAAATAAACAGGAAATGTCAGGTACACAGTACCTGCATGAAATTTTACGGCAGCAAGGAAGTACTGCAAGATGTGATATGCTTTAATGTTTAATGCTTTGGGTATGTTGGCAAGGCAGATAGAGTAGTGCTTACTTTACAAAAGGAGAGGTACAAGGGGTCAGGTCTAAATGGAAGCTGGCTCCTTCATTCTAAATATGTGGGGACAAGTAGGGGCAGATACTCAGTGGGAAAGGCATCCTGTACATGCAGAGATGTTCTTGAAGGAAATACTTCTTCACATTGTGCATAACTGAACTATGGAATTCGCTACCACAAGACGGAGTGATGGCCACCAACTTGGATGACTCTGAAAAGGGATTAGACAAATTAATGGAGAATAAAGCTATCAATGGCTACTAGTCCTGACAGCTATGTGCTATCTTTGGTATCAGAGGCAGTATGCCTATGTACACGATTTGCTGGGGAACACAGATGGGAGGTGGGCTTCCCACAAGCAGCTGGTTGGCCCCTCTGTAAACAGAATGCTGGACTAGATGGACCCTTTTCTTCCAAAGTTGGGAGTTTTGCCAAATAACATAAAAGTGATGGGCTACAGCTACAAGAATAAAACAACTTGCAAGAGGCAGATTCTCCTTACTTAGACCATTGGAATACTGTGCTTCTGATTTCCAAAATCATCCCAATTTTCATATCACTTATTCTTGTATAAAATCTTCGGGTCAGGAGCCAGAAGCAAGCCCTTTTCCATCCCCACCTTTTTCTGCCCGAACTAAAGATTATATTACTCCCTTTTCCCAGCAAGTTCTTCCATTCTTACTGTCTAATGTTTCTAGGTTCATTAAATTAAGGGCATGTTGAGAACACTCTTGAGAACATGGCTGGATGGGGCATGCTGGGAATTATGGGGCTTTTTTTCTGTCTAACCATACATAGGATTGCACCTTAAGAGGTCTATACATCTACTCAACAAAGAAAAGAAAAAGGAAAGTGTGGAAATACTATCCCTCCTAAACAGGATTTCTCAAGATCTTCCCTGATTGCCTACAGAAGCTCACAATGCTGATTTTCACCATTATCTTGGATATAATTGCTTGGATAATGGCACTGTACTGTGACAAGCTTTGGCAAACTATTTTAAATCAAGAAATATCAGCATGTTACAGTTCTTTATTAATATTTATAAATATGAGACAGTGTGGTGGCCCCCTTCCTGTGGAACTCCCTGCCTTTGGAGAACAAGCAGGCGCCAATGTTGTGTTGTTTCCAGCACCTCCTGAAGACATTGTTATTTCAAGAGCCCTTCCTTGAGTGACCAGCCACAGTTTATTAAGTTCAGAATTGTTTTGTTTTGTTTTTTTAATGTTTGAATTGTTTTAATATGGTGTTATATTCTTTTATCTTTGTCATTCACTGCTCCGAAATCGTTTGATGTGGAGCAGTATATAAATATTGCAAATAAATAAATAAATAAACAAACAAATAAGGCACATGTCAAAATACAACCTAAAAAGCAAGAATATATTCAAATCAGGGTTGATTTGATTTAAAGCAAATTGATTTAGATCATGATTTAAACTGCTTCTCTGAAGGACTCAATTTTAGTGGTATAAATCACTGTTTAAATCACTAGTGAGGAAGATTCTGTTTAATCATCATTTTTAGTAGAAGTACGTTATTGTCTAATATAACCTTAATACATATTCAGAGACGTAGGTTTCATTAGAAGGTAGGTACACAGTGGAGGCCACATGCAGCAGAACTTTCTTCAGGAGTCAGGACTGCATGAATAAGTTCTGCTCACTTTTAGTTTCACTTTCTATTCCCCTATCCTATCCCTTGCATTTATATCCAGACTCCTCCTCCTTGTTCAGATCTACTCCATCTCCCCAAATTCTGTATTCATTGACATTTTCTGTATTTGCACGTAGAGAGAGGAAAGGCAGAGAGGGGGAGAGGGAGCGGGAGGGGGGGAGCATGCACTTCTGAACACCGCTGCAGTGCAGAATAGGACTGATCAGGTTATCTCCCATCTCCATAAAAATGCTGTTATCATATGCATAGAATATAATTAATGTTGTATAATTGTATTCTTTTTTTTACTAATTGAAGAAAATTTTGAAATCTGCTTTAAATTTAAAATAATTAAATTTTAAGTATCCCATTTTTATGATTTTTTAAAAAAATCATTGATTTTTATCAGCCCTGATTCAAATCAAAATAAATTAAGCAAAAATATAGGCAAGCCTAGTTCTTACTGATTAGATCATTCAGTGTGATGTGGCTACAGACTGGGAGAAAATGCTTGCAGACAGGTAACACATACATCATCTAAATATTTTGGGAAGTACAAATTACAGATCAGCAGCAGGTTCAAGGGGGAACAGAGAGCCTGGAACTGTCAAAATATTCCTTTTTTAAATGTCACAGAAGGCAATGCTGTCTATAGAGGTACAGGTGTTGTCATTTGCCAAAAGTGATTTTTGCCATCTTAGACTGGTTCAGCAGCTGTGGGCCAATCTAGAGAAAGCTGACCTAGCCACAATGATTAGTCCATGTTAGATGTAACTCTCTCCACATGGGCCTGCCCTTGAAGATGGTTCAGAAACTGCAACTGGTACAGAACACAGCAGTTTGGAGTGCTTAAGGGAGTAAGCAGTCAGACTGTATTACACCTACTCCACAATGGTTACATCAGATGCCTATTGGTTTCTGGGCCCAATTCAAGGTGCTGATTTTGACCATCAAAGCCCTAAATGGTTTGGCACCATGTTATCTGAAGGACTGCCTGCACTGCCCAAGCATTAAGATTAGAGTCTGAGGCCCTGTTCTCTGTCCCCACCAGTGAGTCTTGTGGGTACTAGAGGGACTCTGTCAGTAACAGCCCCACTTCTGGAACTCCCTTCCCTGGGAGATACATATGGTCTCATCACTGCAGGGGTGGGGGGTTAAAAAAATCTGAAGATACATTAATTCCAGTCTGTGTTTGTCTGGACTATGCTGTCCATGAAAAATCTTTTAACTGCTCCCACGTTGTTGTTCTAAATTGTAATTGTATTTTCATGTGTTTTAGAATCTAGTAAGATACCTTGTGAGTGCAGTGCGCCCTGAAAGGTGGGATAAAATCTTTTAAATAAATACATATTACATCAGGCTTTTTACACATCACTGTCTAAACCATGATTAGCATCTAAGACTCGGACAAGAAGTAGAAACACTTTCTGAGTTTTGTGCAATTTGCCTAGCTCTTCAGTGAAAGCATTCTTCCTCATCCAACATGCACGTTTCAACACAAAAATCAAAACTCAGGAACATTTGGCTCATCTCTAACTAGAGAATAATGGGAAGCAGTCATACTATCACACTTACTCCCACAGTGCTGTTGCAATATAGGAACTACTTTTTCATTGCTTTCTCAGACTATTGCCATACGTATACTTATCAATGTTACTTTACAATATAAAAAATCAGTGAAAACATCTCAGCTGATAGCTGAAAAATTGTGAGAGAAGTAAATATGCTCATGTACCTCTGATATGAAAGTGATTTCATTACAAAGAGTTACTGTTCTCTTTTCAAACATGAAATGGAGCTGTGAGCTCACAGTTCAATTTTTCAATTCAGAAAGTAAAATAATGCCATCGTTGTTTCTGCCATTCATCTAAAAATGGGCAACGAAACAGTCAAGTTCACATTTACAAGATATAAAAAATGCATGGTAAAAACTACTTTGTAGGACAGGGCATTCAATTCCCACCCCACTTCATTTTAAAATTTCTGCCATGTGCTCTGGCATGCAGATGCAGAATTGATGCATCTTGGATCTAAAAAACAAAACAAAAACAGCAAGCTTGAGGCTTGGGAACATTTCTGTAGGGTTGACATTTGATCAGTCAAAAGAAACAACTTGGACAAATACTATCACACATTTAAAGCATTCATTTTTACGAACAGAAACAAATATCACACAGAATTGTGTTGGTTCTATCTTTTAGAAGAGAACAGATTTCAGTGTCCCTCAGAAGCACCTTCTCCCTGCAAGCAAATGCAACAAATTTGTTGGCAGACCTGAATCTCAGGCACTTGTGCCACTGTGATGACAACTGCTGATAACCCTATGAAGATTTGCAATCAATGCATGGGGAGTTGAGAATCAGGATCTTACCCACTGTCCCTGCTCTCAACAGGTCCGGCGTCAAGGATAGGCACAGTTGGGCATCTTCCAAGGGCCCACACTCCAGTAGGAGCCCACTGACAAGACCCCCACCCTGAGCTGCTCTCCTCTTAACCACTGCAACTTGCTTGTTCACCTGCCTCTTGCTCTGGCCCAGACAATAGAGATGGGGAGAAAGAGGCGCAAAGGATGTCGGATAAATCCACAATGGATTCAAATGAGTTCAGATTTCTATGAAATCCTACAGATTCCATAGCGGACCGGCTTTTTCCGAGTCACAAGGATTTCGTAGACTGGTTTTTTACTTGGGGGAGGGAGGATTTGTGCAAATGTGCATTTGCAAATGAATGAAATTCTCACAGAAAATTTCCGATTCCGTAAATGCGTGGACAATGGAATGAAAGATGCCTGGCAATCTGCAAACACAGACGGAACAGATTTAACACAATCTGTACATCCGCAGGAGGCGCAATGGATGCCCCGGCCTACTCGCTCAGTGGCTCTCTGCCTATTGAGCAAGCAAACCGTAGCAATGATGAGAAAGAGGAGGAGGAGCAAGAGCAGCTGATGCCAATGGTGGTGAGAAGGCAGGCTCATTGAGGGAGGGGACCCCTGAGGATGTCTTGCCCAAGGGCCCTCGAAAACCTGGAGACGGCACTGGCTCTCGACCACCACACATTCATGCAAATGTTTGGACAGAGCGTATGAATATGCACATTATGCATGTGTGGGCTCTCTCTCTCTGCCACAGGGAACTTCCAGATGAGCTCTACCACTCGTTTCCATATGAACATCCCAGGGAGGCTGTGGAACT
This sequence comes from Heloderma suspectum, assembly GCF_057233095.1. Classification (NCBI taxonomy): domain Eukaryota; kingdom Metazoa; phylum Chordata; class Lepidosauria; order Squamata; family Helodermatidae; genus Heloderma; species Heloderma suspectum. The sequence continues at coordinate 195,728,144 of NC_139460.1, read as the reverse complement.
CTTGAACCAGCGTCTGGAGGCTGTTTTGGGATGGATGAAGGTGAACACGCAGAAACTTAATCCAGACAAGATGGAAGTACTGTGGGTTGGGAAACCAGCTACTCCGGATGGAGGTTTATAACAGGTCTTAGATGGGGGTGCACTCCCCCTGAAAGACCAAGTGCACAGTCTGGCAGTTCTCCTGGACTCTGAGCTAACTGGAGAAGCCCAGGTGGCTGCGGTGTCCAGGAGTGCTTTTTACCAGCTTAGGCTGGTACACCAACTGCAGCCCTATCTGGAGAGGATGGACCTTGCCTCAGTTATGCAGGCACTAGTCACGTCCAGGCTGGACTACGGTAATGCGCTATATGTGGGGCTGCCTTTGAAGACGGTTCAGAAACTCCAGCTTGTGCAGAATGCGGCCACCCGAGTATCAGTGGGGGCAAGGCAATTTGATCATATAACGCCTATACTGCATCAGCTGCACTGATTACTGGTGCATTTCTGAGCCCAATTCAAAGTGCTGGTTTTGACCTTTAAAGCCTTAAACGGTTTGGGACCAAGTTACTTGAAGGACCGCCTACACCTATATCAGCCTGCCCGCACTTTAAGATAAGAAAGAGAGGCCTTTCTTATTTGCTCACCCATGAGAGCAGTCAGGTGGGTGACCACACATGAGAGGACCTTCTCTGCAGTGGCCCCACACCTTTGGAACAAGCTGCCATTGGAGGTCCACCATGCTCCATCATTGCATACTTTTAAGAAGGCCTTGAAAACATATTATTTTACCTTGGCCTTCTCTTGATATGACTGCTATTGTTGTTGCTGCTGCTGTTAACATTGTTGTTGGTTTTATTGTTGGCTTTTATTGTTGTTTTTATTGTTTTTATATTTTTATCACTTTTAATATTTTAATTGATTTTATGTAATTTATTGTTGTAAGTCGCCTTAGGAGGGCTTCTGCCCTGAAAGGCAGCCAAGAAATATTTTAAATAAATACATAAATAAAACTTATGGAGGTCAGGGGTAGGGGTAGCAGGTGTGCTCCTAATTCTGCCCCCTTCTCCATGTTCACTGGATATCTGCACAAGGTTTATATACATCTGCTTCAGGTTTCCTCCTGAACACTGTATTCCTGTTCTGAGATGCCTGCCGATACAGCACATGGCCAGCAGGAGATGCTGGGCCATGTGGCTTAACCAAGAGGTAAGAGAGTCCAGGAAGACTCTTATGAGTCCCCTGGACTGCAAGGAGGTCAAATCAGTCAATCCTAAAGGAAATCAACCCTGACTGCTCATTGGAAGGACAGATACTGAAGCTGAAGCTCAAATATTTTGGCCACCTAATGCGAAGAGAAAACTCCCTGGAAAAGACCCTGATGCTGAGAAAGATTGAAGGCAAAAGGAGAAGGGGACGGCAGAGGATGAGATGGCTAGATAGCATCACTGATGCAATGAATATGAACTCGAGCACACTCTGGGAGACAGCGGAGGACAGGAAGGCCTGGCATGCTATGGTCTATGGGGTCATGAAGAGTCGGACACGACTTAACGACTGAACAACAATGAGAGAGTTCAGAAATCCTCTGTAGAGAGTCACTCATTGGGTGGTGCCGGGTCCTGTATGCATGTGCGACACAAACTCCAGCCACTGCTCTCAGATGACCTCATGATGAAATAAAAAGGGTAGGCTACCACATATGTTCCTGACGTGACAGAACAGTTGAGTACAGGCAAATTATAAGCTTCAACTGCCAATATTTCAATAGTCAGTTGTCTATAGAGACTTCTGAGATGGTTGTGACCAACTGAACAGTCCAAATGTGGCCCTCCCACCCCTTAGATTGGGGTGTGGGACCTTTTTTCTGTTGAGGGCTGCATTCCTTTGAGGGCAGTCTCAGGGGGCTGAATACCAGGGGTGAGCAGGGCCAAAGCCAAAAGTGGGTAGGGCAGAGCTGACAGTGGATCACCCATTTTCTTTCTTTTCTCTCTCTCTTTCTCCTCCTTTCTCTCTCAATCCCCTCACCCCCGCAATTAGGCTTAGAGAAAAGGGCCCATTCCTACAATTGAAAACTTTTTTTCTAAGCCTAATTGCCACACTGGGGTGGGGGTGGGGGGCAGTAACACTTCCCACCCCAAGTAACCCCCAAAACATGTCCTAAACAGTACTCAGCCTTTGAAAAATGGTTCCATTTGCTAAAATTGTTGTTTTATCCTAAGGCTAATTGGCACACAGGGAAAAGGGGCTGAGGAGCGGAGGCCACAGGCCAGATCCAAAGGCTCCATGGACTACACTTTCCCCACCTCTGCCTTAGATGATTCAGTGTTAGAGGGGTTTGATCCACCATGTGCAGGCCATAGTACAGGCTGAGGTTCTTGGGTCATCACTAGTACACTGACAAAAGAATCCGGGGGGGGGGGGGAGGCTGTATAATGTGCAATGAATTCTGTATCTTGTCATTAATTTGCTCAGAAATGTGATTTATGTGCACTGCTTAATGATTAATTTCTTTGTTTTCCAGAAGTTCCTTCCTCCTTATTTGTAAGGAAATAGTCAATTAAGAATCTAATGAATTCTCTCCAGTGACAGAATTAATTTGGGAGGCTGTGACCTTATGTATGGGAGGCACCAGGGCTAGTTAATATGTAACACAGAGAGAGAGACAGAGACAGAGACACAGAGAGACAGAGATGATCACTGCATGAAGTATATTTGATCTGCAGTGGCTCCCAGCAAAACAAGGGAAAACATAGGCTCTGCTGCAGCTCTGGCAAAAACAAAACAAAACGCTGAACATCAGATATGTACTGTAATGTTAAGAACAGACAGCAATGCTAAGACATGGCAAAGATGGTGGAGTCTAATTCTCAAAGAGGAAAGTACTGCAGTTTTCCACCTCTGATTTCAGACACATGGCAAGAACATTACTAGACCTCCAACAACTCAAATTGGAACAAATCTGACATAGCTGGGAGCCCCAGATTAATGGAAATGTCAACTGTGTTTCTACGAAGCAAGTTGCAGTGGCTTTACATAAACTGTGTTATCCTAAAATAATAACTGTTACTTAGTTGCTGATTGGGAGGCGCAGTTAATTAGACACAATTTGAAGGCCCAGAAAATTCAATCTGAAATGGGATATTTCTCAGTTCCATTGGATGCCTTGGTGCACCAGGCCACAATACAGTGTTTCCAGGACAGGGGTGGGCAACTTGTGACCCTTCATGGGTTTTGACCTACAACTCCATCAGCCCTAGCCAGCATAGCCAGTGAGGGATGATGGGACTGGTAGGCCAAAACATCTGGAGAGCCGCAAGTTGTCCATCCCTGCTCCAGGACAACGGTGTCGTCAGCACATACCAAGGCTTCTATTGAAACCTCTGCAGCAGCTATGAACCTGCACAGTGCAAATAACGCCTTCCTTGGATGATCCCACAGTGGGACTAAATTCATTGTGAAGGGCACAGCAGAGGCAGAGTCCCTTTGAGTCAGTGGCATTGCTAGGCACTTAAATGTTTTAGGGCACAGACCCACAGGGCCCATATATGCATAAAATCTGCATATGCTAATTTATATCTATATATGCAAATTAAGAAACCATTACTAGGATTCATTTAAATTTTATAGCAGGCAAAGCCAGCCAATTATTTTCCCAGCTAAATCACCAAAATAAAATAAATTATTCAGTGAATTTGCACCCCACCCCCAAATCATCCCCAATCAGCAGTTCCTCATCAGTTACAACTAATTTGCAATGGCTATGAACACATGTGGAAAACAATGCACAAAAAAGAGTGTCTGTTAGGTTTTTTATAAGGTTGTTCACACATGCACATCAAAAATGGAAACATAGCACTAATCCAAAGCAATTCCCACCCCTGCTCCAAAATGAATTCCTCTTCATTTCACTAACTCATTCATCAACCATCATTAACTTCATAAATTAAATTCAAAATAAATAAAATAGTGCAGAATTCTGTTAGGGGCTGGTTTGAAATGCAGGGTGGGTAGTGGGAGGAGTGAGGGCTGGAGAGTGGGGCAGAGGAAAGGGGGAAAGGAAGAAAATAAGGAGAACAGAGGGGAGGAGGGGGAGGGGAGGAGGGACAGAATAGGCAGTTTTGAGGGTAACGATCGAAGGGGGGAGAAGAATGGAGCAAGGACTGGCCAGTATGGAGGATACAGAGGGAGTCTGGGAAATAGATTTGGGGCTTGGGTCCCATGGGCCCAGGCCTACCAATTCCCCTGCTTTTGGTCATCAGCATGTGTCAAGAACCTCTAGGCTATATAGTACAGGATAGGGGGAAGAGCCTGAAAGAAACCACCATTATGTTTGCCAAGTCTCATGGTTTGACCTGAAGTTTCAGCATTTTACTCTCTTGAGAAAAATCATAAAAGGGTGAGAGGCTAGGACCAAGGGCCAAGCCATTTTCTCCCTGGCTTGATGTGACCTTCTTCTTTTCTTTTCTTTTTTTTGATGTAAGCTTTTTGCCACTCCCATGTCCATCAAGTTCCGCCCCTGAACTGCCAGCTGCTCTCCTCTGCCCTGCCAGGTGTTACTGGGTTCCATACCTATCACCAGGCACCACCTCTGATTTCCAAGGCTCCTCCCTCTGTCTCAGGAACTGAAGATCGGGAGAACTAGCAACCCTACCCACTACAACTTTCTGTGAGTTCTCCCCACCACAAATATTTCTGCCAAATTCTGGGTTTTACTGGAATGTAGGTGCTATCCTGGCATACGTAAAGAAAATTGGAATGTAGATTACCAAAACCTTTGTAATATTCTTTTCTAGCAAACAAAACAAACATAACAACAACAACAGCAGCAGCAGCAGCAGCCTTGGTAGCTAACAATTGCATGAGTTAATGATTATAGGAGCTATGCCGTGAGTTATTAGTCCACTGAATGATCTGGCAGCACCTGGCGCTGTAGCATTTTAAAAGTTAAGCAGGTCTGACATGAGTGCAACAGTGGGAGACCATGTTATTTATTTGTTTGTTCATTTTTAAAAATATATACTACCACACTTTCCAATCCAGACTATTATGAGTAGGTTACAAAAAAGATTAAAATCTGCAACCAACGCAGTTTCAGTACCAAACCCAGGCAGGAAACCAGACTGTAATGAATGTAAATAATCAGTATAATCCAAGGGTCAGGGTTTGCACTGTAACCACTCGCTCAAGCACCTTCCCCCCAAAAGGTATATGATCAACTGGCCTGAATAACCATGAGGATTCAGAAAAGCTTTTTCAGAAGTGGCTTCACAACCATCTCCTTCAAGGAAATCAGGACCAGTTCGTCTTGCAAGGAGGCATTTATAGCCAGCCAACCCATTCCTGCTCTGTGTTATAAGCCAAAAGGGGCAAAGCAAACAAGTGGTAGGCCATGCTCCTTCAAAACCCGTGTCCACGTCCTTGGGCTGCAGTAACTGAATTCATCCAAAATCTGACTACACAGGACTCTGGATAGATTCACTGCTATCTCTGCAGAAATGTGGTGTTCATATTGCTCCGAATGCAAGTGCCTGATAATTCTTTAGCATCCACTTGGTGGCCAAGGTGGAGGAGGCCACTAATCACAAAGAAAAGCTTCCCTGGCTTGAACTGTGAGGACACAATGCTGACAGAGAAGTATTGTTTCTTTGCCATCACTGCAACAGCCTTGATTCTAAGATGGGCCCTCTCAACTGTGCTTGGGTCGGATTTGTATTGTGCTTTCTGCCCCCCTTTATTCCAGCAGCTATCCCTGTATCCCCTTCATGGATCACTGCCTTGTTGTGGCGAAGGGCCTTGTGTAACTCAGTGAAGCCATAAGCTATGCCATGCAGGGCCACCCAAGACGGACAGGTCATGGCGGAGATTTCTGACAAAATATGGTCCACTGGAGAAGGAAATGGCAACCCACTCCAGTATCCTTGCCAAGATAACCCCATGGAACGTATCACAAGGCTAAAAGATATGACGCCGGAAGATGAGCCCCTCAGGTCAGAAGGTGTCCAATATACTACTGGGGAAGAGCAGAGGGTATTTCCAAGTAGCGCCAGAAAGACTGAGGCGGCTGGGCCAAAGCCGAAAGGACACTCAGCTGTGGATGTGTCTGGTGGTGAAAAGAAAATCCGATGCTGTAAAGAACAATATTGTTTAGGAACCTGGAATGTAAGATCAATGAATCAAGGTAAGCTGGAGGTGGTCAAACATGAGATGGCAAGACTGAACATCGACATCTTGGGAATCAGCAAACTAAAATGGACAGGCATGGGCAAATTTAATTCAGGTGACCATGACATCTACTACTGTGGGCAAGAATCCCTTAGAAGAAATGGAGTAGCACTCATAGTCAACAAAAGGGTGGGAAAAGCAGTACTGGGGTACAATCTTAAAAACGACAGAATGATGTCAGTACGAATCCAAGGCAAACCATTCAACATCACGGTAATTCAAGTCTGTGCCCCAACCACTGATGCCGAAGAAGCTGAGGTTGATCGGTTCTATGAAGACCTACAACATCTTCTAGAACTAACACCAAAAAAAGATGTCCTCTTCATCATAGGGGACTGGAATGCTAAAGTAGGAAGTCAAGAAATCACTGGGATAACAAGCAAGCATGGCCTTGGTGTACAAAATGAAGCAGGACAAAAGCTAATAAAGTTTTGCCAAGAGAACATGCTGATCCTAGCAAACACTCTTTTCCAACAGCACAAGAGACGACTCTACATATGGACATCACCAGACGGTCAATATCGAAATCAGATTGATTATGTCCTTTGCAGCCAAAGATGGAGAAGCTCCATACAGTCAGTAAAAACAAGACCTGGAGCTGACTGTGGCTCAGATCATGAGCTGCTTCTTGCAAAATTTCAGCTTAAATTGAAGAATGTAGGGAAAACCACTAAACCATTCAGGTATGACATAAATCATATCCCTTATGAATATACAGTGGAGGTGAGGAATAGATTTAAGGGATTAGACCTGATAGACAGAGTGCCTGAGGAGCTATGGATGGAGGTCCGTAACATTGTTCAAGAGGCAGCAATGAAATCCATCCCAAAGAAAAAGAAATGCAAGAAAGCCAAGTGGCTGTCTGATGAGGCTTTATAAGTAGCTGAGGCAAGAAGGGAAGCGAAAAGCAAGGGAGAAAGGGGAAGATCTATCCAACTGAATGCAGAGTTCCAGAGAATAGCAAGGAGAGACAAGAAGGCCTTCTTAAATGAACAATGCAAAGAAATCGAGGACAACAACAGAATGGGAAAGACTACAGAACTCTTCAAGAAAATTGGAGATCTCAAGGGAACGTTTTGTGCAAAGACGGGCATGATAAAGGACAAAGAAGGCAGGGACCTAACAGATGCAGATGAGATTAAGAAGAGGTGGAAAGAATACACAGAAGAACTATACAGGAAAGATCTGAATGTCCCTGATAGCCATGAGAGTGCGGTCACTGAACTTGAGCCGGACATCCTAGAGAGTGAAGTCAAGTGGGCCTTAGGAAGCATTACTAACAACAAAGCTAGCGGAGATGACAGTATTCCAGCTGAGCTATTTAAAATCCTAAAAGATGATGCTGTTAAAGTGCTACATTCAATATGCCAACAAATTTGGAACACTCAACAATGGCCGCAAGACTGGAAAAGGTCAGTTTACATTCCAATTCCAAAGAAGGGCAACGCCAAAGAGTGTTCAAACTACCGCACAATTGCACTCATTTCACATGCCAGCAAGGTGATGCTTAAAATCCTACAAGCTAGGCTTCAGCGGTATGCGAACCGAGAACTACCGGAAGTACAAGCTGGGTTTCGAAGAGGCAGAGGAACTAGAGATCAAATCGCCAACGTTCACTGCATCATGGAGAAAGCAAGAGAATTCCAGAAAAATGTATATTTCTGCTTCATTGACTACGCTAAAGCCTTTGATTGTGTGGATCACAACAAACTGCGGCAAATTCTTAAAGTGATGGGAGTACCAGACCACCTTACCTGTCTCCTGAGAAACCTGTACGAGGGTCAAGAAGCAACAGTAAGAACCAGACATGGAACAACCGAGTGGTTCAAAATTGGGAAAGGAGGACGACAAGGCTGCATATTGTCACCCTGCTTATTTAACTTATATGCAGAGTACATCATGAGAAACGCCGGGTTGGATGAATCACAGGTCGGAATTAAGATTGCTGGGAGAATTATCAACAACCTCCGATATGCAGACGATACCACCCTCATGGCAGAAAGCGAAGAGGATCTCAAGAGCCTCTTGTTGAGGGTGAAAGTGGAGAGTGCAAAAGCTGGTTTGAAACTCAACATTAAAAAAACGAAGATCATGGCATCTGGCCCCATCACTTCCTGGCATATAGAAGGGGAAGAAATGGAAGCAGTGACAGATTTTACTTTCTTGGGCTCCAAGATCACCGCAGACGGTGACTGTAGCCATGAAATTAAAAGACGCTTGCTCCTTGGGAGGAAAGCTATGGCAAACCTAGACAGCATAGTAAGAAGCAGAGACATCACCTTGCCGACAAAAGTCCGTATAATCAAAGCTATGGTTTTCCCAGTAGTAATGTATGGCTGTGAGAGCTGGATTATAAGGAAGGCTGAGCGCCGAAGAATTGATGCTTTCGAACTGTGGTGCTGGAGAAGACTCTTACGAGTCCCCTGGACTGCAAGGAGGTCAAATCAGTCCATCCTAAAGGAAATCAACCCTGAGTGCTCATTGGAAGGACAGATACTGAAGCTGAAGCTCAAATATTTTGGCCACCTAATGCGAAGAGAAAACTCTCTGGAAAAGACCCTGATGCTGGGAAAGACTGAAGGCAAAAGGAGAAGGGGATGGCAGAGAACGAGATGGCTAGATAGCATCACCGATGCAATGAATATGAACTTGAGCACACTCCGGGAGAGAGCGCAGGACAGGAAGTCCTGGCGTGCTATGGTCCATAGCATAGCATAGAAGAGTTGGACACGACTGAACAACAACAACAATCCCTGTATGCTTCATCACTCCCATCTCCCTCAGAAATGAGGGCACCAAACAAGTGGGAGAGAGGATCTATCATGTCAACTGTCTGAGTCATCTCTGCATCCCACAGGGAGCCCCAAGCCCTCTCAGGAATCCATCCAGATCCACCAACCTCTGAGGATGGACTGATCTAATAGGCCCACCAACCCTAATAGGCCCTGAGGTGGGAATAGCTACAGCAAGCCTAAACTTCACCAAGAAGTTACCTGACCATGACAAAAAGAGTCACAAAGAGATCCTCCATATCTAGAACACCATCTTCCTGCCCTCACAAGAATCCCAAGTCCAAAGTATGACATGTGTCATGAGTTGGAATTACGGAGGCCATGAAATCCTGAGCTACCACCGACAAGGTATGCTCAGCATGTAAGCACTCTTGAACTTTCTAATGGAAGAGCCAATTGTCAGGAAAACTAACAAAACAAATGCATGACAAGTATCTTCATCAGTATGCCTGCCTACAACCACACTGTAACACCCCTATAATCAGGTGGACTGTAGTTGGCAACTAATTTTTAATATGGGTCCTATTTTGTACTGAGCAAGAAGAACCAAAGGACCAACAGTACTGGTCCCACCCACAGCCCCCCTCCCCTGTGAGCTGAGTCACAGGCATGGGGATCTTTAACCCCACTTCCCAGTATGAACAGCAACAGTTTGGCATATGCTGGGGACCAGATGGAAAGCCTATGGGGTCCAGCTCTGGCCCCTGATTCTCCAGATGCTGATCCCAACACAGGGGAATTAATTGTGGAACACACCAGATGTGGCATCAAAGCAACATCATATTTCACTGTATAACATTAGTAGAACACCTGAACATCTCTTGAATGATTAATTACAGGGAAAGCAAATTTCATAATAATCTACAGAAAACTACAGCCAGCGTTTTCTAACCACTGAAAATTGCTACAAGAGGTTTCATTAATATACCGCCAAGTACTTCTCCTCCTTCTGTAAGACCAGTCCCTTACATAAGCAGAGGAAGAACAAAACATGATTTCTAATGTCTGCTGCATTTTCAATGAACGCCGCATATATTCATTTTCAATTAATTAATATACAGAGTTACATAGGAGAATTATTCACCTGAACTTTACAGTCCAAATATTTCTGTAAAAACGCCAACTGATCCCCCCCGATCAACCAATTTTTTTCCTAAGAAAAGCAACGAACAGCTTTTACTGTCTGATAACTTTTAACACAGTCCCTTATTTCCCCCCACTCCCCCATGGAAAATAAGTCTGGAAAACAAAATGGAAATTCACTTCCACCTCCTAACCTTTCAGATGCGAACTATCAGTGTTCAGTGGCAGGCCCAAAATTAGAAGCTCCTATCCCCTTATGCCTGGTTTTTTTCTTTTTTCCCCTCTTTTTTTCTGTGGTACTTCCTGTGTTGACTGTGAAGACAAACTGCAACACAATGCACTCTGAACCCATACCAAACAAGGTCAAACTTTGTCTTTTGAGCCACCAGTGACAGATATGTCTCATAGGCTCATCATGTTCAGCACTGGGTACTGCATGCATTTCATGATAGCTGTAGGACGATTCAAGCTCAGGCTCTCTCACAACAGCTGCAGTCCAGAGTGAAAATCATGATTATCTGAATTAAGAACCAGCGAATTGGTGTTATTTCTGGTCGGTGTCACTTTTGCATGTGTTCACCCCTATATCTGTTCCATCACATTTCTGCATTAATCTGTAGTTGTTTTGTTTTTGTTTTTTAATTCTTCAGGAAAATTGGCAGTTAGTCCCCTCACCCCGCGTCCGGCTTGCCTGGCTGCGGGGGGGGGGGATGTTGCGGGGGAGGAGGGCGGGACAAGATCGAAGGCCATTTGTCCTCGCTCTCGACGTCCAGGTGGGGCGGGGGCTGAGACGGCCGATATTTAGGTCGCCCCGCCCCCTTTCCTCATTCATTCCGGCTTTTCTGGCTGGCTCAGCAGCAGCAGCAGCGTCAAGGAGGACGCAACAGCGCTCGGCAGCAGCGGCTCCAGCGAGCCACAGGAGGGTGCTGGCCACCGTGAGGGCGGGCCGTTTTTTCCTGCCCTGGACGTTGTGGGGCCATCACTCTCAAGTGGGGGGAGGGAGTATTTCCCTGCACCCCCCCTCACTTGCCCCCAGAGCCGCTGACTGCAGCAGCTGACCCTGCAGGCCCTCGCCGTGCCTATCGAGGGGGGGGAGTTTCCCATGCCCCGTACAGCCCGGATTCTGCTGCACATTGCAGCGGGTGGCTGTGGCGCTGCCTTGCCAGCCCAGCAGTGGGATTTTCTCCCAGCTCGCTCCCTCCGGGCTTCCTGCGCCTCATGTGGGACCCCATTTTGCCCAACAGGGGAGTTTTCCCTTGACCCAAGCAGCCTGGAATTGCCACCTTTCTCGGTAGCGGCAGTGGCCTCCCGCTCCAACTGGAAGAGGGGGGAGTCTTCTCGTGCCCCACCCGAATTGCCACCTTTTCACGGGCTTTTTCCTGCGCCTCAGAGCAGCCCATTTGGCCACTGACTGAGGCCCCTGTATTGCTTCCTTTCTTGGGGGGATTTTCCCCATGCCCCACAGTGGCCCATTTGGCCATTTGCGGTGCCTGAATTGCCTCTTGGCGGGCTTTTTCCTCCTCCCCAGAGCAGCCTGTTTGGCCGAGGATGGCGGCGGCGGCGGCGTGGCCTTGCTGTCTCAGGGAGGTAGGGGAGTGTTCCCGCACCCTGGAGTGGCTGCAGCCAACAGAGGTTCATTCCCTGGGCTCCCTCTGTGGCCCGATCTTCCCATTTTGTGGGTAGGGTGCCTGTTTGGCCAATATAGCAGGTCGGCCTACCAGCTAGCTATCACCCCTTAGCGGCATGGCCTTGCTGTGCTACGGGCACTTCCTGCACCTCCAGTGAGGCCCTTAGGGCCAGGGATTTCAGTGGGCAGCGGCTAAGTGGCCTTGCCGCCCCTGCAGAGGGAAGGGGAGTTTTCAGTGCTATGAAGCAGCCTGAATTGCCTTTGCTGTGGGTGGCAGCAGAGCGGCCTTGCCAGCCTAGAGAGGGGTGGGGTTCACCCATGCCTCCTGAACAGCCTGTAGTGCAGTAATAATAATAATAATAATAATAATAATAATAATAATAATAATAATAAGCAGCAGCAGCAGCAGCAGCAGCAGCAGCAGCAGCAGCATGGGGCGGAGTTTTTCCCCCATGCCTCCAAGCAATCAGTCAAAGGGCTGGATGCGCCCGATCTTGCCTGATCTCAGAAGCTAAGCAGGGTCAGCCCTGGTTAGTACTTGGCTGGGTGACCACCTGGGAATCAGGCTTCCTGATTGAGCAGGGGGTTGGTCCCAATGGACTTGTAGGCTCCTTCCAACCCTATGATTCTATGATCTCTGGTGGCCTTGCTGGCCCAGCGTCTTTTGTATTTAGGTGGGAAGAGTGGGGGAGGAGACCAAAAAAAAAAAAGAAGGAAAGGAAAGGGAAAGGGGAAAAAGTGCCAAGTTGTATCTAGGATATTCAGCTATCATCTTCTGCATGGGAAGTGCAAGTATTTTGTTTGTTATTAGACTCTCCCTCTCTTCCAGAGAGATCTTTTAGAAGATCTCTGGAAGAAGAGATAAGGGCTTTCTTTCATTTGGCCAAATGAATACATAGCATCAGGGCTATGCATTGTGAGCAGATTTCTTCCTTTCTCACCCTCATAGGAAGGAATGGGGACATGTGCATGTGGCCCCATTGCTGCAGGGGGAGTTGTGTTTGGGTGGGGAGGTGAAGACATAGATGCCCCTCTACAATTCAAAAGGTTGTTTCCATCCATTCCCACCTCACATAGAAGGTCTCCTTTCCGCAGGGAGGCATCTTCGAATGGTGGTCTTAATTTTCCAGGTCGGAGTGCAAGGTCCATAGACGGGGAGGAAAAGGGACAAAAGGAAATGAGAAGAAAAGTGAGCGGGGGGGGGAGGGGGAAGGCCCTCCGCCTTGCCCAAGTTTCAGACTCAGGCCTTTGAGCATCTCACAGAGCCCCCTTATTGTTAACAAAGTCTGGGGCTTGATACCCAGCTTCCCTGGGTAGGGTGTGGTGAGAATCTTGACTCACGCCCTTTAGAGCCATTGCCAACCCCCGTGAGGGGAGACCGGTAGCTATGTGGTTTGGGGTTCTCCTGTTTTCACACCTCCCTGGCAGCTTAGAGTACCAGCTCGGTGAAGTGGTTAAAGTGCCATAATGGAACTTGGAGATATGGGTTCTAGTCCCCACTTGGCCGTAAAGCTCACTGTGTGACTTTAGGCCAACCCCTGGCTCTCTGTGTAACCCGCCTCACTGGGTTGATTGTAAGGGTTGTTCTTTGTTCATGTTGCGAGGCAGCGGCTTTCGCATTCACTCCAAGGGCATGCTCTGGAGGAACAGGTAGCTTCTGCTTTGCTGAAGCTAAACAAGGTTGCCCCCCCACACACCTTTTTTGGTTACTCCACAGTCAGTGGCAGGAGTCTGTGCCAATTAAGCTAACTGGTTAAATTTATTAAGGTTACAACTGTGCAGTAACACGGGAGGTATGAAACACTACCCTGTTAGGGTCAATGTAAAGGATCATCTGGTGCATAGCGCCACACCCAAGGGCTGCCCTATGATCTCTTGAAATCCCATTTTTCAAAATTCTCTTATACACAGCATTGCCTCTGCAGGCTGATTCAAGGCTTTACTTATGTCCATTCTTAAATTCCTTGTGTGTGAGGGGCAGGCCTCCATTCAGGTTATTAAGCCACAGTCCTCCCGCAATCCGATCCTTATGGATCGGGTAGTAGTATTGAATTTGCAACACCTCCTGCGTAACACCTGTTTTCTCATGAGGCATACAAATGGCAGGTTGAGCACCAGTGCCAACGTTTCATCTAATACCCAGACGCCGGAAATTCCAGAAACCACGCTAAGAGGCTCTCGTTGAGTGCTGTGCATTTAAGTAGCGTAAGCCAAGCTGCACTTCATGTCTCACATGACGAGGGCTTCTGTACCTGGGTTGATAGGGAGCCCTGGGGTGTTACTCTCTCATTCAGCTGCAACAGTTGTAGCCCTCCCGGTAGTTTACAGTTATGGTCTTATGTCCATTCCTAAAGTGTGGACTTTAGTCACTTTACTGCTCGGCATCTCTTTTCTTGTCTTTACAGTTATTTATTTATTTATTTATTTTTCTTTGATCAATGTATTGGACATCAACCCGTGTGCACGCGTGCTCATGTCCGGACACAGCATGTTGTTTCGAGCTGGTCATAGCGCATATAGGTCTGGCTGCAGCTCCCAGAGCAGCCTGTTCCAGGGCGCATGTGTTCGCAGATTGACCAGTGCAGCTTGTAGTGAAAGCGCTTTCTTCCCACTCCATTCCATTATGGGTTGGTGCATGTTCCCCTGCAGGTTCCAGTGCTGCATCTAGGAGGAAACAACCTGTGAGTAGGAAAGGCAAGGACCTTTCCCAGGTCACGCGGCACAGTTTGCCAGCTATAATGATCATCAGTCCGGCTTGTTTCCGACTTAACTGGAGGAATGCGCTTGGTTAGATGGCCGGAGTGTGTGTGAACCAGTGCGGGTGTTCGTCTGTGAGCGCAGCATGGTTTTCTGTGCCGGTCGGAGGGCCTCCTCAAGCAGCGGATCCCAACTCGGGCTTAGCCAGTATGCCACCATTCAGTGGTTGGCAGACACAGCATGCGTTTGGAGCACCTCCTAGAAGGTAATGGGCTGCTAACCGAACTTATATCATTGCCAGCTTCGGAGGGTGTGGTTAGCAGAATTTGCCTCACTGGTTGCCAACCAGGAGCAATGGGTTGGAACAATCACAGACCCCTCAGTCCACCTTCATGGTGGACAGGGAAGGGAAAGCTCAGAACACCAACTTGGTGTGCCAGTGTTTGAAGCCAGGGTGGCATCACCTCAAGGGTGGCAAAAGCTGATGTCTTCCAGTTTTAGCTGTACCCAGCAGCTAATTCCTGTTGTTAATTTTTTCCCCTGATCTTAGAATTGGATATTTATAAGCCTGTGTGTTAATCAGAAAATAAAAGTCAACCAGCTTCTTTTAAAAAAACTTAAGAGGCTTGCTGTGCTATGCTTCAGCATTAAGTAGCAGAATGGTTAACAAACATTTAGAGCGCTACATGCAGGTCCTAATATTCGTTTTGTGTTTCATTGTGCGGCTTCTAACTTACCTCGCGTTGCTCCCCCTGGTGACTTTTGAATGGAGACAGTCTTGGAGAGTAGATGACAAATGGTTAAGATTTTATCTGTGGCAGTTGATGGGAGCTGTTTGGGCCTATATTTATAGCAGGAGTTTTCTTATTATTCAGCTTCCTTTACTATGCCCAGTGCTATGGCAGTGCAGGAGATGTGTCCAATCCTGGCCTTTAAGTAAGATCTAGTGTAGGCTCTTTTGCTCTTCTCTCACCCTACCCATAGGGTATCCTGCTAGAGTAACGATAGTTTTGGCTTCAGCTTCTTCCCAAGCAAAGGCCTCAGCATCCTGTTCAGCTGGAATTGATTCAGGACTACGATCAATTTCAAAAGCCCATGAAAGGGACTGCCCAGACTATTGGGGCAGGCTTGCTAAAGATGAAGGGTGTGGCCGACAACACTGCTGACTTCCTGGTCAGGCAGGTGCTCCAGGGTTGGTCTCGGGGATCACTGGCGCCTCCAGACTCCAGAGCCCTTCTGCCGCCAGACATATTGCTGGGTTTACGGGCTCTGTGGCCTTTGGGTACCTCACCAGACAAGGCTTGGCAGTTTAGTGATGTGCAACTTCCCCAGCAGGTGGTCCTTATTCCGCTGAGGAAGTCCAAAACTGACCAGGTCAGGAGTGGGGTTAGCGCGTCGCTGTTCACAGCCCTGGTGCTGGACCTTCGTCCGGTCACCACCCTAGGGGCCTTTTCTCTAGGTCTGGAGGAGTCTCCCCGGCCCGTTCTTCTGCCTTAGTAACTCCTCTCCCCTGACCAAACATCAATTCTGGGTAGTCACTCTGCGGCCTTGAAGGTGTTGGGTTTGCGCCGCATCTCTGGGGCTCACATCGGACAATGTGCAGTCCATCGTCAGGTGGAGCTCCAAGGCATATCGGGCCTCCGCAAGGCCACTGCTGGGCCTTTTCGGACATGAAGACAGTGGTGTTCACGTTTGTCTCTTGTTCTTTCAGATGTCCAGAGTGCGAGGGAACCGGTATGCGTGCTCATCTGGGGGCACAGCATGGTTCTCTGGGCTAGTCGGAGTGCCTCCTCAAGTGGCAGAGCCTAGCTGGGGCTCAGCTGGTGTGCCACCATCCAGTGGTTGTGCAGACATGGCATGTGTTGGTGCACCTCCTGCCCACATTCTTCCAGCAAGGGCTGGTGAAGGTTCCCCTGCAGATTCTGGTTTGGCACATAGGGGGGAACGATTTATGCCTGCTGAAGGACAAGGCCCTGATTCTTCAAGCCTGAGATTTACAGCTCATTCGGTGTCGCTGGCCCGGAATTGCCATCATTGGGTCCATCCTGCTTCCGAGAGCGGCCTGGAATGACGGTTGGGATCCCTGAAGATGGTGGTCATCTCTGACCTAGGCAATGTTTTCTTGTTGGTGTATCTGCGAAGGGACATCCTGGAATGTTTTGCTGTGTAGGTTGGGGGGAGGGTGACTAAGCAGAGGCTTGTCGCCCTTCTGTGGCCGTTCTGGGCAGGCACTCCACTGGGGGAGAGGACAGGTGAGCATTTGTGGGCACCGTTTCAGGTGACTGGTAAGGCCCGAGGCTCTCGGCTCCAGGTTTTGTGGCCCCAAGTTGGGAGATACGGCTTACCTCTAAGGCCGACCCTCCTCACCCACTTGGGTTCCGTGGCTCGAGGGGTGGTGACAGGGGAAGGTCTTCCAGCCCAGAATTGGGTGGATCGATCTGCAGGGTGGCTACAGTAGATGCCATGCCTCAGACAATGAATGCCTCACTCGATACCTGTCATGATTACTTGTTTTCTATGTGCCCGCTGGTGCTTCCTTCACAGACTGTAATATGTCAATAAATGTGGCCCAGTTTTATCCCAACTCTATTTGTGTCATCTCGTCATTTCTTCCCCCTATGCACCCGCAAGTCCCCTCACCCCGCGTCCGGCTTGCCTGGCTGTGGGGGGGGGGTGTTGTGTGTGTGGGGGGGGTGTTGTGTGTGGGGGGGAAGGGCGGGATGAGATCCAAGGCCATTTGCCCTCGCTCTCAACGACCAGGTGGGGCGGGGGCTGAGCTGGCTGATATTTAGGCCACCCCGCCCCCTTTCCTCATTCATTCCAGCTTTTCTGGCTCCCTCCCTCCCCCCCAACGTGCAGTGTGGGTTGTACTGGTTGCCCTATTGGGGGCAGAGTAGGAATTTTGCTCTTAGCCAGATTGGGTTTTTTGCCTACCTCATACTGCAGGTGGGATAGGGAGCAATGTAGGCTAATTGGTATCATCCAATTGATATTTTTATCCAGTCACATAACTGTACTGGCAGTTCCGGGCGGGCACTCTACTGGTGGAGAGGACAGGTGAGCATTCGTGGGCACCGTTTCAGGTGACTGGTAAGGCCCGAGGCTCTCAGCTCCAGGTTTTGTGGCCCCGAGTTGGGAGATACAGCTTACCTCTGAGGACGACCCTCCTCACCCACTCGGGTTCCATGGCTCAAGGGGTGGTGACAGGGGAAGGTCTCCCAGCCCAGAATTGGGTGGATCAATCTGCAGGATGGCTACGGTAGACGCCATGCCTCAGACGATGAATGCCTCACTCGATACCTGTCATGATTACTTGTTTTCTATGTGCCCGCTGGTGCTTCCTTCGCAGATTGTAATATGTCAATAAATGTGGCCCAGTTTTATCCCAACTCTGTTTGTGTCATCTCGTCATTTCTCCCCACTATGCACCCGCAAATAACATGTTTCAATACTATTTCTACACATGTTTTCTCCCTAAATCCACATTTTAAAATACCTTCTGTGGACTCTTTAAAGGAGTAATTTGAATAGTTTCTACAGACAGTGCCATGGTTGAAATGTTCAAGAGGGATGGTGAAAAATTGGAAAAGGGAGACAATTTCCAATCTGTGTGAAAAGGTTGGCCCAAGAATATCCATTACTGATATGCAGTGCAAGAAATGGGGCAAACAACCCCATATTTTTGCACCAATTATGAAAGATTTTCTTGCCTTTAGACCTATTATAGACCATAATACCTGATGGAGCGCCTCTCTCAACACAAACCTACTCATATACTACACTCAGCATCTAAGGCCCTTGTCCAGCTGCCTACACCAAGGGAAGCTCGGAAGATGGTGACAAGGGAGAGGGCCTTTTTGGTGGTGGCCCCCAAATTATGGAATGAACTCCCCAACAAGGCCTGCCTGGCACCAACATTGTTATCTTTTTGGTGCCAGGTTAAGACCTTTCTCTTATCCCAGGCATTTGGCAGCATATGGTAGGTTTTAATCGATCCTGGAATGTCTTATGGTTATGGTTGTTTGCTTTTGAGATTGTTTGTTTGAAGTTGCTTTAGATATATGTTTCTTTTGTATATACTGTCTGTTTATGTGTTTTTTTATGTAAATGGCTTTTAATCTCTATATTGTATTTCTTAATTTTATTACTATCAACAGTTCAAACAATATAGAATATAGTCAAATTAATCAACCAAACCAAAAATATAACAAAGTTCCCAATAACACAAAAGGCTGTACGTTCTCTTGATTCTTATTACACAAATACATTACAAATAACGACCACTTTTCTATAAATCTATTATTTTGCTGTCTTCCCTCTCTAACCCTTACTATATTAGATAATTTAACCATATATCTTATTTCCCATACTCTGATAATCCAGTCATCAATTGTACGGGCTTTTGGTTTTTTCCAGTTTGCCAATATCAGCATTCTGGTGGCTGTTAATAAATGCACTATCATCTCTATGTCATCAGATAAAACAACTTCCTTAACATAACCAAAAAGAATAATTACTGGATCCAAAGGTAGTCTATATCCTGATATAATCTCAATTTCATCTATTATCTTTAACCAATAGTCCTTAATGATTGGGCAAAACCAAAAAAACATGGGCCATATCTGCGTTAGACATTTTACATCTCCAGCACCTGTTATCACCCTTAGGATAAATGCCTTACAGGCGTTAAATACCAGTGGAATATAATTTTTTAAAAAAATCTTTCAAGTTTGTGCTAATAGTCTGCTGTGATATATTATTCCATATCCAAGTCCAAGTACCTACTGGAATCAGACAAGTTAGTTCTCTTTCCCAGCTTTTCTGATAGTTATTAATTGTAAGATCTAAATCTAATAAAACTTTATAAAGCTTACTTAATAGATTTTCCTGATTATGTATCATCAAATTTTCAAAGGTGTTTTTTTCCTGAAGAGGTCCAGATTTCCTTAATAACCTTAAGGCTATACTTCTAAGCTGTAAATACTGAAAAAATAAAGGTTGGGAATACTGCATTTTTTTCCGTATTTGTTCATATGATTTAAATGTTCCCTTATCTATAAGTGTGGTTATTTCTATTAGCCCATGATTGTACCATAAAGATAGATTACCTAGGTGTGTTTCATCTATCATCTCATCATTATACATAATAGCTGTTAATGGAGATAAACCCGGACTTAAGTTTCAACCAGTTGTTAAACAGGGTTTTGGTACATGGGTTCATTCTAAATATATTTCTGTCAAATTTATTACAGAACCATAAAGTATTTTTCAACTTTGTTGAAACATTATACTGTTCTAATTCAGTTGCTCTATCTGGATTAAACCATGTCTTCAAATGCATAAGCATAGCTGTAACATAGTAATTTTTTATGGATGGGAAGGCTAATCCACCATTCTTTGTTGGTTTTATTAAAGTTTTTTTTTGCTACTCTTTGTTTTTTTCCATTCCAAACAAAATTTAAGAACATGTTTGCCAATCTCAAAGTATCTTTTGTGGGACCTTTAATGGTACATTTAAGAACAAAAATAAAATTTTTGGAAGTACTACCATTTTTAAGGCAGATATCCTACCCATCCACAAAATACGAAGCTGGTTCCAGCGAGCTAAGTCATCTTTTACTTCAAGCATGACCTTACAATGATTATATTCTGTTAAGATATCAAAATTTTGTGTAATCTATACCCCTAAATATCTTACTGGAGTATATTTCCAAGGGATTTTATTCTTTGGTAATCTTAGCTTTTGTAGAATTATCCATATTGAATCCAAACCATTCTGATTTTGTAATATTAATTGTATATCCTGATACTTGACCATATTCCTGCAACAAAAATAAAAGTTTATCATAAGTGTTCATTGGATCATATAAATAAATAACTGTATCGTCAGCATAGAGACTAATTTTGAACTCTTCCCTACCAATCTTTACCCCCCTTTAATATATTTTCCATTCTAATAGCTTGAGCAAGAGGCTCTATAGATAACGCAAATAACAAAGGAGATAAACAGCAACCTTGTCTAGTGCCCCTCCTCAGATAGAATTTGTCTGAATCAACACCATTCACAGAAACACAAGCACTGGGGTTTGCATAGATCATTTTAAGCCACTCAGCAAATGGACCGCCTAAACCAATTTTATCCAAAATCTGTAACAAGAATTTCCATTCTAGGTGGTCAAATGCCTTTTCGGCATCTAGAAAAATTAGTCCATATGGTTGTTTAGATTTATTAACAAGATGTATTATATTTACTAATTTTCTTATATTCACTGACAATTTACGACTTTTAATAAAGCCTTTGATCTTCTGATATATAATTAGCAATTATTCCATTTAATCTTTTGACAAGGATGGATGTCCATATTTTAAAGTCTTGATTCAAAAGACCAATAGGTCTGTAAGACTCAACTTTTGTGATATCTTTATCTTCTTTTGGAATCACTACTATACGAGCTTCCCCCCAGGTTTTTAAAAGAGAGTGAGTTATCATGATCCCATTCAATACACCTAATAATGGTTGTTCTGTTTCTGGTAAGAATACCTTATAATATTCTGGTGTAAAACCATTCATACCTGGGGCTTTATTGTTTTTTAAATCCTTAGTTGTGTTATGTAATTCTGTTAAAGCAATAAGCCTCTGTAATTTATCTATATCTTCTGGTGTTATGCTTGGTAGTTTGATCATATTCAGAAATGATTCAAGGTTCTCTCTAGAGGGTTGTTCTGAAGTATATAAATTTTCATAAAACTTTCTGAACTCATTTGCTATATCTTTAGATTTAGTATAAACTGTACTTCCTTTCCTTATTTGCATACCCATTGTGCTATGTTGATTAGTAACTTATCGGCTTTATTGTCTTTTTCGGAAAAAAAACATTGTTTAAGATATCTTAACTTTCTCTCCACTTGGTCACAAATTAATAAATCTAACTGCTTCCTGACACTTTCCAATCTCCTATATATACTATTTGAACACGTCTGTTTATGTTCTTGCTCTAATTTCTGAATTTTATTTTTTTAGTATGTTTTTGTCCCTTTTGCTTCCTTAGAAAGCATGTTTTTTGTATTATCAATCCTCTCATATAAGCTTTTGAAGCTTCCCAAATAGTTGATTTTGTTAATTCAGAAATGTTATTAAATTGAAAATATTCATGTAATTTAATATTTAAGTCCGATACATCTTCTTGATTTTGCAAAATAAAATTATCTAACTGCCATTTCCTGCTTATTAACTGCTCTTCTCCAGACAGCCATTCTACATAAATAGGAGCATGGTCTGCATATATATATGGTTTTATTGATATAGATTATACTTGTTTAGTTACATAGGGAGAGGCAAAAAACATATATATCCTGAGTAAGAATTATGAGGAGGAGAGAAAAAAATATAATCTCTCTCCTGGGGATTTAAATATCTCCACACATCAGTAAGATCTTCTTTTTAAAGATTTTTTATAAAACAATCAGGCATTTTACCGCTACAGAGTCTTAAAGACGATCTATCTAGTTGAGGATTGACCACTCCATTGACATCCCCTCCAATAATAACTTCTTTGTCCAAATTAGCATTTATTCTATTATTCAATTTTTTCTAAAACTCCTTTTGATTGTTATTCGGAGGTTTTTAATTATAATGCC
Organism: Heloderma suspectum; assembly: GCF_057233095.1. NCBI lineage: Eukaryota > Metazoa > Chordata > Lepidosauria > Squamata > Helodermatidae > Heloderma > Heloderma suspectum. Next base: position 195,706,106 of record NC_139460.1, on the reverse strand, counting down.
CGCTCCCCTTTTTTTATTAGTTGCTGAAGCAAAATAAACTTCCCCTAAATTTAAACTCTTTAATAACTGTTCATCCCCTTTTTTAACACAAGTTTCTTGGAGAAATATCAGATCTATTCTTTCTTTTTTCAATAGATAAGCAAATTTCCTCCTTTTAATGGGGGAATTTAATCCTTTAACATTCAAAGATATAATTCTAAGTTTATTGAACATATTTTATTACTAAAAAGAAAGAGAAGGAAAAAAGAAAAACAAGAAAAAATATCAATATGTTAATGACGTTACATAGGAAACCAAGCAGATAGAAACAGTCAAACTATGAGGGGTTTACAGAAGCTGTTGGTAAATCCCTAACAATCTCCAAAAGTTGTTTTGCCTCTTCCACTGACTGGACCATAACCCACTCCTTTCCCATCCAAACATTTAATTTAAATGGGATTTCCCAATGATATTGAATTTTCCTTTCTTGTAAACAGACTGTCAAAAACTTCAGGTCTTTCCTTTTTTTCAGTGTCTCAGTGTAGATCAGAGAGAACCTGAATCTCTTTGTCATCAATTTTCAAGGTGTTTCCCAACCAGATCTTTTTTTGTATGGCTTCTTTAGTTTTAAGACTGGTAAATTTAACAAAAATATCCCGAGGTAATTGCTTACCGTTTACATAAAGTGAGTTAATTGTATAGTCTGATTCTGTTTCTATTGCATACCAAATATCTGGTTCAAGAAATTCTTTTATGCATTCCTCTAAGTAATTAGTAAGATTTTGTCCTTCTAGACCTTCCTTTATTCCTCTAAGTTTCAAGTTACATTTCCGTGTCTTATAATCTAGTTGTTCCATTCTTACTCTTAATCTAACCATTTCAGTTTTAGAATCATGTTGCTCAGCAGCTATTTCCTGAAGAAATCCTTTCTGGTCACTTGTTTGTTTTTTTAATACTACAAATTCTTCATTATGAGTTTTCAGTGTTTTTTCAGAGTCTACAAAATGTTGTTCCAAACCCTTAACTGCGGTAGATATCTCACTTATTTTAGATAATATTTCTTTATCGTGTTCTTTAATCAGATTTGTTAGTGATACTTCTCCCTCTTTCTGTTTCTCTTCTATCTTTTTCAGTAATGTTTGCTCAGTTTCCTTAACTTTTTCTATTGCATGTACTTCAAATTCTTTAAATTAATTATGAGTGCTTTGATTTCCTCTGCTAACGAACTAGACATTCCTGCTTCATCTTCATCCTTTTCTGCATTTTTATCCTTCCAACCCATCATAAAAAATACAGGACTCCCCAAATGTAAGACCTGTTTCCGTTCAATTTATAACAGTAATTCTGCAACTAATTAATTTAACAGCAAAATTATTCAAATATGGAAAATATCAAATATGAGGAATTTGTTAGAAATTAAAGTCATAAATACTAATCACTTCAGCATATTCCTTTCTATCAGACTTACAAATTTATAAATCCTCAATGGTAAGTCCTAGAAAATTAATGAACCCATTTGTTAGTCTTATCAATTCAGCTTACAACATAGGCTAATTTAAGGTCAGTCAGTTAAACTCCCACCTCCAGTTCAGCTCCAAGTGCTGCTCTAAGCGCGCTGCACTCAGCGCCGCACTCCGTGTGTCGCTGAGGCGCTGGCCTCAGCTGCAGGTGTTGCTTTTATGAGGGCAGCGACCCGGAAGTCGGTTCCCCCTCCAGCTGGTCTTGCTGCCGCTGTTGCACTTAAATGGTTTTTAATCTCTGTATATTATGTTTTAATGTTTTCAATCTTTCTAAATGGCCGAGAGCTTCGGTTATTGGGCGGTATAGAAATAATAACAACAACAACAATAGTTAGGAAACAGCTTACACCATCCTTTCCCAGCTTGGTGCCTTCCAGATATTTTGGACTACAACTCCCAGAATTCTTGACTATTAGTCATGCTGGCTGGGGTTGATGCGAGTTGAAGTCCAAAATATCTGGAGGGCTCCAGGATGGGGAAAGCTGGCTTAGACCCTCACTTGTCCACAGCCCCTCGTTTAAAAAAGCCAGCAAATTTGACTTCCACACCAACTTTCAATATTTGGGGAGGGGAGGAGAGGGGGAAGTTTATATTTGCACACATACGTTAGAGGGGAAAAAGAGGGCAGTCAAGTTTCCAAAACCATTTCCCGTTAGCTTTTAAGTGCTTATTTCAGAATTAAAGTTTCAATGAACATAAATGCAACTTTTGGCATGCTTCCATGGGGGGGACGGACCTTGCCTGATTTTCAATGCATAAAGGCTTTTGCCCTCAAAGCTCAAATTGAAGCTTTCCCCCCACTTTTTCTGCAATTATTTTGATAGTTTACTGTGTGATAGAAGGGATTTCAATTAGTTGCAGTTTTTGTGAAGAAATTGCCAAGTTTATGGATATAATTTACTGGTAACCTGAAGACCTTGAAAAAGGGAGGGGGAGAATCAAACCAGGCTAGGACACAGCTAACACTCACACAGAAGTTGGATGCATACCAACAGACTCTCGACTGTATTGGCACTTATAACAATTAAGGAAGCCTCCCTCCTGTCAGGAAGGCATTCAAATGAAGTGGCTATCACATTGATCACTGTTCCAAGTCACTGATCTAACACACAACACTCTTCTAGCAAGAGAGGGACAAACACCCACAGAAGGGGCTACTGATATGTCTCCAAAGGGAATTTGGGTTGTCACCTTGCAACCTAAAATGTGAGACACATACCTTTAAACCCCCAATTCCATGGGAGACAAGGAAGAGGAAAGAAAAGGCTTCTCCAACCCCTTCCCTGTCCCACTGCATCATCCACATCTTTTCCCACCTGGAGTGTGGTACAACTGGAGTCCTACTCATTGTGGCAGATAAAAGTGGGGGCAGGCAACAACACAAGGAAGGGAAAAGGCCAGAGAAGCTGCACCGGTACTGCGAGACAGCAGCACTAAAGGGAACCTGGTGCTTCTGGATCATCTACCATTGTGACAAACATTAGGCCCAATTCAAACATGGATTTGGCAGTATAGGAACCACAGTCCATGCCCATGCATTCTGGTAGCATTTTAAAAGCTACACCAGATGGGCAGGTGCATCCCAAGCCATCACTGACAACTCTTAGGGTGGGATGATAGTGACACGTGAAGCAGCCATGTCATAGTGTTCAATCACTTCGTGCTTCTTTACAAACATTGCCAGAGATGTATGGGAGTAGGTCACACCTTAATGTGGGGGTTCCCAACCTTTTTCGGCCTGTTGGCACATTTGGAATCCTGACAAAGTGCCATGGGCACCAGTGACAAAATGGCCACTGTGTAGGCATGGCTACTCATAAAATGGCCGCCATGGAGGGGTGTGTGGCTACTTACAAGTAGGGGGGCCACATTTCAGTGTTGGGTGGGGCTAAAAGCAAAAGTAGGTGGGGCCGAAACACAAAAACACCAGCATATTTTCGCTTAAAGTTCTTACAGTAACTAACCCTTAGCAGAGGCATTTCAACCCTTTATAATGAGGGGGGAACTACCAAATGATCAGTGGTTGGGAGAAATGGGGGGTGGCCATCTGGGAAACCCCAGAGGGACAGATTTGGCAATTATGAGAGTTGCAGGCCCAATGCATCTGGAAGGCATCAGGTTGGGGAATGCCGCTCTACACTCTCACTCATCAAAAAATGGCGTGGGGGGGTGTTACAGAAGGTACAGTAAGTTCAAGGAAGGGCCCACGTTTTAGAAATACTAGTTTAAGGAATTTTCTTTTAAAATACCTTTACAGCATATTAGAGTAGCTCTTGACCACAACCCTAAAAAATAATGCTGCCACAGGGGAAAAATGTACTTCAAATCCCATAGGAAGGAGGTACAGTTTCTAATTATGGGGTCACCAGGGATGAGGAAACTATATTCAGAGATAGAGAATAAACTTGCTAGACTTCCTTTTCTCCACAGAGGCTTCATTACTGGAGAAGATCCCAAAGTCAAAATTGCTGAAAGCCTCCCACCACAAAACATCTCCTTTTTTTCAAAGGTTGGAAACAGATGATTGCCAACCAAATTGTCCTTACCTTAAAGCTTGGCATATGGCAACCATATTCACGTAGAAAGATGAGTGTAACCTCTAACCACATGGTTAAAACCAGTGTTCCCTAGTAATCTGGAGGAAACTGAGTGGCGGTAACTCCCTGGTTTAACAGCATGGTCAGAAGCTACATCTTTCCCACAAGGTTACGTGTGCATGCAGGAAGCTTTTAAGTGGCAACCATGCAGTTTCCAGTTGTCTCTTGCCATTCTTTAAAGCTTTTCATTTCTAAAACGATTTTGTTAATTGTTGTGAACCACCCAGAGCGCTTTGCTATTGGGGTGGTATAGAAATAAATAAATAAATAAATAAAATGAGAGGCATAAGGATCCAAGCAAGTCATTAAGGCATATCCTCTGACTTAATAGCCTCTTCTCAATCCCTACTCAGATACATAAAGCTCTGGTTTTAGGGTGGCCAGGTGTCCTCCTTTACAAAGGACAGTCCTCCATTTGAAGGGCTGTCCAGTCCAAGACAACGAACCATCAGAAGAAAGAGATGGGCTTTGAAGTTGCCCATCAACAGCATCTGGATAGCAGACTGAGCAAGGAACACAGGTTACCTGGTCACAGTCTTGACCACTATGGTGAATTGTACTGTATTTCTAAATTTGCATCTTTACATATAAATTAGCACGTGCACATTTTATGCAAATCAGCATCCTCTTTTGTCCTCTTTTTGGTGATGTTTGTCCTCTTTTTTTTGGAAATTTTCAAGTGGCCACCCTAGATGGTTTTGGCTATTCAATGCAGAAGAGATGCCACTCTGCACATAATCAATAGTATCCTCTTGTTATGTCAAGACTGATCCCTGCCCCTCAATGCAAATTCTGGTGCTAAGCCCTGATGAGGCAACCTCACATTAAGCATGACTACTGTGGATTATTGGATCCTGCCATTGTTGAACTTATCCAATCACCATGTTAGAATTCTACAAAGCGAAATGTTTCCATTGTGATAGAAGATTACAAATCCCTGTTGAAAATTAAATATAACTAGCATTGTAAAACTTTAATTGGTTTAAAGCTTTTGTTAATTATTCATGTGGGGCAAATTTCAATCAGTAAGATTGAGAGTTAAGGGCACATTGGTACATTTTGGAGGCTATTTTAGTTCTGGAGCGTGAGAGTGATAAGGATTTTTTTTAATCGCCTTTCCATCCAATGATGCGAAGCAGCTTTCTTTATTAAAACATCTACCATTTCCTTCAGTATCTCAAGAAAGTGCCTCTGTTGAAGGATGCAGCCTCCAAGGAACATATGCAACTTTCAGTTCATAAATTCTTGCACATAAATATTATTGCTCAGAAAGGAGAACAGAGGTGAGCCATGAAACTAAAGACACAAGACTTGAGGGGGCGGGGAACTAAAATTAGAAAAATTATATTTTTAGCGTAATATGGATACCTCAGTCTTTTTCAGGCACAGAAGGAATGGGGATGTGCAACATCAGCTCCTGCAATTGGCAAGCAGTATTAAGTCTCTGCATTGGCCAGGCTTGGTAGAAATATTGGGAGCCTGGCCATCAGCCCTTGCCTGATCTAAAGAGTGGTACTTTTTGTCCACCTTGGCAATGTGATGGGCCTCAAAAAAGAGGGACTTGAAGTGCAAATTTTTGCATTTCAACCCAAGCCCATGATGAGTTGGTCCCAAACCTCTTCAGAGTTCAGAGCTGCCTGATATGATCTTGTTTTGGCCCCCTTACACAAGCCCTTGCCACTGGAAGCCCCCTTCCCAAATCGATGCCAAAAGCTCACAATGGAGCCTTAGGCCCTATACACAGCTGCAAATGCAGACACTAGAAACCTTGGGAAATGTACTTTCCTAGCATGAACTTCAGGATCTGTGGGAATCCTATGATTCCTGGTGGCTCTGGATGCTGCCACACATGTTGTCCCATAGAGGCCCTGACATGAAACCTCACTATCGCCTAGCAAGTTTGGGGAGAGGAAGGGAAGGGGTTGTGGGAGAAAACAGCAAAGATTGAGGGCAGACCATGGTGTGGTCTGATGACATCACTAGCAGCATATTGGGACCAAACTTCAGAAATGGCTTAAGCTAAATAGATTTAACAGCACTATCTGCCTTACTTTAGGCTTGAGCTTAAGTCCTCACTCTAGCCAAGATCAAACCCTGTCTGCAACTCAAGCTGATCACCTCAGAGGCCCCGAGTTGGAGAACACTCACTCCAGGTCTGGAATTGTTACAGCTGCCCCCAATGTGTTGAAACAGCAAGGTCTGATACAGCAAAGTCTGACAGGGAGTTCTACTTGTGTTCACTTGAACGTGAGCAGAACTCTTATCTGCCTTATCAGAGAGTTCCACTCACATTCAAACGAACACCAGTAGAATTTCCTTTCTGACCTTGCCAGTTCAACATGGCATCATCTGAAGTGAGGGGAGCAGGGCTAGTGTGCCAGTACCCACTTTGCACCCTCATGTGTTCTCTTGAATGCCTGAGCAGTGTTTTTGTCTCAGCAGGAAATGGGTTTCAACACACGCACAGCAACTAAATACAGCTTAACCTCTATTGTCTATTGAACCCTTCAGCAAACCATGGGTGGAATTCAAAAGTATTATGGGTGGTCTGCCAATTATGCATTGTGACTTTTCAGCTCCTTCTTCCAGAAGCAGCCCTCTGCCCCCCAACACACACACATACGGAAAGGTCAAGGGATCTCTGTAAGGTATCCCATGAGGCACAGGGGGCTGCTACGAGGAGAGTATAGCACCCTCTCCACCATACATGCACAGAAGGGGTTTTACCCACTCATGCTAGAGGGGGGATCAGATCCTGTCCACTGTTTATCTTCTCCAGTAGCCACATTATTACAGCTACAAGGTCAAATGATTCAATTGTGACTGAGAGAGTTCCAGATCCTTGATCAATATTTGAGAGCTCACCCCCATTGTTTAACATAATTCCCTCCCGTGTTCAGTTTAATGACTCAATTTTTGCATTAAGAAGGCAGATGCTGTAGTTTTTCTTCAGCGACAGAAAACTAGAAAAAAAATCAAAGTCACGAAGATCTAACCTGATGTTATATTATGTCATATTTAGGCATATATTTGACTGCTGGCATCCAATTTAAAACTAGGAGGACATTTATGTCGACTATAAGAGCTCTTCAAAAAGCCACGTCTGCTAAAATCACTTTAAGAGAATATTACACATGACATCACCCATCAGTGACTACACTGACTCAGGGCAATTACTCCTAATCAACTTAGACTATATCTGTGTAGTTATTTTTAGACATTTTATTGACGTTTATCAGGAAAGCATACTGTAGCATATCCTTTAACCTAGTTGCTGTGATGGTCAATTATTTCAGAGGTATGGCAGTTTGCTCTAGTTACAATGCTATGCTTTTTCATTCATGTATGAATTCACAATACTATTTCCAGCATCTTCTTGTTTATTCATGAGAAATATTAATCCATTACCAAACAGGTTTCATGGCTGATATGCACACTTTTTGTCTTTTCTGCAAGCCGATCCATACTCTGCCAGTTTGGATGACCTTCATGGAGCATAGAGGCTGTGTGCAATGGGAGAAACAGTATTTGGGGACCTTCCTCTTTCCCACCAGGCATGCCTTTCTCATATCATGGGGTCTCATTAACCCCTGAAAATAGCCTGATTCACTATGCTTATTCACTATACTTTGGGGGGTCTAGGAGCCACCACAACTCCTGTCACTACCACTGCCCCAACGAATTTGGCAGCAGCAAAGAAAACCTACCAGTTTGCTGCCAAATTTCATCAGCAAACCATATGGAGGGATAAAACAATCAAATGTAGCTTGTTTTCCATTTTGTTTTCCATTTTGTTTTGCCACCGCCATGAATTCCAGCAGCACTGGGTGCGTATGAGGGGGCAGTGGGGGCCACATGTGGCCAGCATGTTACCCATCCCTGTTCAAGATAAAAACTTGATCTACTCCAAGATATGCTGTTAAAGAAAATTAATTATGTGGGACTTGCAGCTTTGAGTATAATACTGCAAGTGATGGCAGACGGTTTGTTTTACAGGGTTTATCAGCTTATCTGTAATTGTGAATAAATTAAGTCTCCTCCTAAGCCTGGCAATGGCTTGTATTACAGGCCCATCAGAAGTTCTGATCAAACTGAGAATGTCTCCTGTGACACAACCTTGAACCCTCTGCAATCCATAGTGAATCCAAGGCCAAAGTGCAGTGGTTGTTTGGGAGACATCATTGCAAAAAGCATGTTTTGAATTCTGATAGATCCCGAACTGAATCAGGGTGATTCGGACAGATTCAGGAGGTGTACAAATTGAAGAGAGGCTTCTCCAAGCAGACAGAATCTAAACACTTGTGAAGATTTGGAATTCAGAGGGACAGACGGTGGGTCTCCAAAAATTGATACATTTCTCCCCAAGCTCTCCTTATAAGGAAAACATCAGGGTGGGAAGAGGAGCTGGTGTCGTTTTGTGACCGGCAACTCTAGCTTCTAATCACAGTGACTGGCTTTACCAGGGATCTTCAATCCCAGTGCTTTTGGTAAGGGATGTGGATGTAATATATCTCAGCTCTTTGCTTGTTCTCTCTCCCAGGAGCAGGAGCATTAAAAGAGTTTTGTGGCATCTGTGCAACCTGGGAGGGTGTAACATTACTTGCTTGGAAAATGCCAGATGTTCAAGTCTTTCTGCCTCTGCCACTTGATGCTCCACATCCACCCCATCATACTGCATTTTCTGTTACTTTGGTGCCACGCAGCAAACAAAAGTCTTAAACTGGTTTGCATTCGACGTAACTCCCTATCCTTCTGAAACTTTGCAGGTTTCTTTCCTAGGGACACCTCTGTGACACACAGCATTTCCATACAAAGTGTCCCTCCCCCCTCAAAAAGGAGGGGGCCATGGGAAAGTGTAAACATTCCCCTTCCACAAAAAACACTACACCTATCCTTCTGACATTTTACAGATTTCTTAACTAGTGCCACCTCTGTGCTGTATGTCATTTTCACAACAATTGATCACAAAAAACAAAGGGGGATAAGCACATCCTTTTTTTGGAACCCTCAAAATGTAATGTCTCCTCTTACACAAAGTTTCCTGCACCTATTCGTGTGAAACTTGGCATACTTGATCCCCTCTGAAGGGGCAACTACTCTGCAAATTTCAGCCAATTCTGCCAAGAAATAAAAAAGTTATCCACAGTTCCCTTGGAAAAAAACATTAAAGGCATGTAGCAAAAAAAGTCCATGCATCTCTTTGTCTGACATCTGGAGAATGCAATCCTCTCATAATGGACTGCTATTCCTGCAAATATCATCCAATTCTGACAAACAGGGGAAAAGATATAGACATTTGTTCATTTTCAATGATAGTCAATGGGAGGCATGAAGATTTGGATTTTCTAATCAAAATTCAGATTTGAATCTGAGTTGAAGTGGGCAGCCTCTGAACTGGCCCAAGCCAAATTGGGCTCTTTTCTGAAGTGCCAAATCGGGGTCTGAACCAAAGCTTGTGGTCTGTGTATACCCCAATAAGAAATTTGAAGCACACTGGAATCGAATATAAAACTTCAGTAAGGTAACTTCTTAGAACATTATTCTTTAGATGGCATTATTCAGTCATCCTCTTTATAGGTATATGCCACTACCAATATTGACAACAGAATTTATATGCCAGTTTTTTTCTGGGAGCTTCACAGCCTGTGGAAGGCAGGCGGAAGACCCAGCTGGGTTGACCAGCAGCCACTGTGTAAGTGTAATTAAGTATTCTGTACTGTAAATACATCTGCAGTGTGTGTAGACAGACGGACAGTGTGTGTGTGTGTGTGTGTCTGTGTGTGTGTCTGTGTGTACATACACATGATCATATGGATATGTTTTGTGTGTGTGTCTTACTAAATGTGGGCAACAGCTGTGAGCTGTCAAAGGTGAGAGCAACCTGCCAGAAAATGAGCAGATGTATGTGCTGTGGCCATCTCCTGGTTTCAACCTTTCTTTCCACTCAAACCTAGGGATGTTGGAGAATTCCGCCATGGACTCCAGTAAGGCCGGATTCTTTAGAATCCAGCCCCCTGAAGTCCGTGGCGGAATAGGGCAATCCCCACCACCACCCCGTGGAATACCCCCGGGACAGAGCCTACCTGGCCAGTTGCGTCCCAGCCAAGCCGTGATAGGCTACGTATATATTTACATAGCCTATCACGGTGAAAGGGAGGGACGCAAATGGCGTAGCGGCCACCATTTGTGTCCCTGCGGTAGCCATGGTAGGCTACGTAAATATATATGTAGCCTATCATGGCTACTGCAGGGACGCAAATGGCGGCCACTATGGCGGCCGCCATTTGCAGCCGCAGCCCAGCAGTGGACCGAGGTCTGGCTGTGGGCAGCCGTGGCTGGCAGCTCCGCGGAGCTGCCGCAGAGCAGAGCCGGCCGGGGAGGATTCCGGCGGGGGCGGAGCACCTCCCCCCCCACCGCGGATGGCCCCAGTGGAACAAGGTAAGTGTTTTGTACACCCCTACTCAACCCCAAACAGATCAAGGATGACAGCAGCACTGGAGGAGGAGGAACTAGCCCCCCAGGATGAACCAGCCTCCCAGGAGGAAGAGGATCCCATTCCTGGCCCAAGCTATGGTAAGGAAGGTGCAATGTGCCAGTTGAAGGGCAGGAAAGGGGAATGTTGCTTGCTTGTCAAGTGATGCATGTTTCACCTCACATTATAGGCGCCGCAGTGCAATGGAAACCTAGACCCCCGCCCCTGACACAGTCAGTGGGGACTCAGAATGGCAGTGAGATGGGAACCCACACCACCTCGGTGGAGGACATCGAGAGGTCCGTGGAGCAATACCACCACTCCACAAACAGGAACTATAAGCAGTTGGAGTGGTTTTGCGCAAAAGACAAAGCTGTTCACATACAGTAATGTAAGACTGACATAACTCCTCTTTCCCCTTTTACAGTTTGCTCTGTCCAAAGGAAGCCCCACGACCTGGAAGAGCGAGTCCGGTACCTGGAGCAGTAGCGCAGCAAGCTGCAAAGTGAGGGCTGGGGATTTGCTTGCACAGTGTTATTATCTTTTTTATAATAAAACCTTTTTTGTGAAATGCATGTCCTCATTCTTTCATGTCCACAGCAACCCTGCAGGGCAGGCTAGGATGCCTAGCAGAGAATGGAGAGAATAGAGTAGCAGCACAACACATCTGGTGGAGACAAGGGGAGAAGGCTGCCCTAGAAGCATGAACATGAGAAGAGCCAACCAGCTGCCCCTTGAAAACTCACGAGTAGGTCATAAGAGCAACAGCACCCTCCTGTCCATGTTCCCCAGCAACTGGTGTGTTGCTTCCCTTCCACACGTATTATTATTGTTGTTATTTCTTCCCCAGCAACTGGTGTAGGCAGCCATTCTGCCTCTGATATTGAACATTTCATATAGTCATCCTGTATAGTAGGCATAACTGTCTCCTCCATCCACTACTATTATCATTATTGTTATCATTTCCCAGCAACTTGTATAGGAATGCATGCTGCCTCTGATACGGAATGTTTCATATAGTCATCCCGCATAGTAAGCACTAAGCACTACGACTACCCCGATTTAAAAAACATTTTTTGTAAAGGGCTCTGACTGCAACTGGGATCATGGTCAGAGTGGGGATGGGGGACTCGGCAGCAGACAAGATGGCCAGGTCCCCTGGGATACTGGTTTGAGTTGCTCAGGGGACTGAGGCAGACGTGGAGAGGAAACAAACTGACAAGTGCAAAGGGCACCAGTTGTAATAAAACAAGACCCCAGAATGCTAAACTGCACACAACTGGAACACACAAGTGTAAATTACATAATATTACAATACAAGGGAGGGAATTTATACACAAAGAAGACCACAAGAGTAACAACACAATACAAGAAACAGAATTGTAAAAATGTAGATGAAACAGGCTGAATGCTACAGGAACAAACAGTAATTGCTTGCAGCGGAAGGAACTGTGCTGTGAAGGTTGTGGTCTTACAGGAATCCGGACATACTCCTGTTCCACAATGAGCTTCCTCAGAAGTAAAAATCATACAAGCTGAAAATGAGAACTTTTCTGTTTCTTGTACTGTGCTGTTACTCTTGCAGTCTTCTTTGTATATATATTGTTTTTGTCCCCCTATAATATTATATAATTTATACTCGTGTGTTCCAGTTGTGTGCAGTTTAGCATTTTTGGGTCTTGTTTTATTACAACTGGTGCCCTTTGCACTCGTTAGTTTGCTTTTGTGGGCATGGCCCAATGGAGTTCTGCTTTTGCTTATGCTGAGGCAGATATGGCCCGTATGTCAATTCTTCTTCTTTATTTACTGATGAAGTTGCACTTGCTAATAATTCTGACTGGTTGGATTTTCTACTTAAAGAAAAAACAGATCAAATTGGATTTACAAGCCACTTCCTTAATGGATTATTGTAGATCCCATAGAATCCCTCGAGTTTTAAGGATAAATAAGGTGCCCATGATGTTTTTGGATGATATGGATTTCAAAATGAAATGGGTATCTATATTGAACAAATGTTCATTTGATTTAATGTTACTGATTATTGAAAGGGCACAGAAAGGAACTATCACAGTTAGTAACCGTTTGGAGACTTTGGAAAATCAGTTTAAGGAGCAACATAATTTTGAAGAGTTTACTAACAAATGTTCGGCGTTACAAAAAGATCTTGATCATTTTCATTTGGAACTAAAAACTATGAAAATCAAGAAATTATCTAGGGATGAAAGGGTTATTCTGAATCCAAGGTGTGTAACTGGATGGATAAAGATAATCTCAAATATAATAAAAAGGTTTCTTGGCAGAATTTCTCCAATATCCCTACAGATTTTGAATCTAGTGAGACAGATGAATCCATAGGAACATCTGGAGATGAGGGACCCTCTAGGGGAATGCGTTTGAGAACACGCTCTCAGAGAACTAATTTTTCCCAGTTTCATCTGCAACGTAGAAGATGCCACAGGATTTTGTTGTGAATCTGTCCTCCCATGAATTATCCCAGGATGAAAGAAGAGTTTTGAATTTGGGTTTAAGCTTTGTTCCTACTCCCATATATAATGCTTTTCATACTCGGGTGGATCTCTTTCACCTTTTTCATGAATTAAAATTGAGGGATTTTTTTTGGTGAAGGGAGAATGTCTACTCTTTCTCCTTTTTGTCCCAGATCTATTTTTGTTCCGTCTACCTTGAATCCTCATATACAGGTATATGAACAACTGGCACTCAGGGACATTAAACAATTAGAGTATAATTTATCATCGAGAAAATGGCATAATTTATCTAAGCGGGAAAGGAGTATTTTCAATCTTTTGGCCCAGGACCAGCCTTTAGTGATTAAGGAGGCAGACAGGGGGGGGGGGGGGGGCTATTGTTTTGTTAAACAGAGATTATTATTTGAAGGAGATACACAGACAATTAGAGGATGATACCTGTTATAAGCCCATCCTTGGCTCACTAAACCTCACTAAACCTATCCCCTCCATTATTAGAGCTTCAGTTACTGAAGCCATGATGCTGAAACTCACAGATGAACCCACATCAATTTTTTTACAAAACTGCCATCCACGCGTGCCCGTTTTATATATTCTTCCTAAAATACATAAACCTGGTTTTCCTCTCCCTGGTTGACCTATTGTTTCTGGTTCCAACTCAGTATTGGAACCCTTGTCCCAATATCTTGACTATTTTCTATGTCCCTTTGTATCAAAAATGCTTTCATGCGTAAAAGACATTAAGGACTTTATTAACAAACTGGGGGGCATGAAGATCCCTACAGGTGATATTCTGTTAACTCATTATACACCAGTATTTCCCCTGAGGAAGCATGTTCAGTGGTGGAATCTTACTTAAATAGCAGGAGTGACCCTTCACCTCCCACATATTTTATTTTGGAACTTAAGTACATCATCTTAGAAAAAAAATATTTCAGATTTTCCAATCAGTTTTATTTTCAAATTCGCGGTGTTGCTACAGGAAGTCTGTTTGCTCCCAGCATAGCAAATTTGTTTATGACAGCCCTTGAGGATACAGTTATCTGCAATTCAGCTAACAATCCTTTTTATAATATTTTCTTTTATAAACGTTACATTGATGGTATTTTTACGTTCTTTTTTCCAACACATGTATTTTACAGGAATTATTTTCATGGATTAATTCCATATATACCAACATTAAATTTTCTTTCCATACAGACCAAATGTGCATTCCATTTCTGGACACAGATGTGTACTGCCAATTTGATCAGTTATTTGTCAGAGTGTTTACCAAATCAACAGATCCTTTACTTCATTTTTCATCATTTCATTCATTACAATTACAAAGGAAATTACCTTATGTTCGGAAGTGCCGAAGCAAGATGGCAATGGTGAGGGTATATCGTTAGAGCTCCATGTTTGTTTTAGTTTGTTTTAGTTTTATTTATTGTTTTTAGTTTTTATTGTTATATGATCTGAACCTGGACCTGGGCCCTCCCTGGCTCTTGACCTATTGAAGGCATATGTCACCGATTTAAACATTTAGCAGAAACATAAAAAGGTGAGAAATGGCAAACAAACAGATCTTCAACTCAAACTGCTAAGGCATGGGCAACAAAAAACAGCGTGGATTAAGCCCCGGAATTCAACCTGCCACCAAGATTACAAAACAGCTACAGATTGACGACCTTTTCTCAGTACACAGTTCTGTAAGTAATTCATTGCCTCTAACGACCTCAAATAGATATGCTGCACTTTGGAGGTTGGCCCTCTGTTTTCTAGGGATGGGGGAGAAATCCTCCACGGACCCCAGTGAGGCCGGATTCTTTTGAAGTCCGTGGAGGATCGGAAGACTTACCTCCACCTCCTGAAGGAATCCTCACCAGCTGGATACTCCCGGCCAGCCAGCTCCAAAGCGCCAGCAATATGGCTGCCATTGCCATATCGCTGGCTGAGCTGATTGACTGCGGACACAAATGGCGTCCACTATGCCATTTGCAGCCATAAGGTCTTAGTTTCAGGTAAATGCAGCCATAAATGGCTGCATTTAGCTTAAACTAAGACCTTTACGGCCGCAAATGGCATAGTGGACACCATTTGCGTCCGCAGTCAATCAGCCCAGCCAGCAATATGGCAATGGCAGCCGTATCGCTGGTGCTTCGGAGCCGGCTGGCAGCTCTGCGGAATCACTGCGGAGCAGAGCCGGCCGGCCAGGATTCCGGGGGGGGGGAGGGATGGATGGCCTCCCCCGCTGCAAACACCCCCACCCCCCCGGAACGGCAGGTGAGCCATCCGCCCATCCCTACTGTTTTCACCAGCAAAATGGACCCTTTCCGAGCCCTCTGAGCCTTTTGAAATTTCCTCTACTTTGGGCTCTGGAAACATACAGATTCCTTTTGCTGTGAACAAAAACGTAAATGCCCTAGAAGACCCTCCATCTGACTATGTTGCTTGACAATGTCTCCTTACTGCTCAGACCACAATAGCAATATTCGATAAATTACAGTCTGTTTGCCCTAGAGCTGACACCCTCGGCGAGGGTATTACCAAACTTCAAAAGACTCTCTCAATCTGTGGGCCCATCTAAAGTAGCCATTACAACTCATGGAATTGCAGAAACTAAATCAGACCCACAAGGGCTTCGAAGCCCCTTCTTGCAGCATGTAAACAACAGTCCCATTACAATGGGAAAGATTAGAGCATTAAACAAACATACTTCTACTTGGATTTTTCAAAACACGCAGGTGTTACTGCAAATTGCCCTGAACAGAGTTAACAGTGGTCAATGGCTCTCGCAAAAGGCAGTGATTCTCTCCTTGAGTCAACTCCTTCACTGCCAGCCCCACCATATAGATTTATTATCTCTTGACTGGCTCCCTGCAAAATTTAATCAGAAGAGAGTTTTACTCACTTTTGAACAGGCTGTAATTCCCCTTATGCTTTTAGAATGCAGACTTTTCTGTCCGGGTTCTGTATCTCCCCCATCACAGTCTTTTACAATCCTACTATCTGCCCCTTGCTCTGCAGGGGGGGGGGGGCTTCTACATTGCACACCAAAAATGCCATGATGATAAGGCTCCCATGGATACATCCTTGAGTGATCTCACTGCAAATCTTTAGCTTGTGTCTAACCATCCCACTGAAGTTTTAAGATTTTTTCCAAAGGAGACACTTCACCTGGAAACATCAAGAGGCCACGACGCGCTCAGATACGAACTCTGTAAACTCTGCAAACTTCACCGATATTAATACTAAATGAGAAGATTTACAGGCTAGTCTAGTCTCCTTATTTGACAGTGTAAAGTTCTGGGAGCTCTTCCCCCACACTCAGACATCACAAACCATACCAGTTGTTTTCCGGGCCAAATTCAAGGTACTGGTTTTGACCTTTAAAACCCTATATGGTTCTGGCCCAGCCTATCTTACGGAGTGCCTCCAGCAACACCAGACAGGCTGCTCAACAAGATCAGCCTCGGATGGCCTTCTCTCTGTCCCATCAGCTATCAGTTCCACTCTGTGGAACTCCCTCCCTAGGGAACTCCGCCATGCCCCCTCTTTAATGAACTTCTGCCACACACTGAAAACTTGGTTGTTCAGGCAGGCGTTCGGGGTGGGCTAGGGAAATTTTTGAAATGATGTTTTAATGTGTAATTTTATTGTTTTTAAATGGTTTGTATTATTGTACATCGCCCAGAGTGGCCGGGTGACCGGCCAGATGGGTGATTAAGAAATGTAATAAATAAATAAATTAGCAATACTAACAGTCAACTTATTACTCCTCCAAGGTCCCCTCATGCAGCAGAGAGTACACAGCATCAGATAAACAGCCAACAAGTGGATTTAATCTTAACAATAAACCATTACCCAAAGAAAGGCATCCTACAGTACAAAAATCTGGAAAGAACCTATCTACATCGACTTTCCCACGGATACCACCATTCCAACCTATACTGCCCCGAGTGGGATGCTGATCAAGCTTTATATGATCCCCTGATTGCCCCTTTGCGACCTCCCTGCCAGGACATCGTTACTTTTCAACTAGTCACAGCTAGTCCAGATAGCTGGTCTCATACTAGAAACAGCTTACATGGTGTCCAGGTTTCCACTAGCCTTACACTAAATACGACTCAGCTGATGCCACCAGTGAAAAATATACAATCTGACTCTTTGGAGGTGCTTTTGATTCAGCCCAAAATGTATTCACCTGCTCAACAGGGGTTGGATCCATCTGTTCTTCCCCTGCCTGGATGTGTCAACTCAGATCTTTCCTGCATACCAGCCACCAGTAAAGCATCCCCAGCTGATGGCACAGATTGACTTCTGATGTCTTAATGAAGTCTTTCCACCCTGTCATGGAATATTGCTGGGTGGAAAAGCAAGAGTGGGGAGGAATCATTCATAAACGATGTATCCAAATTTGACATTATTATGTTGCAAGAGACTTGGACACTGAACATCATAGAATTAAATGGATTCACAAGTGCATCAGTTACAAGCTTCCCCCAGTGAAAAGAAAGGGCGACCAAAGGGTAGCTTATGCATTTTTATCTCTACAAGGCTTCGCTTGTCCATAACCAACCTCACTCCTTTAGATCGGCTTACAGTGGCAACAAAAATAAAATGTAACCACTGTAATATTCCTCCCCTTTCTTCAATAAATACACGCCAATCAAAAGATACTATCGACAACTATTCAAGTCTATGTGTGGTTCAAATGCTCCATTGACTGGACCTTTGCATTCTAAATGGCTCCTGTACAGGGGACGTTCCTAGAGAATGTAACTTCTGGTCGGGCTCCAGGATGAGTGTTATTGATTACCTAGTTACTTCTCGAAATCTGACCCATCTAGCGGAACATCTTGAAGTAGGCAATCAGCTTGATAGTGATCATCTCCCGCTGACCCTAACTCTGAAACCTTTGGACTGGCAGATGTATATCGCCATTGATTCTATACCAAATTCCATAGTTGAAATCACATCTTCTAAGATCAGATGGTCTGAGAAGGCAGATGGGACGCTTACTAAGCTGTTCCAGTCGGACCACTTCCACAAGGTCTGCTCTTTTATCCTTGCACTGGAACCTAATGAGAGAATCCTTAATATATGAGAGTCTTTGGTTGATGAACTAAAGGCTCATTTAACTAAAGGCTCATTGTCAGGACTGTGGGGACAACCCAGCCTCATAACTATAGATCGCAGGGTTGGTTTGATGGGGATTGTATTCAAGCAAGAAAGCCAAGAAAGGGGATTGTATTCAAGCCAAGAAAGCCAAGTGCAAAATTTAGAACTTACAGGCAAAATCCCCTAGCGGTGCCACTAGTGGACTTAATCCTTAAAAAAAACGCTATAAAACTGTATTTAAGCAGAAGAGGAAGCATGCCCAAAAGACGGGGTGGGAACAGCTTATACATGCAGTCAGGTCCAATGATTCGGCCACCTTCTGGCAAATGACAGCAGTGTACCCCTCCTGCACGTCTGGAACATCATATATCTGCTGAGAGGTGGAAGGCATATTTTTCAGCGCTATATGCAAAAGCAGCTCCCCCTCCCTTTCAGTTGGAGTGTATTTCCGATAACCTACCTAAATGGCCCCCAGTTACAGCTCGAAAGATTATTGATTTAATAAACCAACTTAAATTAGGCAAGGCTCCCGGCTGCGACTACATGCCCCCAGAGCTATTCAAAAGTAACACTGACTGGTAGGCTCCAATTCTTGCAACTCGTTTCACTTAGGCTGAATCTACACATAGCAGTTATACCGTTATCATACCATTATCATAACTATTGGTACACATGACACCAATGGGCACCAATAGTTATGATAACAGTATAACTGCTATGTGTAGATTCAGCCTTACATAGATCAGTAGGCATGTGTTTCCTCAGACTGGGGTTTGGTCATTATTATTCCTTTCTTTAAAAAAGGAAAGAAGGATAATCCTGCAAATTATCAACTGATTAGCCTTCTTACCACAATTAGTAAGTTGTATGCCAAACATCTCTACTCAAAACTTTTAGACTGGATGGACCATGAGAATATCTTGGCCGATGAACAAGCCAGATTTAGATCCGGTCACTCCACCTTAGACCAGGCTTTAATTTTACAACATTTGGTGAAGAAAAACGCAAGTACACCAAGGTCATATTTGTTTGCAACGTTTGTAAATCTTCAAGCTGCTTTTGACTCTGTTTCTAGAAACAGACCCTTGTCAAAACTCCAGGCCTCCGTGGTGGATTGCCACCTATTATTTCTTATATATAAACTT
Organism: Heloderma suspectum; assembly: GCF_057233095.1. Taxonomy (NCBI): domain Eukaryota; kingdom Metazoa; phylum Chordata; class Lepidosauria; order Squamata; family Helodermatidae; genus Heloderma; species Heloderma suspectum. The sequence continues at coordinate 195,686,804 of NC_139460.1, read as the reverse complement.
CATGAAAATACCATCTTAAAAATTAGATGCAATCCCAGGGGCCCTCTATCTAGTCCCATTTTAGCCTCTAACGGTGTTAAGCAAGGCTGCATATTAGCCCTCCCGCTATTTAATTTTTATATAGATTCGCTAGTTCGAGTCCTTAACCATCCTGACTTCCATCCACCTAAGTTAACTAACAGGCAGCTAACTGTGTTATTATACGCAGATGACGCAATAATTCTCTCACAGTCACCTGTTGGCCTGAAGACAGCATTATGGACTTTGGCACAACATTGTCATAATGAACATCTTCATATTAATTATCAAAAAAGTAATGATGTTTGCCAAATGACTGAAGCTCTTCACAGAACCCACAGTGCATAGCTAGTCACCCACAATGGGTTGGCGTGTCATGCAAATGCAGTCACGGTCTTCAAATTTGGTGCAACTTCAACATAAGACACACAAGGAACTTCACTAGCTTTGAGAGTCAGTCTCTGACCAGGTATTGGTACAAGAGGGTCTTTTGTAGGGAAGCTTGAGGAATCCAATCTTTTTGAATCCTGATATAAGCTGACCTGATCTGCACCTTCCAGATTACTGTGTGCAACAGAATTCTGCCATCCACCAGCTTTCACACTTCCTGAACATTCCAACACAGTTCTCAAAAACATATCAAAGTATGTTTTTAAATGTGCATTTTGACAGAAAATGTGTTTCACAATAGCTATCCAAAGGGCTCTCTCAGATAAAAAATTACCCTTTCTTTAAACAGCTCACGGTGATATACAGTATATATAGGATTACCCCATTTTTGCCCTCAGAACATTCCTAGGAGGTAGGTTTGCCTGAGAAATAGCAACTTCTCCACCCAGTGAGGTTCATGGCTGAGTGCAGATTTAAACTTAGGTCTCCCTGTACCATGTCCCACAGTCGATCATCATACTCTACTGATCATGAGTGACTGCAAATTCCAACTCCCGGTGCATGTCACATAGTGCATGTCCCCCGCCCCCCGGAGGGAACTTCAGATACATGCAGACTGAAGGATGAATGAATAGTTTACACTCTTGACACTTTAAAAAACCTTCTTAAAATGATTTGCGTATGTTTAACATTTGTGTGCATTACGTTTAGAATCTGTTTGTAATATTTCCTTCCCCCAAAAATCTGTTTCAAATGTTTTTTTTTAAAAGTCAGTCAGACAAATTTTTACACTTGGTTGTATAACCTGTTATTACTTCAGATAATCCTTGTTCTTTTCCAGCAGCAGCTGCTCCAATGTTTTAAAAGGACAAACAAAGGCTATTTACCTCCCCTGCTGCTCCACCTGCCTCTCTGGCCTTAGTAACTGGGCCCCATCTTAAACCTATGATCTATTATGCTTTCATGAGCACACTTCAAATGAAATACAGCCTGTGGTCTGTTCCTGAAGCAGCGGAAGCTGACACCAGGTAACGTAGTCAAGACCTGTCCTTATCACTGCATCAATTACCAACCCTAGGCACTTACTGAAACAAAGAAAGCTGACTGACTAAATCTCTATATCCTCCTGGCTTCTGAATGCCACACTGCACTTACAATTTTATTTATTTCCTAGTAATCAAGTCACCAAATTCAAGAGCTTCCTCCGCAGATAAGAGTTTACTGAGGCAAAAGAAGAGCAAAGAGTTTTAGGAGTTCTCTGCGCAAAAGTGATTCATGAGCACTTTAATAGGCTGGATTAATTTTAGAGATGGACAGTGGAAATCTGCTTCCAATTAACTGTGTCTTATTTATCTCTCTTCCCAAGCGGTCGCCACACAAGGTAAGTTTCCCTTTAACTTAGTTAACAGGATGATGTGCAACCTCCATGAGAAGGGGTGGTAAAACGTATACACTCTTGGCAGGACACGTTCAAGAGTACACAGTGCTCTACAAAGCACAGTTGATTATAAACAAAATTCAGATCTGATCATGTATTACGCTGGTGTTATTCCCCTCCCCCTCCAGCCACACACACACACCCCGCCCCCCGCAACAACAGCAAGTTTTTTGTGCCAGCTGGTAAATGGGCAACAGGAATTTTTATATGCCAGCCAGTAGGTAAAATGAAAGAAAAGCTACAAGTCATCCCAAGATAAAATGTTGGTTTTCAAGTCATGCACCTCTTAAGATTCCCCCACATTTGTCATGTTTATCCCTTTGTAATCTGCCTGACTTTTCTGGGTCTGGTTCAAATGTAACAATGAACTATGGTGTGTTGTTAATATGACAAGCTAGCAAGAGCCTCAGGCTTGCATGCTTTCCCCCTTCCCTTCACACAAAAGGAGAGATTTAAATCTTCCATTCCAGATTAGCAACAAAGCACAGTTTATTGCTGTGCTCGAACTCAATAAATGGTGGCTTGTTCAAACCACAGTTTGTTAAAAGCCAGAATTTCAAACCAGGATCAGAAATTTTAAATCTCCTGCAGTTGCATGCTAATGGGAGTGCACAAGCCTGAGACCAGTGCCAGCTTGTTCATGTAACAAGCCATGGTTGTTTGTGTCTGAACTCGACCTTGAGGGTGGGGGGCTTGCCTTCTGGAGACCACATCACATCTTAGTATCTTTCAGAGAGGGTTAGGGTGCAATCCTCTGCATGGCTGGATAATGCTGGGAGTTGTAGGACCTTTTTCTGTCTAAACATGCATAGGATTGTGCCCGTAGTGACTCCTTTATACAAATGATTTTCTAACTACATTTTGGGAAAACCCACATTTCCTTGTAGGGTGGCCATGTGTTCTGCTTTACAGAACTCCATTTGAAGGCATCCTCTATTTGAAGGGCTGTCTGGTCCAAGTCCAGTTTAATGATAAAGGACCAGACTAAGGTAAAGCAGGGGTCTTCAAGCTGCCAATCAACCTGGACAGCAGACTCAGCAGGCACACATGTCACAGTCATCCCTACTGTAGTGAGATGGCAAAACTGAAGTAAAGGCAAAACTGAAGTACTTTGGTCACATAATGAGAAGACAGGATACCCTGGAGAAGATGCTGATGCTAGGGAAAGTGGAATGCAAAAGGAAGAGGGGCCAACCAAGGGCAAGAGGGATGGATGATATTCTGGAGGTGATGGACTCGACCTTGGGGGAGCTGGGGGTGGCGACGGCTGACAGGAAGCTCTGGCGTGGGCTGGTCCATGAAGTCACGAAGCGTCAGAAGTGACTGACCGAATAAACAACAACCTATACATCAGTAGATGGATACGTTATGCAACACATTGTCTTCTTTTTTGGTGATGCATTTTCTCTTTTTGGGCAATCAGGAGGTCACCAGCCTATTGCCTTGGAAGTTTATCAAGGGTTCCTCAATGAGAAAAGCAGTATCTTCTGAGTGGCCTTAGAAAACAGCTTGTCCACCACTATTGGTCCTTCCCTTACTAATAAGATCCTGCAGGGCACCATTTGCTGGATAACCATGAGACTTGATAGGTTCAACCAGCACTCCACCTATTTGAGGGTCTACCCAAAGGACATGACCTAGAATCTTCTACAACACACAGGTGTTCCACAGCAGATTTATGTCAGCTGTAACCACTGCTAATTTCTCACCTTCAGTTTCCTTCTTGCTTTCCCCCTTCCCCTGCCCCCAATGTCTGGAAAGCACTGAGTGGGGTAGACAGCCCATTTCTAATCATCTATTTTCTGTCTAAGAAGCCATTGGGACAAACCCTCCAGCCTTTCAACCACTGTAGAGCACATGGGATTCTGTCATAATGCAGGATGCTCCTCACAATCAAGGACACTGGAGAGGTATTCTGGCACTTCCTGCCTAAATGAAGACATCCTAGGCCAGCCTTCCTCAGCTGGACACCCTAAAGATATGTGCTGGCTGGAGGATTATGGGAGTTGTAGCCCAACACATCTGGAGAGTGCCAGGTTGGGGAAGGCTGTCCTAGCCATCAATGACTTTGGTTTTCAGAACAGTTCTGACCACTGGCTCTGTAAGTAGTGTGTGTATCGTCCCAGTTCAACAGAAACTCCAGTATGTGGATGCCATAAAGCTGACTTGCCCTACAGGAAGATTTAGACATTCAAGAGCATCACATATCCAACAAATGCAAAGGTCTCGAAGAATAAAGAAAGATAACAATGTGAATGTATATGTGACAAACAGAGTTAAAGGAAAGCAGCTTATCAGTTGAAAGAAATATAACCAAAAATCAATGTCAGATAAGAGTGTGCATGAGCTGTTTTCCCATTGTGTTTTTAGGTACATTTTTTTTAAAAAGCCCTTCTGGCCTGACAGTGACACCAACCCATGTCATGGGCACAGGAAAGGGAAATTTGACTTTTCATTCTTCCCATGAACTATGAATGGATGACACGCAGCTCTACCTCTCATTCAAATCTCAACCAAGGTTGGCCGTAGAATCCCTGTCCAAATGTCTGGAGACGGTGAATGGTTGGATGGGGAGGAATAAGCTGAAGCTGAACCTTGACAAGACTGAGGTACTTTTGGCGGGAGACAAGAGGAGGTTGGGGGATGTTGACCTGGTGTTGAATGGGATACAGCTACCCTTGAAAGACCAGGTCCACAGCCTGGGGGTCATTTTGGACTCCCAGCTGTCCCTGGAGGCTCAGGTGTCAGCTGTGAGCCGGACAGTGCTGTATCAACTCCATCTGATACGGCAGCTGCGCCCCTTCCTTCCCAACCATCTACTCCCATCAGTAGTACATGCCCTGGTCTCCTCTCGTTTAGACTACTGTAATGCACTCTACGTGGGGTTACCCTTGAAGACGGTTCGGAAGCTGCAGCTAGTACAGAACGCGGCAGCTCACCTGATTAAAGGTAGCCGCCGGCGAGATCACATCACTCCAGTGCTGAAAGAGTTGCACTGGTTACCAGTTGTTTTCCGGGCCAAATTCAAGGTGTTGGTTTTGACCTTTAAAACCCTGTATGGTTCCGGCCCAGCCTATCTTAAGGAGCGCCTCCAGCAACACCAGACAGGCCGCTTAACAAGATCAGCCTCGGATGACCTTCTCTCTGTTCCATCAGCCAGGACAGCTAGACTGGTGGGGACGAAGGAGAGGGCCTTTTCTGTGGTGGCCCCCACTCTGTGGAACTCCCTCCCTAAGGAACTCCATCATGCCCCCTCTTTAATGAGCTTCCGTCGTGCATTAAAAATGTGGTTGTTCAGGCAGGCATTTGGGGTGGGTTAGGGTATTTTAGAACATGTTTTTATTGTAGAATTTTATTGTTTTAAACTGTTTTATTATTTGTTGTACATCGTCCAGAGTGTCTGGGTGACCAGCCAGATGGGCGATTAATAAATTTAATAAATATAAATATAATATAAATATAAACTATAGCAAGACTTCCCAAACTTTCATTTCCAAGTTTAATAAAGGCCTTTTTTACCCATCTTTCTCCTACAAAAATGCTGAAGCCAGCATAAAACTAATAAAACAACAAGGTCATGGAACGTGATTAAAAGCAGTCACAGCTAAGATCTTAAATATTATTAACAACTTGAGCAAACACGTCAAGACGTGGCCTGGCACCTAAAACTTGAGCAATGTTGGTACAAGAGAAGGACAGTTCCATAATAAGGGTGCCATCACAGAAAGGACCCTCTTTCCAGTAGCCACCCACCTATATCCAAAGGAGAAGACACCTGAACAGCTTCCCTATTGATGGGCAAGTTCATATGGGAGAAGGTGACCCTTTAGAAGCCTAGAAACAAAGTGAAGTCCAGTGAAGATCTTAAAGCCATTTCTGGCTAGTAACATGGCAACCTGTTCTGCAACTGTTGACGTTTCCAAACACTTTTCAAACATAGCTCTGCATATAAAATACTTCCACAATCCAGTCTGGATGTTACCAGAGCATGGATAACAGTGGCAAGATCATTCAACTCTTGCCCATTCATGCTACCATCTTGGTAGGAAATATAAACTTGCACATTTTGGCCCCCACCCTATAGTAAGCTGACCTATATGTAAGATTTGGCTTTGGACACACAATTGTTTTGAACATTTGCAGTGACATGACAAGTCACCAAATCTTGCATCTGTTGAGCTGTGCATGTCACCACCTCATCATAGGCTGGGAGACAACATATGTAAACCTTTCCAGTGCTTTTTCTGTGGCTAACCCATCCCAACTGTTATGTGAATAGACCCCCAGAGGCCCATATGAACCATCTTTGCCATCTGCCTAGGGGATGCATGTCCATTCAGCAAGAAACTGCTCAGGTCCTATCCTACTGTCAATGCCTGCTTTTACTTATATGCTTTTATTCAGGTTTTTGGTGCTGCAGGAAGGTAAGGCAGGGATACACTTTCCTCCCAACCTTCCCATAAACATTTCAAACACCCTCCTGCCTGGCTTCTCATGCTTCCTTGGGGGGAATCATGTGTCTCACTTTAGAAAAATTGGACATACAGGAAACCCAAGCACACAGCATAGTGTGCTAATAGTTTGTTTCTCAACAGTTGTTCCACATGGTTGCAGTTTTCTGTTGTTCTACAGCAGAACAATGAAGAGGTGATAGTGAAACCCTTCAGCTGTAATTCAGGATAAATGAAGATTTTAGGAAGTCTCTGAAAAGCAAGAATATGGTACCTTTGATTCCCCCTTGGCATGGTTTATTTAATTTGGAGCATTCCCATGTCTTCTCTCTCCAGCACCTCTCCCCACCCCACCGCACAGCAAATAATTAGGAAGCGGTGGATGCCAGAAGGCCAGCTTTCTACTCATCGCAATGCAGTTCAGATTAAGTGCTTCCTTCTGGAATATCCTGGAATTAAAAGAGGAAGCTTTTTAATGATGAAATGTATTAGACTGTGAAATAGACTCTCCACTTCCCTAGGGCAGGACCTGCTTAAGAAAGTTAAAGCTAGAAGAAAAATGTACTTTGGGGAGCAATGCTGAAGGCACAAAAGGCAAAGTTCCAAGTTCCAAATGTTCAAAAGACATGAGTAATGCTTTTTAAAAAATGAAAAAAAATCACAAAGTTAGGTTTAAAATAATTATTTTTCATAACAGCCATCATATTACACTTTGTTTGGATATACATCCTGTTATTTCACTTCCCCACTTCCCTCAGTGATAGAAAGTTTCAAGGCAGCTTTACAAGGGCAGCTGCCTCCAGAGGATAGAGTGTTGGAGACTTAACAGTGTACTGTTTTGTTTATTACAACAAAAATACAGGTGAAGAGGACTCAAGTATGAACACAGGTTAGCAGAGATGAGTCCAAGGCAGCTTTAGGCTGCAATCTTATGCACGCTTACTTAGGTATACACTCCACTGAATTCAGTGGGCCTGTCTAAGTAAACATGCTTAGGATTATGTTGTCAGTCCCTAAGGGCGCAATCCTATGCATATTTAGACAGAAAAAAGGCCTTCAACTTCCAACATAGCCAGCTGAGGCATGCTGAGAGTTGTAGGCATTTCTCTCTCTCTAAACATGCAAAGGATTGCATCTTAAATGTCTCAGCACAATCCTTGAGGTCCTCCATCTCACAAGACTGCTCTTTGCCCATCAGCTCCTAGAATCTGAAACTGCTTTCTCCACATTCAAACTATTCGTTTCAGCCCCATTCTCCACATACGAATGGCTCTAGCAACATTTCACACTGGGCATTTAGACCTGATGGGACTATTAAGCAAGCATCTATTGTTTACCATCCACTAGCAGAGTACACAAGAGCCGAGAGAGAGCTTTATCTGCATCCAGTATGACAAAATAGCATGACCCATAATCATATACAGCTTCCAAGCGCTAGTTCACACAGGACCTAGAGACAGTTTCAACTGTCCTTGGACAGACACCAACAATACCAGCTAACTAGAAAAAGCTAGCCTGCTCCTGTGCCTTTAACCAAGATTTAATTTGCAGAAAGCAAGCGTAGGGTGGCCAGATGTCCTACTTTACAGAGGACAGTCCTATGTTGTGGAGAACTGGCAGAGGTCTCCTCTATTTGAAAAGGTGTCCAGTACAAGTCTGTTTTAAAGTCAATGACCCATAAGGAGGGAGAGGAGGAGCCTTGAAGTTACCCATCAACCATTATAAAGAAAGAGCTGGGCCTTGAAGTTGCCCATCAGCTGTTAGCACCTGGACAGCTGACTGAGCAGACACACAGGTGACTTGGGCCCCATCTACATGAGCCATTTGCTCCCGTACCACTTCGAAGAGAAGATCTTTGCGACAGATGACATAGTCCCCGCTTTGCAGCCCAACTGTGGTTTTCACAAAATAATCCAGATTTTCTCAGAGTCCATTTGCTGCCGAGTTTTCACTTGTTTCGGGGTCACTGCTGGGGGTTAAGCTGTCTGTCCCTCCTCGGATTGAAATCACAGCATCGTTAGTGATGCCCCTCCCCATTCCTCCTCCGCAGCTCTACAGTTACAGAGGCATGAAGAAGCGGGCTGGTGGAAGCCGCGCTGGCTGGTGGAAGGGAAAGTAGCCTGGGGCAGGGGGAGAGCAGAGGGGCAAACATGTCTACCAGGAAGTAACTCTTTGCCTTCAGTTCCATGTCACTGCCTCTCTCACTTTAATAATCAAGCTTGAGAGTAGACATGTCCAGCTACAAAGGAACACAGCTGAGAAATGCTGCATGCCTGTGGATTCGAAGCTGCACAGTTGGGAAAGGGTGCGTGCCAGGGCGGATGATTTTCATAAACATGTACTCAGAAGCACTTCATTGAGCCTGTGTTTGGGGGGGGGGGGGCTGTTGATTGGGCAGTTAATAGACTACGTGCTACTTGCTCTCTCCTCCTCCCCAGCTCCGCGCTCTCTGCTCTCAGGGAGATTGAGGCAGCAGCTGCCTGCTTGCCTGCCCGCCTCAGAAATGTGTATGCGGGATTTGTTATGAACACCGACTCGCAAGCAAGTCCTACATGCTAGTTGCACACCCTCCTCCCAGCTCTGCACTCTCTGCTCTTCCCAGCTTGGGAAGCCCGCCTTAACCCTCCAGTCTACCGCCCCAGTTGTTAATTCGCAGCACTAATAATGCTTACCTCCTACTGAGCAAACAATGAAATCGGTGCCATGTAGATGCAGCCTTGGTCACAATCTTCCCCACTATGGTGAGATATACTGTATTTCTCTTTATAATAATTCTTTCTAAATTTGCACCTAGACATATAAATTTGCATACACAAATGTTATGCAAATTGGTGTCCTCTTTTGGCTGTATTTTTTGGTGATGCCATTCCTCTCTTTTGACAGTGCATAAGTAGGCACCTACAAACTGGTGAAGCTTTGCATGGCATGGAACTAAACTTTGCCACCTGCTAATAGCTGCAGATCAAACTGTCCCAATTTAGGCACAGCTACAGGAGCTGGTTTGAAATCTGGCAACCCTAACAAACAGTTGCATGAATCGCCTAACATGCGGTCCAGTACATGTATGTGAATACAGTCAGTAGCCGATTTCTTTTATCGCAATGGTGGAAAATTCTGCAGCTTCTATCCATGTATTTCCCACTTCACACTAATGTTGTGGTGAGCATGTGAATCACCCAATCCATTTGCACTAGTTGCAGTGCAAAGTCCTGTGCCAAACTGGCTCAATGTCCTGTGCTAACTGGTCCCAAGTATTTATGCTAATACCACATTAAAAAAAAATCTAAGGAAAAGAACCAAGCATGAAACATTGTTTGAGGATAATCAAAGACTATCTTCAGGGAAGCTTAGTGGCTCTTTTGTAGTTTTCACACTACTCATGGCTCAAACTCTTTATGCCTCAGTAGAATGATTTGTAGTTAGTTACAATAACTCAATGGCAAGAAAACCCCCGACTTCTGTAGTGTGTGTGAGCAATGCATTAAAGCTATGCCAATGTTTTTTTGCAAAGCATGCAGATGCATGGTTAACTTATCCTTAATTCTAGGCAGCTTAGACACATTTAATGTCCTTGAAGCATGCAAGATACTGAACAACTTGAGATTTTGGGATGCCCTCAATCCCAGTTTAATGGGAACAATGGTCACCTTGTAAGGATGAATATAGTTAAAGGGGAAGCAAGAGAGGATCCTGAATTAATAAATTTAGAAGTAATTCCTGTAAAAAGCTAGAACTAATTGAAACTATGTTTGAAGTTTCAATTTTACAAAATGAAATGTGAAATGTCAATTCACTTCTAATCTACAGGCTCAGAAATACCAGAATCCTGATTCACCCACAAAAGAAAGTGACCTCAGTTAATGGACAAGGAACTTCCCAGCTCGCAGCTGCTACACCAGCATTGCACAGTTACACAGAGCCAGCTCCAGGTTTGGGGGGCCTTTGGGGAAGATGCCTTCAGTGGGGCCCCCTCCCTGTGTCCCCTTTCTCGCCAAGGCACTTATGCCCATTTGCTTGCCCTCTCCTTCTCAGCCCAACCGTCACAAGCACCCAGAGGGCACGCACAAGGCAGATGGAGGGTGCAGCTGTCACTGTTTGCTTTCTTAGAAAGGGCAGGTGAACAGTCGGCCACAATTAAAAGGCCAAGGTGCAGGAGGCTCCCAAGAGTGGCAGTAGGCCCCCTGCAGGAATGTGGGCCATGGCAGGTGCCCAATGATGCCTACATCTGATGCCAGCCCTGCAGTTATAAATGGAGGAAAAATCCATGCCAGGAGTCTGGGTGCTTCCAGACGAGGCTTTTATTGTGCAATCACACTGCCTCGTTCCTGGAATTTTACAGGGGGTCCAGGCAACATCATACTCAATATGTAGCCCTCCTATGTTTTCCCACCCACCACTTCTTCCAGCTTTTTTTCTTCCCAGAAAAAATCAATTAAGGAAGAAAACACAGAACTAGTACTCTGCATGAGTGAAATTTAACCCTATAAAAACCTACTGCCTTACGCTGATCTTTTGATTGCATGTTTTAATTCCTCTCAATAAATTACTCTTGAGTTAAGCAACTGTATCTTCAATCTTCAAATCCCCTCAACCCCCTAAGGTGCCAAGCTTTGCGAGGCTCAGTGGTCAATGTTAAAAGATCCCTTCAAAGGTTAGTTTGCATGTCTGAAAGTGTGTACTGAGGCAGACATCCATGCAAAAGGGACACTTGCTAACAGAATACAAGGGGTTTCTATGAGTATAATCATCGCTAATTTTAAAAATAGTGAAAAACAGGTCTCCCAGCACTTCGTAGTTGTATGAGAATGTATATACCAGCTACCTTTTAAGTACAATGTAAACAATTATTATACAGATGGATGAATTGGAAGCACTGAGAATGTGTTTGCAGAATAATGAAAGAAGCTAGCAGAACCTGAAACATAATTCAGTCCTCCACAGACTTCCTACTGCATTAAGGCTGCGGGGGGGGGGGGGTTAAATGATGCTAAAGACCTTTTCCTAATTAAGGAAACCTGGTCTCCATCCCCTCCTACCAGGTGGAAGAACACTGGCCAACTTGGGCTGAATGGCGGGCAAGGCTGAAATTCAGCCTAAACAACCTAGGCATGTCTGTCCTGGCCACTGGTGCCACCACAGCCTCATCATGCTCCAATTGTTTTTAAAGGCTTTGTTGGTCTTCCCCAGTGGTTGGATGGTAAGAACAGTGCATGATGGTGGGGGCGCCACTTTGATGATGCCACACGAATGAGTACCAAGGCACCTGTCACCTTAGTTATGGCTTCCTAGAGCTTTCCTGACTGACCTGCTCCAGCAAGAAAGGAAAACCAGCCTCACTGCACTCTTTCTATGGCTTCCTCTAGGACAGGGGGTGCCGAACCTCTTTCAGGCTAGGAGGGTGCATTTTAGTGGTAGGTGGGGCCATGGAAAAACACAGTGGAGCTCAAGGGAAAAATACCACAGAAGCATGTCAACCTTTCAGAATGGAGGGGAGGGGGAAACCACCACACGATCAACAGTGAGGAGGAAGAGGAAGGGGCTTGGTTCCTTGCGGAAGCCAGCTGGAGGTGCCTTTTTCTCTCAGCCCTGGAGGTTGAGTGCTGAATTCCCAGTGCTGAATTCTCTCCTGCAATCCACTACCTCAAGACTCTCGGCATTCCATCATGCTCTTAGTTCTCCTTTCTCCGATGGCCTCATCAGTGCTGCAGCTGCCTGCCTACATCATTTTCTTGTATTCTCTGTACAGCCAGTTTCAGCCAGGAGCCTGTCACGCCCCCATTAGAAGGTCAGAAGCCCCAACGGGGGACGATGCCAGGCCCTGTGCTGCAACAGGGGCCTGAGCCCATGGAGGAGCCTGCTAAGATCGCAGCCCCTTGGGAAGACCAGGAGTCTGCCTCAGAAGAGGAGGCCGAGCAATCCTGAAGTCCCAAGGAGCAACAGCACCAAAGGAGGCAAACCTCGATGAAGTGCCATGCCGCAGCAAAGATCTACTTGGGATGAAAGGGGCTCCTCATGAGTAAAAAGCCCTCCTCACAAGGAGGCCTCTAGGAGCTGGAGCTTAGGTGGGGCTATGTGAGCTGCAGGATAAAAAGCCCACTAGAAGCTGGTGGATACCACAGCTGTGTTTGACGCTAGCTCCAGCCTGCTATCCTGCCTTCTCTTTGCCCCCTCTCTGTAAGTGGCCTTGGCCTGCCTTTGACTACCCTCTTTACACACCCCTTTGATCTATACTGCCTGGCTTGCTATTTGTTACTGTGGATCTGACTTGGACAGTCTGGCTCTGCTTGCTCCTCTGTTGTACCTTTAGCCACTGATTTGCCAGACCCCAGCCCTGAGTCTGAGGGACACAGCCCCTATCGTGATATTTGGGGGGGGGGGCTGGCTAAGCCCCAGTAACCACAGATGATGCAGCCAAGACAACCGGGGCCATCACAATGAGACACGAGTGAGCCTTTGTATGAAATGTAAAAATGTTCCCATTTATAAGAAACACAAAATCCTTCAATTTGCTGCACAAAAAGCAGCAGCAAGGTGAGGTTATGGAACTCTCAGCGGTAACCTCCTTAAGCAGAACTGGAAGACTACCCATAAATCACTAGCATTCCTGGAATGTGCTATGTAACCAAGCCAACAAATCTGTTTTGATGGACTAGAAACCAAGCCACCAACCTCCCTATTATCTCCTTTGTAAGATTATCCATAATGTTTTTTTAAAAAAACACAGTAACATTAGAGCCACACAAGCAAAAACATAATGTCTGTTAAATATGTTTAATTAGTTTTCTAAATGCATATCCCATTAGGTAATCATTAGAAATAATGTACCCATTTCCCTTGCAAAACCAGAAAAAATGCTGATTTAGTTAGCCAAATTCCTGAAGGTAATTCAGCTGAATCAGTACATTTCTATCATGATTAAGTGAGCAAACTTTCTAATTTCATTTTTGCTACTGGCAAGACATAATTTCTTCTTAAAGAGGTCCCTCCAATCCCCCTGGCTCTTGCAGGTCATTTCAGGCATTTTACTTGCTGTCCCAGAGAGCAAGAGCGCTTCTGAGCTTCATTATGACCCAATTAAAAGTCCAGGTATTGAGAACAACCTCTGAGCAATATCCTTTCAGTTGGCAAAAGCCCAGAACCACATTTTGTCAGGCCAAGATGGGGGTGGGGGGAAGGACTCATCCTAGGGTGGTCCTACTTTACGAAGGGCAGCCGTCTATTTGAAAACTTGTCAGAGGATACTCTATTTGAAAGCATCCTCTATTTGAAGGACTGTCCAGTCCAAGTCCAGTTTAAAGGTAAACCCAGAAGGAAGGAATGCAGGGAGGGGCCTTGAAGTTGCCCATCAACAGTTAATAACTGGGAAGCAGAATGAGCAAGGCACACAGGTCACCTGGTCAGTCTTCCCACTATGCGTTTCCTCTTTTGGGGCGATGCATAAATAGCCACACTTCCTCCCCACCCACCCTAAAACCTTCCCAGACCTCTCTTGGGCCAGGGAAAGACCCCCAAATGCTTTCTCCCTTCCCAATCTCTCCCCTTTCTAGGTCTCTTCCTCCCTCTCACTTCCTCCTTGAAGGACAGGCATTGTTTAAGGATTACTACAACAGTGTGTTGTTATTTACTGAGCTTCTAGAAAAGAACATATTATCACAGAATATAACACTGTGTTTTCACAGTTTTTGGATCTGCCCTAGGAACAATGTCCAAGGCTGTGTATCCCATAACAGGTTTCTGTTCCAGGACAATCAAATCCTGCAACATGTCAAATATACTTGAGTTCCAGTTAATGCAGTCTGGTTAATATTGCCAAGTTGTGTGCATCTGATTCACTACAGAAGCATGGGATTTGGTATCAAGCATAAAATTAAGTATCTTGAGAATTTGAGCTTTATTTCTTTTTTTAAAAGCAAAGATATGCTTGAAACATGCTGACAGAGTTTGGTGAAGTCTCAGTGCACAGAGCACGGACTGCGCAGAACTTTCAACAGCAATGGAAAATTGTTCATTGCCCCAAAGGACTCTTTGTTCCTTTCCAGGACTCTTAGGACTGTGGAGAAACAGTGTTTCAACCAAATAGTTGTGAAACTGACCCAGTATTTCAAGAAGAAATGGTATCATGAAGTGCGCCCCACTTTTGCTTCAACAAATCATTTCACAGATTTACTTGTGAGAAAGTCCCACTGAACATAATGGGGCTTATTTCTGAGTAGACATGCATAGAATTGCATTAATATGATTCTCAAGCCCAAAAATGCTGGGACACCTTTTAAACCTTTGGGTCTACTTTCAAATAAAGCATAGTTGGGTTTTTACAAGACACTCAAAACTTGGTTGTCTCTGTGGTATAGGTATATAAAGGTAAATCACAGTCTGCAGAAGTATTACACAAGCTTACATTTCCTTTATTAATTAAGGTTTTTACTGAGCTGTGCTTCCAAAACATGCCTACGGCTTATTTGGAAAAAAGGTTCCTTAAGGTTCCATGGAACCAACATCTCAGTGTTTGTGGGTCAGGAGAGGTCGAGGAAATTTGTCATCTGTTGTACTGACCATTGTATAGGAAATCTAGAGTGAGACTCTTATCCAGTTTCCTTTCTTGTCTGGAGATGTCAGATTTTGAGACAATTTGTATACTTTTGGCTGATCAGAACAAATACCTTATGTGCCAAGTCTTGCTATTTGCAACAGCTGCTTTTAAAATGAGACAGAATTATGTATAATCATATTTATTAGTGGTGGAGATTATATGATTGGGGATTTATTGGGGATTTGTTGTCTCTTGTTTTGCTATGAACTTTGATTTTAAGCAAATAAAGGTTGATTGATACAAGACATTCTTACCCCCCAAAATGAAAGAAATCCAAACGTTAAAAAAAGGTTTTCCTAGTATTTCAGGTGTAAAAATAGGGGTGCATGGAATGACACACTATAACTTTGTATTCTAACATGCCATGCCTGCTTCCATCACTGTCCTTTCTTTGGAGGGATATTTAACACTGCACGTCTCAAGTAAAAAGAACTGCTGGAAGATCAATCTGCCCAGTCTGTAACGTATGTGTTTTTCTGTTCATATTCAACTTCTTTCTGCTATAACAGTAGCCCCCAGTGAGTGGTAAAGGAGAAAGCTGTTTATAGCAGCTGCCATAATGCACCTCAAAACAGGGCTTTCTGGGGTGAAGGAAATAGCTCCAGTTTGCTTCCCCCAGAAAGAATTTCACCTCCTCTCCCCCAGGAAAGAATTTCATCTACCTTCCCCCAAATAACAAAGTAAGAAACCCATTTCAAAGTGGATGAACCAGCTACATACTGGTTCAACAATTTGGTACAACAATCACTGCAAATAAGCATCTACAAATCGACTTCATTTACACAATGTATATAGGTTCCACTTTTCTTGGTACAGAATTTTGATTTATGAGTATACTACACAGCCCTGGCAAGAGCCCACCAACCAAGTTAACTTGCAACCCAGACATGGCATTACTCCTGGAATCAGTCAACTGGTCAAATTCTGCTATGCTGACAAACAGTGCCACACCTGTTAACTATGGATCTACAAAGTAAAGTTAAGATTCCCCCGCTGGAGGTGCTTCTCTGGCAAGAAGGATGATTTCATCTGAACATGGCAAACATTAGCACTAGGTATATGTATTGCCTTCTATTATACTATATCTTATGCAATATATCTTGCTTTGATAATACGCCATGTTTTTCTTTACTTCTGCTCCCTACTCTATAAGGGACCCATTAATTCTACAGACAGATCTGAGCAACAGCTGACTTTTATACTTCCAAAAGGAGAGCAGTCACTGCTTCTTTGGCCCCAGTACACTTTGCTGCAACCTGAGATATTTTCCCTTGGGGGGTGCCTCCACGAACGACTTATTCTGAGCTGGCTGTATTTGGACATTGTTAGGGTGTCAAGATGTGTCGTGGCCATCCAGCAGCCACTCCGGAGTTTTGTGCCAAGCAAACAGTTCTTCTGATCCTACTTTTAGTCTGATTGTTTTCCTTCAGTCAGCTTGTCTGTGCTTTCATTGCGGTCTGCACCACCCTACTCATTTACTCCAGCATGATAGCCCTTCACCTCACTGACTCCAGTCAAGGGGGGTTTCCCCAATGTTTTCCCTGCCTGTGTTTCCCTGCTGTTTCTGCCATTTCAGGGCTGGCTGTCAGAGAACCTGGCAGCCTCCAACTTCTTTTTTAAAAAATTAAAGTGGTAAGCCAAAACAGTGCTTTTGCTGGCAGTACCTACACCTCCCCCATCTTGCTCAGTATTTCACTATTTTGCATTTGTCCAGCAATACCCATATCTCCTATCCCCCTACCTCACTATGACACTATGTCACTATACAGGGCCATAGCGATTACTAGACAATTGCATGATAGTGACCTAGTGACATTGAAAACCTCTTTGTAGGTGTGCTTCTTTAACTTCTCCCTTTCTGGATGGGAGATTTCTTTCACATCTCTATGCCACTATCATGCATTTACACTATCGCCATGCTGTCAAGGGCTGATGGAAATTGCAGTCCAACAACATCTGGCCACGCATTCCCCACCCCTGCATTAGTCTTTTAATGCACGACCCTATCCTGTAACCTCTTTGAGTCTGTCTCATTCTAACAGCCACTACAGGCATCTGCAGCCAGAGATCCCGCTTCCAGCCCGTGCCTTGGACCCACACTTCCTAGCGCGCCAAGAACCACCAGCGGCCCCTCATACTCAAAGCAGCTCCAGCTTTTCCTTGCTGGAAGCAACAAGGAAACCACCACATGGGCGGTTTTCAGATTTGTCTCTGGAGGCTTCCATTCTTGCATACAACTGGGTGGGAAGGGAATGGGGGAAAGCACAGCAACTGCCAGAGAGAAAAGCGATAAAGTAGACCGTACCGTGATTTCATTGTTTTCTGTGGGGAGGAAACCCTAAGGAAACTGCTAAGATGAGTGTCCAGCAGCACTGACAGGGACTATCCCCTTGTTAAGAGCACAAGGTTAGAAAAAGGCTCTCCGGCTGCAGAGCCTGTAGTGGCTGTTAGAACTGGACTCCCAAGTTGCTGAGAACACACTGGAAAAGAGCTCTTCAGCTGTAGGTGCCTGTACTAGCAGCTGGAACCACAACAAAAACAAAAACAACCATCCAGAAACAGGGCAGCTTCTGTACTGATGCCCTAAGGTGCATGTGTAAATGAGCTATCAAACTGACTACTCGACCAGACTGGTTCTCTTCTTCTTGGCAACGCTGCCCAGCCTCTATAAGGACATCTTCTAATCTAAATAGATCAGTGCAACGATTTTGGCATGTTATACTTAAGCAGTAATAAAGACAAAAACAACTGTCTGGAATTTGAGATTCTTGGATGGAATGCTTTTCAAACAGAACCTAATCTTCTAAGAGTGAATAATTAAAACTGTACACACAGGCTGGCTAATGTGCAGACTGTTGAGCTGCAATTCAATATCCCTCATCACTGAAAATATGTCCATGCCTTATTTATTTAACTTTATACAAATATTAGAGGAGCTGGTTATCAACCATCAGAATTCAGATTTTTTTCGCTACCACATTCTGGTTCATCAGGTATTGACTGAAGTTTAAACGCTAATATTTTTATATGAATAAAAATGAACAGGAACATGCTGGGAAGTAAATGTACATGAATGCAAAATTTACATAGTATCTGTCATTTGCATAATTTATTCTATTTATGATGGACTTGCAGAGTGTAGCTTTCTGCATTGTGGGATTTCAGATTTTAACTTGCATGAAGTAAACCACCTCCCCACCCCAAACACACATGACTGCACCAGGGCCCCACCTGCACCAGGCTTTTACTCCGGGGCGGGGGCAAGTCGAGGTCCCTCGTGATTGATGACACAGTCACAACTTCGCAGCCATCCGTGGTTTTCGCCAGGAAAAAGCGGAGTTCCAAGGAGTCGTTTTACTGTGATTTGCGGGGTTTGCTGCGGGTTCCCCTACGGTTGCGGGCCATTGGTTCCTTCCCCGAACTGACTTTGCATCTTACAGTGGGCGTGTTGTAGGCATGCTTAGTGCCTGTGTCACTCTGTGATGCCCCTTTACTCCCCCATCCCTTCGCAGCTGCACCATTACAGAGGCACAGAGAGGCATTTTCATTTATTTAATCACACTTTCATACATTTTTGCAGCTTTGTATCTTCGCAACGGTTGCTTTTGGGCTCAGTACCGAAGGGCTGGGGAGGGTCTTGGGGGAGGAAGAACATCGCTCCAGAAACCATTTCAGAGTGATGGGTAGGCACATAGCGCTCACGCTTGTGAGTGCGAACCATCACGAGTCTCAGGCTGGGGAACTGACAAACTGATGGTGTGGAAATGAAGGCGCACAAAACACCCAATTTTTATTTAAAACAGGGTCAGAAAGACACAGCAGAGCCCCTCAAATATAAAACAGCCACTGAAGTGTTGCACCCCCACACTCATGGGATTGCACAGCTGCGCATTTCAGTATAATGGCCCAAAAAAGAGGGCACAGCGAGTCTCTTAGGGAAGCAGGCAGTACATCGTGAGTGTATTGCAGGGCATTGTGATTCAAAGCCGCGTTGCTGCACAGTTGCGACGGGGGGGGGGGGGTCAAAGCGATGCCATATAGATGGGGCCCAGAAGCTAATTTTGCAGCAGTTTAAGAGGGCGTGCACCTGAATGGTAGCCACTAATTGGTCAATGTCCATTTGAACTTCCAAGGTTCTTGTATATAAATACTGGCTCCTGTTTATCATACTACAATCTAGTATGTCAGCAATCAATGCATGTGACAAACCTAATTTAATAAAGTCATCTGCCCTACTGATCATGCTGTACTGAATTCAGTATTTCACATGAAAATGCTAGCTTTTTAATATTCATATTAATTTCCTCGCTAGGAATTTTTGGCCATAACAGAAATCATCAAGAGAAACAGCAATGAGACTATTGAGAAAGGGTTCAAACTGAATCTGGACCAGAGCGGGGGCGGGGGAACCCAGACAAAATCTTTGTTTTTCCCCACAACAGGAACTTGAATAATTGTTTAACATTATTAAACCCAACTAGTTCAGAACCCCACTCAATACATTCAGAATAAGGATCCAACTTTTTAAAAGTAAGATGATAGAGGGCCAGCCCTACCATTAGGCAGAGTGAGGCATCTGCCTCAGGAAGATTACTTTGGATGTCATGAAAGGGCAGTAAATTGTTAGCCATTTAATTTATTATGTATTCATTTTTATGGCTGAATTTGGCAATTTAATGACAAATTTTACTGCCAAATTTTGGGAATAGGCACTTGTGGGTTTTTCTGCCTCAAGTGCCAAAACAGCTTTACCAGCCTTAGATACTATGTACCTTGAAGCGGGGGGGGGGGGGGGTGCGATTTGCTGCTCCACCTCAGGCATCAAAATATCATGAGCTGGTCCTGGGTGGTCACTCACTGGACCCAACCAGACCAAAAAATATAAGCACATCAAACCAGTAACCAAGGAGATTATACACTTTGGGTTTGTCCAGGCTTCTGTAGTGTGTCCTATAAGACGGGAAAGCAGGAAACAGGATGGAGGCCTGCTGTTTTAAAGCTGCAATCCACTCTATATCCAACTGTGAAGATAAACCTCCCTGCTGGAGTTAACAGCTTTTCTGTGCATGGCATAGCACCACCCTAAAAACGCTGCAGTTCTTGGACAGTCTCTACAGTTGCTAAAGGTACTGTTGCAAATTATTATTTCTGACTTAAATGGCCAACATATACATAGCTGAGTCCTAGGCAATGCGTTTCCCGACAGAAAGGCTGCATCTGTGGTGGCTGAGGCTGCAATGGCCCAGGCAGTGCAAAGTGCATTAGCCTCCCAGAGACCTCCCAGCTGGGTGAGGGAGACAGGGCTAAAATCCCAGAGACAGGCAACACAGGGATGATGGATGGGGGTGTAAGCGAACAAATGGGTATATTTTTAATGACACCTTTCAACACAAACAAATAACTCGGGATCGTATTGTTTTTCTTGCATTCCTCTCCTCTGGTTTTCCAAAGTATTGTTGATCCTATAGGGTAGGGCAGCTTTCCCCAACCTGATGCCCTCCAGATGTGTTGCACTACAACTCCCATCATCCCTAGCCAGCATTGCCAAAGGTCTGCTGGCTATGGGTGATGGGAGTTGTAGTCCAACCCATCCAGAGGGAGCGCGTTGCAGAGGGCTAGGGTAGGAGTAGGCAACTGGTGGCATCTCCTCTGGACCATGGTTACCAAGGACTCCATACCATATCAGCTGCTTCCACCCAAGCGGAGAAACAGGCAAAGGGCTCCTTAACTCCTCCCCCACCGCATGGCCAGTAATAGAGGCTCCTTCAAGAGTTCTTGCTCAAAGCACCTCAACCACTCACTGCCATGCACAAGCCAGAGGGGCAAAGGGAAACGGCAGGGAGCAGCAGAGGTGCCCAAAGAGATGGCAAAGCCCAAGCCTCTGCTGTAGTTCAGTCTGGGAGGAGAGAACAGCCTAACAAGCCCCTTACTGATGACTCAGCTCACGAGGAAGAGAACCAGTGGGCAGAACCCTTGGCCCTGCTCAGTTCAAAATGCATTCCCCCTATTCTTTATTTTATTTTATTATTTATATCCTGCCTTTCTGCCAAACAATGGTGCTCAAGACAGCCAAGAATAAAATACTGATTTTAAAAGAAACTTAATTAAAACATCACATAAAAACAAATAAATTAAAAAAACAATAAAATTGTTAAAACCTGGTTGCTAAGCAAGGTCCTTGAATTGCATTATTACTGCATTCCTAGTTCAACCGCTTCCTTGAATTGAATTATTACTGCATTCCTAACCAGAGCACCTTAAATTATTGTTCCCATGAGGACTCTTCTCAGCATGAGGAGAGCAAAATATCTTAGCAGGGTTATCTGCAGTAGTAACTATAATGAAAACATTCACCCAAAGACTCTAATAGCTCACCCACACAGAAAGTTTCCATGTTGCTGGACTGACCCCCCCCCTTTCTGTCTCTGTCTCTCTCCAGCACAGGGAGAGTGTCAGAACAAAAAGAAGGAACCGGTTCCACTGCATTTGCTAGGGAAGGTGGAAGAGTGGGTTGGGAGTCTGGGTGAATGAGTTGGAAAGGGACCATCTTGCACCCCCAGATTATTTGCAAGGCTCTTTTAACAACTTGAAGGACTGCCTTCCCCAGCCGCCACCAACTCAGGGTTTAAGATTGGCCAGGGAGGTAATCCTTGTAATCCTTTAGGATTGACTACTGTAACATGTTTTACGTGGGGCTGCCCTTGCAAGTGATGCAAAATGGCAATGCCATATCCTACTAGATCAGGGCTGGGGAACGTGTGGCCCCCAAGTGTTGTTGGACTGTAACTCCCAACATCCCTCACCCTTAGCTAAGCTGGCTAGGGCTGATGGAATATGCAGTCCACCAACATCTGGAGGGCCACATGTTCACCCCCCCTGTATTAGATGCTGGGAGGCAAAAACATGTTTAACTTACTATGTGGCAGCTTAGCTTCTGGGCCCAGTTCAAAGGGTTCGATCTTACCTTTAAACCCTTTCGCAGCCTGGGACCCACCTACCTCAGGCATTGCCTTTCCCCACAGAAGCCCAACTGCTGTTTACATGTGGTAGGAAGGGCTGTGCTTGATGTGTCTACATCACCTGAGGGGAGCACATCTTTGGCAAGAAGC
This sequence comes from Heloderma suspectum, assembly GCF_057233095.1. Classification (NCBI taxonomy): domain Eukaryota; kingdom Metazoa; phylum Chordata; class Lepidosauria; order Squamata; family Helodermatidae; genus Heloderma; species Heloderma suspectum. Next base: position 195,664,808 of record NC_139460.1, on the reverse strand, counting down.
TGGCCCTTTAATGCAAATTGCTCTGAGGTTATGGAACAACCTCCCCCAAGAATTTTTGAACTGTGCTGCTCTTGCAACTTTGGGGGAGAGGATGAAAAACCCACCTCTTCCAAAAGGCCCACAGCTGTTCAGCAAGTGCCTCATTTTGTAGTGCTTTTGCTGGAGAGCATATCATTTTTACTGACCAATGTTTATGAGACTGATTTTTAATTGTAATATGACTCATATTGGTTTATTACTGAATATTGTTGGAAATCACCTCTTGTTTTGGAAAGGCAGGATACAAATGCTGTAAACAAACTTCAGTAACATTATCTATGTTCCAGAAGAGCAAATCTTTTTTTAAAGAAATCAACTGTGTGCCCAAAATCTGTTTTCTCTGCCTTTATACACTGCTTAGGATCCATGTACCAGAAGGAATGCCTGCTCCTATACCAATCTGCCTATGTATTGACATCATCTTCATAGGGCCCGCACAGTCTGAGGTAAGGTGAGTGGTCGACAGAGAGAGAACCGTCCCAATGGTAGAGTCCCAATTGTGGAATTCCCTCCACAGCAAGGCTCAGCCAGCACCAACATTGTTGTCTTCAGCACCAGGCAAAGACATTTTCATTTTAATGTAATAACGACTTTTAAAGTAACTTTTATGTTTTATTTGTATTTTATCTTGTTTTGAAAGTTATGCTAAAGGACAGCATAGATTTTTAAAAAAATATTTAGTCCACATCATCATCAGAGCTCCAACTTCCAAAACTGTGAGCTGCAAGGAAAATTAATCATAGATTAGTAGGGTTGGAAGGGGCCTACAAGACAATCGAGTCCAACCCCCTGCTCAATGCAGGAATCCAGGTCAGAGCATCCCCGACAGATTTATTTATTTATTTATTGCATTTATATCCCGCCTTTTTTCCTCCAAGGAACTCAAGGCAGCGTACATGATCCTCCTCCTTCCTCCATTTTATCCTCACAACAACAACCCTGTGAGGTGGGTTGGGCTGAGAGTCTGTGACTGGCCCAAAGTCACCCAGTGAGCTTCCATGGCCGAGTGGGGTCTAGAACCCGGATCTCCCGACTCCCAGTCCAGCACTCGCCTCGTCTTGAATGCTTCCAGTGTGGGAGAGCCCACCACCTCCCTAGGGAATTGGTTCCATAGTCGTATTGCTCTAACACTCAGGACGTTTTTCTGGATGTTCACCCAGAATCTGGCTTCCTGTAACTTGAGCCCATTATTCCATGTCCTGCACTCTGGGAGGATAGAGAAGAGATCCTGGCCTTCCTCTCTGTGACACCCTTTCAAGTACTTGAAGAGCGCTATCAGATCTCCCCTCAGTCTTCTCTTCTCAAGGCTAAACATGCCCAGTTCTTTCAGTCTCTCCTTGTACAGCTTTGTTTCCAGTCCCCTGATCATCTTTGTTGCCCTCCTCTGAACCCTCTCCAGTTTGTCTGCATCCTTCTTAAAATGTGGTGCCCGGAACTGGACACAGTACTCCAGATGAGGCCTAACCAGTGCTGAGTAGAGGGAAGCTAGTACTTCCCAAGATTTGGAAGTTATGCTTCTATTAATGCAGCCCAAAAGAACATTGGCTTTTTTGCAGCCACATCACATTGCTGGCTCATCTTCAGCTTGTGATCTACAACAATTCCAAGATCCTTCTCGCTTGTAGTGGTGCTGAGCCAGGTATCTCCCATCTTGTAACTGCGCATTTGGTTTCTTTTTCCTAGGTGCAGAACTTGGCATTTATCCCTATTAAATTTCATTCTGTTGTTTTATGCCCAGTGCTCCAGTCTATCAAGATCACTTTGAATTTTGTTTCTGTCTTCCAAAGTATTAGCTATCCCGCCCAATTTGGTGTCATCATCTACAAATTTGATCAGCATCCCCTGTACCTCCTCCTCCAAGTCATTAATATCTTACAGCATACTAGCAAGACAAGGGCAGTTAGGGTAGTGAGTACAAGCCTTTCTTCACACCGAGCTTTTATCCTGCGATTGAGATGGCTCCTTCACAGAAGTTTGTGGGCTCTTTAGATGACGCTGTTACCCTCCAGGGCGTCTCCCGCACTAAATGCCCTTTGTTCCATTTTTAAATAGATCGCAGATAATGAGCTATCAAATTACCCTATTGTGTTCTGCTTGAGTTCCCTCTGTGAAAAGAGGAAAAGAGGCAAGAAGAGGAGCAAGATCGATGAAAGATAACGGAAGACTCAGATATGGGGAGGAGGAGGGGGAAAGGCGAGGGGGGAAAGGAGGCAGATGACAAAGGGAGTAATTGTGATCCTGCATTTAAAACGGAAGCAGAAAGCCCTGTTTTAAATGTAGGATTTTAGGCTGGTGTAGAGATGCCCCAAGTGAGAAGGCCTTCTCAGTGGTAGCCCCACAGCTCTGGAATTGACTACCATCAGGAGTTCATCCAGCCCCTTCTTTGCAGAAGACGGCTCTGAATACCCAGTAGTTTGCACCAGCCTTTCCATAGTCTATGGGCTACAGGTTTTCTTGGTGTTATGTCTTGTGTGTTTTTTTAATAGCATTTTTATTGAACATTTATTGCTTTTCTGTTGAATTTGTTTTGTACTGATTTTTTTCTTCTGCACCACTTTGAGAAAGTTCTACCCTTAAAGGTGGGCTAAAAATCATTTAAAATAAATAAATAGCATTATTTTAGGCTGTAATCCTATACCCATTTACCTGGGAGCATCTTTACCCCCACTGCACTGCTGTCTCTGACCACCATAGGATTGTTCTGCCTGGACACTTTCCTCATGACACATTCTGCATTTTGAAAACATGCATTGGCTAGAATGTCAAAATGACTGACAAATGGCTGTCTCCTGCATAACAGTCACACTTGACAAAAACAAGATAAAGATTCAAAGGGAATTTTTTAGCATCATGTGTGAAAACAGTCTAATACTTTCAAAATGGCCCAAACCCAAAAGAACTGTTAATCAGTACTGGAATGGGAGACCTAAGGAAGCCACAGTCCAAGGAACAGCAAGATCTGAGTATATATAAAATATAGTGGGTTACACCCAGTATATATGTCCCCTTCCTCCAGAGAAATTTCCTTCTGTCAGATATAGGGAAACCTGGATGCAAGCCATTATTTCTTTATACTATTGATAGTATATCAATACTGTTCCTATGAATGCCTACTACTGAAAATATTTATTTCTAATCAAAAGTGTCTTCAACACATGGGCCAGATTTGCACAATAAATTTGAGCCATGGTGGCTTAAATAAGCCACTATGATTTGCGGCATGTGCCAGGAGCCCACAGGCATCGTTCCATAGCCTAACCCCTGCTCGTAGGTTGTCACGTCATGGGAACCTGATGACGGTGGGTTGTTGGCATCGTTAACAAACCGCCCACAACCCTAAAACAGCCCATGGGTTCTGGGTGATTTGTTAACTACACCAACAACCCACCCTCGCCAGGTTCAGACAGCACAACAACCTACAAGCAGGGGTAGGGTTATGGAATGGCTGCCCACGGACCCCCTCAACATGCCACAATCCATGGTGGCTTATTTGAGCCACCATGGCTCAAATTGATCATGCGAACCAGTTCATGGAGTAGATATCATATTAACTCTTTTATAGATGCACAGAGTCCTATAACTGTTCATTTTTCATTTAACAAAAGATTCACTTCCAAACAGCTTACTTCTGTTTGATCTTTAAACATCTTTGAGTGGGATGCATTGAGCAGGGGGTTGGACTCGATGGCCTTGTAGGCCCCTTCCAACCCTACTATTCTATGATTCTATGGGATAAAATAGAGAGGAGGAGGATCATGTATACCACCTTGGGTTCTTTCAAGGAAAAGGTGAGATATAAATGTAACAAATACATTTTAAAAATAATAACAATTACACCTTACAAGGCAAGCATAAGGTTTCCAGTTTTACTGTTTCCCCATCACACTAGTGTAAGCACAGGGAGGGGAGCAATTGTAGAGAACCAAGGAGCGGAAGGGAGTGCTTAACTTATTGTTATAGGCCACTTTTTAGGAGAAATCCTCCCAAGGCAGCGTATGCAGACTCATGCACACGCGCAGCGATACACACACTCATGCACACACATTCCCCTCCCCCCTTCTCAGTGGGCAAGGGCAGGGAGCTTTAAACGTCTCCTCCCTAGGCACTGAAGGCACCATGCACCTCCCCCTGCCATGCCAGTTAGTTAGGGGAGGAGGACACACCGTTTCAAACCTCATGCTGCGCTGTCTTCCCCATTTAAATCACGCTCATGACAGTCCATAGCCGTTTGACAGGCTATTGGTAGAGATGTATGAGAATTTTGTTTCAGTTCACAAATAATCTGAACTTGTTCTGAATGGGAGCACATTTTTTCAAAAAGTGTCCATACATTCCCAAACTTGAGATCATGGGTGCCCAGTCTGTCATTTATTTGATCAAAGCCATAATGATAAGATGGCCAAGCGCCCTACTTTAAGGAAGACAGTCCTCTTTTTGAAGGTGCCCTCTATCTGATTGGCTGCCCAGTTGACATCTGATGTAAAGTCAAAGACCCATGGAGAGCGTGGAGGGGCCTTGAAGTCAAAGACCCATATGGATGGAGAGCATAGAGGGGCCTTGAAGTCAAAGACCCATATGGATGGAGAGCATAGAGGGGCCTTGAAGTCAAAGACCCATATAGATGGAGAGCGTGGAGGGGCCTTGAAGTCAAAGACCCATATGGATGGAGAGCGTGGAGGGGCCTTGAAGTCAAAGACCCATATGGATGGAGAGCGTGGAGGGACCTTGAAGTCAAAAACCCATATGAATGGAGAGCGTGGAGGGGCCTTAAAGTTGCCCATCAACACTTAGCTCTTGGACACAGGCCCAGAGGTCATCTAGTCAGTTTTCCCCACTACTGTGAGATGTAATGTATTTCTATTTAAATTATAGTAATTATTTCTAAATTTACATGTATATGTATGTATGTGTATATTATCATATGTAAATTCCTTCCCTCTTTTGTTTGTCCTCCTTTTCTGGTGATGCATTTCCTCTGTTTTGGCCATGTGTAAGTGCCCACCCTACAGAATAGAAATTTTAAATGTGATCTGAATTTGTAGTAAATAGCAGACAAGGCCTGGCGGGCGATGGTCCATGGGGTCATGAAGAGTCGGACACGACTTAACGACTGAACAACGAATCTTGGAAATGGGCATAATGTTGGATGCAGGCATATACAGAGGAAAACTTGCAAGTGTGTGTATTTAGTACTACTCTTATCTGCTGTTTCTCACTGACAACCTTTCTCCAGCCAGGCTTAGAGTAAGCTGGGGGAGGTATTATGGATGAGAAGCAACAGTGTGGGGGAGGGTTTTCTGTAGTTCCCCCACACACACTTCTGGAACTTTGTTCCAGTTGACATCTACCAGGCCACACCATGACTGGCCTTTAAGTGGGTCCAAAAAACTTACTTTTTCATCTTAATGTATAACTGAGCTGGATGTTGTGTAGATCAGGGATGGCCAGAAAGTGGATCTCCAGATGTTTTGGACTTCCAGCATTTCTGACCACTGGCAGAACCTACTGGAGACTGAAATTCAGAACATCTGGAGATCTACTGTCTGCCCACCCTGGTACAGATAGTACTTGCTGGTTTTTAATAGTTAAATTTTTGTGTTTTGTTCTTACCATTTTATCATTGTTTTATTGTGTTTTATAGTTTTAATCTTGTAGTCCGTATGTAAGTGGTGTGTGCACATGCTTACAGGTGTGGCACCTGATCCACCACCCATCCCCAAATAAAGCCCTCCAGGTCAAAAAGGTTGCCCAGCCCTGAAGTTAATGCTTCAAAAATTATTTCATAGGGCTAAACCATGTGGTTTGCTTGTTTGTTCACTATAATATTACACATAATTTATTCACCTAATGTAAAATAAATATAATTATTTTTCTGTGTAAAGTATTTTATGTATAAAGCTTATTTAGTCACAGCTCTATAGAATACCCAAAACAGCTTATGACAAAATAAAGAATTAAGCCAGTACAGCGGTTAAACAAAACATTTGAAACCTGCAGCAGTTTAGAACCAGCAGCAGTAAAATGCCCATTTATAATCACATTCAGCTCAGCAGTATTATTTTATGAAGTCTTAATCAATAAAAATGCTTCAGCTTGACAACAAAAAAGGGTACAAGCATGAAGCCTGGGGTGGCGAGTTCCACAGGGAGGGTGCCACAACCATGGAGGCATTGGTCTGCACCCTCATCATTCCAGCTTCACTAAAAGAGAGTAGGCAGGCAAAGCCTGAGCTAGAGCCAGTCCAAGACATTTTACTGAGAGGGGCAGACAAGCAAAGGGCACCCATCTCTGCCAAATCAAGGTGCAGAATGCCAAGGCAGGCCAATTTATTCTGAGACCTGAGGCAGAAATCCCACGAATGCTTCTCCCCAGGAGTAAAAACACAACAGGAATGAATTAAATGAGTAACCATTTGCTGTCCTTCCCTGACATTCAAAAGGCAGCTCTCTTAGGTGGTGGTCTCACTCTGCCTAATGGTAGAGCCAGTCTTCAGCTGCTGATTTGAGGGGATGCAAGAGGTACATATGGAAGGAGGTGACCCTAATGGAGGCAGAGGGAACCATTTCTTTCATTCAAGGGCTCCATGCCAGCGGTGGGTGGAGCCAGAGCCAAAAGTGGGCAGGGCCACCACTTCTCTCTCTCTTTCTTCCCCCCTTCCTCCCCTACCTTGCAGCAGGCTGCCAAGGGAGGGGACAGATAACTCTTGCCAAAGGTCTAAATCGATCATTTCCATAATGCTTTTCTCCCTGCTCCTTCTATCACTCCATCCATTTTGGTTCCACCCTCATTTTCCCCCTCCCATCCTCCTCCTCTCCTTCTGGGCTCCTCACCTTGCATGGAACATGCAGGCTGCCCTCCTACACCCCAAGGCAGGCATGGCCCAGACTATGCACGGTTTTAAAAGGGGAGGCTCTTTACACATTAATTCTTAAGTGTACACAAGGGTTGTTGTTTTTTCAGTGTATGCCTAAATATGTAAAATGCGGGTGTGACAAACAGGTGTCGCACAGGTACACTCATCAGAGAGCTGGGATGGGATGTGGCTCCTTGTTGAGTGTACACAGAGTGGCAAACCCAGGTTGATTGCTGTGCAACATGGAAAATGTCCCGATGAAACTGGCTGAAGAGCAAATGTATCTGGGCAACTTTGAAAATTCATCCAGAACTTCACCCTGCTGCTCACTATGGCTACATGTAGATTTCAAGCAACATAAATAAGAGTTGGTGTCACACCTCTTTCAAAGCAAGACAACAGTTCTCTCACACACAATAAGCACCTTTTGTGCTAGACATCTTACATTCCTCATTAACGTTGTCCTAAAAAGCATTTGCTGCTATGTTGAGTCAAAAAATTAAAATGACATTAGTCATCAATTCAGGTGCACGGGTTTAAAATGGGCACCAAGAAAGTAAATGGTGCTACTGGGGAGGGGAACCTCCAGTAGCTTAGGTGTGGGTTCAGTCGTATAAGGAAGGAGAGAAGAACCCCATATGGGAGGAGGAGTGGGACTTGAAACAAAAGGATGCAAGCAAAATTCAGGATCCTCCACCCCATTTTAGAATATGATCACTTCACATCTGCTTTACCTAGGTTTGAAGCTCAACTCTCATTTATGTTGCTTTTGAACATAACAAATATTTAACCATGGAGCTACATCGGGGAATATACAACTTCAACTCACAAGAGAGAAGTCTGAACAAAGATGTGGAGGGGAAAAAAACACTGCACGGGGGGGGGGGGGGAATGTTAGGAATGTAGAAAGCTGCCTTATACAGAGTTAGATCATTAGTCCATCTAGCCCAGTATTGTTGCCACTGACTGGTAGTGGCTCTCCAGGGTTTGGGGCAACAGTTTTTACTGCCCTACCTAAAGATGCCAGGGATCAAACCTGAGGCCTTCTGCATCCAAAGCAGGTGCTCTATTGAGCTACAGGCCCTGTTCAAAAACAGCTCCCACCTGCCTTGGACCCAAGGTCTTTAAGAAAGGACCAAGCAACTTCAGTGAGTAAGGAAGAAACAAAGCAGTGCTTGCAAATACTCACTAAAATAAAGTTCAAATTTAGCAAGCATTCAAATATTAGGCATGCCATCTCTTTCGGTTTTCCGATCCTATAGGGACAACGCAGTGCGAATTTCTCCCTGTGCAACCCCCAGTGAAATTCTTGGGAGCAGCGAGCTCTTGTTCATCTCCCATTTGTTTCAATTAGGGCAATACAAGAGAACTTTCCTCTGCCTTGTGCCCTTAGGTGGTTTTCACAACTGGGACTTCATTTTTTTCCCATCAGATCTCTTCCATCTGCAATTCGAACGTAAAATCCGCATGGATGAGAATCTACCTTCAATTTAGGAACAGCAGTCTTCTGATTTTTATCTACGTCTGAAACCACTTTTACTTATTTTGTTGCTGGCAGAATTCTTCTGTCTGCCAGACATAAGTTAAACAGGGGCAGCTTTTCCCTGCACACAAATGTAGCAATGGGCTACACCTGCAGAATTTGTTTGTTCTGCAGCTCTGAAAGACACAGGCTCCCTATCACAAAAAACTCTGCCACTGCGATTTCTATCAACACAATATCCACAAGTGACATCAACCAGACTAAAGGATTCATAGCATCACTTGGAAAACCACTAGAAATGCTATTTCACATTTGTGAAAATCAAAGGATGGTGCAATATGCAGCTAGCTAACAACCCAAGCTTATGCATGTTTAGTCAGAAACCCTTATTGACTTCAGTGGGGCTTACTCACAGGTAAATTACATAAGACTGCAATCTAAGAAGTTTTGTGGTGAGATCCAGACTTAGTCATGCTTAGAGTACACCCACTGAAATCAACTGGACTTAAGGTAGTCCAGATGGCTCATAAGCATGACTAAATTTGGATCCGACTCTTGATATTTAGGCTGCAATCCTACAGACACACTGATCTGGAAGTAAGCCCCACTGAACTCAGTAGCACTTACTTTCGAGGAGACATTTAAAAGATTGCACTGTCAAAGTAGAAAACCTGTGTTTGAACAAGTGTTTGCTTTGCTCATCCATGAAGTAGCTGTTAAGAACACAGAAGGGAATACATCGATAAAGGTTACAAACATTAAAAGAAATAAAAAGGAGAGCATATACATTAATTTTAAAAGGAGAAACAGTTTTACTTTTTGGATTAGTTTATCACTCTTTCACGTGCAATTTAGAAGAGGTTGCCAAAACATGCAAAGTATCATGTGACAAATATGAGTCAGAATTTTAAGATGTGAAACCATTTTCAAAAATAGGAACACGTGTAGTCAAGAAAAAAGGATAGGAAAAAAAAGATGTTTAAGAGAATAATAAAATGCTGCTCTTGCCTCTCCCTTTTCATCCTTGCCCCCTTTCTCTGTATTCTCCTCTACTACCAAATTTTAGATTGTAAGCTCTTCTGGGCAGCGATCTTTTTCTCTTTATGTTGGCACCACATACACACAATCACAGAAAGAGAGAAACAACTTAAGCAGATGTATCTATAGGTCACATTTCAGAAAACATTCAACCTCAGGAAGTTTCTGGATATGGAAAAAAAAGGGTGGGCAGTTAATATTTGCATTTGATCCATTTTGTTCTTGATGTTATACCTTCATAAAGTTAAAGAAACAACTAGAGATGCATAGATCCTTAGAATGAGCAACAGACAAAAGGTGTGTGCATGTGTGTGGGCGGAGGGGAGAATCTCTTTGCCTGGAAGACTTAAGATACAGTAAGATGCAATTCTTAAGAAATGTGCAGGGCAGAAGGCTTGTATAAGTCAATCAACACTTCCATGAATGAAACCCAAACCCTGTGTGTGTACACGTGTGTGTGTGTGTGTGTGTGTGTGTTTCATTGCCTTTAACTGATTACCAGTTATGCCACCATGGGCCATTTTTAAGATTATTAATTTTTAAGATTATTAATTATTATTAATAATTATTAATTATTAATTATTATTATTAATTATTATTATTATCATTTTTAAGATTATTGATCCTGACCCAGCACAAAGGGCCAGAGTCAGTGTTAGAAATTAGATGAGCCAAGTGCTCCACCTCTGGATCAGCCAGCGGCATCCATCCAAATAGGAGTTCTTTGTTTTGTTTTGAGTTCTTTTTAATGATTTAAATGGGACCCTCAGACCAGGAGAGCGTGAATAACTTTCTTTACAACACACCATCTCTGATTTATTCACGTAAACATCAGAAATGCTTTGGCAAATAAGGCCAGATGGAGGGGAGGAAGATAATGGATTTTTCTGTTTGCCTTAGAAACTAAACAGCTGCGGGAAGCATCATCTGTGTGGCGAGCCAATAACTTTTCATCTTGTAGCCTTTTTTCCATTTATCAACCTGAAGCCAATTTAATTTGATAATGGGGAGTGGAGGATGAGAGAGAAAATATTACAAATTGTATATTATTAAACCTTTTACAAAAAAATCCTGAAACTTGCTTTAATTTCCATGGTCTTTGTTTCGCCCATCAGATTTGTTTGAAATGAGGATTTATACACCAGGTACTATGAGGCTGTCTTGTCTTGTGTGTGTGTGTGTTTAAGTGACAAAATACATAAGTTGCAGATATTTTATGAGGTGGGGGTGGTCTTTGGAGCACAGTCTGCAGCCAGTAGAGATGCACGATCTCAGCAAAAATCAGGCATTTTTAAGCCTCCAATCCCATGCTTACTTACTCGGGTGTAAGCCCCACTGAACTCACTGTGACATGCATGGTTATTTGGAAGAAGTCTTAGTGAGTTCAATGTACTCTCAGCCAAGATTGTAGCCTTAAACAGGATCGGGGCGCATCAATCCCTGTTTTCCATAAGGTAAATTTAAACAGGTGCGTTGTATACGCCATCCGACAGAAATAAACGGGACATGCAGCCCAATCCTCTCCATCTTTACTCGGAAGTAAATCCCACCGAAATCAGCGCACTACAGAGTTACGCAAGCGCGCATATGACTGCAACCTTCAACGCTGGATCGTGCCCTTAACCACTGTGCCATCCCACCCCAGAGCGCCAAAAGGGGGGGGGGGTCCCATCAGATCTACTTACCCTCACACAAAACGACGACGCCGAGTGCCCATCTTGCAAAAGGCATCTTCCCCCCTTTGGATAATCCCATTTCCCCACCCAGCTTGTTACGCGGTAGCGCAGTGTCCGCGATAAGTCTCTGAAACGGGCCACCTCAATCGAAAACGCGCACGAGAGGACCTCCGGGGTGGTTTTTGCCTTCCCCTCACCTCTCCCAAGAAAAAAGGTGTCTCGACTTGGTGTTGGCAGAGAAGCGGATCCTCAGTCAGGTCCGCCCCATGGTGTGAAGGTTTCCCAGATCTCTCTGCTCACTTGTTGGTGGTGGGGTTGCAAAATGCCAACAAGCCCGAGGGCTAACGCGGGTCTTCCCGTCGTGAGAAAGGAAAGCCCGCGTGGAGGCTTCTGCCGGTCCTTGACTCTCCTCCGCCGCGGTTGCAGGAAAGAGAACGAGTCTCCTAGAAGCGCCCCGGCCAAAGAGAACTTGAGTCCACCTGCCGCCCACCTTCCCGGCGGCGGCGGCGGCGGCTCTCTCTGAATCAACTCCCGGTGGCCTTCAGCCGGCCGCAAGCGTCTGAGGCGCGAGCAGCTCGAGGGGGCGTCTTCATTGAAGCGGGCAGGCGGGAGGCAGCGAAGCTGAGTCAACTTCAAAGGGGAGAGCGAGGAACTGGAATAGAGGTCTGCCTCCTTTCCTTCGCCGACAAGCCGCTGCGGATGCAGCCAGCGCGCTTCGCCGTCCGGATAGGGCGCGCAGAGCGTCTGCAAGTGCACTTCTTCCGAAGAGGCGCGCGCGTCTTCGGGGAGGGGAAGGGATGCTGCTTTCCGCCCCGGCACCTCCCGCACGCGCGGGATGGCGAAAGACGCGCGCCTGTCCCCCTCAGCCCGCGCCGAGCAGCTCGGCTTTTGTGCGCAGCAAGGCGCCTTGCTGCTGCTGCTGGCGGCCGCCTGGGGTGGTCTGGGCCAGCTGGGGACTTGCCTCGGTCCTTGCGACGGAGCTGCTGTTTGCCTAATAAGGCTGCTGGCAGTACGCAAGCAAACAAGCAGAGTTCTCCCCCCCCCCCTCGCGATGGAGCTGCTGGGGACGGTCGCTCGGGCCAGGCAGCGACTGGACAAGCCCCCGCCCGCCCGGCGCAAATGAATGAATAAATTGCAGCAGAAGCGCGTGTGGCGGGGAGGAATACGGACTGGCAGGGGAGGAGAGGGAGAGCGCCGCGCTGCAGGCGAAGGACCCCTCCGCCGGCCTGCCTGGGAAGGGCCTCGCTGAGCCCGGGGGGGGGGGAGGAGGAGGGACGGAGGGATCAGAGCGGAGAGGGCAGGGAAAAGGGGAACTTCAGGACAGGCTGGCCACAGGTGTTGCCGCGCCCGTATCGAGGAACAGTGGGCCGTAGCCAAAGTTGCTCCTAGTTAGAGTAGACCCATTGAAATGAATGGGACTTGCGTTAGACGAACACTGGATACAACCCAGTGTGGGTGGGTGTTTTCAGGGGAGGGCATGAGAAGTCAGTGCAAAAGGCCAACCTGCTCCATGCAACTAGTCCACAGTGGTGGAATAGCGTTCACACCACTGAAAACAACAGACTGCCAAGTGCCAACTGGTCTTTGCAGCGTGGCTGCATCCCAGTGGCCGTCAGCCACAGAGATTGGTGACACCACACCCGCTGCTTTCCACAGGCTTGGTTGCAAGGTGTTGTGTATGTCCGAAGCAGAGTTTTACTCTTCTGAGACAATGGAAGGGATTGGACACATTCCCCTGGAGTCCAGTCGAGAAGATCAGGGGGAAAAACAGGCAGTGTGGTCCAGAGCTACATTTCACCCCCCAAAAACGTGGGATAGGTTTGAATACGAAAGAGACAACACTGGAAAGGTGGGGGCAAGGGAGAGAGAAGCAGCAGCAACCTGCCTCCTTAAAACTACAGTGTAAGACTAGGGTACCGATTTCACAATAGTAACTTGCCCCACCTTGAATACATTAAGCATGTTGAATAATTAATTACTAGAAAATCAGAAATTTTTTTGCCTGACGGTGAGAAGATGCTTAAGGGTAGGCAATGTACCTGGCAGGCGCCCAAAGTAGCCGAGAATGTATGTATCTTGCTTATTAGTATAACACCACTTTTGAACCACAAATGGGGGGGGGGCTTTGAACAACCTATTAGCCTTCCCAGCAAGTCATCAATACTCAGCTAAAAGCCCCAGCAAAAGAAAGCATTGCACAGAATTAAAGGCTCTTTAGTGCCTCAGCCACTTTTGTTGTATAATGCCACATGCTTACCAACACAACCAACACAGTGGTAAAAAGAGAAATTATCTTTCTGTACCGAGGCCTATCCTTGTAGGGTGGCCAGATGCCAAAGAGGACAGGGCTCCTGCACTTTAATAGTTGTGGAGAAGACAGGATTTCATTAGGTGTAACTTGTGAGGAAGAAAATTCCAACAGCCATTAATCAGACTGATGCTTATACTTGCCCTGCGTTTCACTAAGCTTGCATGCAGCAAAGCGAAAGTAAACAAAGAATGCAGACTGAAAGTCTGGGTAAAAAGCAATGTCAGGGCAAAGGGGGAAAATTAATGCCCCAGCATCAGTGCCACCTGAAAAGTCAGATAAAACCAGAACAGTAAGAACTGCTTATCAGAATGGCAACTAATACTATTTTGCTAACTGGCAATTACAAACCAATCAGAACTATTGTACAACTTGTCCCGCCTCTGAAATGTTCTGTATCCAATCAGTGTTAGCCAAAGTTGTGCCTTGTCATACATCATATAAAAGCTTTGTTTGAAATGTAAACTGGGAGAACCTTCTTACAAGGATGTTGTAGGAATCTCTGCATACATATGCTTTCTTTTCTGTCTTTTGTTTATTTTTTAATGAAGGTGTGAATGCTCAGAATAAGCTGTGAAGTTTTCTTCCACACTTCCATGACAAGCTATACCAGCTGAAATCTCTACTTTTGCACAACTATTAAAGGTCAGGTGCCTTGTCCCTTTTTGCGTCTGGCCATGCTGGTCCTTAGACAAGAGTTATTGCAACTCAGGGTCACTTAATTCATTGTGTAGCTGCAACTCCCTTCAGTGAGAGAACACATGCTTTGAATATACAAAAGTCTAGCATTTCCAGGTAGGGCTGGTTCAAGACAACCAGCAGACACTGTGTGTTCGCCTTAGATCTTGGTTTCAGTTTCACTGCTGTATTGTGCAATCATTTGGCTCATTTGTTTGGCTGCTGTGACTTCTTGCATGCCTTCTCTTCATTTCAGCAGGGTTTGTGCAGGACAGCTTCCCTGTGGACTGTGCTTCAAAGGTCAAGTATGCTAGTCTCCTGCTGTGCCACCCATGTAAGATGCATGGTTTACTTGAAAATAAATCTCCCTGAGTTTAATAGGATTTACTCTCAAGTAGGTGTGCACAGGATTTTACAAGCCTCGGTGGAATGCAGGAGTCCACGTCATCTTGTCTCATGGTAGGGCATAACACCAAGCAGAGGACCTGAGTAGAAGGTGGTTTGAGAATGCTTTGCTGATTATAAAGGTTTCAGTGAACTTTACAGATTACTTGCTTAAAACTCAGTTGCTGTTACATTTATGTCCCTGAGAAACCCTAAGTGTAACCATTGAAACCACTTGGTATGATGGAGGACTAAATGAAGTGAGACTAAATCCAGTGAGAATATCTTCAAGTCTCTAGTCCCAGTGTTCTCAAACTTTTTGCTATGAGTAATAAGTTAAGTATAAGTAATTAAAAAACTCCAGGGAGCTCAACACACTGACCCACACCGGAGCCTGCAGGCTGCATCTCCGCAAGATTTATTACTCTGGGCTTTACTTCCTTTCAATGAGCTGAAAGGTAGGATTTTTTGTCATATCTGTGTATCATGCGCAACTCACACCCCAGCCTCAGAAATAGCAAAAAAAATTCTCAGAGGAGGCTTCCCAATGTATTGCTGCATGAGTCCTTCCCAAGAGCTCACCTCCTTCCAGTTAGGTGTCATGCAGAGCAGCATGTGGTGGTGGCAGGACCCGCAGGGCCTTTGCTCCAGCACTTTTTTTGAAGCCAGCCCCCAGCCGGGTCACAGTCTGCAGGGTGCAGAATTCTTACCCTTTCACACTATTATGAGTTTCCTATGAGTAATCACTATGCGTTGCTTTAAAGCAATACCTGACCAGAGTCTTGGACTTGACACAGGAGTGTTAATAGCCCACGATATTCAGATGATCTTCCTTTAGAGCACAATCCTATGGCAATAGCCGCCTCCAAACATGGAGGTGGCCAACTATCCAATGCAGGGCAGGTGGAGCACGGAGGAGATCTCCGTGCTCCTGCTGGCCTGCATTTGTGGCTAGACGGCCAATTTCAGCTGTCTAGTCAAAGCGGCTCAAAGGGGGGGGGGGAGGCCAGATGGCACATAAGAAGCATTATACTGGCACTTCTGCCGTCCCCTCCCCCCCCCCATTCCATGCTGCTCTTATGAGTGCGGAGCTGGGGATGAACCGCGCTACCTACAAGGGGGAGGGGGAGGGGGAGGGGAGGCGGTTCCCGAAAAATGAAAAACCCTATGACTGTCTAGCCGCTGTCTAGCAGCCATAGGATTGTGCCCTAAGTCTTATTAAGGAATGACTAGGGAATACCCTGAAAGCTAAGGGTGATGTAATCTAGGTCTGTATGCGGAAAAAAAACAGAAACTGTTATTTGAGTTGGGGAGTGAGATAGACTGAGAGAGAGAGAGATGAGTTTTGGAGCTCTGTCAACATTCGGGGGGCTGCCTCTCTAGACATCTGATGTGGGACAGTGATCATGGCTGTCTGTTGGAGTGTTCAAGCTGCATCTCCACTTATGCACAACTTGTACATGTGTAAATAAACTTAAATATTAGAAAATGCCATAAGCTTCCAGTGACCTCTTCCCAAAGGAAACTAAACCCTGGAAAGGGCTGTGCCTTTGGAAATTCTGAGCACTCAGAGAAGCGGGATGACCATAACAACACTATAAAAGTATACCTTTTCAGGTGCAAACACGAGGTGTGCTTCCAGTTTTAATTGTTGGGGGAGAGAAATGTGCCTCAGCTATCAGAAGGTTGGGAAATTCTTCTCCGGTCAGCCTGAGTGCTGATGCAAAATCAACCTGATTATGTCAACTTTACTGAAACGGCTTCTCGGCATCTATTGCTGCCTTTGGATCACAGGCCTATATGAATCCTCATCATCCTTTTCTTGGAAACTCTTCTAGGGTACTGCAGTGGAATGCACACATGACACCATTTGCCAAGATGAGTAATATCAGGTGATGTTGCTACGGCCTGAGTCAGTGATTACAAAATATAGAACAGTCTGTCCTCGTAGCCTGGGAGCATTCTTCTTCCAATAAAACCAAGCTACTATTGATTGCTTAAAAACAAATGAGCATTTTCTCTGCTTTGCTACGTAGTGGGTAGCAAATTCCCTTCTTGCTATATGCTTCAGGATGTTTACTTTTTCGTTTCAGTTTCATTTTGCCATCTTTCCTGTACTGTACGCTATTGTTTCACCAGCTTTGGTGGCAAGGCCTGCTCTCTTTGTGGAATGTATATGGATCTATGGGGAGTGCTGCTGGATGAGTGCTTCCACCAGAAAAATGAGGTTTGGACCTGATTTCTCTTTGTTTGCATCAAACTCGCTGATTCTGTGATGGCTCTTGCAAACACATGTCTGGAATCCTGTGTGAGGAAAAGCAACTGGGGTGGAGGCAGAATAGAACAGAAATAAGGGTCATGGGGGGGAAAGGGTTAAACATCTACTCCCTCTGTCCCACTCCTCAGATTAAAATACCCTCTCCCAAATCTGATTTTATTTTTATTTTTAAGTTGTTGTGGCTTTCTTATACACATTTGTGTGTAACATGTAGCTTGCCCCAGAGCCCACTGCTTTCTACTCTGCCATGCTAGCTCCATGAGTCATGCCCAAGACAACATTTCCCACCTTTGAATATCCAAAGACTGATGTCACTTTTGTTTCTTCAGCTAAGAAACAAGGCTTCTTCACACAGAGCTTGTATCCTGCTATTGAGATGGCTCTTTCTCAGAAGTTTGAGGGCTCCTTAGATGACGCCGTTACCCTGAAGGGTGTCTCCCGCCATTTCTCCTAGCCTATCCTGTGTTTTCCCCAAATGCCAAAAATGTGGTATTTTTTCCAGCCCATGGAACAGGAGTGCCATGACCTCCCCGTGAAAATCTCCAGCAGCGGAATAAACCAGCTGTGGGCATTTGTTTTCAGTTGTTGGGGGAGCAGTCAGGATGATGAAGGCACTGGGAATGGGCTGCAGGGCTACAGGCAGATTTGATAGGCGCGAGGGCTTGTGCTCTCTCCCTTCCTTGCAAGGAGGGGAGGGCGCCCAGTTTGAGGGCGACTCCTGCCTCCGCTCAAGTCTTGCTGAGGAAGGAAAGATCTGCGCCCAGTCCTCCCCCCCACCGGCAATTTTCCCCTTTGCTTCAAGGCGCCCCCTCCCCCCGCCAAACTGCCCAAATCCTGGCCGCAGCACAGCACGCCACCTGCCTGGCCACAGCAGCACCAGACGGCAGCAAAGAAGTGCATTGCTCTCAAACCATGTGTCTGCTGTGTAAATGCTTGAGCTCATTTCTCAATCGGAGGGAGAAGAGGGTAAAAGGCCTCCCTGCAACCAAGGGGGACAGATCTGATCCCCCATTCCACCAAGCTCAGAATCAATCTCCTCTGTTGATTCAGAGCACCCCATTAAGTTCAATGGGGCTTATTCCCAAGTAAGTGTGCTGAGGATTGCAGACTTACAGCATGTCAGTCCCCATCCACCAGTAACGTGCAAGGGGAGGGAAAGGGGCAGGAACCTGGGAGGAATTATCGCTACACCCCAAGCAGCATCACCACCCCGTGAGAAGGAAAGAAATGAAAAATAACACAACGGGCACAGCCATCTAAAGAGAACCACCCAGTCCTGCAATGATGCCAGATGGGGAAAGAACTGACATTGATGTGGAATTCTCCACCCGTGTGATGGAGCCCTTGGTGGATCCATTCATTGCTCATGGCTGATGAAACTGGGACTTACTGTAGAACCCATTAAAGGAGGAAACAGAGAGAAACAGTGAATCTAATCATGGATATCTGAATTTAGTTTTGACCTTTGCTGCAGCAAACACAGCCAGCAGGTCCGCTACCAACAATATCACTGCCCGCTGTTCAATGTTTTTGTATGCCATTAAATCAGATCCAAAAGCTCTCATAGTTGGGCAGTTCTTAGCCAGTTTCATAATATAATAACAGTTGCCTTGCTTGGTCAGAGGAAAGGTCCATCTAGTCCAGTGTTGTTTATAACAGCAGAGCAACCAGGTAGATTATTCTGGAAGCTCACTTGTCTAAAAGCAGCTTTATAAGGGAAAAACAAATGCTGCAACATAGCATTGACACTGTGCGTGCCATAATGTTTAGCCCTTGGCAGCTGTAACAAGGTGTAGTAGCTGGTTTACTTATAGGTAGCCGCAAACCTGCTTCTAGGCTAGGTGTAAGTAGGAGGACTCATGAGTTGATGGTGCTTGATTCAAGGTTCTGGTTCATACTTCCCAAGCCCTAAATAGCCTGGGACCTGGATTATCAAGGATTGTGTCTTTCTGTGTGTTCTCTTCTGTGCATTCCCATCTACATCAGAGATTCTGCTTTGGATTCCCCTGCTGACTGAGGTGTGGTGGGTGAGTATAAAGTTGCCCAAGGTCCATTATTTATTCATCTGGACAGTAATACAGTTAAGTTCTGGTAGTAACCTGCACTAGGCCTGAAGAACAGGAAACTTCAAAGCTGACCTGATAATAGAATCACAGAACAGTAGGGTTGGAAGGGGCCTACACGGCCATCGAGTCCAACCCCCTGCTCAATGCAGGAATCTAAGTCAGAGCATCCCCAACAGATGGCTGGCCAGCCTCATCTTGAATGCCTCCAGTGTGGGAGAGCCCACCACCTCCCTAGGTAATTGGCTCCTTTGTCATATTGCTCTAACAGTCAGGAAGTTTCTCCTGATGTTCAGCTGGAATCTGGTTTCCTGTAACTTGAGCCCATTATTCTGTGTCCTGCATCCTGGGAGGATCGAGAAGAGATCCTGGCCTGATAAATTATTAAAGATGTTATTAACCTCCTTGCTGGATTCACCAGGGTCCACCCCTAGGCTCACCATATTCCGCTAGGCTCGAGTTGGTGTCAAGGCTAGGCATAGTTGGGCGCCTGCTGAGGGCCCACACTCCAGCAGGGGCCCACTGACAATAGTCCCCTGTACTTCAAAGCCTGGACCAGGCAAGGGAAGGCAGCCAGGACATCCAACAGAGGCAGGTGGGCCAACTTACCACCTTATTGGCCCTGCCTGGGACTGTGTAGCTGCCAGTGAGAAGCCACCCCCTTGGCTGGAGCTGAAGAGGGAAAGGAAAAAACTCCCCCAGGCTAATTACGGCTGATTCGAGCTGGCTGGGCCCGAGCTCCCTGGGAAGACTCTTATCTGCCCAGCTCTGACACGGGGCGGCAGCACCCTGGCGGCAGCAACACCAAAGGTGGGGTTGTCCCTTCGGGGGGGAGCTGCGAGGGGCCAACCCCCTAACACTGGGTTGACTAGTTCTTGTGGCTCCTATGTGTGGGTGTTGGTTGTTGTTGTTACTGTGTTGCTTTTGTGTCTGTTTTGTTTAGGATCCTGTTACGTGCCTGGGTGAGAGGATATATGGCCAAGTCGGGGCACTTGAGGGGGCCCCAATTAGTGTGGTTATGGGTCAAGGGAGATATGGCATTGGGAGGAGGGCTCGCCAGGTTAGGGGAACATGGCCCATACAGTTAATGGCAGTGCCGTGTTCCGGCCCTTCCCCCAACCGCAGGCATGGTGGTTGCCCTATCAGCCTACCCTCAGGTCTCCGGATGCTGCTTTTAAATGCCAGATCGATTCAAAGTAAGACCTCCCTCATCCATGACTTAATAGTGAATGAGGCAGCTGATCTGGCATGTATAATCGAGACCTCTGTGGGTGAGCGGGGAGAAGTTAGTCTCTCCCCGCTCTGCCCACTGGAGTACTTGGTTCAGCATCAGGGAAGACCTGAGGGCCAGCGACGGGGGGTTGCTGTGGTCTATAGGAGTTCCATCTCCCTCTGCAGGCTCCCTGTCCATGTGACTACTGGTCTGGAGTGTTTGCACCTTGTGCTGGGCCAGCAGGACAGATTGGGAACTCTGTTGGTGTACCGCCCACCCCGCTGCTCAACAGACTCCCTATCTGAGCTGACAGAGGTGGTTTCTATTGCACTGTTGTGATCCCCCAGACTGTTGGTTCTGGGGGATGTCAACATTCGTACTGAGGGCACCTTGTCTGGGGCGGCTCAGGATTTCATGGCCTCCATGATGACCCACTGTCCCAACATGTCATCGGGGCGACGCATGTAACAGGGCATACTCTAGACTTGGTTTTCGCAACTGGACATGGAGATGGTGGTCTGAAGGTGGATGACTTTGCATCAGTCCCCTTGTCATGGTCAGATCATTACCTGCTGAGATTTAGACTTATAGCAGCGTTTCCCTTCTGCAAGGGTGGGGGACCTATTAAGATGGTCCACCCTTGGAAGCTAATGGATCCGGATGGTTTCCAGAGGACTCTGGAGAGGTTTCCAGCTGATATGGCGGGCTCTCCTGTCCAAACCCTGGTTGATCAGTGGAATGCAGAAATGACCTGGGCGGTTGACATGTTTGCTCCTGAGTGCCCTCTCCTGAGTAGAGCTCAAACTGCTCGGTGGTATACCCCAGAGCTGAGAGGGATGAAACAAAATCGAAGACGTCTGGAGTACAGATGGAGAAGAACTAGTGGATGCAATCAAATGCTGGTATGTGCACATGGTAATGTATATTCAGGGGCAGGGAGGGCGGCAAAAAACCATCATCTTGCTGCCTGTATTGAATCTATTGAATCTGTATTGTCTGCCGCCCAGCAGAGCTTTTCAGAGTCATCTGGGGGCTATTAAATGCTGGCCCTAAGGACACTGTAGATCCCCCTGAGGCCCGCTGTAATGCATTTGCTAGGCACTTCCAGGATAAGATCTCTTGCATCCACCAGGACTTAGACTCCAGTGTTATAGCAGGTGAATCTGGTGAGGTATCCAGAGCACAGACATGTCCTGTTCTCCTGGTTGAGTTTCAGTTGGTACAGCTTGAGGAGGTTGACAAGGTGCTTGGACAGGTTCGGGCAACCTCTTCCGTACTGGATCCTTGCCCCTCTTGGCTGATAAACACTGGCAGAGAAGGAACAGCTGGCTGGGCCAGGGAGGTGATTAATGTCTCTTTGCAAGAGGGGGTGGTCCTGAGCCACCTCGAAGAGGCAATAGTGAGACCACTCCTAAAGAAACTCTTCCTGGACCTGGAAAATCTTAGTACTTTTAGGCCAGTGGCAAATGTTCCTTTCCTGGGCAAGGTGTCTGAGCGGGTGGTTGCCAACCAGCTCCAGACACTCTTGGATGAGACCGATTCTCTAGATCCATTTCAGTCGGGGTTCAGGCCAGGTTTTGGCATGGAAACAGCCTTGGTCACCCTGTATGATGACCTATGTCGGGAGAGAGACAGGGGGAGTATGAGCTTGTTGATTCTCCTTGATCTCTCAGCAGCTTTTGATACCATCGACCATGGTATCCTTCTGGGACAATTGTCTGAGCTGGGAGTGGGAGGCACTGCATTGCAGTGGTTTCACTCCTATTTGGATGGTCAGCTCCAGAAGGTGGTGCTTGGGGAATATTGCTTGGCCCCATGGATTCTCCAGTATGGAGTGACACAGGGGTCAGTTCTGTCCCCCATGCTTTTTAACATCTACATGAAACCGTTGAGTGCAGTCATTTGGAGTTTTGGGGTGCATTGTCATCAGTATGCTGATGACACACAGCTCTGTTTCTCCTTTTCATCTTCTTCAGGTGAGGCTGTGGATGTGCTAAATCAGTGCCTGGCTGCGACAATGGACTGGGTGAGGGCTAATAAATTGAAACTCAATCCAGACAACACTGAGATGCTGTTGGTGGGTGGTTCTTCTGACCGGATGGAGAGTGCTCAACCTGTTCTGGATGGGGTTGCACTCCCCCTGAAGGAGCAGGTTCGTAGCTTGGGGGTTCTCCTTGGGCCATCTTTGTCATTTGAGGCTCAGGTGGCTTCAGTGGCATGAGTGCCTTCAACCAACTTCAGTTGGTGGCCCAGCTACACCCCTATCTGGACAGGGATAACCTGGCTTCAGTTGTCTATGCTCTGGTAATCTCCAAGTTAGATTACTGCAATGCACTCTACATGGGGCTGCCTTTGAAGACGGTTCAGAAACTGCAGCTCACGCAAAATGCGGCAGCCAGATTGATAATGGGGACCAGAGGGTCTGAACATATAAGACCGACTCTGGCCCGCTTGCACTGGCTGCCTGTATGTTTCCAAGCCCAATTCAAGGTGCTGGTTTTAACTTATAAATCCTTACCTGGCTTAGGACCACAATACCTGACGGAGCGCCTCTCCCGACACGAACCTACCTGTATACTACGCTCAACATCTAAGGCCCTGCTCTGGCTACCTACACCGAGGGAAGCGTGGAAGACAGCGACAAGGGAGAGGGCCTTTTTGGTGGTGGCCCCCAAATTATGGAATGATCTCCCCAATGAGGCCCGCCTGGCGCCAACATGGTTTGAAGTTGTTTTAGATATATGTTTCTTTTGTGTATATTGTCTGTGTGTTGTTTATGTAAATGGTTTTTAATCTCTGTATATTGTATTTTAAATGTTTTTAATCTTTGTAAACTACCCAGAGAGCTCCAGCTATTGGGCGGCATAGAAATGTGATAAATAATAATAATAAATAATACTTGCTCCTCCTCTCCACCATTGCAACCTGCTTGTTCACCTGCGTCTTGCTCTGGCCCAGACAACAGTGGTGGTGAGAAGGGGGAGCAGTAGATGCCACGGCCTGCTTGCTCCCTGGCTCTCTCGCTGTTAAGCAAGCACGTGATAGCAATGATGAGAAAGAAGAGGAGGAGGAAGAAGAGCAGCTGGTGACAAAGGTGGTGAGAAGGTAGACCCACTGAGGGAGGGGGGTCCATTGAGGGTGTCTTGCCCAAGGGCCCTCGAGAAGCTGGAGCTGGTACTGCAAGGCTCTGAACTGACCCTCCAGATTCTTCCTTTGCTTTACATATATGACTGACAGGATTGTTGAAATTGGAAGTTGGCAACTGTACTTACTAGATTTAAGCTAGGAACTACCTGTGGTTCGTATAGTCTCGAACTGACATAAAATTAGATAAATAGTGCTTAACACTGCGTAAAACTAACTTAGCACAGTGTACATGCCACGGCAATGGAATGTCTACACGAGCTGTAGAAATAAGCATGACTTTATTTTCTGTGCAGTTAACAGCTAACCTTCTCATCCACAGCCCCATGCAAAACAGCCACTCTTTGGCAATGTCTCTCCCCTCCCCACATACTTTTCCGAAATAGCCCAAATCAATCAAGTATTTTTCAGCTTCCTTCATTTTTTATTTTTTAAAACCTCCACCAAGGCTCATTTCCATTAATAGAAAATATTGGCCCATCCTGTAGCACTTACCTACACAACAGAAACATTAAACTTTGGAATCATAAAATATAAATGATCTATATTGAGCAATGAGGTCACTGCTGAATCATAGTCCTAGTCAAACCTAAGTCATATAATCAAAGTTCAAGAAAGTCTGGTTGGTACCCAGTATACTAGTCAAAGCCTCTGCACTGTTCTGTATCCATACATCGGGGTGGGCAACTTGTGCCCCCCCCAGATATTGGTGGACTGCAATTCCCATCAGCTGTAGCCAGCATAGCCAATGGTGATGGATGATGAGAGCTGCAGTACAAAAACACTGGCCACCACTGCCATACATGGTCATTAAAGGGTCCATTGGGTGTCCCACCATAGAACACATCATCTGCTTGGGGAAGATGGATATCTGGCAGGGGTGATGGTGGGTGCAAACTGGAGGGAAATTGGAGTTACCTGGCATGGATGAGGCATCCCAAATCAGGATGGAAGGTGCAGTGCCAACTGAACTGGAAGGTATGGAACCTTGGTTCCAAGGTCCTTGTGGGCCCATAGCCAGAGGGGGGGGATTGGGGGGCAGGCCCTCCAAATGTTCTCTGTCCCCCAATTCTTTTGCAAACAAATTATTAAATGTATTACAGAATTTTTTGAAAGCCAACAATTTTTGAAAGCCTTTGTTTTTCTTTTTAAAGGTACAGATGGTATTATTTTGGGGCAGTGCCATGCTGGAATCTGCCCACAGATTCCTAATAGCGCATGCAGTTGAGGCTATACTTGGAGACAAAGGAATATTTTGACATATGTGAACAGTTGTACGTACGTTTAAAGAAGGAGCGTGTTGCTCAGATGTATAAATACAGTTCTTTAAAATGCCTGTTGGTGCAACGGTGGACTGGACACTTGGATTCAGTTACAGTTATACATTCAGATGAAGAATTCCTTCTTTCTACTCTCAAATAAATCAGTGCATCTTGTGAAAAAAAATGTAATCTAAGAACTGAAGCTGTTGGATTGCTCAATCAAGTTAGTAGTATTTGTTTTCCCTTTCTTACTGAAATTATGCCAAAAGTACTGAGAGATTTTAGACCCGCAACATCACTGCTGCAGCTGAAGAATCTGGATATCAAGGCAGCATGCAATTGACTGTATTGGGAGGCAATTGCAAGAAATGCAAAATGATACTGTTTTCAACAACATTTCTGAAGCAGCCAAGAAAGCATGTGAATCTGCTCACCATGAAGCTCCATCAAAATGTCTTCATAAACTGCGTTAGACTTCAGGAAAGCTGATTTTAATAAACTCGGAGCACAGATAAGTGAGATTCCATGGCACGAAAACCCAAGAGGAAGAGGAGTTCAAGAGGTGAGGGGAATGCTTATCAGATCTGCAGATGACAGAAAATTGGGTGGGGTAGCTAATACATTAGAAGACAGAAACAAAATTCAAAATGATCTTGAGAGGTTAGAAGTCTGGGCAGAAAATAACAGAATGAAATTTAACAGAGACAAGGGCAAAGTTCTTTTTTAGAAAAAAGAAATAAAATGCACAGTTATAAGATGGGAGATACCTGGCTTGGCAATAGTATGTGTGAAAAGGACCTTGGAGTTGTAGTAGATCACAAGCTGAATATAAGGCAGAAGTGTGATGTGCCTGCAAAAAAGGCAAATGCAATTTTAGGTTGCATCAGTAGAAGTATAGTTCCAAAATCACGGGAACTTATAGTTCCACTCTGCTCTGCGCTTGCCAGAACTCACCTCAAATACTGTGTCTTGTTCTGGACACCACACGTTAAGAAGGATTCAGATAAACTGGAACGAGTTCACGGAAGGGCAACAAAAATGGTCAGGGGATTAGAAACTAAGGACACAGACCTATTGATTGCACCCTTGATGATTGGAAGCCCCCAAACTCAGAGGCTTCCAATTATCCAATGCAGGGTGGGAGGAGCAGTGGAAGCTATCTTCACCTCTCCATCCTCCTACCCTTTATATTTCACGAGATGGGCTTTTTTTACCCATTGTGAGGGCACTTTGGAGGGGGAGGGTAGGAGGCTGGAAGAGGCTCAGGATAACTCATAACTCTTATCTCTGGTCTCCTTCCCTCCCCACGCACTGGAGCACCCCCTTTCCCCCCTCTCCCAGGTCAATTATTTTATTTCAGAGGGCAGCCAGCATGGTTCTTTCCACACCAGCTGCAAGGAGGTGGGGAAGGGGGGTTGGATCTCCAACTCTCCATTCCAAGGTCAGAATGCTGTCTCTTACCCTGGTGGGGGGAATCCCTTGTATCCTATGGCCCCTCGGACAATGTCTAGGGGACACAGAATTGCACCCTAAATCCTACAAGGAAAGATTAAAAGAACCAGGTACGTTTAGCCTTGAGAAGAGAAGACTGAGGGGGGATATGGTAGCACTTTTCAAGTACCTAAAGGGTTGTCACACAGAAGAGGGCTGCAACCTGTTCTCTATCATCCAAGACTGTAGGACATGAAATAACAGGCTTAAGTTACAGGAAGGCAGATTTTGGTTGGACGTCAGGAAAAGCTTCCTAATGGTCAGAGCAGAGAACGTTTTAAAGTGGAATCCTGGACTGAGCAGGGGGTTGGACTTGATGGCCTAAATGGCTCCCTCCAACTCTAGGATTCTGTGATAAGAATATTCCTGTCGTAGCTTATTCTTGATTTTCTCCTAGTGGGTTATTCTTGACTTTTAACCTTTTTTGTTAATTGGTGGCGAGAGTCATAACAATTGTTGAAGTTGCTTAGTGAAAATTTTTGAATGTACCTAAATTGCAGTATCACTGCAAAAATAAGGGTTAAATAAAAATGGTTTACAGTTGTGTCTTAACAAGGTCTGCAGGCCACATAAAACTGCCCCCTACGTTTTCAGCCCCCCGCCCAAAACAAAACTTTTAGGCTGGCTACAGGCCTGAGTCCTTGCCTCAGCGACAAGGGTGTGAGTCATGGCTTGATTCAAAAGCCTTATTATTCTTACACCAACAAAAGTTAGTCTAGCCCTATCACATGAGCCATTTCTTCTACACAAACAGGCCTGGTTCCTGGAGACCTCTGCCACCAGGTGCAACTGTCAACTTTCAGGAAGAGAGCACAAACGTCTCTCTCTTATCTCCCACCCCCATTATTGCAACAGCGCCCCAGCTGATATTTGAGAGACAGAGGTTCCTTAAGGCTTGGCCCACTCCCAATGTAGCGGTTGTGGTGACACTTGAACTGAGGATTTCAAAGCTCACAGCCTTGGCCCATATGCAACAGCAGCGAGGTCTCTGCTCAACTGGCTTCTCTTCTCTCTCTCTCTCTCTCTCTCTCTCATGCGCGCGCGCACACACACACACACACACACACACAAATGCAGGCTGTTCTTGTGCATGTTTCCTTTGAAGTAAGTCCCACTGAGTTTAATGAAATTTGCTCCCAAATAATTCCTCTGTCATTGTCAGAGGTGGTGAGAATCTTATCACTCAGAAGCCAGTGTGAAGCTTAAAGTATCCAAATATATGCCTTTTAATTTAATTTAAAATGAAGCTTATTAAAGGCCTTTTAAAAACCTGTATTTGCTTTGTGGGTTCCCCCTCCACCATTATTCGGCCTTGAACCTTTCTTCAAACTGTTGACATCGCTAATTATTCTTTGAGCCAACCCTACGGGCCTGAGCCCTGAATCTTTGAAGTACTGTTACCAAACGTTCTCTCTGGGTACTTGCAATATGTACAAGTATACATACATTTAGGGATACACCTCTTAAGGGGCCTTTTAACCTTGGCAATAGTGTATCTTGGAAGGAATGACTCAATTATCCACACACACAGGTTTCTTCAAAAACGGGGATAATTTTTATTAAGCATATAAACAGGGCTGGGATATGCCTGCATAGCAATAATCCAGTTATTGCCCCCTCCATCAGAGGGTCCGATTAAGTGCTGTTTGATCTGAGTGGTTTTGCTAAATTTAGCCTTGCATAGGTGACTTGCTACTGCCTTGCCTCTGGCAAGGTCACTTGGTCCTGGGCTTGCCTTGCTCTGAGCTGAATGTCTTAAAGTAACCCTCAAAGATGGCTACGTAGGTAGAGGGTTGACTGTGTCTGCTCTGCTCCTGAGCAGCTTGCCAACAGTATTTTGCAATACCTTGCTGCCCAAAGAAAACAATGGAGAAATCCAGATTTTTAGAGTAGCTGTGACTGGGCAGTATCCACCCCAAAACAAAAGGTAGCAGGAAAGTCAGGAGTTCATCATGCCCTTTCCAGCACAGGTCTTGTTTCATGCAAATATTATTTTCCCCGAGTTTGTATGTATTTTTTTAATTACCACATAAGTAATTACCACCAATAAAAATAAAATCTGCTGTTATTATATCCGTATTGTGACGTGGGGGAGTGTTGTGGTTGAGAGTGTGGGCTACATCAGCCCTGCAAAGTAGCCCAGTCAAGCATCCAGGGTTGTTATCCAGTCTCCTGGTCCTGGTTGTGTTAAATTGGCACTGGGGGAGGAAGAATGCAGTCAGGGGGTCTGTGGAGTTGATTGTAGCAGCAGCACTGGGAGGGAAGGGGATTATGGTCTCTTTCCCACCCATGGGGGGAGAATAGGGGATTTTGATTGCAAAAACAACCTGATGGCAAAATGTTGATCGCTTGTTCCCCCAGTGGTGCTTCTGTGATCAACTTTTTATCCCCGTGCCTGCATTTCCCTAAAAACAACACTGAACCAGCCATGTGTTGTTTGAGTCTCAGCACTGTGAAGCCGTGCTTTAAAATGCTGCAGTAGAAGCTGTTACCACCACTTCTCCATCCCATCAGCCAAAGATTCCAGCCAAAATGAGAGATGTGGAGGGGTGGGGTGGGGGAGAATGGGGAGGGATGGAGAAATTGGGTGGGGGATTTCTTTTCCCAATTGTACAAAAAATTCCCTGGAAAAAATACTTTTGGGGTATTTTTTATCTATTCCCTCCCCCCACCCCAGTTTTTCTGTTCCCGCCACCCAGGCTTTCACATCTCTAGCCAAAGCACACCTCCAGTCACACCAAAGGTTCATTATTCAATTGCTCCCTCTGAGACTCCTTCCCAGTCCAAATCCGGTGCTCATTTGCATGAAGAACCCTCATGAGCCATTGTTCTGCTTGCAGCAACCACATACTCCTTCGACCTTTTCCCAAGCAAAGCTTCACATGCCTGTACCAAGGATGCTTCCCAAGAGGGCTCTTAGCATTCCCAATGAGTAGCCATTGTGCAGCAGCTATTCTGTCTCTTCCTTAATGGATTTTTGCCGTAAGAAAAACGACAGAAGAAATGATGGGGAAACACTGGAGTGTTATAAGTAGAAGATGTTGTTGTCTGGACCCTCTGTAAGATTCCGTGAATGAGGTAGGGCAATCGCATCATGAAAGCCTCATCTGGAACTACCCAAAGTCCATCCTTAAACTGAGCAGTGTGTCACTCTTACCTCTCCCTATCTCTGTGGCGATGATTTGCTTTATTTCTGTCAGAAAAAGTTAGAGATGCAACAGGTTAAATTGTAAAAATTGCATATAGTCTCAAAGTCTATATCTGACCTTATGTTTCAGACAGATCACAATCTGCCTTCCTAGGAGCAAAAATTCATGGTGCTAATTCATGGTCAACCTTTGCTTCACACCTGCTTGATATCCTAAAACAGAACATACCACTGAATTATTTTCTCAGTAAAGGTCTTAAACATATGTAGCCTCATCTTTTGGAATAGGTCTTCAGTTGGAGTTAGAAGAAGCTAGGCTACATATGGTTTATTTTGCATGGAAGGCAAGGAGACTTCTCCGCTTGTGAGTCCACCCTTTCAGATGCCCATGGGTCAAAATAGATATTACTTTAAATATGTGTCTAGCAACTGTGTCTTTGTTTAATTTTTTACTCTAGAGTAGGTGCAGGGGCCCCAATCTAGATCTTAAGCCCCCTACACCTCATACTAGAGTCCCAGTCTGGATTGGGAGCCCTGAGCCTATTCAAGAGTAAAAATGAAAAAAATATCATAGCTGCTAGACACACCATGGCTTGGTTCACACATAACAGAAAGCCATGATGTGGTTCATTGAAACCTGGTTTATCGTTGTGTCTGAACCCATCCCTACAAACAATCCATGGGTTGTTAACCCACTAACAACCCAGAAAGAGAAGCCATGATTTATTGTTGGGTTGTGAATTCTGGCTTGTTTAAACCAGGGCTTATCGTGATGTCTGGGCCCAGAACCAAGGCTTATCTTTGGTTTGTTTGTGCTGCTGACCACGCTGAAACAGAATCATCCAATAAGAGCAGCTTGAAAATTAAACTATCTGAAGGCTGGCAAAATGGGCAGGAGAGAACAAAACCAGAAATCAGGAAAACAAGGTATGGATTGGTCTGCAAGGTAATTCATGGCTAAAGCAACAAACTATGATCAACATAAACCATGGCTTAGAGTTACGTGTGAATTCAGCCATTTAAAGTAAGGTCTGTGTTGGCCCTCAGGTAAGGCTACGGTGGCCATCCCCACCCTTTCCACCTCCTAATTTCTGCACAACTATTAAAGGGGCACGATCCCTGTCCACTTTTGCATCTGGCCACCCTATTGTAGGCAAATCCAAGGTCCTTACAAATGCTAAAAGAAATTATACAAAATACATTTTATTCAATGCAGGCTTGTTTGCTTGCTTGTTTTTGGATTATGGGAATCTGTAGAGACAGTCTGAGAGCGGGAAATTAACAGAGCAGGAAAGGTAGAAATTAATGAATCTCTATCAGCAGAATGTAGGAAAGACAACACGTAGGCAAAATAAGCTTCAAATCAATGTTTTGAGTAGAAATGCTTTACCCTCAATTGATCTTGATCTTAAATCATATTTTTTTAAAAAACAAAACAAAACCCTACTCATAAACCTATCAATATAGGCACCATTGCAAGCAAAAAAACAACATTGCACAGCATGTTTTGTTTTTTAAATCAACAGACAAACAAGGAACCCAATAAATGTTGTTTCTGTTCAGGACATAGCAGAACTTCCTGGAATAGTTTTAGCAACTTCTAATTCACTTGGCATCGCATCAACAGCAGCCCAAACTATTTACCTATGCGTACTAGAGACGTTCCCCTTCACGGATCACTGCCTTGTTGTGGCGAAGGGGCTTGCGTAACTCAGTGAAGCCATAAGCTATGCCGTGCAGGGCCACCCAAGACGGACAGGTCATGGTGGAGAGTTCTGACAAAATGTGGTCCACTGGAGAAGGAAATGGCAACCCACTCCAGTATTCTTGCCAAGAAAACCCCATGGAACGTATCACAAGGCTAAAAGATACGACGCCGGAAGATGAGCCCCTCAGGTCGGAAGGTGTCCAATATACTACTGGGGAAGAGCAGAGGGAATTTCCAAGTAGCGCCAGAAAGAGTGAAGCGGTTGGGCCAAAGCCGAAAGGACACTCAGCTGTGGATGTGTCTGGTGGTGAAAAGAAAATCCGATGCTGTAAAGAACAATATTGTTTAGGAACCTGGAATGTAAGATCAATGAATCAAGGTAAGCTGGAGGTGGTCAAACATGAGATGGCAAGACTGAACATCGACATCTTGGGAATCAGCGAACTAAAATGGACAAGTATGGGTGAATTTAATTCAGGTGACCATCATATCTACTACTGTGGGCAAGAATCTCTTAGAAGAAATGGAGTAGCACTCATAGTCAACAAAAGGGTGGGAAAAGCAGAACTGGGGTACAATCTTAAAAACGACAGAATGATCTCAGTACGAATCCAAGGCAAACCATTCAACATCACAGTAATTCAAGTCTATGCCCCAACCACTGAGGCCGAAGAAGCTGAGGTTGATCGGTTCTATGAAGACCTACGACACCTTCTAGAACTCACACCAAAAAAAGATGTCCTCTTCATCATAGGGGATTGGAATGCTAAAGTAGGAAGTCAAGAAATCACCGGGATAACAGGCAAGCATGGCCTTGGTGTACAAAATGAAGCAGGACAAAGGCTAATAGAGTTTTGCCAAGAGAACACGCTGATCATAGCAAACACGCTTTTCCAACAGCACAAGAGACGACTCTACACATGGACATCACCAGATGGTCAATATCGAAATCTGATTGATTATGTCCTTTGCAGCCAAAGATGGAGAAGCTCTATACAGTCAGTAAAAACAAGACCTGGAGCTGACTGTGGCTCAGATCATGAGCTTCTTGTTGCAAAATTTCGGCTTAAATTGAAGAACGTAGGAAAAACCACTAAACCATTCAGGTATGACCTAAACCATATCCCTTATGAATATACAGTGGAGGTGAGGAATAGATTTCAGGGATTAGACCTGATAGACAGAGTGCCTGAGGAACTATGGACGGAGGTCCGTAACATTGTTCAGGAGGCAGCAACGAAATCCATCCCAAAGAAAAAGAAATGCAAGAAAGCCAAGCGGCTGTCTGATGAGGCTTTACAAGTAGCTGAGGAAAGAAGGGAAGCAAAAAGCAAGGGAGAAAGGGGAAGATATACCCAACTGAATGCAGAGTTCCAGAGAATAGCAAGGAGAGACAAGAAGGCCTTCTTAAATTAACAATGCAAAGAAATCGAGGAAAACAATAGAATGGGAAAGACGAGAGATCTTTTCAAGAAAATCAGAGATCTCAAGGGAACGTTTTGTGCAAAGACGGGCATGATAAAGGACAAAGGCAGAGACCTAACAGAAGCAGATGAGATTAAGAAGAGGTGGAAAGAATACACAGAAGAACTATACAGGAAAGATCTTAATGTCCCTGATAGCCATGAGAGTGCGTTCACTGAACTTGAGCCGGACATCCTCAAGAGTGAAGTCTAGTGGGCCTTAGGAAGCATTACTAATAACAAAGCTAGCGGAGATGACAGTATTCCAGCTGAGCTATTTAAAATCCTAAAAGATGATGCTGTTAAAGTGCTGCACTCAATATGCCAACACATTTGGAACACTCAACAGTGGCCACAAGACTGGAAAAGGTCAGTTTACATTCCAATTCCAAAGAAGGGCAACGCCACAGAATGTTCAAACTACTGCACAATTGCGCTCATTTCACATGCCAGCAAGGTGATGCTCAAAATCCTACAAGCTAGGCTTCAGCAGTATGCGAACCGAGAACTACCGGAAGTACAAACGGGGTTTCGAAGAGGCAGAGGAACTAGAGATCAAATCGCCAACTTTCGTTGGATCATGGAGAAAGCAAGAGAATTCCAGAAAAACGTCTATTTCTGCTTCATTGACTACGCTAAAGCCTTTGATTGTGTGGATCACAACAAACTGTGGCAAATTCTTAAAGAGATGGGAGTACCAGACCACCTTACCTGTCTCCTGAGAAACCTGTACGAGGGTCAAGAAGCAACAGTAAGAACCGGACATGGAACAACCGATTGGTTCAAAATTGGGAAAGGAGTACGACAAGGCTGTATATTGTCGCCTTGCTTATTTAATTTATATGCAGAGTAGATCATGAGAAACGCTGGGTTGGATGAATCACAGGTCCCCTGGACTGCAAGGAGGTCAAATCAGTCCATCCTAAAGGAAATCAACCCTAACTGCTCATTGGAAGGACAGATACTGAAGCTGAAGCTCAAATATTTTGGCCACCTAATGCGAAGAGAAAACTCACTAGAAAAGACCCTGATGCTGGGAAAGATTGAAGGCAAAAGGAGAAGGGGACGGCAGAGGATGAGATGGCTAGATAGCATCACCGATGTAATGAATATGAACTTGAGCATGCTCCAGGAGAGAGTGGAGGACAGGAAGGCCTGGCGTGCTATGGACCATGGGGTCACAAAGAGTTGGACACGACTTAACGACTGAACAACAACAACACAACAACTAGAGACGTTTTTAGGTGCCATCCATCTGGTATCTTTTGATGTACTGACAAATAGTCAGACCAAATTTAGTAGAAGGGACAGGACAACACAGTGAGTAAGAAGACATTTCTACAGAAAATGTTTGTTTTTTCCAAACCCTTGATCATAATAAAGGTACATTATACATTTGAGTATAATGTATTTTTTCATGTTATGGAGACCAATACATATGACAGAGATGGGGAACACGTGGCCCTCCAGATGTTGGTGCACTACATCTCCCATCAGCCCTCGCCAGCATAGCCAATACTGAGGGATGATGGGAGGTGAGTGTTGCCCATCCCTGACACATCGGCTGATGTCACCCCGAAATGTTTCATTCCAAACATTTCAAAGAGCAATCCTCACTCTGTTAAATGGACATCAATCTTCTGAATGGTCTGAATGTGGACATATTAAGTAAGTTTGGTCAGTAAGTACAGCTCCTGGCAGCTTTACATGCAAAGTGCTGCATCTTGCCCAGTATCTGTCTTTAACAAGAGGAAACCATTCATTAAAAATCCATGCATATGTATGCATCCCAAATAAATTTATTAGCCTTTCCTATTACCTACCATGTGTGGGACCTAAATAGATCTGGGGGTGGCAAGGGGTAGTTTCACAGATGTAATGTGAATGTGCAAAAATGGTTTGCAAGGCTCATTCTCAGCATAGCCCAAAAGATGAAACCTGAGCAGTGCAATGTTCGTCCATTATGGCAGACTGGGAAGGGGGAAGAACTGAGGTGGGTAGGCCCGTCATCATTTTGAGAATGCTGAACCCTGGTTCTCCTGCCTGGTGCAATGCTGGAATTCCATTCCATTTAAGTCCAAAGGGATTCCACAACATTTCTGTTCCAGTAAGTGGCTGCGGACTGTAGCGGATTTTTCCCCCTGATTACAGAAATGTTTTGCACATTTTTTCAGGTTCCACCATTTGCACAAATTATAATTTGCACAATTTGGAGGGGGGATCTTGGAATTTGCACAAATGATGCTGTAATTTTTTAAAGAAAAAAAGTATTGCTGATCTTGTACCAGTGTGCACAAGCGCAAGTCCGCCTGTCCACTATGTACCTCCGCAGAGGCATATTCCCCTCTTGTAAATATCCTTTTCAGTTTCATTCTCTCCACACACTACTTCATTTAACCCAGCAGAGCCATATTCTGTACTTGTCAAAGAACTTGTCAATTCTGGCAAAGATAGGATTTCTCCCATAGTCGTGTAGTTATTTTCCTACTATCTGAACTTACTACATTTTAAGAAAAGCCTATGATGCAGCAACCTTCCTGAAGCTAAGCAGTTTGGGAGTCTGGTCAGTGCCTGGATGAGAAACCATGTGGGAACCCCACATACACCACCTTGAATTCCATGAGAGAAGAAAAGCAGATACAAGTGAAATAAATAAATAAATAAATAAATAAATAAATAAATAAAGTGTTGAATGCCGCAAACTCAATGGAATTACTTTGGGAATCTAAATGGGAACATTTCTTATAGTTTTAAATGAGGACATGTTCTTATCTATATGGAAATATTTGTTTGTTTGTCCCTGGAGGGAAAAAAGTTATTTCTTACACTAAGGTATGAAGTGTGCACTATCGATTAAGACACATCATTACATTTTGACAAACTCACTGCCACACAGTAATTCCTTTTGTGATAAATAATACCTTGCTGAGGAAAGATGAAACAACAGTAACAGAACAGATGGGATTCAATCTTTGCAGAGGAAACTTAAAAAAAAAAAAAGATGAAAGGAAATGCATTATTGCAGAAGGAAAATCATTCTAGTGAGAAGAATTATTTGTCTTGTCATTCAAAATGCCCTGAGTAGTACAGGCTAACCAAGCATTTTAAAGTCTTTCTCATTGTCAGTAAATAGGCAATGTTAAGAATGTATACATTAAAATGATGAGTAATTTCTATTTTTCACCCTTTAGGAGAGATAGCAAGACCTTTGGGGGTCTCCCTCCACCTGCTCCACAATATTCACCATGCATAGGGATGTATGAATCCCTTACCTGGTTCCGGTTGGGGCATCCGCTGGGGGGGGAGGCGCTCTGTCCCTCCCCCCGGAATCCTCAACGGGGGGGGAGGCGAGCCGGTCCTCCCACCCCGGAATCCTGCCCGGACGGCTCTGCTCTGCCGCGGCTCCGCAGAGCAGCTGGCCAGGGCCGTCCGTAGCTGGACTTCCAGCCACAGACGGGCTGCTGCAGACACAAATGGTGGCCTCCATAGCGGCCGCCATTTGCGTCCTTCCAGGCTGCCATGATAGGCTACGTAAGTATTTACGTAGCCTATCACGGCATTGTTGTTGTTGTTGTTGTTCAGTCGTGTCCGACTCTTCGTGACCCCATGGACCATAGCACACCAGGCCTTCCTGTCCTCCGCTCTCTCCCGGAGCGTGCTCAAGTTCATATTCATTGCATCGGTGATGCTATCTAGCCATCTCATCCTCTGCCGTCCCCTTCTCCTTTTGCCTTCAGTCTTTCCCAGCATCAGGGTCTTTTCCAAAGAGTTTTCTCTTCGCATTAGGTGGCCAAAATATTTGAGCTTCAGCTTCAGTATCTGTCCTTCCAATGAGCACTCAGGGTTGATTTCCTTTAGGATGGACTGATTTGACCTCCTTGCAGTCCAGGGGACTCGTAAGAGTCTTCTCCAGCACCACAGTTCGAAAGCATCAATTCTGCGCTCAGCCTTCCTTATAATCCAGCTCTCACAGCCATACATTACTACTGGGAAAACCATAGCTTTGATTAGACGGACCTTTGTCGGCAAGGTGATGTCTCTGCTTCTTACTATGCTGTCTAGGTTTGCCATAGCTTTCCTCCCAAGGAGCAAGCGTCTTGTAATTTCATGGCTACAGTCACCATCTGCAGTGATCTTGGAGCTCAGGAAAATAAAATCTGTCACAGCTTCCATTTCTTCCCCTTCTATATGCCAGGAAGTGATGGGGCCAGATGCCATGATCTTCGTTTTTTTAATGTTGAGTTTCAAACCAGCTTCTGCACTCTCCTCTTTCACCCTCAACAAGAGGCTCTTTAGATCCTCTTCACGTTCTGCCATTAGGGTGGTATCATCTGCATATCGGAGGTTGTTGATAATTCTCCCGGCAATCTTAATTCCGACCTGTGATTCATCCAACCCGGCGTTTCTCATGATGTACTCTGCATATAAGTTAAATAAGCAGGGCGACAATATACAGCCTTGTCGTACTCCTTTCCCAATTTTGAACCAATCGGTTGTTCCATGTCTGGTTCTTACTGTTGCTTCTTGACCCTCGTACAGGTTTCTCAGGAGACAGGTAAGGTGGTCTGGTACTCCCATCACTTTAAGAATTTGCCACAGTTTGTTGTGATCCACACAATCAAAGGCTTTAGCGTAGTCAATGAAGCAGAAATAGACGTTTTTCTGGAATTCTCTTGCTTTCTCCATGATGCAGCGAATGTTGGCGATTTGATCTCTAGTTCCTCTGCCTCTTCGAAACCCAGCTTGTACTTCCAGTAGTTCTCGGTTCGCATACTGCTGAAGCCTAGCTTGTAGGATTTTGAGCATCACCTTGCTGGCATGTGAAATGAGCGCAATTGTGCGGTAGTTTGAACACTCTTTGGCGTTGCCCTTCTTTGGAATTGGAATGTAAACTGACCTTTTCCAGTCTTGCGGCCACTGTTGAGTGTTCCAAATGTGTTGGCATATTGAGTGCAGCACTTTAACAGCATCATCTTTTAGGATTTTAAATAGCTCAGCTGGAATACTGTCATCTCCGCTAGCTTTGTTATTAGTAATGCTTCCTAAGGCCCACTTGACTTCACTCTCGAGGATGTCCGGCTCACGTTCAGTGAGCGCACTCTCATGGCTATCAGGGACATTAAGATCTTTCCTGTATAGTTCTTCTGTCTATTCTTTCCACCTCTTCTTAATCTCATCTGCTTCTGTTAAGTCCCTTCCTTCTTTGTCCTTTATCATGCCCGTCTTTGCACAAAACGTTCCCTTGAGATCTCCAATTTTCTTGAAGAGATCTCTAGCCTTTCCCATTCTGTTGTTTTCCTCGATTTCTTTGCATTGTTCATTTAAGAAGGCCTTCTTGTCTCTCCTTGCTATTCTCTGGAACTCTGCATTCAGTTGGATAAAACCTCCCCTTTCTCCCTTGCTTTTTGCTTCCCTTCTTTCCTCAGCTACTTGTAAAGCCTCATCAGACAGCCGCTTGGCTTTCTTGCATTTCTTTTTCTTTGGGATGGATTTCGTTGCTGCCTCCTGAACAATGTTACGGACCTCCGTCCATAGTTCCTCAGGCACTCTGTCTATCAGGTCTAATCCCTGAAATCTATTCCTCACCTCCACTGTATATTCATAAGGGATATGATTTAGGTCATACCTGAATGGTTTAGTGGTTTTCCCTACGTTCTTCAATTTAAGCCAAAATTTTGCAACAAGAAGCTCATGATCTGAGCCACAGTCAGCTCCAGGTCTTGTTTTTACTGACTGTATAGAGCTTCTCCATCTTTGGCTGCAAAGGACATAATCAATCTGATTTCGATATTGACCATCTGGTGATGTCCATGTGTAGAGTCGTCTCTTGTGCTGTTGGAAAAGAGTGTTTGCTATGATCAGCATGTTCTCTTGGCAAAACTCTATTAGCTTTTGTCCTGCTTCATTTTGTACACCAAGGCCTTGCCTGCCTGTTATCCCAGTGATTTCTTGACTTCCTACTTTAGCATTCCAATCCCCTATGATGAAGAGGACATCTTTTTTTGGTGTGAGTTCTAGAAGGTGTTGTAGGTACGGTGGCCACCATTTGCGTTCTCTATTTTTCGCCGTTTTATCCTACATAAATATTTACATAGGCAATTACGGCAAAAAAAGGGAACTGCAAATAGCGTAGTGGGCGCTATTTGCATTTCTTTTTTTTTCGCCTTAAAAACCTAGGTAAATATTTACGTAGGATAAAACGGCAGGAAAAAAAGAACGCAAATAGTGCCCACTACACTATTTGCGGCTCCCTTTTTTTTCGCCGTAATTGCCTACATAAATATTTACCTAGGATAAAACAGCGAAAAATAGGGAACGCAAATGGCGGCCGCCATAGCCACCGCCATTTGCGTACGCCTTTTTTTTTTCTTGGCTTGCCGTGATAGGCTACGTAAATACTTACATAGCCTATCACAGCAAAGACCAGAATGCAAATGGCGGCCACGGCAGCCGGTCGAAAGACCAGCCGCCGCAGCCGCCGCTGGAGCTGCCGCCATCCGGAACATCCGCGCCAGGTAAGCTTCGTCCCGGGGGGAATCCGCGGGGTGGCGGGGGGGTGGCAGGCCATTCCGCCATGGATTTCAGGGGGCCAAATGCCAGTGCATTCGGCCTCACTGAAATCCGTGGCGGAATTCTCTGCCATCCCTAACCATCCAGCTCCATTGCTTATCTTCCCTCATTCCTACCTGCAATCCAATTAGACATCTACACAATTCCTATGATGTGGAATGTTCCCTCACAGTGAGGGGACACATTTATTTTAATTTCTCTTGAATGCAGCTCACCTTTCACCATTAGTTTTGGAAAATCCCACCTCATCGCAACCTTTGGAGTCTCTTCACCTTAAGTAAGCCAGAAGAACTTTGTCAAATGGTGGGTATTCCCCACTCTAGGCATGCATATACCATCAAGAATCATATATTCTTATCCCAGGGTTGTGTCATGTGTGTTTATATGCACAAACTATTTCAGAATGTTTCAACCATATTCCATTGGTGTCTGCCCGATAGCTTGGCATTTCTCGACAGAGCTGTACATTTCATACAGAAATGACAACCCTCTTCTTTGGCTTGCCAGATTGCAAACTGGAAGATGAAGCATTTACCTTTAAATGTTGGTATGCTGTGGCTGTTTCCACCTGTTCCTTATGTTCTGGGTTGCAATCGGGCCACCCTGCCTGCCCTTGTTTACACATTCACCTAGGTCAGGATAAAAGAGAAGTGAATCAAGAGGCTCTGGTCTTGCCAAGGACAATTAACTCTTCCCATTTCACTTTGACCTCTAGGGGCCTTACTACACATTACGTTAATGGTGTGGTTAGAAATCACATCATGGGTTTTAAAAATTAAATCCCAGGTGTGACAATTGTTGTCAGGAGCCCAGTGTATGATGATGGGATGTTTTAAGCCAGGGGTAGGCAGTGTAGTCCCCACTGGCAGCAGTGCACCCCTGGACACCTGTCTTGGTGCCCACCAAAGGTGCTTTACCCCTCCCACTTAAAAAAAAATGCATTTCCTTATCTGCAGCTGGGAATGCTGTGGAATAGGTTTCTGTTGGTGCTGAAAACTGGATTCAAAGAAGCTTTTTTTTAGTGTATTGGGGCTCAGACTCCACCTCTACCTTGTACTCAGTCTTTTGGTAGGTTACTTGTCCTTTGTCACGGCTCCCTTGGCAGCCATTTTGTGCCCAGGACAGTTTCTCCAATTGCCAAATGTGCCCATGGCCCAAAAAGGCTGCCTACCTCTTTTTTAAACCTTCCTTCTTCAAATGAGATATTGTTGAAAATCCCCCCACACAATACAATTAGTATTAAGAAAAACCTCCTTTGAACACAAAAACAAAAATCAAGACTCAAAGCAAGTTCAGGAGTTATTCTTCCTCCCAGAACAGCAGATCATATGTAAGTGCAACAGGCACCATCTTTGACGATGTTTAGGTACCTCTTGAAAACGTATCTGTATTACCCAGAGTCATTTGCTCATTTTAATACCTTGCTTGGTAGATTTCCTTTGTTATTGTTTTTGTATTTGTATTTCATTCTGATTGTTCTTTTAATGCATTTTGTACACCACCCTGTGCTTTGATAATGAAAGGCAGTATAGACTTCCAGTTTGGGATAGATGTAGCTCTGGCAGCTTCCACAGGCTCTCCATGGGAGCTTATCTCAAACAGCTTTTTAAAAGGTTGAAAAACCTTTTCAACCCCCCCCCCCCGGAATGGAAAGGGAATGCCCCCTGGGGGCAAGGCAATTTGCTCTGGATTTC
Organism: Heloderma suspectum; assembly: GCF_057233095.1. Lineage (NCBI taxonomy): Eukaryota > Metazoa > Chordata > Lepidosauria > Squamata > Helodermatidae > Heloderma > Heloderma suspectum. Next base: position 195,624,315 of record NC_139460.1, on the reverse strand, counting down.
AGCCTGGAGTAAGGTAACCCCCACGCGATAGTGGAGGAGCTGGATGCCAGGGTTATCCAACCCAGGGCTGTACCAATGAGAAAAGCTGTAATGAGACTCCCATTTTATAGGAGAAAACAGGGCTGCCGTGTTCCATAACAATATATCCTGCAACAGAAATCGGCAATCGATGAGAGACGATCCGAGAACTCTGAATAATACTTGAGAACATCTGAGGACCTGTAAGATTTATTGGAGAAAACTATGGCTGAATTGAGAAGACGAAAAGGGCTTGCTTCAACACCTCCCACAATTCCTGTGTCAAAGGTGCCGAAAACAGGAGATTTAGCAGAATTATTTACGGTGATAAAGACCCTATCTTCGCAATTTTCGGAACTAGTTCAAAGGCTGGACTTAATTCAAAATTCTATCACTGGCATGCAGAGAGGTGTGGATCTAATTAATGCGTCACAGAAAAAAATGGAGTCCAAAATTAATGAGCTTGAAGACCGAGTATTAAGAAATGAAACTACGATACAGGTTGTTTGTAAAAATATATCTGACAGAATCTCTCAATTGGAGGCCTATACAAAGAGGGCCAACATACGTATAGTGGGGATCAAAAGCTTGTCTAATGATGTGAAACTGTCTACTTTTGTGGATAAACTTTTGCATGAGATACTTTCTATATCCTCTGATTATTCTCTTGATATTGAGCAGGCATTTCGTGTGCCGAATCCTAAAGGGAATGATTACACAATTGTTGTCCAATTTGCAAAAGTCTCCACAAAGTGTTATATCCTGACTTTGGCAAACAAGCTGAAAGCCTTTTTTGGAAACAGGATAAAGTTATGCTGTTACCAGATTACATCAAAGAGGTGGCGAATAAAAGAAGGCAATTTATCAAAGCAAAGAATCTGGCAAAACAAATGATCATACAATATTACTTAAAATATCCTGCTACACTTTGCATTGTGTCTGAAGATCAGATGAAGAAGTTTATGAAACATGAAATGGCGGAGGCTTGGTTGAATGTTAAAATGTCTGAGAACACTGTTACAACTCCATGAAGTGGAATTTCTAAACAAGTACTGTCAACTGTTTGTGTGTAGCTTTCATGGTCTAGGCTAACTCAGAAGAAATGATTTTATATATATTTGTTTGCTTCTATGCAATTTATTTTTATTTTATTTTTTCTCTCTCTTTTTATGTCTCTCCTATTTTATATTTTTAAATAGACAAAATATCTAGTATAAAAAATATTATTGATGGTTGAAGATTTATCTCAAGCTTTATCATTATACAATACCATAGTCTCTCTCTTTGATGATGATGATTACTAATATTCAGGCTTTGGGGAATGAAGTGTAGAACTGTGGCATTGATATGAAAAATTGTATTACTAAATTGTAAGATTGTATAATAGATATGGGGGGTTGTTTTGTTTTTTAAATAGAATATCATTGGAGGCTGGGAGATGTTGGAGTTTTAACGTAATTCTTAAGGGGTGGCGCTGGGGAGAGCCGGGGGGAGGGGAAAGAACTGGTTTCTTTTTTCTTGACCTCCTTTCTTCCTCTTCTTTATTTTTCTTTTTTCCTTTTTCCTTTCTTCTCTTTCTGTTATTATGGTATCCTCACTAAAATATTGTGTGGATGAGAATTGACGTATTGAGTAGGTTGTTGGTAATTCTGGTAGTGTATATAAAGATAAAATAAATAAAATATATTCCAGAAAAAGATAATGAAAGGCAGTATATAAATATTTAAAATAAATAAATATGTTGCCTCTTGGAATAATGTGCAGTGGTATATGGGGCTTTGCAAAGCCAGGGTCCAGAAGTCCACATCAACTGCGTTCTACCAGCAAGATGTTCTCTGTCACTCTCCGCTATCCATTCACTGTGATGAATTCGCTACTTAATAACCTTAAAAATCTAATATCCTTTGAAAGAATGTGAGAAATCCCATGTTAAAAAAAAATCAGCAGTGTGAAATTTTGAAATGTCAGTTCTGGAAGAACAAAACCACTCTTAACTCTACAGCAACATAATTTTGAAGAAGACAAAATATGAGAAAATCCAATATTTCCCTGTAGACTGTTCTCTCTAGTTTATTTATCACATCTGTATCTTGCCTTTCCTCCAAGAAGCTAAGGCAGCATAGATGGGTTTATCCTCACAAAAAAACCATGATGTAAGCTGGGCTGTGAGGTAGCAACTGGCCTGGGGTCAACCAGTGAGCTTTATGGATGAATCGGGATTTGAACATCCACGCTGGCTCACTAAAATAATTGAGCACTCATTTATTTCTGCACTGTCTTGTGTCAGTGGTTTAGCATTGTAGACCAATTGAATCATTGTACTGTTTTTGTTAAAAGTACACAGAAATGTGATACTGTGTTTTGAAACCTGAAGCTTTTTATAGGGGTTTGCAAAAACTGATCACAAACTTTGGCTACGCTATGCTAGCTTCAGTGCAAGGAATTTCTCTACTTTAATGTGATCAAGTTTACCTTAAATACATCACTAAGAGAAATTCCCATGGGCTCATCTGATTCCAATAATTTATATTTATGAGCCTTTGCTCTGACTCATTAAAATATTAGTCATAATGGTTTGTTATCTCAGTATATCTTGACTCTTTGGTGCAGAACCCATCAACAAAACAATGCACAGAGGAGAAAATGTCATATTCCAAGAATGAATGTCAAAGGGTTGGATTCAACACTCATGGAAGCAGAATTTCCCTCACATGACGGGACTTCCCCATCCTCTTCTCACCACTGCAGCCCCCACACACCCACACACACATGCCACAAATGTGCTCTGGACAGTCCACCAATGCTGGGGAACAAATGTGGGGGCAAGTGGGGGGTTAGAAGGGCAAAATGGCACCATTGGATACAATCCCAAATCTTTTAGGGCTGTATTTGTTTTTCTGTTGTGCTAGTACTACTGAAGACTGGTTCACACATGGCCAGTGATTTCTCATGCTTTGCTCAACACTTGATGACGTCCAACTTGCTGTGTGAAAAGCACTGCATCTGAGGTGAAAGTGAGATGAAAGTTCAGTGTGGTATTTGATATTTGATGGCTTGCTCATACAAGCAAATGTTGGAGTCATCAGGTGCTGAATGTGTATGTGTGAACCAACCCTGAGAAGAAACCTGACTTGGAACACTTCGTATGGTTAGATGGTTATGGATAATATTTTGGTTCTCTCCAGTTATAAACATATAAACTCACAATCACCCTGATACAGCAGATTGGCCACCTAGACTCAGTGTCCTGAAGACTAATTTCACAGGAAGCCATTGTTTCAACCGTTTTACTGTTGTACATCGCCCAGAGTGGCTGGGTGACCAGCCAGATAGGCGATTAATAAATTTAATTAATAAATAAATACTGCCACTAAACTATCACATGGGATGTCTGTGAACAGAATACACCAATACACTCATCGATTAATGTAGGGTGGATCCGTATGCTGGATAACTGTGAGAATTCAAATCTACATTTGATTACAGAGCCAGCTGTACCATTAGGCAGAATGAGACAGTCGCTTTAAGCAGCAGATGCTGGGAGGCAGCAGCAAGGTGTCGGAGAAGACATCAGTGTACCATACAGCCTGCCCTGTACCCATAAGCTAGCTTGCTGCTTCAGGTGCAGTGGAGAATGCTAGGGGCTGGACTCGATGGTCTTATAGGCCTCTTCCAACCCTACTATTCTATGACTATCCTATGATCCCCAGTAGTGAAGTAAGATCCAACTACCAATCCAGTTGGCTTTTGTACATGGAATGGGTTGGGGCGCCATTTCGTTCTTTGCCTCAGGCAGCAAAATCTCTTGGGCCACCCCTGTTTGATTAAGTGCCCTATTGGGGGGGGGGGCCTGAAAAATAACTTGGATTATCTAAATGTTATGGATACAAGCTGTGCACACACAGAGATACACACACACTCCTACTAGCCATTTGAAATTAGTGTTTCTTACTTCAGCACCTACGCCAATTTACACATGTTCTTTAAAGATCATTTAGTAATCTGCTTTAGCTAATGCACATTACCACTATGTGCAAGTCATGCTTTCTCCGCTTTAACTATCCCCTCATCCCCTCCAGCTAGTGAGGAGAAGACACTCCCCCACGTACCTACTCCAGATGCTGGCCCATACTGCCTCGTGACTAGACTTAAATGCAATCCCACCAGTATCTTTCTGGGCTTCCCCATGACCATTTCCTTCACCATCCAGCACCCCCCCCCTCCCCCGGCTCTTCCATAAAACTAATAAAGCCAGGGAAAAGCAGACAAAGGAAATGACAAGAAAATTGGCACCCGTGAAACTGACACAATTTTTCCACCACATTTCTATAGAGAGAGGAGCAGTTAAAAGGTGGCAAATGCCCTTCTCAAATGTATATGAGAAACAAAAAGATGGGTGGGGAATTCGGAATGTGCCTCAGATCGGATGCATCTGTTCACTGAAGGCTGAAATTTGATTGTAAATCCACTTTCTTGCGTTGCTACCAATCAACTTTAAAACTTCATACATGCACATTTCAAACTCAATTTCGGTGTTTTGCACGTGTGTGCCAACAGTGGGAGAGATGTTCAAAAGAACTTTAAGGCTGCAATCCTATACTCACATACTACAGAGTAAGCCCCATTGAATTCAACGGGACTTATTTCTGAGTAAACATGTATAAGCTTGTAAGTGGCATGTATAAAACCCATCTTAGGTAACAAGGTTATTGAAAATTCAAGGACTCCGTGTGGTAGTTTGGTACATTCATTTATGCCAACGGAAGCAGTGCTGATGAGTACACTATGGTTGACTGCTACATCATACAAGTTTGCAACTACAATGGAGAAAACCTCTTTCCTGCCTATTGCAGGAACGTGACACTAGAAAGCAGTTGAATTAGGGACAAGACTAATTTTGGTACAAGGCATACCCAACATTGTACCAGGTGTCTTATGTAATGAATAAAACAACCAGATCGATTAGTATGGACTTGCCAACAGTCTCCTTAAGCTAGGATAGGCTGTTGGGGGTGGGGGAGTTGTGGACATTCAGAGTTTGGAATCAGAAATTCACCTGGGGACTCATAAGGAATGGAAGGGAGGAAATTAGCACAGTGGACACTTGTATTCCCTTTCCCCCTTTCTTCTCCCCACAACTGAACAATCACTGAGGGATGGAGTGGACTGGGCTTTGGCAATGTTTAATCTCCTATCCACTTCCAACACTTCAGCAGCAAATGAGACCTCCCTTCCTCCCTGAAGTGATTGTTGCAGTGAAGATGGAGTGGGCTCAGTGGAGGTGTGTCAAAGAACCCCCTGTCTCTGCCACCACTCCCAGCCTACTTTTCACACCCTTAATGACCCCGCAGAGGACATCCAAAGACACAGACAAGGATGACTCAAGTAAGAGTGCTTAAGCCCAATATCTTGGGATCCTTTTTAGCCTGCCAAGCCTAGGACTGAGCTGACCATAGATTTTTACTGCAACCATTTTAAGGCATGATTGCTTTTTTACTAAAATTGATTTCCCAGTTTTTATTGATTTCAGCACCATAAACATGGTTGAATACAGAGGCAGTCAAAACCCAGACTTTTTAGTCCTAACACTCTGCCTGGATGGATGTATCTGGATGGATGTATTCATTTCATTTCATTTCTTATATTTCTACACTGCCCCATAGCCAAAGCTCTCTTTTTTATTATTTTTTTAAAAAATTGAAAATAAATAAATACATTATATAAAGTATAAAACCATTCACATAATGACATAGAACAAATAGCACACACAACAACAACAACAACATATATCTAAAACAATTTTAAAACAATCAGCCAGAGACAATCAAAGAAATTCCTTATATCCTGCCAAAGGCCTGAGAGAAGAAAGCAGTTTTAACCTGGCACCGAAAAGATGACAATGTTGGCGTCAGGCAGGCCTCATCAAGGAGTGTATTCCATAATTGGGGGGCCACCACTGAGAAGGCCCTCTCCCTTGTTGCCGCCCTCCGAGCCTCCCTCAGAGGGGGCTCCTGGAGGAGGGCCTTAGGTGCAGAGTGTAGTGTGCAGGTTGGTTCATGCCAGGAGTGGCGTTTTGTCAGGTACTGTGGTCCTGAGCTGAGCTGTGGTTTAACCTTTATAGGTCAAAACCAGGACTTTGAATTGAGCTTGGAAGCATATAGGCAGCCAATGCAAGTGGGCCAGAATTGGTCTTATATGTTCCCATTTATAAGACCATTTTGCTTTCTCCTACATATTAATTTTTAATCTCAAACTCTTTCCATCCCATTCATGGAGAAATGTGTAGCATTTGAAGAGTTGTTATCAAAAAATGAAGCGAATGAAATTCTCACCCATTCTTAGTCTTGCCCCATGAGTTTTATTAACCACAATGTACTCAGTCCCTTCAGGTTCCAAGAGGCATCCCCTACATGAAAGCAACGCCTCCTCCCACATCTCTTTTATAGATCCCAGGTGAGAACATGTCTTCCAGATTTTGACACCTGAATTTTCCCATTGCTTAAAAATAAACCAGTTTGAAGTCTCTTTCCCTTCTGGGAATTTGAAAAAGCTGGTGCTGATTATAATTTCTCCAGTAGTCCTAGTACAGCTCCTTGAAGAAATATCTCATTGTCATCAGATGATAAATTAAAACCAGCTAACAAAATATAATGTTTCTTAGGAGATTTCCCCCATGACAGGCTGCAGCAGATAACATTCCACCAGAATCCTTCTTGTGTTATGTCTTTCCCCTCTACACTCCCACCTTGATTTTTTTTTAAAGGGGGTGGGGTTCATATGCTTTATGGGGCCTGGGCTGGTGATTGAGGTTTTCTGTTCAGCAAAGAGATAAAACACATGTATCATGTTAACATAAGCTTTCCATGTGGCATTTTTCAACAGTGAAAGATGGGCAATGGCCTTTACAGGTCAGAAGACTTCAGCGTGGCCAGGTGTCCTACTTTACAAAGGACAGTCCTCTATTTGAATGTGTCCACTATTCAAAGAGGTTCCAGTCCATGTCTGCTTTAAAGTCAAAGAAATACAGGTTGCTTACCTGCAACTGTGGTTATTCAAGTGGTCATCTGTGCATTCACACATATGGGCTCTGCACCTGCATGAAGCTCCATTCAGGAAACCTCAGTGGCTGTGGAAATTTTGGTGGGAACCCTATTCTCTCTCCTATTCCCTCAATTCCTTGACACCACCCATTGCAGCCTTGGAACTGAGCGGAGTCTCAGTGCCAGCATCGATATCGACCCCAAAATAGGGATGGTGGGTGGATTGTGTGAATAAGCAACCTGCCTTCCCTCTTCATGGTCTCTGTGCATCACAGATATGGGTGAGCAGCAAGCTGACCTACCTCACTGCATTGGAGGTGCAGACACATTGGTTTGTCAGAGTGTGAAACAGCTCCTCCCCCCCCCCTTACAAATTGGATGGAAATAAGTTCAATTTTCAATGCCTAATTCTGGGGTCAAATGCTGGCTGAGAAGAGCTAGAAAACTAGTTATCATTAATATTCTTGATGTCCATGAATATAAAGGTCATAAAGGAAAGATAACATCTAATGGAATAAAAATAAATTTGGATATTATAGGAATTATACAAATATCAGATTGACGACTTAGAAAGGACTCACCTGTAAGTTAACACACATAGGGTTAAATTATCTCTCAAAAAGCTGATTTACATTCTGCACCATATGTTTCAAATACTTAATCAATAAAATATTAGGAAATATGAGCCTGGACTACCTGAAATGATCTACCATCTTGCTGAAAGGCACCTTTTAAACGTATGGTGCTCTGATAATTAAAAATAAAGGAAATGCGTGTCTGAATCCAGGTCACATCTCATTCTTAAAACCTCAGAGAGGCAAGTTTATTTTATTTTTATTTTTTTTAAAAAAATACATCTTTTTAAAAAGCATCCACAAAAAGCATCCATCAACAAGCAGTACAGTCTGGCAGCTTGGACCTCATGTCACAGAAGGACACACAAATTGCCTTGGTGCATCAGGCCAAAAGCCATCAAGTCCAATATTCTGTCTCCAACAGCCAAATGCCTTGGGGGTTCCCAGAAGCCAGGCAAGAAAGGTGGTGGCCTTTCGCTGTCGATAATCCCCAACAGCATCTTGAACCTAGAGTTTTACTGCCTCTCTATGGAAGTTCCATTTCATTATCATGGCCAACAGCTGTTGGCGAACTGGTCTCTGCAAATGGTAATATGCACATACGAGACGCCATCCCTCTCTCACAACATAAAAGCAGTGCCATGCAAAGATTGTTGACTTCCTCCAGCCCTGCCAATACTATCAGTCACATGAAGCAATCATTGCAATGACATCGACTTCTGATGCATCTAAGCAGGTTTGGAATGTTTTTCAGCCTTTTTTATTTGTTTTCTTTATTGTAACATTTATATCCTGCCTTTTTCCTCTTGCAAGGAACCCAAGGCAGCTTACATGGTCCTCCTCCTCTCCATTTTATCGTCACAACCACCCTGTGAGGTAGGTTAGGCTGAGAGTCAGTGGCTGGCCCAAAGTCACCCAGTGAATTTCAAGGCCAAGTGGGGACTAGAACCTGGATCTCCGCAGTCCCAGCCCAACATTCTAACCACTACACCACACTAGATCACTTGCTGTCTACCAGACAGGTTTTCATGCTTGCATGCCATGAGATACATATACCTGTTCATCTTTGTACTACTGTCTTGTGTTTGAAAACAACTGCACTACATACTGGGGGTGCTTCTAGGCAGCCAGCTCATGGCTCATGAATCATTACTCTTCTGCTATGACAGCCTTCCCCAACCTGGTGTCCTCCAGATGTTCTGGATGACAACTCTTAGTATCCCTGACCATTGGTCATGCTAGCTAGGTCTGATGGGTATTGAAGTCCAAAACAACTGGAGGGCATCAGGTTGGGGAAGGCTGTGCTATGAGGTGGAAGCGAAATAGTCAGTTACTTTCCACACTACAGAGGGCATGGTGCTTTTGATGTGTTTACATCTTTCTGTTGGTTCTAGTGGGTGGGAGACAGTCTTGTGGGTTGGGAAGGAACCATTCATCCCCTTCTCCTCCTCACCTTGTTCCCTCCTAATGCACTTGCGGGGGAAGGTTGGAGCGGGGAAGTGACTGCTAAGCTCTTGGCTTTGAAAGTTTTTAAAAAGTCCCCCAAAGAGAGAGACAGACAGACAGACAGACAGACAGGGAAAATGCAAGGAAGACAAGGTTTTCACTCACCAAAGAGTCCTATTTGCCTAGAGCGTGGGGGTCTTAAAGGAGTGGCAGAGAAAGGGTGAAAGACACCCCTCCTCACCTTACTTCACTGTGTTCTTCTGCTTTGAACCACAGTGTTCTCCTTGCCCAGTTCAAGAAAACAGCAGTTCAACGCAGCCATGTATTGGCTGTTGCTTTATTTGGCTGGAGAAGTTTGAAAAGAGCACGAAGGGGCTCAATGCTCCCTGCTTTCCAGGTTCTGCTGCTTCATGCAAGCAGAAGAAGGGCGAGGCCAAGGTGGCCACGGAACAGGAAGCGACAGAGAAAGGCGGGGCATCTCCAACGCATCATCCCAGCCTCTGGAGCACTCCTTCCACCAGGCATTTCCATTGCATATTTTCATCTCCTCGTGGGCAGAGGGATTGTGCTGCTGTTCCACTCTTTTCCCCAAAGTTGGGTTTTATTGCCATAAGAAAAAAGGCAGAAGCAGCACAGGCAAAAGAGTGGGGAGCAATGATTTCATGATGGCATCCTGTAGCTGAGCAAATCATGGCTAGTGAGCCGAACATCACTATTCCAGAGTAAACCCCCTAGTGTGGAAGCAGCCTGGGTCATAGCAGCAGAGCTGGTAGAACATTGGGGTCAGGAGTATGAGTTGTGTGTTCTAAGTCTCTGATTCAAATCTCACTTCAGCCATGAATTTACCTCTTTCTGCTGCTGTTCTAGCAGACTCAATGGTAATCCCTCCCCACATTATGGGGGACAACAATTGTTATAAAGCTTTGTAATATGCACAGACATACTAAGGGCACAGTCTTATGGGGATGGCTGTACGCCTCTGAACTCAGAAGCTTATGGCCATCCAATTCAGAGCAAGAGGAGCAGTGGAGATGATGTTCACCACCGTGCTCCTCCCGCTCTGCAATTCAGCTAGATGGGCTTTTTTGCCCGTCTAGCTGAGGCATCAGGGACGGGGAGGGAAGGAGGCTGGAGGATTCCTCGTAAGCCAGCTTCTTCAGTCCCCTCCCCGCCCATGGGAATGCCCCATTTAACTTCCTTCTGAGGTTGCCTTTGCAACCTCGGACAGGCAGCTGGTGCGGTAGGGAGCTCAGACTCCTATGGCCCCCCAGATGCTGTTTAGAGGCCATAGGATTTCTCTCTAAATATAATTACCTCCATTTGGAAATCATGACAACTGGGGCCGGGGGGTGGCGATTGGGGTTGCAGCTGTTGGCCTTATCCCCATCATGTCCAAGGTCCTCTGGGGACAGGGGAATGTCTTTGTTATGCACCTAGGCACCTATGCAAGTGGGACCTTGGGCACATGGAGGCTAGGGAGGAATCCTGTTCCCCCCTCCATGTGCTCCTTTCTGTACTATGTCTGCCCTCACCTCAGCCCTGTGTCAGTTTGCGGGGCAGGGGGAGGTTTCCATTGCCTATTTCCCTTCCTTTCTAAATCTTCAAAAAGAAAACAAACACAGTATCCAGCTTGAATGAAAAATGGCCTCATCACAAAGCAGGCATTAGCCAGACTGAGAAATCAATTCGGCAGTGAGGATTTTTGTTATTCAACCATGTAAGTAATTAAAACCATTGATTGATGGCAGGGCAACACTGCTAAACCCTCTTACTCATGCCCCACCAGAATGGTTTGCACCCCCACCCCGCCCATATCTGTGAAACAGCTTAGATTACTTTTGGCTCAGTGATAATATTTCCCCAACACAAACATTGTAAGCAAATGCAACTCTCAGCAAAAACAGGAACCAAATAACCTAAGAACTTTTCTTACTGGTGATATGGAGCCAAAAGAGACATTACTTTAAATGTGTATCTAGCATCAATGTCTTCTTTTCATTTTTATCCTAGTGTAGGTGCTGGGGGCCCAATCCTGATTTTAGAATCCCCCTATCCTCCACACTAGCACCCCAATTAGGACTGCGGGACCTGCACCTACTCTAGAGTAAAAATGCAGGGTGGGGGGAGATGTAGCCACTAGACACACATTTAAATTAATGTTTGTTTTGGCCCATGGATGCCGTAAATTCATGTGCCACTACTGTGGAACTGTCCCCAGAATCTCATTCCAAACTAGAGAAAGATTGAGGCCATACTGGATACAATACTTAGTGCAATATACAACATACTCTCCAGCACTTCTCCAGATGAAAATAGCAACACTGTTGTAGTTAAGAATCATTGCCTGAATCCCATCCACCACCACACCAGCTGTGGGCCTCTTGATGTTGTTGGACTCAAACTCTCATCACCTCCAGCCAACATGGCCAATGGTCAGGGATAATAGTAACTGTAGTCTAGCAGCATCTGCCACAAATTCCCCACCTCTGCCTTGCACGTTGCCTGTCCTGGCTAACTTGAAAAACAAAAAGGGTGTTTTTTAAGCCAAGGACCAACCAGCAAAACATGATTGTCCTACAGTAGGTCATCAGGGGTGCCTCTTCCCATGTATTAAGATCTTCAGAGGAAGCCATTCTCCAAGTACCCTCAGTAGGAGAAATACATTATGCATTTACAAAAGTGAGAGCCTTCTTTGTGGTGGTGCCCCATCTTTGGAATGCCCTTCCAAGGGAGATATTATTGGCAGTGACCTTGCTTTCTTTTTGGCACCAAAGCAAAAGGTCCCTTTTTGTCCAGTCATTTTAAAAGTATGTATGTGTGTGTATATATGTGTGTGTGCGTGCGTGTGTGTGATTTGATTGATTAATTTTTGCTGGTTGAATATATGCCCCTTATTTTGTAACGTTATGGTTATTATATTGTATTCGTCTTCCGATTATGTGGAATCCGTTGTAGATGAAGAGCAGTCTATATATTTTAAAATTAAACAAAGGAATAAATAAACTGTGTGTCCATTTACACACACGCCCACTAGAGGCAAGATTGATCTTCCTCCCACTCATTCTAGAGAGTGTGGGAAGAGCTGAACCCTGAAGACCTGCAGCTCATGTTCTCAGTCTGCTTGAAAAGCATCCTCAAATCTTTCCAAAAGACAAAAATATGGACATTAATTTACCAGGTATGTACCAAAACACCAGGCTTTGGTGAGAAGTGCATTGGAGTATTATCCAGATGTTCATGAAATTGGCTTTGGTCTGTCAGGGACACACAAAACAAGAAAAGCCGAGTGTACCATACCTTAAAATCCACTTTTCATGGGTCACACAGCACTTCAAAGGAACATACTTCGGGGGGGGGGGGGTAGAACTGAACATCATCAACCTGGCAGGTGTTGCTCAACCAATGAGAGAGGCTTGTTTCCTGTCCAGCCTCCCCTCCCCCGGCTACCATGTTATTATCCCTGACAGCATCTGAAGGCTTCCCATGAGAGCACCCCACCAGCGCAATTTCATCCCATTCCTGCCAACAGTCAGGGAGTTGGAGCTCCCATCCCCTTTCTCCTTTTCCAGGGAGTAAATACATGGATCTAGCTGCTTCACCCATTGACAGTCTGCAGCCTCTGTTGCCTGCTTTCCCCCCACTGAGAATTTGTAGCATCTTTTTCCCATTGAGAAAATTGGAGTGGTGCTGTTTCAAGTACTAGTTATCTAGAGAGAGGAGGCAGCCAGGAGTGGGAGCCTGCAGCCCCGGTATTTTGCTGTATCGATATGGCGATACAGTGAAAACTAAAAAATGAGGAGAGGGAGGAGAGGAGGCGGCCGGCAGAGGCGGCAGCAGCAGTAGGAGGCTATTCCATCCAGCCCTTTCACTCCATGCAGGGAGGCAGCGAACTAACACAAGCATCAGAGAAGCAAAGTTACACAAGCATCAGAGAAGGTTCTCAAGGGGGACAGGTTGGGAAATGGAGGCTAGTTACTCCCACTGGTGAAAAAGAAATACAGTATGATTCTGAAGGTATGGAAGAGCACTCTAGCATTTTGATGAGTTGGAAAGGCAGGTGAGTTACTCTGGTTACCTAGGTTACCGAAGTCATGGCCAGGTGTAAGACACACCCCTAGGAATGCTTGATCATACCGAATTTAAAGTGGAGGGATGGGCACACAGCAGATGAACCACGGGAGAGCCAAATTAAAGAAAAATGATGGAGTAAAAGTACTCTGCAAAAATGCAGCTTCCTCACAGGTAAACTCTGGGGTGGCTGCAGAGTGGCCACAACATCATGTGCCACAAAGGACCTCCAAATGGTCTGCAGCAAATCACCCATGAAGACAGAACCCAGGAATGTCCCTGGTCAGTAGGAACCATTGGAGCTTATGCTAACTCAATTAACAATATTCCTTGGTTTTGTAAAATGGATCCAAAAGTATTGCAAAAATTTGAGAAAGCCCTGATATTCTTTCTTCTATTGAGTTTTGTCTGACAAAGTAGACCCTGGTAGCAATGAATAAAACCACCAAAAAATAACCTGAGGGTTAGTGTTTTGGAACTAGAATTATCAAAATTGGTATGTCGAATTGCATATGTTATCTATGGTGTAACTGTGGCGTAACTATTGTGTTTTTTTCTACAGACTGTTCCCTGGGCTGTTCAGCAGTACAATAATGCAGCATGTAAATACACCTTTTCCTTTTTTTAAAAAAAGAAAAGGTATACAGAATAAGCACAGGACTGTGAGTGGCACTATGTTCTGTCTCTTTAGACCACAGTACCAGTCAGTACAGTAATATAGCCAGTCAGACTTGGATCTGAAACAAGAACATTTCCATGAACGGATACTGGATGGTTTTTTAAAAAAATTAACCTGTGTTTAAGCCAAGACATATAAATCATAATTGAGGTTTTCTTGTTCTACTTCTTCTTCTTCCTGGCAGAGTACTTAGAGACGCCAAGTCTTAAAATGATGACATCTTCCTCTTATGTGCCTTGACTTTAAGTAAAGCCATAATCAGTTCCTTGATGTGCAGTTAGCTTTTCAGGCAAAGCTTCCTCAGAACCAGTGGTGAAGGGGGAACCAAAAGGAGAACATAATGAATGGATGCCTTCACACAGTGCAGAGTCAAACTGTGGAATGTGCCACCACAAGATGTACTGATGGCCACCAAGTTGGACAGTTTTAAAAGGGAATGAGGCTATCGATGGCTACTAGTGATGATGGCTATTTATTACCTCCAGTATCAGAGGCAGTAGGTATTTCACTACCAGCTGCTCGAGAACCTCAGCAGGAGGGGACTATTGCACTCATGTCTTGCTTATGGGCTTCCTATGGGCATCTGGTTGGCTACTGTGGAAACAATATCCTAGATTAGCTAGGTCTTTAGTCTGATCCTTCCAGACTCTTCTGATGTTCTTATGGCCTCAGTACATCACTGTTTTAATATGATGAAAGGGAGTGGGATATTTCCAGGCACAGAAACTAAAGCGTTTCTCTCCCCCACCCCGCCCCCAAATATTGCATTTTCTCAGAAGACAGCATAGCATTTATCACGCTTCCTTCAGGTCTTTCACTCTGTTTTAGGCTTCTTCCATTTTCCCCTCCCCCAACCTCAATGCTCAATATATTTTACCCCAGATGGAGTTTTTTTTTTAAGTTGAAATTCTTCTCCTTAGTTACTGGTAGAAACAGCTTTAAGCTACAGTAGGCTGGTCTTCTGGGCCCCGCCCCTTTTGCTTTGGGCCCTGCTCACCACTGGACTGTGGCTCCCAAGAGCTTCTCCGAAACTGAATTCGGCCCTTGGGCTGAAAGAGGTTCCCCACCCCTGCTCCCCACCAGCTCTCATGCCATCATGCTGAGAAGGCTAAAGAATCCAGCCCATACTCTCAGAAGATGTACTGCTATATTTGGCCTCTGAGCACTTCAAGGGCAGCCAGAGAGAGGGTGTGAGGTGATGTAAAGCAGCACAACAGCAAAACAACAAGGAGGCTCTGGATCCACTGTGGATGCAGTCAGGCTTAAGGTAAAATACATAAGAAAAACTAACAACAAAGTATTCAAAAATAGTTAATTTAGTTAAGCTAAACATTTCAGCTTCCACCCTCATCAGTAGCTGTGCTGTTAAAACACAGCTACTGATGAGGGCAGAAGCCAAAATGTTTAGCTGAAATATATTTTGGAATACTATGTTGGCTGTGCGTGCGTGCGTGCGTGCGTGCGTGTGTATGAGATGTAATACACATGGATTGACCAGATTGATTTTCTTGATTAGGAATTCAGTTCTCTCTTTTCAGATTCTGTACAAATTTACAGTTCGGAGACAGAGCTTTGCAGCGTTAGAACTGTAGAGTCTGGCTATGTAGTCTGCATAATGTGTATAACTGTAGAAATGTATATTTTATTATTGAAACTAAAGTCTGAAGCCGCTGCACTTAAAAGAAAGTTAATAAAAGCCAGAGGTGGTGCCTCTTTCCTTCAACGTGTAGTTTGTTCAGATTCACTGACATTTGAGTGGCTTAAAAAAAAAAAACAGGTTAATCTGCAGAAGTAGCATTATGTTTGCTCAGAGGTTTACGTGGTCTGAAGCCTGTTCCACACCCACATGGTGCCCTCAGTTAAGGGAACATTAGTAATGTCAGTATACCATATCACATAAAACCAACTCTGACGGATTTGATCCAGTGTGTCAACATGACATTATCTATAAAAGTCAAGGAGACATCTGGGCATGACTAAGATCGGTCGCAGCACCCTCAGCCAGTACGAACATCATTGCAAGATTGTTTGGAGAGATACAAGATTGCCTCAAAGATTTGCCATTTCCATAATCCAAGCCACCCATCACACCTGTAACTGAAATGGGTTTGAAGCACTGAGGTGGATTCATACACTGCAGATTTGCATTCAGATAACAAGAAGTTAAAACCCTGAGTGGCAAATATTACATTTATGTATTCAAGTTTTATATTTTAAGCAACCTAAATTTAAACTTCCAGGGAGTGCGTGTGCAAATGTTTCAGTCCAAAGACTAGGGCACAATTCATCCACAGGCAGGCATAGCTCTCCATAGCACTCATAAAAATTGAGTAAGTTGCACTGGGCAAGAGGGAGGATGGGAGATATGGGAGGCACACACTGACCTGGTTTGCATGATCACTGCAGCCCGCCATGGCTGATGGCATCCGCGGGCACCAGATTGACAATCCAAGCCAATGCCACAATGGTGTCTTGTTATACGCAAACCCAGTGAGCGTGGGTTGTTGGGGTGCTTGACAAGCCACCCAGAACCCATGGGCATTTTAAGGTTGTGGGTGGCTTGCTCCTGCTGCGCCCAGAATATTCAGAATGGGAGCCACTGCCTCAATGAGAAGCCTCATGGGAAAATTCCCCCATGTTGGCTTCTCATTATGTGCGAACCAGGCCACTGAGGGGAGTATTGTGCATGGTGGGGGAAGCTAACAAGGCTTAATTGAGCAGCTATGCAATTGCAGGAATGGATTGTGCTCCCATATTTTTCCATTTGTAAATACTAAATAGACTTGTGAAAGTAGTATTTTTTATATAAAATGACTAAAATTAAATCACTTTATAAAATCATGATCTCACTCATTGGTTTAACAAAATGGCTAACATTTTCAGTCATTTTGGGAAATAGTTAACGTTATGGGCTTATTAGTACAGATTTTTACTGCATAAGGTGTTTCACCTGGAGATAATGCTTTAGGCCCAAGTGATGTTGGGCCAGTTGCAGAGCATTCTTTGAAAGAAGAGATCTGAGGGGGACAGTTGGTTAAACTTCCAAGGGATTGGTGAGAAGGCAGTTACTGATCTGTGCCTCTGATTAAACGTGTGCCTGTAATGGTTCTTTAGATTTTTAATCTAAAACCAATTATGAAATGATCCAATGTGACTGTGGAAGTTTTGAGGACTTGCAACAGCCAACCAAAGAGACTAGATCAGACAATATTAACAGAAAGCAATCCAGAATTCCTGTGTGAGGTGTTATTCCACAACACAGCAAGATTTCACGCTCATGGGATTGGATCATGGTTAGTCATATTGTGTAATATTGTGTCACTGGTTTAAGAAAAAATTCCAGAGGGCTGGCCTTGTTAAGTCTGTTGCAGCAAAAAGCAAAGTGTCTTCGGGCATGCTAAAGACGAACAGATTTATTATGGAATAAGCTTTTGAGGACTAGCACCCACTTCATCAGATTATAAAGACACTGTTTAAAAGTGGGGCCCAAAGTCCATGAAATACAAGAGATACAAATGGGTTTGTGACATTCCAAGGCAGTTTGGCAGAGAGGATCCAGAAACAACCTGTGAAGGAAAGAATGGTAAATATGGTAGTTTTCAAGTGATGTGTTTGATTTTATAAATAAACACAGCCCCATGTTTTCTTGGCATGTTGTCCTTTGAACTAAGACTCCCCAATAGCCAGAGTTATATAGATTTGTTATCTTTCATGACAAGTCACTATTGCCTGCCTCCTATTTTCAGAAAAACGTAACATATGAACTGGGTGAGTGGAGGCAGAACCAGAAGTAATCCCCATGATTGCCCCTGTTCTTTCCCCAGCTGCTATGATCATGAGAATTGTAGTCAGGTGTGTCCATGATGGCCTGGTTCAAACACTGCAGTGTCTGCATGATACTTGGGACTGGCTCACAGGTAAAAGAAAGCACCTGTGTTTCCATGGGATCTGTTCCACTGCTTGATTTGTATTCATTATTTTTATTATTACTCTTATTACTTTTATTTATAGTGTCTGCCCTTAATAATACAATCATACGATGTTGTTTTAAATAAGCTACCAACTGATAAAGAACTTTATTGAAAACAACTTCATTTACTCAATTATCTGTTTTAAACAATTAATGTTAATTAATTGTTTATTATATGAAAATATAATAATGTATCTTTTTGAGATTTTAAAGGGAGTGTGGGATAAGTTCCAATGTAGCAAATAAAAATGGTCACTCGTTATTAGTTCATAATTAGTACGAAAGGTTATCTATATATAAAAAGGGTGGCTCTCATCCTTCTGCCCACTCTAGAATGACCAAGAAACAACCCAGGATGCAGGTAGATGTGGGCTTGATTCTCAGTGACTGAAGTCACCAGTGGCAGGAAGCAGGTTTAGCCACTACCCTAATGGTGCCCACGAATGCACCATTTTGCTTTCTCCAAAGTAAGTGGTATGGTTGACAATCATTCCTAACGGGAAAAATAAAATGCTGCTACTGTAGGAAGGGCAAAACGAGCCCTCTGTCCTTAGCACTGGATGGGCTGACCCTTGCTCACATAGATCCTTCACTGAAACAAAGCCTACACAAAGTATAACTGAATGCCTAGTCTTCTCCTGTTTACCCTCCCCTGGGCTAAATTTAGATTGTAAGCTCCTCAGGACACAATCTTTTAAAACTTTACCCTGTAAAGTTCTATCCACATTACAGACACACAAACGGATACAGACGTATGTCACTCCCTTCACCCGTACACTGCTAGCCACTCATGTTTTCTTGTAATTCTCCATTGTCCTAACACAACAGAACAATACCTAGCAGACCACCGTCCCTTATACATACCTAGGCGACCTTTAAGAGCATCAGAGGAAGCCTTGCTGGTCATTCTGAAATGAATGGTATGTCACCATGCAGTACACTTGATGGCGGGCCTTCTCAGTAGTGGCACCCACCTTTTGGAAAACCCTCCCTTGTGCAGTTCAGGAGGCAGAAAATATGGCATCTTTTAAATACCTCTTGTGGAAGAAAATTTCATGAGCCATTAATCAGGCCCACATTTGCTCTGACCCTGTGCTTCACTAACCTTGCATGTACCAAAGTACAGTAAACAAAAGAATGCAGACTGAAAGTCCTGGTAAAAAGCCATGTCAGGGTAAGAGGGGGAAATTCCAAGCCCCAAGCTTCAATGCCACCTGAAAAACTAGATAAAACCAGAACAGTAGGAACTGCTTATCACACTGACAGCTGAAGCTCGTTGTTTTGCTATGTGGCAGTCACAAACCAATCAGAAATATTATAGAGCTTGTCCCGCCTCTGTAATGTTCTGTATCCAATCAGTGTTAGCCAAAGTTGTACCTTGGCATACATCGTATAAAAGCTTTGTTTGAAATGTAAACACGGAGAACCTCCTTACAAGGATGTTGTAGGAATCTCCACATACATATGCTTTCTTTTCTGTCTTTTGTTTTCTTTGAATAAAGATGTGAACGCTCAGAATAATCTGTGAAGTTTTCTTCAGCACTCCTGAAAACACACTGTTCACCCAGGCTTTCCTGCACTGTAATTAAATTAATCCTGCTGCTCCATCTTACTGCTCCTTCTATTGCTTTTATTGTAATTGGAATTGTTTTTAATGTTGTATTTTTAATATTGTATTTTAAATGGGATTTTATTATATTTAGCCGCATATGAATGTCACAAATAAATAAACAAAATAGAATAGCCTTTTTAAAGGAAAAAAGTGCCCTTCCCTGAATAAAATTCACCATTGCCAAGTACAATTGGCTCCCATGCATCAATCAACTAAAGGAGGTATGGGGAACCTTTCTTTCTGCCGAGAACCAAAACCCCTCAAGGGTCTGTCAGAGTCCACATGCCAATAGTAGGTGAGGCCAGAGCCAAAAGTGGGCTAGCCACCTTCTCTATCTCTTTCTGCCTCCCACCTCTCTCTCCACCCCCTCCTTCCCAGCCCAGTGCCTTACCAGCAGAGGGGCAGATCACTCTTATCAGAGGTCTGAACTGCGCTTGCAGAGGACTTTGGAGGGCTGCATGCAGCCATAGGGTTGCTCGTTGTTGTCCAGTCATTCAGTCGTGTCCGACTCTTCGTGACCCCATGGACCATAGCACGCCAGGCCTTCCTGTCGTGCACTCTCTCCCGGAGCGTGCTCAAGTCCATACTCATTGCATCAGTGATGCTATCTAGCCATCTCATCCTCTGCCGTCCCCTTCTCCTTTTGCCTTCAATCTTTCCCAGCATCAGGGTCTTTTCCAGAGAGTTTTCTCTTCACATTAGGTGGCCAAAATATTTCAGCTGCAGCTTCAGTATCTGTCCTTCCAATGAGCACTCAGGGTTGATTTCCTTTAGGATGGACTGATTTGACCTCCTTGCAGTCCAGGGGACTCGTAAGAGTCTTCTCCAGCACCACAGTTCGAAAGCATCAATTCTTCCGCGCTCAGCCTTCCTTATAGTCCAGCTCTCACAGCCATACGTTACTACTGGGAAAACCATAGCTTTGATTAGACGGACCTTTGTCGACAAGGTGATGTCTCTGCTTCTTACTATGCTGTCTAGGTTTGCCATAGCTTTCCTCCTAAGGAGCAAGCGTCTTGTAATTTCATGGCTACAGTCACCGTCTGCGGTGATCTTGGAGCCCAAGAAAATAAAATCTGGCACTGCTTCCATTTCTTCCCCTTCCATATGCCAAGAAGTGATGGGGGCAGATGCCATGATCTTCGTTTTTTTAATGTTGAGTTTCAAACCAGCTTTTGCACTCTCCTCTTTCACCCTCAACAAGAGGCTCTTTAGATCCTCTTTGCTTTCTGCCATTAGGGTGGTATCGTCTGCGTATCTGAGGTTGTTGATAATTCTCCCGGCAATCTTAATTCCGACTTGTGATTCATCCAACCCGGCGTTTCTCATGATGTACTCTGCATATAAGTTAAATAAGCAGGGTGACAATATGCAGCCTTGTCGTACTCCTTTCCCAATTTTGAACCAATCGGTTGTTCCATGTCTGGTTCTTACTTTTGCTTCTTGACCCTCGTACAGGTTTCTCAGGAGACAGGTAAGGTGGTCTGGTACCCCCATCTCTTTCAGAATTTTCCAGTTTGTTGTGATCCACACAATCAAAGGCTTTAGCGTAGTCAATGAAGCAGAAATAGACGTTTTTCTGGAATTCTCTTGCTTTCTCCATGATCCAACGAAAGTTGGCGATTTGATCTCTAGTTCCTCTGCCTCTTCGAAACCCAGCTTGTACTTCCAGTAGTTCTCGGTTCGCATACTGCTGAAGCCTAGCTTGTAGGATTTTGAGCATCACCTTGCTGGCATGTGAAATGAGCGCAATTGTGCAGTAGTTTGAACACTCTGTGGTGTTGCCCTTCTTTGGAATTGGAATGTAAACTGACCTTTCCAGTCTTGTGGCCACTGTTGAGTGTTCCAAATGTGTTGGCATATTGAGTGCAGCACTTTAACAGCATCATCTTTTAGGATTTTAAATAGCTCAGCTGGAATACTGTCATCTCCACTAGCTTTGTTGTTAGTAATGCTTCCTAAGGCCCACTTGACTTCAGTCTCGAGGATGTCCGGCTCAAGTTCAGTGACCGCACTATCTTGGCTATCAGAGACATTCAGATCTTTCCTGTATAGTTCTTCTGTGTATTCTTTCCACCTCTTCTTAATCTCATCTGCTTCTGTTAGGTCCCTGCCTTCTTTGTCCTTTATCATGCCCATCTTTGCACAAAACATTCCCTTGAGACCTCCGATTTCCTTGAAGAGATCTCTAGTCTTTCCCATTCTGTTGTTTTCCTCGATTTCTTTGCATTGTTCATTTAAGAAGGCCTTCTTGTCTCTCCTTGCTATTCTCTGGAACTCTGCATTCAGTTGGATAAAACCTCCCCTTTCTCCCTTGCTTTTTGCTTCCCTTCTTTCCTCAGCTACTTGTAAAGCCTCATCAGACAGCCACTTGGCTTTCTTGCATTTCTTTTTCTTTGGGATGGATTTCGTTGCTGCCTCCTGAACAATGTTACAGACCTCCGTCCATAGTTCCTCAGGCACTCTGTCTATCAGGTCTAATCCCTGAAATCTATTCCTCACCTCCACTGTATATTCATAAGGGATATGGTTTAGGTCATACCTGAATGGTTTAGTGGTTTTTCCTACGTTCTTCAATTTAAGCCGAAATTTTGCAACAAGAAGCTCATGATCTGAGCCACAGTCAGCTCCAGGTCTTGTTTTTACTGACTGTATAGAGCTTCTCCATCTTTGGCTGCAAAGGACATAATCAATCAGATTTCGATATTGACCATCTGGTGATGTCCATGTGTAGAGTCGCCTCTTGTGCTGTTGGAAAAGAGTGCTTGCTATGATCAGCGTGTTCTCTTGGCAAAACTCTATTAGCCTTTGTCCTGCTTCATTTTGTACACCAAGGCCATGCTTGCCTGTTATCCCGGTGATTTCTTGACTTCCTACTTTAGCATTCCAATCCCCAAGTGGTTGGGGCATAGACTTGAATTACTGTGATGTTGAATGGTTTGCCTTGGATTCGTACTGACATCATTCTGTCATTTTTAAGATTGTACCCCAGTTCTGCTTTTCCCACCCTTTTGTTGACTATGAGTGCTACTCCATTTCTTCTAAGAGATTCTTGCCCACAGTAGTAGATATGATGGTCACCTGAATTAAATTCACCCATGCTTGTCCATTTTAGTTCGCTGATTCCCAAGATGTCGATGTTCAGTCTTGCCATCTCATGTTTGACCACCTCCAGCTTACCTTGATTCATTGATCTTACATTCCAGGTTCTAAACAATATTGTTCTTTACAGCATCGGATTTTCTTTTCACCACCAGACACATCCACAGCTGAGTGTCCTTTCGGCTTTGGCCCAGCCGCTTCACTCTTTCTGGCGCTACTTGGAAATACCCTCTGCTCTTCCCCAGTAGTAGATTGGACACCTTCTGACCTGAGGGGCTCATCTTCCGGCGTCATATCTTTTAACCTTGTGATACGTTCCATGGGGTTTTCTTGGCAAGAATACTGGAGTAGGTTGCCATTTCCTTCTCCAGTGGACCACATTTTGTCAGAACTCTCTGCCATGACCTATCCGTCTTGGTTGGCCCTGCACGGCATAGCTTATGGCTTCACTGAGTTACTCAAGCCCCTTCGCCAGAACAAGGCAATGATCCATGAAGGGGTAGGGTTGCTCACCCCCGAATTAAAGCTTGACTTGGACCCTGTTTCCATGACAACAGAGGGAGAAGAGAGGAGTGGCATTTTTGTAGGGGCCGCTTTTGGTCCGGGCAGGGCTCCACGAGGGTGTACATTGCACCATTCTAAGTGGCTTCTCATAACTTACTTCCCGGGGGTGGGGGCTGGAGTGAATGTCATCTGAGTGGCAGGGCCTGCTCAACCAATAAGAGAGGCTTCCCCTGCCCCTCCAGGCTCCATAAGGAAGGTGCAAAGTAGTTACTTCCCCTTGTGTGCATTTGTAAGACAAGCCTCCCAACAAGCCCCAAGCCTCACTGAACACAATGGGTGTTACTTCTGAGTAGACACACACATGCTTGTGCTGGGAAAGGAGGGGGGAGAACACAGGGATGGGAAACCAGCCCCCTTTCTAACCAAACCGATACTGCGCAGGATCTCTATAACGAAGCCATGAATTTGTTACTTGCTAAGGCAATAAAGCAAACAACGGAGAATCGGAGCCTCAAGATTGCGCTTAACCGCACTTAGGAATTGGGCTTTAAACTGTGCTATTTCAATTGAGGGGGATCCCTGTAAGTACTGAAGAGGGCATTCAGAGGGCAAGCCTCATTGACTACAAGGGGAGTTACTTCTGAGGAGACACTAATGGGTTTATGCAGGGATGAGAAACACACAGGAAACACCCCTTGACTGGGGTGAAAGGCACACCCCTGGGCAGGGCTAGCATACCTGAGGTAAATGCAGGGGTTGGGGCACACAGCAACTATACTGGGGAGAACCTGACTTGAGGAAAAGAATTGGACTTTAAGCAGTCTCAGGAAATCCAGTTTTTCCCTGATAAGTTCCGGGTGGGTGCTGGATGGCCATCATGCCATGTATCTGTAACGACTTCCACACGTAGCCAGTTCAGAGTAAATGGTTTGTGGAAACAGGCCCTTGATGGATCTAACAAGGAAACTGATTAGAGGCGCCAGGGCTGTAAGGTCCAAAGCACTTTCCTATTCTCTGTGGCCCCATCTTGCTTTATTCTCTTGAGCCTTCTGGCAGCTGAACTTTCCCTCCATCTGAATGAAGCAAAGCAGGACCCACAGTCATCTATTACACAAAGAGACAGCAGTTTACAGAGGCCAAGATATATATACTGACAATACAAAAATGTTCCAAGGGTGATAATTTCACATCAGGGGAAAGTGGAGGAGGGAATCCATGGCAAAAAAAAGTGTTTCTTCCAGGGCCATCCATTTTGTACCCTCTATTCTACTTTGTAAGGACTGGTGAGCACGGGTGGGCTTACATTTTAACATGATACAAGATGAAAAATGTTAGAGAAGGTATAACGGTTTCATTTTGCAGAGTCCCATTCACACATTATACTTTCTCTTAGCTATCTGCCCAAGCTCAATGATTCTACCAGTCTGCCAGTACTACCAGGACTGCTGAGCATAGATGAGAGTTCAACATTTATCGAAAGTAGATGGACCAGGTGGCTGTCTTATGGGCACAGCAAGGTGCAGCGCTAAACGTTTTACTCAGGCACCATTCCCTGCGGTGCACATAACATGTAATAGAAATGGGTGTCCCATGAGGCAGATACCCAGAGACTGGATGCATAATTATTATGTCTAATTATTGATTCTTGTAAGCCACTTTGGGAGCCTTTTGACTGAAGAGTGGGATTTAAATGTTTTGAATAAAATCAAGAAGTGTTCACCAGAAATAAGAACTCCAGATTAATATGACTCTCTCTCACTCTGTCTCTCTCTTTCACACCCACATCCACATACATTCATTCATTCATTTATTTCTATGCCACCCAATAGCCTAAGCTCTCTGGGTGGTTCACAAAAATTCACATGCAGAAATATAATTCATACTGCAACATCAAAACATTATACTGCATTACAACTTTATAATAAAACATATTCTAAAATTGTTGAATGTACAAAATTTAAAAACAGTTTAAATAACTAAAAACAATTTCAGTAATCAATTTCAATAACAGACCTGTTCAAAGCAGCTGACACAAGTGCCCCATCATATACCATTAAATGCCTGGGAGTAGAGGGCAGTCTTAAGCTGATCCCAAAAAAATGACAGTGTCAGCGCCAGGCAGGCCTCAGTGGGGAGCCAGTCCGGTGGCTACCACTGGGAAGGCCGTCTCCCTTGTTGCCACCTTCCAAGCCTCCCTTGGAGGAAGCACTCGGAGGAAGGCCCCAGATGTTGACTGTAGTGTCCAGGTAGATTCGTGTCAGGTGAGGCGTTCTGTCAGGTATTGCAGTCCCAAGCTGTGTAAGGTTTTACAGATTAAAGCCAGCATCTTCCCGATGCCAACTACTGCAAGCGTTTCACTTTCTAGAGTATATCCCAGGCAGGGAAACACTGCAAGAGCAGGGGAGAAGAAATGTTTTTGAAAAAGATGAACCTTGGTCAAATTCCATTTCCTGATATCTGCCTACTTCACCTCTCCAGCATGAAGGACATTGACTTGCAGCAAGCTTGTGCATGAGGAGTTTTAAATGGTGAGCAGGCACCATTTCAACAGTGGATCCACATGTACATGTATCTGCCCGTTATTCTTGGCTTCTTGGCACAAATCATGGAGTTGTGTGGGTACTATGAACCATGTTCTCCGAAGTCCCTGATAAGGCCCCAAGATCTGACAACCCCA
Organism: Heloderma suspectum; assembly: GCF_057233095.1. NCBI lineage: Eukaryota > Metazoa > Chordata > Lepidosauria > Squamata > Helodermatidae > Heloderma > Heloderma suspectum. The sequence goes on along the minus strand of NC_139460.1, from coordinate 195,598,624 downwards.
GTTTAAAGAATGTCTGCCCAACTGCTTTTGTGCAACTGCAGCGTGCATGAGCTTCATGCTGATGTGCACACAAAGGCATAAATCATCCACCAAGCCTTTAAGCAGGAGGATGAACAGTGCAGCCCAAGATGATGTGCAATTTATGCTCCCCAGATCTGTATTGCTGCAAGAATGGTGTTAATTCCAGGCCATCCTGTGCCACACCTCCCCTAATTCTTCAGATATGTGACACCTCACAGCCATTTCCTCTACTTAGTGCACCAGGAACTTCACAACCAACCTGGTACAGACTAAATGGTGTGCTTGCTATATATGGCTGCTCAGCAAGATCATATGGAGGACACATGGAGCAATAGACCTAAGTGCTTCACTATGCTCATTTCTGCCTACAAGCTACATCTGATTTACACTGATCGACCAAATGCAGTGACCTTTTTAAAATTCATGGGTAACATTTGCACTTATATATAAAAGAACAAGGGAAGCATACATGGATGCTTCTCTTCCAACAAGTATGCTTGGATTACTTTAATTCAAAGGAACCACATTCAGCAGAATAAATGATATATGGCTATACAAAACCTATGTATTAACACTCCAAAGATGTATTCTGTGATAACAGGCTATACAGAATGCAATGAGAATTTACTCTCGATTTTGACCTAAGGATGCATCTTAGGTTATGGATGTCCGATGATGAGAAATTTGGCCCTCTTGGGGCTCACTGGATTTTCATGGCACCTCCAACTCAGCTTGCATTTGAGAGCCAAGCTGTGAGTTTTTCTTGAAATCTGGGAACTTTTTCTGTTTTTTAAAAAATGTGCATAAATAGAAAGTTGTGCAAATTACACAAATTGTAGCTACAATTTGCACAACTTTCTATTTATGCAATTTTTTTAAAAGCCTAGAAAATCAATGCAGATCAAGTTGGGCCAGCTTGCGGCAAATGAGCCAAAGTCCAGGGGGCTGAGCTGATGAAAGCTTGGCAAGCTCCACCCCCCAGACAGATTCCTCCAACATCCCTATCTTAGACATCTTTTTAGAATTTCATGGGACAGTGCATATGCTTTCATGTGCCATTTCAGGATTGGTGTGTGTGTGTGTTTTGGACAACTGCTGTAATCAGAAACACATGCAGCATAATCCTATACGTGCTTATTCAGAAAGAATTTCTATTGAGTTCAGTGAGGCTTACTCCCAAGTAAATATGCATAGGATTACAGCCTCAGTATATCTAGAACCATAACTGTATGCTAGTTCTGTTGTAAATCAGAGAATCAGTGTATCTACTATGGAGAAAAGCTAATAAAATATTTTATCTGCCAGTTTATCTGCCACTCTGAGTGGATTTGAACATGAATTCCTGGATATTTCCTCTGTACCAGCAGGTCAAGGTTACTTAGGGATGGGCGGATTCCCTACCTGCTGGTCCGGGTGGGAATCCCCCCGCAGTGGGAGGCAATCTGTCCCTCCCCCCAGAATCCGTCGGAGCCGGCTCTGCTCCGCGGCGGTCCCATGGAGCTGGCCAACACATCGCTGGCGATACAGCCGGCTGCCATTGCCATGCCATATCGCTGGCTGAGTGAGGGCTAACTCTGGATGCAAATGGTTTTGTGGACACCATTTGCAGCTGTAAAGCTGTTAGATTAACCTAAATGCAGCTGTAAATGGCTGCAGTTAGGTTAATCTAACAGCTTTATGGCCACAAATGGCATCCACTACGCCATTTGTGTCCAGAGTTAGCCCTCACTCAGCCAGTGAAAAAGCACAGCAATGGCAGCCAGCTCCGCGGGATCGCTGCACAGAGGAGCTGGCTCAGACTGGATTCCGGAGGGAGGCGAAGGTAAGTGCTCCATTCCGCCATGGACTCATTGGGGTCCGTGGCGGAATTCTCCACCATCCCTACATGTGGTATCCCAAGGAACAGACTAAAGGCACATAATGCAGCCATCTTGCTGAAGCTAAGCAGATCTGGGGCTAGTCAGTGCTTGGGCAAGAGACTGCCTGGGAACCTCATGTATACCCTGTCAAGTACCATTATGGAAGAAAGGCAGGATAGAAATGTCAATCAATCAGAATGTATTACTCATACCAAAAAGCTGACAAGTAAAAAGAAAATACATAGTATACAGTATCAGGAACAATTCCAATTGTGATATAAATGTAATAAATGTGTTAAAACTGACAATTTAACTTCAAAGGTGCTGAATTTGGAGTGCTTTATAAGCTTGAGACTTGGAGGTTATTTCTGAGGAGGGGATTTGGAATCCCATCTTCAGAGGTGGCAAATGGAATTATTTCCAGGTCTTGGGTTTTCCTTTCACTCTAACTCCTACCTCTATTCTTCATATGCCTAGAGGAACTTAGTAAGTAAGAAGCAGGAGGAGGTAACGGGAGGGTTAACACTTAGTTTAGGTTGTTTTAGTTTAGCTTTGAACCACAAGTAGTAAACAGGAAAAAGTTGGGAGGAGGAGTCATAACAATGTTAGAAGCTCAAGCCGTTATCTTATTGGCCAAGTTCATAGTACCAGCTTTGGCAATTGCAATTCTTTTGATTAATCTTCTATTTTTGTTGCATTCTCTTTCCCTGTAATTGTATAGAAAGTTTCTAACGCTCATATACCCACCATGCCACTTTCTTTATTTTGTATTTTTTCTGAAGTAAAGCCTTGAACAGATTTGAATTTACAATCTCGTCTGTAGCGATATTTACCTGTTGGGATTAGCTTGGTTACCCACTGGGGTGCTTCGGACCCATTTGGTGCAGGTTCTGAGGTTAAACAGGACCGAATTTACACTGGGGTGCCTAGGGTTTTTAAGGACCCATTAAAAAAAACGGTTGCCCATTTAAGTAGTCACTGTTCTCCTTTTATTGTAACAATTTTGGGTGGCATCCGCCTTCCTGCTGGTGGCAGGAATTTGAATGCACACCTTCTGTGCCTATCTAAATGGGGCATAATTCAAGAATATAATTGCAAACCATTGTACCATTTCAGGCTATGGGTTCTGATAATGCTCTGTGATGTGGCTTAGGTTGCAGGGTTCTGCTATGGATCAAACCTGGAGCAGGGGACAGGCTGGGTGAGGTTTCTCAGGAAGCAAAACAAAAAGAAACCAGCACCACAGAAAGCTCCAAGTAGAGCCAGGACTAGAAGCTAAACAGAGTTGTCTGTATGTTGCTCCAACAAGGATCAGAGCAAGACTGAGGTTTAAACAGAAGTGTTGCTGGAGTTAGGCTGGCTGGCCCTGCCTCTAAGTTGACTGAAGCGTTGTCTCTTAAAGGGGCATAGCCTGTTTTAGCAATCTCACAACAAGACAACAGGGGAGTGGCTATGGCATGCTACTTTCCTCATGGCCCGAGTCCTCAGAGACTGAGGACAGTAATGCAGTTTCCTCTGGCCACAGGGAAGCTGGCCCCTGGAGAACTGGGTCCCATGGAGGTGGAAGCTTCATTATTCCTTCCATAGCCCTCAACCATTAACTCTGGAGCCTCTTGCTCTGAGGACAAGGAGTGGCAGAATCCTCTGAGGATGAAGGTTCAGGGTCCCAGTCCATGACAACCACGTCCTTGCTAAACCAAAATGTCTACAGTTGGAACCCAGCTGGATGTCCATGGAAAGTTTGGCCTGTTTCCCATTTCAACTGGAGCCTTCCTCTGTTGAATATCCAGTGGATGCAGTCAGCTTGGGATGGATGGATCAGTCTATTTCTGGTCTGTGTCACTTTTGCATGTGTTCATATGTTCATTTCATCCCATTTCCTCATCAATCTGTGTTTTCTTGTTTTAAAACCACATGAAAATTCACATTATTTTTGTATGTTTTTATCACAGAATATGCATTATTGTACCATATTGTATATGCATTTTGAGTGTTTTTTCTGAGCTGAGAACTGTCTCGCCTTCAAAAATTTCACACTTTAGAAATCACAATTTGTGGGAGATATAATGAAGTGCCAAAACTGTAGGGCATTTCAAATTTAAATGAAATTTGAACCTTGCCAGCAAGGCCCCCAAATTGTTTATTGAATTCTGAGTTTCTTAAAATTATTTAAACCTTTTATAATGAATTCTAGAAGTAATATGTTCGTTATTAGGAAAGAATGGGGGCAAATATACTGTTTTGATTGGCTGTGGTGGTAATAGAACTTCACTTCGATTGGGCTTCTTTCCTGAGATGGGCTTGGATAGTGGGGTTTGGTAAGCAGTTAGACCATTGAATGGAGTGAGAAGTTAGGATGGGTCCAAGGCAGAGCTTGAGGGGGGAAAGAAAGGAGAAGTCATTGCCTATCTTGGTTTATTTACTTGGTGTTGTTGTGAGAATGAGAAAACCTGTTACTGTTATTTAAAAGGAAAATTAGACACACTGGGCAGAATCCAACAGGGCACTTACACCTCCACTGATTCCCTTATGCCCTACCAATTCCTGTCCACAAGCAGGACCCATGGCTCGTGGAAGGAACCTTTCGTGCTTCTGGGCCAACTGGAAATTAATGAAAGCGCTCATTTCTGGAACAGGGCAGGTCTGCAGAGCTTGCAGAGGGGAGGTCCATCAATCCCTCCCAATCAAGAAATGATTGTTTCCGCTCATTTCAGGGCTTCCTCTGGGAAGCGCTAAATCGCTATTGTGCAAGCAGTGGGTCCCACTCATACAACAGGACTAGCAGGGCCCACTGCTTGCACAACAGAATCAGCAGGGCACAAGAGAATCAGAAGAGGCGTAAGTGCCCTGTTGGATACTGCCCTCAGTTACATAACCAGTATGGCTTAGATGAAGTCAATTCCATGTGATTACAGCTGATGGCTTTCACACCAGCAAGAAAGCCACCTTGGCACCAGGGCCAGCACTGGCATCAGACTCCAGTGGGCCCTCACCATAGTCTTGCTGATGGACCCCCTGCCACTGCAGCTCCCACCTGCCTGCCTGCTTGCCTCTCCCCGCTGCCACCAAAATTCCCTGCCTGCTCACTGCCAAAGCCCCCTCCCCACCGCCCAGTACCCCCTCCCGCCCACCATCAAAATCCGCCAAAGCCCCCTCAGCTGCTTGTCGCCCAAGCCCCCTGCCCCCCCTGCCACAGCCAAATCCCCCCCCCCAGGCACCCATACTACCACTGCTCACCTGGCAAGGTCATCAGGCACTTTGCCCAGTCCCTGCCCCCAACCCAGATCTGGAGCTGGCTTGCATTAGAGAGAAAAAAGTCCCTCCAAAGACTAATGGACCCTGAGGGTGTGAAGGCTGGCTGATCATTTCACTCCTATCTCTTTGATGTATACCTCTAATGTTCTGCTGTACTTATCTGGCCTCAATCTATGAAACGGAGGCAAAATAACCTTTATAATCTTGTCTCAAAATTGTGATTTATTAAAAATAATTTTAAAATCCTGTAAAATGAGCAACCAGCCCTGCAAATGGGTCAGAAAGAGATATAGCACAATCTTTCATTATATGCATATTAATCCAACACCTACAGATGTATCTGGTACACCATTAGGTGGTTGTATAACCAAGTTCACAGTGAGTTGCACAAGGGGATAGAAAATTTCAGCTCTACATTGGCTTCATCAGTAGAGACACAGATTCAAAAGATACTTCTGAAGCTTTTTATCCAGCACAGTAATTTTCTGATTTATGATGCTAGTGGCAGATACGAGATCTGCCCTGATCTTTGAGTCAAGCAAGCACACTGTTTATACAAGTCACCAATAGCTTTCCTCAGTCTATACAATTTAAAAACATTATGTTGCCAAAAATCATATCTATTCTAATGTCTGTCAAATCAAATCAAATCAAATAAAAGGATTTTAATTTATTTTAAACTTTATTTCATCAAACCATGAAGGGAAAAAATAGGACTTTCAACATCCTGTCACACAGGCCTGTCCAGGAGGCAAAGACAATGATACAGAAAAAGAAATCATAAATCACAAAAAGAGGTTTTTTTATGTCAGTTGGCAGCAAGTTCATGTCTACTCTGCTGACACAGTTAGCTGTAATAATAATAATAAAATTTCTACAGGAAGTTGAAACACAGTTTGAATTTTAAATAACTGTCTTCATTCTTTGTCCCCTGATTGATTGGTCTGACTAAAATTCAAAGCCACAACATCCATTTTTATCCATAACTCGTCCAGCCAGCAAAGTGCAGGAACTGAACAACTCAATGGCCATTCATATGCCAACAGTTGCAAAAAGCAGACCACTGCAGCAAGCTAATGGCAAATCATGCAGAATATGCTCTTAAGTGCCAGTTTCATGTTATGAATTACCAACTCTTTCCAGGCCTTGATTGCCTCTTCCTTGCAATTAAACTTGAACACTTCAGCGGGGCTTAAAATGTTTAACCATTCCAAAGGAGGTATACTCTCAGAAAAAGTGACACAACCTTGTAACAGACTGGAGACCATGTACACTAGTCCATTGGCCTTTCACAATTGAGTCACAGCTTGACCTAAGGTGGATCACACCAGGGGCACCACATCTTCTTTAAGAGCAGCAAGATTAGAAGGAGAGAAGGAGAAACCGAGTGATTATAGTTCTGTGGGTGAAGAGAGATAGAAATCATAGAATAGTAGGGTTGGAAGGGGCCTACAAGGGGCCTACAAGGCCATACAAGACTATTAGATGTCTAATAGAATTCTTAGCAGCCACAATTCCCAGGTTTTTGCAGGGCGGGGGGATAACAGTCCAACTAGTAGAACTTAAAAGTTGTACTGGTACATGTCTGTAGTGTAGACATACCTTCCTGCCCGGCTTGGGAGTTTTCAGAAGCATCTGGCAGGCTGCTCCTGGAGACAGAATGCTTGGGCTAAGATGTACCATGGCCTGACCCAGAAGGGGCCTTGTGGTTGGAGCCAATCATTATTACCTTTGCCCCACATGTACAGAAAAGACGTTATCCCTTTACAGATTAATTTCCCTGATAAATTTTCTCCCCCTCGCCCCATCGTTCATTTCTAGGCCAGATCTCCAGAAATCACTTCCCCTTCCAAAATTATTTTTCCCCACCCCTGCTAATTAATTTCCCACTAAATTCTCTCAGAAATTCATTTCCCTTTCAATTCTTTGACATGTTAGAACTGGAGGTCCTTCCAACATTACTAGCTCTCTCTGAAACATATGCATCCTCCACTTACTGACCTTTGTGTGCATGATACATTCATTGATGAAGCAAGACTGCAGATGGGGATTGAAAAATACCCAGGACCTCAATTTTAATTACTTTCCTTATAGAAGCAGGTGACGGGCATAGGGCAGGGGTCTCCAACTTTTTTGGACCCATGGGCACATTTGGGAATTTGAGATACTGCTGCGGGCACCACCACAAAAATGCCTAATAAGTGGGTTGCCGCTTTGGTGCTTACCTGTCACATCTATGGGTCTTGGGCTACATCTTATTCAGCAAAAACTTTTGCTGTATGTCTATCAGACACCGCAACTTATCTTTAATAAGGGATTGTCTAATTCAGCCAGTTGCTGGTGGTACAATAAACCTAATGCGTCTTTTAAACATGTGTTTTGGCAATGTCTAGTAGTCGCTTCTTTTGTGAGGGAGGTTATTACATAGAAAAATTTTGTACTGGAACAGTCTTTAATATTCACTGATCTACAAACTCTTTTTAATTATTTACCTACTTAATGGAAATTAACAAATGGTCAGCGTTAATGGATTCTCTGCACCCTTCTGACAGCTAAAAGTCTGCTATTACAACATCGGAAGGATAAGCACTCACCTCCTATAATGCAATGGATTGAGGACCTTACAAAACTTTCAATATTTGAAAGGGTGGCATATAGACGTCACCTTCAAATGGATCTTTATTTGGATATTTGGTCCATTTTTGTTGCAGCTGATGTATAGTTGCTAGAAAGTTGCATACATTTCATACAAATCCATGGGTGTATATTTTTTAAAATGGAAAATAAATAAATACATAACTTCGGGGTGCCCATGGGCACCACGTTGGGGACCCACAAGCACTGTGGTGCCAGCAGGCACCGCACTGAGGACCCCTGCTTTATAGAATCCTCCATGGATTGAAGCATAAACTTTTTGATATATGTTTCCTTCTTTAGGGCCCTGTTTAAGCAGTCAAGCTGGCAAGTCAATCATGGGGACTCACCACACACACGTAATGTGTATGTAAGCTCCATCCAGGACTGAAGTCTATACTGCAGCCCTCATGGCTGCAGGTGGTGCTCTCCCAATCAACCTCCAGTAAATAACACAAAGTTGGTGGTTAGGGATGTCAGAGAAATCTGCAATGGGATCAAATTTTGGATTTCTATGGATCTGACCCACGGATTCCACAGCAGACCAGCTTTTCCTGAGTTGCATGGATTCCACAGACTTGCAGATTGTTCTTTTTACTTGCCAGATGTTACGCAAATTTAATCATAGAAAAATATGTAAAGTGACAAAACACTGGCTGAAAATGCACATTTTCCGCATTGCCTAAAGCATTAAAATATTGGGGGGGGGGATTTGTGCATTTGGGAAGGATTTGCACATTTTTGCAAGTGCAAATTTGTGCAAATGCAATTTTGTGCAAATTCAGCAAATTGGAAAAAAAACCAGTTCCATCAATGAGCAAACAGCGGAACAAAGGGCACCTGATAATCCACAAAACTCAGACAGAATCAATTTTACAAAACCATACATCCCTGTCAATGCTGGTGGGAGTATCCCATTCATGGGAAGGTCCCAGCAGGGTCTGAGGTCTCCAACGTCCTTGTGCATAGTGATGAGGTCATGCTTGAAGGGAACTTGCAAGAACTCTATAAAGGTATAAGCTGGTGGTCTTCTTGCAGGGAAGCTTGGTGTTCCTCGAAGCTTATAGGGGTTTCCCATTCAGAAGATCAGTAACAGCAGACAGACTGCTTTAAAAGACAGGTTGCTCACCACTACTGATCTTCCTCAGCGATGTGCAGTCTCATATTCTGCTTGGCATATTCTGGGGCATATTCTAGGGCAAACTCTCTATATTCAGAAGGATTCACTGTTTGTGAGGCTCAATTGGTATGGCCAATTGAGCCTCACAAAGCATGTGCCTATAACATGCCCCAGAATGCTCTACAATACACAGTGGTCCCAAGGCTGGGGGTGGGGCAGCTGAGTAGACAAGTTGATGTGAAATGTGTTCCCAGAAAGTTTGAAAACCACTGGTATGAACAAATCCATTCCTTTCTTAGATCATCCCATTACCTTCTATAATTAATATGCCCCAAGACTGGGGCATATTATACAGATATCATAAAACACGCTTCTAAATTAGTTTTCATATTAATGGGGTTCTCGTAAGAGACAAGTTAACCTGGGAGTCCATATTCTGAAGCTTCACATATAACATAAGAGCATTGTCCACTAGTTGTGGTTAGTGATGATATTCTGGAGATCCCACTATGTTACAATAAAGAGACTCATTACTTTCCCCAGCTCATCTTAAATACAGATTGATGACAGCTTTGAAATTAAATTAATCCCGCAGAGTGCCATAACCCTGACCTATGCGAGATGCTTGATAAGGCCCTGTGGATCATTTCAGCACTGGCTGAAGGCTAGCACAATGAGGTCCTTACACAGATGCTGAGGATGAATGCACTGCTGTGATGCTAGCAGAGCTTAACTGAGGGTCAGAGCAGGAAGATGGCAAAAGACATATGGGAGAAGGAAGTGTAGCAGGTCAAGGGAATGACCTGTTGCTTGGGATGGATAAAATGGTAGCTAGTGAAGAGGGCAGAGGTGCATAACCTTTTCGGCCCTGAGGGCCGCATGTGATGCTGTCCTGAGGGCACCCACACACATTCACACAGTCACACACACAAACCAGCAATCCTGATATAGACTGCTCTGTCCTGGCTCCTAGCAGTGGTGGGGAAAGAGCAATCTGTATGAGGATCTTTGCAGGAGGGAGTGGAGAGTACAGGCAGGGGTGAATTGGGGGTGGAGAATTGGTGGCAGTGGAGGGTCTGGGCACTCATGGAGGGCTGCAGTAAAGGCCTCAGGGGGCCACAGGTTGTGTGTCCCTGGACTAGGGGAAATAGTTTTATGAAGCAATGGATGTGGGAAACCAATGAGCAAGAACAGTTTATTAGCTTCTGTCCTTCTAGCCAAAATAGCAGACTGCTGCCATAGGACTATCACAGGAAGAATAAAAATGCCCTCTTGTTGTACCAAATACATTGGCTCCCAATCTTTCTAGAATTTATTTAGATCTAGAATCTTTCTAGATCTAGAATTTAGGGCTACTAATTCTAACACCACTAGAACACATTGGGAGATACTACAGCTCCAAGCTGTATTCACATAGAATTATCATAAACTTCCTGATCTAGAGGTAGGAGATCTTGGACATCCACTTACTCTGGTTGATAGTGCAACACTGTAGCGGGAGACTCTTCAAGTTTAAGAAAAGGTAGGTGACAGTGATCCGGTTCGCACAACACGACAACCCAATGAAGAGAGAAGAAGCTTTGAGTGTGAGTGTTATTACTTTGGGGTAATGTGAAGCAGGCTTTAAAAAACAACACAGGTGTTCATTAGGAAGGGAAGCTTCAAAGTGGAGGACATTGACAAGAAGGGGATATGCTTGGCTAAATAGCAGACAGGCGGTCTTGTGCTTTTGTGCAAGAGTGCAAGACCCTGAAAAAAAAATAGAAAAAACTAGTTTGCGAACACATTACCACATTCATAAGGGCTCAGAAAATTAATTCCATTTGGCGATCTGATGTGTGTGGGGGGGAGTTTGCCCCATGAGCCAGCAACCCCAGCAGACCCACTGCAGAAAGGGTGCTGATGTAGGGGCCGAGGAAATGGGGAGTTTTGCCACAAAGGCACCTGTGATACACGCCAGAGCCAGCAGGAGGAGCCAAGGCAAGCCACAGAATGCCTGATTGTCAGGTTAGTGAGCAAACAACCAACCCAGGGTGGCTTATACCCAGGGTGGCTTAGTGTGATGTGCAAACCTGCCGAGTGTGCTGTTGTTAGGTTAACTGTATTTTCTAGGGAAACAGCCTTCAACTTCCATGTAGTTTGAGATCTAGGGGATGTGCAACTATACCACCCTCCTTTAAAGTACATCCATTAAGGCGGGAGAGGGGAGACATCTTGAATTAACCATTTCATTTACTTGTTTACTTATTTACTTATTTAGTACCCTTGAACCAATACATTTGATGAAAGAAAGAAAGAAAGAAAGAAAGACCAGCATGAACTTGTGAAACAAGCCAAGCTTCAGTACAATGTTTTGTTCATGATAAACATTTACATCACTTTTGATACTCAAGTGATACTTGGGACCAATTCCAATAAAAGATTTTGTTTTTATGGAATGGCTCCAGAATCAGTTCCAAAAGGTGCGTTCAGCAAATCTGTTTTGGCAGGATTCTTTCCTTTCTTTTTTCTTTCTCTCATTATATTTCCTTCCCAAATCTTACTCATTGGTGCCGAGATTTAATTCCTTGACAATTTAAGACCAAACTAGATGTTGTCAGTGACACAGAGATGTTACTGCTCCATATATCTTCTGCATCCTTTCCTTGTAATGCCTAAGTCTGTGTGTGATGTCATTGTGATTTGCATTTCTCTTCCCCACCTCACATCATTGTGAGTCAGGGAGACACTGTTTGTCTTAGATGTTACGGGAAGAGAGAAGAGACATGAAATGGCAACAGCTCCATATCTCCTGTAAAGTCTAGTGTGGGTTTTGAGATCACATCTTTTCAATAATCAGGATTACCCTACAAGAGAAGAGGGAAAATTCCAGTGCAGCCTGGTGCCGTCCTATTTCAGTGGGGTGGTGAATCCACTCTGGATTTCAGTCAGAACCAGTCAGAACTCTAAAGAGCTATCCAAGATGCTGAACCCATTTTGGGGATAAGGTTCAACACTTTGGATAGTTCCTTTACAGTTCTGACTTGTCCTATTTGAAACTCAGAACAGAATCACTGCCCCCCTGAAATAATACCCACCAGCCTCCACTGGAAAAATCACTTTCCTGAATCCACACTGTCATATTTTTTAAAGACAACTTCTTATAGAGAAAATAAGCAATTAATACCCAGAGTGAAGTGCCCTGCTGAAAGAGCGGCTTAGCATGAGAGTTGGAAACATCACTTCCCAGTGGAAAGGGAAATAGCTGCTCAGGATGGAGCTTGCCAGATTGAGGAAGACTGTATTCATCCCTTTTTTATTAATTGGAGCTGGGGGGGGCAGTTTAGGACGTGCCCATGTGGAGTAGCTTGCGATTCAAAGTGCTGGTATTAACATTCAAAGCCCTAAACGGCTTGAGGCCAGGTTATCTGAAGGATTGTCTCTTCCCATATGTTCCTGTCTGGACCCTTAGATCATCTTTTGGGGTCCTTCTCCGTGAGATCCCCTGCTAAAGAAAGTGAGGTGGGTGGCTACCAGGAAGAGGGCCTTTTCTGCTGTGGCACCCTGGCTGTGGAATGAGCTCCCTAGAGAGGGTTGCCTGGCACCTACGTTGTACTCCTTCCAGGACCAGGTGAAGATCTTTTTTTCTCCCCAAATTTTAGCATTTCAACTTCCTAGTCTTTTAGCTCTGGTGTTTTAATCTGTATTTTAAATCTCTGCACAGCTGCTAGGTTTTATTCTGGTTGTACTGTTATATTGTGGTTTCAAGATTACATATTTTATATTGTTTTATGCTGTACTTCGTGGTTTTAGTTTTTGTGAACCACGCAGAGAGCTTCAGCTGTTGGGTAGTATAGAAATAAATAAATAAATAAATAAATAAATAAAATACATATAACCTTTGTGAGAAAAGTTGTGTGTTAAAAATCAAGGTACTGCAAATTTTAAGGCTAGCTTATTATCCTGCCCACACATTTCCTTGTGGGTTATGAATTATCATCACTCTACTTCCAAAGATATGCACTGGCCTTTTCTCCTTGCCCATCGTGTTTAAATGTGAAATTCCTGGTGATGCATCAATTTGCCACCTCCTCACCAGCCCTGAAGTATTCAGAATTTGAAAGAGTTAGCTGTGTTATTCTGTTGTGGCACAACTCACCAAGATGTCTTTAAACATGAACATACTTAGATATGTGAAAAGTCAGGCAGATTTAGCTTTGCTGCTCTGGTACTGCATGGCTACAGGTCTCTGCTCTCTTTCCCCATATCTTGTAACAGGGCAGCAAATTTAGGACACTAAAGAAGGCAAACAGTTGTACTGTAGTCTGGCTGGCCTGGTTGCACAAAGCCAAAAGCCTGGTTCTCTCAGGAAGGCGATAAGCGTGTGCCTGTGCTGGACCACCCTGTGTTGACCTGTGCATGGCGTGGGGGTGGAAGTGGGATCACACCCAGTGGCCCTGCAACCTTGCTGCCCTCAGCTCCATACATTCAAGGTTCTGGTTGTGCAGGTATACCCTAAACATGCAATCTGTACACTCCAAAAATGGGTACAAATCCACACACACAAAGCCGACAAGTTTTAGCAGCCCAACATCCTCACATATCTACAGGTCTGCACAGATCAAACATCTGCACGGGCTACTGAGGAATAGTTCACCTGTTTCAGTTCATTTGGAGTTACCAAGAGGACTAAGCCCCTACTTCCCTGCTCTTGCTTCTGCCAGCAGGTGATGTGAAATCTTTTTCTTTTTCTTTTCCAGAGCCTTTCCTGGCTACTGAAGTTGCTGTGGCTTTTGACCCTGGTGTATGTTTGCTATTTTGATTGTGACTGTTATGCCTTTTAATGGTTTACAGCGGATCTATTGTCTTGGTTGTTTTTATGTGAGTTTGTTTTTAACTATTAGATTTTAATAGCTTGTTGAAAGTAGCTTGGTGTGCTTTTTAGAGGAGGGCAGGGAAAGGACTGGGAAAGGACTTACTATTAATGCTGCTTGGTGCATAAACCCTCCGCCTGTTGCCTAAGAATTGCATAACATCAGCTCCAAACACATGGAGAGGCTGTACTGTGATTCATGTAAGTGCTTACTGATATTAACAAGTGATGCTACTTTGAGAGTGGAGTGACTGTACCTGGGAGAAGCCAAGGATAAATCATTCTGTATTTTGCTCCATCTTAAAACTTCCTCTGGAGCCACTTGACAATCTCTGCTTAATTATGTGTTTATTCAGGAATACAGGCTTATAATTTATGAAGCTGCAGTGCCCAATGGCTTATGCCTGTAATAGGTCATAACTCAGGTATCCAAGCAGCAAGACATTTGCTCTCATCAGGCCCCCTAATGCTGCTTTACTGCTGATGGGCAATGTAAGTAATAGTCAGATTCTCTCAATCAATTTCCTATCATTCCTACCCAATTGGCCCTGATTATCTAGGGGTGTGTTTCCACACTATCGCCTTCACTTCTTGTCTAGCTTTGTTGTGCTGTTTCCCCAAGTGCTGCATTTTCTCTTGCGTGTGTTTCCATGTCCCAAAAGGACCCAGTCTATCATCATTGTACCCTGGCGGGCTGCGCTGTTTCCACAGAGCCCTAATCGCGTTATTCTCTTGATGGCTGGGTGGAGCCTTTTTGGAGTGGGTTGGGTCTATTTTCCCACCTCCACCTGTTTCCGATTCCCCCTCCCTCGCCCCCTCTGCCCTGCTAAAGTTTCCTGCTCTGGCCAGTGTCCTCCTTGGCTTCCCAGCCCTTTTGTTTTGCTTTAGAGGAGCAAAAAATCAAAGCACTGTGTCTGGAGCACCCCCCCCAAACCTTCCTTGTTGCCGCTGAAATAGGGATTTAAAGTGCAATTGCGCATTAATGAAGTGGTGAAAAATCAAAGCGCTGTGTCTGGAGCACACCACACCCCTTTAAACTTTCTTTCTTGCCCCTAAAACAGGTGCTTATGTATGCATCTTTTCACCTCTGACTGCCCCCTCCAGGACCATCTCCCCCTCTCCTTCACACAACTTCAGTGTTCCTGCCTCCTCAGCCATGTTTCCAGGACAACAGAAGGAGAAGCTAATGGAGGAGTATGGGATTTTTTTGAAAGGCTTTCCCCTTCTCCCTCCCGCCAGCTCTTTCTCCTTTCCCCCCGAAAGTCCAGATGCACCTGCATTTCAGGAGCAAGCCTCACTGAGCACCATGGGAGTTACTTCCGAGTAGACACACATATGCATGTGCTGGGAAAGGGTGGGAGAGCACAAAGAGGGAAACTATCCCCCATTTTAACCCAGAGGACGTCATTGACTACAATGGGAGTTACTTCTGATGAGACAGTAATGGGTTTGTTGTGGGAAAGAGACCGAAACCAACCCCATTTTAATGCACAGGATCTCTATTTGGAAGCTGTGAAGGAGTTACGTCCTAAGGCAATGGACTGAAGCCTCGAGATCAAGCATAATCACATTTAAGGAATTGAGGGCTTTGATATGTGTCGTGTCAATTCAGGGGCTTCTCTGTCATTTCTGTGGTCACTGAGAGGGCAAGCCTCATTCAGCACAATGGGAGAAAACACCCCTTGACTGGGTTCATGGGCTGTGTTCTAGTGCTTATTTTCAATGATGTTTTAAAAGTTGGTCCCTCGGCATCCTGCTCCAAAAGGGCGATGAAACTTCCAGAAAACAGGGAGGGCAAGGGTTGGGACACTGAGGTCAAAGTGACACACCCACAAAGGCCGGGCTACACGCCCCATGGGCAGGACTATGATACCGGACCCAGTGCGATTGTGGAAACAGGTCAGTAATGGAGCCGCCATAACTGGGAAAAGCTGGACTATAAGCAATCTCAGAAGAAACAGTTTTTCAGCGATAAAATGTGACACTGAGGCTGAATGGCCACAACATCATGGAACCACAGAGACCCCATGACGCAGGCAGGTTGGAGTAAATCACTGGCGGAAACACAGCCAAGGACAGGCTTTCTGATACCTGTACTCTGTAAAACACCTGTCTCTATGTTATCCCCATTTTGCATTTGGGGAAGATGTTGAGATGCCTTTGAGAAAAGTTGCTAATGAGTGAGCTGCATGTAAATGAAGATCAGAAGACATTTTAGGGCACAATCCTATGCATGTTTAGACAGAAAACAGTCCTACAACTCCTATGGCTAGGGAATGCTGGGAGTTGTAGGACAACTTGAATTTTATGGTTGTTCATATATAGTTTTATATTTATTTATCCCCGTGCGCTTTGTCGTTTTTGTATTGCATCTTATTCTTTAAGCTATCTTATTTTTTTTAAGGATTTGTATTGCATTTTATTCTTTTCCGTTTGTAATCCACCCAGAGAACACTTGTTATTGGGCAGATCAAAATATGAAATTAATCAATTCAAACATAGCAAGTGGCTGTAGCAGTTCTCCTTCAGTACAGTGATCTTTCTGCTTTCCTCAGCATCCTGTTCCATTCAGCTCAAAAGTCCATTGTGCTGTATGGAGCTTTTTGAGGCCATTCTCTAGACCCAGGCAGCTTGGCTGTTCATTTGCATACTGCAAAGGCTATAAGTGGCTATTGATTTTTCACTTTTCCTTTAAAACTGTCAAGTGCTTCACCCTCTCTGATAAGCCCCATAAAAAGGGCTGGAGCTAATGGGCAGACTCATTTGAACCCCTATAGGTGTTCAAAACTAGTTAACGCTCCATTAAGAGCCCTTGCATTTTCTCAGTTCTTTCTGGAAAATACCTTGTCTTCAGCACCATTCCCTTGTGCTTCTTTAAAAGCAGAAGAAAGAAAAACAAGGCACTTGAAAGCTACTATACTAACTCGCATTAAAATACAGGTTTTAATATAAACAGTACAATGCAGATGTTCATGAGAGGATTATAAGTGTACACTAATTTTCAGTTGAACCCTCTGGAAAAACGAATGCTTTGTACTCAGATTCTACCATCTGCTTGCTTACTACATTACTGGCAGTAGGGATGATGCCATCCTATGCTCCTGACAATGAATGCGATATGCAGGAGTGGATTGCAAGATTATATACCGCACTAGTGAGACTCCCCCCCTCACTGCCCACAGTGAGAACCCTGCAATCCACCTTAACCATTTATTATGAGGAATGGCATGGGAGGCCACAACTAGATTGCCATGAGTAATGTATAAAAATAACATATAAAGTATTCTATGAAATCTGTTTCTTCCCTCATCCCCTGTTTTTTGTACCTCCTAGCCTGACTAAGAGTTCTGGCAGACTCAGAAGTTTGCAAATTGTTGTGGAGTTTTGGTTAGTCCTAATAAAGGTATTCTCCCACTGTGGATCTTGGATATTTTCCCTCATGGACCAGCACAGCTTTCTTTGTTTTTTGAATACGAAAATTAGTAACGAATAGCAGACTTACATGCAGTACTGTAGCGGATGGAGCCAAGGCTGGCAGTGTCCAAGTGCCAGGACTTTTTGATTAGCAGAGATGAAGAAGTCATGTGCCACCCCCTATACACTTCACTGTTCCCTCAAAATTTACCTGCACTCTTCTCAGTACCTGGGGGGAAACAGATTTTCCCAGCAACAATATATTGCTGTGAGCTCTCCCTGTTGTAATGCAAACTATTTTGCGATGTCTTGGTCCTGAATGGGCAATTAAGACCCATTAGCTTTATGAAAGACCAGCTCTTGGTGGAGATGAAAACTACTAGAACTGGTTTGTTGATATGGATCAGCACAGCGGCCTGAAATTTTGGATTCTCCTTGGGGGCATGGCTATGGGTACTGTCATGATGAGTGCCTGCACTGCTAAATTTACCACGACATGTTAACAAAAGCCTGTCAACTGCTTTTCCCTTTAGCAGGGGAATTTGTTGTGGAGAAGCGGCAGGTGGGAAAAGTTCAGCACACTCCCCCCCATGCACCTCTTCCCTTTGCCATTCCAAGCCTCCCTCATAAAGCAGATTATTCCTCCAAAGAATGCCAGCAGGCTGGCTTTTACTACACACATTTGTGTGCAATCTTTGCTTAGGCCCACCGGGATGGTCCACACATCACTTGTTCACTGCAGCATCACATGAAGACTCACATCTTTGAATGAGTCACTGCAGCTGGCAGCTGTAACTTGGGTATCACCAGCATTCTTCAATGCAGCCAATTCTCATGTTCAAGTTGGGAGTCATCACCCAATGATGGGAAGTCAGGTGCACTGTTATACATTTCCTGATGCACATCACACCAGGGAAAATGAAAACCCAACAAGGGTGGGAGCACTACCAGCAATAAACTGTCACTGGGATGCTACAACCTAGAAGGGTAAATTGGGTAATGTCTGCAGTATAGAGCATCTTGTCCTTGGCGTGACAGCTGTGTGCAAATTCTGTGGTGACTTACATTAATCAAACTTATATGGTGGATTTGAGAGCACTTCCCAAATTTTTATCAATGGAAATGAATCCTTCATTTTGTGTACAATTGGTTAGGATGGCAGAGATGATCCCTTTAAGAAGAAGAAAAGTCAGGTCAATAACAACCAATACGGAAAGACATATCTAACTCAGAAATCACAGAAAAGGGAGGAGAGGAAGGGGAAGGAACAGATTCTGTGCCAAGTTTTAAGTGTTTCCATTGATCAACTAATCAAAAGAGGCACTGCGGAGCAAGGAGAGAAGCTCAACTACATAGGACATTTTGATTTGAAAGTGTGATTGTTTTACTTCATTTTATTTTACAAGATTTACTCAAAGAAAACCTTTTCCAGAAATTATATTAGATTGAATCCACGAACCACAAGATACGAGAGATTACATCCACTCATGGCGTCCCTTTCTACCATTTAGTGGGAGAGATTGGTCAAGGGGATTGACAAATGACAGGCTCACAGACAGCAATCTTAATATTATTTAGCATCATCATGGATGCAGTAGTTGTGTTCCAAGCTCATGCCTATGATGGGTTCTTATCATAAAATGCTATTATAGCGGCCAGCAACTGGCCCTTGGGTCACATCTGCTTTGAATTGCTGATTTTACATTAGGGCTTTTTCTTGTTATTGGTAAGCCTCATTGAATATTTTATGGGACAACTGGCCAACAGATAAACACAGCAAACAGTAATTCAGTCTGCCCCTTTGTTGTATCCTAATAGTTATAGGCATGTCCTTGCTTTGAGTTGTGTAAAGGTTTGTCCCTGGAGGGCCCTAGCAGAGGAGGGGGAGAGGCAAGGAAGGGACAGACAAAGAGAGGGGGAGAAAGGAGGAGGAAGTGAGTGGAGTGGGGAAAAAACATAGTAAAGAAGAGTTTAGAAATAAAGTGAAGTTCTGCTTGCATTCAAACCTTGTTTCTGGATCCTCCTTACTGATAATAAAATACAAAACCCTTGTGTAACTGCCCCCCCTTGCCAATCTCTTTGCCCCTCAAAGTTCAGAGGGCTGTGGAGCTGGGCTGTTGGAAATGCAATGGAGGGGGCAGGGTTGGCCCTAGGATAAATAGTGCCCCAAGCAAGGAGTGCCTTTGTTGCCTCCCCCCGCCACTGTCAGCTTTCCAGGGCCAGCCAGAGGGTTTATGGGGCCTGGTGCAGGTGTGATGTTGGAGGCCCTGCTGCTGCCCCCTACAAGGACCCATGCATATGTTTACAAAGCTGAGAGGGGGGGGAGGCACATGAGGGTATTATTACATGCACCGACTACACCTGAGAATTGCCTGCTGCTCCTCCTTGCTCTGAGATCAAGCAGAATGATAGATGCACTTCATTTTTTCTTACACGGGGATAAGGGAATAGGAGTTGTGCTTCTGAGTACCTCCTCCAAATGCCCTCCTGGCAGAGCTTCTTTCTGCTTCCTGGGGGTCAGTCTCATGCTGGCTGTGGCCTGTTGCCAGCCTTCTCCACTACTGACTCAGGAAGGATTCCTCCCATATGTCCTGGCCTCACACCACTCTTGCGCCTTTCTCTGTGGAAATGGCCACAGAAAATTACTCTCCAGTGGCACCTTGCCAGGAAATCTTAGGTAGCCTCCACTCACTCAGTCACTCCTTGAACTCTTTTCCTGACAGGCCTTGAGCTCTTTCTGGGACAAGAACATGTCACCTGCTCTGCCACGGAATCCCTCCTGAAAACCTTCCCTGTTCCTTCTCTCCTTACAACAAACTCTGTAACCAGTGCTACTTGGCCTGGGCCAGTCATAAGCCTGCCTGACCAATCTGCCTGAGAGCCAGTGTGGTGTAGTGGCAAGAGTGTCGGACTAGGAGCTGGGAGATCCGGGTTCTAGTCCCCACTTGGCCATGGAAGCTCACTGGGTGACTTTGGGCCAGTCACAGACTCTCAGCCCAACCCACCTCACAGGGTCGTTGTTGTGAGGACAGAATGGAGCCGAGGAGGATAATGTAAGCTGCCTTGGGTTCCTTGCAAGGGAAAAAAGGCAGGGTATAAATGCAATCAATCAATCAATCAATCATCTCAGCTCTGTTGCTGCCCATGATGGGTTTAGACTCCCTTACAGCTGGGCTGCAGGCCTAACTAATAAGCACACACACCCTTCTAGCCTCCCAAGGATACATTTTATCGCCAGCTTACGCCTCAAATTAGCATCTATTCTGTTTTCTAAACAACTATGGAAAATATTTACGTCATCATGGCTTGGGAGAGGTCCCATTACATCACAGTTATATGTTGAGTTTCAGTGTCATCTTACACTCTGAAATACCATGTCCTCTTCTTATGAACACTTTAAACAAAATACCAAGAATTCTGGTGAGGGTCAGGGCAGGGGCCCATGGTATGCACAGGGACCGCGGGGGGGGGGGGGGCTGACACTTCCAGTTAACAATTGTCAGTGGCAATCATAGCTTCTCAAAATTGAAGCTCATCAAAACATACTTGCAATCTATCAGGGTGGATGTGAAGCTCGCATCACTTCCTATCCTACCCACTGAGAAAAACATTGCTCAAAACCTTGATCTATCAGCCACTATGCTACAGTTTGCTCAAGCCAAGGCTCGAAAAGCACATTGTACGCAGTGGCAATGCACTATGCAACACAGCACAGCTATCCCAGGTTTTACTTTTAATATTGTTTGTTTTGTAGCAGTTCCTGTCTTTTGGTAAGCATTCTTTATTTTAGAATATCCATTATTTTATCTTTAAAAGGAATAAAGAAAAGTTATAAGTAAAAAAGATATTCAGCAGACCTCTTACAGCTTACGGCTTTATTTTATTATTATTTATATAGTGCTTATAGCGTTTACAGTATTTGAGTAAAGTTGTGTTCCACTTCTTTTCACCTAGCGCAAATGACATCAAAGTGGAAATTGAAAAAGAAGCCTATTTTCAAGCTAATTGAAGGATCATTTTTGTTGTTAGCACCAAAACAACCCTTAGGACCTTGAAAAAAAGGTTAAAGATACTTGCTTTCGCCACCCTAGTTCACCGCAGACAGTAAATTCAAAAAACACAGCCGCTAGGCTCACCTTCAGTTCAGCTTCCCCTCCCCCCTCAGCTTGGCACCCCGGGTGACTGCCCAGCTCACCCACCCCTAAGGCCGGCCCTGGGAGGGGGCAGGACTGACAACTGCACCCCTGCTATTTCCCCAGTGCAGAACACGGGAGCAGGAACACCAAGATAGGGTCATAGTCTGCCCGACTTCTGGCTTTGTTAGACCCTCACCCACCCCAGTCCATAAGTTTCACTGCCATCAGTGTTCTCTCATTTTCTTTTCATTCACAGACGCATATTTCTGCATACCTAGGGCATCTCCACAGTATGCAGAAGCCAATACCTTAGTTTTGGGAAGCCGTGTTTCCTCTTCCAAACTGACAGGCACTTAACCACCAGAGTTTGCTATTAAAGAAAAAGAGTGGAATCTGCAACAAAAATGTTTCTGTTAAGGATTCCAGCCAGCCATGTCCTTTTCCAGGACACTCCATTCCATTCCCTCTCCCTCATTTTTTTTTCTCCTCCAACAAAGACATATAGTGTTCTGTGCCATTGAGCATGCTCAGTCCTCACTAGGCCATTTGAGGTGAGGGTGCTCCTTAGATTTGGGGGGGGTTACTTCTGCAAACTTTGGGGTTCTCCTGAGCATGTTGATATTTCCCTCTTGTTTCTCAGCGGCCCCAGTTTGGCTACATTCCTGTCGATGCTCACCAGCTGAATTTCCTATTGGCAGGAATTATGTTTATTCCAGATATTTATCCTCTTCTAAAATGAATTTCAGAAATATTGTTTGGATGTTCAGCATGCTCCTGGGTTTCAGTTTGTTTGTTTATTTGTTTATTTATTTAATTCTTTATAAGTCATCTTCTGGCCCAAAGAGAACCCCGAATGCAACTTACAATGTAAAAAAATTAAAACATGACAAGCAGATTAAGAACAAGGAAAAAAATATTTAAAATACAGAGTGGAATTAATTACATTTAAAATCATTAAAAAGCCATGCTGAACAAAAATCTTTTAACAGCCTGCCTAAACAAAGTAGTGACCAGTCTTTGCTCCTTAAGGAGAGAGTTCCATAGCTGTGGTGCTGCCACCGAGAAAGCCCTGTCTATGTTCCCACCACCCTTGCCTCTGCTGGTGGTTGGGCATACAGCAGGGCATCTGAAGCAGGTCTTAAACTACAGGCAGGTTAATACTGGCGGGGATAGTCTTTCAGATATCCTGGCCCCAAACTATTTAGGGCTTTACAGGTAAGAACCATCACCCTAGAAGCCAGTAAAGTTGGTGCACAGCCGATGTAAGATGATCAACAAGCAGGATGCCAAAAGCAACCAAGCTGGCACATTTTGCACTAGCTGCCATTTGCAAACACTCTTTGGGGCAGTCCCACATACAGCACATTGCTAAGGCATGGATCACTGGATAGTTAATGTAGTACAACATCTTCCCAGTATTGTTGATTTCCCCATGATTAGGGAGGTTTGCAATTTTGCCCTAAGGAAGAGGTTTCAGGGCTGAGACTTGCTGTAATCTGCTTAACTGAGTTGCCAGCCAGCTTTACTTACTCTGTCAGACATAGGGATGTCATGTCGCAAGCACGGTTCGGGAATTCGTCAAGCAACCTCCACCTGCGACCCCTGAACTTCACCCACCGAGACACTGTCCTCATTCGCTCCCCGCACGTGCCTGCTCGTGCACCAAAGTACTCACTGCGAACCCGTTCGGTGAGCGCCGCCATTTTCACGCCTTTGCTTTATAGGAGAAACAGGAAGTTTTAAAAATGCGCATATTCAAATATGCGCAGTTTGGAGCTGGGAGAGCTAAATAAGCACAATATTAGAGGTATAATCCCTCTAATATTGTGCTTATTTAGCTTTCCCAGCTCCAAACTTCCTGTTTTCCTAGAAAGCAAAGGTGCGAAAATGGCAGTGCTCACTGAATGGGTTCACGGTGAGTGCTGGGGAATTCACTGAACGCATGGGTGGCTTGAGCACAGGTTCGGGGGGTGGGGGGAGGCGAGCAAGACACTGCTTCGGCAAGTGCACAGAGAACCGAACTAGGGTGAGTTCTTACATCCCTAGTCAGACACCTAGTGTTGAAAACTCATACTAGATCTCACTCAGCTATGGCTCAGAGAGCCCTTTTTTGGTTCCTTTATTGGTTATGGAGAGGTGGACATCTATATTTCAAGGACTCCCTGTAACCCTGTATCCAGAAAGCAAGATGGGAAGGAAGGAAGCTAAGTCTTCCCTACAGTAGCCTCCTTGCCTCTAAGCCTCTGGAGCATTTGGCCTGGTGGTTGCCCTCTTCTCAACAACCTGCTGGGTTTTGTACCAGGAGGGCCAGCCAGGCCAGAGAGCAGCTTAAGAGATTTCAAATAACTCTTGGCTGAAGAAATTCAAATAAATCTATCACAGAAGGAAATGGTTAATGCTGCACTCTGTCAAGTACTCTCAGCACAGTGTTAAAATGCTAAATTAATTAAATAAATCAAAATGCTAAATTAATTAAATAAATCAATTGATGAAATCACCCTATAAATGTGACAGCGTGTCATAATTCAACACAAGCCATAGAGTAGCGAGTCAGGTGGGGAAAAAGAAAAAGAAATAATTTGCTGGTTGCCATGGCTGTATTTGCTTTGAGGCGAGAAGGAATGGAACTGTACAGAGGCCTCCATTTTGTAGTGCCTCCCTGCCCCTGGTATCAAGGGCAGCGTTCAAAGAATTGCAAAGAGAGAAGGGTAGGACTTTCCACTCTGCCAGTCAAGCTTCCAGTACTAGAAATTAAGAGGGCGGTTCCTGCTGAGACTGCAGTAACGCCACAGCTTGTAACCCACCAAGCCAAACAGCCCACCGGATGTATATTGTGGCCTACCAAGGGTGAGGCATCTCCCCTCCTTCTCTTTGAATAACACACTTTACTGCTAGGGTAGCAGAGGAAACGTGGACAAAAGAGGACACTGATTTGCATAAAATGTGTATGTGCTAATTTATATGTCTAGATGCAAATTTAGAAATAATTGCTATAATTCAAATAGAAATACAGCACATCTTGCCATAGCGTGGAAGACTGTGACTAAGTGATCTATATGCCTGCCTGTTCACTCTGCTGTCTGGGTGCTGTCGATGGGCAACTGCAGGCTCGGCTCTTCCTTCTGATGGTTCTTTATCTCTTAACCGGACTTGGACCAGAGAGCTGTTCAAATAGAGGACACCTTCAGAATAGAGGACAGCCCTGTGGCAGCCCTTCAAACACAGGTCTGTCCTCTGTAAAAGAGGACGCACGGCCACCCTAAATGTATTGCTATGGTCTCAGGCTGAAACATGGAATTTCCTTCTGTTTCTGCTTAACTCCAGGAGTCAGTAAATGATCCATCTAGTGGATGTTTTCCAATAAAGCATCATCAGTGTTAAACCAAGGGCTTTAATGAAGATAGTTCCAAATGTTTAATCAGTTGTTTGTGGAAAATTCAGCACTTTCAAACGTTGTATCAACCGCCTTAAGAAGGTTATAGATTTGTGGTTAAATCAGCTTTGAGATGGCTTAATGAATGCTTCAAGTTTCATGTTCTGTGGAAGTTTTGAAATCAAACATTTGGGTGAGGTGGAAAGATGGAAAATGAGAGAGATGTACTGTAATTAGGAACTGATCATATACACCTGTTGGCTTTCCATCATTTCAGGCAAGAATGAGCAGTTGAAAAAGCCAATGGGGAAATGGCCTACTTTCATATGTAGTTATAATCAGAATTTAAAATTTGTTCTTTTACTTTTTTGGAACTTTCCAAACAAAGGCCTGGTACTGATGTGACACTCTCTGATCCCCTTGCTGTCATAGCAAACTAGACATTATAACCAGTCAGAAGCTGGTTTGCAAACACTGATTAAAGCTAACCATGATTAGTGTTGATATTGCTGTAGCCGTAACACTGTACTGCTGCTAGAAAGGGGAAGGGGATTTTACACATGATTTTGCATATGATTATTTTCTGTATGCCAGACTGCTGTGGAAGGCATAGGACTAGGAAAATGGCCTGCAAATGAAAGCAGCAACCCTGTTTGCAGGGAAATTGCATTTTACTAGCACTCAAACATCAAGTACTCGCACTACCACTGAGCTATTGTCCTTGAAAATCTGTTGGTGGATTCCTGTAATAAAAGCTGGGAAGAACCACAGGATTAGATATATTAGATATATTACTGTGGAGTATTCAAGCATACCAGAATCCACTCCAGGCCATTTAAAATGATTTATTTAAGATCGCCAGAATCTACATTGTTTAATTTCCAGTCTTTCCTGCCAAAGTTGAATAGAAGTCAGCAGACCTCAGCTGATTATCTACAGACTTTAAGAATGACAGTTATTGGCAGTGGTGTAGTGGAGGCAGGGCTCGCAGGGACGCAGCCCGGGACTTTTTCATTAGCAGGGACTCAACTGCCACCCCCCTCAGAATTCCCTGTTCCCTCTGAGCTTAGCTGCGATCCTCACTGTAGCTGAGGGGGGAATGAATTTTCCAAGCAACAATATATTGTTCCATGTTGGAATGCAAAGTATTTGGGATGACTTGGTCTGGAATGGGCAATTCAGACCTATTAGCTTTACCAAAGACATGCTCCTGGTGGCGATGAAAACTCCTAGAACTGGTTTGTTGATATGGATTGACACAGCTGCCTGAAATTTTTGGACTGCCCTTGGAGACTGTCACAATGAGCGCCTGCATTTCCAAAATTACCACTACACCTCTCTCTCTCTCTCTCTCTCTCTCTCTCTCAATCTCTGTGTGTGTGTAGTTCAATCCAGCTGGGTGTGTGGGTGTTTCTGTTGGAGGGGGAGATACAATGAAGGATCTTAGGGAAGGCTAATGGGTAATGATGGGTGATAAGGGAGTGTGCAAGGGGGCTGTTTAAATGAGAAGAAATCTGTCCATGAGGGCTGAGTTGAGAGGGTGAAGCTTGCATAGAGTATCATATTTTGAAAACCTAAAATGTTTGTGTTTGAGTGAGTGAGTGAGTAAGATTTTAACACCCCTGCATTTTTCTCAGATGTCCAATCGAAATATCACTGCCTTACTCTCAGCTGCACTGTTTTGGGATCCCAGTTGAAGGCTGTATAGCTCACAAGATTGTACAATCTTAGAAAAGGGTGTGGTTGTGAGGGGGCATGGCTGCGAGGGGGCGTGGCTGTCATGAAGGGACCCTGCACTTCTGAATTTGCCACTACACTACTGGTTATTGGAGAGAACGAAGAGGCTTTTGAGAAGGTGTTTTAAGAAGACTGCAGCTTTTAGGCAGTTAGTGGCCCTTTTTGTGAAAGCACTGAAAGATTCCATGACAGCAGCTAATGAAGTCCAACAAAACAGGATATTACCAGATGCTGAAATGGTAGGAGTTGTAGGACTTTTTCTGTCTAAACATGCATAGGATTCCACCATATGTATTTAAGAATTCAGAACCATGTGCCTTTATTCCAACATAATAGGCCAGTTCGCCCAACACGAGGGAGGTTAATAAGCCATGGTGGCTTGTTAACCACCCTGTGCGTGGCGCTCATGTGCTGGCCTGATTTACATAATTATCCTTGCCAGGCACAGCTTCTCATTGTCTGAACTCGGCAAGGGTGGCTTGTAGGGGTGGTTAGCAAACCACCCAGAACCCATGGCTTGTGGGCGCTGCAACCTACCATGGTCTATGTGTGTGTATTTCAGTTGCTGGATCGCTTGTTGGGCTTGACTGTCTATTAACCTTCAGGCACTGTATTCCATGTAAGTTACATATGAATGTAATAAAATGTAATATAACTTGCGCATAAACATTAGCGCCTAGTGGTTTAACTATGGCCACGTTAGAATGATCACTCGGGCAAAAGAACCCATTGTGGGTTCTTCCTCCACCTCCATGTGTGCACAGCCGCAATTTGCATAATTACCCATGATGCAGTGCGGGTTGCCATGTTGTCTGAACCTGGTGCCGTGCACAGTGGGGTTGGCTTCTCACCCACCCCACAACCCCTTCTGCAAGCCGTGGTTGTGGCATGGGTAAGAAGCCACCCTGGCCACGATGTGTTCCTTTGCCCCCACCATTGTCCAAACCTGGTCTATATCAGTTGTGTGCTCTTTTGGTTGTTGTTTCAGGGTTATACTCTTCTCTGGTCTGGTTTACAACCTTAGCCTTGCAGCAATAGCAAATTTCACTTTTCATCTCTTCCTCCGTGAAAAGTATATTTAAAATGATCAAATAAAATCTGTATTGATTTAATGCTGGACTGCTTTGTGATCGTCAGAGTGGCTTACAATGAACAAAATAAAAATAGCTGAAAACATACAGAATAAAGCCTATCAGAATATTCTTAAATACAGAAGATATAGGGTGCAAATATGTGGTCGCATTAGGATGATTGGTATTTACCATGGCTGTTAGTGGTTGTATCCAATAGATAATAAATAATTTGTTGAACAAATGAGAAATGCAAAATTGGATAATATGCATTGACAGAAGGTGGATAAGTCAGGCCATGAAATTCTGTAACGTATGTCATTTGTTTTGATCGTGTAAAAGGATGCAATATGGGATGAACCATCTCTAAATACCATGGAGACCTCAGTGCAATAGTAGTTCCACTTTAATTCCTGCTCATTCACACACGCACTGTCTAGCTTTGAGAGACTACCTGTTCAGTTTATAATTACAGCCTACTGTAAACTGAAGAACTGAAGAACAGGACAATGCAGGAGAAAATAACTCCCAGCTAATATTGCATGTATGTAACTAGTGAAGGGCATGGCATTACAAACCACCAGCATAAGTGGTTGTCTAAAAGCTCCCATTCATCAGAGAAAATAAACACTTTCCAAAATGCCACATGGATGAAAATTTCAACACATACCAATACAATTGTGTGTGCACACCCATAAAAATGGAATGGAAAAAAGATGGCAGCATTTAAGGTGAGAGGTTTGCAGGGCAAGGAAAGGAGTACACTGCACAGTGCCTTAGGAACATACGAAGCTGCCTTATCCTGGGCCGGTTTGCCCGTCATAATAAGCCACACTGAAAACAAGCCATGATGGTTGATTAATCGCTCACTAAGCCATGCTGCTGCAGTCAGTCAATCAGGAGCTTGCCAGCTTGCCATGGTTTGTTTCCCCCTTTGGCCTCCCATCACGTATCCCAGAGGCCTTTGCAGCATAACTCCTCTATACTCCTGCTATGATGAGATCCCCCCTGCCTTCTTGCCTTGAGAAGCACCTGCATTGACGTATATATATGCCATCTTGGGGAGTGGAGGCAGAGGCTTACCTTACTTTTTAGGACAAGATGGCTGAGGGTTTTATTTATCTATTTTCTTTCTTTAACGCTTAAAAAAAGCCTCCTTGGCTGCTCCTCACAGCCCGTTTCTCCTCCGAGGACAGCTGTGCCATATGTGTGATTGACTTACCTCTGGGTAGGCACGCATGCCCCCAATTCATGACCATGGCAATTCAGGAGGGGGAATTTAAGCTTTCCCCATCCTGTTTTCATGCCAAAACTCCCCTCCCCCCTGGAGGCGGTAAAAAAAAGGGGAAAGATTAGACTCGTTAAGCACCCTGCATGTGCCGCCCAGGTCCTGGCTGATTTGCATAATTACCCTCACCAGGTGTGGCTTCTTGTGTCAGCTAAACCCAGTGAGGGTGGCTTGTTGGGGTGGTTAACAAACCACCCTACAACCCTAAAACAGGCTATGGGTTCTGGGTGTTTTCTTAACCACCCCAACAAGCCACCCTTGCCCCATTTAATGAGACGAGAGAAGCTGTGGTGATGGGGGGCTTGGATTGACAACCCGGCACCCTCGGGCACCACAATCCACCACGTGGCTAATAAGCCAAGGTAGGCTGTGGTGATCATGTGAACCAGGTCAGTGACAGGCAGCGGCTCTCCAGGGTTGCAGGCAGGAGTTTTTCCTGCCGTACCTAGAGATCCCGGGGATCGAACCTGGGACCTTCTACATGCCAAGCACGTGCTGTTCCATGGACCTACACTCTCTCCCTTCTGGAAGCTTTGATAGTACTTAAAAACAGTGGATAAGTGGCTAAATGTACCTACAGCTTCTTTTTTTTGATAAGCTGTCTCGATTACACAGAGAACAAGGTGGTGAAGTCAAGTCGTCAAGGTCCCTGCTCTGAATGTACCTTACTTTAGGCTCATACTTTAAGCTTGCAATTGCTATGTCGCACTAATATAACAAAATGTTTCTTCCTGCCTTGAACCTTCGAAATATGACAGGTTTTATCTAAAATGATTTTTTTAATGGCCTGTTTTCATGTTGTTTGTACCAGCAAGTGATGGTGACACTTCTTAACATTCTGTGCAGCTATCTGTCACTGCAGCACAATCCCCACCCCCACCCCTGCCTTCCACACAATAGGATCATATTTACAGCAAAAGTCACAGCTGTCCCTCACAAAATGAAATTAGGTTTGATTTTGTGTCATGACAATGTTCATTAGTGCCATCTAGTCTGGAAGGGCATGATCAGATAGTTGATGGCAGACCCATCACTCATTGCAAAGGCACAATCTGACTTATGCTGTGAGGCCCAGCAATGCTTTCTCCAACCTCCTTGCCAATTAAGTGTACCCAGTACATATGAGGCAGAATTTCACTTGTGTGCTCTGTAGAACTAGGGGAACCTTTTCAGATGTCAGTAGAGGGAGAAACAATTTCAGGGAGATTCCAAGATCTGCTGTTGGATATAGTCAAGATTATATTCTACAGCATCTGCATATGTTAAGGGTACTTGTTATGGTTACTTTTTAAAATTCCTCATAACAGCTATAGCCATGTTATCAACGTAGGTTAAACAAGTCATTCTTGGCTTGTGTGTCTAAACCTCAGCCTCATTCCTTGTTCATGATCATAGCCATTTGATGTGTAGAACCAGTGAGTTTGGCTGGAAATATAGGTGAATCTAAGGAATTTTATTTATTTATTTATTATTAAATTTATTAATCGCCCATCTGGCTGGTCACCCAGCCACTCTGGGCGATGTACAGCGTACAATAAAACAGTTTAAAATAATAAAATTCTACAATAAAAACATTTTCTAAAATACCCTAACCCACCCCAAATGCCTGCCTTAACAACCACGTTTTTAATGCATGACGGAAGCTCATTAAAGAGGGGGCAATAATGCCATGTGATATGAAACTCAGGGAGGCGGCCCCTCCGTCCTCACTGAATGGTGCCCCCCTACAGAACTGTCTTAGTAATATATTTAAAAGCCCACTTTGCTCTTCTAACCCAGGAGTAATGTGAGCATCATGAAATAAGCACCCAAGCATGAAAACATGGCTACACCATTGCTAACGTAAGTGGTACTCTGAAAGAATCAGGCCTATTAAAAAGCCACTTTGGATTGTACTGTGTGTGTGCACTAGACATACTGCACATGTACAGAAAAAAATAAAGACGATACTAGTCATGTGTGCTGCCTTTGCAAAGGCTTTCAGATCAGGGATGAGAATAAAGAGGAGACAACTTAGATAAAAAGAGGGGTTCAGGGTTGGCCAAAGCTTGCATGAACGTAGCTCATCTCTAATTTCTTTAACTCCTTTAATGAGGCCTAGGAAGTGAGATGTGACATCTTAGTTCATCGTAAACAGTAATGCTGACATGAGGTGTTAGTTCGTGAACAAGCCCTTTGAACAATACCAGAATATCATGTTCAACCACGGTGATCCATTTTGATTTCAGAAATACTGGGCTCCTTCACACCGGGCTTTATCCTGCAGTTGAGATCAGGGAAGGACTTAGTACTTTATGGAAAGAGCCTGGCTGGTGAGAAGCAGAAAATGGGAGAATCTAAAGTTTACAGTTTTTTCAGGCCTTGATACTGGTTACCTAAAAGAACCCAGCTTTACTGGTCAGTAAAATCCTGCCTAGTTGGTAACTCAATATTCAGCCTATAGGCCACTCTAATTATATGTCATTTCCCACAAATCAAAAAGAGCCTCATGTGGCACAGAGTGGTAGGTGACAGTATTGCAACTGAAACTCTCCCCACGACCTGAGTTCGATCCCAGCGGAAGCTGGGTCCCAGGTAGCCGGCTCAGGTTGACTCAGCCTTCCATCCTTCCGAGGTCGGCAAAATGAGTACCCAGCTTGCTGGGGGAAAGGTAGTCATGACTGGGGAAGGCAATGGCAAACCACCCCGCTACAGTCTGCCATGAAAACGCCAGCGAAAGCGGCATCCCTCTAGGAGTCAGCAGTGACTCGGTACTTGCACAGGAGGAACCTTTCCTTCCTACAAATCAAGAGACCTTCCATCATGCACTATCACTGACTCTTGTGTACAACACTCTATAGAAAGATAAAATGCTTCCCTGATTCTGGTGGCTTGGAAGGTCAAGATCAAAGCCCAACAAGGACTATATAAGGACTGTAAACCTTTGGGGTATCTAGGAATGCAGGCCACACCTATCTGCAAAGTTGGGGGTGGAAGAAAGGAAAAAAGACACAGATTTGAATGCTTTCTTAAAATAATTTGTATTGATGGTGGTTTTTGTTTGCTTTTCCTAATGCGGGTTTAGTGTTGAACTGTAAGATATTGTTAATTGTTGATTCTGTCTAATGTATCTAAAATTATTTGTAGGGTGCCTTTAAGGGGGGAGCCCTCTTAATTTACAGTCAATTAGCTGTCTTGTGCTCTTCAGAGGAAAGGTGAGATATAAATGTTATTAATGAATTATGTAGCCAGTGAGAAAGAAGTTTGAGATTTGGGGTCTAAGAGGTAGGCAGTTTTAGGGCATTGCTATGCCTTTGAAACTGAAGCTGCTTTAAGACTAGTATTGCTTATCTATGTGACTGCCTGCTTGTTTTCCCCTGTTCAACTTGTACATTTGTCAACAGATGTTAGAGAACAACCTTACATTTCCAGCATTTTCAGCTCACAATAAACTGACCATCTTTCCAGATGTGGTTGGACTCCAAGTCCCATCAGCCCCAGCCAGCATGGCCAATGGCTGTGGTGATGGGAGTTGTAGTCCAACAACATCTTGAGGGTCACGGGCTCCCCAACTACTAAAGGACTGCCATGGGATCATCCAACTACTCAGGGAAGTGGGAAAATAGATTTTGGAGCAACTGAATCAAAAGCTGCTTCCAAAGACCGGGAACAGAGGTTCCTTTTGAGCAAAGCCAAGAAATAGTTCTTCAGGAAGGCAGCTTTAAGAAAGGCACTGCTGCCTCTAACAAGCTATGGTTTGGCTTTCCTGCATGTTGTGTAGTTCAGGGATCAATGGCTTGGAAATATTTCTGCTCACTGCTGTCAATTGAGCCTTCCAGGCCTCTTATATTATGGTTGAGCAAACACATAATTTCCATCTTGTCACCTACAATGGTCTCTTTCTATTCCCTCCCATTTTGTGCTGACAGGCTCAGAGAGACAGAGACAGAGAATCACCAAACTAGCAGATTGTGAAGACCATCCATTCTGCACAGATTAAGATGCGTTTGTTTGTTTTTTTAAATGAAAACAACCCAGTTACCCAGTATTTCCAGTTAAAAGAATTTTGAATAGGAGGGTACTGCCTGTGGCCTAGGAGAGCCTCTTCTGGTCAGAACTGGCAACACTGGACTAGATGGACCTAATGCATAGGATGGCAGCTTCATCTAGTCATATACTAAACTTCCTCCCCACCATCAAAATGAAAATGAATTGCAGTAGATTTGCCTCCATGGCAGCAGTCATTATGTGCCATTTAAATGATAGTTAACAGCCTCCTCGCTTTGTGGTTAGGACAGTTCAACATTCCTCCAGCTGAGCAGCAGATGCTCGATGTCAGGGTTGGATCTGAGCCCATAGAGTCCCAAAGTAGCTCTGATTCTGAGGAGGAGATACAATCTGTGGGAGAGGACCTCTCTCAGGTTTCAGAGGTGCAGCTGGAGGAGGAGCCTCCCCACACTCACATTTCTGGGAGCGACAGTGACCCTGGCATGGAAAGGGAGGGACAACTTGAGCTTTTAGATGTGAGGTGCAGGCACAAGCAAGAGATTGCGGGAGCTGAGCTCAACGTCAACAGTTGCACCCTGAGGCCCCACGGGAGAGGGGGAGACTTTCCCCTCCTACTCCTTAAGTTTAGAGAGTTGCCGCGCTTTCCCCCAAATGGAGACCAACTGATGTCCTAGCTCTTAGAAACCCCTGGCAGGCTGTTCCTTTGTATTTCCTCTGAGTCTCAGGCAATTAACATCTGTAAGCTTCATTAGGTTGAATGGAATTAAAGCCTTGGAAAGCAGCCCTTTTGTCTGAGTGTTGATTCTGGCTATTGGAGGATTCAGAAGGCACCGGGGCAATCCTGACACTCACTGATCATTACCTTCACGTGTTTGGGAGAATGCTTAAAGGACACCTATGTTCACCAGTGGAGGCAGGTGGCTCTGATGTCAGTGGGGTGGTGAACCCATCCCAGGTTTCAGTCAGAACCAGTCAGAACTCTAAAAGAGGTATCCAAGGTGCTTTGCTTTGCATCTTGGATAGCTCCTTTAGAGTTCAGACTGAAACTCGAAGCAGATGCACCGCCCCACTGATATTGGAGCCACCAGCCTCCACTGATGTTCACCCTGGTTTGTCTTCAGATCATATCAACCTGGGTTGTTTCTAGACATGGCTTTTATAGCATGCCCTGCCTCATTCATGGAATTTTATGAGGCAGCAGGTAGGAGGTGTCCAGAAATTGTTGTCCTCTTTTTGTAACCCTCCCACGTTTTCCCACCACTTCTCCCATCTTCTTTCTTACCACAGAAAGTGTGTTAAGGAGGGAAGGACAGAAAAGCTGCACAATGTCTTCTGATTGGTAGCACTAGGAGTCCTCTGACTGGAAGTAACCCTGGATTCTGCCCTCTAAGAGCAGCTTCACACTTTACGTAGTAATACTGTACAGAGAGGGTACAGCGGTGTTACACTGGTGTTTTCTACAGTAAACACATAAAGTGTGAACAAGAGGCACGCATCCTTCAACATGGGGGGGGGGTGTACTCCACACAACAGGTTTTATCCTGTGTGACTGCTGAAGGTCTCTCCAGAGTTCAGTACCAAACCTCAGTTCTACTTATGGTTTCCAGTAAACCAATTGAAGGACACAGATGATTTCTGCTCTCTCTAAAACAAATGTGGGGAACCAACCACTTTCAGCTCAAGGGTTAAGTTCAGTTTCAAAGAAGCTCTCAAGGGCTGCGTTCTTGTGGTGGGTCAACATTAAAAAAACAACCCAGCCTATTGTAGCTTAAAGCTCTTACTGCATGTAACTAAGCTTTAGGGGAGGCATTTCAATCTTTTAGGATGGGGAAAAAACTGCACAAAAGCCGGGAAACAATCAAATGATTGGCGGTTAGGAGAAAGGGGGTGGGGCCAGGGGAAAGGGGGAGGACCATCTCGGGAACCCCAGAGGGCCAGACTGGGACCCCAGGAGGGCCAAATTTGGCCCCCGGGCCTGAGCTTTCCCACCCCTCCTCTAAAGCAAAGAATGTTCCAAAAGCATTCAGCTTCCCACTCATCCAACAAGGCCTTTTTTAATGCTTGCTAAATGGATAGTATTTATTTCACTGATGCTCTACTCTTTCTCTGAGGTGTTCAGAACAGATTACATCTGGTTCCCAGGTGTTCTGTCATCCATGCAGCTTACAGAGCCAGACCTGCTCAGCTTCAGCAGTCTTATCAGGCTTCCGAATATTCTCTGAGTCATCCTAGTAGCCCAGGACTGGAGCAATAAAACGTAGTTCAGACTACAAAACTACTACCCATGAAATATGCAGCCCACTCTTCTAGATAAATTGAAATATCCTTGGTGAACAAGACAGAATGAAAATCCAAAAATAAAATAAAAATGTTCTATAGGAGGAAATCTTTATATTTCTTGCTCAGTTTTTCCAGCATGTTGATCATGTGCATTTCCCTACTCTTGTTAGCTCACTTGCTGTCACTATTAATCAGACATTTGCCCTTTATGTTGAGGCAAACAAGACTGCATTTAGAACTATGCTAACTGATTAATTTTTGGTAAATGAACATTCCATTGATTTCCTTAATTTGATGCATCAATCATTTAAGTCCTCATTCAAGTAAGTGACTAGGGAGATACTTCCCTGTTCCCACCTCAGAGCCATGATTAGGGATCTTTGAGACTGGCATAATCAGTCTTGACAGACTTGAACCACCACCCTGTTTGGATGAACTGCAAGATCTGATGTGGAAGCAAGGCAAAGATCTTGATCGCTGTGCTTCGGAAAAATGAATAAATTGGACAAATGAACAAAGGGCAGATGTAAGTGGAAGATTATTGGTCGTTCTAAGTCAGTGTTTGCTACACGATGAGTGTGGCTTAATTAGACGCAGAGATTCCAAAGATACTTAAAGCCAAGTCACAGGACCATCAGTTCAGAGCAGCCTGAAGAGAATCCAATGGGTATTATGGCAGCACGCCGAAGCAGTCATTTGGGACAAACGTGTTGCATCAGACCACGGAAAAACAATCAGTGCAACACGGCTTTCAACAGCAGCCAGCTAGATGCTTCTGGAAGCTCATAAGATGAGCACAAAGTGATGTCCTTCTCTACATCGTTGATCAGAATATGACTAGCTGACTCTCAAGGGTGTTATAGGTCCACCATTTCTATTAGTTCATATTTGGTAGTGGCCCCTATGTGAGCCACCTTGGGAGCACATGGGGGGCTGTCAAGCTTGTGGCTCATAAGGAGGTGCTGTTTATATGAACGGATGCCTCCATGTGGTGGTTGTATCCCACGGTTTGACAACTGTGGCATCCCTTTTTTGACTCATCATGATGGCGTTCACAGTAGCCAGTCTTACCGCCCACCTAACTCATGACACTGCTCCATTTTATCATTGTCTCTGTTCTAATGTTTCAAATTAATTATTTTATGATGTTCTTACATAGATATATGGTTTTATACTGTATTATGTATAATATTGCAAACCACTTAGAGAACTCAGGATATGAAGGGCACGATCTTATGCATATTTAGACAGAAAAAAGTCCTATAACTCCCAGCATTCCCCAGCCAACCATTATAAGTGGTATAAAAGTAATATAAATAAATAAAATAAATGGAAATGCTGGTTCATACAAAAGCTGGCTCCAGGAAAGCATCGTTTGGCTACTAGTGCAAATCCTGTGTCACCACAGGGGCTAGTTGTCTGAGAATAATTGGATAAAAATATGTTTGCCCATTTCCCTTGTGACTGGAACAACTTTACTACTTCTTGAAGTTTGAGGTCAAAAACATGTGATGTAAGATTGTTCTCTCCCTTCTCCCTCTGGTGTCCTTTCAGCAGTTTCTCCTCAGCTTCTCTTTTTCCTCCTCCTCTTAACTATCACCAGCTGACTTTTCTTCAGCCTCTTTCCCAGCATTCTGTGCCTGTCCTTTCATTCACCCAGCACTCTAAGAGCTCACAGGAGTAAGCATTATTACATGTGCATACACACACCATATCACCAATTACATTACGTGCACAGTGTGGGGCATATGCTTTAACCTTCCCTTTGCCTCATCCCTCTCCCTTCTCCTTTCCTGAGCTCTCCAAGGCTTGAGCTTTGAACTTTTTAAAATTTTCAAAATATTCTGCATGTCTACACTGCTCAAGCTTCAGTTTTGTTTTTTTTTTAAAAAAGAGCAAAATCAGTCTGGTAGATCTCTAGTTATAAGCCTTACACTACCATATTCTTATTTAAGATGAGCTTGGCAGTGACCCAGCATGCTCCCAAGATGCTCACATATGGACCACTATCAAAGGTAAACCAGCCCTATGATCTTCTGAATGGCATCAGTGTTCTGTGATTGAGCCTACACTGGCTGAAAAATTTGTTGGCAACCATTGCAAGATTTGTCTTTGACTTCATCAGATACAAATACAGACTGTTTGGATTGGCTAAAAATCTAAACGAAAAACAAGCACGTGCATAGTCCTAAAACATCCTTTTTTCTTTTTTTTTAATGGTATTGAGAGCAGATCACTGCCTTGCAGGTATCAGAAGTCACAGGGATTTTTCTGTGTTTCACGGTCAATGATGTTAAACACTTGGCATGACTACAGATCCTGAGTGGAGCACACAGAAACCCGTTTATGTCTTGGCAAACCATCTCTTTGGACCTGGAGCAGACTGTAAAAAATTATGTGTATAACTTATAAGGTGAATGTAAGGAAAAGGACATGAAGTGGAGATTTTCAGCAGTCTAGCTAAGTGCTTTAATGAAATATGGTGAGAACTGAGAGAATTTTTTTGGAAAATAAAATGCATGATGGGCCCCAGGCCAGATGAAAACAAAAATAGAAAGGGAAGGAAGAGAAGGAGCACTGACTGTTCTCTACCCTTGCTGGGTTAATACCTCAGTCTGGACTTCGCATACAGGCAGCAGAGCTATGCTTTCCTCAAAAAAAATGATTTAATATATTAACTTCTAAAAGAAAAAAAATGTTTAAATGGAATGGAACAATATCCGGGGGGGGGGGGAGATGGACCCAACCCAGATATGAACACACTGAACCTAAGCAAAGCATTAATTCTGCCAATAACCTGTTTGCTGGGAAGAGAAGAGTGGGGTGGGGGGACTGTATCTAAAGGCCCTGCATCCCCTCCTGGACAGGTAATTGATGCTATCACCAATTTCCTAGCAGGGTTATGTGTGCACAACTTGTGTGAATTCTGCGGGGAGGGGGGTATCCATGAGCTCAGCACTTGTTTGCAGGGGTCCTAATCCTGCTGGGATACACATGCATATGACTCTTTGCTGGGTAAGCACAGCTTTTCTTATCAACTTAATCATTTTCAATGGGGGCAATGAACAGGGATGGTCCACCCAGCCTGATTCTGCCATTATAGGGCATCTCTACACCAGCCTAAAACCCTGCATTTAAAACGGGGCTTTCTGCTTCCGTTTTAAATGCAGGATCACAACGACTCCCTTTTTCACATGTTTTCTTCCCCCCCCTTTCTCCCTCCTTCTCCCCATATCTGAGTCTTCCATTATCTTTCATTGATCTTGCTGCTTTTCTTGCTGCTTTTCCTCTTTTCACGAGGGAACTCAAGTGGAACACAACGGGGTAATTTGATAGCCCATTATCTGAGATCTATTTAAAAATGGAACAAAAGGCATTTAGTGCAGGAGACACCTTGGAGGTTCATGGCATCATGTAAAGAGCCCACAAACTTCCGTGAAGGAGCAATCTCAATAAAAGCTCCATGTGAAGAAAGCTGCTGCTGGCTGACTTAGGCCCTGGACTTCTATTCTTGATCAAGCTATTTTACACCATATGTCTCTCTCCCCCACCCCCTTTTTTCTTTCTCCAATTTCAGGCATTTCTTCTGTGGCGTTGTTTGTGCCTCACTCAGAAACTACCCACATTGCCTTGAGGAGGCCTTCTTCACGCTTCGAAAGCCACATGGACTCATTTTCTTCTCGGACTCCATTTGATAAACAGTAATTAATATTGATTGAATTGAAGCCAACTAGCAGAATGATGACAAATAAGCTAATAATAAAGGGTTCGATCTCCAATCAATGGAGCAAGATGGAAAAACAATGGCAACCAGACTTTAAATTTTGATTTCTACCAGAGGTTACTTTTGGACTTGTTTGGGGAGAAGCAGAAAAGAAACATTAAATGCAAAAAAAAGAAAATGACTGTTTGTCCAGGGGGCTAGGACTCTTGGGCATAAGAATCTGCATTCATAAAAACTTAGAAGATGTAGAGTTTATCTTGTTGTTTCTTCCTGGCATACCACCACAGGCATAGTGTTCCTTGCCTTGCCAGTCTAATATATATCCTGGGACTGGCTATCTGTACTTAGCCCAAGGCATTCAGAAATCCTGGCCTGACTCAAGGAATGGATCTACCACAAACATTACAATGATTAATAATATAATTAACAGGGAGACAGTGAGAGGCAGGGCCATGATTCATATCTGTCCCTAAAGCCACTTTCACATCTTCTACTCAGAGCAATTTAGGGCACAATCCTACGCGTGTTTAGACAGGAAACCTTTTCTGTCTAAACACGCATAGGGTTGTGCCCTTAGACACATTATAGCAGAAGTGAATGCTTTGACGAACTGTTGGAGAAAGCAAGAGGGTTGCCGCAATAGTTACAGGCCCTGGATCATTTCCCCTCATGTTATATTATCTGCAGTTTATGAGCGACTACTGTAATTAAAAATAACAAGGGCCTGGCAGCCCCGCTAATTCTATTATCTAGCATCAGGCTTCAACAACTCACCAGAAAAATAGCCCAGATGAGAAATATCTTGAAAATGTGCCACAGTTGCTGACAGTACATTAGGATAATCTTCCCTGCCTGAAAATCAGAAAAGAAAAGAAAAGAAAAACCCATCATGAAAATACAAAGAAACCATCAGGACAGCTGTGGTTGTTTCTCACCAATATGATTTACTTTCACCTTGGACTCTGAACGGCTGTCTAGCTGGCTAAAGTGGTGTCAAAGGGCAGGCTGAACATATTCTGCCCTTTGGCACAGACAAAGAGCTTCTTTACACAAGCAATTTATTGCCGCTTGTGATTGGCTACTCACGGAAATTTGTGGGTCCTTTAGACGACATCATCAACCTTCAGGACACCTCACATGCTTTTCCTCATTTATCCAGCTTTGAAAAGGCACGGAGATAATCTGATATATTGGCAGGACCAACTAGTGACTGTATAAAACGTACAGAAAATGCACCTCCCCTGTCCCCTGCCCACCACCGGGTTGTCACCTTATTATTATTAATAATAATAATAACAACAACAACAATGGCTTCTGGGAATGAATTGTAGACCTGTTTCTTTGGTAATATTGATGATATGATATTGAAATGTAAGATTGTTTATTAAACTGTAAGATTGTCAAGGTTATAGATATAGTTTTTAAAATAGAATGGCATCGGAGGACGGGGTGTATTGGAGTTTAAACTTAATTCTTTAAAGGGGAGGGAGAGGGAGGTGGGGAGGGAAGGGGAAAGAATCTTCTTTTTTCTTCACTTCCTCCCCCCCCTTTCCCTTTCCCTTTCGCTTTCCCTTTTCCTTTTTTTCTTTTTTTTTCTTTTTCCTTCTGTTTTTGTTACTGTGGTGTCCTCATCAGAATATTGTATTGTTGGGAAATTGTAGTATTGATCAGGTTGTTGGTATTTTGGTACTGTTTATTTCATTTATAAAGATAAAATAAATAAAAAGATATTTTAAAAAAGATACTTAGTAACTCCTGAGTGAAAGTGCAAGGGTAACATAAACTCTTGAATAACTTCTTAGTAGAATCTCTTCCCACGATCCAATTCGTCATTCCAGGGAGGGTCTTCAGTTACATTTCAAAATTGCACTGTCATCACCTAAGATTATGAGTGATTTTGTCAGCCTGAGACCTGATGCAGGGATACAATGTGTGATGAGAACTCCCTTTGTGGAGGAAGATATTTTCATTGAAATCACACTCACAGGAAGAAAGTGTCTGTGGCAATTTTCCACAACATGCCTTGGGTAGTAGGAAGCCATTCAGGAAAATAAGCCGAAATCTTTGCCGGCTATCCTGAAACATTTCCAACTGGGACCAACTATTAGAGCAAATAGAATACCTTAAAGGCAATGCAGGCATCAAGATCCATTATTTTTTACTTGTTTCTTCCTAGTAATTCATAGTTTAGAAGTCCTGATCCTGCAAAGGAATTGATGAATGCAGTCTCCAGGTAAAATTCTACTAAGTTTGGAGATGCAGACAGCTGACCATGTTCCACGGGTACATGCAAGATACCAAATGTGAGTGGAGGCAGTGAGGAACTCTTTTGACTTGGGTCCTATTATTTTGCATGTTTCTGACTGCCTAGCATGCCATTAAAAATACACTATGGACAAACTTCTGATACACTTGCTAGTTTCTACACTTAGGGCTGGTTCACATGTGCATGTTCACCCATGTATGGGTACAGCATCAAGCAATGATTTAGACATGTGAATGAGCATTCATAGATCAAACACCACAGACAGAGCTTCCATTTCGCTTTACACATCACCTCAAACACAGTGCATTTCAACAGAGCCAGGTCACCAAAGGCCTGCGCAGACATTCTTCTCTACATGTCAAGGGGGGGTTGCGATTATGCTGCAATGCCCACCTGCTCCACATGCCCGACTTCCCTGTGTTGTTCAGAACTTATGCATGGCGGCCTACATGCATAGAGAAGGATGAGATCAGTCCTCCCCATTTCCCCCCAGAGTACGATTCACATGATTCCCATCTATGAACTCTGCCCCCTATGCTCATAATCCAAGCAGGACATTGTATACAGTCAACACTGTACAAGGCTACAAACAACATTTTATAGTCAACATTGCATATTGAGTAAAGAGCAAGTAATATAAGTGCATGCATGGAATGATGCATAGACAAAACACATCTCCTTATTTCTCACATCACCGTTGCCTTCATGGACAAGATAGAGAGCAAGGCTTCACTATGCCATCCCATCCTAATTCTTCTGTTACCTCTTCAGGGGTGACCAGTCTGAGGTTGTTTGGGGAGCTGCACTAAGGATGCACAGGCAGGGAGCCTATCAAAGACTGTGTTCAGTAGTTGCTGGAGGGTCATCCAACTTTAGGGAACCCCTTAAGCCTGATCTCACTTGCCACTTTCAAGTGAAGGTCACTTCTGGTGTGACATTTCCCTACTCCCATTTTTAAAATGGCCTATAAGGAATGGACCGGGGACATGCATCTTTATGCTATCAAAGTGGAAATCTGCAGAGAAGGTCCCAAGAGCTTTGCAAGATGTGCTCCTCATACTAGCAGGTGACACTTCGGATATTACAAGGCACACATTTTTTAGCCAATTTCTGCGTGCTTCCACATGTTTGTTTTAAAAACTAAAGTGGGAAATGTAATGCCCAAAGTAGCCCTGATGTGTTTTATTGAGATTAAGAGCCAACTTATATGCTACACTAATCATGTTATGTGTGTAGCTG
Source organism: Heloderma suspectum (assembly GCF_057233095.1). Lineage (NCBI taxonomy): Eukaryota > Metazoa > Chordata > Lepidosauria > Squamata > Helodermatidae > Heloderma > Heloderma suspectum. The sequence continues at coordinate 195,556,369 of NC_139460.1, read as the reverse complement.
AAGGTTAGCTTTTGATTTACTCTAGTATAAGCATGAAAGATCCTGATTCTAATCAGGACCACTGCACACTGGTGGGGGAGTATTAAACTTTCTCTCTGCACATTTCCCCACCCCCACAGCAGGTTAAAAAGAAGAAAAGTCTCCACTGGCATCAATGGGGGCTTTTTTTCATTTTTTTAACACTCACACACTGGGGGGGGGTTTCGGGAAAAAATGGCATGGGGAGAGGTTTAATACTCCCTTCCTGGTCCATGGTGGTATTGATCCAAATTAAGGCTGTGCCTTAATTTACACTAGAGTAAAATAAAGCTACCTTTTGCCTACATGCTGCATGCTCCACAGTTAGTGTAACATGTAGGTTGGCTGCAAGTTAGGGCCAGGCTGAAAGAAGGTTGGGACTAAAGTATTACGATCATGAAGGAATTAAAGGATATATTATTATATGATTTGGTCAAAGGGTTGAGATTTGTCATCTGAGCTACCATCTTGGCTCAGAAATCAAGATTTTTTCCTCCCTGGGCTTATGAATGTCAGATTATTTGTGTGGGCTGGGAGTTGGTTCATAACTGGTAGATACCTTTAACAATATATCCAGACCGTCTAATTTTGTGATACTGAGCCACCTGACCTCCTATCAAAACCTCTTAAAACCCAATTGCACTCCAGAATCAGGCCTAAGCATTTCATCAATAGTTTTTACTTAACTTGTTAATGTTCCATCACTAGCAGCTGACAAATTTTTTCATGCTGAAATGTGCTCTTTATAGCTATGGAGCAAAATACTTGAAATAATCTTTAATGAGTAAAAGAATAGTATCGATTGCCTGGGACCCATCAATCCAATATTTTAGGAAATAAGAAAAAAGAATGTCCTTTATTCAATATCTGGTCTTATTCCACTCAAGCTAATATCTGGCATTGGTATTTGGATGTAGTGTTCGGTCTGAAAGAAAATGTGACTAATGTGACTGTCACAATAACTAATAACTGAATTTATGGCACCAAGTCTTGCTTCTCCTTTGTGCTCCCTTCATTTATTTATTTTTAATTCAATTTGTCAGGTGAAGAGGAGGACTCTGTGGAGAACAAACTCAAAATTAAATGTCAGGGCTTTTAAGTACAGTTTTAGGACATTCAAATACTAAAAACCCCATTCTGCAGCAAACGTCAGGTTGAATCCTTCAAAAAGGAAGGGCAAAGAACTCTTTGAAGAAGGAGGGGTAAACACAAAGCCTTAGCCAATCCCTGCCCTAGAATCCCTAATCCAGATTGCGCCTCAGCAGTGAACTCAACCATTGGCTTTCAGCGAGAGCCCGTCTTTCAGAGGACTCTCCTCCCGCTTTAATATGGTGATAATAACCAGGCCTGCCATCAGGACATTGCACCTGCAAGCAATTGCTGGGGAGTGAGTGCTCTCCCCCAGACACACACACCAACACCCATAAGGCCCAACATTTCTATTGACATCTGCCCTGGGCCCACTGTTCTCGGTGTCTTGAAGCCCCCAACTTAATTTCCCATAGTGCCCCTGAGGTAGCATCACTCTAGGGCAGTGTGGGAAATTAAAATGGGGGTTCCATACAAACCACCCAGGGCTGATTGCAGTGCTACCACTTACCACTGCCACCTAGGGTGGCTGCTAATGAATCGCCAAGAGAGGACAAAACATGGCACTGATGCACATAAAATTCACATATGCTAATTTATGTAGAGAGATGCTGGTTTTAGAATAATTATTATAATTTAAATGGAAATACAGTATATCTCTCCATAGTGTGGAAGACTGTGACCCGGTGACCTGTGTGTCATCCTGCTCAGTCTGCTGTCCAGGTGCTCTGGATGATGGGCAACTTCAAGGCCCAGCTCTTCCTTCTGATGGGTCTTTTCTTTTATACTGGACTTGGACTGGACAGCCCTTCAAACCGAGGATGTTTTCAAAATGGAGGACAGTACTCTGGCGGCTCTTCAAATAGAGGATTGTCCTCTGTAAGCAAGAGGTTTACTGCCACCACCAGGTGAGCTCGCCTGGGCCCACCAAAATGGGAGGAGGCCCACCTGAGGACACTGTGCCAAGGGCCTTCTCCAAACTGGAGCTAGTCCTGAGAACAACGCTGGCCTACCTTCCATGGTTATTGTAACAAATACTGAGATAATGTCATTCACGTGGTTAGACTACCATTAATTGTTAATTATTATTATCACTGTTATTATTATGTGAACCAAAATACGATGAGTTCCAGCAGAACTGAGTCCACAAAAGACTCCTAGTCTCAAAGTATGAGACTGGAAGTATGAAATTTTATGGGGTCTGCCAAAGTTCTGCATGTTTTGATTAGGCCTGGTCAAAATATCATGGCATTCGCCTCCCTCTCAAATTGTTCTTCCCTTTGACACACTGATCCAAGTGAAGAAGAGCTAACATTCACAGTGTATCCTTTAAAAAGGGGGTGGGGAGGGTTGATAATTTGGCAAGGAGAAATAGCCAGACATAAGACATTCATGAAAAGTAAGACATTGTCCTGTTGGCCTTCAGTATCTTCAGTTCCACATATAGGACAGAAAGAAGCCATCAACTGGAAGAAGCTAGGACAATCTTCCCTAACCTGGTGCTGTCTGGGAATGGTGGGAGTTCCAGTCCAACATATCTGGAGGGCATCACACTGGGGAAGGTTGAGTTAGGATGACAACTGAATCTGTATACAAAGAAACATTACAAGGAGGAGCTTGCGTCTTCTTGCAGCACATTTCCACAACCTCAGAGAACCCTGGATCTCTCCATAGATGATTCACATGGATGCAGGTTTGTCTGACTCAATTTAATGTGTGGTGAACCAGTTGAGTGACTTGGCCACCATACACCCAAATCACCAGTGTGCCCACAATGAACTGTGGATTCCTGTCAGACTAGATTCATGCTTTGCTCTCCGCTGCTTCCTATTACACTTCAGCAGCACGGGTGAAGGTATCATCAACTCCTGTTGGTCTTGTGCCCTCCAATCCTTGTAAAGGTCAGCATTTCCCCCCCACTCAGCTATTGGGGGGGGGGGGCTGTTGATGCCAAGGGAAGCAGCAACAGGAAACTGAGACAGCCATGACTCATTGTAAATAGGCTTGTTAATGCAGTGGTGCTGAGAGACATTTTGTAGCCACCTGACCTTCTAAGGAAGTTCAAGCCACACCTGGTAGGTGATGCCCCATGACTGACACCAAAAAGACTTCACAGTGGTGTGAATAATTCTCCCCCAGTGAGAAATACCATCTAGCACTTGGCTGCTACACAAAACGGCAGCACAGAGCAATTAAGCGAGACCCAGAAGTTTGGAAACAAACAACAATGAAAAGGGAATGGAATGGCCAGTTCAAAACCTGTGGGAGCATCCAGCTTATACTGCCCTCCACGCCCACCCAAACATAGAGCATAATGTTCTATTTCATATTATGAAATTTCTGTTTCTATTTCTATTTCTGGTTCTATTTCTGTTCATAGAAACAGCCCCTGCCATGCCATTTCACACACACACACACAAACACACACACACACCCCTTTTAGAAGGGACATCTAGTTTGGAAGGTACATTATTGAAGTGGGTGAGCATGTGCACGTACATACATGCATGTATGCCCACATCACCTCAACGTTTTCTCCAGTGCCTCATGGTGTGTAGGGAACAGACAGCCATAAATTTCCTTTGAATGTGGATCATTTATTTTCTGCATTTCTTACATTTTCTGAAAGATGGTAACATTGAATGGTATAAGCAGGGCAAGAGGGCACCTGCAGCGACAGAAGAAAAGGTGGTTAAACAAGCCCACAGCAAGAGTTCAAGATCAGAGCAATGTTAAGTCTGAAATGTGTGATTTTCCAAATGAATAAAGCACTGTGAACGTTTGTACATATCTGCTCTCCATAACAACTGCTTTAGATGCCCTCATGTTTAGAACTGAATTAATCTCTACACAGTTTGTTTCAGACTATCCTGATTCACCAGCTAGAGCTGGGGCGTCCCCAGTGCAGTACCTGTGGGTACCAAGGTGCCCACAGACATCTCCCTTGGCACCCGCCAGGCTTCCTGGCTCTCCTGATATTTGAAATTTGTTTTAGATTTTAAAAAATAACTAATTGGAAGGCTGGCATGCTGTAAAGTGAAGCACCAGTCTCCAACTCCATTTTCAGTAATGCCGCATAGTCCCTAGAGGCATTCTTAGAAAATAAAAGTGGTGAGCAGTTGCAGTCTTGCACTTCATTTTGAAGCTCCCCCAGCCATAAAAAAGAAAAGAAAAAGGTCATCTGGGTGGTAGGGAGCATTCCGGGGGCGGGGTAAAGGCGGGGAGCAATGTGGTGTTTTATCTACGTATGTGTGTGTATTGCCTAGGTTTAGGGGGGTTGTTAGAGTTCTGCCTGGTGTGTGTGTGCATTTTGCCTGGGCTGGGGGGGGGGCGTTGTTTTGTGTGGATGTGTGGAGAGTGTGTGTGTTTTGCCTGTGTCTGTTTCTCTGAGCATCACCAGTTTGCCTTCTGTGAAATGGATTGTACTTTTGGGAGAAAATATATGAAATGATACTTAGGGCAGAGACCCCACCTCTGCCATGTTTCAGAGCCTGATCAGTTTGCCTTCTGTGAAGTGGGTGTTGGGGCAAAAATGTAAAAGAGTGTGTGTGTGGGGGGGTTGTTTTGGAGCTTAAGTTTTGGGGCAAGTTACTCCTTTTTTAGCCTTACCAGTTTGTCTTCAAGAAAATTGGTATTTTGTGACTGGCCGCCACCCCCATGACACCCATTTTGTGAGAGTGCCCATGGCACATTCCCAACATTACAAATGTGCCTGCTGAAGGTAGCACAAAAGATTCACAATGCATCTGTTTACCTAGGCATTTGCACGACAGTCTGGGAGCCACAGGAGGTCCTCTTAATTTCAGTTAAACCTACATTCGTGTGTACGTAGGATAGTAGCCTCCTGGTTCGAAGCACCAATTCACCCACACGTGTTTGTCATTCATTGACTATTCAATTGCATCAAGTGATGGCTTCCTCCAATCACCACATGTAATATTTTCGTTAGCACCCATTAATGTCAATTCAAAAATACAATAGTTTTCTACGGTGATACTTGACATGTTCAGCCAAAAGGTCATCCTATGGTAAACCATCAAATGATGAACATGCACATGTGAACTGGCTCCATGAAGTCCCACAAGGTGCTCACAAATGGCTTGCTGGCTGCATATGCTAGAGAGCAAGAGGCTGACCACCTCAATCTGAAAGGTTTTACTTACCAAACGGTGCTGGCCCAAGACATTTTGATGCCTGAAGCAGAAAATCCAAATGGCACCCTTCTGACATCTACTGGAAAGCTTTTCTCCACAGGTTAGATTCAACCAAAGGGGAGATATGCAAGAACTATGTTCTGATGTATTCCAATGTGGCTTGCACCTCTGATCTTCCTAGTTGTGCTCCACAGATACAACCATTTCTCACTCTGTCGCCCTTAATGATGCCCCAAATTCCACCGACTGTTACACGTTGCCTCATGGCGGGGCCACTACATTGGCACATTTGTTTCTTGAGCTGAATATAGTCGAGAAATGACTGAATAATGTGATGTTGCATAATTAAAATGTTAGTCATCAGTCAGTTCCATCTTTAAACCGCAAACACCGATTGGAGATTCAGTGTAAGTTGGCAAAACCACTTAGGGATGTTAATATATTAAGCGGTATAGAAGTATTATAAATAAATATTAATAGCCTCTTTAAAACCTTTTACTGTGCATACTAACATACGCTTAAAGATAGACTGACATCTGCAAGTATGGGTGAACACGGGAACCTGCATACATTCTTGCCCAAACAAACAAAAAGGTGACTAAAGCCATGCGTGAATGTGTCGTGAAGGGTGGGCTAGTCCTGAATTCAGTTTACAAAGTCCTAAACATGTTACATCTTGTCACCTTTACCACCAAAATCTTCAGGAGGAGAGCACAAATTTCAAATCAGTTATGGCCAAAGTACTCACCTGAGATTCGGAGTCTGACTTCAGTAACTATTCCCAGAGGTGGCTTTTCCGGAACTGATGGATATATCAAATCCCAACTGAAATTCATGGGAGCAGATGCCTCTGTAAGAGTTCCAGTATTTCTTTCTTCTGCTTGAGCCACCCAAGTAGCTATGTCATCACTTCTGATTTCTGGTCTGATAAATGTATGTTAGCAACAGAAGAAGATCTTCAGTGCAGGAAGCGCTGCTGTGGGAGGCCTTTGGCGTTAGGGTGCCTTGGATAGGAGGATGCTGTCCCACTCTGAGCCCAGTACTTGTCCACAATTTGCCAGTCTTTGACAAAAGGAATAACCATGTGGCAGTTTTTCTAGCAGGAACCATGCTAGTGATGGGGAGGCACAGTAGCTTGCTCGCTTGGTGTCAAGGCCAACATTCGGGGCGCCTTATTTGCCCAAGAGGCAGACTGATGCCAAGTATTACACCATAGGCACTGTACAGACCAGTCTTCCCCAACCTGGTGCTCTACAGAGTGTTAGACTACATGCTGGCTTGGGGATGCTGGGAGTTGTAGTCTACCACATCTGGAGGGCATCAGACTGGGGAAGGCTGGTGCAGACTAACTCTGCACACACACCTTTCAAACTGTGGCCTAGTTTTCACTGAAGTAGCAAACCCATGCCTGGGCTGCACCATTTCAGAGTGCAGGTAGGGGCTCACATGATTGAATGCCCGTATTCCCTGCACATGGAAAATAAGCATGTACAAGCACGTTAAGGTGAAGAGCTAACCTTCTCACTGACATACTTATTTTCTATGAGCAGGAGATTTTTCTTTTTATTCTTGTTCTAAGGAGGAGATTTGAGACATCTCCTACAGTCTTAAATTGTTTGTTTATAATACTTCCATACTGCTTATATATTAAAATCCCTAAGTGGTTTATATTAAAATACAACATAACAATATAGAAACAAGATAAAAATAATAAATAAAAATAGTTAAAAACAATGAAAGACATTATATTATCATAACAATAAAACAGGGTGGTAACAGAGTCACTCACATGTCAGGGAAAGTCTATGTGAATAGATGTGTTTTCAAGAGGCTTTAAAAGTTGCTAAGAACTCCCAGTTCTGGGAGCTTAACATATATTCAACCAGCTTGAAAGCACTGTAGTTGTTTTATTGTTGCCCAAACTCATACAGCGCTTTGAAATTATTATTTTTTTTTAACGACCAACAGGATTTTCTCCTGGGGCACCTTGAAATATTGATTGACCTCAAGAAGTACCAATCCAATCTGCATGCTTATTATTATTATTATTATTATTATTAACCAAATAGCTCCTATTGCATCTTGGATTTTTACACCTGCCATTGTCAGGATAAATCTAGATGGAGGACAGTTAGAAACAAATTGTAGATATGGGTCATACATCATCTGGATCATATTTGCATCTGATGAAGTAGACTCCAGTCCATAAAAGCTTGTCCCATAATGCGTGTGTTAATTTTTAAGGTGCCACAAGACTCTTTGTTATTTTGTAGTCATACATATCCTTCTGATACATAACTCAGTATAAGAGATGAAAAAGAACAGAAACCCCAATTTCTGATGAAAAACCCAGAAGAACTATTCTCAAGATATAAAGGTAGAGTTTTATTACATAAACAAAGAAACAAAACAAAAAATACCCAACCAATGGGAAAGAGTTGCTTCTATCTAAGCTCTATGTCATCTTCTCAACATTTTTCAAACGTTGCTTACTTTTAAAAATTAATATTCTCACATCATGGGTGTGAACAAACCGGCCCAAGCAAACTGGTGGGCGAAGAAAGAACATCTAGCTTGCCTATGTGCCCCTCCAAAACAAAATTATATTCTTAGCAGTCTACTTGGGGCAGGAATGTTGTCTTTCCTGAATTTTCCAACACCTGGATTGGAGCCTGACAGTATCCGCTGTCAGCGAACCATCAGACACACCTCTCCCAGCAAGTGAGCCTACACAATCTGGAAATGGCTTTCTTTGCTGCCCTATAAGTTCCTTTCCCCTGTCAGGGACATGGCCTGGGCAGTCGTGACTCATGAGGCCAGCACCAAGCTAAGCAAGGGCTCAAACGAACAGGGCCACCTGCTGGAGGAGCAATGGATCTACTACCCTGGAGCTGTCCCAGGTCTTGTAGATCCTAACTGCTACGTCTGGTCACCTACTTCTTTTCAAGTGGCTACGTACTCCCTGGTTTCCTGATACCTGCTATTTATTACTGCCACCTGCTGCCTGCTGTTGAACATCATTTCAGCATCTTGCCGCAGCCCACCAGAACAGGACAAGCCTCTATATGACAAAACCACTCTGTACTTGCCCGCTAGTCATTGGAATAAGTAAAAAAACATCTGGTAATTATGTTCATCAAGGTAATGAGGACTGAAGCAATTTCCAAGCAATGCCATTGCTTTAACTAGTATCCCTTCCTCACTGGAAAGAACATTTTAAAGACAAGACTGAGAAGATCTGATTTTCTGAGGACAACCATGTGAGCATTTAGGCTCACAGCTGTCTAAATGTTCTTTCATAAAATTACAAGCCTATCTGTTAGACAGAGTGCAGAAATGCATTTCAAAGAGGGGTAAAGTTACTTTCAAAGATGCCTGCCAGATTTTTCTCTCTCCCTCTTCTATCAGATATAGTTCCTCTGTAAAAGGAGTTAGTGGTTGGTGTAATTTCCTGCTCATGAGAATTTAGAATGAATACAATTAAAGATACCACAAGAAACATAGCTTATCATCTCCACTTCCCAACCCATCATGGTTTTATCTCAGTTTAGGAAATTATTTTTTTTAATTGTTCAGCAAAAAGGAAAAGAAAAAAGACCTGATGTTGTTAGCCATTGCCTTTCAATAAATACAAAGGATTTTTAGATAGCCTTGGTTTACTGTGTATTAGCTTTAAAGATTTTAGTTCATGAAATCAAGATAAAGATCTTTAAAAAAAATAAATCCTGAAAACCGATTCCCTCATAATCATTTCAGTTTGTTCACATGTCAGTTCTCCCATTATGCATTCATGGCAGGGCTGGCTGGGGAATGCTGGGAGTTGTGGGATTTTTTTCTGACTAAACGTGCATAAGATTGTGCCCTTAAGGTCTAAACCTCAGATCACATAGTTCAAGCTACCCCTTTTTACATCTGGATTTAGAGTCATTTAAAAACATAGGGTGGTATCCAACGTTAGTCTAACTTGTCCCATTCATTTCTATAGGTCTATTCTAAGTAGGACTAAGATTAGATGCAACTCACAGGCACTGCTTTGGTGGATGAGACCAAGGTCCATATTCTAGTCCAACATTCTGGCCCCAATCCAGAGAAAGATAGTTGGGCTTGAGTCCCACTAAAATTAATGGACTTAAGCCCCATTTGTGATTAATTTGTCCCACTGATTTTAATGGGACATGAGCACACCTAACAGTGGATTGTGACTTTTATTTCTACCAGCAGCCAACCAGTTCCCTCTTGAAGTTCACAAACCAGGCATGAAAGAGATGGTCATCATCTGTGGTTCCTTCCCAGCATCTGGTACAAATACGTAGACTGAGTTGAAACATTGTGATTTAATTTAGCTAGCATGTCTAATAGTTATTGGGAGACATCCATATTCTACTTTTCCAATATTACAGCTTCCTGGGAATCATTCCCATAATAAAAAGGAAGGTTCTATATACACCCAGGTTTCTTGGCAAATCCATGTCTTCCTCGCAAGTAGAAACATTTCCCACATGTTACAACTTTGACTTGCAGTAAGATTTGTAGATCCCTTCATGGATCACTGCCTTGTTGTGGTGAAGGGGCTTGAGGGGCTCAGAGTTCCAGAGAATAGCAAGGAGAGACAAGAAGGCCTTCTTAAATGAACAATGCAAAGAAGTCAAGGAAAACAATAGAATGGGGAAGACTAGAGATCTCTTCAAGAAAATCGGAGATATCAAGGGAATGTTTTGTGCAAAGATGGGCATGATAAAGGACAAAGAAGGCAGGGACCTAACGGAAGCAGATGAGATTAAGAAGAGGTGGAAAGAATACACAGAAGAACTATACAGGAAAGATCTGAATGTCCCTGATAGCCATGATAGTGAGCTCACTGAACTTGAGCCGGACATCCTCGAGAATGAAGTCAAGTGGGCCTTAGCAAGCATTACTAACAACAAAGCTAGCATGACAGTATTCCAGCTGAGCTATTTAAAATCCTAAAAGATGATGCTGTTAAAGTGCTGCACTCAATATGCCAACACATTTGGAACACTCAGCAGTGGCCACAAGACTGGAAAAGGTCAGTTTACATTCCAGTTCCAAAGAAGGGCAATGCCAAAGAGTGTTCAAACTACCATACAATTGCACTCATTTCACATGCCAGCAAGGTGATCCTCAAAATCCTACAAGCTAGGCTTCAGCAGTATGCGAACCGAGAACTACCAGAAGTACAAGCTGGGTTTCAAAGAGGCAGAGGAACTAGAGATCAAATCGCCAACATTCACTGGATCATGGAGAAAGCAAGAGAATTCCAGAAAAACGTCTATTTCTGCTTCATTGACTACGCTAAAGCCTTTGATTGTGTGGATCACAACAAACTCTGGCAAATTCTTAAAGAGATGGGAGTACCAGACCACCTTACCTGTCTCCTGAGAAACCTGTACGAGGGTCAAGAAGCAACAGTAAGAACAGGACATGGAACAACCGATTGGTTCAAAATTGGGAAAGGAGTACAACAAGGCTGGATATTGTCACCCTGCTTATTTAACTTATATGCAGAGTTCATCATGAGAAATGCCAGGTTGGATGAATCACAGGTCAGAATTAAGATTGCCGGGAGAATTATCAACAACCTCAGATACGCAGACAATACCACCCTAATGGCAGAAAGCGAACAGGATCTAAAGAGCCTCTTGTTGAGGGTGAAAGAGGAGAGTGCAAAAGCTGGTTTGAAACTCAACATTAAAAAAACTAAGATCATGGCATCTGGCCCCATCACTTCCTGGCATATGGAAGGGGAAGAAATGGAAGCAGTGACAGATTTTATTTTCTTGGGCTCCAAGATCACCGCAGACGGTGACTGTAGCCATGAAATTAAAAGACGCTTGCTCCTTGGGAGGAAAGCTATGGCAAACCTAGACAGCAAAGTGAGAAGCAGAGACATCACCTTGCTGACAAAGGTCCACATAATCAAAACTATGGTTTTCCCAGTAGTAATGTATGGCTGTGAGAGCTGGACTATAAGGAAGACTGAGCGCCGAAGAATTGATGCCTTCGAACTGTGGTGCTGGAGAAGACTCTTATGAGTCCCCTGGACTGCAAGGAGGTCACATCAGTCAATCCTAAAGGAAATCAACCCTGACTGCTCATTGGAAGGACAGATACTGAAGCTGAAGCTCAAATATTTTGGCCACCTAATGTGAAGAGAAAAGTCACTGGAGAAGACCCTGATGCTGGGTAGGATTGAAGGCAAAAGGAGAAGGGGACGGCAGAGGATGAGATGGCTAGATAGCATCACCGATGCAATGAATATGGACTTGAGCACACTCCGGGAGAGAGCGGAGGACAGGAAGGCCTGGCGAGCTATGGTCCATGGGGTCACAAAGAGTCGGACACGACTGAACGACTGAACAACGACAACAAGATTTGTAGAATTGAAAATAATCATTCAGTAATCTGAGGGTCACAGACCAAAATGATTTGACTGGCTATTTTCTCCTGAGTGAATCATCAGTGCCCTAGGTGTATGCTAAATGTGTCTGGATCTGAACTTGGGTTGCCCCGTTGTTTTTATGAGAATGAAATTCTGTATATAGAAGACCAAAGCTTATGGGACAAAACCTTAACCTGGCTGTAGCAAATGGGAATTTTGTTTTAATGTTAGTGGGAAAAATTATTACAGTCATGGCAATTGGCAAGACTGGAGTAGAGATGAGGCTGGGTTCTGTTAATCAGCAGTTTTCACTCAACAGCTATTAACAAGTGTGGGAAAAATTCTTCCTTCCAAACCTAATTTTCCATATGCATTAATAACAGGCCCAATTTTTATGCTTGGGGAGTGTGTGTGTGAACATTTTTGCCTGTTTAGCTGTAGAAAAATTATACCATTATCTAAATAATATTGGCAGCACAAATCTGCTTGACTGCAGCTGATGGTGGTATACATTTTTAAATAAGATTTCCTATTGTTGTTGTTCAGTCGTTCAGTCGTGTCCGACTCTTCGTGACCCCATGGACCATAGCACGCCAGGCCTTCCTGTCCTGCGCTCTCTCCCGGAGCGTGCTCAAGTTCATATTCATTGCATCCGTGATGCTATCTAGCCATCTCATCCTCTGCCGTCCCCTTCTCCTTTTGCCTTCAGTCTTTCCCAGCATCAGGGTCTTTTCCAGGGAGTTTTCTCTTCGCATTAGGTGGCCAAAATATTGGAGCAGGAACACATTAATCCAAGCTGCAAGCTTCAACGCATTATTTCAGAGTACTCCTATTAACCCCAGTATGTTGTGTGTGTGTGTTTTAGGTTGTAGGGAGGAAATGATCTTGAAGATAGCAGATCTAGCAAAAACAAAAAACAAAAACAGATTTTGTCCTTCTGGAAATAACAATGTTTCAAAGCTAATGTTGGCATGTAGTACATAAGAACATAAGAAGAGCGATGCTGGATCAGACCAAGGGTCCATCTAATCCAGCATTCTGTTCACACCGCAGCCAACCAGTTGTCAACTAGGAACCCACAAGCAGGACATGAGTGCAACAGCACCCTCCTGCCCATGTTCCCCAGCAACTGGTGTACATAGGCATACTATCTTCTACTGGAGGTTTCATATAGCCATCAAGACTAGTAGCCATGGATAGCCTTTTTCTCCAGGAATTAGTCTAACCCCCTTCAAAGCCATCCAAATAGGTGCCCATCACCATGGCCTGTGGTAGTGAATTCCATAGTTTAACTATGTTCTGTGTGAAGAAGTATTTCCTTGTATCTGTCCTGAATCTCCCACCAATCAGCTTCATGGGATGACCCATGAAGCTGACTGATATTCCGAAGAATGGGTCCCTTCTAAGGGATCATTTTCCTCTTCCTCAGAATGATGTCCCCCTTTCCTGAGACCTCCATTCTCCATGGCCAAAGAGAAACTGTCACCCAGGAAGTGCAACATCATTATTAGGCCCCTAAGATCTCACCCACCAGTCTCTCGGCCTCTCTTAGCTTCAGCAGATCAGCAACCATGGCTTCAAGGGAACAAACTTGTTCCCTGAGAGCCAGGAGCTCATTACACTGAGCACACACACCCATGACTTCTGTCCAGCAGGCAGATAGTCGTACATGAAGCACTCAGTGCAATACACTGGATAGTCCCCACACCCCTGCTGGCTTTGTACCTCCATAACTGTTTTTTTTTTAATTGCTATTATTGGGTTTGTTTACCTGTTAAACTAACTTATTACTAGGAGAAGGTGGGGAATGTATTCATACTTATTTATTTACAGTTACTTACTATGAATAGGGAGGTAAGAGGTGACTGCCCTGACTTCCTCGCCCTGTTGCTAAACTCGCATGAGTACTTAACTCACTTGTGTGCTGATGCTTTGTCATTGGGGCTGAGATGCTTTGTGACTGGGGCTCCTTGTGATTGGAGAACTGGCTCCCTCACAAGCCTGCCTCCTTGTATAGCTTGGCTCAACTGCTGCTGCAGCCACTCTGATTAGAGGGCCTTGTCTGAAAAGCAAGGGAGGCTGTGGGTGAAGTACTGGTCTGCACTAGCTTCCAGTGGGTGGGAATGTAGGTCAATTGGGCCCTCTGGGAGTGGAGATTTCCTATTTAGGAAAGAGGACAATAGTGACTGGGAAATCTTCTATTTAGGGGACAGCGAATGGGAGGTCTTCTATTTAGGGGAGACCTTCTGTTCAACAGGTCATTGGACAGGGCAGCAGACAAGGGGTAGGTGATTTGGGAAGGGATACTGTTTAGTCACTCCTGGGGGTGCAAGAGGCTGAGAGGCTAACGCTAGTTATCTGATTTAGGAAGGGATATGGTTTGCAAAGGCTGAGTTTGCCCGGGCTGCATTTTTTAAAACTAAATGATAGGCTGAATTCTCAAACTTGAGATGGGTCCATTTCCCTGTGTGTGTTTTTTAAACCATAAGCTAGCTACCACATGCCAACATCAGCTTTGATAATTTAGCTTAGGGTGTCTTGTGATCACAATGGGTTGTAGCCAACATTACTCCTGCTTAGAGTAGACCCACTGAAACGAATAGGATTATGTTAGGCTAACATTGGATACAACCCAGTAGTTTCTAAAGCCATGATCGCTTCCTTATCAGCCAGTAAGATGCATAGATTTTAAAATCAGAATAGGATTTCTGAGGTTTGGTAGTATGATGTGCTATGTGTGTTCTACAGGCACTCTCTCATTTGACTTTGAAGTGGGGAAGTCTACTTTTTATGCCAAATGGGGTGCACAGGGGACGGAAGTGAAAACCCTCCCACACTGTGCTCTGCTACTTGAAGCCATTTTTCTCCACCTGGGTCACTTCCACTATTGCAGCCAGGCTAGAGGAAAATGACTTAAAGCAGCAACGCACAGCAAGGTAACAGATGGGGCAGGTTTCAGTCTCCTCCTCCAGGTGCTCCGTTTAGTACAAAAAGTAGACTGTTCCACTGTCATTCTTTATAATGGGTGGGCAACACGCGGCCCGCATGTAGGACAGTGGTTGGAGGAAAAGGTCTTCTGGAAATTGACAAAGGACACATTTTTTTATGGTGACTTCTGGGCCAGTTACAGAAATAGTGGCTGGGGGAGATAATAACACCAAGGTTGTCTCCAGACAAGGTAGATAAAAATCAGTAATTTATTTATTATTTAAAATATTTCTGGTGGCCTTTCAGGGCAGAAGCCCTCCCAAGGCAGCATACGGGGCGGGGGGGGGGGGGACATAAAACCAGTATGATATTAAGAATGATAAAAACACAATAAAAACAGTAAGAATACAATAATAATAGCAATTAAAAACAACAATAAAAACAGAAATAAAACCAACAACAAAACCAGCAATAAAACAGCAACACAAGCAATCACATTAGGAGAAGGTCAGGAGATAACAATATGTTTGCAAGGCTTTCTTAAAAGTCTGCAATGTTAGAGCATGGCGGACTCCCAATGGCAGTTTATTCCAGAAGTGTGGGGCCATTGCAGAGAAAGCCCTCTCACGTGTGGTCACCCACCTAACTGCTCTCACAGGTGGGCAAATGAGAAAGGCCTCTCTTTCTGATCTTAAAGTGCAGGCAGGCTGATATGGGTGAAGGCATTTTATTGATCCTTCTGGACCTATTAAGGTCCTTCAAGTAATATGGTCCCTAAAACATTTAAGGCTTTAGAGGTCAAAACCAACACTTTAAATTGGGCTTGGAAACACACTGGTAACCAGCACAGCTAGCACAGTGTAGGCGTTATAGTATCAATTCGCCTCGCCCTCACCAACACCTGGCAGCCGCATTCTGCACCAGGTGAAAGTTCTGAACCATCTTCAATGGCAGCCCTGCATACAGTGCATTACAGTAGTCCAGCCTGGCTGTCACTAGTGCATGAATAATTGAAGCAAAGTCCATCCTCTCCAGATAGGGCTGCAGCTGGCATACCAGCCTAAGCTGGTAAAATGCACTATTGGACACCACAGCCACCTGGGCTTCCCCAGTTAGCTCAGAGTTGGAGGACTCCCAGACTGCGCACTTGGTCTTTTATGGGGAGTGCAACCCCACCTAAGATCAGTTGTAAACCTCTATCCAGAGTAGTTGGTTTCCCAAACCTCAGTGCCTCCATCTTGTCTGGATTAAGTTTCAACTTGTTTACTCCCATCCACCCCAAAGCAGCCTCCAGACGCTGGTTCATGAGTTCAACAGCCTTCCTGGGATGTGTACATGGAAACGAGAGGTAGAGCTGGATATCATCCACATACTGATGACACTTCTTCATCATCATCATCATCATCATCATATTTTAAACATTTAAATCAGATTTTTATTTTAATCAGATTTTAATTTTTTAAAACGAAATCATCAATAAAATGCTAAACTTCTCTCTCATTTAAAAATAACATAATTACAATTAAATCTAATCTCAGAGATATGAAACCTACACTTACAGTCTCATAAAAAATGAATGAGTGGCTCTGTCACACCCATACATATTGAGTTACCATGGGCATCCCTTTTGGGTTTCCTGTCATTAAAATGGCTCTGTCCAGGCTAACTACCAGCCCCTGCTTTTTAAAGGTTCTGGGCTTTGCCAGGGCTCAAAGGCACAGCACATGTTTGGCATAGTGGAAGGTCCCAGATTCACTTCCAGCCAGGCCTCTCTAGGTACGGCAGGAAATATTCCTGCCTGGAACACTGGAGAGCTGCTGCCAGTCAGTGTCAACAATACCGGGTTAGATGGACCCAGGGTGTGACTCAGTATGAGACAGCTTCCTATGTTTCTCTGACTAAAGTCACATACACAGGCTGGATAGGATTGTTGTTGTTCTATGCTTATGTGGTGCTGGAGCTGGGCCTAGCAAGCCAGAGTTTGTTAGGACAGAGAGATAACAGAGGAAGGATGGTCAGAGACAGACTGGAAAGGAACAGCAGAGTGAATGGGAAAGGAAACGGTAAGACACAGCTTCCAGTTCCAATATTTCCCCAAACCTTTGCCACAGAAAAACGATCATGGCTTCTGGGCATAACAGGGACCCCACCTTGGAATATACCCTTCTTGAAGTTGAAAAATGCTGAATCGAGTTGTAAACAATCAGACTTCAGCAATCAGATCTGTGCTGTTGTTTAAGAAATATATGAAGAATTTCAGTGGCAAACTCAATATGAATCAGGGCTTTCTCTTGGTGATTTAAATCAAGGATTTACCTGGCTTTGATTTAAACCAATCCACCCTGTCCTCAGGATATGCAAAGCCAACATCTCATGCCTGGATGCCTCCAGTGCAGCAAAGGAGACTGTTAAGAAAGCCCTAATGCTACGTCAGAGCCAGGCCACAGACAGAGCCTGCGGCTGGAGGAGATACCAAGCAACTCTGCCACACTAATAATTACTGTCATCAAGAGGTGGTCTCTGTCATTAACAGTGAAGTTTGCTGTCACAATAGGTCAGGATGGGACCACTAACTGTTCTTTAGGAATAAGAGGATTTAAGAAGTCAAAGCGAAGTTTATTTTACCTTAATGTTTCCAACAGGAGCAAAACTTCAATTTTTAAAATAAAGACTATTCTCAACATTAGACAGATGAGATTAGGTGCAGTAGGGCAAAAAAACCCCTCCCCTAAATTGCACTGTTTAATACACACCTTTTCATAGCTACATTTCTACAATGTTGAAGCTGTTTGTTTTTTTTAAGAGGCCCAGCAAAGGTGCAAAAATCTAAGCATTACTATAGTGTACTTCCCCCAAGGAGCCTGGGGGAAGGAGGACCAGCCAGCAGCTGCACCAGGTGGAGCCTGAGCCTGCTTCTGCCCCCGCCCACAGGTACTTAAGGCGGGGCTGCCAGAGGCAGCGCCTCGGCGTCGCGCCAAGTGCGACGCTAAGTGCGCACTTAGCGTTGCACTTGGAGTCGCGTAGGATCTGAAGACCTACCCACCTGCCTCTCCAGAGACACCAGCAGCCACAATACCAGCAGCAAATAGCAGCAGCAGAGGGCAGCAGCTTTAAAGACAAGGGGAAAGGGGCAAACGTGGACTTTATCTGCTCCTTCTTAGCTGCTGTTCTCTTTTATCTCTTTTATCTTTTATATTCTTTTAAACTGTTGTGCATTTTATATCCTAACATTTTAATATGTGCCTGGGAGGACTATTGGGCAACTCAGGGGGTCAGGGAGGTGCCACCATAACTGTGGTCACGGGCAGGGGGAGGTATGGCGTTGGGGAATTAACAGGCCAGCTGAGGAGAAGAGGGGCTAGACACCTTACAGCTGTCCCCTCTTCTGGTTCTTCCCCCAACCTGATGGTTCCTGGCAGCCTTACCAGTCTGCCCTCGGGTCTGGTGGTGCTGCTGCTGAATGCCAGGTCGGCCCAAAATAAAATCTCCCTCATCCATGATTTGATTGTGGATGAGGGGGCTGACCTGGCATGTATTACTGAGACCTGGGTGGGGGAACTGGGAGGGGTCACTCTCTCCCAGCTGTGCCCTCCTGGGTACTCGGTGCAGCACCAACACCGACTTGAGGGTCGGGGAGGGGGGGTTGCCGTGGTCTATAGGAATTCAATCTCCCTCTCCAGGCTTCCTGCTCATTAGAGTGCAGATCTTGAGTGTTTGTACCTTGTGTTGGGTACCCGGGACAGATTAGGGATTCTGTTGGTGTACCACCCACCCCGCTGCCCATCAAACTCCAAGCCTGAGCTGATGGAGGTGGTCTCGGACTTGGTGTTGAGGACCCCTAGGATGATGGTCCCGGGGGATCTCAACCTCCATGCTGAGGCCGCTGTATCCAGGGCAGCTCAGGACTTCATGGCCGCCATGACAACCATGGGGCTGGACAACATGTCATCGGCCCAATGCATATAAATGGACACACGCTTGATCTGGTTTTCTCGACTGGGCAGGAGGATGGTGATCTGAAAGTGGAGGAATTAACATCTGTCCCTTTGTCATGGACAGATCACTTCCTGCTGAGGTTTAGGCTCCTGGCAGCCTTCCCCCTCTGCAAGGGTGGGGGACCTATTAAAATGGTCCACCCCCGGAGATTAATGGATTCCGATGAATTCCAGAGGGCTCTGGGGGATTTTCCTGCTGGTATGGTTGGTGCTCCTGTCGAAGCCCAGGTCGCTCTGTGGAATGCAGAGATGACTCGGGCGGTTGACACGATCGCGCCCAAGTGCCCTCTCCCTCTGAGCAGAGCCCGGCCAGCTCCTTGGTATACACCTGAGCTGAGGGCAATGAAGCAAGAGGGGAGATGGCTAGAACGCAGATGGAGGAAAACTCGTGCTGAGTCTGACCAAACACAGGTAAGAGCCCACTATCAAGCCTACTCTGTGGCGGTGAGGGTGGAAAAGACAGTTCTTTTCCACCAGCATTGCATCCTCTCAGTGTCGTCCAGTGGATATTTTCTGAGTGGTTCGTGGCCTGTTACATTCTGGGCCAGGGAGAGAGACAGTGGAACCCTCGGTAGCACGCTGTGACGAGTTTGCACGGCACTTTGAGGATAAAGTCGCTCAGATTCATCATGAATTGGACACCACCATTAATGCAGTTCCATTGGTAGAGGTGTTCAGAGCACCATCTGGTCCAGTTTTATTGGATGAGTTTCAGTTACTGAGGCCTGAGGATGCGGACAAGGTGCTTGGTTAAGTCCGATCGACCACTTGTGTGCTTGACCCTTGCCCTTCATGGCTTATTAAATCAAACAAGGAGGGGATGTCTGGCTGGGTCCAGGAGGTTGTAAATTCCTCCTTGAGAGAGGGAGTGGTGCCTGCCGCTTTAAAAGAGGGAGTAATTAGACCACTCCTGAAAAAGCCTAACCTGGACCCGGAGAATGTTAACAATTATAGGCCAGTGGCCAACATCCCCTTCCTGGGCAAGGTGCTTGAGCGGGTGGTTGTAGGACAGCTCCAGGCACTGTTGAATGAAATGGATTATCTAGATCCATTTCAATCGGGCTTCAGGCCTGGTTTTGGAACGGAAACTGCCTTGGTCGCCCTGTGGGATGACCTCTGCCGGGAGAGGGACAGGGGGAGTGCAACCCTGTTGATTCTCTTGGACCTCTCAGTGGCTTTCGATACCATCGACCATGATATCCTTCTGGATAGGTTGTCTGGGTTAGGAGTTGGAGGCACTGCACTACAGTTGTTCCGCTCCTACTTGGATGGCCGATTCCAGAAGGTGGTGCTGGGGGATTATTGCTCTGTGCCATGGCTATTGTGCCATGGGGTTCCACAGGCTTTATTTTATCCCCCATGCTGTTTAACATCTACATGAAACCGCTGGGGGAGGTTATCCGGAGGTGTGGGCTGAGGTGCCATCAATATGCAGATGACACCCAGCTCTAACTCTCTTTCTCATCAAAACCAGGTGAGGCAGTGGCTGTTCTGAATCAGTGCATGGGCATGGTAATGGACTGGATGAGGGCCAATAAACTGAAACTCAATCCAGACAAGATGGAGGTACTGTTAGTGGGTGGTTCGTCTGCCCGGCTAGGTGATATTGAACCTGTTCTGGAGGGGGTTGCACTCCCCCTAAAGGATCAGGTTCGTAGTTTGGGGTTGCTCTTGGATCCAGAACTGTCACTTGAGGCACAGGTGAACTCAGTGACACGGAGCACTTTTTATCAGCTTAGGCTAGTATACCAACTATGCCCTTATCTGGACAGAGACAGCCTAGCTACAGTTATCCATGCTCTGATAACTTCTCGTCTGGATTACGGCAATGCATTTTACGTGGGGCTGCCTTTGAAAACGGTCCGGAAACTTCAGCTGGTCCAAAATAGGGCAGCAAGATTGTTAACAGGGCCTGGCCTGCGAGCTCATATTATGCCAGTACTTTTCCAGCTGCACTGGCTGCCAGTCCATTTCCGGGCCCGATTCAAAGTGCTGGTGTTAACATTCAAAGCCCTTAACGGCTTGGGGCCAGGTTACCTGAAGGATCGCCTCCTCCCATATGTGCCTGCCCGGACCTTAAGATCATCATCAGCGGCCCTTCTCCGTGAGCCCCTGCCAAAGGAAGTGAGGCGGGTGGCTACTAGGAGGAGGGCTTTTTCTGCTGTGGCACCCCAGCTCTGGAATGAGCTCCCTAGTGAGGTTCGCCTGGCACCTACATTGTATTCCTTTCGGTGCCAGGTGAATACCTTTTTATTTTCCCAGGCATTTTAGCATTTTAGCTTTCTAAATTTTTATCTTTGCTGTTTTAAATCTGTATTTTAAACTCCTGCACTGCTGCTAGGTTTTACTGTGGTTGTATTGTTATATTGTGGTTTTAATGTTCTATATATTTTAAATTGTTTTATTGTGTGTTGTTTGGTTTTAATTTTTGTGAACTGCCCAGAGAGCTTCAGCTATTGGGCAGTATAAAAATGAAATGAATAAATTAATTAATAAATAAATACTTCTTTAGTTAACTTCCATGGCTGAATAAGTAAAATGTCCTATAGAACCACCGTACAGACATCAGCTGAATGCCATCCATCATTGAGTCGTCTTTCAACACATTCACCATCTTTCACTGGAACAGGAATTGCAGAAATTCACAGCATGATGAGGTTTGCAAACATCAAGACAAATGCGCTCTTAAGAGCTCAGCCATGAGAGCCAGAGGTCTGCGTGCACAGCGAATAAACATAGTCTAATTTCTCCTGGAAAGAAGAAACTTGCATAACCACAAAATGGCAAGCCTTACCATTCCATTGCTAGACAGCAATTGCATCTCAAAAATGCCAAATAAGCATATGTCTTATCAGCAAAACATAAATCTCCTAGAAATAGCTATATGCGTGCAGAAGCACGTTTCTGTAGATAGACTATTCCCAGGGTGGACAATGAACAGTGTTCAAAGAGGTTCTGCGAGTAAGGTTTCCAGGAGTAGAGGTTTGGATTTTGTTCCCCTGCCCACAACATCACATTAACTGTAGCTGGATCAGGACAATTGTTTGCCAGACACAGCCAGACTCCATACTGACTGAATACACTTCCAAATCTGTGGTACAAATGGGCCACAAATACTCCTCAGCTGTTCCATGAGGCAGAAACCCTCATTTCAAATTTACAGGATTTCTTACAAGGATCTGCCAATGGTTATGCTGAGACAATCAGTTTTCTGGCAATAGCAACCTCTGAACTCGCTTCAACTTTTGATTTGTTTACAGTACACATTCATTTTTTAATATGAGAATAATTTTCTCCACCCTGGGATGGAAAAAACAATGCCAAGTTTGTGATCTCCAGTGCATCAAATCCACAGTTCCATAGGAAAACACAATGACTTAGGAATGACCCGAGAGTGTAGCAGAAATATCCTGCGACTCCTTGTTATTGCAGGAGCTAAAAGGTGGTATATAACACTCCAATATGAACCCATACAGAACTGATGCACATGTATCCAGCCATGGAGCCTCTTACAGAAGTAATCCTGTTTTGGGGAAATATTAAGTAGAAATGAGGTATTTGAAACCTTGCAGTGAGAATATGCACTGTTAGCAGCATAAAGATTTACAAAAATATTAGACCTTTGACTCTCCTCCTACTTTTCAAAGTGCTGAATTTAATTACTTATTAATTAATTATTTGCAATGGGAAGCTTCCATAGGAATTTTTTTTTGTCTCAGTAGACCTGAATGCCCCTTCATGGATCACTGCCTTGTTGTGGTGAAGGGGCCTGCGTAACTCAGTGAAGCCATAAGCTATGCCGTGCAGGGCCAGCCAAGACGGACAGGTCATGGCAGAGAGTTCTGACAAAGTGTGGTCCACTGGAGAAGGAAATGGCAACCCAGTCCAGTATTCTTGCCAAGAAAACCCCATGGAACGTATCACAAGGCTAAAAGAGATGACGCCGGAAGATGAGCCCCTCAGGTCGGAAGGTGCCCAATATACTACTGGGGAAGAGCAGAGGGTATTTCCAAGTAGCGTCAGAAAGAGTGAAGCGGCTGGGCCAAAGCCGAAAGGACACTCAGCTGTGGATGTGTCTGGTGGTGAAAAGAAAGTACGGTGCAGTAAAGAACAATATTGTTTAGGAACCTGGAATGCAAGATCAACGAATCAAGGTAAGCTGGAGGTGGTCAAACTTGAGATGGCAAGATTGAACATCGACATCTTGGGAATCAGCAAACTAAAATGGACAGTTATGGGCGAATTTAATTCAGGTGGCCATTATATCTACTACTGTGGGCAAGAATCCCTTAGAAGAAATGGAGTAGCATTCATAGTCAATAAAAGGGTGGGAAAAGCAGTACTGGGGTACAATCTCAAAAACGATAGAACGATCTCAATACGAATCCAAGGTAAACCATTCAACATCACAGTAATTCAAGTCTATGCCCCAACCACTGAGGCCGAAGAAGCTGAGGTTGATCGGTTCTATGAAGACCTACAACACCTTCTAGAACTCACACCAAAAAAAGATGTCCTCTTCATCATAGGGGATTGGAATGCTAAAGTAGGAAGTCAAGAAATCACTGGGATAACAGGCAAACATGGCCTTGGTGTACAAAATGAAGCAGGACAAAGGCTAATAGAGTTTTGCACACGCTGATCATAGCAAACACTCTTTTCCAACAGCACAAGAGGCAACTCTACACATGGACATCACCAGATGGTCAATATCAAAATCAGATTGATTATGTCCTTTGCAGCCAAAGATGGAGAAGGTCTATACAGTCAGTCAAAACAAGACCTGGAGCTGACTGTGGCTCAGATCATGAGCTTCTTATTGCAAAATTTCAGCTTAAATTGAAGAACGTAGGGAAAACCACTAAACCATTCAGGTATGACTGAAATCATATCCCTTATGAATATACAGTGGAGGTGAGGAATGGATTTAAGAGATCAGACCTGATAGACAGAGTGCCTGAGGAACTATGGACAGAGGTCCGTAACATTGTTCAGGAGACAGCAACTTAATCCACCCCAAAGAAAAAGAAATGCAAGAAAGCAAAGTGGCTGTCTGATGAGGCTTTTCAAGTAGCTGAGGAAAGAAGGGAAGCAAAAAGCAAGGGAGAAAGGGGAAGATATACCCAACTGAATGCAGATTTCCAGAGAATAGCAAGGAGAGACAAGAAGGCCTTCTTAAATGAACAATGCAAAGAAATCGAGGAAAACAACAGAATGGGAAAGACTAGAGATCTCTTCAAGAAAATCGGAGATCTCAAGGGAACGTTTTGTGCAAAGACGGGCATGATAAAGGACAAAGAAGGCAGGGACCTAACAGAAGCAGATGAGATTAAGAAGAGGTGGAAAGAATACACAGAAGAACTATACAGGAAAGGTCTTAATGTCCCTGATAGCCATGATAGTGAGCTCACTGAACTTGAGCAGGACATCCTCGAGAGTGAAGTCAAGTGGGCCTTAGGAAGCATTACTAATAACAAAGCTAGCGGAGATGACAGTATTCCAGCTGAGCTATTTAAGATCCTAAAAGATGATGCTGTTAAAGTGCTGCACTCAATATGCCAACACATTTGGAACACTCAACAGTGGCCACAAGACTGGAAAAGGTCAGTTTACATTCCAATTCCAAAGAAGGGCAACGCCAAAGAGTGTTCAAACTACCGCACAATTGCACTCATTTCACATGCCAGCAAGGTGATCCTCAAAATCCTACAAGCTAGGCTTCAGCAGTATGCGAACCGAGAACTACCGGAAGTACAAGCTGGGTTTCGAAGAGGCAGAGGAACTAGAGAGCAAATCGCCAACATTCGCTGCATCATGGAGAAAGCAAGAGAATTCCAGAAAAATGTCTATTTCTGCTTCATTGACTATGCTAAAGCCTTTGATTGTGTGGATCACAACAAACTCTAGCAAATTCTTAAAGAGATGGGAGTACCAGACCACCTTACCTGTCTCCTGAGAAACCTGTACGAGGGTCAAGAAGCAACAGTAAGAACTGGACATGGAACAACTGATTGGTTCAAAATTGGGAAAGGAGTATGACAAGGCTATATATTGTCACCCTGCTTATTTAATTTATATGCAGAGTACATCATGAGAAACGCCGGGTTGGATGAATCACAGGTCGGAATTAAGATTGCCGGGAGAATTATCAACAACCTCAGATACGCAGACGATACCACCCTAATGGCAGAAAGCGAAGAGGATCTAAAGAGCCTCTTGTTGAGGGTGCAAATGGAGAGTGCAAAAGCTGGCTTGAAACTCAACATTAAAAAAACTAAGATCATGGCATCTGGCCCCCTCACTTCCTGGCATATAGATGGGGAAGAAATGGAAGCAGTGACAGATTTTATTTTCTTGGGCTCCAAGATCACCGCAGATGGTGACTGTAGCCATGAAATTAAAAGACGCTTGCTCCTTGGGAGGAAAGCTATGGCAAACCTAGACAGCATAGTAAGAAGCAGAGACATCACCTTGCCGACAAAAGTCTGTATAATCAAAGCTATGGTTTTCTCAGTAGTAATGTATGGCTGTGAGAGCTGGACTATAAGGAAGGCTGAGCGCCGATGAATTGATGCTTTTGAACTGTGGTGCTGCAGAAGACTCTTACGAGTCCCCTGGACTGTAAGGAGGTCAAATCAGTCCATCCTAAAGGAAATCAAGGCTGACTGCTCATTGGAAGGACAGATACTGAAGCTGAAGCTCAAATATTTTGGCCACCTAATGCGAAGAGAAAACTCACTGGAGAAGACCCTGATGCTGGGTAGGATTGAAGGCAAAAGGAGAAGGGGACGGCAGAGGATGAGATGGCTAGATAGCATCACCGATGCAATATGAACTTGAGCACACTCCGGGAGAGAGCGGAGGACAGGAAGGCCTGGCATGCTATGGTCCATGGGGTCACGAAGAGTCGGACACGACTTAACAACTGGACAAGACCTGAATGACATGGTATGCATGCACAGCCCACACAGATTTCCCCTCCACCACTGCTACCATCATCCATGTGAAAGAAGGCTTTCTTCACACGGAGCTTTTATCCTGTGATTGAGATTGCTCCTTCGCAGAAGTTTGGGGGCTCTTTACATGTCGCCATGTCCCTCCAGGGTGTCTCCTGCACTAAATGCCCTTTGTTCCATTTTTAAATAGATCTCAGATAATGACCTATCAAATTACCCCGCTGTGTTCTGCTTGAGTTCCCTCTGTGAAAAGATGGAAAGCGGCAAGAAGAGGAGCAAGATCAATGAAAGATAATGGAAGACTCGGATATGGGGAGAAGGAGGGGGAAGGGGGTGGATAAGGAAGCGGGTGAAAAGGGGAGTCATTGCAATCCTGCATTTAAAACGGAAGCAGAAAGCCCCATTTTAAATGCAGGATTTTAGGCTGGTGTAGAAATGCCCACAGAATCTTGCACTCTGCAGAGCTGAGCCGGTGCCATCCACAACAAAGAATTAGCACAGCTGAAGCACCGCTCTCCCTACCCAGGCAGTTAGACTTTGTCCTACAGGTGATCTTCCTTTCATTTAGCCGATTGAGCACTACAGGACTGAACCAGGAGCACAGGAGTTAAAAGGAACAGGTCCACCATGTGAGTGTCTGCCATGTGAATGTCCGCCACTTGAGTCTGAGGAGAAACACTGCCAGATGGTCCATCTTGCCCAGGATGGTCTAAATATCTGACCTGCTATATGTTCCTGTTTTCCACCCATGAAGATCTCATGTGCACCTTTTCCCTCCCAGAGTTTATGTAGGATCATTATGACCAACTCTGAAAAGCCCTTGTCTAAAAGCAGTAATTGGTTAAGTCTCAATACCCTGCTGGATTCAAAAACCACTCTCAGGAAATTACACAGCAAATATCTGTAGGGAATTCTAGCCTGCACCATGATGTCAGGCGGCAGCTGTCCTGAAGGAGGACTCCGCTGAAAGGACCCTTATGGCAAGTGAGGAACAGTGGGGGAAAATGAGTCCCTCACCCTAATTCTCTCTCTGTCTCTCCCAGCTGACAGACCTGACACCTCATAGAAGCCTGAGAATTAACTGTGGTTGTAAAATTAGGACCAGGAGTCCCATAAAGCTGTAACGAGCCTTGGATTTCAAAATTCTACGGGTAACTAGTTTCTAGCCAAGGGAGTCATAAAAGACTTCTTAGAAAGCAGCTTTTCTGTGTACTTACAGAACACCCCATTTTCTTAAACATTTCAGACAAAACAGGCTGTGCTTTTTACTTGGTTTCTTCATGTTCCCATGATGTGCAGCATCTGTTAAGCAAATTAATGTCTTTAAAATGCTAGAGAGCAGAAAAGAAAATGTGCAGGATTTCTTCTCTCTATTAAAACACACACACACACTTCTGTTGATACACTGTGGATTTACAGTACATACAAAATGGCTGAAGCTCCTTATTCTCATAAACTCGAGTCACAGGCAATATTATGGGAGTGGGGTCATGTCCTTGTAGTCATTACTATCACTGCTAGGTCCATATAAGCTATTTCTGATACAACTTTTTCCTTCCACAGGGAAATCTACACGGAAAAGACTTCAAAGTGGTAGCCATTTTGGTCCGTTCCCAGGACTGGCCCAAGACATCCTGCTGCCTGAGGCAAAGGACAAAATGCCACACCCTTCCTTTCCAGGTGCAAAAGCTGAATGGACTGGCAGATGAATCTGTCTTCCACGCTAATGATGGGACAGTATTCTCCACTGAACCTGAAGGCAGCAGGCTAATTTAGAGGGCACAGAGTAGGTGGCATGGCACACAGTTGTCTCCTTGAACACCTTGCTGCTGCCTCCTAGCATCTGCTGCCTGAGGCGACTGCCTCATCCTACCTAATGGTAGGGCTGGCCCTGTCTGTTCCAGTGAAAACAACAAGAAGTCTTCAAGGAGGAAAGATTCAAAAGCAGGATATTGAATTCTTCTCGACCCCTGCTTGCAAAATCTACATTTCTAGACCCAGGGAATGGTTGGAAGAGACCTCATGGTTTTCCAAAGCTAAGCAAGTCTGAATATGACTACTACATGGATGGCATACTACTCCAGCATTAGGCGGAGTGACACAGTTGCCTCTGGCAGGAAATGCTGGGAGGTGGCAACAAAGTATTGGAGGAGAGAGCTGTGTGCCACATGGCCTGCCTTGTGCCTCCTATGCTGCTGTCTTCAGGGCCCCATCTACACGGAGCTTTTACTCTGGTTCTACTCCACCCCCAAGTCGATTGTGTCAGATGACGCATGCCGCTCTCCGTAGCTCGGCGTTTCTTGCCCTAAATCCGGTTTTTCCCCAAACTCATTTTGTGTTGGGGTTTCCCATCACAGCGGCTTCAGTGCCATTCAGGAGTCCATGTGACTTCAGCTGGCTTTGGCACAGGCTGGTGGAAATGGCGCTGATTGGCGGAAGGGAAAGTTGTGTGGGCAGGAGGAGAGCGGAGGGGTAAACATGTCTACCGGGAAGTAACTCATTGCCTGCAATTCCACTTTGCTGAGTAGGGGTAGCCCTGTTGCTTTGAAACTGCACTGTTGTGAACGTGGGCTCAGTTGCTGCCTCTCACTTTAAATAGTCATTGAGCTTGGGAGTGGGGAAGGGAGCCAGCCCTGCTCTCTTGAAACTGCGCAGCTATGAAGGAGCACAGCTAGGAAACAGTGGATGTCTGTTGGTTCGTAGCTGCGTAGCTTAGAAAGGGTGGGTGCCAGGGCTGATGCTTTTCATGAACATGTACTCAGAAGCACTTCACTGAGCCCATGTGGGCGGGGGGGGGAGCCTGTTTATTGGGCAGTTAATAACATACATCAAAGACAACGTGCTAGTCCCTCGCCCTCCTCACCAGCTCCGCACTCTCTGCTCCCGGCGTCCCTTGCACTCCAGCTCATTCTGCTCAGGCTCCGGGCAGGGGTGGCTGGCTGGCTGGCTGCCTGCCCACTTCATAAATGTGTGTGTATGCGGGGTTTGTCATGAATGTCTACTCAAAAGCAAGTCCTCCATTGCCCTTTGTTGAACACACGAGGGAGGGGAGCAGGCCTCCGCTCATTGGCTGCCCCAGACCTACGCACTTGCTGACGTTCATTTCTACTTGCGGCAAGACTCGCCCACCCCACCCCACCCCAACTAATGTGGCTTCAGTTCCAGTTTACTCCACAAAAGCAGAGGAATACAGCACTGCGTGTCCCACGGAAAGAGCTAATTCATTTCTGTGAAAATGTGGATTTTGCCCAAATCATTTCACAAAGCGTTTCTGTTCAGATTGGCCCCAGGTGTGGTGGAGGATGCTGTCCCATTACCAATGTTGCAGGAAGAATAAACTGTCACTCCAGTCGGCTTTTGTACATGGAATGGAAGGGGAGCACCATCTTTTTCTTTGCCTCAGGCAGCAAACTGTCTTGGGCCAGCACTGCCTGCAGCCTTACTTCAGCTTAATTTCATGCAACCCTCAGCCTAATTTCAAAAGCCCTTGGAAAGCAACCTGTTCGGACCAGTGGCAAAAGCAACGTGTCCCTCCTCTGGCAGCCCGTTGGGCAGGAGAGGAAAAGAGTGAGAAAGAGAGAGAGAGAGAGAGAGAGAGAGAGAGAGATAGTAGAAAGAGAGACCAGTATGAGTTCCTGTCCTGTATTTTTCCCCCTTGTAGAACAAAAAGCAACTATGAGGGGATGCTGTTAATGAGATCAAAGGCCCGCAAATAAATAGATAAATGGCCCCTTCGTCCTAGCATGGTTGTCTCATCCAGATTGCTGCTTCTTTCAGCTGATGCGAATAAAAACAACCCCCAAACCTTGGGGGAAACACTCATGTAATTGGGCACCATGTACAGTTTGACCCTTGCATCTGCCCCTCCTCCATAGCTCCAGCACCAGCTGCTGCCCAGTGAAAGCACTATCACCCTCTTGGTCCTAGAACCCACTTCTTTTCCACCCTTGTGTAAAAGGATACATTTGTCAGGCACAATCCTCTAGGGATGTCAGAGAATTCCACCACGGATCTCGGTGAGGTCGAATGCCAGTGCATTTGGCCCCCCGAACTCCGTGGCCGAACGACCTGCCACACCCCCGTCCCCCCGCGGATCCCCCCCGGGACAAGACTTACCTGTGGCGGATCTTCTGGGCGCCGGCGGCTCCAGCGGTAGCTGCGGCGGCGGCGGCTGGTCTTCCGACCGGCTGCCACTACCGCCATTTCCAGGCTTGTAAAAAAAAAAAAAGACGTGATAGGCTACGTAAAGATTTACGTAGCCTATCATGGCTAGGTTTAAAAAAAAAAATGACATGATAGGCTACATAAAGATTTACGTGGCCTATCATGGTTGGTTGGGTTTAAAAAACAAAACAAAACCCGCATACGCAAATGGCGGCGGCTACAGCCGCCGCCATTTGTGTTCCTTATTTTTGCCGTCTTAATCTAAGTAAATATTTACGTAGACTATGACGGCGAAAATAAAGGGGAACGCAAATAGTGTAGCGGACGCTATTTGCATCCCTTTTTGATTCGCCGTTTTACAGTTTCACTAAAACGGTGAATCAAAAAGGGACGCAAATAGCGCCCGCTACGCTATTTGCGTTCCCCTTTATTTTCACCATCATACTCTACGTAAATATTTACGTAGACTAAGATGGCCAAAAATAAGGAACGCAAATGGCGGCAGCTGTAGCCGCCGCCATTTGCATGCGCGGGGTTTTGTTTGTTTGTTTTTTACCCAGAGCCCTCCGCGGCTGGAAATCCGGCTGCGGATGGCTCTGGCCTGGCTGGGCCTGGCCGGCTGCTCCGCGGAGCTGCCGCGGAGCTGCCGCGGAGCACAGACGGCCACGGAGGATTCCGGGGGGGAGGAACAGAGCGCCTCCCCCCCCGGCAAGGATTCCAGGGGGAGGGACGGAACACCTCCCCCCCCACCATCAACATAATCCGCAAAAGGTAAGTGACTTTCGTACATCCCTACAATCCTCCTAGGGTGCTTCCAGATGGAGGGCTCCTAGCACGACCAATCACAAGGCACTGTGTAGCTATTCCATCTTTTCCTCAAGGGTTTTTAAAAAAAAACCAAAAAGGATGGAAGAAACATTTGGAAAACATGGGAGAGTTACAAATGGAAGGCATCATCTGGACCCCTGTGTTTGAGGCAAGCCGATTGCACAATAAAAACTTCATCTGGAAGCACCCCTATTGCCAGGGCTTAAACCAGGAACCTCCTGGGCTGGTTCAAGGTCTAGCCTAGAAAGTTACCTCTGTGTGTGTGTGCACGTGCACTATTTTGCCAATTCTAGAGGTTTCTGATGGCTTCAAATAGCCCCCATAGCCCCCAAACTAGCCCCAGCACTATCATTTGCCCCTCTCCCCCACTGAATAAAGCCAAAGTAGGCATCCATCCCATGGTAAGCTCCTTCTGCCAACCCAGCTTCCCCCACTGTGTGAGTTGAGGAAAAGAGGGTCATCTGAATCCAACAGAACCTTGTGCATACAGTGTATTAACCACAATGCTGCTAATGCATCAAACACTTTAATAAGCAGGAGGTCCCAGCTCCCTTTTGGTATGCTGCTGTGATTACCTGAAGTCCAAAGAAAGCCATCATGATTGTACTCAAAATGCCCTCAGGATCAAAAGGTTGTATGGTTTTGTACAGCTCCTGACAAGAAAAACACATTGCTTAAGGGCACAATCCTGTGCATGTTTTGACAGAAAAAAGTCCCAGTACTCCCCAGCCAGTCACGCAACGGCATTGAACCCTAAATTACTCAAAACTCTCAAGATCTAAAGCCACAAACAGCATACCAAGAGACAATATGGTGGGTCCCAGAATAAATGTGGGCCACATAAGACAATGGGACATATATCCAAATTTTCTCATTGCCTTAAGGATAATGCATTGTCTATGCATTGTCTCAGATACAGCCATGAACATGACAACCTCAGTCAACGTATTTGTTCATTTATCTGGTGCCAAAAAAAAGTACTTAAAAATAAACAAACAATCCCAGTTCTATAACAAAGGCATTCAAATCTTTTCTCGGTAGTGATCGTACAAATACAAATTTATACAATTTTAATTGATTGTATTTGGAGGCCATAACACAAATAACAATACTGAAAAATAACAATACTATAAGCTGATAGTCCGACTTTTCCCAGTTATGGCGGCTCCATTACTGACCTGTTTCCACAATCGCACTGGGTTTGGTATCATAGTCCTGCCCATGGGGCGTGTAGCCCGGCTTTTGTGGGTGTGTCGCTTTGACCTCAGTGACCCAACCCTTGTCCTCCCTGTTTTCTGGAAGTTTCATCGCCCTTTTGGAGCAGGATGCCGAGGGACCAACTTTTAAAACATCATTGAAAATAAGCACTAGAACACAGCCCATGAACCCAGTCAAGGGGTGTTTTCTCCCATTGTGCTGAATGAGGCTTGCCCTCTCAGTGACCACAGAAATGACAGAGAAGCCCCTCAATTGACACAGCACATGTCAAAGCCCTCCGTTCCTGAAATGCAATTAAGCACCATCTCGAGGCTTCGATCCATTGCCTTAGGACGTAACTCATTCACAGCTTTCAAATAGAGATCCTGTGCGTTAAAAAGGGGGCTGGTTTCAGTCTCTTTCCCACAAAAAACCCATTAGTGTCTCCTCAGAAGTAACTCCCATTGTGCTCAGTGAGGCTTGCTCCTGAAATGCTGATGCATCTAGACTTTCAGGGAAAAGGAGGAACGGGGGGCGGGGGGAGCCTCTCTTCACTGCAAAGCTGATTCCTTTTTAAAAATCCCGTACTCCATTAGCTTCTCCTTCCGTTGTCCTGGAAACACTGCCGAGGCAGTGGGAACACTGAAGTTGTGTGAAGGAGAGGAGATGGTCCTGGAGGGAGCAGTCAGGCAGAGGTGAAAAGATGCACACAGAAGCACCTGCTTTAGGGGTAAGAAAGAAAGTTTAAAGGGGTGTGGGATGCTCCAGACACAGTGCTGTGGTTTTTCACTCCTTCTCTAAAGCAAAACAAAAGGGCTGGGAAGGCAGGGAGGACACCAGCCACAACACTTTGCTTTTCGGTCCCTTTTTTAATGCACAATTGTGGCTTAAATCCTCGTTTTAGGGGCAAGAAAGAAGGTTTAACGGGGTGAGGGATGCTCCAGACACAGCACTTTGCTTTTTTGTCACCTCATTAACGCACAATTGCACTTTAAATCCCTGTTTCAGGGGCAACAAGGAAGGTTTGGGGGTGGGGGGATGCTCCAGACACAGCGCTTTGATTTCTCGCTCCTTTGTTAATGCACAATTGTGGTATAACCCCCATTTTAAGGGCAACAACAAACGTTTAAAGGTGTGTGGTATGCTCCAGACACAGCGCTTTGATTTTTCACCACTTCATTAATGCGCAATTGCGCTTTAAATCCCCATTTCAGGGGCAACAAGGAAGGTTTGGGTGGGGGTGCTCCAGACACAGTGCTTTGATTTTTCGCTCCTTCTCTAAAGCAAAACAAAAGGGCTGGGAAGCCAAGGAGGAGACTGGCCAGAGCGGGAAACTTCAGCGGGGCAGAGGGGGCGAGGGAGGGGGAATCGGAAACAGGCGGAGGCGGGAAAACAGACCAGGTAAGCAGACCCAACCCACTCCAAAAAGTCTCCACCTAGCCATCAAGAGAATAACGCAATTAGGGCTCTGTGGAAACAGCGCAACCCGCCAGGGTACAATGATGATAGACTGGGTCCTTTTGGGACACAGAAACACGCGCAAGAGAAAATGCAGCACTTGGGGAAACAGCACAACAAAGTTGGACAAGAAGTGAAGGCGATAGTGTGGAAACACACCCCAAGAGTGGCAGTTGGGAATGCCTAGAGATGAAAGTTCCTTAGGAGAAAAAACAGAGCTATGATTGGTATACTGTTTACGAGTTGGCCTCCAGATTAAGGCTATTTGGACTAAGAGTTCTGAGTCTATAGATCCAGAAATTTCCCCTTTTGCCAAGCATATCAGGGTCTTTTTGACAAAGGGGAAAATGCCCTTTCCCAACTGCCACTCCTGGTACCCAGTTAACAGCACAACTATTGATGAGGGCAGAAGCTGAAACATTTAGCTTAAAATATATTTTAAATACTCTGTTGTTAGTCATATATATATATATATATATATATATATATATATATATATGAATGAAGGCCTGGCATGCTATGGTCCATGGGGTCATGAAGAGTCGGACATGACTTAATGACTGAACAACTATATATATATATATATATATCCCAATTCAAGCCCTGAAATCCATGCCCCTTCCCAATTTATATATACCTTGCTGGAAGATGAAAAAAATGCATCAGTGCCTTTTTCAAACTTGAAGGACCAGAGAGGTGCATACTCTAGGGGTTTTCTTTAAAAAAACAAACAAACAAAAAACCTGTTTGCTAGTGACTTTGATGTTTAGAATGATGGAAGAATAAACATGAGTGATTGGCTGAGTGGTTGCTGATGCCACAGTGGACATTGCTCATAGAGACTTCAACCCAGTGCCCATAGTCATGGCAAACCACATAAAGTAATGAGACATGAGCAGGTTACAGATGACCCTTTGCCACAAGGTGGCTGCTTTTAAACTCTTGGGAGAGTGACAGCAACCATTGGGAAGCTGATAATCTGTAACATCCAGCTACACAAGAAGGACATATCACCACATTTCTGATACATGGCAAAATTTGCCTTACTCCTCTGCTGGACATGGCAAATGACCAGATCGTAGGGAAGCTGTGAGTATTCATAATTTCTAGATTTCAATACAAAGATCACACATCTACATATTTCAGAATACTAACAATGTTTTCGTTGAGGGATAATTAAATATTCTTAAATCTTCTGCAAGAGGCAACAGGAGCAACTGTGTTGGCAGCCTGACCCCCATTTTGCATACCCCATGCCCCATATCTAGCATAGTTCTGAGGCATTGTGGAGGGGAGAAAGAAGGTGGCCAACAAAAAAAAATGGTGAAGAAAATTTGGAGAAAATGCTGCAATGTGGCCTTTATTTCTAGGGCTGAATCTACACATAACAGTTATACCGTTATCATACCGTTATCATAACTATTGGTACACATGACACCAGTGGGCACCAATAGTTATGATAACGGTATGATAATGGTATAACCGCTATGTGTAGATTCAGCCTAGGAGGCTCAGAAAAGAAAAAATCACAGAACTTTCTGGGGGAAAAGTCCTCTGAGAAATTTTGTCTCAGCTCAAGTTGTCATTCTTCAGGGTTCAGCATTTTCCCTATGTTCTTCCAAATGTTAAATTTCTGAGGGATGATTGTAGATACATCTTGTCAGTAATGCAGATATACATAATACCACTACTTTCATTTTTCTGCCTCATTCTCAGACTGTTTTATAATTTATTTTAGATTTATTTTGGTGGTGTTTTTGAGTTTATCTAATCACTGTGTAGTGGCTGAGGGTGTTGTGTGTGTTTTTTCTATTACACATTTTTCCATTGTTCTGCAGCCTCCCAGACTACCTGCACTTCCTGAGCTGAAAAAGCCACGAGGAATTGCCTCATGATGTCTTCCCTTGGGCTTTAACTGAAGTGTGGGGAGCTAAGGAGGCTACAGGCTGCTGGAGAGATGACTGTAAAATGAAAAACAGGACACTTGTGCACATGCTTCAGCCACCTCATAAGTAAGGTAAGCACAAGGAACATAAACACAACCCTTGAGAAATTATTTGAAATTTTCTTCACCGCTGAATTTCTTTTCGAAAGCAACTCCTTTTCTCTTAAATTGAATGAGAATGGTTGAAAAATGTGGAAGAAATTTTGGGCACAGCACTAACAGGAGCCCATGTCCCCCAGTGGAATTTATATGCTTGAAGTGATGCTTTCCCAAAGAGAAACATGACGCAGCTTTAAGTCCAATGGGTACTTCCGCAAATTGTGCATCCAGTCTTTTTTTTCCTCTTTCAAACAGCTCATGTATAATTATTCATTATTGGACAGAACGTCCAATTAAAACATGACTGACCACAGATAAACCAAGGCCAGCATGTGGAAAGGTGGAAATATCAGCAGAAAGGAAAGGCAATGTCCATCTTAGCAGCTCCCCATTTGGCTGTAGTCTCTGTGCAATGAGCATGTGGCAGATGGTATGCAGCCTCAGAAAAACAGAGTATCTAGCAATATAACCTGATATTTCCTCAGGAAACTATAGAGGCTGGTGTGGTAGTGCAGCTGGCTAATGCAACCTGGCTTGGGGCCAGGATATTTGAATGACTGCCACCTTCTGCATGACCCTGCCTGTAACAGTGGATCAGAGGCTCTGGTATATGTCCTACCATGAAGAGAGGCTACGTTGGTGGGTACATGAGACAGTGCCTTTTCAGTAGCAGCATCCTAACGGTCGAATTCCCACCTGAGGGAAGTCAGGTGGCTCCATACCTACTGAATTGTAGATGGGCAGTAAAAACAGCACCGTTTTACCAATGTTTTTGGTGGATTTTAATCTTGTTCTAGTTTGTTTTAAAGAATGCTTTGTTTTGTGTTTCATTCTATTGTGATTTTATTGTATCATTTTAAATTGACATGACACTCAGGATCCTGGTGGGCAGAAAAGCGATTTATAAATACTTCTAATAAATAGTGCCATGGCCCCCAACCAATTCTCTCCATGGACCAATTAAACATAACGGTACACATCACTAAACCAACCATTTCCTACAGGAAGAATGAACAACTAGCTGCCCTTGGGGTAAATCTAAGCCTCTCTCCCTTGCCAATCTAGAGGTCAAAGAGGGGTATGGAGAGAGAGAGCAGCAGATGAAGTAATGGGACTTGGCAGCACACCATTGGCACAGGATAAGCTCTTGATTCCATTCTGCCCCCAGCCTCCTTTCGCAGCCTACTGTCTTCTCCCAACAGTCTCTATCCCTTTGGGACTCTTGTCTCTATTGACAACATCACTCCAGCAACAGGGCCTTCAGTGTTCCAGAAGCCAACTGCCTCATCAGAATGCCTTTTATTTGGCTCATCAATGCTCCTTTCTGGGATAACAGAAGCCTTGGCCCAGCACCCCTTGCCCCATTCTCAAACTGGCCCTCTGAGACAAGTAGTTGCTGATTAGGCATGTTATTGCCAGTTAGTATTTTTGTTTTGTGGGCAAAGCTTTCCTTGACTGATGACCTAAATACTACAGTATTAGACAAGCTCATTTATTTCTTTCTACCAGTGTGAGAGCCAGTGTGGTGTAGTAGTTAGAGTGTTGGACTGGGAGACCTGGGTTCAGGTCCCCACTTGGCCATGAAGCTCACTGGGTGACTTTGGGCCAGTCACTGAATTACAGCCTAACCTACCTCACAGGGTTATTGTATGGATAAAATGGAGAGGACAACCATGTATGCTGCCTTCGGCTCCTTGGAGGGAAAGGCAGAATATAAATCTAATAAATAAATAACTGTTCAAGAATGGTCAAGTGGCAGTTTTCTAGCCGTCATGCAGCCGTCAAGTTGATTTTAATCAATCCCTGGCAGCCCAATCAAATTTGTATCAAGTCACAGTAAAACATTTCCCATTTTAAAGGAAAAGGTAACTTTTTCAAGTTGTAAGACAGACAATTCACTATTTAATGTAACACCACCATTTTGGATTTCCTATGTCATATGCAAACGTATATAATGCTATTTGTTGTTGTTCAGTCATTCAGTTGTGTCCGACTGTTCGTGACCCCATGGACCATAGCACGCCAGGCCTTCCTGTCCTGTGCTCTGTGCTCAAGTTCATATTCATTGCATTGGTGATGTTATCTAGCCATCTCATCCTCTGCTGTCCCCTTCTCCTTTTGCCTTCAATCTTTCCCAGCATCAGGGTCTTTTCCAGGGAGTTTTCTCTTCGCATTAGGTGGCCAAAATATTTGAGTTTCAGTTTCAGTATCTGTCCTTCCAATGAGCAGTCAGGGTTGATTTCCTTTAGGATGGGCTGATTTGACCTCCTTGCAGTCCAGGGGACTCGTAAGAGTCTTCTCCAGCACCACAGTTAGAAGGCATCAATTCTTCGGCGCTCAGTCTTCCTTATAGTCCAGCTCTCACAGCCATACATTACTACTGGGAAAACCATAGCTTTGATTATACGAACCTTTATCAGCAAGGTGATGTCTCTGCTTCTTACTGTGCTGTCTAGGTTTGCCATAGCTTTCTTCCCAAGGAGCAAGCGTCTTTTAATTTCATGGCTACAGTCACCGTCTGTGGTGATCTTGGAGCCCAAGAAAGTAAAATCTGTCACGGCTTCCATTTCTTCCCCTTCTATACGCCAGGAAGTGATGGGGCCAGATGCCATGATCTTAGTTTTTTTAATGTTGAGTTTCAAACCAGCTTTTGCACTCTCCACTTTCACCCTCAACAAGAGGCTCTTTAGATTCTCTTCGCTTTCTGCCATTAGGGTGGTATCGTCTGCGTATCTGAGGTTGTTGATAATTCTCCTGGCAATCTTAATTCCAACCTGTGATTCATCCAACCCGGCGTTTCTCATGATGTACTCTGCATATAAATTAAATAAGCAGGGTGACAATATACAGCCTTGTCATACTCCTTTCCCAATTTTGAACCAATCAGTTGTTCCATGTCCAGTTCTTACTGTTGCTTCTTGACCCTCGTACAGGTTTCTCAGGAGACAGGTAAGGTGGTCTGGTACTCCCATCTCTTTAAGAATTTGCTAGAGTTTGTTGTGATCCACACAATCAAAGGCTTTAGCATAGTCAATGAAGCAGAAATAGACATTTTTCTGGAATTCTCTTGCTTTCTCCATGATGCAGCAAATGTTGGCGATTTGCTCTCTAGTTCCTCTGCCTCTTTGAAACCCAGCTTGTACTTCCGGTAGTTCTTGGTTCACATGCTGCTGAAGCCTAGCTTGTAGGACTTTGAGCATAACCTTGCTGGCATGTGAAATGAGTGCAATTGTGCGGTAGTTTGAACACTCTTTGGCATTGCCCTTCTTTGGAACTGGAATGTAAACTGACCTTTTCCAGTCTTGTGGACATTGTTGAGTGTTCCAAATGTGTCGGCATATTGAGTGCAGCACTTTAACAGCATCATCTTTTAGGATCTTAAATAGCTCACTTAAATGAGCTATTTTAAATAGCTATTTAAATAGCTTAAATGGCCCACTTGATTTCACTCTCTAGGATGCCCGGCTCAAGTTCAGTGACTGCACTATCATGGCTATCAGGGACATTAAGATCTTTCCTGTATAGTTCTTCTGTGTATTCTTGCCACCTCTTCTTAATCTCATCTGCTTCCGTTAGGTCCCTGCCTTCTTTGTCCTTTATCATGCCCGTCTTTGCACAAAATGTTCCCTTGAGATCTCCGATTTTCTTGAAAAGATCTCTAGTCTTTCCCATTCTATTGTTTTCCTCGATTTCTTTGCATTGTTCATTTAGGAAGGCCTTCTTGTCTCTCCTTGCTATTCTCTGGAAGTCTGCATTCAGTTGGATATATCTTCCCCTTTCTCCCTTGCTTTTCGCTTCCCTTCTTTCCTCAGCTACTTGTAAAGCCTCATCAGACAGCCACTTGGCTTTCTTGCATTTCTTTTTCTTTGGGATGGATTTCGTTGCTGCCTCCTGAACAATGTTACGGACCTCCGTCCATAGTTCCTCAGGCACTCTTGTCTATCAGGTCTAATCCCTGAAATCTATTCCTCACCTCCACTGTATATTCATAAGGGATATGATTTAGGTCATACCTGAATGGTTTAGTGGTTTTCCCTATGTTCTTCAATTTAAGCCGAAATTTTGCAACAAGAAGCTCATGATCTGAGCCACAGTCAGCTCCAGGTCTTGTTTTGACTGACAGTATAGAGCTTCTCCATCTTTGGCTGCAAAGGACATAATCAGTCTGATTTCGATATTGACCATCTGGTGATGTCCATGTGTAGAGTCGCCTCTTGTGCTGTTGGAAAAGAGTGCTTGCTATGATCAGCCTGTGCAAAACTGTATTAGCCTTTGTCCTGCTTCATTTTGTACACCAAGGCCATGCTTGCCTGTTATCCCGGTGATTTCTTGACTTCCTACTTTAGCATTCCAATCCCCTATGATGAAAAGGACATCTTTTTTTGGTGTAAGTTCTAGAAGGTGTTGTAGGTGTTCATAGAACCGATCAACCTCAGCTTCTTTGGCCTCAGTGGTTGGGGCATAGACTTGAATTACTGTGATGTTGAATGGTTTGCCTTGGATTCGTACTGAGATCGTTCTATCGTTTTTGAGATTGTACCCCAGTACTGCTTTTCCCACCCTTTTATTGACTATGAATGCTACTCCATTTCTTCTAAGGGATTCTTGCCCACAGTAGTAGATATGATGGCCACCTGAATTAAATTCGCCCATAACTGTCCATTTTAGTTTGCTGATTCCCAAGATGTCGATGTTCAATCTTGCCATCTCAAGTTTGACCACCTTCAGCTTACCTTGATTCGTTGATCTTGCATTCCAGGTTCCTAAACAATATTGTTCTTTACAGCACCGTACTTTCTTTTCACCACCAGACACATCCACAGCTGAGTGTCCTTTCGGTTTTGGCCCAGCCGCTTCACTCCTTCTGGCGCTACTTCGAAATTCCCTCTGCTCTTCCCCAGTAGTATATTGGACACCTTCCGACCTGAGGGGCTCATCTTCCGGCATCATATTTTTTAGCCTTGTGATACGTTCCATGGGGTTTTCTTGGCAAGAATACTGAAGTGGGTTGCCATTTCCTTCTCCAGTGAACCACATTTTGTCAGAACTCTCCACCATGACCCTGCATGGCATAGCTTATGGCTTCACTGAGTTACGCAAGCTTCTTTGCCACAACAAGGCAGTGATCCATGAAGGGGATATAATGCTATGCTTGAGCACTAATGTCAACTTTATCATGGAGGCCAACCAGTTGTAAGAATAGTAGGTCAGTTTGTGCAACAAATACACTTCCAGACAGCAGGCTATTCTCTGAAGATTAGAGTAGCCCTCAAGGAGACAAAAGTTGCCTCCCCCCTCCCGACCTAGATATCCAACAACTTCACAATTTTATCTAAAATGAGATCCATTTCCTGAGACTAGGAATGAACATTCTATGAGAGTTCTCTTAATACCCCAAGGTGTGAAGTGTTAAAACTTCCTAAAACAGCTAGATCTATCCAATGTCAGGGACAGGACAGATGAAACATTTGTCTGATACAGTTGTGGTGTTCTTATACTATTATATAGAAAGCAAAATCCCAAAGAGCTGAAATTACTTGTGAACTTAACTCTGAAAATCCTGGCTTTCAAGCCTTACAATGCCTTCAGTACTGGATTTCTTCCATCTACCAGTGAGGCGGGACCGGGGGGGATCAATAGGATGATGGTGCTACAATAAATATTCCGTTTGTTTGGCTGCATCTGGCTAGTGTCGGATGAAGGAAGGGGGGGAATAGCTGGGCTGCTCAATGAGTGATGTTATCGTATAAAAGCCAAGGGCAAAACAAGCCAACCACTTGCAAAGATTTCACCAAGCCAGCCCTTGAGATAATCGATTACCTTACATATAAGGTGGTGGTATGTGTGGTCTACTTAACACAGCAACTTATCAATGTACCCTGCTCTAGTGCCTGTGCAATTGGGGTATTTTCCATCATCTCCTATTCCCCCAGGGCCCAGGTAACCTCTGCAGAGAGAACACACAATATTAATTGCAGCTGTCAGATTTCCAAGCACTGGAACTGATTTTGATGAATATTATTTTTTGTCACCAGACCAGATTGATATGCAAAGAATTTGAAAATGAATTAGTGAGTTTATTGTCAATTCCTGAATAGCAGTTATTACATGTGCGCCATTGAGCGCAATGATCTTTTTTGATCTCCGAAGACCCCCAAAGCTCTGCTAATTCTGGCAACCAAAGTTTTTGTTGTCTCTCTAATCTTCCCCCAGAATGGAATATAATTTAAAAATGCATTAGAATAAGGCAATCTGAAAACATCCTTCTCTAATTGAGACGTACCATCTGCCATGAAATATCTACAAAACACATCTCAGCTAATTCAAATGTTGATGTGCCTTTGCTTTTTCCATTTCTGACAAACAATGGAGGAGGATATCATGATTAGAATGTAAAATCAGTTCTATTCTGTCAATATTTACTGCACAGACCCATCCCCAACAAAACTGCTTTTTCCATGTACCAAACTTTTAGCCTTCTCTCATTGAAAGTATATACTCAAAATGTAACTTGCAGATTTCAAATAGCTCCTACCAAGCAGATAACCATGACTCTCCCTTTTGGCAGGTCTAGCATTGCCACCACATCATTGTAGGTAACAGCAGAAATACATGCACACCCACTGGTGAGATTTTAGGGGTTCCAGCACTTAACTCCCACTTCTGTTTGCTTTGAATGGGGTTACTGGAAACTGTCTGGCCTTTTGTAGCATTTGCATTTATTTACATGTATATAAGTTGAGCATAACATGGAGGTTCACAGCATGAACTCCAATCAATGTTCCAAACTTCACTGCTTCCCCATCAAATTTCTTGGGGGACACAGCTAGCCCCCCAATGGTGTTACAGTGCTCAGACCAAACCCTCTGACTCTGTCTGAATCTTCCTGAAAAATCCTGCCAGCTTCTTCGGAGATACACAGCTTGATGACCTCCTCCCTAGCAGAGGGAGAAG
Organism: Heloderma suspectum; assembly: GCF_057233095.1. Lineage (NCBI taxonomy): Eukaryota > Metazoa > Chordata > Lepidosauria > Squamata > Helodermatidae > Heloderma > Heloderma suspectum. Next base: position 195,514,184 of record NC_139460.1, on the reverse strand, counting down.
GTGAAGGAAGGAGGCAGGCCCCCTTCTAGAAGGAGCTCCTGACCATTTCCCTACCCTGTGTGAAACCTAATCCCCTAAACAAAAGGAAAGGCATTTTACCATTATTTTACCTAACAAAGCCATACTTCTTTGGTAGGTTGAACCAAGCAGTCCTTCTATTGTCCAGACCCCAACCTTACTGCTGTAGAATCACTAAGTTGGAAGGTGCTTGTAAGGTCATTTAGACTGACCCCAAATCCATTACCATATGATCAACTAAAAATTATGAAGTAGTGAGCAAGCGACTGCCTATCCAATGCATGGCAGGAGGTGACTGCCTATCCAATACAGAACAGGGGAAGCACAGAGGGGATCGTTCCCTCTGCGCTCCTCCTGCCCTGCATTTTCAGCTAGACAGCCAATTCCAGCTGTCTAGCTCTGGGAGGGCAGAGTGGGGATGTGTCGTTGGATGTGTTGTACAGGCATTTCCACCCTCCCCGCCCCGGAACGCCCCCCTGGAATGCTGCTTTACGGCCTCTCTGCACTCTTCTTGCGAGCGCGGAGCACGGGGCTCTTCAGCGCTGCCTTGGAGGCAGTGCGGAAGTGGGGGGAGGTCAGTTCTCCGGGAACCGACCTCTGAGCACGGGCTCTGAGGTTGGTTCCTGGAAAACCAGATATCCTATGGCTGTCTAGCCACTGTCCAGCGGCCATAGCATTGTTCCCTAAATGAAGAATGGGCCAAGGTCAGATATTGCTACAACCAACATTATCAAGTTAACCAAGACTTCAGTCTTCGTGCATGACACTGCACACCTGCTTCTCAATAGTTCCAGGTCCTAGCCCAATATTCATTGGAGGAAAGAGCATTTTATTCTTTGAAAAGCTGATATGCGTGATTTATGGCTTCATATTAACTTCCGCATAGAGAGATATTAAACAATCACACTTTGTCACGGGCAATCTGAGATGGAGGAACGAGCAGCATCCATCTTTTTACACTATCGAGAACACTTCTTTCCATCTATTGTATTTCTGTGGCATATCATTTCCTCCTAATCAACTGAAATCTAGGACTGTAATGACTTCGCGTGGATGTTACAAGTCCATTTTATGCACTTCGGATCCATCAGAAGGACTTGAATATTAACTTCCTGTTGCAAGCAATTTTGCTAAACTTCTCTCTATCAAAAATAGTCAACCAGTGACCACTGCCTTCAAATCAATCCTGCCACAGAAGGTGGGAGTATAGCATTTGCAACTAAATGGAAACTTTAGCTATTGGCCTTCATTGTGTGTTGTATTGAAAATCTTTGCTAACATGGAAGAAGTAGCATGCAAGAGCAAACATTTGTGGAACAGCAAAGCTAGAGGGTCTTCTCCAGAAGAGAAAAGCTGCCAAGAATCTCATGTGCCTCAACGTTCTTAGTTTTCTAGCAGGATGTCCACCAAACAATGGGAAGGTGTCATGAAATATGAAGGGGGGGGGTGACTTTGTGCAATATGCAGGCAGAGTGTCACTGCTTACAAGCCTGGAAAATGAGATCCGCTGATGGGATTTGATATTGCTGCCTCTTGTTAAAAAGGCAGTTAGCAGAGAAAAAACAAAAGGCAGAACAGAATGAGCATTTAGCAGTCCCACATGCATACAAGGCTAAAAAAAGACAGACCACACCCTTCTTCAGTAAATAAAAGGTAAAATAGCCTACTCACAATATTCTTGCATTAAAATGCAGTGTATGGGTTCAAACAGAGTTTGTTCCATCCATTTCTTTGTGTTCCATAACACCAGCAGAAGCAAGAGAGCATACAATATGCTCCCAGCAATTGAAGAGGTGTGGGGGGGAAGGTGAGGAGCAAAAGGAGGAAACCACACTGTAGGCTATAGAGATTCTAAGGCTAGCTGTGGTCTAAACTTCCATGCATGAACTAACTAATTAGGTAATTAGAGCCAGTGTGGTATAGTGGCTGGAGTGTTGGACTGGGAGCCAGGACGTCCAGGTTTTAGTGCCCACTCGGCCATGAAAGCTCACTGGGTGACTTTGGGCCGGTCACAGACTCTCAGCCCAACCTACCTCACAGGGTTGTTGTTGTGAGGATAAAACGGAGGAGGAAGAGGATTATGTACGCCACCTTGGGTTCCTTAGAGGAAAAAAGGCAGGATATAAATGCAATAAATTAATTAATAAATACTAATTGCAACACTGCCCCCTTCCTGTAACTTGCAGACAAGGTTGCAATACTCCCAACACCCACAACATACAGCCACACAGCTGTGCTGACGATGCAAACGTTTTCAACAGGGCCGGTCCTACCATTAGGCACAGTGAGGCAGCTGCTTCAAGCAGCAGATGCTGGGGTTGGTACGATGTTTGAGAACAGAGCTGTGTGTATCACGGGACCTACCCTGCTGCCCTCAGGTATGATGGAGCACAATGTTCTGTCATCAGTGTTGAAGCAAGATTCAGCTACAGATCTGGTCTACCTGTACATGGAATAGGAGGGGACACCAACTTGTCCTTTGCTTCAGGCAGAAAAATGTCTTGGGCAGCCCTGTTTTTTAAATCTGCAGCACAGTCCAGTTTGCCAAGGTTGAGCTCAGAATTTTGAAACACGCAAACAGGGAAGAGGGCAAAATGAGAGAATTGGTGTATTGGATGATATCTCAGGGGTCCTTAGATATGTGTTAAAGAAAGCATTTTCCGTACTGCTATTCCTAGGGAGATGGGGCATATCAGGGGCTCCAACCTGTACCAGATTCCCCAAACACACCTTTTGACTTTCCTCTCTTTCAGTTGCTGAAGTGGTTAAGGAGGAAACGGTAGACAGGACAGTGCATGCATAGACTATGAGCATTATAGTGACAATTGTTGTGCCATTGAGCACAGGGGTAGATGACTCACCTAATACTTTGATCCATACTGGAAATATAATATGAGCCAGAAAAACACATCCATTTTGCATATTAGGTTACCTGTAATTAACTCTGATGGGCAGCACAATATTGGAGTGAATGTATTATTCTGGTTGTATTGTTATATTGTGGTTCTAATGCTTTTGTATTTTATGTTGTTTTACTGTGTGCTTTTTGGTTTTAATTTTTGTGAACCGCCCAGAGAGCTTCAGCCATTGGTGGTATAGAAATGAAATAAATAAATAAATAAAAATGATGCTTATTTAGCAATATTTAAATTTTGAAATTATAACCAGTAGAGGCTGGTGGGGCTGTGAATCCATTCTGGGTTTGTGAATTCCATTCTGTGAATCCAGTCAGAACCACCCAGAACTCTAAACAGGCTATCCAAGCTGCTGAACCTATTTTGGGGATAAGGTTCTTCACCTTGGATAGCTCCTTTAGTGTTCTGGCTGGTCCGGACTGAAACCCAGAATGGAGCCACAGCCCCACCAAAATTGGAGCCACCAGCCTCCACTGATTATAAGCCTCACATTGGACCACATTGGGGAAAAAAAATGCTATACAGACTTGGAGGGTTGGATCAAAATTTAGTTATACTTAGAGTTAACTTCCCACTGATTTCAATGGGTCCATTCTAAGTATGACGAAGTCTGGATCCAACCTGGAAATAAGAGTTGGAAAATGAAAAAAACTGGGCTTATTTCCTTGCTTTCATATTTTTGTTTTTTCGGTATTTTTGCTTAACCACTTGGGAGGGATGTAAGGAACTGGATCAGCAAGTGGTATGTATGAACTGACTGGCAGAGGTAGGCAACATGGCACCATCCGGATGTTTTGGACTATGAAACCCACATTCCCTGACCATTGGCCATGCTGTCTGGGGCTGATGGGAGTTGCAGTCCCAAAAATCTGGAGGGCACCAGGTTGCCTATCCCTGGGCTAAGGGATAAAACTGGGAATTAGATCTGAGGATGGGAAGGAGGTAGAGAACTGGAGGACAAATTCAAGGCTGCCAGAGAGGAAAAAAGTGGGGTGCTGTGACGGTCCTTGACGCTGTGGAATATACTGAATCCTAAGAAGGAAAACATGCTGTTGAGTAAAATCATTCCCTGAAAAATAACATCAGTAATTTCTGAGTAAGCAGAAAGCAAAGAACAAATCTTTTCTTAGCATGCAATTTTATGCATGTTTAGACATAAAAAAGTCCTAGAATTCCCAGCATTTCCCAGCCAACCATTAAGCTCTCCAGATATTTTCAGAAACGTGCGGGCAGTATTGCAGAACAGTCCTTGACTACAACTTATATATATACTCAAGTGTGTGTGTGTGTGTGTGTGTGAACATGCATAAGTGTGTGTCAAAACTGGGTAAGCTTTGCAGGTTTTCATCACACCTCCAAGCTGTATCCAGGAAAAGTCCAAACTGGATCTCAAAACCGCAACCAGTAGTACTGCCACAGACATGTATGTTTTCTTGTGTTTGGTATAGTCACCTGTATAACAGTTCACCCGGGAAGTAACACACTCTTCCTGGAGTAGTTATGGATCTGTTTTTAAAGATCATTAATGTTTTTACTTATGAGAAGAGCTGGGTTCATATCCATATAATCACAAATGCTATCCCTCTAAAATAAACCCTCTCCCTCTGAACCATCTCCTGTCATTCAATTGTCTTGGATCTACCATAGACCCCTATAAAAATATATGCGCAGATAATCTTGAAGCTTTATGTTTCAGGCCTACACATTTAACTTGGGTAGACATGCCCATTCTGTTGCATGAATTCTGGAGCTGCCATTTTCGAAGATGGCTGACACATGAATGGGGATACGTGGTAACTTATGAACGAGTGCATGCAGAGATTTTGGTGGCAAAATACATGAGGAGTTTTTAGTCAAGATGGGTAGAAGAGCCAACAGACTTTTCTCCATGCAGCTGTCTATCATGCCGATATAATTAAGCTACAAATGCAGCATCGGGGCTGGTGTCATAGTACAAATAATGGCCGGGAGGGTGTTTTATTCCAATTTCTTTACAGAAATAAATGTATACAGTTTTATTCTGTCCAAGTTTCATGAAAGAAAACATGTTTCTTTTTCAGTTTTATTGTTTTAAGAAAACAGCAACATTTATTCGTGAGGAACAAAATACACCGTTTCATTTTTGCTAGTACAAAAGGAAGTATGGGAGGGGGGATTCTTGCCTGTTAGAAATAGCAATACCTTCCTGTCTTACTCACAAAGCCATGCAAATGCTCCTATGTTAAAACAAAAATGGATACATCTATTTCATACAGCTCTTCCACAGTCCCTTGTATGCACCTCAAGCTGTGTCTGCTGATGGCTAGATCATTATTTTAAATGATAAAACAGCAGGACACATCCAGCATGACAGCCTTGCAAGTGCCTTTTTGAAGGATGCATGTCCTGGGGTACATGAAAGAGCTTGTGAAACTCTGCCAAAAACATCCAGCAGCTGATACTACTAGGTACATAACAGCCACAGGGAGCTAAATCTGATTCCCAAATGGCAGGGTTTGAAGGGTGATACACCCATTTCCAAAACTGGGGCTTAAATTTAACATCACCACCTCCACCATTCAATTCTATATCCCCTCCCCTGCAAAAAGGTAACTGCCCCATACATCTGGATATATTGTCTATTACAGTGCTTGCTGTGGGAAACACTGGTGTTACCCTCACTTCCCCAGTCCCTTTCTTATTTTTCTTACCCTTGCTATGAAGTGGTGAAAGCAAGAAATTTGTTTGCAAAAACACAAGGAAGCACTTGGATATCTCCTGGTTTGCTCTCAGAAGCTGTTACTTAATAGCCTGGTTTGCATGCCATGCTAAGCCATAGTGGGTTGTTATCATGGGTGCTTGCAGGGTGGCTTAGCGTGACATCTGAAGCCAGAGCGGTTTTTCCATCATGGGTTGTTTTTTGCAAACAAGCCACCCTGATAACCCATGGCTTATAGTAGGCTTGTTTAGGGTGGCTTGTTCTCAGGGTGGTTTGTTGTGACGTCTGAACCCGGCAGGGCAATTTTATCATGGGTTGTTGGGACTAGCTAGAGAGCTGGCCGGCAAGAGCAGCAAAACCCCCTGCTGCTCTTTGCAATCTTGCTAGTGCTGCCATCATCCTCCCTCATCTTCAGTGCCCTCCACCCTGTGCTCCAAAAAAAACCGAGAAGGACATCAGAGAGCATCCTGAATGTGCTCACAGGCGTGTTTTTTTTCCCCCAGTTCTGCAAAAGTCCACAGGCATGAATGTCCGCTGCTAGGAAATTGCATAATTTCCCCCTCCTTTTTACTGCTCTGCCTTGAAATATGCACAATTTCCCCCTTAGTTTTACTCTTCTGCCTTGAAATTTGCAGTTTCCCCCTCCATTTTATTGCTTTGCCATAGCATTGGCATATTTTTAGCGATCCCGCTCAGTGCTCTGTAACCCATATGTATATGTAACAGCTAGCAACGGAGACCAGTGGAAGGAAGCAACAAGCACGAAGGTTGGGGCAGAGCCAAAAGTGGCTGGCGACTGTAGGACAGAAGGAGCATTAGGGGTGGGTGTTCTTGCTTCAGTAAAACATGAAGCAGACTTTTTTTTAAAGGTGTTCGCTAGCAAGGGAATAGCCAAAGTGAAGAGTGCAACTGACAAGGACGTTGACAAGAGGGGGATATTAGTATGCTTGGCTCAATAGCAGACAGGTGATCTTGTAGTCTTGCACACCTGCACACACACACCCCAATTGCAAATGGATTCCTGTGGACATCACGGCTCAGGTGGCTGCAGTGGGGAGGAGGGGATAGGAAACTTTTCTTATGTGAACTTCCTTAACTCAGCCTTCCCCAACTTGGCACCCTCCAGATGTGTTGGACTACAGCTCCCATAATCTCCCAGCCAGCATAGCTGAGTTAACTGAGGCGAGACAGCTAGAGCGCTGGTGGCAGAAGTCTCACTCCAAAGATGATCAGACACGGGTGTATCTTCCACCTATCATGTGGCGGTGAAGGCAGCAAAAAAGGAATATTACGCTGCCTCTATCGTGTCCGCAGAGTGTTGTCCCAGGAGGCTGTTGCAAATGGTCCGGAGCCTGGTCAGTCCCGTGGCTCTGGAACTGCTGGAGCATTCTAAGGCTTCCTGTGAGGCCTTGGCAAGGCACTTTGCAGATAAAATTGATTGGATTAGGAGAGTTATTCCATGCACCGTGGATACAACCAGTGAGCAAGAGGTGGCCTCAAGAGGTGGCAAACCGGTTTTGTGGGATCGGTTCCAGCTTCTTCCTTCTGATGAAGTGGACAAGGTGCTTTCATCTGTAAGGCCGACCACCTGCTTACTTCATCCTTGCCCATCTTGGCTCATTATGGGCTGCAGAGAGAGACTGGGTGCGGGGATCAGGGCAGTGGTGAACGCCTCCCTTGAGGAGGGAGTGATGCCATCAGCCCTCAAGGAGGCAGTGATAAGACCGCTCTTAAAGAAGCCCTCCTTGGATCCCCAAGTTCTGAACAACTTTCACCCAGTCTCAAACCTGCCATTTTTGAGCAAGGTGATTGAGCGGGTGGTGGCAATGCAGTTGAAGGCACACTTGGAAGAAGCTGATTATCTAGATCCATTTCAGTTGGGCTTCAGGCCTGGGCATGGGACAGAAACGGCCTTGGTGGATGATATGAGGAGGGCTCTGGATAGGGGTGAATGCTCCTTCCTTGTTCTCCTCGACCTCTCAGCGGCTTTTGATACCGTTGGCCACAGTATCCTCCTGGACCGCCTGGAGGGGTTGGGCATTGGAGACACCGTATTGCGATGGTTCTGGTCCTTCCTCTCTGGCAGGTACCAGAGGGTAGCACTGGGAGAGGAGGTTTTGGACCCGTGGCCACTCACTTGTGGGGTGCCACAGGGTTCCATCCTCTTCCCGATGCTATTTAACATCTATGTGAAGCTGCTGGGGGCTATCATCAGGAGGTTTGGGGTGCAGTGTCATCAATATGCGGATGACACGCAGCTGTACCTCTCGTTCAGATCTTCACCAAGTTGGCCATAGAATCCCTGTCCGAATGTCTGGAGACAGTGAATGGCTGGATGGGGAGGAATAAGCTAAAGCTGAACCCTGACAAGACTGAGGTACTTTTGGTGGGAGACAAGAGGAGGTTGGAGGAGGTTGACCTGGTGTTGAATGGGGTACAGCTACCCTTGAAAGACCGGGTCCGCAGCCTAGCGGTCATTTTGGACTCCCAGCTGTCCATGGAGGCTCAGGTGTCAGCTGTGAGCCAGAAAGCACTGTACCAACTCCATCTGATACGGCGGCTGCGCCCCTACCTTCCCGACCATCTGCTCCCATCGGTAGTACATGCCCTGGTCTCCTTTCATTTAGACTACTGTAATGCACTCTACGTGGGGTTATCCTTGAAGACAATTTGGAAGCTGCAGCTGGTACAGAACGCGGCGGCTTGCCTGATTAAAGGCAGCCGCCGGCAAGATCACATCACTCCAGTGCTGAAGGAGTTGCACTGGTTACCAGTTGTTTTCCGGGCCAAATTCAAGGTGTTGGTTTTGACCTTTAAAACCCTATATGGTTCCGTCCCAGCCTATCTTAAGGAGCGCCTCCAGCAACACCAGACAGGCCACTTAACAAGATCAGCCTTGGATGGCCTTCTCTCTGTCCCATCAGACAGGACAGCTAGACTGGTGGGGATGAGGGATAGAAACTTCTCTGTGGTGGCCCCCACTCTGTGGAACTCCCTCCCTAGGGAAATTCGCCATGCCCCCTCTTTAATAAGCTTCCGCCGCACATTAAAAATGTGGTTGTTCAGACAGGCATTTGGGGTGGGTTAGGGTATTTTTAGAAAATGATTTTTTTTCTGTAGAATTTTATTATTTTAAACTGTTCTATTATATACTTGTACGTCGCCCAGAGTGGCTGGGTGACCAGCCAGATGGGTGATTAATAAATTTACTAAATAATTAAATAAATTAGGTAAGCTCAGAAGGCTGAGTTAACTTACCTTGGGATCTGAGCCTGAGAGCCTCCAGTGCTCTTACCCATTGTAAGGAAGAGCCCCCTTGGAATGCCCTACTGCTTGGAGAAGTGGCGAGAAAGTGGCGGGGCCTCTTTCTCGTAACAATATGCACTCTTCATGCAATTGGTTCTTTTGCTCCGCTTTAGGAAATCCCATTTCATGACGGCGAACTAGTCCCTTAGAAATCAGCTTGTAATTTTTTTTTTCCATTTCAAAAATCCTACAGGATTGTGCACTATTTTGTCTCCCCTCGCTCCCACTTACCTCGGGCATCCAGGCACAGGCAGCAAGATTGTCCGGTGGAGCCACAGAATCTCCAGGATCATCACAATTAGCCACTCTGGCCAGTAGACAACATGGTCTGTGACTGAAACCCACCACTAATCAAACTTCACAGAGAAGGAAATGCACATGATTACTCAAGCAAATAAATCTGGCTACGGTTTCCATGTGTCAGAATCACTATTTAACCCTAAAACACTTTCTTTCCCCCACTTTCATGTAAATCAATAGGAAATGGTTGTCTTAACTACAGGACAGTGAAAGAAGCAATTACAACACGATAGCCACTTCCTATTTACACGTGCGTGCGCGCATCTCTCTCTCTCTCTCTCTCTCTCTCTCTCTCTGAAGGCCATCCATCATTATTTTCTTTCACAGGAAGCAAATGCAGTTCCTTGGTACCCCGTTCTTTGCTAGCACCTCTAGGGAGGAGGATGGGTGACCTGCTGAGTGCTCATAAGGAGCTACAAAGAAGCTATATAAGATGTGTGTTATGCCCACCCAGAAGGTTGCTTCAAAAATATTTATTTATTGACTTAACTATATTTATGAATCATTTACATTAAAAGAAATTTCTAAGTGATATACAAAACTATACAGTATAAGATCACAATTAAACACTCTATGTTCTTATTGTACATAGAAGACAAGAGTACTTTCCTGGGCTTACTTGTTGGAAAAAACATGTTTTCAATAGGCGCCGAAAACCCTGAAGGACTGGCACCTGTCAAATTTGCAGTGGCAGGGAGTCAAATCAAGAAGGATTCTTCTCAACCCCCCACATGCTACTGCCGGAAGGTCTGCGGTGCAGATTATTCCATGTGTGCAGGTGCCGAGGTTGCAATATAGCCTTGTGGACAGTGGGAGGCCAGTGTGGGCTGCATTGGCCTTTGAAATACGCTCAGTGCAAGCACTCGCTGAGTGAGGATTCTCACAGGGAGTGCATGTAGTCACGCCACGCTTGTTGTTGCTTGATCCTTATGGCTGAGGCTTTGCTCATGGTTCCCCAATTCATTCCTGACACAGAAACATAAACGGGGAAAGGATTTAGCCACAGATACACACATATCCAGCAGTGCTGCAGCTATAAGCCAACTCTCTGGAACTCTCTGGAGCATCAAGAGCACCTTTCTGGAACCACTGAAAGGTGCTCTTGATGCTCACTTCCATAGAATTCTCTTGTCCAGCGTGGTGTAGTGGCTGGAGTGCTGGACTGGGAGTCGGGAGATCCGGGTTCTAGTCCCCACTCGGCCATGAAGCTCACTGGGTGACTTTGGGCCAGTCACTGCCTCTCAGCCCAACCCACCTCACAGGGTCGTTGTTGTGAAGATAACATGGAGGAGGAGGAGGACCATGTAAGCTGCCTTGGGTTCCTTGGAGGAAAAAAGGCGGGATATAAATGCAATAAATAAATAAATGAAATCGAGAGGTGGCTGGTGTGTTAGCAGTGGTGTAGTGGAAATTTTGAAGTGCAGGCGCTCATCATGACAGTCCCCAGAGGCACACCCCCAAGGAGAGTCCAAAAATGCAGGCCGCTGTGTTGATCCATATCAACAACCCAGTTCTAGCAGTTTTCATCTCCACTAGGAGCAGATCTTAAAAAAAAACAACGCAATGGGTCTTAATTGCCTGTTCAAGACCAAATACTTTACATTACAACTAGGAACAATATATTGATGCTGGGAAAATTCATTCCCCTACCTCAGTTCAGCTACTGTGAGAATTGCAGCTACGTTCAGAGGGAGCAGGGATGTTTGAATGGGATGGCAGTTGATGTCAGAGTCCCTGCTAATGAAAAAAGTGCCAGTGCTGCGTTCCTGCATGGGTAGGGCATTGGAAGGGGACAATGCATGAGACAGCAGTTTTAAAATCTGTAATGACGGGGCCAAATTTTCTAGGGTGGTTCCTGAGTTGGCATGCAAGTGTCTGATCCAAGAAACATCAGGTAAGGTAGAAAGGATAACATTTAAGTTAATGTTATCGAATGTGACAAGCCCTATCCCCAACATGGGTTCAGCACTTTGGTATGCTCCATTAGAGTTCTGACTGAAACCCACAGCGGATTCACTCCCCCCTGACAAAGGAGCCACCAGCCTCCACTGGTAATGTATGTGACATTTGATCCATTGCCTGGGCCATAATCAGTGATGGAGCTAGGTAATTCTAGGCCTTGGGCTTCATGGTCCTAGAACATCCTCCCTTTGGGCAGCCATGTGAGATGACTTCAGTTGTGAAGCACACAACTAACTTTTCTCCCTCCCCCCAGTGCCATTCCATGCTTTACAACTGCTTCTACATTCCTAATACGTTAGAGCAAAAGAAGCAAACAAAACAGTTTGTCAACCCCGGTTTAAAAAACAACAGCAACCTCTGAGCATGTGCAGTTTGGCATTTTAAAGTCACTTAAATCATAGCACCACCCTGACTACAGGAATAAAATGGAGTTTGCCTCTGCTGCCCTGATAGCTAAACATGTGTATTTGGGAATAAGCACCATGTTGTTATAAAGAAGATAATATATATTGAAAGTTTTAAAAAATAGTAACAAAATGAGCATCTGTAACGATGTACATGCCCTGCTGCCCTCCCCAAACTATAAAATGTTTTTAAAAAATAAGAAAGCATGCGGTGGCGAGCAGCGCCAGCCCCAGCGGGCCCCAGCATGCCTGTGCTGGTGCAGGGGCTGGCGCTGGGCCTGTCTGCCCGCCACATCACCTGCTGTTCTCTGGGGGGTCATTCGGAGGGGGGCCCTGGACTTGGAACCCTGAGGCCCAGCCCTAGCCATGCCATTGGCCACAATGCCCACTACCATCTCTAATGGAAACATATATGTAAGCCGTTATTACGAGACAGTTATCCAACCGCCTGCAAAAGGCTCTATTGAGCCATTGTGGTCTGTTGTATAATTACATACTTAGCTCATCAGTGTAGTATTTATCATTATTAGCAGATCATTATCACTATGAGAAGACACTGGAGTCTGGTCTATAAATATGCATTTAAACCAAATTTAAAACAGAATCATACAAATTAGAGATAAGAGGAAATGGATGGGGATGCAGGGTGGGGGGAGGAAAGGAATGAGGTCACCCAGTTCACATGTCTGCCAGTGCAGAAATACTCGTAGTATTTCCCCGATCAACCTCTGGTTCTTCTCAGGCTGGAAACCAATGGAAACATTCCCTCTTCAGAGGGTGAAGGCAGCCATAACCTTTGAACATTACAGTTGGTCCTTCACGCGCAGGGCAAAACCAACTGCAACGTGCCTTACACATATACATCTCGGCAAGTCAAACACTGGTTCACTTGTCAGTCTTGTCCCTCCCCTCAGGCTTCAGGCAAACTGTTCATTTTTAAAAAACATATATTAAAATATCTATATGTTTAGATGTATATTAGTTTGTCTTCCAACTTATCAAAAAGAATTCGCAAAACTAAATGCAAACTGCTCCAGGATTAGGGCATGTGAGTTGGTGATGGCATAGGTGCTAGCCAATACATTCCCCTCCATAGTTGGCTTTTTCCCAGTTCTTCAAAGTCCCCATGACAATAGCCTCACCCTGACAAAGTGCACAAAGGACTAGAGAGCATCTAGGGAAAGTTCCTTTCTAGACTCATCCTTGCCCCCTATATCCACAGACCTCTTCACCTCCTTGTCTGACCACCACTCTCAAGAGATGGGCGTTAGCTAGCCTCCTTGTGACTAACCACTTGGATATTTGTCAATTTTTTACAATCTCAAATGTGACTCTTTCGGAGCTTTTTCGGATCAGGCCATCTATTCTCTACAATACTGTCCTTTCCATAGAGCCACTCAGCATTTTTAAATTGCTTGCATTCACAATCCTGAATCTGAGGATTAATCAGCAGGTTTCATACTTTTAAAACTCTGGGCTCCGTCCAGCCTGTGCTGTCCACTTAAAGGAGAAGTATTCCCATCCGTCCATTACTGCCATTTATTCTTAATGGGCTGTTATTTTGTTGTGCAAGCACAAAGGGACAAAGACAGAACAGGAAGCTTCTCATGGAGGAGGAGCTTGGCCATTCAGAATAAAAGGACACAAAATAAAGTCGAACTTTGTAGGAATGATGTTGTTTTATGCTCCCCACTTCAAACCGTAGGACATTTTGGAATGGAGGCAGCCTTTTGCCAGCACGTTTCCTTCCAAGGAGTGAGTACTAGAGGCTTGTAGAGGCTTGTAATATCATTTTCACACTAGCAAGTGAAGCTTGTATACATGGTGCTACTAGCGGGCTCTCCTGGCCCCAAAGCTACGCCTTCTTCAACTGTGGAGGGGCAACAGAATTCCCGTTCTGTTCCAGGGCAGCTTGGCATGTTCTGTGCTACAATGCTGGCATCTATCATGAGGCAAATGCCACAGCCTGAATTCGACATTCAGATATAACCATTTATTTTATTTATTTATTTTAAACTATTGGCTGCCTTTCAGGGCAGAAGCCCTCCCAAGGCAGCTCACAGCAATAGAATACATAAACACAGTTAAAATATTAAAAGCGATAAAAACATAAACACAATAAAATAGCAATACAAGCAACAATAAAAGGCGACAATAAAACCACCAGCAGCAGCAGCAGCAGCAATAACAGCAACAACAGCAGTCATATCAAGAGAAAAAAAAAAAAGGTAAAGGTGTCCCCAACCAGTCGTGTCCGACTCTAGGGTGCGGTGCTCATCCCCGTTTCTAAGCCGAAGAGCCAGCGCTGTCCAAAGACGCTTCCGTGGTCATGTGGCCGGCATGACTGAACACCGAAGTGCACAGAACGCTGTTACCTTTCCCACCGAAGCGGTACCTATTTATCTACTTGCAATTTCTTGCTTTCGAACTGTTAGGTTGGCAGAAGCTGGGACTGAAGACGGGAGCTCACTCCGTCACACAGCACTCGGGTCTCGAACCGCTGACCTGCCGACCTTCCAGTCTGCAGTACAGCATCTTAACCACTAAGCCACCGTGGCCCCATATCAAGAGAAGGCCACAGTAAAATATTACGTTTTCAAGGCCTTCTTAAAAGCCTGTAGTGACGGAGCATGGCAGGGATTACTGAAATTGTATCTATATCTTAAAAACAACAACAACAATCTGTGTTGTTAAATATATAGATAACCCTACTTTGCCATATTTTCAAACACACAAATATTGGCCCCAATGGGGGGTGGGGAGAACCAAAGACCAATTGCTCAGCAGCTTTCCCCAAACTGATGCTCTTCAGATGTGTTGGACTGCAGCTCCCATAATTCCCAGCCAGCATGGCCATTGACCATGCTGTCTGGGAATTATAGGAGTTGCCGTTCAACACATCTGGAGGATGCCGAGTTGGGGAAGGCTGGATTAATGGGATGAGCATCAAAAGAACAGAAGTGGTAGGTTGTTGAGAAAAGTCCATTCTGATTCAGATAAATGGAAATGTGTGATATAATATTACCAGTTTTCCATCACATTACAAAAATTTGTTAGATTATACTATGATTTGATTGGGTTAGTATTAGGTTTTTGATCATATGATACATCATAGAGGCCCTTCTTATTACTCTAGGGAAACTGCATAACCATCAAGCAGACACTTGAAAACCCAAGCTGCAAATTCTAAATATATCATCTAGCTAATTTTCAACCACATTTATTAAATAAATTATTTGAGTATTATTTAGAACCCCACAAAGGTTAAGTATGATCAGATTTGCGTAGTGGTAATCAATCAGGCATTAATAAAGATATCTATATCAAAAAGAATCTTTATTACATTTGTTTCTATTATATCTTTGAATATGTATGAGACACTTTCAGCCATATGAACTGGTTCAATTATTTCAAAGCTTTCTTTCCTAGTCTCACTACAAAACACATTAGAACACAAAACCCCACTTGGATATGAGTGTGTGTGTGTGGGGGGGGTGGATTGGGAACATCATCATATATTATTTGGAAGTTTAAATTCATAATTCCAGATCTCTAGAATTCAGATACAATGCTTTCCCAAAGGGAAACAATCACCTTGGCTTTCTACCCTTACAATGAATCCCTGATGCTCACCGCATAGCTCCTAACTAGCAACTAACAAAGTACTCTGCGATCTATTATATATGACACTCATTTTACAGGTGAGGAACTGAAATGAGGAGATAGGTGCATTCAGGTGCAAAAGCAAACCATGCTCCCTCATCCCCTTCCCACTTCCTTTGCCTGTAAGGAGAGGATTCTGAAAGCTTCCTATCTTGGTTAGCTATAAACCAGTTTGCTACTGCATTTGAAAGCAACAAATTATGATTTGCTCAAACCATGGTTTGGGATTGTGGCCTGCAGTTAGAGTATGGTTTAAGCAAACCATACTTTGCCATGATTGGATGTGGCCTACTGCTAACCAGGAGAGAAAGCTTCTAATTTCCTCCTGCACACAGGGGAAGAGGAAAAGGGAGTGTGGGAATCCATGCTCATTTGTTCTCATAACAGCAAATCATGGTTTGCCATTGTATCTGAGCTTAGTCAAAGAGGCCTTACCCAAAGCAACACAGTTGAATCCACTGCACTGGGAGGGAGGAATGAGTCCAGAATCTCCCAGACTCTAGTTTAACTCTAATCACAGGAGAATACAGCTTCACTTTTTAATTACTCATTACACTGTGACAAGTAGGATCTGCAACAGAACATTGCATTGTATTCTCACCTGCTTGTAGGAGTGCTCTTGGTCACAGGTCCAGCCAGTTAGCCACGCTTTCCCACAGGATACTCCATTCCACTACCACCACCACCCTGGGTTTCTGCTTTTCCTTTCCAGTTGCACTGGGGTGTATGTGGGGATTTTTTCCCCCCTCTTAGTTTTTTTATAAGTTTTTGGGAGGGTACTTCTACAAGCTGCAGGGTTCCCCCAAGCATGCCAATACACATTCCTCTTCTCAGTGGCTCTGTTTTCGCTACAGTCCTGTTGGCACCTACCACCTGCGTTTGCTATTAGAAGGCATGATAATCCTGGTTTCCAAAGCTTGGAGCACTGCAACTCTGCTCTGATTAGCTGGTTTAGAATGCCAGAAACCAAAGCCTAGCAGCAATGGGCTCAGGAAGGCAGTTAGTGAGGTAGGTTGAAAGAATTTCTCACTCTGCTCCCACTGCAACACAAATCCTAAAACATATAAATACAGAAAACACAGGGCTTTTCCATCACTCATTCAAATACCCTTTTAAATGCCGTCTCAAATCCATTAGAGTCTTCTGCTGAAATTGCAAGCAGAAGAAACTTTCTCAGACACAGATATCTTTCTCAAACACTGAAATCATTGTTAATGAGTTGCTTTTAACACTGGGATCTGCCAATATTTCTACGTACATTTACATTTCAGAAAGACAATCCATTTTACACTGTTCTTAGGGTGATTTTCAAAATTATTTGTTCTGCCAGAAATTTTTCACATGCCCTATTGCTGGTTGTTTTATTGCTCATATGGCTTTTTGTGTGTATTGTGTGGTATGTGTGTGTGTCCATTCAGATTTTAAAACAGTTTCTTATAACATTTTTCTAAAGTAAAATTAAAATTTTATTATTTGAAATGTTGTGGTCTCTTTTTTGGTTACTCACCCCATGTCTAAGGGCCAATCCACACTACCTAAAGTAGTTACCCGAGACCCATAAAGGCAGCCAGAGAAATAAAGATTTCCACCTGGTCGCAGTGGGAAAGGCCACAGGAAGGAAACGGCAAAAAGGGCATATGGTTTTCCCTGTTTTCCCTTCCGTTCCCAGGACAAGGCATTGCTGGTCAGTGACAGGCCTCCACTTGCAGTGACAGGGAAACTCACCGCGCAATGGCACCATGGCTGCTTCTAGCTGGGTGGCTTCTAGCACTACATAGTCACTGATCTTCCTTTGTAACCAGCGCTAGCTCCAGGTTTTTGAGGGGCCTGAGGCAAAGCACTCTCCATGGGCCCCCTTCCTCAGCGACTCTGCCTTTTCACTGCCACTGTCTCCAGCTGCTGTTGCTTCTCATCCTCTTTCTCATCCTTGCTACCACTTGCTTGCTTGATAGGCAGAGAGCCGGTGGGCAAGCGGGCAGTGGCATCTGCTGCTCCTCCTTCAAACCACCACGGTGGTCTAGGCCGGAGTGAGAGGCAGGTGAACAAGCAACTTATAATGGTGAAGAGGAAGAACAACTCCAGGGAGGTCTTGTCAGTGGGTCCTTACTGGAGTGTGGGCCCTTGGCAAGTGCCCAGCCATGCCTACCCTCGACACCGGCCCTGTTTGTAAACTACAAAAATAATTGCAATTGTCTTCGCACACTATCAGGAACATTGGCCTTTTCCTATGTGCGCATCTTGCTATGTTCCACAAACACCAGTGGATGTGGCACAGCTGCTGTGGGAGGGCCTAATTGAAGCTCAGCACACGTTCACTATAACTGTTGTAGTGGGTGCCATTTGATGACACTTAATTTTTTTAGGGCGCAATCCTATGGCTACTAGTCAGAGGCTAGACGGCCACAGGATAGGACGGTTCCCGGGAACCTCATAGGCAGTGCGGATCAGCCCCGCACTCCACGCTCATAAGAGGAGCGCGGAGCAGTGAAAATGGGGCATTCCTGGGGGCAGGGAGGGTGGACGTGCCTTACCGATGCTTCCTATGCATTGTCCGGCATCTCCCCCCACCCCGCGCTCCAACTCCCCACAGCTAGAGAGCTGAAATCGGCCGTCTAGCTGCAAATCCAGGGTGGCTGCTCCTGCCACGCATTGGTTAGGCAGTTGCCTCCGAGTTCGGAGGCGGCCACCTATCCCAATAGGATTGCGCCCTCCATCAATCTTTTCACTAGTGCTAAAAAAAATCTAGCTGTATTTTTTTTTAAATGAAAGACGAATATAAGGCTAACACCTCATAATGCTATAATGTTAATTTGTGTATTATAGTGCTATAATAGTACTACACACTATAGTACTACATAATAGTACTAAATAATAGTACTACACACTAATAGTAAAACACACTCGTGCGACCTTTACCTTATTTATTATATTTATAAGACACCGATAAAACAAATTCTGTAGTTGAGGCTTAATTTTAAAAATGATTAAAAAGAATCTTCAGGTCACCACCACTTCAGCAACATAGTGGCGACTGGAAAGGGTTCTTTAAATAAAAAATGACATTATAAGATTATGGTATTATAGAGCTGTAACTCTCTTTCATTAAGAAAAATTATAGTGGGGAAAGTGTTTTGGTGCTAATTATGATTGATTTTTTAAAAAATAAACAGGGTCATGAAATGGCATCCACCAAACGGGCTGTACCAAATGTGTACTGAGCTGTGATACATCACTTTCCTGACACATCACTGCCCTTTTCAAGATACAGAAGAGTAGAATGTGTGGGGCTAGCACTACTCCCCCATTCTTCCGAAAAAGGTCAGGCCTTCTGCAGTCTGAGAAAAGATGTAATTCTTACAGAGAAAATACAGGATGACCAAATGACTGAATGATGGTATCATGTAAAAAGTGAGTGAACAAAGCATGGCATTCACACTAAAGTTGCATTCAGACTAGACTTTTACCGCACCACGGCCCTGCCTCATTCCTGGAAATGTACAGGAGGTCCAGATGATGTCTTCTTCCATTCGTAGCCCTCCCGTGTTTTCCCACCCCTGCTTCTGTCTTTTTGCTTACCACAGAAAATCTGTTAAGGAGAAAAAGACAGAACAGATGCACAATGCCTGTTGATTGCTAGTGCTAGAAATCCTCTGTCTGGCAGCACCCTAGATGCCTAGTGTGGAAGCATCCCATGCCATATGTTTTGTAACACTAGACATTAGCAGGGAGAAGGGGAGAGAGAACACAAAACAGTGCTGCACTCTTCAGTGCCAGCCATACATTTATCCTAGCTCCAGCCACAACATATTGCAAGTACAGACCTTTCTTAAAGCCTCCATTACTAAATTCACAAGGATCTTGCTTTAAAGAAAACCAACACTTGTGGTTAGGGAGAAATATGTGAAAAATAGAGCTGCACTGTACTGCAGAATCAAAAGGGCAACAGTCGAGAATATAATGCATTTTTAAAAAAATCAAGATTTTAAAGCTAGTATCACAACTGCTTCATGAGTTCTCAGCATTTGGAACTGGCTATGCTGCAGTTCTGAAGTGCAGAGATTTGCAAAAACAAAAAAATCACAAACGTATCCAATCTAGTGCCAAATTCTTAGTTCCTTCTCATTTCTCTTCCTTCCCTTGGGCTCCATAAAAAGAGCTGTCTTTGGTTTCTGCTGGAAAATGGATGCTGCATGTAACAGCCAAGAGAGAGAAGAAAGCATTTCGATAAATAAATGATACACACACACACAGGGTGTGTTACGCCACTGCGATGGCTGTTGGCTTTCCCAAATATTTCCAATGCTTACAGGATTTGCCATTGGGGGCAGCAGAAATGAGACACCTCCGGTCTGGTAATTGTTGTTTCTAAAAGTCTCCAGATCTGATTATTGTCACTAAAAGTACCTCACTGTTTTGCCAAACTGAATTAGCGAGCCATTTTTGCTGGAAGCATAAAAGTGCTAACAGCCTGATGTTACGACACACCCAGCACCAGCTGCTAAGGTTTTAATAGGCAATAACTAGCTGTTTTGCTGGTAAATGCAAAGTTGCAATTTGCTGTCACTGAATGTTGTGTCTCTAGCAAAATGAACAAAAAGTTAAGTTTTCCTATTGTTTCCAAGGTAGCCAATTATTGCTCAGAAGCAAATTTTTAAAAACATTACTCAACAGGAACCCCACGCCTCTCTTTTTCATTTTTTAGTAAGGCCAGTGGCATCCCCCACTCAGCAAATGGATTTAAGAGTTCGTGTTTTCTTAGCCTCAGCCTCCATCTGCAATAAGGGGCAATAATTTTGACCTTCAAGGGTTGTCATGAGGATTACTGAGATAATACATGTGAACACTCAAAACCTACAGTATAAGTCTTTCAGAATCCTTTGTCTGGTGAAGAAATGTCTCTCTCACCTGACCAGACAGGTTTGTAGCAGGAGTGGGGTTGTGTCTAACCTGGGGAAGAGGTGTGTCACCTCATGATCAACTCTGGCAAAGGGCTATAGAAGTCTGTTCTGCCCTCAGGCAGCCCTCTTTGTCCTTTTTTCCAGCACCTTCCCTCCCACACTTAACTTTACAGTGTCGGCACTGCTGGTCTCCTTTGGGCTGAGTAGGAATTTTTTGCCTAAGAGGCTGGCCCAGTTTGGGGGGGGGGTGCCTACTCTACACTGGGGTAAGTTGCAGACAGTGCTCAACAGGGCTGGCATTAAATAGATCTAGGTTGGTCACAATAGCAAGGCTGTGCTGGAAAAATGAAACCACAGCAAGAGCATAGGTGAGCATACTTAAGCACCTTTAAGGTGACTGGGGGTTCCTGTTGATGGGCTGATTTGGTGTTGCTGCCTCCTGTTTGAAAGGCAGCTAGCAGAGAAAAAAAATAAGGCAGAACAGAATGCGCATTTACCAGTCCCGCATGTACACAAGACTAAAAAAGGAGACCACACTCTTCTTTTAGTGAAGGAAAGGAAACAGCTTTACTCACAAGTATTCTTGCACATGCAAATGCAAGCACAGCATAGGGTTCCAAGAGAGTTTGTTCAGTCATTTTGTGTTCCTTTACACAGGCAAGAGCGAGGGAGCAAGCCAAGAGCGAGGGAGCAAGCCATGTGCTCCCCAGCAATGGAGAAGGCAGAGAGAAGGTGGGGAGAAGGACGGGGAGCCATACTGTAGGCTATAGAGATCCTAAGGCTAGCTATACCCCAAATTCCCGTGCATTAACTAGCTAACTTCAACAATGCCCCCTTCCTGTAACTTGCAGACGAGGTTGCAATATTCCCAACACTTCAGACTTGCCATTCAGGGCTGTGGGACCCCTGGATGGAGTCACAACCTCCTTTGGGGCCAACCTGGCTCATCCACCCAGTCATGGGATTGGGGAGGGGGCATGGCTCAAGAAGGAAAGAGTAGTAAGAAGGTAGCTACCCGCAGAATCAGGTTAGGCTCACACTGAGTTAGCAGTCAGTGTCGCCAGGCTGCTTCCACATTCAGCATATTCCCGCACAGAGTTCGGTGGTGGCAGATCTTGTTTGTACGCATCCATTTAAAAAGGTTGTGGCCCACCACCCTGTCTCATCTCTTTATTTCCTGGATCTGGCAGCATAGCAACATGTTCACTTAAGAGTGTGCTTTTTTGCAGAAGGGGGTCATCTCTTTACACTTCAGTTTCCTCATCTGTAAAGGGCGAGTGATGGCACTGGCTTTCTCTGCACTTTTTTTTGGTTTGTTTTACCACTACAGGCCAGTACTGATTTGAAACCACAAACGTAATGAGGGCCCAGCCTCTGTTGTGTTTTATGTGTAGATTATTTAATCTATGTAGGTGCCGCGTCTTAACATACAATACTGAAAAGCTCTTAGGTGCCTCCCTCTGTCAGGGGTGTTTCTGAGCACAGGGAATGGAATAGCAGTTCAGATTCTGAAGGAGAACCATCAGACATGGGGGAGGTGTTTTCCCAGGCTAGTCCAGATATGAGTAGGCCTGCTTCTCAGGTTACAAACGTCCGGATGGCTGAGCTTGAGGGTCTCTCTTCACCCCCTCCTGTGAGAGGCAGCGAACAGGAGGTTGACCTAATAGATGCCAGGTGCAGGCGCAGAGCAAAGAGAGAGAAGGCAGGGGCAGAACTTAGACGGTCTACCCGATTTGCCTTGAGTGACAAGCTCTGCTTGGAGGCCTCATGAAAAGAGAGGGACCTCCCCCCCTTAGGTTAGGCTAGCGAGGCCGCCTCCCTCTTCAAACAGCAGCAACTCTCGTAAATTCCATATGGATCCCCTGAGGCATTTCTTTATAGACTCAGAGTTCTCTGAGAATTTGCATCTGTATGACCCTGTGAAGTAATGGATTGAAAGCTGTAGACTGAAGCCTCTCTTCTGTGTATGTTTGGGCACTGAAGTGAAATGGGGGCTAAGGGAATCCTGACACCCTCTCACTGTTCGTGCCAGATGTAAAATGTTGATAAAATGCAGAAGAGAAATAAATATACATTTTAGTCAACAGGGCCTTCGTATTCACAGTACAGACCACTTTAACCACAAACTGGTTTAAACTTGGGTGTGAAGACACCTCTCTAGTTATCTCCTTTGTCGCTACTACCTTGTTTACTTATATGTACAGTTCAGAAGGGGAGGGGAGTAGACAAATTGGCCTTCTTTAGGCCTATATTTTGCAAGGATAGAGGGAACGCATTGCCTAGCAAGAGTGATGCTGCTGTAATAAGTAACACATTGTGACCATTACTGTAGGACAGTAGGTGAGGATAGCCAGGCAGTGGAGAAATCTCTATAACAGGCTGGAAAGAATACACAGAAGAACTATACAGGAAAGATCTTAATGTCCCTGATAGCCATGATAGTGCCGTCACTGAACTTGAGCCGGACATCCTCAAGAGTGAAGTCAAGTGGGCCTTAGGAAGCATTAGTAACAACAAAGCTAGCGGAGATGACAGTATTCCAGCTGAGCTATTTAAAATCCTAAAAGATGATGCTGTTAAAGTGCTGCACTCAATATGCCAACACATTTGGAACACTCAACAGTGGCCGCAAGACTGGAAAAGGTCAGTTTACATACCAATTCCAAAGAAGGGCAACGCCAAAGAGTGTTCAAACTACTGCACAACTGCGCTCATTTCACATGCCAGCAAGGTGATGCTCAAAATCCTACAAGCTAGGCTTCAGCAGTATGCGAACCGAGAACTACCGGAAGTACAAGCTGGGTTTCAAAGAGGCAGAGGAACTAGAGATCAAATCGCCAACATTTGCTGCATCATGGAGAAAGCAAGAGAATTCCAGAAAAACATCTATTTCTGCTTCATTGACTACGCTAAAGCCTTTGATTGTGAGGATCACAACAAACTGTGGCAAATTCTTAAAGTGATGGGAATACCAGACCACCTTACCTGTCTCCTGAGAAACCTGTATGAGGGTCAAGAAGCAACAGTAAGAACCAGACATGGAACAACTGAGTGGTTCAAAATTGGGAAAGGAGTACGACAAGGCTGCATATTGTCACCCTGCTTATTTAACTTATATGCAGAGTACATCATGAGAAACGCCGGGTTGGATGAATCACAGGTCGGAATTAAGATTGCTGGAAGAATTATCAACAACCTCCGATATGCAGATGATACCACCCTAATGGCAGAAAGCGAAGAGGATCTAAAGAGCCTCTTGTTGAGGGTGAAAGAGGAGAGTGCAAAAGCTGGTTTGAAACTCAACATTAAGAAAACTACGATCATGGCATCTGGCCCCATCACTTCCTGGCGTATGAAGGGGAAGAAATGGAAGCTGTGACCGATTTTATTTTCTTGGGCTCCAAGATCACCGCAGATGGTGACTGTAGCCATGAAATTACAAGACGCTTGCTCCTTGGGAGGAAAGCTATGGCAAACCTAGACAGCATAGTAAGAAGCAGAGACATCACCTTGCCGACAAAAGTCCGTCTAATCAAAGCTATGGTTTTCCCAGTAGTAATGTACGGCTGTGAGAGCTGGACTATAAGGAAGGCTGAGCGCCGAAGAATTGATGCTTTCGAACTGTGGTGCTGGAGAAGACTCTTACGAGTCCCCTGGACTGCAAGGAGGTCCAGTCAGTCAATCCTAAAGGAAATCAACCCTGACTGCTCATTGGAAGGACAGATACTGAAGCTGAAGCTCAAATATTTTGGCCACCTAATGCGAAGAGAAAACTCTCTGGAAAAGACCCTGATGCTGGGAAAGATTGAAGGCAAAAGGAGAAGGGGATGGCAGAGGATGAGATGGCTAGATAGCATCACCGATGCAATGAATATGAACTTGAGCACGCTCCGGGAGAGAGCGCAGGACAGGAAGGCCTGGTGTGCTATGGTCCATGGGGTCACGAAGAGTCGGACACGACTGAACGACTGAACAACAACAACAAAAGGGTGGCCAGGTTGTAGTAATTGGAAACTATAGACTTAAATATTGTCTCCAGTTATTATGGACTGGAGTTAAGACTCCACTCCTTTAGCTTGTGCTTGTGATTACTTTCATTTTCCTATTCAGTTCAGTGTTAGCCTGTTCCTCAATAAACAGCTTCTTGTTGTTTGGGCCTACAAGGGAGTACTCTGTTTCATTTATATTACATAAATGAGAAATTAACAGAGGTGTTTTCTTTTACAGTTGTCTGTTTGAAGGGCTGCCAGAGGACCATCCTCTATTTGAAGGTGCCCTTTATTTGAAAGGCTGTGCTGTTTAATTCTGGGTTAAAGATTTTTTAAAAAAACCATATGAACTGTTGGTCATCCACCAGGGCCGGCCTTAGCAGTGGACGAGCTGGGCGGTAGCCCGGGCTGCCAAGCTAAAGGGGGTGCCAAGCTGAGCTGTGTGGGGTACTGAGCTGAGAGGGGTGCCAAGGTGAGTTCAGTGGCTGTGTTTTTTTAATATATTGTCTGCAGTGACCTAGGATGGCAAAAAGGAAATGTCTGCACCTTTCTTTCAAGGTTCTACAAGGTTTTTTGCCAACTACAAAATTGAGCTTCCTTCAGTTTGCTTTAACGTATGTTTCTTTTTCAATTTCCACTTTGATGTCATTTGTGCTAGGTAAAAATCAGTGAAACACAGCTTTACTTTGAGGCAAAGTTACCAAGCACTCAGCACTTCAACTACTGTAAGCACTATATAAATAATAAGAAAGTAGAGCTGTAAGAGGTCAGCCGGATGCCTTCTTTATTTATAACTTTTATTTATTATTTTTAAAGATAAAAATAATGAATATTGTAAAATAAAGAACGCTTACCAAAATATAGGAGCTACTACAAAATAAAAGATATTATAAGTAAAACCTGTGATAGTTCTGCTGTGTTGCATAGTGCGCTTCCATGGCTCAGAATGTGGGTTTTTGAACGTTGGCTTGTACAAACTGTAGCACAGTGGCTGGGAGATCAAGGTTTTGAGCAATGTCATTCTCAATGGACATCACACCTGCACTAGGCCCCATAAATCCTCTGTGTGGCCCTGCAAAACTGACGGGGGGGCGGGCAACCAAAGGCACTCCTCACCCAGGGTGCTATTTGTCGTAGGGCAGGCCCTGCCATCCACAGTTAGCACCTGGACAGCAGACTGAGCAAGGCACATTGGTCACCTGGTCACAGGGCTCCTTCACACGGAGCTTTTGTCCTGCGATTGAGATGGCTCCTTCACGGAAGTTCGTGGGTTCTTTACATGACCCTGTGATCCTGTCATGACCCTCCAGGGCATCTCCTGCACTAAATGCCCTTTGTTCCATTTTTAAATAGATCGCAGATAATGAGCTATCAAATTATCCCATTGTGTTCTGCTTCAGCGTCCTCCCAAAAAGAGTTAAAATGGTAAGAAGAGGAGCGAGATCAATGAAAGATAATGGAAGACTCAGATACTGGGAGAAGGAGGGGGGAGGGGAGGGGAGCGGGGAGAGGGTGCATGTAAAGGGAGTCAGTTGTGATCCTGCATTTAAAACAGAAGCAGAAAGCCCCTTTTTAAATGCAGGATTTTAGGCTGGTGTAGAGATGCCCACCTAGCAGTTCGAAAGCAAGAAATTGCAAGTAGATAAATAGGTACCGCCTTGGCGGGAAAGGTAACAGCGTTCCGTGCACCTCGGTGTTCAGTCATGCCGGCCACATGACCACGGAAGCGTCTTCGGACAGCGCTGGCTCTTCGGCTTAGAAATGGAGATGAGCACCACACCCTAGAGTCGGACACGACTGGTTGGGGACACCTTTACCTTTACCTTTTTAGAGATGCCCACAGTCTCCCTCACTATGCTGAGATGGACTGTATTTCTGTTTAAATTAAAATAATTATTCCTAAATTTGGATTTACACACATATATATAATATATTCACATTTTTATGCAAATCAATTTCCCCTTTTTGTCATCTTTTTGGTGATGCCTTTCCTCTTTCTTCATGATTCATAAGTGGCTATGGCTACGCAGGTTCCGTAGATGCCACTTGCTGCAAAGATAAAGGCCCCAATCCAGTTTAAGTCCCAAAACAAGTTAGTCACAACTGACATAAACTCAACTCAACTGGATTCAATGGGACTTAAGCTTGATGAGTTTTAGCTGCATCAAGGCCCACAATTGCTTGTGGGAACCCACATTAATATCAAAGATGGTCTCTCTGAACTAGGAAGTGGAAATAAGAACAAGAAGGCCTGGATATGCTTGTTAATTGTGCTAGAGGGCTCCTCACTAGAGTAAAGCAGAGGTGGGTAGAAGATAGATCTGGATCTACTAGTAGATCTCTGGGTGATTTGTAGTAGATCAGCAGGGATTTCTGACTTCCAATTGTTTAACAATAGCGACAACAAAATGGCTCCCCAGCCCAAATTATACTGCTGAAATGAAGAAAACTTTAGGTTAATCAGGAATGGATTTTTGTATGTGTGCTCTGTTCAGTTCTGGCACTCACAAAATTCCTGGGCTCAGAATTCTTTAATTCTAATGGTATGTCTTTGGCACATGGCTCCAGCTGGTGGATCTTTTACTAGAACTACCTTGTTCTAATTAAAAACGAAGCAAAGTAGATCCTGCAAATCTGAAGTCTGCCCAACCCTAGAGTAAGGTACTAGCTGAAAAGTAGAAGACTTTGATTTGCAGCCAAAGATCCATTGCACAAACACTTGCATCGCATCTTTTCAGTTGTTTTTATCTGGATGTAATCCTGCCAAAGTTGAGCACTTTAAAGTCCCATTGATTTCAGTCAGAGAATCAAGTACTTTTAACTTCCTCCTATAGAAACCTACAGTAACAACTTGGGTTGTTGCTGTAGTAAGTCTAATTCCATTCCTTTTCCTCATTACTGTTCAGGTATCACACTAAGCTGTGGCAGTTGGGGAATTTCTGCTAGCCAGGTAGCTTAGCTTGTCAGGTGGGGAGAGAAAACCATGTTCTGTGTGGTTACTAAGCTGCCCTGGGTAATGACCCCCTGCAAAAAGGTTAAGGGGCCCTAGGGAGGCTTACCGTGTCGTCTGTCAGGCTCCCCAGTGGTTAAAATGGGCTCTGGAGGACTTCCAAGCTGCGACCATGGACTGCTCTAGCCGCCGACTACTTTCTCTATGGTTGTATGGCCATTTGGGACGATGGAGCGCCTGCCAGAAGCCCATTCACACTGTGGAGGACGTCGGGATGTGCACTAACCACTCAGGTAAGCTTGCCCGGTAACTATGGAGCAGGGGTTAGCAGAACCATATGGTGCCACGTGGTTCCTGGTCATCTGATGTGCCTGCCTGTTGGGCTAACCCTCCCCGACCCCGTAGTTCCCCTAACCACCCTCCTCCCATGCGTGTGCGAATAGCCCATTGAAATTAACTCCTTAAAACATTCAGCTTTGCCCAAAGTTTTGCTTGTGTTGCCTACCAGAAGTGGGTCAAGATCCTGAAGGGTTGATCAGGATGGCAGAGGCAATAGAGGAAGGAAGGGAGTGCAGATAAAGGGAGATCCCTGACAAGGCTTTTATTGTGCAATCACCCTGCCTCATTCACAGACTATTATGGAGAGTCTGGATGATGTCAGCTTCCATTTGTGACCCTCCCGTGTTTTCCCTCTGCCTTTTTGCTTACTACAGAACATCTGTTAAGGAGGGAAAGATGGAATAGCTGTATAGTGCCTTTTGATTGGGAGCCGTCCATCTGGGAGCATCCTAAGTTTCACTGAGCTGACACACCAAGCAGAAAAACAGCACAGTATCGAAGTGGCAGGATAGCAGGCAGCAGGAGCAGCAGCATTGGCTACCGCACCTTGAACAGGAGCAGTGAGTTCAAAAAAGCTATGTTTCAACCAGTGGAGGCTGGTGGCTCCTATGTCAGTGGGGCAGTAAATCCGCTCTCAGTTTCAGTCAGAACCAGTCAGAACCCTAAAGGAGCATACCAAGGTATTGAGCCCATTTGGGGGGTGGGGGTTGGCAGCTTGGATAGATCCTTTAGAGTTCTAGCTCGTTCTGAGTGAAACCCAGAGTGGATTCACAGCCCCACTGACATAGGAGCCACCAGCCTCCACTGGTTTCAACCAGGGTTGCTGTGCTATTCTGCCAGGTTTGATTTCCAAAGAGATATTGTTGTGACACTGGTGCAAAGAAATCTAACCCTCTGTATGTCTGATTCTATCAGAACAACTTTCCATAGAGGGGGGAAATATCATCAGCAGATGGGTGCACCGGCTCCAGCATAAGCCAAGCAAAGAGATGTAAAAGCAGAGGCTGAGTGCACGCTGAAATGCACATGTGACTGCAGATGTCAGTCAGCACTGCATTGCTCTCAATGATATGAGCACCCTGATTCATATTCCCACCACAGCTAGCGCAAATGGTCCATGTGACGGTGACGGCCCTCTAGTATAATGTTCCTCAGTCAGGTTGTGCAACTATGTTTGAGGAAGGGGGGAACCAAAGCACAAGGATATATGAGATACTTTGTGGGTTTTCCGTGGATATCCAAGAATGTGAGGAGGCAATGCAGAAAACTCCACAGAAATAATGGGACAGCTTTCGCACACCCCTAGTTTCAGCAAAGGCTAGCACACAAAAGAGTGCTGTTATATCCTAAACAGCCCTGATGGTTGCCACAACCTTTCCCTTCTCTCCAGCTGAAGCTGTGAGGAAGTTAAAAGGTGTGGTGCTCTGGCTTGAAGCCATATACAGTGGCACCACTGGATAGCTTCAGTATGCGCCCGCCTGCTGCCTTTTCAAGCCAAGCGCTTTAAAAGCACTTGGTAGCATTAGGGAGGCTTTTATTCCAGTGCTAATGGCCACATTGCAGGGTGGGGGGTGGAGGGATTTTCATTGGGGTCGTGGCTGTGGGGGGAAGGGTTAAACCTCCTCTCCACATGCACCGCAGTCCTGAGGAAATTGGGGGGGGGTACCTAGCATTAATTTTTTTTAATATAGAAAAACTCCATATGCAGATGTGACTTGTGTTTTTAAAGTAATCCCTGGTTTGGACCTCAGATGGTTTGATTGCTGAATCTCTTCTTGACTAGGACCTCCTGCCTCAGTTACTACTGGAGGAATCCAGGGAGAAGGAGGAGAGTGTTGTGACACCTTGGGGTAGATTTGCACGCCTTCCAAATGCACCTGGACATGATGAATAGTAGAATGGCTTCCAGGGAAGGCTAGATCAATCCAGTGAATAAGCAGTTACGGACCAATGGCAGCAGTACCTGAAAGGTGTGGTGGACTCCGTTGGGTGGCACTGCTATCCTAATGAAGTATCCACAAAATCCTGAAGGCCTCCCTCATGAAGGCTTCTCCTGCCTCAACTGTTACCACCAGAAGCCATTCCAGTAGGCTATACTGAAGGAGATGAGAGGGAGAGCAGGGCCATTCCACCAGCCCTGCTGAAAGAATTAATTGTTCCCCTCTTCCTTCCCCATTCCTTTTTCCTTGTGTGTTGAGTCTTTTTAGGTTGTAAGCCTACGGGCAGGGACTGTCTTGTTTAATTGATTATATATGAACCACTCTGTGGGCCTTGTTGACTGAGGAGTGACATAAAAAATACTTCAAATAAATAATAAATAAAGCCATAATTCTATGGCCGCTAGTCAGCCGCTAGACATCCATAGCCCATGCTCCGAGGTCAGTTCCGAGAACCGACCTTCACCCCCTCCTGCGCTGCCTCACAGGCAATGCGGAACGGTCACGTGCTCTGCGCTCGGTAGAGGAGCATGGAGTGGCAAAAACAGGGTGTTCCTGGGGGCGTGCCAGGGCAGGGAACTTGGAAATGCCGGTATGACACATCCAACGTGTTGTCCGGCCGCTGCTTCCCCTGCTCCGACTTCCTGAAATTGGCTGTCTAGCTACAAATGCAGGGCAGCTGAAGCGAGGAGGGGATGATCCCCTCTGCGCTTCTCCTGCCTTGCATTAGAGAGGCGGTTGCCTCCAAGTTCAGAGGCGGCTGCCTATCCCAGTAGGATTGCTCCCTAAATAAACTTGCTGCCCCCACTGCTATGTGCTTTAGCCTCAGAACTGCTGACAGCTAAGAGTGCGGCAGCCCCATAATCTTATGAAGACAGAAAGTTGCCAACAAAAACAAAACCCTTTAATTTTTTTTAAAAAACCTTGTTTTTAAAGCTTTCTTTTTAGAAAAATAAAACAAAGAATAGTGTTATAGGTGGCATATAATTAAAGTCCTCTGCTTTCCCCATGGCAAGGGAAATGGTGGCGCTCTTCAGGGTTAAGAGACAATGATAAACACAATGACAGAAAACAAATTGTACTTACAGGGACCACCTGTTGGCCTGTAGTTAAGGAAGCAGAACCCTATCACCAGTAAGTTCATGGTCCTCCAAGTCAATTTAAGCAAGAGTTGATATAGCTCACTCTTGTTGTCATCATTGTGTGGAAAGCCAGTACTACTGATGTGCCACTGATGAAAACAAACCTCAGCATCAAAGAGATTTGTCAAAACCTAGCTCAGACAGTAGACTCATTAATTTTCCTTTTAAGTGTTTGATTCAAATCCATGGAAGACTACATGCAATAAAACTTTACTACTCTAAACACGATGCTCTAAACACGTAAGGAAGCCAGTAAGTTAAATAAAATTCCTACTGCCAAAAGATAAGGATGAATGGACGCTATTTAGGAAGTTCACTGAAGGGAAATTTTCATCTCACATGCCTAAAATAGCTATTCCTAAAGTAAATAGAATACATGTTTAGAAGAATGACCTATATTTTCTGTCATAGTCCCCACTGCTAATGAGACAACCTACTGCTTACATTTAAAAATAGCTTGCCTTCTTGGCTAAAAGCACAATAGTAGAAAGAGTGCTTCCAGATGAGGCTTTTATTGTACACTTTTCCTGATTCATTCACAGAATTTTATGGGGGTCCAGATGTCATCTTCCACCTGTAATCCTCCCATGTTTTCCCACCACTTCTTCTGTCTGTTTTCTTTCCACAAAAAAAACCCATTAAAGAGAAGAAAAGACAGAACCAATGTCTTTGGATTGGTAGTGCTAGGAACCCTCCATCTGGAAACACCCAAAATAACAAAGAAAGCACTGGCTGTGCATTGGTCCCTTGCCCTTCTGGAAGCTGCTTAGGATCATTTCCAAGGCAGTTTCCAGATGAGGCTTTTACTCTGCATTCGCCCTGCCTCATTTACAGAATTTTACAGGGGATCCAGATGATGCTGTCTTCCCCTTGTAACTGTCCTGTGCTTTCTCACCACTTCTTCTGTCTTCTTTCTTTCCACAAAAAAATATGTTAAGGATGAAAAGACGGAATAGCTGCACAATGCCTTTTGACTGGTAGTGAAAGGAGCCCTCTGTGTGGAAGCACCTCTGGACCTCAGAACTGTAGTAACATCCTAACAGCCTCCTGCTCTTTATATAAGGGGAAAGTCAGTGTTTCAGCAAAGGATTTGGTGAATTGACTACCCCACTAATCTCCCTTGGATATGCCAAATTCGGCATCCAGTAAACCCACATTTATCAGCTGGGGATTCTTTTCTCTTTTTTTAAGTAATATCATGAATGGCAAAGAGCCAAATTAGACATGATGGTAGTAAACCAATTTGTTTAACCCGGGGTATGCCCTAAATCATGTATAAACTGGGGGGGGGGGCTTGTCTGTTTTTGAGAGCAATAAGGATGAGTAGGTAGGTACAACCACCATTTACTTCCCCAAAGCATCCCCCCATCTCCATGTGCATTTTACCCAACAAAGCTCAGTTTGGGTATTAAGCATGGCCAAGAAAAAAAGCATCTTTGGGACAGGCTATGGGGAGGTAAGCTGCAGGGGGAGGGTTTAGCACTCAGTATCACCCCCCCACACACACACACACACATACACACAGTTTGCCCTAAAGAGCAGACACACACATCCCACTATGTGTGAGACTGAGGAAGACCTGAGGGTCTGCTGCTATTATATCTAGTTTCCCTGTCTTTGTCACAGTGCCTTTTTTTATTAGGGCTGTAACCTGTAAGCTTTAATTACACCCATAAATCAGTGGAGACCAATTTCAACCAGTGATGGTGAATTTTAACTAGTGGAGCTGTGATTTAAACATACACTTGCTTCTTGTTAAAGCTATATTGGTTCTGACATGTTCTGAATAAATTTGGGGTTAGGGTGGATGGTAATAGCATTATTGTAACATTCTTATAAAATCAAGAACAGTTGATAAATGCATTTGGTTCTAGTAATGTTTTATCAAATTGTACATTTTCTCTCATACTTTTTTCAATGTTTTAATATTGAGGGTTTTGTAAATATACAAGTGGATTTACATCCAGTCAATTAATTCAGTGATGAAGGGAGCAATCCTATGGTGCCTGGTGAGCATCCCAAGGACCATAGGATTACTTGTAAAACCACTCCAAGGATGGAGACAGTGCTCCAACCTCGGAAGGGGGGCTCAGAGATCTGACCCCAGACCCCCCCTCCCTTGCAACCAGCTTGGAAAGAACCGCACCAGCTGCCTCTCCAAGGTCGGAACCTGTTACGTGATGTGCGCTAGTTAGACCCATGTACATACTTACACGTGTTCTAACGAGACTCACACACCCACTTATAAGGAATCTTTAGACATTGGCAAGAGAGCATCTATGGCTATGGAAGTGATTCCCACCCAAAGAGATTCACACTCAGACACTGTTGGAGAGGATAACACCACAACGGCACATCTACTGAGGTTTACAAAGATTTGAATGCACAAGCTAGTTTGGGGGAAATTAGCCGAGCAAATGGATTTAACACTTAAGACCAGTTGGGGATGCTCCAGCCTTCACCAAGTTATGCTTTGGTGGGGAAATGAGTGGCATTCTTGGTGAAGCAGGCCTAAAGGTTTTCATGTTTTCAAGACTGTGGGAAGGAGTCTCCCAAAGCTTGACGCGCGCACACACACAGAAGGGAAAGAGGGGGTGAAGGCTATAATTTGTAGTAAGACCCTCCAAAAGCAGTATACCTTTCCTTGGGCTGAAGCCCTTTCCTGCAGACAGGAACTAGTGCATGTTGCATTTCCTGGTCTCAGGTGAAGAGGAAGGAAAGCAGAGAGCCTTGACCAGAGGAGGCAAAGCACCCACTGTTGGCACCTTGCCCTGGCAAGCAAAGAGCTCAGTGATTTCAGCATGGAGCCTTTCCTCTGGGAAGAGGGGGACTGGGGGACTGTCCCAACCTGAGCCTTCTTATACAGTTCACAGAAAGGCAGTGACATCACAACTTTGATGACCCCAACACTGATCATAGGGACTGGAAACAGTGCAACTTGCTATGGGATAAAGACTGAGTTGGCCTTCCATCCCGTATAACAAAAGAGGGTGCTTGGGTATGATGGCTCTACTTGCCAGAAACAAAAGTCCTACTTACTTTCTCTTACTCTTTTAACAAAAGATGACCTTGCGTGTTAATGACTGTCAGGTTAATGACTGTCAGGTGTCAAGGCTGGAGTTCAGCAATGGGAGCATATTGCAGGTAGTTGACTAGGTAACTTATCAGATATCACTCTTGCTATCTAGCACATTGATGTTTTGCTGAATTTTTACCCCGACTTTTGCCTTTGTGGAATGCATTTTAAGAAGTCCATTCGAAATTGAATTGCTTGATCTAGTCTTGCATGATGCTCTCAGTCCCATTCCTGTGCCTTTCTCCTGCCTTTGCTGAGGCTGGGGATGAAGACTCCTGGCTTTTTGGCTGTGTCTCAAAATGGAGTCAGTACTGTTCACTCAAAAGAGAGCTACTTTGTAATAAACCTTGACCTTGGAGAGGGGGAAAATGGGGCATTCTTGTGTGCAGGGAGGGGAGGAGACTGGAGAGGCCAGGATACCAGTTATCCTGGGCCTCTGCCAGCCTCCTTCTCTCCCCCTCTGAAGCTCCCTCGCTATATGGGCTGAAAAGCCCATCTAGCAAAGATACTGGAGATTGGAGGATGGGGAGATGAAGACCACCACCCCCACCTTGCTAGCTTCAGCCTAGCAGGACACAGGAATCTGAGAAGCCCCCGAGTTTGGGGCTTCTGAGCAGCGAGGACACAATTGATAGGATTGTGCCCTAAATGAGTTAAAATACAGATGATTAATAAACTAGAAATTATTTAATTGGTTGACAACCCTAAATTGTAATATGCACAAATTTGCTAATAATCAAGTTATGGAATTCATTACCACAAGACGTAGTGATAGTCACTGGTTTAGATGTCTTTAAAAGGTGATTAAACAAATTCTTGGAGAATATATCTATCAGTACTTATTAGCCATGATATATTGATTGATTGATTGATTGATTTAAAATATTTCTAGGCCGCCTTTCGTGGCAGAAGCCCTCCCAAGACGGCTTACAGCAATAAAATACATAAAAACAGTTAAAATATTTAAAATGCTAAAAACAATAAAAGCAATAAAAGCCAACAATTAAAACAACAATTAAAGCCAACAATAAAACCAACAATAATGTTAACAGCAGCAACAGTAGTAGTCATATCAACAGAAGGCCAAGGTAAAATAATATGTTTTCAAGGCCTTCTTAAAAGTCTGCAATGATGGAGCATGGTGGACCTCCGATGGCAGCTTGTTCCAAAGGTGTGGGGCCACTGCAGAGAAGGCCCTCTCACATGTATTCACCCACCTGACTGCTCTCACAGGTGTGCAAATGAGAAAGGCCTCTCTTTCTTATCTTAAAGTGCGGGCAGGCTGATACGGGTGTAGGCGGTCCTTCAAGTAACTTGGTCCCAAACTGTTTAAGGCTTTAAAGGTCAAAACCAGCACTTTGAATTGGGCTCAGAAATGCGCCCGTAACCAGTGCAGCTGACACAGTATAGGCATTATATGATCGAATCGAATTGCCCCCACCAATATTCGGGTGGCCGCATTCTGCACAAGCTGGAGTTTCTGAACCGTCTTCAAAGGCAGCCCCATGTATAGCGCATTACAGTAGTCTGGACGTGACTGGTGCCTGGATAACTGAGACAAGGTCCATTAAATGATAGTTAATAACTAGAACCTCCATTTACGCTGCTAAATAGCAATTGCTGGGGAGCAGATAACAGGCCAGGGCCATTGCCTTCATGCCCCACTTATGGGCTTCCCAGAAGCACCTCACTTGCTACCATGGCAAGCAGGGCGATGGACTCATATGGATGCACTTCATCTGATCCAGAAGGATCACTTATGATCACTTACATTCTTCAAAGTAACATTTGTCCTTTCTGGGTAATCTCAAAATTAATGAGAAGAAGTATTTTAAAAACTAATTAAAAATAGTCCAAGGAGCTTGTTTTGATTTGAAATAGGAATCCAGGTCTAAGCAGTTCTTTTCAGTGAATCAATCATTCTGAATTTCACTTCACAGACTTTTGTCCTTTGCTTTTCATTAAATGTATGAAAAATTTATCCATGCGACCAAAATTTGGTCGTGTAGAATAAGAGGAGGTGGGCTCAGACATTTTTGGACTTTATTCCTGTAATTATGGAACCCCTTTCAGTGATAGCTTGGTGAATACGTAATGGCAAAAAAATACCTTATTCATTCAAAGTGAAAGAATTTCTTAATAGAAAGAATTAAGGAAGTGATTGGTTGATATTTTCAGTGTGATGAAAAGGGAATATAAGAGAGGGAATGGGTTTAGACATAATTTGGGATGCAGGCAAGGTGGTCTTACGGGAACATTTTAATAAACATTGTAGCATATTTGAACAACCAACACAGTCAAGAAGCAATTCAAATGAAGGATGAAGTAAGGAGCTAGAAGATAGACATAAACAAACTGATCAAAGATAATATTTTTTTAATCCAACAAACAACTTTGCCTTATAAAATAAGTTGTTCTGATCAACTGTTGTCCAGCAAGATAGGATGAAACCCTGAGACGGATGCAAAGATGCTAATTCAGGATGTGGACAGGAAAACAGTCTACAGGGAAAAGACTTTTAAAAAAAAAGAAAAAAAAGCCAAACGTGCAAATCTGTCATTCTTTGCCTTAATGGGCACTTATAAATGTGCAACTTGCCAAAGATCTTCCTCCGCAATATGATTGTGGTTATAAAACGAACAGCATGGTCAATAACATGATCTAATCTGATTGAAGGGGCCAGTAAGAAAATTATTACCCACTTTACAACCCATTAACATCAAACCTGCATTACAGGAATGCACACGATAGATTAAAAACTTGCTTACTTAAAGCAAGGGGATCTAAATAAACTCCATTATATATGCTGGGGATGTTTTTATTGTGTTGAAGAAAAATGAATACCCCCCTGGTGACTGGGCCAAAATGGGGAAGGGGATATGATGCTGATAGGATGCTGAGTTCGGGATTCTTTGATGGTCATAGATAGACACTGGAGAGAATGTAAAACGAAGTGATTATTTAGATAGATAGCTTGTACCTTTGACAGATTGATAGAGATGGAAAAATAGGGTACAGAGGAAACTCAAATATCTTGAATCCAGTTGCTACTTAGAATAGACTCACTGAAGTGAATGGACTTAAGTTAGACCAACGTTGGATACAACCCACAGTTTACAAATTCATATAGTGGCTAAGTGTGTGGACCTGCAAGCTAGAAAATTCCTGGTTCAAATTTCACCTCAGCCATGAATTCACAAGGTGGCCTTATGCAAGCTACACTCTCTCAGTCCCCCATCTGCAATGTGGGTATAATTATATTGGCAGAGAGAAAAAAAGTACCAAGAAAACTGAAAGCAAAAACATGAGGCAAAGATGCCCTCCCCCACCCCCCCAGTGCTCAAAGTGGAAATGTTTTGCTGGATAGTACACTATGCCCCATGCGCTTTGGCATATCACCTCCTTCAAGGGCAAACTGATTTCTATTCCACTTACTGTGGTGATTCCTTTAAAACATATCCTCCCAATTATATTCTAGTGTCTTTAGAGAACAGTAAAAAAAAATGTTATCCCTGAGCATGGCTGGCCCTGACATTGGCCAATGTGGACAACCTCTAAGGGTACTTACTGCTCAGTAGTATCAAACAAGCCCCTATTCTAAGAAATTCTAGTTTTTCTTAAAATGAACAGGTACATGAAAAAGGTACTGATGTCTGGCACAGCATATTTCAAGTCCTCATGTACATATGAATACATTTGGAAACATGTTCGAATTTTTTCAAAAGATTCCAGCATTTGTAACCATTACATGCCCTTCATAGCTGCTTTAGCACACGGCTACCACATTAATCCTTACGAAAACATTCAGAATTTTGCACAAATTCAAAGTAGTTTCAGAATAAAGCAGGTATGCTGAACCTCTTAATGCAAAGTGAGTATATTTTCATAATTTGTATTTATTAGTAAAAAAAAGGGGGGGTTCACTGTGGTGTCAATGGCTTGGTCTGTATGATCTGAATCTAGTTATGGCAAAAGTCTGAAAAATAAAGAAACTTAAAAACATATGCACTGTCTTGCTGGATCAGACTACAGTCAGGGTTGGCCCCACCATGCAGTAGGGAGTAAAGCAACCTCCTACAGGTGGCAGCACAAACTTGTGGATAGATGAAGGCAGGAAATCGTAGGGATGTCACGAGCGCAGTTCGGGGTTCGGGAATTCGTCGAGCGACCACTGCCCGCAACCCCCAAACTGCACTCACCGAGATGCTGTCCTTGTTCACCCCCTGGTCGTGCCTGTTCACACTCTGAAGTACTCACCACAAACCCATTTGGTGAGCGCCGCCATTTTCACACCTTTGCTTTCTAGGAAAAACAGGACGTTTAAAAAATGTGCATATTCAAATATGCGCAGTTTAGAGCTGGGAAAGCGAAATAAGTGCAATATTAGAGGGATTATACCTCTAATATTGCACTTATTTAGCTTTCCTAGCTCCAAACTGCACATATTTGAATATGCACATTTTTTAAACTTCCTGTTTTTCCTAGAAAGCCAAGGCACGAAAATGGCGGTGTTCACCGAACGGGTTCGCGGTGAGTGCTGGGGAATTCACCGAACTCGTGGGTGGCTCAAGCACAGGTTTAGGGGGAAGCGAGCAGGGACGCAGCTTCAGCGAGTGTGCCGAGAACCGAACTAGGGTGAATTCTTACATCCCTAGGAAATCATGTCTGAATGGCACAGCCAGACTTTTCAAAGTGCTGGTCCTAGTGAGGGGGGTGCCATTGGGGCTCCACTTCAAGTAGCAAAATTCTCTTGGCACAGAACTGACCCACAATCCACCATGTCCATAATTTTGTTTCTTTGTTTTTAATTAATACTTTTTATCCATCTTTTTGTTTCTAATAGAAGCCTGTCAAACAGCTTAGGAAGCCACCCTTTCTTTGTCCCCACCATCTGATATTCAAAGACAGATTGGCTCTGTACACAGGGGTTCCACTTAGCTGTCATGGCTAATAGCCACTGATAGACCTGTCCTCCACGCATCTGCCTAAATCTTTTTTAAAGTAATACATTATTGTGAAGAAGTATTTCCCTTAAGGCCAGTCCTCATGTTTCATTCTTCAGCACGGAGATACATGCTGCACATCACGTCAGAAAAGATGAGTGTGATGTAACACAGATTTGCTCACCAACCCAAACACAGTTTGCTAGCAATGCATGGCAGTCCATCAGGAGCCTACAAACCGCCTAATTCTGCTGCCTGCCCGGACTTCAAAAATGGAAGAATTTTCCGGTATTTGGCAAGCCACTAAGAATGGCTAGTGGACTGCATTTGGCTTGGTAGTTCACAAGTTGGCCAGACCTGATGTAACATGTGAGTGGCCATGCAAGTATGCATTATGATCTTGATACATGTATTAGGAAGAGGGGAGGAGGGTCATGAAAAAGATCACCCTTTGTTTCTTACACATACTCTTTTCCCTGTTCAATAACTACTCTACACAAAAGTTATGAAGACATATCTAACTTTGTTTCACAGATTCAGTGGACGAGCGCCAATTGGCAGGGACAGAGGAATATTTCAAGAAACATTTGTTGAGCGTTGACAAGTTGTAAGAGGAGATCCACCAAACCAATACTCTCGTGACTGAAGCCGGACTGGAAAATACATGTGGTTTTCCCAGATTAAACTGTGCATGTAATTAAAGCCTGTGTTATGAAGATGGCAGCTCAGAAGTACCGCCAATTGATTTCTGAGCTAAAATACAGAGCAAGGCAATTATTGTACTTGGCATCATGCTAATCCATTTAACCGAGAGCCCAATAACAGGAAACCATTGTTACACAATATGTAACTCGGATTTGGGCGACTGTAACATGATCTTAAAAGCTTCTCTAGCTCTCAGAAGTCAATATACTCCTTGCGAAAAGGAAGGGTCAGCAAAACGGAGCTGTTACAGACCTTGCTTAAACCTAAAGAAAATGGCCTCATAGACAATGCTCTGAGACAATAAAATTAAAGGATGAACTCTCACTAAATAAAGTAATGGTCCTCCAGTGGAATGGCAAAATACAATTAGCATTCACATGCTTATTTTAAGATCAATATTTTTTCTGCTGATTTGCTGAAGAGGCTTTTATGAAGTTTAAGCAGAGTTCATTGTTAAATACTCTTTACCTACAGAGGATATGGTAGGCCATATTAATTCCTTTTTCTTTTGGAGATCAATAATGAGATTGCTGATTTGTGTAAAGTGCTTTGGATGAAGCAAAGCAAAGGATGTTGTATCATTCTGTTCCATGGAGCGCGCTTGCAGAACCAGTAACTCCATAGTTTATAAAAACCATGATGATAAGGGGAAATCTAAAGGGGGAAACAGAAGGAAATGATCAGTAAAGAATGGCTGGTTTTCTGCAGTGCCACTGTTGTACCATAAGGTTTGAAATGTGTTTTTTGGTAAAACTCAAATTGGCTAAGTACCTAAGAACTGTAGCTTACATTAAAAGAAAACAGCAAGGGGTAATACATCCCCCTTTAACATGGATCCTGGGTGTTGGATCCTTTCTCCTTTAAGATGTTCATTTTCTATGTGGACGAAGGATTTATTTCTCTCCCACACACATTCACTCTGTGGGGAGCATTCATATCTGCAATTCCCAAATTGCAATCTGAAATGGTCCCATCCAGGAAAAGCTGTGCCATCTGGCTCTGCTGCACATGTAGACCGGCTCTTTAAAATATGCATATGCTCCATCACCCAACTGCAGGAGGGAAATGAGCCAACCGCCTACATTAAAATGTCTCTATTTAAAACAGTGGCCACGGCTGCTCTCCCCAGGTTTCCTGTCCTTTGATTCCAGAGTTGCCCCTAATTGTGGGGTTCCTAAATAATTCATGCCAGCAAAGTCTAACAGCTACTTTTCCACTTTATGACATTATTCTTTAATTTACTACTTTTATACACCGCCTCTCTCCCAGTGCTCTCAAGGCAGTTTGCAATTTTCAATAGTGGCTTACATTCTAACAGATACAATAGAAAGGGCTGAGGAGGGGAGAAGAAAATAAGCCATTTCAGGAACCAAGTGTTATGTAACATCACCTAATGCAGTGCCAGCTCCAGGTTTTGGAGGGCCCTTGGGCAAGGCACCCTCAGTGGGCCCCCTCCCTCAGTGGGTCTCCTTTCTCACTGCCATCGTCCCCAGCTGCTCTTCCTCCTCCTCCTCTTTCTCATCATTGCTACCACTTGCTTGCTTGTCAGGCAGAGAGCCAGTGAGCAGGTAGGCAGTGGCGTCTCCTGTGCCGCCTCCTCCTGCCCCCCCCCCCACTGTTGTCTGGGGTATAGTGAGAGGCAGATGAACAAGCAGCTTGCAATGGTGAAGAGGAGGAGCAACTCCAGGGGACACTTCTTAGTGGGCCCCTGCTAGTGTGTGGGCCCTTGGCAGGTGTCCAACCATGCCTACCCATGATGCCAGCTCTAACATAGTGGCTACATAATGATAATATTAGCCACTGCAGGGGACAGTTCCAGGAGGAGAGAAGCAAAATAGCAGTTCAGCTAAGCTAAGGACGAAACTAAATGTTCTGCTAAACACATATAGCAGACTTTGCTTACTTTAATATAAGCATGCAGCCCCGATTCAGACTCCTCATGGCAATTCAGGAGGGGGGATTTAAGGTTTGCCCCCTCCCATTTTCGTCCTGAAATTCCATCCCTCACCCCTGCAAGAGGTGGGAGTGTTAAAAAATTAAAAACATCTCCACTGGATTCCGAAGCAGAAGGAGGCTCAGGGCTCACTGTCTGCCCCTAAGGTAGCCACATGTAGTGGCCACTGATGGAGAGATAACGCTGGAAGGGTACGAGCCAAATGGCAGTTGGTCCCAGTTTGGCCAATGAATAGCACAGCTGGGTTCCATCAATGTTTCATATAAAAAATATGAGGAGAAAGAGGAACATCCTTAAACACTCAGGGAAACAAGATGGAGAGTGGCCATCAGGCACTGCCCTGTCACACAGGTGCCCCCAATGTTAATGGAGCCCAGGTCTCCATTCCATATTTTAAATGTTTACCTGTGAAAAATACTGACTGAAGCCAGCAGCCCTTTCCTCTGACAAGTTAGCATATAGTATGAGGAGTTCAATGCTTGGCTTTCGCTGGCTGGCTCTCTGGTTTGAGACTGCGAGTGCGCCTGACAGGTAAGCAGAGGCACACAAATGCTTCAATCGCCACTTTTATGAAAATGGCACATCTGTTTGTTATTTCTCTCATGAAGGTGCTGTATTGGGTTACATGACTAGCTTCAGGTTCCATCCCTTCAAAAGGCAGAGACCACAAAACAACCAAGAACCCCTGTCAAAAAGCATTTGTATAAACAAAACATTCAGGCTGTAATGAGCACCAGCGTGCTGAGGTCCTAGATAAGGACAGTTACGGAAATTGATAATTTTGCTCATTTTGTTTCGTAGGGAGACATCACAAGCTGCTGTTTTAATCTGTCCTGGAGTACAAAAATATATTGCTTTTGGCATCAGATATATTTTCTTTTAAAAAGGAGAGTGAGATT
This sequence comes from Heloderma suspectum, assembly GCF_057233095.1. Lineage (NCBI taxonomy): Eukaryota > Metazoa > Chordata > Lepidosauria > Squamata > Helodermatidae > Heloderma > Heloderma suspectum. The sequence goes on along the minus strand of NC_139460.1, from coordinate 195,472,086 downwards.
AATTAGTTTTAGTTTAATGAATAGCTGCCTGCCCTTGAGAGGATCAAGTGCTAACAGGGAGAGCATTTTAACAAGGAAAAAAAAAAAAGATGGTGGGGTCAACACTCTCTTTGGTGTGGGACGTGGACGATGAGAAGAACTGTCTTAAAGCAGGTGGGTATGGTTCTGTCTTTCTCTCAGTCTGAAATGGTTGCTGAAACAGAAGAGCACATCATTTCATCTATGCAAGTTGTTGATGCGCACAGAAGCTCCCCCTGTGACCCCACAGTAGCGCACAGGTGTTATGGTGGTTCAGGAGTACCACCATTATGCATTTTATTTTACTTAACAGCTTAGGCAGGAAATGGAAGGTTATATTGCAGATCAATGAATGGGAAAACGGAATATGACAACCTGAGGTCAGAAGCAGAAGGATAGATGGCATTAATTAATTCTTGCACTTGTTAGAAAAAGAGAGCCACACTTTACAGTTATGAGGGATGAGAAAGTGCCTCTCACCACCACGACTACTGATTACAGAAGAGCAGGCTATTAAGCAAGTTCTGTACTTCCCTTTTTCTGCATAATATGCAACGTTTATAAAGTAAGCCCCACTTAAATTACCTGCATAATTATTTGAAAACAAGCAGCACTAGGTTGTACAGAAGTATTCAACAGACCATTTTTAGTATTAGATGTATTGGGAGTTTATTCTTATTTGTGCCAATCAGAGGAGACAATACTAGCCTAGATGGACCAATGTTCTGACTCGGTATAAGACAGGTTCATATATGTTTCAAAAGACAGAACTTATATTTGCATCAACCCATGCCTTTACACACATAGCATGTGCATATAATTTTATTTATTGTTGTTGTTGTTATAAATCCTGCCATGTGGCTCAAACAAGCCCTCAGGGCAGCTTAAAATATGAAAAGTATACAATAATAATAAAACCTCTATAACAATAATGAAATGAAGTACAAGAGCAGCCAGTCAGCTCCCTCTGTCAATCTATTTATCTACCCCTACATAGATGCGCGCGCACACGCACACACACACTTAATACCTAGCAATGGAGGAACATCCTCACATATCTGTCGGTATAGGACATTTTTCAAAAACCATTTTCCTGTGGGTAAGTTCTCATGTGAAAATGAGATGAAAACAGGATGAAAAATCTGTCTGTTTATTAAAAGTTCTTCTTAAACCATATTGGGGGAAGAAATAAAGACATGTAGCAGTCAGATCAGAAATTTATATTTTCATAAAATTTACTTGCATTCAGTAATACAGTAAGATATGGTAACAGACAGGAATCATACAGAGCTCATGTGTACATTTGTTACCAGTGCATTTTCTCGTTTCTTTTTCCTCTTGGGCAACAGCCCACTATGGAGTGAAATAGCCACCCAATTAAAATTCAGGAACCGTTTTCCTGATAGTCTGGTCCCATTTAACCTCGAAACCTTTAAGGAGCAAATACTGAGGCAGTGACACCTGGAATTAAGCCAAATACTGCTTGGTCTTCTTGTAACCAGATGTTTCCCGTAAGATGCTGTTTGTTTTCCAGACCATTCTGAGCCTAAGTTTCTGCCTGGTAGATATCTTCTTTGGATGTTATTGGGGTCTTTGTGCTATTTTACCTATCTCCTGCACATGACAGCTTAAAAGCTGTGACAGTATGGGATCACTGGCATTTATCCCAGTAAGAGAACTCCTGGAGCAGCAGGTGTGCTTTAACTCCATGTAATTTCAACAACTGCTGTCGTTATGTTCGTAGCATAATGCATCCCTGATTTTAAGGCTTTAGTTCTGAGCTCCCTTAAGCTCCCATATGAAACCTTCATAGAAAAGCTGCCCATAAACTGAATGTAGAGGATCTAAATGAAACGGAACACACCAAGATACCAGCAAAAAAATAAACCATCATTCAAGTTATTGCAGAAATTAATTACAAATGTATTAATATTATGAATTATTTTTATTATTTATTCATATTGCCCCACTGCATATGGTGCTTTATCAAGCAACATAAAAAAGCGGTCTCCGTTCACAGGAGCTTACAATTTTATTTTTCACTTCGAAAGATCTTCTAGGGAATCTATTTGCTTACCTAGTTATCTGCTTCCCTAACATGTCTGCCCTCTTAGTTCTCCTGAGCTTGTCACACCCTGCTTTGTTCACTTCCTCATGGAATACAATCCTGGTTTTAGCCTTTTGATAGGCTGCTGCTCATCCTGTTTATCACAGCTGCCTGCAGCCCTCTATAGCCTTTTTGCTCTGAGACCTAGGCACAAAGTACCTGACAGTTCTTACAAGACACAATAAGGGAGCAATCCTATGGCCACCAGACAGCAGCTAGATGGCCATGGGATATTGTGTCATCCGGGAACTGACTTCCCCCCACTTCCGCACTGCCTTGGAGGCAGCACGGAACAGCCCCGTCCTCTGTGATCACAAGAGGAGCATGGAGCAGCCAAAAAGGGATGTAGCTGGGGGGCGTTCCAGGGCAGGGAGGGCGGAAATGCCTGTACGACACATCCAATGTGTCGTACAGCAGCCTCCTCCCCCATTCCATCCTCCCGCAGCTAGACAGTCGCAATTGGCTGTCTAGCCGAAAATGCAGGGCAGGAGAAGCGCGTAGGTAATGATCCCCTCCTTGCTTCTCCTGCCCTGCTTTGGATAGGCAATCACCTCCAAGTTTGGAGGCAGCCGCCCATCTGGATAGGATCGCACCCGAATTGGTTTGAAGTAGGACACCACAGTGGCAACCTAACTTACTACACAGATTGCCTACCAATGGTAAACATATAAAACCATTTATTTCCTGTTTTTGTACTGGATTTGTACTGTTTTTCCTGGATTTGTACTGACCATATCTGTGGATGCTAGAGTACACTTTGTTATATTACTTTCCCCATTTTCTAACTATTCACATTATTTCCTCTCTCTCTTGTGGTTTTTGCTTCAGCTTGCTCTGCAAACAAATTAGCACTTCTGTCTCATTTTCTAAGCCATTACATGCTTTTTATTATTGTTGTTGTTATTAGAAAAGGGCCTTTTGTGCTAGCCTGCTATCTCATATGATCCAGCACTATCCGTCACATTTCTAGGGAGCGTGTCATTGCTTGCCCCAAAAACATAAAATATTGGTACCACTTATCTTTCCACGTTAATGCTCAAGTACATTTGGTGATATATTAACCATTCTGATACCAGTACATCTCAGGTTGGGCTACAGAAAGAAGAGAAATTGATATTTTTCTGAGTATTTATCTGAACCCTAAAGGAAACAGCAAAAGACGGGGGGGGGGATCTGAAGAAAACCCACAAAGCATGACCCAAAGTCCAGCACTTGGGGACATAATCAAGCATGACAAAACACATGAGACTACCACCAAAAATGGTAGCCATGGAGCTCAATTCCACCTCCTTAGTATCTTTTACCTCATGTATTGGCACCATTACACTGTGTGTTTCCCCACCTCCAGAGCATTGATAGCTGCTGGTATGAGTGGAGAAACACACTATAACTACACCATTGCATCGGCTCAGTTATGCTAGACTCTACAGAGGGGATGAGGAGAACATAAGATGCTGTTGCTGTTATCAGCACAGTTGTTTTTCTGGTAACACTTAAGTCCTGTTCTCATGTGATACATGCATAGAACACCCACATGAAGTGGGGCTGTACTGCTGGTCATCCCAACTTTGCATGCCCAGGTTAGCCCCCGCACCATCAATCATGTGTGGAACACAGACACCTCTGAAAGAAACCCTATGTGTTAGTAGCTGCTTGTGTGTTGGGGTTCCCTGACAGATGTTCATGTAAAACATGTGGATGTCAGTGGATGAGACTAGCCCAAATACGAGCTGTTGGGGCAGGACCAGGAGTGCAGACCCATAGCCTAATTCAGCACATGAACACCCTACATGCATATAACACATAAATAGGTTTTAGTTGTTAAAAACTGAAGCTTAATCCAGACAAAAGTGCTCCTGATTACTAGGTTGGCTGATCTGGGAACAGAAGTTCAACCTGTGCTGGATCGGGCAGCATTTCCCTTGAAGACTCAGACTTACAGTTTGGGTATACTCCTGGACCAAGCTTTGAGCCTGGATGCCCAGGTGTTGGCTATGGCTAGGGGTGACTTTGCTCAGGTCAGACTGGTGTGCAAACTGCATCCATTCCTTGATAGGTCAGATCTGTCCATGGTGACAAATGCTTTTAGTTACATCTGTTTGTTAGTTTACTGTAATGCTCTCCAGGTGGGCCTGCCTCAGAAAAGCATTTGGAAGCTACAGTACAGCTGGTCCAGAATGCTGTGGCTAAGCTGTTGTCTGGAGCTGGATATCAGGAGCATATGTCTCCTTTCTTACAATAGTTGCATTCCAGTTCGTTTCCAGGCCCAATTCAAAGCACTGGTTACAACCTTTAAAAGCCTCTGCTTGACAAGCAAGCAAGTGGCAGCAATGATGAGAAAGAGGATGAGAAAGAGGATGAGGAGAAATAGCAGCTGGTGAGAATGGCAGTGAGAAGGTGGACTCACTGAGGGAGGGGGCTTATTGAGGACTCCTTGCCCAAAGGCCCTCAAACACCTGAAGCCAGCACTGTTTCTTAGCCAACTTGAGTGGTATATGGAAAGGAAGGTTAGAATTTTTAATAATAAATTATCAGTAATGGTTCCACCTTGAGTGACTATTGAAACCAGATGGAAATATAGGTTAAAAGAGGGAGAGTTGTATAAGGTTTTCTCAGCAACTTTGGGATCCCCAAATTCCAAGTACCATTATCATGTGGCAAACACAACTAGATTATGTTGGAAAGAAAATGTGCAAGAAGCAAAGCTTTTTAGTTAAAATATTATTTAGAAGGACTTAATTTTTCAGATTTAAGCACGACTGATCTTTAGATCTCTGAAGAGATCAGTACCCTTTTTCAAAAACATATACCTCTTTTACCTTTATCTCTTTTCAGAAATCCTACACAGTTTCATTGATTTCAGCGCAGTTAAATATCTTAAACATAATAAACTGAGTCAAAGATAGATGCTTGTCATGGACCCTGTCTGTCTAAAAATTCAATAGAGTTATATGGCATGATCTAATTCTTAACTCTTTCATGAGTCAATATGAATCCATGTGAAAATGCCATTAGATACATCATTTTTAATCCCTGGAGAATATGTTGCAATTTCTAGATTATAACCCAAGCATTATATTGTTGCATTAAATGAATGCAGGTTTTCATAGGGCCTTTTCATAAAATACTTAAGATCAACAATTTGAGGAGAAAAATGAAAGTATGAGTATTACAATATGAGGCTTAGAGGGAATGCAATTTACTCATATAGCATTTCAGCCTTTTAATTTCATCATTACACCACAACCTTTCAAAAATTCTTCAGGCCCTCTACTCATTCATATCCTGTATCTCTTTAGCATATATCCTTCCAATTGTGTCCATTAGTTGCCCTAGCAACAGAGGCAGAGGTTAAGTCATTTTCTAGAAGAGGCCCATCCCAAATTATACTATTATACCAAATTATTGCCAGTCTTTTAACTACAACACCTTGCTTTTCCATTCAGTGAACAGCAGAGACAGTAAACAGACCTGATCAAATTTACAATATTTAAATAGATCCCATCTTCAGAGAAGCCAACTGTAACTTGATTACTGGTGGGCTGATGAAGGCAGAGCAAAAGAGAAAATTTTAAAAAGAGATATGGTTCAATGCACTATGAACTAAGAGTTCTCCAACAATGAGAGAAAACAACTGGATAATTTCACAATAAGGACAATAAGCAATTCAGTAGTTCCCTCATTATTGACTTTATTCTAATGTCAAGGTATCAGTTAATGTCATGTGCCAATTAATATATAATCAAAGTAACCCCTGACAAAGAGGACTGCAACCAACTCACAGGTTTATACTTGGATTTCAGCTTAAAATAGTTTTAAAACCACAGATATGCCCGGGGGCACATACATGGCTGTTAATAATACAATAGGACCTCAGGTTCTTTTCACCATCTCTTTCCCCCATAAGGATGAATAAGGCACCAGAACCCTTGAATTGGGAACTTTAGCAGTGGGACAGGGCTGGGTAGCCTGGTGCTTTCCAGATATTTTGGACTACAACTCCCATAATCCTTGACCATTGGCCATGTTGGTTGGGGCTGGTGGGAGGTGTAGCCCAAAACATCTAGAGAACACCAAGTGGCCTACCTCATCTATACCAATGGTAATTTGCCAGAGGCGGGAACACCTGGTCTGCTCTCTGCTGCACTTTAGTGCCACTCTACAAATGGCCAGGGGTTGGGGGTGTGGTTAGTGCAGCTCCCAACTCAACTGGGATCAGTGAAATTTTGTTCAAGTTACCACAACTGTGGTCACTGTGCTTCAAAAAGGGTATTGTAGAACTGCAAGTGGTGCAGAAGAGGGAAACCCAAATTACTGAGGGGCTAGAGCAATTCCTCTATGAGGAAAGCTTACAATGTCTGGAGCCCTTTAACTTAGAAAAAAGGTGAGTACAGGAACACATGATAGAGGTGTATAAAATTATGCATGGTGTGGAGAACCTGGGGTAGTGATTTAGAACAGATAAAAGGAAGTTACTTCTTCACATTATGCTTAATTTAAATATGGAATTCACTACCACAAGTGGTAGTGACAGCCACCATCTTGGAAGGCTTTAAAAGTGCATTAGATAAATTCAGGGAGAATAATAATCAATGGCTACTAGTCATATATATTACCTCCAGTATTAGAAGTAGTGTGCTTCTGAATGGACCCTATACTTGCACACCCAAATCCCGTAGTGTGTTCTGATTTCCCCTCTCGCTTCCAATTTAGCAGCAAATTCTAGTTTCCCATCACAGCCTACCCACCACATTCTGAACCATCTGAAGTTTACTTGACTTCTCATATAATAATGCTGTTCATTAAAGTTCCCCCTGCTTTAACCTGAGATGAGAGTCTTGCCAGCTGAACCATCAACAGGGCTACTGATAAGACTCTCTTTGTACTCTCTCCTCTGTAAAAATGCAACATAGGATCAGTGTCACAGCAGAGTTTAGTAGAGAATAGTTGGATGGTTACAAGCATGAGGTGTGAGCCAGGAAGTCCTTGGATCACCGTTATTTATTTTAAATCTATATATGCCACTTTTCAACAAAAGGTTCTCAAAGTGAAATAAAGAGTAAAAGAGGGCAACCATTACGACATTCTGAAACGTCTTGATTGTGATGTTTCTACCGCAGCTTCATCTGTGTTCTTTCCTGAGCCTTCTGGGCCTCATCTGGCAGATGGTATCAGCAGCTCCTAGCTTCTGGAATTCTTGGTGGAGGAGGCTGTTGGAGGCACTGGGGAAACAGGGATGTAAAAAGTCTTCTCTCCCGTTCTCTTGTTGCTACTGTCACCTCACCAGGCTTGCAGTAGCCACAGGGGAATTCCCTACCCCTTATACCAGATGTGTATTACCAAGCCCCAGACCCAGGAAACACAAGAAGTTACTGAAGTATATCATGAAGAAAAGACCACACAGAGGACATAGAACAACAACTTTAATAAAGCATATTGAGAATAGGCCATGCAGCATACTCGGCAGTCAGTGCTGAACAGAAACTGAAAGTACAGTGCATGAGAGCTGACTTGGGCACTTTCTGCTATGGCAAGCCTGGAGGGCCAATACACTACTGTTACCATCCGAAGAAGGTAGAGGCTTTTCCTCACCTGGACAGATGATTTCAGTGGGAAATCTCAGCAACTAATGCACTAAAAGCACAATCCTGTGCATATCCACTCTGAAGTAGGTCCGATTTAATTAACTGTGACATATTCCCAGGTAAATTGTACAGGATTGTAGCCTAAGTGGTCTTAGGCAAAACATTGTCTCTCCATCTCACCCCCAGCCCCCAAGAAAAGGACAATGATAGCCTTAATTACACAGTTGTAAGGATTACCAAGATCACATATGTGAAATGCTTTCAGTACTTAAGGAATAATGCTATCTGTTAAGGAAGACAGGACCATCATATGTGAAACCTCTAAAAAGTTCATAATGCATTCTGTCTTCCATTTTGCTTAAGTGTTTATTCAGACTTGGCTGTACTGTGTTGAGTGTTTAAACTCCCCTGTTTCTTTAACCCAATAAAACAAAACGGACAAAGATGAAGTCATGGAGACTTTTGATAAGAAGTAGCTCAAATTCAATTGCACCTTGATACAAGTGCATCTGCATTGCTTGGAGCAGGTTTCTTCAGTATTAATGAACTACCAGGATACATGTGCTTTGATCAAACCACTGGCTTTTTACTGGCCCATAATTCATATGAGAACTTGATTTAAAGAAACAAATGAAAAAGCCTATGAAACTGGCCCCACTGAAACTCCTAATGAGAAAAGCAATAGGTTGCCATGAGACAAGGTACAACAAACTATCAGTTCTAGAAAGGTAGGAAGGTAATGCCCAATGTACCAAAAGTTACTAACATTTCAGTAGCAGAAGGATTAATAGCTCCCTGGGGAATGTTATATTATCAGTAGGTCAAAGCAAACAACAAAAGGCAAAGTGGAGTGAATGCTTCTTTGAAGCAGGATTGCTTCTAATGGACTGTAGACATTTTCCCCAAGACAAATGAGGTGTTCTGAAAATTGAACTTTGTCTTACACAAGCACTGCTAAATGACTCCAATAACACAACTTGAGGTGCTAAATCAATGAGCAAGCAGACTTCAAACACAGAACCAATTATAAGGGCATATGCCAACACTACTGTACTGGCCAAATTTAGTGTTGCCAAACCTGGCATAGAGATGGCACCAAGATTTGTAAAACAGCACAGAAATGAGAGGAGGTAGGACCTTCAGGAAAAAAAACCTGGGACACAATCCAGCCAAAATTGTGCATTTTGAGGTCTCAATGGCAGGGGAAAGTAATATGTGCTTAAACAGAGCATGCTCACTGGTTCTTCAGCTGTCCAACCAATTCTTTCAGGCCTCAGACAAATATTTTTTTCCCTTCACCATTTTTAGTCTTACGAAGCTCTGGCGTGGGCTGGTCCATGAAGTCACAAAGAGTCGGAAGCGACTGACCGAATAAACAACAAATGAAGTTAGTAAATGTCCTGGGTTATTAAATTGAAATCTATCTCCCGTTTAAAAATATGGTTAACTTATGCAACAAAGGATGTATTTGATTGTATTCTTTCCCATACAAAATACTATCTTAGTTCACCCAAAGGCAATAAAAAACAAGAGCTAACCATCCTCCTGTTTTCATTGTACATCTACCGCTCATTTTACCCAATTGCTCCTTTGGGAGGACAGGCCTGTTAATTGAAATGGGGGCCCCATGCTACAGTCAGCAGCTGGGTTTGATTGCTCTGTTCCAATAAATAACATGGCCATATTAATTCAGACAGAACAATTAACACCAGGCCAGACACGTTTCACTGTATGTAGAAATTCCATGCTGAAATACCGACTGTCACTGAAGAGGAAATAAATTCAGCTAGAGCATGATCCCTTCAAAATAATAACCTATCCTTATTTCATGCTGTCCTTTAACTCATTCACATCAGTGTCTTTTGCTGCAAATAGTCTTCATCATGATCTAAGTTGCAACCATATCTGCTGACCAAGTTATGATTAAGGAATAATAAATTATATAATAAGTTATCTATTCTTGTTCAGCCATCAAACTGACTTCTGATGAATAGATCAGGGCATTTGCTTAGCATTTAATATTAACTCCAGTGAAGAATAAATCTAACATGCAAAGTTGGGAATCCAAAGTTACATCTCATTAACTTTTTAAAAAGCAAAACATAGGCCAGTGGTTCTCAAACTTTCTACTTTCAGGAAACTTTTTCCACATTAATGTCTCTGACACAGAACCCCTATGTGTTGTAGAAAATTCTGGTGCATGTTCTAAGGTTCACCCCAGTTCTTGTGGGGCACCAGCCATGGTTGCTGGCCCTTACTGTTCCCCATTTCCATTGCATTTGATCTAGAACACAACACATCCAACACTCTCCTGCAACTGCACACCACACAGGAAGGTCAACATTTGTGGGCACACTGTGTTTAGGATGGCCAGTTATGAATCACTAAAAATGAGGAAATGCATCACACAAAAGAGGACAGTGGTTTGCGTAAAATTTGCATTACTTAATTTATGTGTATATATGCAAATATATAAATATTATAATTTTTACAGAAATACAGTATACTTCACTGTGGTGTGGAAGACTGTGAACAGGTGACCTCTCTGCCTGCTTGTTCAGTCTACTATCTAGGTGCTAATGGCGACAGGCAACAGTTTTTATGGTTCTTTATCTTTAAGCAGAAATTGGACAGGATAGCCTTTCAAACAGTCTTCTGGCAGTCCTTCAAATAAAGGACTGTCCTCTGTAAAGGAAGACACATGGCCATCCTGGCTGTCTTTCGGGGAAACGTGTCTGCCGTTATTGAAAGGAACCCATGAGAAACATCCAAGAAATCCCAGGCTCCCCAGAACACAGTCTGAAAATCACTTGACATACGAACTATGTTAAAACCAACTTTACTTGTCTTTCTCCATATCCCACCAGTTATTTCTAAAGAGACGATTTCCAGTGTATGCAACCTAATGGTGTGGCTGGCTGAGCTGCCCAAAATTCGCAGAGGTGTGGCGTGGGTAGAACGGCTCTAGCTGCCGTTGCTGGAGGTGAGCTCAGGTCCTACGGAGGGGCAGGACTGACACAAGCACCTACGGAAGTGGGGAAGGAAGAAGCTGCAGGAACCAAAGAAAGGAGTAGCTCCTTGGGCCTGTGACAAGAGAAGGCCAAATGAAGCAGTGGAGCTTAGGAAAAGAGGACTGGAAGAGGGAGTGGTGCAGATGAATGAGAGAAAGGAGAAAATGCCAGAGGAAGGAATCTGATAGGGGAGGAAATGTGGAAGACAGAAAGGATGAAGAGGCAAGGTTCGCATAGCCAACAGCTGCAGTGATAAGGGAGAGTGAAGTTCACATATTGATCTGAAATAACAGCCAAATCTTAGGCTTCAGACATTTACTAATGATCAGCACTATAATCATCATCTCATCACATTTCTGCAGCAGGGCAATTACTTTCTGGTGAAAATGTTCCATCTCTTGAGCCTTACCTTGATTGGTCCTTGCTCACTTCTTCCAGAATTATTAACCTTTCGATTGGCACATGGATCTACTGCAGCACCGTTACATAAGACCTAGGAACAGTGACTGCTGGGAAAGAATATGGAAAGAATACCAAAAGGTGACACTAGTATGTATAGAATTTCCTTATTTCTTCTTCTTTGACATCTATTTCTAAACATATAGTTTTTGCACCAAGATTAATTTGACAGTGGCAAAGGCTTATCTCCTCAAGACTGGATTACTGTAATGTGCTTCATGTGGGGCTGCCCTTGAGACTGGATCAGAAGCTGCAGCTGATGCAGACCGCGGCGGCTAGATTGCTCAGTGAAGCTTCTTACCTCGCACATACAACTCTTGTGCTGAAAGTTCTGCACTGGCTGCCAATTAGTTACTGAACCATGTTCAGGGTGTTACTACTGGTTTATAAGACCCTAAACAGCTTGGGACAAGGTTATCTGAGAGACTGCCCTCTCCTGTATAGTCGCCCCGGTCTTTAGGTTCTGTGAGGGAGGCCTACTGTGGCCTACTGCAGTTCATCTGGCCATGGTGCAGAGGAGGGCCATCTCAAATGTAGCACCTATCATGTGGAATTATCTCCCCATGGAGATCAGGCAGTCCCCTAGGGTGGAGTGTTTCTGCCACCAACTTAAGACACAATTTTTTGCACAGGCATTTCCCTGTCCACTAGTACTGCCAGCTATCCTTGCTTATTTTAATGAGATTTTATTGTTTTATCACTGTTTTATTGTTTTAATTATTGGCATTACCGTGTTTTATCATGATTTTATCTTATAAACCACTTTGGGATTTATTTATTTTTTTAAAAAGAAAAGCACTGCAGTATGGAAATTCTCTGAAGTAATAATTTTTAAAATCTCCAGTAGTAAGCAGTGCAAGCTTACCTTTTAAGAAGCCATGCAATTAATACTAGTACAGAAAAGAAGACTTGGACCAGAGATGGAATAACGAAAACGTAAGCTTGTAGAGATATCATGCTACGATCTTTTGGCCATCTATATCGTGTTGTGCACGCAACAGTGACACTTTTGACACTGATTGGCAGAGGTGGTAGGATGGTACAGAAAATTCAGTTGTCACTTCTGGCTCCTGCCTAGGCAGAACTAAGATGACAAATAAGAAAGAAAGGTGAAACTGGACAAAGGCATCTCCACCCCACTCTGAAGGGCTGTCTCAGCAATCAAGCACAGAGGAACACCCCCCAAATTCTGATATGGAGTCCAAGCCTTTCTTCCAAGAGCCCCCTAGGAATCTTAGGGCCAAAGCAAACATTTGGCTGGATCCAGATTCAGTCATAATTAGAATAGACCCACTGAAATCAGTGGGCTTTAAATTAGTTGTGCCTAGCTTAAGTCCCATTGCTTTCAATACGTCTATTCTAAGTATGATTAAATCTGAATCCAATCCATTACTTTTTCATTTTACTGTAGAGTAGGTGCATACTGTGACCTCAACTGCAACCCTAATATGGGGGTAGGGGTCTTTAACAACAACACCCCCCCCCCAGGATGGACCTCACTCCTGCAATTTCTATTAGAAAATAGTGATCCATTTGCTTAATGGAGCACTATTTTGCAATAGACATTGCCGGCATGGGGGAGCAGCAATCCAGACTAAGCCCATAGCAGAGTTGGGGGAGGGTTAAAGCCCCCTCCATGCCAGGTCCCAATCTGAATTGGGGACCCTGTACCTACTGTAGAGGAAAATTAAAAAGACATCACTGCTAGCTAAGTCTTTAAAGTCATGCCTGCTTTGGTCCTCAAGACACCACTCTGTGAGACAGATTCCTCAGAGGAACAACAACAGCCACACCCCTCCCTTTACATCAGGGGCCTCATGTTCCTCACTGCCTGCTCCCCAGTGCAGGCAACACACAAGGTAGAAGCTGACTGAGAGGAGATGGAGTACTAGGCTCCAGGCCAGAAGACTAGTCCTTTAAGGTTTTCCACACATAATGAAGGGAACAAGGCCTTAATGGTTGTAATCTGGACTAAGCTATAAAAGGCCTCAGCTGAGCTCATAGGAGCAAGTTGTCTGTTTGGAGCTATCCAAGGTCCTGCAACTCCAGCGTGCCTAAGACTTCCTCGGGCATCGGTCATTCCCTGCAGGCTGTTACTTGTGGTCAGGACAGGACAAATACAGACAATCATGCTCATAAGAAGATTTCTACTTATTTCAGAGCAAGCTCCCAAAATTATAAACCATCAGCAACTCTACCTCTAATATTAAAGCCATAAAAGAGAAACAGGAGATTTTATTCTTCAGGGATTCAACAGGGATTCAATTGCATGTTTCCCCCTCATTAACAATGAGCAATTCCTATATCATTAAACAGGACAATAGTTCTGCAGAGACTGGCCAGACAAAAGGCCTAGCCATTCAAGATGGAAAATTACTATTTTGCTTCATTTATAGTCTAATCTCTGTGTGTATATGTACATGTCACTAATTGCACATAACCCATTCCTGATGGTTACAAATGGTGACAGTGCTAGGCATACCACAGGGGCATCATTAAATTAATGGGCCAAGTTATATCACTCCAAATGCTTCTCTTGAGAACGGAAGTTTAACTACAATGAGGTGTCAGTTATAAGAGCAGACCATTTGCATTAGTGTTTGGGCAAGTGCTATCAATTGTACTAAGAAAACACACAAATGGCTTTAACAGAGCTTCTTTACTCAAATAAAGATTTAGATCCAATTCTATACATTATGGAAAATGAGGTGGTAGAATTCTGGACTGTACCACTCCAGAGTATGGGTGGGAGGGGGTTCATATTTTGCTCTCCCGCATAAAAAGCTCTTTACACGGTAAACTGGCACATCAAAGGAAATCTCTCACTCTGACAACTATGTGGACATGCCTGGATTATTATTTTTTAAAATTTAATGGAGGTGCATTCAGAAGAGGTTGTCTATGTAACCTGAAGAAATAACACTGCTGATGTCGACATGTTCTGTTATCTAGGGATGAAAAAATGGTGAGCCGAGTACACCTGATTTTGTCAAAAATATGCAACTTCCTGGTTCAGATGTTACACTGCAAGCACAAAAAGAAGAAGCCCTCTGACTAATCTAGCATATGCCTTCCTCACCAAAACTGTAAAATGATGCCAGCTCCCCTATAGTTCTTTGTAACTATTTTTTCCCATATACCAGGGCCAGAACTTTAAGAAAAGAGAAGGCTATTGGTTAAGGACACCATTGCTGCACGCATATGTGTGCGCATGCACAGCTGAACAGAATGTGTCTATTTGAGTGTGGTATAAACAATGGCTCATAACAATTGTATGTATAAGATTGTTATATGAATCAGTGTGTTTTATACCATGCACAATCGGCTGCTACACACACACACACATGCATTTCTACATGCCTCTATATCTGACAATTATCATTACATATTAGTACACAAATGGTGTACATTTGGTGCTTTTATGAAAAAGTGCATGATTGTTATACAAGTCACTATATATTTCACCATGCTCAAGTAGAAACATTATTTTGATCAGCTGTGCATGTGTACATGTGTGCTATCCCCTATGCCTCCATATATGAAAATTGTCACTATGTATTAGTCCAGCGATCCCCAACCTTTTAGAGACCAGGGACCGGTCCGTGGAAGACAATTTTTCCACAGACCGGGGGGGGAATAGGACCAGGCCGCAGTAGGGGTATGGGAAGCCCCCTTACCTTGGGTCCGCAGCAGGGAGATCCATCCCTCCCCACCCCCGGAATCCTCGTCGGCCCTGGACTCGCCGTAGAGCTGCCGGCCAGCTCCGGCCGGGGGGGGGACTTCCGGCCACTGGGACGCAAATGGCGTCCGCTACACGGATGCCATTTGCGTCCCTATTCTTTGCAGTAATAGGCTATTACTGCAAAGAACAGGCTCCGGCCAGGGGGGACTTCCGGCTGCTGGGACACAAATGGCGTCCGCATAGTGGACGCCATTTACGTCCCTGTTCTTTGCAGTAATAGGCTATTACTGCAAAGAACAGGGCCGAAGCTGGCCGGCATCTCTGCGGATTCACCACAGAGCGGAGCCGGCCAGGGCCAGCGAGGATTCCGGGGTGGGGGGGAGGGACGGATCACCTCCCCCCCCATGGACCCAAGGTAAGGGGGGGTTCCCACACCCCTACTGCAGCCCGGTCCCTAACAGGCCACGGACCGGTACCGGTCAGTGGCCCGGGGGTTGGGAACCCCTGTATTAGTCTATACACTGTGTAAATTTGGTGCCTTTATGGAAAAAGTGCACGATTTTTATGAGTCACTGTGTTTTATACCATGAGCAATTGGCTGCGCATGCACATACATGTACAATATCACATGCTTCCCAATTTGAAAATGATCACCATTTATTGCTCCACAACTGGTGTAAATCTGATGCTTTTCTGAAAAGATGAGCAGTTGTTATGAAAAAGGGAGCCATGGTGCCATACTATATGCCACCAGAAAAAGTATACTAGACTGAAACTCTAGGGTTTCAGAAATGACAGTTCTGAAACTACAGAACTGGAGACATGGAATTGGAGGCTTGGAACTAAAATCTGAGAGGTGGAGGCAGAGCAATCCAAATTAACCTCCATATGCCTAGTGAAAAGCATGCCACTGCCATCCCACCACCCACTTATATTTATGCCCATGGATTTCATGCTCTGTAGGGGCTCAAATGCTGGTCTGGGGAATGTTTTTGCTGTTGGAGGGGGGCAGTGTTCTTGAATGCGAATGGGAGTGGCAGTAATGCCCCTAATGTCATTTATTATGGCGCATATATGGCCTGGCAGGTGTTTGATAAACCATCTGTTTTTGTGTTCCCACACAAGTAGCAAAAATAGGAGGCTCATTCAGCTCCCAATGGAGCACCTATGTGGCTGGTGGACTGCATTTAGCTTGGTGAATCACAAGCTGTGCAGGCCTATCCTAGCCACCACTCACAAGGAGGGTCTGTACCCCAGTGGCAGAGCCACATGCATTGCATGCACAAGATCCCAGGTTCGACCCCAGGCATCTCCAGGTAGGGCTAGGAAAATCTCCTGCTGAAACCCTGGAGATCTGCTCCTGCCAGTCAGTGTCAACAGTACCGGGCTAGATGGACCAAGGATCTGACTCAATATAAGCCATCACCTTATGTTTCTAAATATGAGCAAGAACAGGGTTTCTGCTTAGGCAGGAGCGAGTGTGTTTCAATGTTTGTGGGCACACATTGTACTAATATTTTACAGGCTCACCCCAGCCACAAAGTCTACTGAAGTTAATTTGTTTGCTTTACTGCGATTGCCCCCTCCCCACCCTACCCCACTAAAACGTTTTGAAACTTTATCGAGTGCCAGCAATCAATCACACATGAAAATATTTCACCATCAGCCACACCACCCTCATGGTCTGGAGTTTGGGAGCAAAAAAAACGCATCCTATAAAATGATGGTTTAAAAGAAATAAATAGAAGCCATGAGCCATGGTCTGAGATGTAATCGACTCTGACAGGCAGTAGGCTGACTTTGCTGGCCTATTAACCCAGCCCACAGGCAAAGTGTGCCTCTTTGCCACAGCTAATTTTTCCAGTACCTTCCTGTCACACTTGAAAAAGTCCATTTCAAAACAGCTGAAAAGGTCAGGGAACATCCCCTCCACCTTGAATACACTTAGTTCACATCCTGGCATGAAAATTCACAGTAACATGATATAAAAACCTTGCAGGTTCCCCTCCCTCCTCCTTTTCCAGCTTATTGCCACATTTCTCCTTGTTATATTATGTGTATGATACTGATTATGATGTTGGCTTTGCTAGATTTAGAACTGCAGTTTGTGCAATTCATGCAAAACCAAGTCCAACTCCTATCCACAGTCTCATATTGATTCACTTTAAAATAGGGCTGTGCACGGACCCCCCAATCCGCTTCAGATGCCGCTTCGGATCATTCGGAGCAACCCCGATCTGCCTCAGACCCCCTCCGATCCAACTCAGATCTGAATCCGAAGTGAGATTCGGATATTGGGATCACGCGGTTTTGGCGTTTTCCCATTGACTTGCATGGGAAACACAAACGGTCATAATTTTTTCAGTTTTTAGGATACAGGCATGAAATCTGGGGACCTCTTCACCCTGCTGGAGAGAAGGCCATCTGCACAATTTCAGACACTTTGGCCCAGTAGTTTTTCTGCAAGGCAGAGTTAAAATCTGAGTTTTTCCAGGAAAACTCCCAAAGCCAAGAGCTGCAAGTTCTCCCTTTTTGTATGCACATATGTGACACCTGGGCCCCTCCCAGCACCCCTCGAGGGCATCCCACTGGCCAAATTCCAGGTACTTTGACCCACTGGCTTGTGTGCAAGGTGCAGGTGAAATTTGATTTTTTCCAGGAAATCTCCCAAAGCAAATAGCTGTAACTTCTCCCCACCTCTGCCCCTGCTAACACCCTGAAGATGCCTCATATTGTGCTGAATTGCTTTGCCACACAGTGGACTGTTATTGGAATAAAAAGGTAATTAATATAAATACTATGTGTCTTGTGCTTATTCAACACTGCCTTGAAATTTGAATGTATAGTGGTGATGGAACTACAACCTAGCACTCTCACATACACATACACGGACACAGACACACAAGCGCTAAAGAAAAGCAAAATACTTGAGCAAATGATAGGTGTTTTTAATTTATTGTTTTATATTTCATGTTCTTTTATAGAAGGCAGGATAACTTCAAGAAATACAGGGCAATAGCACAGGCAATTAGATAGCAGCCAAATCAAACCTTAATTTTTTAAAAAGCCCTTCTTTAATTTCTGTTTGGGGAGATTCAACACAGAGAAGACACAGATGGTTCACTTCAGCGGGGGGCAGGGGACACTACACACACAGGCTGCTGTAATATGTCTTTCTTTAAGGATTTAGAAAGAAAGAAAAAACTCAATGCTTGAATATGACTTAAACGGGGGGGGGGGGAGAGACACATGCCCAGAAGACAATGTTTATTTTCAAAATTCTAAATAAGAGTGGGTTTCTAGAAATCTAACAGAGACACAGTTGACTGACAAAAATGACAAGAAAATAGAATGGAGAAAGGCTCGATGTTACACAACAAATGCACCTTTTTCCAGAGTCCAAAATCAAGATGGAAAGGTGCTGCAAAAGACACCATTCCAATGGGGACGGACAATCAAGGAGCGAGGGAAGGGAATGCTCCCAGTACAACCAAGCTGTTTCCTTTCAATTTAAATTCTGAGGAAAGCCTAAAGGTGATCAAAATTGAATAAATGGAAAGAACAACTCCAAAGAATGCACACGCGCGCACACGCACAAATGATCAGCTACCCACACCAGCCCTTTCTCCCAAAGACACAGCTAGCTCAATGATCGAATGCAGCTTTTCACCGAAGTATATACCCCCTTCCTCCAACTCTCCCTCTGACTGGAGACTGCTAGCATCAGTTCTGGCTGAGGGTTCCTATCCGCCAAAGCACACGCCCTCCTCCTCCTGCACTCATCTTCCCGCCTCCCCCTGCCTCCCAACATCCATTTGCCTTCCCCCTCCCTCCTACCCTCCCCCCTCCTCCTCATGCCCCTCCACGTGAGCATTAAGAAGTTGATACATTTTGGAAACAGCCTGTCTGGGCTGCTGAGGCATTCAGCAGAGCTCCGAATATATGAGGTGCTTTGTGAGGGGGCGCCTTGCCCCGCAGCGCCTCGGTACTGCTCTGAACCACCTCGTATCACGAGGCTTTTGCTCCGAAACAGCCTGCTTCGCCTTGTTATTTGGACTTCGTAACGAGGCGCTGCACAGCCCTATTTTAAAACACGACCAAGAGATAATCTTTGGAAAGGTTGGCAACTCTGTAATCAAGCATAGGCTTTGCATGCAGAAGGTCCTAATTTCAATCCCCACCACCTCCAGTGAAAGGATCCTGGCTAGCCAGGCTGCAAAGAGTCTGGGCTTGATACTTTGGACAGCAGCTGCCAGTCAGAGGAGACAAAGAGAGAGAAAGAATGGTCTGGCAGATTCATACGTTCAATCTTGATAGACAGGCTGTTAAGCGGCTGTTAATCCGCTGTGTCTACTTTTGGTTTTGTTGCAGAATTGAGATCTCAGCACTGCACAAGAAGTGTTTCCTTTCCTGCTTTTCTGCTAAATAACCTCTGGTTGGCACTATGGTATAGCAGAATAATGCAAATACACAAGAGGAAATCACACTTTCTTTCGCTTTCACAATTAAATGGTGCATTTTCCCTACTCTAAAAAAAAATCTCACTGAAAGTGCTCGTTAGACACAGAAGCAAAACTGGAGTGTTGTCTTAAGAACACATAAACAACTGTGAGTATGAGTAGGGAATGAGGAACGATAAAGGCCCCGTGTAGAAAAAGCCCGCAGTCAAGGAAAACCATGGGGGATGGAAAGAACAAGGCCTAAGTTACACAGGACCAGTGATAAAGCAAATGGGTAGGAACAAACTGACAGGGCTGGCTCTGCCATTAGGTAAAGTGAAGTGGTTGCTTCAGACAGCAGATGCTGGGAGGCAGCAGCAAGGTGTTGGAGAAGAGAGCTGTGTATGTCATGCAGCCTTCCTTGCGCCCCCTAAGCTAGCCTGCTGCCTTCTGGTGAGGTGGAAGATGCTTTCCAATTGCCAGCATTGTCGAAGGATTCAACTGCCAGCCCAACCGGCTTTTATACATGGAATTGGAGGAGACACCATCTTGTCCTTTGCCTCAGGCAAGAAAATTTAATGGGCCAGCCATGCAAGTTGTAAAAAGTAAGTGGAGGTCTGCAACTTTGCTAGGCCTAATTGCTGCTGCCAGAGAGAGGAAGTATTTGTGTGAGAATCCTGGGAAACAGGAAACAAAACAGGAAATTCATTTCCTGCTGTGCACAAAGGGAGAGGACGTGCTAATTCAAAGCAGGCTATTGCTATAGAGCAGTGAAAGCTGGTGGGGTGGAGGGGGGGTCACTACGGTGGAGTGGTCTTGAATCCCCAACAGCCCACACCACAGAAAAGGGAAACTGAGGCACATGAATTTAAAAATAATGAGTGCAAAAAGGGGGAGGATCCACACAATCCTTTGTACCCACATTCTCTTGTTCCAGCAGCAATTTCCATTGCGCAGATAATCAAGTGACTTTAAGTTCATAAGTGCAAAATGCGGGGGGAGGGGTCCCCCACAGCCACACATTATCATCACCACAACTGAAAGCCACTGCAAATGGAGACACAGTGAGCACGCCTGAAATGCCGGGTATGCAGGGGGGGGGGGATTATATCCTCAGAGCCACTTAGAAAAGCCGCCTCTGGAACACAACAAGTTCTGAAAGCATCCAAAAATCAACTCCTTTTTATATCCACCACAAAGCATCTACCAAAGCAGCCCTACCCAGGGGTAATAGGGAGAAGCAGCACAATACAAAATCTAGCTTATGCATATCTCCTAAGAAGTAAGGAGGATTGGATTGCTCATGAGAAAGCATGGGCCCCAAGTTTTGAGTGTATTCAAGAGTCAATCCCTTTTCATGTAACACTGATGATGAGGATGATGGAGATGATGGGGATGATGGCCCTTGCGAAGCCAGCTGGAACCCACTGCAAAATACCCAGGCATCCCCCATTCGCACAGACAGACACAGACACCCCACATTCATAGAAACAAACATTCTCACACCCATTCACAGAGACAGGCACACTTACAGACCCTTCCCCATTCATATAGACACATTCACAGACACCCCTGTTTACAGAGACACAGACAGACAGACCGCTCCATTCACACAGAAACACTCACAGAAACCCTTCACAGAAACGCACACAGACTGATTCACACACAGGCACACGCACACACCAATTGATTCCAGTGGAAGCTTTTTTCCCTTTTTAACCACCACCACCACCACCACCACCATAGGGCGATTTCTGTATGAAAATGGGTGTGGGAGAGGTTTAACCTCCCTCTCCAAGTGCTATGGTCCCAATCCAAATCAGGGCCACACACACTTACACAAAGGTAAATAAAATTATCATGCATAGCTCCACTATGTGTGATTAGGCTAACATTTCATTTGGCCCTACCGTACTCCTACCTGAACCCGCTTCTCTCATCTCTTTTGGTGCCAAGAGAACCAGAACAGTTTCTCTCATTTTCATCCTGCAGGAAAGGTGAGGAAAGGTCCAGAAGAAGCTGGAACTGCAGGCTGACTTTGTTCTCTGCTGCCTGCTACCGAGTTGCGTTACCCTAATGCATGTGCAGGCTCGGTCATGTAGTGTTCAAAACAATGGCAGCAATTGGGGATTGGCTCGTGCACCACCACCCATCACCATAACAAAGGGATGGCTGGCTCTCTCCTGAATTCCTCTGCTCCCAGCCAGGCACGCTACTGAGAAATTCCCGGCTTCCAGGGGAGCGATCAATAGGTCGCCCTGCCTGAAAGCCATTCCCCCAGTCTGTGCATGTGCTGACCATTAAGCACCGCCCCCCAACACACACACACACAGTATTTGCTGGGGGGATGTTCTGAGCATGTGCAGCTATCACACATGCTCAGAACATTCCCACTAGCCAGCAACTGCATCTATGTGAGAAAGAAAGAGGAAGACCCGCTACCACGCCATGTGTTTTAAAGGTGTGCTGGCTATGGGGGGCACTGGGGGAGGTGGAGAAGGGAGACAGGAAGCAGGAAGCAGTTCTCTTCCCCACCATCAATGGGCCACAACTGCTGTAAAGAAATAGCAAAGAGGCTAGGAAATAAATTGCTCCTGGAGCAGCCAGTGATGCTGTTTTCAGACCCACCAGCACCAACACCACCAGCACAAGCTAAAATCAGAAACCAAGAGAACCATAGCACAAAAGTAAAATGGAGTCTTCAGCTGGTACAAAACAACTTAATAATGACGGGATTGGTTAATCCATCTGCAGGAAGAGCTGTAAAAATATTTCTTTGTACTATTAGTATTCATTATTTATACAGCACTAGTAATATGGATGATGCTTCACATCATAAGTAAAAAAAAAAAAAAAGACAGATTACAAGCTCCAAGGAGTTATAGTGTAAAGTTTGACAATAGGAAGAAACAAGGTATGAATGTGAGAAAATAGCCTACAGATTTCTTCTACAGAATAATGTTCATTTCGTTTTCAACAGTATATCTCTTGGGTTTTTGCAATAAACACTGACATTATTCCAAAGAGGGGATGCTTCAAAATGACAGCGTAGCATTCCAGAAGTATCTTTGATTCTTGTCCCAAAGGGAAAAAACCAGAGCAGGTTTAATACAAAGCAAGCCAACCAAAGGTCATTGTTCCTTTTCCAGAACTCCCTCCCTCCCCCCCCTCCCCCCCCCTCTCTCTATATATATAAATATAAAAAGGGGGATTCACTGACTCTGGCCCAGTGGTAACAATTTATGAGTCTGGGCTGAACCCTAAATGGGGTTCTAAATGGGTTCAGCCCAGCATGCCTAAAAGATCAGCTCTACCCCTTTGGTCCCCTCATGTGCTAGATAGATGATGAATTATCTGTCAGGACTGCAATGGTGTGAAGAGAGCTGTCTTTGGTAGCCATCCCTCAACTGTGGGATTCCCTACCCCTGGAGACCCACCCAAAGGCCAGGTCTATGCCTCTCAGAAGCAAGGTTAGCCCTTTTTAGTCCAACCGGCTTTGAGTGGTTAGGTAGGGAAGCCTTCCCCAGCCTGGTGCCCTCCAGATGTGTTGGACAATCATACAAAGCCACCAGGGCCAATGGCCAGGCAGGCCAGGAATTATGGGAGCTGCAGTCCAACACATCTGGAAGGCACCAGGCTGGGGACATCTGGATTAGGGACTGGTCAAGATAAGGTTTAGCCAATGCCATTTGGTTAGAACCTTGTTGCCCAGTCCCAGATGAGGCGGAATACAAATCAAATGAACAACCACACTTCTGCTCTGTACACCCCAATGTGATAACTGTTTGAGATGCTCCTACATGTCTTTCTTGTTTCCAAGCTCACTCTGGAGAAGAGGCCCCCAAAGAGTTAACATGCTCCAGCCATTGCTCATTCTACCAGTGAGTGCCTCTCTGCTTGGTACTGTAAATGAAATTTATTAAGCCATTACATGCACAATAATGCCACAAATACCCAGACCGAAGTTACTGAATCTAAAATGTGCCTTTATTTAATCAGGAGACAGCTAGCAGATATGAGTAGAGGCAGAACCTTGCTTGGTATTAGTTCCCTGACAATGCTGATGTTCTTTATTGTAGACTGCATATTTCAATCTATCTATTGCCTTAGATGTGTTTAAGAAACTCACAGTCACTGCAGAATATTTTATTTAATGCACCCAAATGCTTGCTTCTTACTTGCCTGGCAGGAGTCACATTTTTCCTTCCTCCAGCTATCCCAGCTCAGCCATTTAAAAACAATGTGTAGTTCTGCCTCCACATCCATCTTGTCTACCTATACCATACAATGGTAATTCTGTCACTGAATTACAGAAAGCTTATCCTCCACTAGGGGACTGCATTAATCCCGAGATTTATTCCCTAGACAGGAATTCTCCCTCTCTGTTTCACAAAGATCACAGGCATCAGGCTAGATAATGGTAAGAGATCTGTCAAGCATGCTTTCATCAGCAGCTTTCAAAAAAGGAGAAAACAATACAAAAGTCTCAGAGAAGACTCAACACTCCAAAAGGTTGGATGAAAACATTTAAGCAAGATTTGACCTCAACAGATGGTGCAACACATATCATAATTACCAAGACACCTGGCAAATCTTTCATCCAAGGAAGATTAAAATTCACATAAGGAAAGCATTGGTGTATCAGATTCAGTGATCCAGCAGAGAGAGAAAAATTAAATATTATTCTGCAAAGACATCAACCTCAGTGGAATGCTGAAGTTCAAATATATTTTTTTCAATCATCTGTAGGTAATTTGTATTCATAGATTGGATTGGTCCTATACAGGGCAATCCAAATCATCCTAGGTCTTCTCTATGACTGGCAGGGGGAAACACACAAGGGGGTTACCATAAACAGTTGTGTTTGCAGAAAAGTCCATGGCTCATAAAAGAAAATGGGGCAGCCTCCTGCATATATGGAGCTCTGTGGACACACCAGAGCTTCTGCCTGCAGGCCCAGTCGGACTGGGCCTCCTGTTTTTGCCTGTTTCTTTCTATGAAACAGCATGTTGTAACCCAGCCTTCTCCAACCTGGTGCTCCTCCAGATATTTTGGACTACAGCTCCCAGGATTCTTGACAATTATGCTGGCTGGCTGGGGCTGATGGGAGTTGAGGTCCAAATGATCTGGAGGGGCATGATTCTGGGGAAGGCGATTGTAACCTAGGCTGATCCTCCAGCAGAGGGTGGAATACCAGTTCCAATAGAATAAAAAGAACAAATTCTTTTACAAAGAAACAGAGTGATGAAAACCAGTGCAGAATTGTAGAGCTGAAACAGGCCTCAGTTTCTTCTCAAGACTCCTGTGCTGAGGCCAGCTTCACCACACTCTGACCAACAGGAGCACGATGCCCTCGACATTTCCCCTCCTCCAGTCTCAAAGCAGGCATCTGAGGCCCTATTCAGACCTTACCCAAGTGGAGAGGCCATCACATCCTATGCTTCATATCATGCCACTTTCTCAACATCCCGCTGCTCCAGCAGCCATTTCTAGGCTGGAGTGATTTCCTTCTGTGACCTGGACACTGAGGAGCAGAGTGGCACCGGGTACATGGGAAGGCTGGGGGAGGGGAAGCTGGTGGCTCCGCTTTCAGTGGGGCTGTGCATCCATTCTGGGTTTCAGTCAGAACCAGCCAGAACTCTAAAGGAGCTATCCAAGGTGCTGGACCCATTTTGGAGACAGGGTTCAGCACCTTGGATACTTCCTCTAGAGTTCTGGCTGAAACCCAGAATGGAGTTAGAGCCCCACCAAAATCTGAGCCACCAACCTCCACTGGGGGGAGGGGCTTATACACACGTTTGATCCTCCCTAGTAACTCCTGACTATTTTGTTTGTTACTCACGAAATATATTGTAACCTGCCTCAAAAACGTCAGTTTGTGGGTGGGATATTCATTTTCCGAATATATAAAAAGGGGCACGATCCCATGCATGTTTGGCCAGAAAGAAGTCCCACAACTCCTAGCATGACCCAGCATACTGGGAGTTGCTGGACTTCTTTTCTGTCTAAACATGCATAGAATTGTATTGCAAACATATAAAGTAGCAAAATCATGTGGGTGATTGCCACGCCAGCACCATAACTAGGGTGGCCGTTTACACATCACCGAAAAAGAGGACACCAATTTGCTTGTTATTTGCATATACAAATTATATGTGCAGGTGCAAATTTAGAAAGAAGAGCAGAGCAGAGCAGAGCAGAGAAGGGTTGAAGGGGCTTCCCACATGCCTCCAGTGTGGGAGAGCCCACCACCTCCCTAGGTCATTGGCTCCATTGTCGAATTGCTCTAACACTCAGGACATTTTTCCTGATGTTCAGCTGGAATCTGGCTTCCTGTAACTTGAGCCCATTATTCCGTGTCCTGCACTCTGGGATGACCGAGAAGAGATCCTGGCCTTCCTCTCTGTGGCAACCTTTCAAGTACTTGAAGAGCGCTATCATATCTCCCCTCAGTCTTCTCTTCTCAAGGCTAAACATGCCCAGTCCTTTCAGTCTATCCTCATAGGGCTTTGCTTCCAGTCCCCTGATCATCTTTGCTGCCCTCCTCTGAACCCTCTCCAGTTTGTCTGCATCCTTCTTAAAGTGTGGCACCCAGAACTGGACACAGTACTTCAGATGAGGCCTAACCAGTGCTGAGTAGAGGGGAACTAGTACTTCCCGGGATTTGGAAGCTATACTTCTATTAATGCAGCCCAAAACAGCATTTGCCTTTTTTGCAGCCACATCACATTTTTGGCTCATATTCAGCTTGCAGTCTACCACAATTCCAAGATCCTTCTCGCTTGTAGTATTGTTGAGCCAGGTATCCCCCATCTTGTAACTGTGCATTTGGTTTCTTTTTCCTAGGTGCAGAACTTGGCATTTATCCCTATTAAATGTCATTCCGTTGTTTTCTGCCCAGCACTCCAGCCTATCAAGATCACCTTGAATTCTGTTTCTGTCTTCCAGGGTATTAGCTATCCTGCTCAATTTTGTGTCATCTGCAAATTTGATCAGCATTCCCTGCACCGCCTCCTCCAAGTCATTAATAAAAATGTTGAAGAGCACTGGGCCCAGGACTGAGCCCTGAGGTACCCCGCTCGTTACACCTCTCCCCAGGCTGAGAATTACTGTGATGTAGATAGAAATATGATATATCTCCCCATAGTGGGAAAGCGTATGACCAGGTGAACTGTGGGCCTGCTCAAGTCTGCTGTTCAGGTGCTTACTGCTGAAGGGCAACTTCAAGGCCCCAGCTGGCTCTCCTGCCTTATGATTCTTTGACTTTAAACCAGACCTGGACTGGGTGGCCCATCAAAGAGAAGAAACCTTCAAATAGAGGACTGTGCTCTCCTCTCCAACATAAAGGACTGTCCTCTGTAAAGTAGGGGTCTCAGCCATACTAACCATATATATATACACACACACACACACCAAGAGGGAAGTGGCATTGTTGGTATGGCAACACTCCCACATGATGGAGGGAGCAATACTATGTCCCTTAGACAGCTTCCAGGGGACATAGGAATTTTGGATTCCTGGCTCCGCGCTTGAAGACAAGGCTCCATGCTCAGAGCCAAAAACCACGCTCCCCTCCCCCTTGTAGCTGACATGGAGAGAACCACGTGGGCTGCCTCTCCGCACTTGGTACACAGAGTGCGGAGACAGGAAAGGAGACATTCCTGGGGGCGGGGAGGGGAGGAGGCCAGGGTGGCTGGCTTACACCTTTTCCTATTGCTGGCCCAGCCTCATTCCCTCCCCTCCCGCAAGCCTCCGTTGGACAGGTGAAATCACCAGTCCAGCTAAAATGCAGTGCAGGAGGTGCAAGGCGCCTCCCTCTCTGCATAGGATACTCGTAAGCCTCCGGATTTGGGGACTCACGAATACCCAGGGTGCAACCCACGGTATGGCACCCCTAGCTACTTTAGACAGTACTGGAGCATGTTTTCTGGAACATAGATGGCACCTGCTGATGGTGCATTTCAGCTTTCAGTGGCTGTAAATGCTGCTAACATGAATATCTCCGTGCTTGCCCTTGTCAAAGGCAACTGGTCTTAATAGGACTAATACACAAATTCAGCATGCCCTTAAGAGAATTGCTGAGTTGTGCCCAAAGCACTTGGCAGCTTGCCGAACAGAGCCTGTGAGCCATCAGGCATGCTGCAAGCTAGTTAATAAATGGGAAATGGGCATCGTTTTATAAATGGGAAAAGATAATCCAGCACCATTCCGTAGATAGTACCAGCAGAAGAAAGCCCACCAGTGGTTGTTATTTGTATAGTGCCATTAACATGCACAGAACTTTACTGAGTAACGAACAAAAGACAGGTCTCTGCCCCAAGCCACTTACAATGGAAACTGGGGTCGGTGGGTGGGTGGGTGGGTAGTTAGAGAAGAAAGTGAAATTGGGGAAGGGAGAGACAAGAGTAAGCAAGGAATGAGTTTGAACAAATGGATACTTCTGGGAAGACATGGGTTTTGAAGGAAGAGAGAGGCGGCATAACATAGGTCAGCCTTCCCCAAACTGGCACCTGCCAGATGTGGTGGATAATGGGAGTTGTAGCCCACCAAACACCCAGAAGGTGCCAGGTTGGGGAAGGCTGCAATAGGTATTATGGGAGGAAGTTCCAGGTATAGGAGGCAGCAAGGGGACATGAGCAGAGTCCTTTCAGAGAGCAAAATACCCTCAGGCAGCTTAGCATTGCAGTAGTGAAACAGCAAAGGGAAATGTCAGGGTGCGGGGTGGGATTTGCACTGCCATCTCTGAGTAATGCTTTTAAACATAATACAAGTAAGTAGAAGCTCCATCCCTATTTCCTATTCACAAGCTGGTTGATTGTGTTTTGGTTGCTGCTCTTTGGATTTCCTGTTGTACTAATTGCTTTCCTCTCTTAGAAGCCAAAGGGAAGAAGGAGCATTGAAAACCAGGAGCAGCAAATGCAAAATAAATAGCCCTGCATACTTCAAAGCCTCACAGTAAGGACGACAGCCTGTTTTTTGTGGCTCCTGTGAGACTTGTTCTTTTTTCTCCAGGACCGTGATGCCAAGACGCAGCTTTCTCCAACTGTTGCCCTCAGGATGTATTAGAACACTCATCTGTGCTGGCTGGGAGTTGTAATCCAACAAATCTGGAAGTTGGGGAAGGCTGCAATAATGTGTCATTTCACACTCACTCACTCACACTCACACACACACACACTATCAATGGTGGCTTAAACTTGGAAAGATGGTTGCAGATGTCGTTGAGCAACATCATCAGGCATCATGCAGTGGAGGCTGGTGGCTCTGATGTCACTGGGGCGGTGAATCCGCTCCGGGTTTCAGCCAGAACCAGTCAGAACTCTAAAGGAGCTATCCAAGATATAGCACCTTGGACAGCTCCTTTAGAATTCTGACTGGTTCTGGCTGAAATCCAGAGTGGATTCACCACCCCAGTGACATCAGAGCCATCAGCCTCAACTGCAATCATGCAGTAGCTGAAGGCTGTTTGAACTGATTTCAAACTCTCACAAGGTACATTTTTGGCACATGGTCCCTACTAATGCGTATGGCTTTGACAAGCACAATACATCAAAGCTGTTCACATAGTACCCTGTAATCTCAGCAAAGCATCGAACTGGTAATAAATCAGTGCCAACTGACCCCAATATCACTTAATGTCCAGTGCCTAGACAGGGGCATTGATGGTGTGAACAATATGAGCTCTTGTTTCAACCAGAAAGGATGCCTCCAATCTATGCGCGATAGGGGGACGATACACTTTATTTTTCCTCAGCGCTGGGCCACAGAGAGTGTTGACAGTCAGAATCCTAGAGGACTGGGACAAGAACTGGGGCAGACTGCTCAAGCAAGATCCCACTGGAGAGATGAGGGAAGCAGTGGGGAGGATCTAAGGGCAAAAGCGGCCATAGGCAACTGAGCCACTGAGGGTTCTGTCCAGAAGAGGCTGGAACAGAGTGGCAGAGGAGCATTAAGCAAAAAGGTAGGCGAATAATGGAGACGGAAGACTAGGAGTGAAACAAGTGAACGAACAAAAACAGTGATCCTCAAAAGTAGCGATTTATTAATACATATGAATTCTACAATGTGTTTTGGTAATTCTGAAAATTAATTCTGAAAATTATTGTTATACCCACCCCAATTCCAAGTGGCAAGATGTTCCAAGGCATTGCTACAAGGTCATTTCCTTTGGATGTGAGAGCAGTAGAGACTTATTTATCTGTTTGTTTATTTACTAAATTTATATCCTGCCCAACTGGCAGGACCTTAGCAAGGGGGCTTTTAAGATCTGGATTCAACCTATGGAGTGCCAATAATATTTGTTACCTGTGTGCTTTGGGCCCAATTCAATGTGATGGCTTTAACCTTTTAAGCCTTGCATGGCCTAGGACCTTCATACCTTAAGAACCATTTCCCCCCATATGAGTTGCTGTCTGTGCTGTTATCCTTACATCCAGGTATTGTCTATTCAGTGAAGGCTGGTGGCGCTGATGTCAGTGGGGCAGTGAAACTGCTCCGGGTTTTGGTCAGAACTCTAAAGAAGCTATCCAAGGTACGAAGCATCATGGATAGCTCCTTTAGACTTCTGACTGGTTCTGAGTGAAACCCGGAGCAGATTCACCACCTCACTGACATCAGAGCCACCAGCCTCCACTGTGTCTATCAGGTATCAGTGTCAATTAATGCTTCTGTTAAAACCAAACAAATATAATCAAGAACTGTGAGTGAGACTTTTAGTGGGTATTCTTGTTTTAGTCTTCAACAGATAATTCCTATATGGAAATAAAAGCTTTTTTCCTTGCTGTCTTCTGGATATCCTCGGACTCTTACCTAAATGTGTAGTTTGGATGCTCACACGTCATGGATGCTGGAGTAGTTTCTTCTCCAATGCAAGAAGCCTGTAGGGTGATGAACCTGACCTATATTTGCTGTGATTTCTAATGTTTGCCCAGCTTAACGGAGTAGCTTCCATTGTGAAAAGGGCAACACTCTGGGGTGGGTGCAGGTGGGGGGAGAGGCTGGAACACTAGTCAATTTGTTAGCAGGCAGAAATTATATAGTTTCACGGTCTGAGGTCATTCCTGGCCAGGTTTACCCAGAAGTAATAAACTGATCTTCTTCTTATCCTTATTAGCATGAAGGACAGAGATCTCATTGACTTAAGGTTTCTGCTTGGTTTCCCCGAAAAACAGTTGTCTGGCAGCCCATTTCTGACTTTTAAATAATAATTGGTTTACATCAACAGAGGTAGAGGGATAACCTTTGCCCAAAAGTGAAGGTTTTAAGAATGAAAAAGGAAGTGAGCTCAGAATCAGGCTCTCTCTTTTCGTATTTACTCTCCTTTGTTGTTGTTGCTGTTGTTGTTGTTGTTCAGTCGTGTCCGACTCTTCGTGACCCCATGGACCATAGCACGCCAGGCCTTCCTGTCCTCCGCTGTCTCCCGGAGCGTGCTCGAGTTCATATTCATTGCATCAGTGATGCTGTCTAGCCATCTCATCCTCTGCCGTCCCCTTCTCCTTTTGCCTTCAATCCTACCCAGCATCAGGGTCTTTTCCAGGGAGTTTTCTCTTCGCATTAGGTGGCCAAAATATTTGAGCTTCCGCTTCAGTATCTGTCCTTCCAAGGAGCACTCAGGGTTGATTTCCTTTAGGATGGACTGATTTGACCTCCTTGCAGTCCAGGGGACTCGTAAGAGTCTTCTCCAGCTTTACTCTCCTATTCACTCTCCTATTTACTCTCCTATTTACCTATTTACTCTCCTACTGCCTGCTTAAGATACATATGGCGCTGGAGCTGTTCTAGAGAACAGACGGTCAACTTCATTTTGAAATGGCTTAAGACAAAGGACTCTATGGAATCTGTACATTTGGGGACCCCTGCCTGATAATTCTACCTTGCAATCCACTTTAGTAATTTTGTATTTTGGTATTAAGTGATTTTCTGCCTGCTTCCTCTTTATATCGCTTTTTTAAAAAAATCAGCCTGCAGCTACATTTTATTAAATATCCTGCTTAGGTCATTTGGTTACACACCTTCCTGAAATGGCATAATGCCCAGATTAGTGAAGGCAGATCTGGAAACCTTGGCTGGGACAGATGGATCTTGGGCCTTAAAGCAGTTCCCCCCGACAGTTTGCATTTATTTTGGGTATCCATGTTGGACTGAATAAATTTGGCGATAGCAATAATGAAATATTAGTATTTGCCAGTAATTTAAAATACATGTGAGCTTGGATGGACTGATTTACATCCTGGGCAACTACACTTGAGAGTTTGAGAGCAGTTTTGTTTTGTTTTTTAAGGGAGGGGAGGGGAGAGAAAACCACTGTTGCGTATATACTGAGTGTGGGAGCTGGCATGTCTTCAGTGTTCCTGCTGGTAGGTTTCTTATCTACAAAAGTTACAGTCCCGAGGTATCTTTCTTTATTACGACATCCAGGAAGATCATTTCAATAATGATAATGTACAAGAGGATCCTGCAACAAAGTGTTGCAGTATATATTTTAATACCCTAACAGAGGTCCTCCTGTTCAGGGTTCCAGCCAGCCAGCCATGCCTTCATCTGGGATACTATATAAACTGTTAGGGGCTCACGCAAGCCAATTCACTCTCTCTGACCCCATGGGTTCCCATCTTAATTTTCTAGTTGTCACTCAACGTTCTATGACTCCTGGTGATTACTGAGCATGCTCAGTCTTCACTGCACAGTTTTGTGGGGGGCTGGTTTACGTCTGTTGTACTTCTCGAAACCTTGGGGTTCCCTTGAGCATGCTGATCCTTCCCTACTTGTTTCTCAATAGCTCTGTTTTGAAGAATGTCCAAAAAACAGGCTGTTTGAAAAAGATGCTATCTTTATACACAAAGTAGTTTAAAAAAAAAAAGGATTACTCACAGAGTATATATAGTTTATCATTAAATTGGCTATAAATTGGGCACTTCTGGTGCAATGGTGAATCCTGTGGCTATACCATAGAATCATAGAATAGTAGGGTCGGAAGGGGCCTGTAAGACCATCGAGTCCAACCCTCTGCTCAATGCAGGAATCCAAGTCAAAGCATCCCCGACAGATGGCTGTCGGGCCTCATCTTGAATGTCTCCAATGTGGGAGAGCCCACCAGCTCCCTAGGTCACTGGTTCCATTGTCGTATTGCTCTAACACTCAGGACATTTTTCCTGATGTTCAGCCGGAATCTGGCTTCCTGTAACTTGAGCCCATTATTCCGTGTCCTGCACTCTGGGATGATCGAGAACAGATCCTGGCCTTCCTCTCTGTGACAGCCTTTCAAGTACTTGAAAAGCGCTATCATCTCTCCCCTCAGTCTTCTCTTCTCAAGGCTAAACATGCCCAGTTCTTTCAGTCTCTCTTCATAGGGCTTTGTTTCCAGTCCCCGATCATCTTCGTTGCCCTCCTCTGAGCCCTCTCCAGTTTGTCTGCATCCTTCTTAAAGTGTGGCACCCAGAACTGGACACAGTACTCCAGATGAGGCCTAACCAGTGCTGAGTAGAGGGGAACTAGTACTTCCCGGGATTTGGAAGCTATACTTCTATTAATGCAGCCCAAAATAGCATTTGCCTTTTTTGCAGCCACATCACATTGTTGGCTCATTTTCAGCTTGTGATCGACAGCAATTCCAAGTTCCTTCTCGCTTGTAGTATTGTTAAGCCAAGTATCGCCCATCTTGTAACTGTGCATTTGGTTTCTTTTTCCTAGGTGCAGAACTTGGCATTTATCCCTATTAAATGTCATTCCGTTGTTTTCTGCCCAGCACTCTAGCATATCAAGATCACTTTGAATTCTGTTTCTGTCTTCCAGGGTATTAGCTAGGCCGCCCAATTTTGTATCATCTGCAGATTTGATAAGTATTCCCTGCACCTCCTCCTCCAAGTCATTAATAAAAATGTTGAAGAGCACTGGGCCCAGGACTGAGCCCTGTGGTACCCCGCTCATTACCTCTCCCCAGTTTGAGAAGATCCCATTGATAAGCACTCCTTGAGTCCGATTCTGTAGCCAACTCTGGTTCACCTGATTGTTGTTTCATCTAACCCACTTTTAGCTAGTTTGCTAATCAGGATATCATGGGGCGCTTTGTCGAAAGCTTTGCTGAAGTCGAGGCATATTATGTCCACAGCATTCCCACAGTCCACAAGGGAGGTTACCTGATCAAAAAATGAGATCAGATTCGTCTGGCAGGATTTGTTCTTGACAAATCCATGTTGGCTTTGAGTTATCACGGCATTGTTTTCAAAGTGCTTACAGATGGATGGCTTTATCATCTGCTCCAGAATTTTCCCAGGGATTGATGTCAGACTGACTGGTCTGTAGTTCCCAGGTTCCTCCTTTTTGCCCTTTTTGCAGATAGGGACAACATTAGCCCTCCTCCAGTCATCTGGCACTTCCCCCGTCCCCCAATGATTTCTCAAAGAGAATAGACAGTGGTTCTGTGAGTTCTTCTGCCAGTTCCTTTATTACTCTAGGGTGCAGTTCATCTGGCCCTGGAGATTTGAACTCATTCAAAGTAATTAGGTGTTCCTTGACCATATGCCTATTGATCTCAAGTGGCAATCCTGCACCTTCAGCCTGTACTTCGCCTTTGCCAGGGTCTCATAAATCCTCTTTCAGGAGAAGACTGAGCCGAAGTAGGAATTGAGCACTTCTGCCTTTTCCTTGCCATCTGTTATCATTCTGCCATCCTTATTTAATAGCTGAACCACCATTTCTTTTCTCTGTCTTTATTATGCACATATCCGAAGAAAGCCTTTTTGTTGCTTTTAGCATCCCTCGCTAACCTCAGCTCATTCTCAGCTTTAGCCTTCCTGACGCCATCCCTGCAATTCTGTGCTACCTGCCTGTATGCTTCCTTTGTAGCTTGGCCTTCTTTCCACTTCCTATATGTGTCCTTTTTTGTTTTCGGGTCTTCTCTAAGGTTGTTGTAAAGCCACATTGACTTCTTCTGTTGTCTTCTGTCTTTTTTTCTTCTTGGAATTGTTTGTAATTGTGCCTTTAGAATTTCCTTTTCTAAAAACTCCCACCCATCTTTGACTCCTTTTCTCATTAGAGTCACTTGCCATGGGACCTTATTTCTCACTGTTCTGAGTTTATTAAAACAGCCTTTCCTAAAATCCAGGGTACACATTTGGCTACACTTGGCTTTTGTTTCCTTTAGAACCAAGAACTGAAGTATAACATGGTCACTTTCCCCCAGAGTAACAAAGTGCTACTTTGTCCACTAAGTCATCTGTGCTGGTTAGGATCAAGTCAAGGATAGCTGATCCTCTAGTTCCTTCCTCTACTTTCTGTAGGAGGAAATTATCAGCAACACAAGTCAGGAATTTCCTAGAGGGGCCATGTTTTGCAGAATTTGTCTCCCAACAAATATCGGGAAAATTGAAGTCCCCCATTATTACTACATCATGGTTCCTTGAAACATTGGCTATTTTCTTTTCAAAAGTTTCATCCTCGCCTTCTCCTTGATTGGGTGGCTGGTAGTAGTAGTACAGTTAGTCATTTAGGCAGATTATCTGTATTGGGCTACTACCGGAGCTGTGCCCCGTGCTAGCTGCCCCCTTGCCGCCAATCCTGCCTCAGGCTCCCAAGAGTGTAACCCCCACCCCGAGCAAACACTCCCCTCTGAGAAACCAAGAACTCTAGCTAAAAGAGAAAGGAGGGGGTCAGGCCAGCCATGGTGAGGGGGAGGGAAGAAGACAGCAGAGGCAGCCTTTAGCAGCTGCCCAAGAAAGGGAGGAAAAAGAGTGTCCGCAAAAGCCAGGGGCTGGGAAGGCACACATGGGTAAGCCTCCCGCCCTTGGAGAGAGAGGACAAGCACAACGGGGTGGGGGTCCAACCTAGGGGTTAAATAATTCCCCTTCTTCCCGCACCCCAGGAGGGCTTGTTTTATTTTTTCTTGGTCTTCTGTGCCCTCTACTGGCCACTGATGGGAGTGCAGCAACTCAAAGCCCTCTTATAGCCAAGA
The DNA here is from genome assembly GCF_057233095.1 of Heloderma suspectum. Classification (NCBI taxonomy): domain Eukaryota; kingdom Metazoa; phylum Chordata; class Lepidosauria; order Squamata; family Helodermatidae; genus Heloderma; species Heloderma suspectum. The sequence continues at coordinate 195,436,836 of NC_139460.1, read as the reverse complement.
AGGCTTACTTGTTTTGGCTTACACAGCCCTTGTCTGTCCCTTCTGCCAGAGGAAGCACCCTTTCCCCCTCTCCTGCTGTGTTATTAAAAGCTGGGTATCACTGGCTTAAGGGCAACAAACAACCCCACTATCCCCACCTGGCCCCATAGAGTTGGACACCCTCAAAGGAAGTGGAAAGCTCCTCTGTTTCCATGCTCTGGCCCAGAGGTGGGTAGAAAGTAGATCTCCAGATGTTTGGACTTCAACTCCAGAAGCTTCTGTCAGCATGGCTGATGATCAGGAATGCTGGGAAGTGAAGTCCAAAAGTTCTGGAGATCTACTTTCTGCCCATCCCTGCTCCAACCCTTCCTGTGACCTCAGTCCAGAGGGAGCCAGGCTACACTGTCCAGTGCACAAAACACTGTTTTGTTTCTACAAAAATTATTTCTGATAAGGCTAGGATGAAATGTGTAGGTGGAGATCTAGTATGCACCCTCACTTTGAGGATATTCTCTGTAAATCAGCAAAGCCTCTTGTTGAAATATACCGGTGTAGGGCAGCCCCACATCAAGTACCCCTGAAAAAGATTTGTTTATTGGATAATTTTGTTGTTGCTAATTTTTTTAGACTGCTCCTTCATTACCAAAGGCGATCCCAAGGCAGTGTATATAAAATTATAAAAACAATGTAACAGTTAAATTATCTGATAGAGGCATAAAAACCATAAAACAAGCAAACAAACAGAATCAATCTAATATCAATTTAGATTAAATTTACCATTTTAAAATGTCAAAGTTTCTAAATTCTCCTTAAAGTATCCAGGCAAACAGGAACATTTTAATTTGGTGCCGAAAAGAATACAGACGTAGTACCAATCCTGTCTCCACTGAAAGGGCATCCCAAAGTTGGGCTACCAATACAAAGTAGGCCTCTCTTTTGTACATGCATAGTCAACATATCAGAAACATATCAGTAATCACTATTTATGTACCAGTTTGTTTGTTTGTTTGTTTATTACATTTCTATACCCCCCAAAAGCCGAAGCTCTCTGGGCAGTTCACAACAATTAAGGGGTGTGTCTCCACTAGCGATTTACTCTGAGCTGGCTGCGGATTGAGGTCGTTAGGGACGCGTGACATCGTGGCCATCCAGCAGCCACCCGGGAGCTTATCAGGGAAAAACCGGATTTCCTGAGACTGCCTAAAGTCCGATTCTTTTCCTTAAGTCGGGTTCTCCCCAGTATAGTTGCTCTGTGCCCCAACTCCAGCATTTACCTCAGGTTTGCTAGCCCTGCCCAAGAGTGTGCCTTTCACCGTGACCCTGGTCAAGGGGTGTTTCCTGTGTTTCCCATCCCTGAACAAACCAGTTAGTGTCTCCTCAGAAGTAACTCCCCTTGTGGTCAATGAGGCTTGCCCTCTGAATGCCCACATCAGAACTTAGAGAGATCCCCCTCAGCACGATCTCGAGGCTCCCATTCTCCTTTGTTTGGTTTATTGCCTTAGGAAGTAACTACTTTGACCCTTCGTTATAGAGATCCTGCAAGTTAAAATGGGGGCTGGTTTCCCAACTTTGTGTTCTCCCCCCCCCTTTCCCAGCACAAGCATATGTGTCTACTCAAAAGTAACTCTCATTGTGCTCAGTAAGGCTTGTTCCTGAAATGCAGGTGCATCTGGAGTTTCAGGGGAAAGGAGAAAGGGAGGGAGAGCTGGGGGGGAGCCTCTCTTATTGGTTGAGCAGCCCCTGCCAGTCTGATGATGTTCACTCTAACCCCCACCCCCACGAGGAAGTATGTTTCTGTCGGCGACTTATAATGGTGCAGTGCACTCCTTCATAGAGTCCTGCACGGAGCCATGCTGATTCCATAAAAAATCCGGTATCTCTCCATTTGCTTCACCCTTCCATTGTCATGGAAACACAGCCCAGAACCATAAAATACAACATAGGATGCAGTATAAAAGTTAAAAATCACAGTATAAAATAGAAGTAAAAGCCAAAATAAAACCTAGCAGCAATACAAACATTTAAAATACAGTAACAGATTTTAAACAGAAACTGAAAGACTACAGTTTGATGCTGCACCTTTCCTCTTGGTTTTCACTCCGAGTTGCCGCTCCTTTCTTTTTGCAGGACAGGAAGCCCAGGAGACAGGCAACCCTACAGGAAAGGCTAGGAAGTGACACAGACCAAGCCAGAAGCTGTTGCCCAGACCTGACTTGGAAGCATTTCTAGCCAGGCCTGTCTGTGAATTAGAGTTTGCTGTAGGAGTGAGAGACACCAGAGACAATAAAGCTTCTCCATTAACCATGTTCTTTGTGAAACTCCTTGCCCGGGAAAGCCCACCTGGCCAGTTCACTCACAATCTTTAGATGACTGGGGCAAAAAACTTTAGAGAGTTGTTTGGGCTGCAGGAATGTGCCTGAAACTGATTGTTACTGGCATTTTGGCTGTTTCATGAATTGTTGCTACTTGTCTCCTGCTTAATATTTATGTTTTTCTACTGTAGTTTTACTATATTTTTATGTTTTGAAAATGGTTTGCTGCTTTAAGAGTCAGAGAGCAGTGAATGCAGGATATATATTTTAGGAATAAAGAAAAAAATACACAATTCCTCAGTTTAGAACTCTTGAAAATCTTTTAAAAACACACCTCTGGGCCAAGACAGACATCACTTTAAATGTGCACACAACAACTGTATTCTTCATTTTTACTCTAGAGTTAGGAACAGGGAGGCTGGTCCAGATCTTAAAGGCTACCCTGCTATGGTCCCAATCCAGATCTGGACCTGCACCTACTCTAGAGTAAAAATGGGGGGGAAAGGCATAGCTGCTAGACACACATTTAAAATGTCTGTTTTGGCCCTCTGTGTAATTGAGCAACACAGCGCCAGTTCACACTTGATGGCAGCCCCCACATGGGTGTCTTGGGAGTGCCACTAGGCTCACAGCCAGTCACAGTTCCCATGCGGGTGTGCTGGTTCACATACACAACCCCTGCGCATGAGTGCAACACTCCCAAGGTACTTGTGTGGGAGCCGCATCTCTGAGCCAGCCCATAGAATGTACGGAAATCCACGTGGGAATGGAACTAATGACTTGAATAATGCTCTTTACTGTTCACTAAGGGTCGATCTACACTACGTAATTGGTTTCATACCAATTTAATTATCATAACTTCCCCAAAAGAGTCTGGGGAACCTTACTGTGGAGAGGGCACTGAGAATTATCCCTTGGTGGCTGATGTGGCAGTTTGTGGACAGGCAGCTTCCACTGCTGAGCACCACTGCATGGTGGAGCGGGATCCAGCGCCCGTAGCATGAGGCAGAGGCACAGGCTCCAACTTCAGCACTGTGCGGTTGCATAGCCAAGCAGTTTGCAGTGCTATGCATGGGCTGCTGATGTTGTGGCCCACGCCAGGCGCTGCTATCCACTCAGCAGCCACATGCCTGCGCATGCATTGCAGACGTAGCAGCCCCTGTGCCCACCTTGCAACACTCTCCAGTAAAGGCATCCGGTCTCTCTCCCCCATGCAGTGGAGCTAAGCGGCAGAAGCGAGCAAATTGGAAACAAACTGCATGAGCTGCTACTGGAATTCTCTGTTAGAATCATAGAATAGTAGGGTTGGAAGGGGCCTGTAAGACCATCGAGTCCAAACCCCTGCTCAACGCAGGAATCCAGGTCAGAGCATCCCTGACAGATGGCTGTCCAGCCTCTTCTTGAACGCCTCCAGTGTGGGAGAGCCCACCGCCTCCCTAGGTCATTGGTTCCATTGTCGTATTGCTCTAATAGTCAGGAAGTTTTCCCTGATATTTGAGATCCATAGTGCTCCTCACAAAACTACAGCTCCCACCCAGAGTTCTGTAGGGAAAGGAGATGGCTATTAAACCACTTTGTGTCTAATAGATAACAGCCTAGTAAAGTTCTCTTTTTTGACAAATTTTTCATGCCAGTTCATCCATAGTGAAAATCAATTTCTCTGTTTTGAAAACAGAGGGGTAGCCATGTTACTCTGCTGCAGCAAAAAAGAGAGTCTTGTAGCACCTTAAAGGCACTAGGCTTCCTGACATGGGGCTTTTATCCTGAGAATGAGATTGGTTACTCACAGACGTTTGCGGGTCCTTTTCATGACACTGTCAACCTCCAGCGCCTCTCCTGTGCTTTCGGACCATTTCCGTGGCTTTATTTGAAACGGACATAATGAGATAATAAAAAGAAGGTTAGAATTTGGTCGTGTAAAGAGGAAGTGGCGCTATAACAACAGTGCCATCTAGTGGCTGTATAATGAAGCATAGAATTTGCAGATAAAGCCATTCCTCCGGAAAAAAACAGGAAGTGTGTGTGAAGGAGCCCATCTTAATGCCACAAAGAATCTGGAAGCAGAAGCCCTGGTAAAGTGGAAGGATAAAAAACCTGATGTGGAGCAGCCCTAACAGATTTATTCTGGCCTAAGCTTCTGTGAACACTGTCTAGTTCATCAGATGCTCCATGCAATTTGTTAGTCTCTGTCACAAGACTCTGTCTATTTTGAAATTATTCACAATCATAAGTTGTCTGGATATTTTGGTGCTTAGCCTGATACCTTTTGAAAGGACCTGATCTTCAGAGAGTCAGGAGCTTGGGGGAAGACACCAAAAATCACTAGCTAATTTGAGAACACTGGCCTTTGATCTGAGCCCATACTTAACTCTCAATATCTGAGGGATCCCACCGGAGTTAAAAGTTTAAACACACATGCGGTTAATTGCTTTAAAAGGTCAGGACCTGATTGTCGCACAGCAGGAGTACGTCTCAGCTAACACACAGGCGTATTTCCCAGAGTGACACAAACACAATACTCAACTTGCATGCTAGCCATAAAAATTGATTATTTTAAGCTTCTGCCTCCCCACCACAGTTTTCCTCTCAGTTAAACAAGTCTTATGTATCAACCAAGCGAACTTTCATTGATATCCACTATCCCATCCCAGTGGGAGCCTTTGAACATGAACCAAAGCAGCTGCTTCCTAGACAAACGTAGAAGATAATAACTGACTACACCAGAGTGACGTTCTAGCCTCCGTCTCATGGTCTATTCACACATTATGTGTTTATGCATGTAAAGGATTTTTCAAGGGTACGGCTAAAAACACACTTTGAATGAGGCAAACACATGTGTAGAAACACGTCTCGTAAGGCAAAGAGCTAGGATTGGTTGCAGCTCCCTGTGAACTGTACAGCCTCGGTTTGCTGTCATGTACCTTGTGGAAAGGCCCTCCACCCATCATCCTTCAACCCAAAGTTGTCGTATGAGCAGGCAACAGTCTCCAGGCAGCACAGAAGGCTGCAAAGACTCCTGAATGCTGACTTGTACCTTGCCACTTCCCAAGTCCCCCTGACGACATGCCAGGCCTGTAGACTGCATCCCAGACACGCAAGCTGCAGTAGGGTGGCCACTTATGAACTGCCAAAGGAGAAGACAAGCATCACCGAAAAGGAGGACTGAAGGTGGTTCTAAGTTGCATAAAAATTGCACATGCCCACTTATATAAATTTGCATACGCCAACTGATTGCAGTGCTTCCACTTACCACTGCCAGCTAGGGTGGCCACTTATGAATTGCCGAGAGATGGGACTGATGTGCATAAAATCTGCACATGCTAATTTATATAGAGAGATGCAAATTTAGAAATTATTATTATAATTTAAATAGAAATACAGTACATCTCACCGCAGTGTGGAAGACTGTGACCCGGTGACTGCTGCATGCTCTGCTCGGTCTGCTTTGTGCAGCAGGGAGGTGGGGGCTTAAAATAATCCATTTTTATGGCTAGCATACAAGCTGAGTATTGCATTTGTGTCACTCTGGGAAATACGCCTGTGTGGGCTCCTGCTGATGGGCAACCCCAAGTCCCAGCTCTTTCTCCTGATTTTTTCCCCATCTTCAAAGCAGACTTGGGCTGGCCAGCCCTTCAGAGAGAGGGCGCCTTCAAAACAGAGGACAACCCCCTTACTGCCCTTCAAATAGAGGACCGTAAAAGGGGACACACAGGTTGCAGTGGATTCCAGATCACGTCTGACTTTCTGCTGCTCTACCAGCTCCAGGTCCCCAGCATTCACTGCTGGATCAGTGTGTCTGGTCAGCAGCAGCAAGTGTCCCAAAAGTGGTACAAATGAGACGGCTAGCTGTTGCTTAGCCTGCTCCTCTTCCACCATTCAGGTCGATGAGAATACAGCAAACTCCATGAAGCCGTACATTGAGGGCCAAACTGGGGGCTCCCTTGACATGCAAACATCAGCTTCAGAAAGGGTATTTTTGTGGGACCACGGCAGGGAGAGAAAGGGTTACATGTCACTCCCGGCACAACACCCCCCAATGGTTTTAAGGCTGCTCAGGCTTCCTCTTGGCTGCTACTTGCATAAGGAAAAAAAAACATCCACATCACTTGCATTCACACATTTAACATCAGGTCTAGTTTGGCCATGTATGTAGGACATTTATCACTGGATCCCACATGAATCTGCCTGATGGTCAAGATCATCATGTGATGCCTTTCTCCTGATGGCCCTTCAGAGGTCAGGTGGGTGAAAGTGTGGGAATGGTCTTTTTGGTGAAGGCACCTTGTCTCTGGAATGCCCCACCAGTGTAGTTCAGCTCATGCCAAATCTCATGACCTTTCAGCGCTGGGTGAAGACCTTCGCTGGTGGCTCCAGTTTCGGAGGGGTGGTGATTCCATTCTGGGTTTTAGATAGAACCAGCCAGAGCTCTAAAGGTGCTATCCAAGGTGCTGCACCCTATCCCCAAAATGAGCTCAGCACCTTGGATCGCGCCTTTAGAGCTCTGGCTGGTTCTAATAAAAACACCCAGAATGGAATCACCGCCCCTCCGAAACTGGAGCCACCACCTCCACTGACTCCTTCCACTTCCCCCCGCCCCTTTTCCTAAGCGGGTTAAACCTGCTAAAACTTTGATACTAAAGCTGCTGCCCCACTGTTGTCGTACAGTTTTAGCATTTTATATTTTAAGATTATTGTCATTTTTGGTAATTGTAAACCACACTGAAATTCATTGGAATTGAAAGGTGGAGTATTCCATTGGTTAAATAAATCCAAGGCATATAAATGTAAGCTATATACATGTAAGACTGCTTACACTTGTTTCTTTCATTTTAATAGCTCCTATTTGAAAAGACCCCTTTATGGATCACTGCCTTGTTGTGGCGAAGGGGATTGCATAACTCAGTGAAGCCATAAGCTATGCCATGCAGGGCCACCAAAGACGGCCAGGTCATGGCAGAGAGTTCTGACAAAATGTGGTCCACTGGAGAAGGAAATGGCAACCCACTCCAGTATTCTTGCCAAGAAAACCCCATGGAACGTATCACAAAGCTAAAAGATATGACGCCGGAAGATGAGACCCTCAGGTCAGAAGGTGTCCAATATACTACTGGGGAAGAGCAGAGGGTATTTCCAAGTAGCGCCAGAAAGAATGAAGCGGCTGGGCCAAAGCCGAAAGGACACTCAGCTGTGGATGTGTCTGGTGGTGAAAAGAAATCCGATGCTGTAAAGAACAATATTGTTTAGGAACCTGGAATGTCAGATCAATGAATCAAGGTAAGCTGGAGGTGGTCAAACATGAGATGGCAAGATTGAACATTGACATCTTGGGAATCAGCGAACTAAAATGGACAAGCATGGGCGAATTTAATTCAGGTGACCATCATATCTACTATTGTGGGCAAGAATCCCTTAGAAGAAATGGAGTAGCACTCATAGTCAACAAAAGGGTGGGAAAAGCAGTACTGGGGTACAATCTCAAAAACGATAGAATGATCTCAGTACGAATCCAAGGCAAACCATTCAACATCACAGTAATTCAAGTCTATGCCCCAACCACTGATGCCGAAGAAGCTGAGGTTGATCAATTCTATGAAGACCTACAACATCTTCTAGAACTAACACCAAAAAAAGATGTCCTCTTCATCATAGGGGATTGGAATGCTAAAGTAGGAAGTCAAGAAATCACCGGGATAACAGGCAGGCATGGCCTTGGTGTACAAAATGAAGCAGGACAAAAGCTAATAGAGTTTTGCCAAGAGAACACGCTGATCATAGCAAACACTCTTTTCCAACAGCACAAGAGACGACTCTACACATGGACATCACCAGATGGTCAATATCGAAATCAGATTGATTATGTCCTTTGCAGCCAAAGATGGAGAAGCTCCATACAGTCAGTCAAAACAAGACCTGGAGCTGACTGTGGCTCAGATCATGAGCTGCTTCTTGCAAAATTTCGGCTTAAATTGAAGAACGTAGGGAAAACCACTAAACCATTCAGGTATGACCTAAATCATATCCCTTATGAATATACAGTGGAGGTGAGGAATAGATTTCAGGGATTAGACCTGATAGACAGAGTGCCTGAGGAACTATGGACGGAGGTCCGTAACATTGTTCAGGAGGCAGCAACTCAATCCATCCCAAAGAAAAAGAAATGCAAGAAAGCCAAGTGGCTGTCTGATGAGGCTTTACAAGTAGCTGAGGAAAGAAGGGAAGCGAAAAGCAAGGGAGAAAGGGGAAGATCTATCCAACTGAATGCAGAGTTCCAGAGAATAGCAAGGAGAGACAAGAAGGCCTTCTTAAATGAACAATGCAAAGAAATCGAGGAAAACAACAGAATGGGAAAGACTAGAGATCTCTTCAAGAAAATTGGAGATCTCAAGGGAACGTTTTGTGCAAAGACGGGCATGATAAAGGACAAAGAAGGCAGGGACCTAACAGAAGCAGATGAGATTAAGAAGAGGTGGAAAGAATACACAGAAGAACTATACAGGAAAGATCTGAATGTCCCTGATAGCCATGATAGTGCGGTTACTGAACTTGAGCCGGGCATCCTCGAGAGTGAAGTCAAGTGGGCCTTAGGAAGCATTAGTAACAACAAAGCTAGCGGAGATGACAGTATTCCAGCTGAGCTATTTAAAATCCTAAAAGATGATGCTGTTAAAGTGCTGCATTCAATATGCCAACAAATTTGGAACACTCAACAATGGCCACAAGACTGGAAAAGGTCAGTTTACATACCAATTCCAAAGAAGGGCAACGCCAGAGAGTGTTCAAACTACCGCACAGTTGCGTTCATTTCACATGCCAGCAAGGTGATGCTCAAAATCCTACAAGCTAGGCTTCAGCAGTATGCGAACCGAGAACTACCGGAAGTACAAGCTGGGTTTCGAAGAGGCAGAGGAACTAGAGATCAAATCGCCAACATTTGCTGCATCATGGAGAAAGCAAGAGAATTCCAGAAAAATGTCTATTTCTGCTTCATTGACTACACTAAAGCCTTTGATTGTGTGGTTCACAACAAACTGTGGCAAATTCTTAAAGTGATGGGAGTACCAGACCACCTTACCTGTCTCCTGAGAAACCTGTACGAGGGTCAAGAAGCAACAGTAAGAACCAGACATGGAACAACTGAGTGGTTCAAAATTGGGAAAGGAGTACGACAAGGCTGCATATTGTCACCCTGCTTATTTAACTTATATGCAGAGTACATCATGAGAAATGCCGGGTTGGATGAATAACAGGTCGGAATTAAGATTGCTGGGAGAATTATCAACAACCTCCGATATACAGACGATACCACCCTAATGGCAGAAAGTGAAGAGGATCTAAAGAGCCTCTTGTTGAGGGTGAAAGAGGAGAGTGCAAAAGCTGGTTTGAAACTCAACATTTAGAAAACTAAGATCATGGCATCTGGCCCTATCACTTCCTGGCATATAGAAGAGGAAAAAATGGAAGCAGTGACAGATTTTACTTTCTTGGGCTCCAAGATCATCGCAGACGGTGACTGTAGCCATGAAATTAAAAGACGCTTGCTCCTTGGGAGGAAAGCTATGGCAAACCTAGACAGCATAGTAAGAAGCAGAGACATCACCTTGCCAACAAAAGTCCGTCTAATCAAAGCTATGGTTTTCCCAGTAGTAATGTATGGCTGTGAGAGCTGGACTATAAGGAAGGCTGAGCGCCGAAGAATTGATGCTTTCGAACTGTGGTGCTGGAGAAGACTCTTATGAGTCCCCTGGACTGCAAGGAGGTCAAATCAGTCCATCCTAAAGGAAATCAACCCTGAGTGCTCATTGGAAGGACAGATACTGAAGCTGAAGCTCCAATATTTTGGCCACCTAATGCGAAGAGAAAACTCTCTGGAAAAGACCCTGATGCTGGGAAAGACTGAAGGCAAAAGGAGAAGGGGACGGCAGAGGATGAGATGGCTAGATAGCATCACGGATGCAATGAATATGAACTTGAGCACGCTCCGGGAGAGAGCAGGAAGCAGGACAGAAAGGCCTGGCGTGCTATGGTCCATGGGGTCATGAAGAGTCGGACACGACTGAACGACTGAACAACAACAATTTGAAAAGAAAATTAAAGATGGAATGGCTCTTGGCCTCCAATGTTAGCTGTGGAACCTTCTCACCTCACTGTGCAATAGTTCTCAAAATGGATTCCCAGGAAAGTAAAAGAAGAAAGGTTGCCTGGTCACAGGCCGGTGATTTTGATGCAACAGAGTATGCTTCCATACCTCCTCTTGCACTGGGTCTCCAATGGGAATAAAACAGATTGAGTCTAATAGGTTTTAATGTACAATGATTAGCTCATTTATAAAAGATTTCTACCAAAGCCTCAATTATTTACATGCGGATCAAGATCAAAAGAGATGCAAGCGCATCCTGCACCTGCAGGAAAACCAAGATGTTAATTAAATGAGAAAATGATCAATGGACTCTAACCTCATCTAGAGGATGCAGGAGGAAGAATGTATTGAAATTCAGGACATCCAGGACACTGGCACACAATGCCACGGCAGCAGCACACACAAGCTGTGCTGCTTTTTGCTGTATGAAGCAGCATTCAGTCCAGCCATGGACCTTGATTCATGATGCATTACCTGCCATAAACAGATGACAGCTGACCCAGTAAGAAAGATTAATCCAAGAGGTTCAGCTGCATGTTTGTAAGAGCATCCGATGCTGGGAAAGTTGAAGTATTACTTAATTATGGCACATAAGTCACCTGAAATGTCAACAACCCAAGGTTCATACACTGGGAGGCTTAAATAACATCCACATAATCCAGCCCTTAGTGTCGCTTGAGTCCAGCAGTGGAAGTCAGCTTATTACTACCTGCCTCTTTCTAGCAACGCCATTAGCTGCGGTTGAATAGACTCGGCACACCATGGATTTTCCTGGTAAACCTGCGAGATCATACTGATGAAGACACCCTCCAACCCTGAATATATTGGAAGTCAGCCTCAAAAGCAGGATCAAGCAGCCAGTGGTTGCCCAGGTTATCCTTTTCTGTCTTAATTTGTTACACAAATGGCACACATCTGGTGCAAACTGCCCAGTCAGCAGCCAGGCTGCCAACTGTGCCAACTCTTTAAATGAGAAGGTTAGTTATACAACACTAGTAAGAGGCCCATCATAATGACAGGCAGAGTATATGCAGAAGGATGGCTTGTATACTGCATGGACTGGGGGGTGGGGGTGGGGGCAGGGGGCAGTGTATGTCACAGACACCGAAATCACTCCCCCTACCTATTGACCAACCCACCCACAGATGCCCCATCAGCAGTGACCAGGCTGACACATCTGAAGGGCACCTGGTTAGGGAAAGCTGAATTAAACCATCACTGGCAAGCTCAGGGCTGGGTTTGCACAACACACTAATCCACACTCAGTGGTTGGATGTGGGTTGTTGTTGAATTATGGGTTTGTTGAATCATGGGTTAGCGTGTTGTCTGAACTCAGGACATTTTGCACAGGGTGGCTTGTTAACCATGCAGGGTGGCTGATTTTTCTTGCACAAGCCACCTTGAGAACCCATGTTTTGTTGTTGTGTTGTTGAGGGTGGTTTACAAGCCACACTGCATGGTTAACTAGCCACCCTGTGGAAAATGTCCTGGGTTCAGACAACACGCTAACCCATGGTTCAACAAAGAAACCCATGGTTCAACAAAGAAACCCATGGTTCAACGACAACCAACCCACACTCAACCATTAAGTGTGAGTTTGTTGTTGTTGTTCAGTCGTTCAGTTGTGTCCAACTCTTTGTGACCCCATGGACTATAGCACGCCAGGCCTTCCTGTCCTGCACTCTCTCCCGGAGCGTGCTCAAATCCATATTCATTGCATCAGTGATGCTATCTAGCCATCTCATCCTCTGCCATCCCCTTCTCCTTTTGCCTTCAGTCTTTCCCAGCATCAGGGTCTTTTCCAGAGAGTTTTCTCTTCGCATTAGGTGGCCAAAATATTGCGCTTCAACTTCAGATACTTCAGTATCTGTCCTTCCCATGAGCACTCAGGGTTGATTTCCTTTAGGATGGACTGATTTGACCTCCTTGCAGTCCAGGGGACTTGTAAGAGTCTTCTCCAGCACCACAGTTCGAAAGCATCAATTATTTGGCGCTCAGCCTTCCTTATAGTCCAGCTCTCACAGCCATACGTAACTACTGGGAAAACCATAGCTTTGATTAGATGGAACTTTGTCAGCAAGGTGATGTCTCTGCTTCTTACTATGCTGTCTAGGTTTGCCATAGCTTTCCTCCCAAGGAGCAAGCGTCTTGTAATTTCATGGCTACAGTCACTGTCTGCGATGATCTTGGAGCCCAAGAAAGTAAAATCTGTCACTGCTTCCATTTCTTCCCCTTCCATATGCCAGGAAGTGACGGGGCCAGATGCCATGACCTTAGTTTTTTTAATGTTGAGTTTCAAACCAGCTTTTGCACTCTCCTCTTTCACCCTCAACAAGAGGCTCTTTAGATCCTCTTCGCTTTCTGCCATTAGGGTGGTATCATCTGTGTATCTGAGGTTGTTGATAATTCTCTTGGCAATCTTAATTCCGACCTGTGATTCATCCAACCCGGCGTTTCTCATGATGTACTCTGCATATAAGTTAAATAAGCAGGGCGACAATATGCAGCCTTGTCGTACTCCTTTCCCAATTTTGAACCAATCGGTTGTTCCATGTCTGGTTCTTACTGTTGCTTCTTGACCCACGTACAGGTTTCTCAGGAGACAGGTAAGGTGGTCTGGTACTCCCATCTCTTTCAGAATTTGCCGCAGTTTGTTGTGATCCACACAATCAAAGGCTTTAGCGTAGTCAATGAAGCAGAAATAGACGTTTTTCTGGAATTCTCTTGCTTTCTCCACGATCCAGTGAAAGTTGGCGATTTGATCTCTAGTTCCCCTGCCTCTTTGAAACCCCACTTGTACTTCTAGTAGTTCTCAGTTCGCATACTGCTGAAGCCTAGCTTGTAGGATTTGGAGCATCACCTTGCTGGCATGTGAAATGAACGCAACTGTGCGGTAGTTTGAACACTCTTTGGCGTTGCCCTTCTTTGGAATTGGAATGTAAACTGACCTTTTCCAGTCTTGTGGCCACTGTTGAGTGTTCCAAATTTGTTGGCATATTGAGTGCAGCACTTTAACAGCATCATCTTTTAGGATCTTAAATAGCTCAGCTGGAATACTGTCATCTCCGCTAGCTTTGTTGTTACTAATGCTTCCTAAGGCCCACTTGACTTCACTCTCGAGGATGTCCGGCTCAAGTTCAGTGACCGCACTATCATGGCTATCAGGGACATTCAGATCTTTCCTGTATAGTTCTTCTGTGTATTCTTTCCATCTCTTCTTAATCTCATCTGCTTCTGTTAGGTCCCTACCTTCTTTGTCCTTTATCATGCCCAAGTCTGCACAAAACGTTCCCTTGATATCTCCGATTTTCTTGAAGAGATCTCTAGTCTTTCCCATTCTGTTGTTTTCCTCGATTTCTTTGCATTGTTCATTTAAGAAGGCCTTCTTGTCTCTCCTTGCTATTCTCTGGAACTCTGCATTCAGTTGGATAAATCTTCCCATTTCTCCTTTGCTTTTCGCTTCCCTTCTTTCCTCAGCTACTTGTAAAGCCTCATCAGACAGCCACTTGGCTTTCTTGCATTTCTTTTTCTTTGGGATGGATTTCGTTGCTGCCTCCTGAACAATGTTACGGACCTCCGTCCATAGTTCCTTAGGCACTCTGTCTGTCAGGTCTAATCCCTTAAATCTATTCCTCACCTCCACGGTATATTCATAAGGGATATGATTTAGGTCATACCTGAATGGTTTAGTGGTTTTCCCTACGTTCTTCAATTTAAGCTGAAATTTTGCAACAAGAAGCTCATGATCTGAGCCACAGTCAGCTCCAGGTCTTGTTTTGACTGACTGTATAGAGCTTCTCCATCTTTGGCTGCAAAGGACATAATCAATCTGATTTCAATATTGACCATCTGGTGATGTCCATGTGTAGTGTCGTTTCTTGTGCTGTTGGAAAAGAGTGTTTGCTATGATCAGCGTGTTCTCTTGGCAAAACTCTATTAGCCTTTGTCCTGCTTCATTTTGTACACCAAGGCCATGCTTGCCTGTTATCCCAGTGATTTCTTGACTTCCTACTTTAGCATTCCAATCCCCTATGATGAAGAGGACATCTTTTTTTGGTGTTAGTTCTAGAAGGTGTTGTAGGTCTTCATAGAACCGATCAACCTCAGCTTCTTCGGCATCAGTGATTGGGGCATAGACTTGAATTACTGTGATGTTGAATGGTTTCATACTGAGATCATTCTATCGTTTTTGAGATTGTACCCCAGTACTGCTTTTCCCACCCTTTTGTTGACTATGAGTGCTACTCCATTTCTTCTAAGGGATTCTTGCCCACAGTAGTAGATATGATGGTCACCTGAATTAAATTCACCCATGCTTGTCCATTTTAGTTCGCTGATTCCCAAGATGTCGATGTTCAGTCTTGCCATCTCATGTTTGACCACCTCCAGCTTACCTTGATTCATTGATCTGACATTCCAGGTTCCTAAACAATATTGTTCTTTACAGCATCGGACTTTCTTTTCACCACCAGACACATCCACAGCTGAGTGTCCCTTCGGCTTTGGCCCAGCCGCTTCACTCTTTCTGGCGCTACTTGGAAATTCCCTCTGCTCTTCCCCAGTAGTATATTGGACACCTTCCGACCTGAGGGGCTCATCTTCCAGCATCATATCTTTTAGCCTTGGGATACGTTCCATGGGGTTTTCTTGACAAGAATACTGGAGTGGGTTGCCATTTCCTTCTCCAGTGGACCACATTTTGTCAGAACTCTCTACCATGACCTGTCCGTCTTTGGTGGCCCTGCATGGCATAGCTTATGGCTTCACTGAGTTACGCAAGCCCCTTCGCCACAACAAGGCAGTGATCCATGAAGGGGAGGTGTGGGTTAGCGTGTTGTATCTTTCTGCTCAGATAGGTCCCCAGAGAGTTGTTCCACCTGACCTGCACCTCAGCCAATCTGAGTTTGGATACTGCAACACCTCTATGGTGGGAACCTACACTTCAAATTTACTACTGTAGAGGTCTAGTGGCTTGTTCGTTTTTAACCTCTCCCCCCCCCCCGCTCACACAAAAATTCGACAGGGCAGAGAGATCAGGGAAAAGCTCACATCTCCACTGGCCACTGCTTTCAGCTCAGTAAGGAAGCCACCAGCAGACTTTGCAGAACATGCCACTGAGATGGACAGTTCAGCAAAGCAAGCCAGCGAGCTGATGGCAGTGGCACAAAGCTTGGGACCATGAAATAGGTGACAGATAGAGGGAGGGGAGATGATTTGTTGAGGAGCAGAGGGAAGTTCAGCAGAAAAGAAGGCCTGAGGGGGGAACGAAGGATCTATTTGGTGAAGCAAAAAATATTAACACATCACTCATGTTTAGCATTAGCAATCATGAAAGTTCCACATCGCAGCACTGAAGCCAAAACCTGTTGAAAGTGATAGATATATTCGATCCTGGACAATGACAACGTTGAAAACAGATTTTCATTAAGCAAGTGAGGATATGTGTAGCTTGCTATCGATAGACCTGCCTCATCAACATTATTTATGGAGTGGGGTGATACTCCAGCTGATCAATGTGCTCAGCTGGGTTACTTGCCCCAAGTAGATATTTATGGGCCAAATTTAAAGAATTTTTAAAGATATATTAGTAAACATTTTAGAACAGGAATCAGATGGGTGCAATCCATTGTCTTTTATGATTTATAAGGTTGTCAACTGATTAAAGAAATTTGATCAATCATTTGCCTTTTAACCAAGTAATGGACAGCTTGAATCACATTGACTCAGTGATATGTATCTGAGGCAGTAATACCTATTTGAAAACACCTACAAAATATTGCCCTAAAGAAAGGCTGTATAGCCCCAAATGCTCTGGGATTTTAGTTATTCTGGAACAATATATTTTCTGCCTAACTTTTATAGTTGTTTTAACAACCAATTTTGATGGTATTGCCTTCTTTGTGGTTTGTTAAATGATTGGCAGGCTGTTAGAGGCCAGATCAATCTTGCCACACATGTAAACAGGGAGGGGTTAAAATCCAAGTGGGAGTTAGGGGAAGGGCCCATAATGTCTGGATATTTCCTTTCACTCAAACCCAATGTTTATAGAACATTCCATTTTTGCATCATTTTAAATTGGGGCCAAAGACATTCTGTGGCCTAGGGTGGAAAATCCAAATAGCTCCCTCTAGCGCTGATTAAAATGGAGCACAAGGCTCACTGAAATGAAATTACCATGTTCTTGTTCAACCCCTGTTCAATGGGGCTTGAGAGAGAGAGAGAGCAGCCAGTGAATTGTGCCCCCATAGATCAAATCTGTTTGTCTCCTCCTCTGTTTTATTTATTGTATTTATATCCCACCTTTTTTCCTGCAAGGAACCCAAGGCGGCTTATATAATCCTCCTCCTCTCCATTTTATCCTCACAACAACCTTGTGAGGTAGGCCAGGCTGAGAGTCAATAACTGGCCCAACGTCACCCAGTGAGCTTCATGACCAAGTGAGGACTAGAACCCAGATCTCCTGAGTCCCAGTCCAACACTCTAACCACTGTGCCACACTGGTTCCAGAAATCCACCACTTGAGGCAGGTGCCTCACTTTGCCTCTAACAAGCAAGGCCTGTTTTTGCTTTAAATATACTAATAAGTTTCTGAGGGTGCTTCCACATGAGGCATTTATCCCACCATCACCCTGCCTCGTTCACAGAATTTTACCGGGGGTCCAGATGACGACGTCTTGAACTCATAACTCTCCTGTGTTTTCCCACCATTTCTTCTGCCTTTTTCTGTGCCACAGAAAATCCATTATGGAAAAAAAGACAAAATGGCTGCACAGTGCCTCCTAATTCTTAGCACAAGGCCCCCTTCGTCTGGAAGCACCCTGAATTCCCTTTTGTTTTTCCTTTGGGAAAAACATTTCCCAAAGCCTTATTTCTTGCTTAAGTTCACTTAAATATTGTTTTCCAAATGGGATGCCATGCCACTATCTCTCACCTTACTGTGGTGACAGCATAAACTTTGTGCTGCTTGTCTCCTCCCTGGAAGAGCATACAGCATCAGATGCCATGAAATGCAATTAAGTGTCACTCAGGCAGCCAGACTGGGCTACATCAGTTTGCTTTTCCTTCAGTATTTATAACAAATAGCTCATTGTTACTGCCCAAAGCAGGCTGTTATCTTCGTTGACCCAGCAAGCACTCATGGAGGGGACTAAATTGCCTCCTAACTGGTTCATGACCTCTGTGCCTTTTCATTATATAGGTTTCCTATTAGTAGCTACTTAGTAGGAAACCACACGCCAAGGGCCTGTGCATTTGCTTCCTTGCATACTGACTAAGCAGAACCAAAATAAACATGTCATATTCACATCACTGCTAGTGTTGAGGCACAGACTGTGAGCCAAAGGTCCTTGACTAATCTTAAAAGGTTCTTGTGAAGATTACCAAAATACTATATGTGAAGCCCTTTGAAAACTCAAAAGAGTGTTATATGGTATAGTGGTTAGAGTGTTAGACTAGAACGTAGGAGACCTCGGCTCCAGTCACCCCTAAGCCATGAAGCTCACTGGGTGACCTTGGGCCTGTTACCATCTCTCAGCCTAACCTACCTCACAGGGTTGTTACGTGGATAAAATGGGGGGGGTCATATATGCCCCTATGAACTTCTTAGAGGAAAGGTGAGATATAAATGAAAATAATAAATAAGAACTAAGAAGAAAATAATATTTGTACTATCATTATTTGAAGTAAGCAAGTGATAAAAAGGCATTTTACATATACCTTTGGGGGGGGCATCATCATAACTATTTGGCCCCAAATACAAAACTATATATACAACTTCGGTGCTGTCTCCATGCCTGTGTGCCCTGCATATAACCACTTTCCCGCCAGTTTAACGCAAGCCACTCTTTGAATCCAACAAACAATTCTTCGTTGAACAGTCTCCTTCAGCGGAACGACACAGAAATAATAACTCACGGTCCACAGGAAATAAGGAGGCTGCCACAAATGAGGGTTAGGTCCAGTGGGAATTTATTGGTGGATGCTGGATAAAAAGGGGTGAGGCCTGGTAAAAGCCGCGTCTTCTCTCCCAGGTCTTCTGGGCCTCCCGCTTCTTTGCTGGCTGGGCAGAAAGTAAGGAAGACTCCCGCCCAAAGAGAAGTCCCTAATAGTTCATCTCAGACTGCGAGGACCCAGCTACAGCAGGGCTGGTTAGCAGAGCCTTGATCTCTCCACGCACAGTGTAAACATATACATTTCTTATACTTCAGTACAGTACAGAGCTGGGGGCAGCACAACTTCGGTAGGCAGTTTATCTGTGATATATCTGTTGGGCTTCTGCTTAACTAACATATGCATGCACAGCGGAAAGAAAAGAAACAAAAAGAAAGACATGTAGTTGCTTGCTGAAAATCAGGGTGAAGGAAGGGGGCCAAGGACAGAGCTCTGAAAAACACAACATTCCATACTGAAGTGGAGCAGTTGGGGAGTTTGATACTCTTTCAGAAGATCCCCTATCCATTCCCCCACCCAGACAAATACACAAGGCTCCACACTTTTTCAGACTCCTTGAGTAGCCTAACCCTGATTTTTCGGAATGGTGCCTTATTTTAGAACATTCCTATTCTCTGCATTTCAAGTTTCTGTGGGTGTGGGAACATTCACAGAAAGGATCAAAAGCCTGTTCTTTGATATATTCAAAATAAAATACACAGCTTTTGAGAACTTCAACTGCAATTTGTACCTGTTACTATTTATCTACTTCATAATAGCCAGAAGCTATTTGTTTGCTCTTAAGTAAAAATGCATTGGCGGGGCAGGGGAGGGGGGAGAGGAAGAACCCCACATGCATACTGCCCTCCCTAAATAGTACCCCTACTTTACATAAAGATGTGCTTAGTTCTAGACAGCCAGGGATTGATGTAGGCTATGATTAAAGTAGCACTCATAGTCAACAAAAGGGTGGGAAAAGCAGTACTGGGGTACAATCTCAAAAACGATAGAATGATCTCAGTACGAATCCAAGGCAAACCATTCAACATCACAGTAATTCAGGTCTATGCCCCAACCACTGATGCCGAGGAAGCTGAGGTTGATCGGTTCTATGAAGACCTACAACATCTTCTAGAACACCAAAAAAAGATGTCCTCTTCATCATAGGGGATTGGAATGCTAAAGTAGGAAGTCAAGAAATCACCGGGATAACAGGCAGGCATGGCCTTGGTGTACAAAATAAAGCAGGACAAAGGCTAATAGAGTTTTGCACACGCTGATCATAGCAAACCCTCTTTTCCAACAGCACAAGAGACGACTCTACACATGGACATCACCAGATGGTCAATATCGAAATCAGATTGATTATGTGCTTTGCAGCCAAAGATGGAGAAGCTCCATACAGTCAGTCAAAACAAGACCTGGAGCTGACTGTGGCTCAGATCATGAGCTTCTTGTTGCAAAATTTCAGCTTAAATTGAAGAACGTAGGGAAAACCACTAAACCATTCAGGTATGACCTAAATCATATCCCTTATGAATATACCGTGGAGGTGAGGAATAGATTACAGGGATTAGACCTGATAGACAGAGTCCCTGAGGAACTATGGATGGAGGTCCGTAACATTGTTCAGGAGGCAGCAACGAAATTCATCCCAAAGAAAAAGAAATGCAAGAAAGCCAAGTGGCTGTCTGATGAGGCTTTACAAGTAGCTGAGGAAAGAAGGGAAGCAAAAAGCAAGGGAGAAAGGGGAAGGTATATCCAACTGAATGCAGCGTTCCAGAGAATAGCGAGGAGAGACAAGAAGGCCTTCTTAAATGAACAATGCAAAGAAATCGAGGAAAACAACAGAATGGGAAAGACTAGAGATCTCTTCAAGAAAATTGGAGATATCAAGGGAACGTTTTGTGCAAAGACAGGCATGATAAAGGACAAATAAAGGAAGGGACCTAACAGAAGCAGATGAGATTAAGAAGAGGTGGCAAGAATACACAGAAGAACTATACAGGAAAGATCTGAATGTCCCTGATAGCCATGATAGTGCGGTCACTGAACTTGAGCCGGGCATCCTAGAGAGTGAAGTCAAGTGGGCCTTAGGAAGCATTACTAACAACAAAGCTAGCGGAGATGACAGTATTCCAGATGAGCTATTTAAAATCCTAAAAGATGATGCTGTTAAAGTGCTGCATTCAATATGCCAACAAATCTGGAATACTCAACAGTGGCCACAAGACTGGAAAAGGTCAGTTTTCATTCCAATTCCAAAGAAGGGCAACGCCAAAGAGTGTTCAAACTACCGCACAATTGCGCTCATTTCACATGCCAGCAAGGTGATGCTCAAAATCCTACAAGCTAGGCTTCAGCAGTATGCGAACCGAGAACTACCGGAAGTACAAGCTGGGTTTCGAAGAGGCAGAGGAACTAGAGATCAAATCGCCAACGTTCGCTGGATCATGGAGAAAGCAAGAGAATTCCAGAAAAACATCTATTTCTGCTTCATTGACTACGCTAAAGCCTTTGATTGTGTGGATCACAACAAACTCTGGCAAATTCTTAAAGTGATGGGAGTACCAGACCACCCTATCTGTCCCCTGAGAAACCTGTACGAGTGTCAAGAAGCAACAGTAAGAACCAGACATGGAACAACCGAGTGGTTCAAAATTGGGAAAGGAGTACGACAAGGCTGCATATTGTCACCCTGCTTATTTAACTTATATGCAGAGTACATCATGAGAAATGCCGGGTTGAATGAATCACAGGTCAGAATTAAGATTGCCGGAGAATTATCAACAACCT
The DNA here is from genome assembly GCF_057233095.1 of Heloderma suspectum. Lineage (NCBI taxonomy): Eukaryota > Metazoa > Chordata > Lepidosauria > Squamata > Helodermatidae > Heloderma > Heloderma suspectum. The sequence goes on along the minus strand of NC_139460.1, from coordinate 195,415,683 downwards.
CCGATATGCAGACGATACCACCCTAATGGCAGAAAGTGAAGAGAATCTAAAGAGCCTCTTGTTGAGGGTGAAAGAGGAGAGTGCAAAAGCTGGTTTGAAACTCAATATTAAAAAAACTAAGGTCATGGCATCTGGCCCCATCACTTCCTGGCATATAGAAGGGGAAGAAATGGAAGCAGTGACAGATTTTACTTTCTTGGGCTCCAAGATCACCGCAGACGGTGACTGTAGCCATGAAATTAAAAGACGCTTGCTCCTTGGGAGGAAAGCTATGGCAAACCTAGACAGCATAGTAAGAAGCAGAGACATCACCTTGCCGACAAAGGTCCGTCTAATCAAAGCTATGGTTTTCCCAGTAGTAATGTATGGCTGTGAGAGCTGGACTATAAGGAAGGCTGAGCGCCGAAGAATTGATGCTTTCGAACTGTGGTGCTGGAGAAGACTCTTACAAGTCCCCTGGACTGCAAGGAGGTCAAATCAGTCCATCCTAAAGGAAATCAACCCTGAGTGCTCATTGGAAGGACAGATAGTGAAGCTGAAGGTGAAATATTTTGGCCACCTAATGCGAAGAGAAAACTCCCTGGAAAAGACCCTGATGCTGGGAAAGACTGAAGGCAAAAGGAGAAGGGGACGACAGAGGATGAGATGGCTAGATAGCATCACGGATGCAATGAATATGAACTTGAGCACACTCCGGGAGAGAGCGCAGGACAGGAAGGCCTGGTGTGCTATGGTCCATGGGGTCACGAAGAGTCGGACACGACTGAACGACTGAACAACAACAACAACAACAATGATTAAAGCTGCAGAATGTGATTTCGGACTTGGAATTCAACTCTTAAAAATCTTGTGTTTTAATTTTTTTAAATCCCACAAGTTATCTAGTCCTTAGGGCTCTGGACATTTGCTTGAAAGTGTGTTGGCAATGCCTGTTGAAACCACAAAAGCCAGAGGACCTGCTGAATAAGACTTCCAGTGACCAAATGGTGGGTCTTCCATACCCTGTAAAAGCCCCTTACTTTTACTCATGAATAGCAGGCTTTATTATTTTATTTTAAACATTTATATCCTGCTTTTCCAGCTTGAACTGCTCAAAGCAGCTTACAACAAACAATGATCAGCAATAATAGTAAAGCAATTAATTAAAAACAACAAGAAATAAAAGTCCAGAGAACAAAGGAGAACAAGAAACACAAAGGGACAGAACTCAGATCAAACATCAGTTAGCCCATACACGTAACTGAAATAAAAAGTTCTTTAGGCAGCATCAAAATATCAAGCGTATCTCCCTGGGCAGAGAGTTGAGAAGCAAGGATCCCATTACGAGGAGAAAGGGGAGAATTCGACACAGAAAGCTTATTTTTATGGCATCTGTGTGTCTACCATAATGGGCCATTTGGCCCTCACACAGTGGTTAAAAGTCATTCCCTGTAAACATTTGTGTGACCTGCTCCAAGAGTTTGATCTCTAATTCACAGGGTGTGCAACTAGCAAATATGTTAGTATACGCACAAGTCCCCCTGCCACTACTAGAAATTAATTCTGCCTGATGATGATGATGTATTGAATTGCATAAGGTGCAATCCTATGCATGTTCAGACAGCCATGTTGGCTGGGGAATGCTGGGAGCTGTAGGACTTTTTCTGTCTAAAGATGCATAGGATTGCACCTTTAGTCACCTTTCTCTTAAAAAAGACCCAAGGTGACTTACAACAAAATTATCAAAACATACTAAATATAAAATAGTTAAAAGCAATTTCCATTACAAATAGCAAAACATCATACTAAATGGCAATATACAATAGGCTGCTGCATGAGCACACAAACTACCTCTTTAAAAAAGCAGACTTTATTGAATCTAAAATACTTTTTATGTTAGGAAATATCAGTACTAAAAATGACATGTTTTGATTCTGGTTTTGGCCATTTTAAAATATTAATATGACCCAGGTAGGGGAAAATATCCACTGCAGTAACGATGTCAACTTTTCCCCCCAGTGGAACTGTAATAGCTCATAAGAAAATGAAGTTGCAGATACTCGTGGAAAATGATCTGGTGAACCGCTTATCTTGGCTGACTTTATGAATATAGTCAACCCAGCCATCTTCTCAAAATGATATTAACATTACTGTTACCCTTACTATTTATACCATAGTAGCATCTAGGGTGTTGTTCTGAAAACCCGTTTTCCTCATCTAGTTACATGAATGCAATTCAAAACTACTCACTACATGGAAAACACCCCAGCCTTTCACTAGGGGCTGTGTACACGTCACAACTCCACTCAACAGGTTGGGACTGGGGACAGAATTCAAAACCAGCTTCCATTAAAAATAAGCAAATGGAGAAGCAAGTTTCTAGCATGTATTACTGAGTGAATGAGTTTGAAAGTGTGTGAGAAGTTTCTGATAAAATACTAGAACAAAGGTCACACAACTGCACAACTCATTTCCCCTCCCCAAAGTGAGCGGAAGTACACGAATGCATTGAAAACTCCACCCCAACTTTAAATGATAACTGAATATGTTAATCTCTGTTCAATTGCAGAAAGGATTTTAAAACACTATGCTAAATTAGGATGCACTACTTTTCCCTTTCAGTGTTTCCAGGGAAAGCAGGCTTTGATGTTTGGGCTTCTCTGACACTGGTCTCAAGCCTCCTACAGGGTTAAGGTCCTAAAGAGAAAGGTGAAAGAAAGAAAAAGTATGCACGTTTTCTTTGGAAAGCTGTTCTTTAATGGTTAAGTTATCCTCCCAAATAGATTCAAAGCATTCCAAAGACAAAGAAGTTGGAAGTTAGCATTGATTTAAAATTAGAGGCTTGGGGAGCAATCCTATGGCCGCTAGTCAGTGGCTAGGCAGCCATAGGATATGTCAGTTCCCGGGAACCAGCCTTGGAGCCCACGCTCCAAGGTCTCACGCCCTGAGAACCGACCTCCACCCCCTCCCGCAGCACCTTGTAGGCAGCGCGGAATGGCCTCGCACTCCAAAGAGGAGCGTGGAGCGGCAAAAACAGGGTGTTCCTGGGAGCATGTCAGGGCAGGGAAGTCGGAAATGCCGGTACAACACATCCTATGTGTCATCCGGCTGCCACTTCCCACGCTCCGAGGTCCCATGGCTACACAGCCGAAATTGGCTGTCTAGCCGTAAATGCAGGGTGGCTGAAGCGCAGAGGGGACGATCCCCTCTTCGCTTCTCCTGCCCTGCATTGGATAGGCGGTCTCCTCCGAGTTCGGATGTGGCTGCCTAGGATTGCGCCCTTACTATTTACTCAGGAGAACCCCTGGGAACATCAGCAGGGGAATCAAAGCTCCAATACAGACAGGTAAATGACAAAGATGGCTAACATGACAGCTTCTTCTGCTACCCAGAAGATCTCAAGCCGCCATATCAACTTTAATCCCCCCAAAAGACTTCTGGATCTGTTTTCAAATGGCTTAAGAAAATAATCCTGTTGAGCCACAACTTTAATAAAACAAAAATATTGATAGAAATAGGGCAGAATTCCACTCACAGTAGCATTCCATAGCAGATTTGAGGTTTCACCCACAGCAGAAGTAGACTGGAACCTGAATTTTTCCAAAGCAGATGGGTTCCCATTGGTCCTGGTACCTCTGGAGGCTTCCCCTAAATAGTGGGCCAGACTGGGCATATGTAAATGCTTCCTGCCCTGCCCTGGTATGTAAATCCTTCCTGCCCTGCCCTTGTCATCATGTCAGCAGCAGAGTCTTTGGCCCATGCCCAGAACATCCTCCCTGCACGATCTGGGAAAGCTCCAGAGATGATAGGACCTAATAGCTTCCAAGAGGTTTGCCAACAGAATTTGGGGACCCAGAATCAGGAACAGTCAGTGGAATGGAAGAGGAGGTTAGAGGACTTTGGGATGATTCCACCTAACTCTAGCTGAATTGCTAACTTGCAACTTTTCTAAAATGATGGACTTGGCATGACAAAGGAATTAGAGCTTAATAAAATTGGATATTTTGGAGTTTTTAAGATGACATTCTGAACTAGGCCTGCAGCTGTTTTAACACCAGGACTGCTCTGATATCATGGACATTCAAGTGGTTTTGTAGTCAGCAAAAGATCTACCAAAGCAAAACAGAAAGAATCACTCAGTAGTCTCTTCTTGCAGTGGCTACATCTATCATCACTTGAAGTACAGGTCACTTCAGCAGGTAAGATAAGGCAAAAGTTAAGGCTATATGATTTTTTGCCACAAAAGTAACCAGAAAAAAATCTGAAAAATAACAGAACAAAAAATACAACTGGGAAACATCTTCTGATGACCGTTTCTAAAATTATTTCTAAACCATACGGTGTATTTTGGGGAGTCAACCCTCACCTCTTAAGTTGCAAAAAGGGGTTTTGAAAGGCAAGGCTCAAAATAACTCATGCCAAAGTAATTGTAACTACACATAAAGTGGTATTCTGCAACATGTACACTGCTTAAACCAATTAGAGCACAATCCTATGCATGTTCAGACTTTTAAAAGTCCTACAGCTCCCAGCATTCCCCAGCCATCCATACTGACTGGGAAATGCTGGGAGTTGACATGCATAGGATTATGCCTTTAGCAAATTTCATTCATTAGCTTTATGTCTTGTTTTCCCTAATCATTGGGAGGCGAAAAGAGCTATGTGGGCCACAGAAGCAGCATCACATTATTCAGCCATGCTTCTGGCTTCTGCTGTCCTGCATATTTTCAATCCTAACTTTGCAGCCATAAGATCTAGAAACTTGCTTTCTGAGACTTTATGGCTGAGATTATTGGAAAGCTGAATTCTGCACCCAACATTACATTTATGGAATGCACAAAGCCCTAGTTTTATGTTGGAAGCTACTGTAGTGATATATCTCTTTTTAAGGGCACAGTCCTATGAACGTTAGACAGAAACAAGTCCTACAGCTCTCAGCATTCCCCAGCCAACCAATTTCTAAATGGTTTCTGGAGAATCTTATCCCTTTGCACCATTCCTCTTTGACAGAGATGTGCCGCTGTTCGGAGATCATGTGTTTGCACATCTTAATACATGGGAGTCAATGTGGCCACTGACCTTTTTTAATGATAAATAATAACACATCAAAACCAAAGCATGTAAAACATAGGTTAAGCACTGTTATTTCTAAAGTATTTAGAAGTCAATCATGGAGATTTTAAAGTGTCTTATGCCCAGTGAACTGCAATGTAATAGGAACATGTCTCCCAAATACCTTGATAAATTTTGCTTGACATGTACAGTATGCCCTTCTTCATTTAAAAATAGAGGAAACTCACATGCTAATGCTTTCGGGATGGGAAAGGCGAGCTGTGCTTCATTAGATTTGTGGGAGTGATTCTCTCCTGGCCAGGCCTCTGGCTTGGCCCATATTGAATTACAACGCTAAACAGAACAGGAAGGATCTGCCTGCCTAATTCTGTTTGATAGATCGCTTTGTCATTTTGTGATGCCAGATTGGAGATAGACCCCTCCTCCCTGGCAAAGAATGGTGCTTTAAAGCTCTGGGCTATTGGGAGAAAGCACTAATGCTAACCTAGCATATGCACAGAGACTGCTGGCTTCCTACTTGCGGCAGTTTCTTTTTTTACACACACACACACACACACACACACACATGGCAGCCCATTTGTTACCAAATTGCTTTTAAAATTAGCTAAGCTGGGCAACTGCAGGAGGAGCATCATGTGGCATACCATTGTCAGTAGATACACACTTGCCGATGCTCTGTGGCTGAAAACAGATCTAGTTTTTGAAAGCTAAAAGTAATATGGCAAAGCACCTCTTCTCTGACTAGTGTCTCTGATCAATCAGGTTAGGAAGGGGCTATCGCTGAGTGGTAAAGAACGTGCTTTGTATGCGGAAGGTCCCAGTTTCGATCCCCAGTGTCCCCAGGTAAGGCTGAGAAAACTCCTGCCTGAAACCCTGGAGAGCCGCTGCCAGTCCCTGTCAACAATAATGGGCTAGATGGACCCATGGGCTGACTCAGTGTAAGGCACCTTCCTATGTTAGGTTTTGCAGATTTTGTAAAGTGCTCAAAACACTGCACAAATTGTTAGCCCAGAGACAACAGTGGAACAGACAGACGTGTACGCCATGAGCAATGATGATTCTTCCATCACTTTCAACAACTTCCTTAAAAATGATCACATGTCTCCAGCCTGACATTGAGGGAAAGAAAGAATATGCAGAAGGACAAGAGGGAGCTGCCGGGATAAAAGAAATGGGAGGAAGAGGAACTTTGAGGAGGCTGGCATGGCTTTCGTCAGTTCCTTCTAATTCTTGGGGGATCAAGGGTCTTCGCATTCTGGAAAGGGTTACATTTTTAATTAGGATTATTGAAAATCTTCCTTTCTTTTCTTTAAACAAACAGCACTCAATCAGACAGTAGCTATGTTAGGGCTCCATGCAACTAAGATAGTCATGACTAAACCTGCATTCTAATGGACACTGACCCAGAAGTAAGCCCCACTGAACACAACTCTGAACTCAGTTCAAATGGAATAAACAGATGTGCGCAGAGTTGCGCTGCATGTCCCGCTGAAACCAACAGGACTTACTACACCTAATGCTACACTGGGTTTGAAAGGATCGACTTTAGCTAGACTGGGCCTTAGTCTGTTCCTGCAAGAACAATGGAGTCATGTGGCCCCTTAAAAACTAAGACAAGCAAACTATGGTATAAGCTTTTGCAGAGCCCACCTTGTCAGATGCATGAATAATCTACTAAATCAATAGGTATATGTGCACATAGAAAGAGTAGATCACCCTTTTTATTGCTATAGGCTGCAGCCTAGGACAGTGAGACCCAATTTAACTAAACAATGTGCTGGGAGACCACCAAATTATATTTACTGCTAGGGACATTTCAAGATAAGGTTTAACCAATGCAATTTGGTTAACATCTTGTTTCCCAGTCCCAGGGGCAAAATATAAATCAGACAAACACACTTCTGCTCCGTGCATCCCAATGTGATAACTATATGAGATGCTCCTTTATCTCTTTCTTGCTTCATGCTGACTGGGGGATTATGGAAGTTGTAGTTCAACACATCTGGAGGGCACCAGGTTAGGGAAGGCTGTACTACATTTTGCAGCTCAAGAAGCCTTGTATTTTATTTATCATATATGCCTTCTTTACTACCATCTAGGCAGGGATCTTAGGACAGCATAAATGGAGTTGTCTCTTCTCATCCTTACCACCACCACCACCACCACCACCACCCCTTTGCACTAAGTTAGTCTGAGAGAGACTGAGTTATACAAGGCTACCCAGGGAATTTCATGTATCCTAATTACTATCATGCACTGTATTGCAAAGCCACACACAAAACTATATTGAGCCCATTTGAGAGAGCAAGTTGGTTTTAAATAACAGAATGGATTACTGGCTGGCAGTGAAAGTGGGGATCTGCTGTGCTTCAAGGTAGGGGGATTAAGAACTCAGTTTTTGTGTTTCCAATATGAAATAACATGGATTGGAACCAGGGAGAGGGAACACACAGCTGGAATATACATCTGTGTGTGGCATGATATATTCCTGGAGGAAAGGAAGGAAAGAAAAGATTGGCTAGGGGAGAAATGGATGATGCTTAAATCTGTTAATAGTCCATTTAAACTGTGCACAGTTTAATATTGAACCTAGGGAGATTACAAATAAGGAATCTTTTGTTGTTCTAAAGCTTATCATACTAAAGTCAGTAATTTGATCTGTTAAATTCCAAGCCTTTACATACCCAACAAAGGACCTTGGCGTAGAAAGGAAGAGAGTTTGGTCCTCAGATACAATATGGATCATTCTCAATTTAAAATATATTGGTTTACACCAGTATGTGTTAGCACAAATCTTGCTGGGTTTTAAGGAACGCCATCCTGTGTATCATCCTCTCTATTTGCTCTGATAATCTGGGGAGGTTCTGCTTCAAATTCTTTACCACCAGAGGTTAAACTTGTTTCTGACAGAAGCAGTCTGTTCCTTTAGAACAGAGGTGGGGAACTAGTTGTTGGATTCCACCTCCCATCAACCCCAGCCAACATGACCAGTGGTCAGGAATGATTAGAGTCACAGACAAACATATGGAGGGCCACAGGGTCACCACCCATTTCAGAACAACCTCCCGAGAAGAAGCTGCTAGGCTTCATCCATTATAGCTGTATCATGAGTAGGGATGTCTGTCCTTTGAAACCCCAACCCTTTTGGGGGCCAACAGATCCCCGCTGCCCGCCCAGCTTAGCATGTGTTTGCCATGGCTTGTGCTTGTTGTGGGGTTTTCCCGAAATCTGGGAACTTTTTTCATTTTCCCCCCCTCATCAATAGGAAGTTCAGCAAATTGCAGGTGCAATTTGTGTAATTTGTGCAAATTCCAGCTGAAATTTGCACAAATTACCAAATTGTGCCTGCAATTTGTGTAACTTTCTATTGCTGAGAGAAAAAACCCAGAAAATCTGCAAGCTGGCCTGACTCAATGCGGATCAAATCAGGCCAGTCCACGGGTAAGCGAACCAAAGTCCAGGGGGCCAAGCTGCTGAAAGCTCAGTAAACTCCACCCCCAAACAGAGTCCTCCAACTTCCCTAATCATGAGTAATGGAACTAAGTGGAGAGACTCAGCTGGGACAGGAAGTGCTGGGACAGGAAGTTGGTGGGAGAGGCTCTCTCTTTACTGCAGCTGGCCTAAGCCAACAGGTTGAGCACACTTATAACCGAGTAAAGGCCTTTAATCTAAAGCCTGCCAGTGATTTATGCTAAGGAAACATGATGGCAGTGATTCTTTAAAAAATCTCTACAGTGATTTTTAGAACAGACATGGCAAATTAACTGAAACCTCCAGGCCTGGATTTTGCAGACAAGAATCTAGCCCAAAACAGGACCGGCTGGAAGCAGGAGTTTGGGCTCTATATAGACCTGGGGACTGTCTTCACGAGCAATTTAGTGCAAAGTTAGAGCACTTTGAGTTCCTTCGCAACAGATGATGTCGTCACCAATCCCCTGCCAACCAGGTGCTTCTCACTTGAAAAGCCACATTTTCTGAAACTCTTTTTACTCCGACTTCTTTACTGAAAGCGGTTCCCTGGCGGTTTTACCATAGTGTGCCATGCCCCTCCCCCTGCATTAAATCCTGGCCATGCCTCTCTGACCTGGCAGTGATGTGGTCAAGGGGGTGGGATGCCCCATTCCCTCTTGTTTCCCCAATGGAAGTAGTTTTTCCCTTTCCCTTCAAGAAAATCCCCAGGAGCGCAGCAGCAACCCCTCACATTACCGCAGTAGTGGGGACACTCAATCACCTTAGGTAGCCTGCTTTTAATTTTTAACATATCCTCCCCCTTTTGTGCATGTTTACTCAGAAGTAAGAAATAAATCAGGCTCTCCTGTAATGAAAGAGTTAAAGGCTAACTTTAGTTGTTGTTGTTGTTCAGTCGTGTCTGACTCTTCGTGACCCACTCGCCCTAAAGCACTCTTTTGCTTCTCAGATGCTGTCTTAAGTCGCTGTTGTGATGTTGTGCTTCTTGGATGTTCTGCAGTTTCTCTGTTGTTATGTAAAGTCCCTTCTCTGCTTTATTGCTTTATGGCGGTAACGATCTTTCGGGTTTATGGGAGCTTCTCATTGCTAACAGGGAGAAGGAGAAAGGGAGAAGGGGGGGTTGGAAGCAATAGGCAAAAGTGCACACATGGGGAAAAATGGGGTGGGAGCAATAACTCTGTAGCAGATTGCTGGGATGTGGCGAAACTGGGGGACGGGGAGCTCTCAGGAGCCTTCAGAAGCATGCTGCGCTAGAGAACTGGGGATTTTGGTTTCCTCAGGGAAATCTGCACACAGGGGAGAAATCTGCACAAAGGGGGAAAATTAGTTGGTCACCATTCATAATGAAGAAGCAGCAGGGAGCCTGGACAGGGGCAGGAAATAAGCCTCTGTCATTGGTTGAGCAGCCCCTGCCAGTTTGATGATGATCAGTTCTACTCCTCCCCACCCCACCCAGAAGTATGTTCCTGTCAAGCGCTGAAAACCAGATTTTAAAGGTATGCTACACTCAGCTTATCTTGCTTCGTATGTCCCTGATGGACCAAGGCCAATTCCATGAAAATCTGGGTAATACTCCAATGCCCTTCTCATTCCATTGTTGTAAGGATCCTCTGTGGCAACGCTTGAAGAAGAAGAAAGCAGGAAAGTGAAACTTTTATTTAACCTTATTGGGGAGCAATAAGAAAGATATGTGTTAGCCTAAAGCTCAGCACTGCCTTACCCTTGTCAGCTCTGCTAGCAGTTTTAGAGGCCTCCTGTTCTCCAAAGTGCAATGAAGCAGGGGGGAGATAAGAATTCGTTACACAAAATCAAGAGGAAGGAGAAGGATTCGATTGCTATGTCACAGTGCTGTGAACTTTAGAAAGCACACGTAGTTTTGGAAAGCTAGAAGGTTCCCTGATCAGGGATAGAATTATGTGTGTCATACTGGATCACCAGTTGCAAGAACACTTGCTCTAAGAGGGTGATCTTACCTTAGGCAAATGCCTGGATATAACTCAGGCAGCAGAGGCCTCCAAAACCAGACTAAAATCCGTAGGAGTGCAAGCAGCCCCTGCTGTACACATGGTCAGGAAACAACCAATTAATTCAAAGCAGGAACAAGTAAATCAGGATTCTGCACCTATTCTGATCTGCATCTACTGTGGCAGGCACCATGAACAGAAAAAGGCGAAGTGCCCTGCATTTGGCCAGCAATGTGCACATTGCAGAGTGTGTGCAGAAAAAAGCATAAGGGGAATATGCTAAGACATGTGCAGGAGGCTGCAGATACCATAGACAGTGCTGAGGATACAGAAGTCATGACAGTTTATCTGAGCCCCAACCCATATCAAGTCCAGATTCTGGGTACATCATTAGCAAAGGGATGATTTGCAGTAATGTTACTGGGCTAACAACCTGCCACTTTTCAACTGGACAGCAGAGCATCATGCAATGTGATTCCTTTAGGAAAAGCAGCCACTCCCTGTTAAAGTACAATAAGAACATAGTGCAGATAGCAGGGAAATGCAATTCCACACTAACAAATCCCTCAAACAACAAAAGGCATCAACTTACATTTGTAGTTGTGAAGGAAAGGGACCAACCTGCTGTATTGCTCCTGCAGGAGGCTTCGTACTCTTAATTTAGAGGTGCCAAGATAGTGATAAATCAGATCCAGGTTTACTTACAAGGAGATACTTTATTAAGTACAATCAGCATACAGGCATACCCAATGGTTGGATTGGACAGCTTCTCTGAACCCAGAGCCATGGGGTAAAGTGGGTTTTATATCATCATATATGTTAGCAGCGAGGCAGCATGAGAGCAGCCAGCTCCAGCTAGCGTTCATTCCCAGCATAGACTAGCAGTGCTTGGTTCTCAGCACAGCCACCTGCAGCTTTAAGACAAACAAACTTCACTTCCCAAGCCCATCTTGATAAGACCCTTGTGCTTGAGGCCACACTATTGGCCTTTGACTCATCCTGGTAAATCAAGAAGCCTGTTAGGGAAAACAGCAGCCTTCTGAATCAAAGTCAGAGAGCATTATGGATCTAAGCCACTCTAAAACTACTAATAGCTTGGTTCAGGCCTGGGGCCTTACACCTGCCCTTTTAGGTAATGTAGCCATCCAAGCAATGGACTTGATTAGAGTGCAACACCAGAATTTTGTCTGTGCAGTACAAAATTTTCCCAAATCCTGGACCATGGAAACTACCCTAGAAAACTATGGAGATGTTTTCAAGGGAGGTGGTTGTTTTGATGGAGAGCTACGACTAGAAACTGACCTATAATACGCCCAATTTGCTTGCCACGGAGGACAATTCCAGTAGCACTGTATGGGCCTGTTCGTAAAGAATTAGATACTTTGCAGAAAAGGCACATCATCAGAAGAATGTAACACTCCCTGGATAAGCAGTGTGCTCGTAGTAAAGAAGCCATCAGGCAAACTGAGAATCTGCATAGGCCCCAAGCCATTAAACCAAGCCCTCAAAAGATGCCATTACCCATTCCCTACAATTGATACCTTGCCTGATCTCTCCAGAGCCCAAATATTCACTGTTTGTGATGTCAGCAATTGCTTCTGGCATGTAAAACTAGCAAATTGACTACATTTTCTACACCTTTTGGCCACTATTGATGGCTCCGCCTTCCCATGGGCATCTTGCCAGCACCTAAAGCGTTTCAGAGGAAACTAAACCAGGCACTCAAAGGATTGCCAGGTTTGAAGACAATTGCAGGTGACAAGCCAAGGCCTGTCAGAGACAGAACAAGGGTATACACAAATAGAAAAAGGTGGGGGTTCTTGGAATAGAGTGTTTCTACCAGTATACTTATGGATACCCAGTAATTCTGCTTTCTGATCACAAATCACTAAAGACAATTATGAGAAAGCCTCTTCTTAGTGCACCTAAACAGGTACAGCACATGTTGATGCATCTACAGAAATACTAGATAAAGATCAGATATTGTGAAGGAAAAGCTCTAGTGTTGGCACTCACACTGAGTTGTGCCTACCTACCCAGTATGAAAGAAGCTGTAAAGGGGGATCAGGACATTGAGTCGATCAACATGATGCACTACCTCCCAATCAAATAACAAACCTAAAGGAAATTAAAGGGGCAACAGATCAGGATGCACAACTGCAAATGGTCAAGCGGGTAATTCTGGATGGATGGCCTGCAAACAAGAGCCAAGTGCCTGCAGGAGCAGAATCATATTTTCAATTCAAGGAAGTACTCAGTGTCCAACATGGACTTATATATCATGGGCAGACACTTGACTTTCCAGCCTCTTTGCACATGGAAAAGATTCATGCCTCATATATGGAGTTGACAGCTGCTTATGATGGGCTTAAGAGTGAATTTACTGGCCTGTTATGAAGACACAGTTGAGGGCATATATGGGAAGATGAGAGACCTGCCACTCTTGTGACAACCACCAACAGAAAGAGACCTTATTATCACATGAACTTCCCACATGACCATGAAAGAAGACTGGTATACAGCTATTTACTTTTAAAGGAAAGCCATACCACATAACTACAGATTATGATAACTATCCCAACTTTTGGGAAATTGATAGTATGCAGAATACAGGAGCCAGAGAGGTGATCCAGAAGCTAAATGCACACTTTTCCTGATATGGAATACCTGACATAGCCATTAGTGATAATGGACCTCAGTTCATATGTGAAAAATTCAGAGTATTCTCACAGCGTTGGAAATTCAACCAGCTTACCTCCTCCCCAGCATATCCAGAGACCAATGGAAAAGTAGAGTCAGAAGTTAAAACAGCAAAAAGGCTGCTGCACAAAGCTGTCACCTCAGAGTCAGACCCCTATTTGTGTCTCCTGGCCCATGGAAATACCCCATCACAAGGGTGCCAGACAAGCCCAGCATAAGCCCTGATGTGATGCAGAGCCAAAACTCTGCTACCAATGCACAGAGATCTGCTAATTACAGCAATAGCTGGAAATCACAGAGTGGAGATGGCTTGCAATCAAAGGAGACAAGTGGAGTACTGCAACCATTCAGCCAGAGACCTCCCAGCCCTAGAGAAGGACCATCCAGTGGGATACAGCCTTTGGAAAGACACGGAAAATTTTTACCACAACCAGGAATCGTGGTAAAAGCAGTGGCTGCCAGACCTTATGAGGTGATTATTCCAGAAGGCAGTGTACTATATTGTCATTACAGACATCTGTGCTCTTACATGCAGAAGGAAGAGTTACAACATGATAAGCTGCAGCAACTGCCAGAATCTGAAACTCCCTCAGAGAATAAAGGATGGAAGAGATCCAAGAGTCTAGAAAACAGTTCTAGAAAACAGAGACAAAGGGCGAGAATTAAAGAAGTCCAGAGCAGGTTGTCTTTTAAAGAAACCAGCATACCTCAAGGACTATGTAACTAATGGAGTCCATGATAAAGATGTGATTCAATCAAGGTCATGTGCTTGCAAGCTCAGATCTTTTGTGGGAGGGGTTTGTAAAGTATTAAGGATTGTAAATATTTATTGTAAGTATTGCTTATTGTTTCTTGAAGTTTACTGTTAAACAAAGAAAAAAGAGGAAAGATGTATCATGAATAATGGAACTAAGTGGAGAGACTCAGGATCTAGTCAGGGAACAGGAAGTGTTGGGACAAAAAGTCTGTGGGAGGGACTCTCTTACTGCAGCCGGCCTAAGTAAGTGGTTGAGGACACTTATAACCGAATAAAGCCCTTTCGCCTGCCAGTAATGTATGCGAATGAAACAATAGCATTTAGGATATCAGTTAAAATATTCCTTTTCTGACAAAGCTTTCTTTATTGCAGCGATGGGAGGTGGGAATTCCTGAATTACATGCTCTTTTTATTCTGGGTTGATATTTTTTGTTGCTGCATTTATGTTTTAACAATACACTATTCATTGTCGGTTTAGCTGAGTGCTCCATCCTTATTGCTCATATTTGCTGTTATACTGAAATTGCATTTTATTGTTGAAGACACCTGACTGAGCCAAATGGCAAGGTTAAATAATAAATAAATATCCAAGAATAGAAATGGGTCTGTACCTGAGGTGACATTGAGTACATGCTTTGAAACATATGGTCCAATAAAAGCCAGTGTGGTGTACTGGAGAGAGTATTGAGCTTGCATCATGGAGCCCTGGGTCCAAATCCCTACTTTGTTGCCATGAAGCTCATTGAGTGACCTTAGGCTAGTCACACACTCTCTCTCAGCCTAATCTACTTCAAAGGGTTGTTATGAGGATAAAGTGGAGGAGGGGGGACAATTTATGCAGTGGAGGCTGGTGGCTCCAATTCTGGTGGGGCTATGAATCCATTCTGGGTTTCAGTCAGAACCCGCCAGATCTCTAAAGGAGCTATCCAAACCTTATCCCCCAATTGGGTTCAGCACCTTAGATAGCTCCTTTAGAGTTCTGTCTGGTTCTGGCTGAAACCCAGAATGGATTCACAGCCCCACCGAAATCGAAGCCACCAGCCTCCATTGAATTTAAGGCAAGATATAAACAGTGTTTTAAAGTTAGAAAAATCGGTGATGGATGTAGTAGCTATATAGGTTTTAAACATATATAAATTTTGGCAAAATTTACTTGTGACACACACTTTCCCTAACAAGTAAAGGATTTTCATGTGGAGAAGATGTCATGTGTAAAGCAACCTTAAGATTCATAGAAATATTATGTGGACATAAATTCCATACTTATCCTTCCAAAATATATATGCAGATATATAACTACAACAAACACATCCCATGAATGCCAAAAATTCTGCTAGAACTGGTCCCTCCAATTCATTTTTCACATTTGGACATGGGAAATTAGCTGTTCTGGTGTTGCAAACTATAATGAGGCTGTCACAGTTGGAGATATTAATGCACGCCTGCCCCTTCTAGTATGTTACTCTGGGGGTCACTTCAAAATGGCTTTAGGTCTTCAGTCTGGGAGAAGTGATCTTAAGAGAGGACTTCATTCTAGTCTCATCTATTTTTAGTTAATCCAACTCTTCTGGTAGCACAGCAAGGTCAACAAACCTTCACCAGAAGGTCACAGGCCTCCGATACAACATTAAGTACGTTGCCAGGCCATTAATTCTCCTGGAGAGCAAACTCTACACTACATCCTACATTGTTAGTTAAAATGTTTATGTCAGTAGTTTAACGAGGTAGCAGATATACTGAATGCAAAACATGTGCTGTTTACATTTTCTTACTAAAGGTAAGAAGAAAGCCCTTGGATGCATAGCTGTGTCAGAAATCTTTGCGTAGACAATTTTGAACCAAATTGGGTTGCTTGTCTGGAGACTTGGATATCTGTTTCTGTATGGTATCTGAAAATGAGGAAATGTTTCCTTCCATGTTGGCTTCCTTGTCCCATAAGATCAGTAGGTAGGGTGGCCTCTTAAGCATCACCAAAAAAGAGGAAATGCATTGCCAAAAAAGAAGTACATCACCAAAAAAAAGGACAAAGGGGGGCATAGATTTGCATAAAATTTGCATGCACTCATTTATATTTATAGAATAACAATTATAAATATTTGCTGTAATTTAAATATGAATACAGTACATCTCACCATAATGGGGAAGACACTGACCAGGTGACCTGTGTGCCTGCTGTCCAGGTGCTAACTGTTGATAGGCAACTTCAAGACCACTGCTCTTGGCCTGGACTGCCCCTCAAAAAGAGGACTGCCCTCTGTAAAGTAGGACACATGACCACCGTTCTTACTTTAGGTCCCATCGCTACAGTATATCGAACCTTGTGCTGACCTTCATAGGGTCTTCTCAGTGGTGGCACTGCAGATTTAGAACTCCCGCTGCTTACAGGCCCCCACCACAGCCCTTCCCTGTTTAGTTTTTACTGGTAGGTGAGAACCTTTTTGTTTTTCTCAGGCTTTTAAGTAGTTTGCATTGTTGGTTTGTGTATGTGCATGCATGTTTTTTCCTTGCTTGGTTTGAATTGTACATTATTGACTTCTTTTTTACAGTACTATCAGATTGTATTTTATTAGTTTAAATGTTGTTGCACATGACTTAGGGTGCAATCCTATGGCCGCTAGAATGCTGTTAATATAATATAGGATAGGATACAGCATAATCAAAGTAGTTGATGCTTTAGATCAGGGCTGGAGAACCTGTGGCCATCCAGATGTTAATGAACTTCTGCTCCCATCATCCCTCACCATTGGCCAGGCTGGCTGGAGCTGATGGGAATTGGAGTCCCAACAACATCTGGAGGGACGCATGTTCCCCAGCACTGCTTTAGATTCTAAAGTTTAGAATAACGTATGGACACAAACAAACTCAAAACAGAAACAAAAACAGGTTTATGTTTAATCCCTGTGGGATTTTTCAGTCTTCTTGAATAGTAATATCAAATAAAAGAGTGTTACAGCCTCCAGAACTTTGTCCCTGGGACTCATACTTTCAGCATGGTTATAAAGACAGAGGTCCATTGCATTGGCTACTTTGCGCCACAGTTGAGAGGCCAAGAAAGACAATCATTTATCAAAGAAAGTCTTAAGTGGAAGAGGGCATGAATGCTAATTGCTATTGTGCCTAGATGGGTTAGAGCTAGAGAGAGCAAATGGGGAGTGCATTGCTTTCATTATGGAATTGTTTTCATTTAAAAACTGATTTCATGTTTGTTTTCATTTTAAAACACAGCAGTTTTGTTGTTTTTCTGTACAGTAAATTCAATGGGCTTGTTTGCACAATCACAGCAGCCCACCATAGCTGATTTAAACCACAGTGGGTTGCAGAACATGCCTGTGGCCACTTTGAATATTCAACCCCGTCAGAAGGTTGCCATGATTTGTCGTGTCATTCAAACACAGGCAACAGGTTAAACAACCATCAAATAATGCATGAAGATTGACTATTAAAAATGGCCACCGGCACTTAAATAAGCCACACTGGGCTTCCATGATCGTGTGAACCCAGCCTGTTTCTCGCAAAAGTGTTCACAGATGGAAGAACTCCAATATGTTTATAACATAGCCATTCACTGTATTTTCTTCTTGCCTTCCTACAGTGGGTTTACATATCTTGTGTTTAAAGAGAGCCCTTGCAGTTGTATACAGTATTATCTTACAAAAACTATTCCTTCTGTCTTGAATCTTAAATTTAGCCCATCCAGGGAAGAGTATATAAAAGGCTGTTAGTGAACAGAAGGCAGGAAATGAGCGCCTGAATAATTAGGGGCTCTTGACTTTCCTGTCTTGCGTGGTGCTGTTTGTTTGAGTAAAAAAAAAGGGGGGGTGAGTTATTGAATATACCTGTGGACAGTGAGCAAAAGGATGTGGCTAAAACAATATGGCTATATAGACAAGGGTTGTTGGATCATAATTTCCGCTTCTGTGAATAAATTGTTCTGCTAACATGCAAGTTTTCCCCTCTACTTTTAATTTCAAAGTAGATTCCAATAAACAACTTCCCTACCACATTCATTTTTTATAAAATAGGGATGGCTTTGGAGCCAATTGCTCAATGCACACCATCCATACAATGTAATTCTGTGTTGATCCCATTGTGCAAATGGTAAAAATTGATAATCTGAATACTCTTTGTAGGGCTGTTACCCACTTAAAGAAATCTTAGTTCGTGAATTGCATGAGTTTTTGTTTAATAAATTTGCAAAAATTTGCATATGAGAGCAAATAATAGTAACGAAGCAAAAGCAGGCTTTTTTTAGATAATGCATGCATGTGTCATAGCACAAATTGTCTTAAAAGAGGTGAAAAGGAGGGGGGTGCCTCTTCTGGTTTCCGCCTGCAATTTTTATAAGTACTTGCATCTAAAAACAGTACATGGGTGGGTGGAGGAACCTGCCACCCTATTAGCAGAGATACCTTTTTAGTCAATCAAAAGTTTAAAATCAATATTCTAACCAAGTAATTAATTAAGACTGCAACCCTTTACACATATGTGGAAGTAAGTCCCACTGAACTCAATAAGGCTTACTTCTGAGAAGCCATTATAGGATTGTACTGTTAATGTCACAACCCTAAACTATGATTACCCTGGTGTTTCTTCCTGTCCAGCTTAAAGTGGATCCAGACCTGTTACAAAAATTGTGTTCTTTCCCTGGTAGACTTGCCAATTTGTTTACCAAGAACGAGAGGAGGCAGAGACCTGGTCCAACACGATTTTATTCTGCAGAATAAGGCAACCCTTGGGGCTAACACTCCAACAAAGGTCACAATCAAGTGATGTGATCCAAAAGTTTATATAGGCAAGACCTTTGGGGGCTGTCTTACGCTTGCGCTGTACTAATCTCTTTGCCTAACTGAGAAGGAGACATAAAGCAGGCAGCGCCTTTCACATACCTAGGCATGCGCAGAGAGGTAGCCTTGTACTCTAACGTAAATACATCCTTGGCATTCCTGAGTCTCTGATAAGGCACTGTGTCTTTGTTTGGCCTGACAATTTCACACAGAGGTAGAATAGACATAGCCTAGCTTATAAAATTATGGGATAACAGACATATTACAACTGAAATTTCTATAACAGACCAGCAGTTTGTCCTGCTGCTGATATTCACATGAACAGAGCAATACAACCATTGGTCTGACATTGACTTTAACACACATATGGTGAGATGAGTAACTTCTTGCTGCATTCGACTAGCTTGTTTCCCAAACTTGAATGGGTATATCTGAGATTCACCAGTTCAAGAGAGAATACAGTGGCTTTAAGGACAGGCCCCACTAAGTGATAGATTTGCAAATCTTTACCAAGTGTTTAAGGCTTCAAGAATTAATGTATGGGTGGTGGTCCCTGAAGCCTCTCTCAAGCCAGACAACACAAATATGGTATTAAAGAATATATATTTATTGCTCAAACAGTATAAGAGAATAACAAGCTTTAGCTAAGATGAGGCATGTTATAAACATCTCTAATTACACACAAGTTATAATCACTAAAAGTATAATGAAAATAATAGCAAGCATATTGTTAACATAGTAAAATCTAGGTTCCTCTCAATCTAACAGTCAATATCAAAGGTTCATATTTACCTAAATGGAAGGCCTGAAAGGTGAATTCAGACTAAATACATATGGCGGGTTTCTTGTTCTCTCAAGATCTCTCTCTCAACAAATCAAACCCTGGTCTGTTATAACCCCCATGATGTCGATGACCTCATCTTTAGTTTTGGACTTGGTCATACCACCGTTCCCACTGTTCTCAATGTAACCAGGCCTGCTATTGACACCCCTAACACCTCGACAAAGGTATCCCTGTTAAACTAAGCAGCTGGCTGCTTCCAGTACCTGACCGACCCACTTGTGGCAGCCTCCCTTCAGTTCCAAGAATACATTCCAGTACTCATAATCTCAACACACACACGTGGAGATACAGCACATTCTTATCAATTCCACACAGTACAATGCATATTCTGCTTAAATAGGAGGAAGCAAATTCATTTGCACTGGCCCTGCTCACATGCCTTGTGCGACTGTGTCATAATGTCTGCAAGAGACTGCACATATAAAAACCAGTGGAGGCTGGTGGCTCCAATATCAGTGGGGTAGTGAATCCTCTCTGGGTTTCAATCAGAACCAGTCAGACCTCCAATTAAGCTATCCAAGCTGCTGGAACTATTTTGAGGATAGGGTTCAGCACCTTGGATAGCTCCTTTAGAATTCTGATTGGTTCTGACTGAAACCCAGAGCGTATGCACTGCCCCATGACATCAGGGCCATCAGCCTCCACAGATAAAAACTGTACACAGACATAAGCTTCACCTGCTATATCGGGGAACCTATAAACAGGCATGGTCCCCAGTTGTGCACATGGGGCTTATATACAAAGTGGCCCAAAAGTAGGTAAACAGTTGTTTAGAATGTTGATGGGAGGGGGAGAGAATGTGTGAGTAGAAGATGTGTGGGTGGAGTCAGAATGACAGTTGGGAAGAGTGAGTGACAGGGAGTGACAGTTAAATCAGTTAAGTGTAGAGAGTGGGGGGAGTGAGGCCCTTAAGTAGGTATACAGTTGTTTAGTTTTTTAGTGTTTTTTTTTTTTACTGATATTGTGAATGATGGCAGCGAACTGGAGTCAAGAACAAAGAAAGTGGATTCTAAAGCAGTACTGGAAGACTGAAAATTCTCTCCCCCTCCCATCAACATTCTAAACAACTGTATACTTACTTTTGGGCCACCCTGTATATACAGTTTATGTGCACATGGGTTCTTTTTCAGACATCATGCATGTACAGGCACAGGCAGCCGCTGTGTGTGGACATGATCTTGCTTCCCTCTTGTAAGCACATTCAGACAAATGTCTGAATAATGCTACAGTGCTTCTGCATTTCAGAATCTATCACTATTTGTGCTCTACTTCTGTGGTGGCAGGTCCATTCAAAATATTCTTCCTCATTAAAGAGGTTCCAGTTTGATTTGGACAGATGTCTCAAGCTGTAGGTCTTCCATTGCCCCAACCTTGCCCCTTTGTTACTGGATTTTTTTTAATGCACAAATTGTACCCATTAACTGAGACTAAAAACAAAGAATATATTTTCCCCAAGAATTGAAAGAAACATGACAGAACCCTAATTATTTCTGGGCTTTTTCACACAAAGCTTTTATCCTGCTATTGAGATTGCTCACTCACGGAAGTTTGTGGGTCCTTTTCATGATGTTGTCAACCTCCA
The DNA here is from genome assembly GCF_057233095.1 of Heloderma suspectum. Taxonomy (NCBI): domain Eukaryota; kingdom Metazoa; phylum Chordata; class Lepidosauria; order Squamata; family Helodermatidae; genus Heloderma; species Heloderma suspectum. Next base: position 195,394,532 of record NC_139460.1, on the reverse strand, counting down.
GGGCACATCCAGAGGTATTTCCCGGTTATTCCATGTTAAAAAGATCCAGAGGAAATGAGGTATCAAAATATATTGGATTGTTGTGCTGTTAAAACAGCCACTAGATGGCGCTGTTCCATTGAGTTCTATGGAACCTTGAAAATTAAAAACTTCCCCTCTCAGCAATCACGTGGTTGCCGTCTGGGAGCCTGCTGTAAACGTGGAAAGGCACCACAATGTAGGACTGAGGATTTTTTTCTTTAATGTAAAGGCAGCCTCTAACTTGCATGCTCATTTCTTTTGTGCCACTATTGTCTCTGTTCAAACAGGTTTGGAAGTTGTTGTTTTTTTCATATGTCAAAAGCCTGCAAAACCTTTTTGACTAGAGACTATAGGGACAAAAGAAATGATTGTGTATGCCACCGTTTTTTCATACCTTCAACCCTCTGAAAAAATTAGTAGTAGTAGTATCTGTCTTCTTCCCTAGACATCTTGGGGTTTTTTCCTGCTAAATTATTTTAGCAGAAGCTAAACTGGACTAAGTAGCCATCCATTTTCAGAGTTCCCCCTCTTTTCCAGGGAAATGCATAAAATATCCATGGGTGTGATTATGAAAAACAAAATGATGTGGAACTTGCAGTTCCAAGAGGAAATATCTAGGTGTGGAAAAAATTGACATATTTGTTCTGGAATACCGAAGAGCAAACTTGAAATGAAACCAGACATAAGTGTTGGTGCAGACTCATTCTTAACAGACACTGATTTGGGAATTGCACTGCAGAAGTTTTGAGCCTGTCTCAATTTTGTAATAGGTCCATGCCAAGGTTGTCAAGCAAGTCAACAATCAACTCAGCATTTCTCAGAAAATTAAATTGGAACCAGTGCTCTCCTATAGAAAGAAAAGATTGCAATTACATTTGGGAGATTCCTGGATTCCAAAGGAACGAATGGCCAAACACTTCTGATACCCAAACAGAAGAAGTCAAAAGTACCGTATCTAAACAAAAGACTATATATTGTGGAGCAGGGCCAGGCGGTGTCTCATCAGTGAAGTTCCCATGTGGATGGAGGTAACAAGAGAAAGTAATGCAGTCACGGAACACTGAAGAGCACGTGCTGAGCAAGTTTTCCAAGAAGCATGTAGTATTTTGCTAGGTCGGCGCTTTGCTCCCAAGGAACTTAAAAATTACCGCTGACGTTTCATGAAGACAGGATTGATTGATTGATTGATTGATTGATCACATTTGTATCCCACTCTTCCTCTAAGGAGCTCAGAGCAACATACATAAGAATCACATTGCCCCTTTAACTACTCTGGGAGGCAGATTAAAGCTGAGGCAATGACTCCAGGGTTGCCAATGACATGAGCTCCCTGGAGTTGCTCTTCATTGCTGGAACCTGCTTGTTCATCTGGCTCATGCTCTGGCCCATATAACAGCAGTGGCGAGGAAGAGGAGCAGTAGACCCCTCTGCTGACTTGCTCCCTGGCTGTGTGCCTGTCAAGCAAGCAAGAGGTAGAATGATGAGAAAGAGGGTGAGCAGCAGCAGCAGCTGGCAACAATGGTAGTGAGAAGGTAGATTCGCTGGGGGGGGGGGTGTGGCTTGCCCATGGGCCCTCAGAAACCTGGAGCTGGAAGTGAGTAACTTGCTCCTGGCCATCCAACAAACCTTCCTACTAAGCATGGATTTGAAATCAACAATTTCCTGTCCAAGTTCAACACTATGGGTTGCATCCAGTGTTTTCACTCCATGAATGGAAGAGGTGTTGCACTCATGGAAGGACCTGCTCTTGTTCTTTGAATGGAAGTTCCTCCCATCCATTCATAGAATAGAATTATTGGGTGCCACCCTATATCCAGTCCTTTATACTAGCTCTGCAAATGACTGGCAAGGAATGCTCCCAAGTTTAGCCTGGCTAGCAAACTGGGCAGGTCTTTTGCCTTCCACTTTATTGGAAGGGGCCACTGTCTCCATAACCATGACTGGTATTCTAGGCTCAGTGCAGACACTGTTAAAAACGTTGGGGTTCTATACTGCTATGATCCATCCTAAGCTTTTGTAATGGGTCAGCTCAAACCTCTAAATAAATAAACAGAAACCCAGCGTGCAAGAAATGGAGCTAAGCTAGACAGCCAAGTGTGCTACAGTGGAAAAGTACAAATCCATATTAGACATTTTGACTAATGGGTTTGTGCCCCAAGATTTGGCATTCCTGCCTTTCTCATCTAATAAAGAAAGATGATTCACTGATAATGGAAATAGTTCCTTAATTAAATTGCTGCCTCATCCAGCCTTTGGTATTTGTAAGCAATAACTGGAAGCTACTGCACATTTTTATTCTCCTGTCTGGAAAGTATTTATTTATTTCTATACCACCCAATAGCCAAAGATCTCTTCAAGCTCATTGCTATATCCTGATATATAGAACCAGCAGATCATATGGTAAACTGTTCAAGGATTAGATTACGTCTGACTACACATGGAGAAGGATCAGATTATTCCATTACCAGTCCCTCCAAAATCCCTATACATAGAAAGCTATTGTTGTTATCATGTGTCCTCAGTCACAGATGCATATATGGATGTACTTGACAGACACGTGCTTCTTTAGGATCTTGAACCTAGAGTCACAGTGTGCCACGGGGAGGTTAACTTCATCTAGGTACAAGTGTAGAGTGTAGTAATAAGACATAAACCAAAGCTTAGGTTAAAGCAGGGGTCCCCAACCCCTGGGCCACAGACTGGTACCAGGCGTGGCCTGTTAGGGACCGGGCCACAGCAGGGGTGTGGGAACCCCCCTTACCTTGGGTCCGCGGGGGGGAGGCGACACCCCTCCCCGGAATCCTCGCTGGCCCTGGCTGGCTCCGCTCCGAGTCCGTGGAGCTGCCGGCCGGCTCCGGCCACTGGGACAGAGTCCGTGCAGACGCCATTTCCGTCCCAGCGGCCGGACGTCCACCAGCGGCCGGAGCTGGCCGGCAGCTCCGCGGACTCGGAGTGGAGCCGGACAGGATTCCGGGGGGGGTGGATCGCCTCCCCCCCGTGGACCCAAGATAAGGGGGGTTCCCACACCCCTGCTGCGGCCCAGTCCCATCCCCCCCCCCCCGGTCCGTGGAAAAATTGTTTTCTGCGGGACCGGTCCCTGGGCCCAAAAAGGTTGGGAACCGCTGGGTTAAAGGATATATGCTTTATTACAAAATGTAGAAATATTAATATGCAACTTTGGTATGGAATAGAAGACTCAGTTAGAGAAGCAGCACTCAGCTTGGACCAGCGTATTGGGGAACACAATAGAAGCAAGAGGAAAGTATGGAAGAAGGGCCAAGTGGAGCGAAGAAGCATTCACATGCACCAAATAAGGAAATGGAAGGGAGCTAGAGAAGCTGAGGAACATCCAGGAGGCCTAATAGCAATAGGGCAAACTTGAGATATGGGTGACATGGCGGTTTTGGTGGCACAAATAGAGAAGGCTGTAGGTTGGGCAGTGGGGAGAGAGAGGTGGCAGTGGGGAGAGAGACAAGTAATCAGAGTGCATATATACTACCTCTCTTACTCAAAGGTAAGGAAGGTTTCTTTCTTTCACAGTCTGTGAATATGCCCTAAGCACCACACTACCAGGGTTGCTTAGATGATCTACAGTAGGAAGCTGGGGTCAAGTGGATCTCTGCAAGTCCTTAACACCTTCTCGGGTGTAGAGCTATGGAAGGGGAACACAAGCACTGCCAAGCTGTGTGTTCACTGAGAGCAAAATAACAAACATGCTCAAGAGACCAGGAGAATGAGGGAAGAGGGAAGCTAAGCTGTGTTAGCAGGAAAGGCTGAGTAACTGAGCCCAAGAAGCGAAGGCCTGGCAAAACAAACTTTACTTGATTACAAAAGGCACACACAAACACACTGACACAAGAACTGAACCGTTTCTGTACAAAAAGAAGGCCCGTTCAAGTAGCAGAAACTTCTTTGTTGCTGGTAGGCCATGTTCTCTGCATGGATCCCAGGGAGCTGATTAGCTCTGCACCCTGGGTGACCCCTGCTATTACATCTCTAAGAGCAGATTACCCCTTTGGTGAAAGTTCATTAGTGTGATCTCCTGCCATCACTATTTCAACAACTTGGAGGTGAATTCAGCCCCACTGGAACAAACTGAACAGAATTTAGAGGTGGAACAGAATAAGATTACACACTGAGGCCTAGAAGGGGATTTCTTATATAGGTTTGGTTACCTGAGGGAAGGTTTTTTTCCTAAATCAATTGTGACAGAGGGCCTAGGTTAAGACTGTTCTGTACCATGGGGCAGTATATAAAACTGAAAAGAGGATCTAGAGTTCCTAATTAATCTTGCTGTGTATTCCTTGTGCAAAACCGAATAGGATAACTAGGCTCAGCTAGTCCTCTACATTGGGTACAACAGGAGTTCCTTGTGGAAGCCCTGAGTGGAGATTTCTAATGGTCATTAATGACAGCTAATGTGCTTACCAGTAGTGGCGATGCTTCAGGTATGCAGTTTTTGCCTCATCAGACCTCTGGATTCTCCAATTCTGGAGGTACTTGGACAGCCTGACGAAGTTAATGATTAAGTGATAAGAGAGGCATCTGCAAGTTCCAAAATCCTCACGCCACTGTGTATGCCCGGCATACCTGGTGAGTGTCCCTCTATGGAAGTTGAGGTCAGAGAGTGCAAACTTCATTTTCCATGGCCTGGCTGATCCCAAGTCCTTGCTTAGTCAAAATAGGGGTTTAGAGACTAAGAACCTTTCTACACGAGGTTTTTATTGTGTGCTTGTGATTGCTCAAAGTCGTTTGCAGGTCATTTACACAACATCATCATCCTCCAGGGCCTTTCCTGTGCTATCACAGTTATTATGCTTTTTCCCCTAATGAGGAAAGTCTTATATTATTTCAAAATGGCAGAATGAGAGTCTTGTGAAACTGTGCAATTCTGCTATACCACGGCACCATCTAGTGGTTGTATAATAAAACATACAGAAAGGCAGAGAAAGAAAATCCATGGAAAAAAGCATGTGTAAAGGAGCTGATCTTAATCCCACAAAGAATCTGGAAGCAGAGGCCTCGGCAAAGGTGCAGGATAAAAGCCTCATGTAGCAATGCCCAAGGATGCAAGGCCAATGCTTAAGAAGTCAGGGAGGCTGAGCTCCTTGGTAACACATGCAGGAGAAAAGTCATATGTTTGGAAGAAAGCTAGAAGTCTTCTCCCCCAAATCTAGTTTTCTAAACACAGAGAGCTTTTGATACGGGAGAGCAGCCAGTCATATGATTTCCCAACCTGTAGTCTTCAGCGATCTAGTCCAGTTTTACCATGTGATCTGCTGTTTCTGTACACCAGGCTTGTAACACTGGCACAAAGGGCAGATTCTATAGAAGAGGGAGATGATCATTGTAGATAACTTCTAAAGCGCATATACCTAAAGTTAATTCACTTTACCCCTTTTTTTCATGGTGATTATGTGGCAGAACCACCACAATGTGGCCAGTGCTATCAATGCCCTGAAGGCATTTTAAATTTGGGGTTGCCTAGTGCTAACTGATAGACTCTGCCTGTCTCTGCGGCCAGGCGTGGGCAACTTGTGGCCCTCTAGATGTTTTGGTCTACAACACCCATCATTCCTCACCATTGGCTCTGTTGGGTAGGGCTGATGGGAGTTGTCAAACTCTCTGGAAGGCCCCAAGTTGCCCACCCCTGCTCTAGGAGCTGAGGCAGCAAGAGAGCAGGAGGGAACCTTTGTCCTCCTGATCTTTCCTCTTCATCAGTTCTTCCTGTCCTTCCCGCTAAGAAAGGATGGGCAAAGGGACCATTAGAGTAGGCACCACTGCTGCACACCCTCTTATTGACTTCAAGCTCTTAAACAGAAAGGCAGCTTCTGCAGGTTAGCACTTGGTACTCCTGCCATGGGTTGCCATAGCCTAGCTCAACCCACAATTTGAACATTTGCCAGGATTTGATACATACGCCAGGGTTTGAACGTAAGCAGCTCATGGTAGCTTTGCCAAGTAGTCACCATGTAATGAATGGTCCTGCCAATCAGGTCTCAGATTTTGTTTTTTAAATGTTCTCCAAGAAAGGAGTTTTAACATCTTGTGCTTGACCCTAGGATACAACTTGTTTGTAAGGATTCCTACTGGTCTCCGTCCAGGAAAAAGAGAACAGCTACACTAGTGTGAAGTTGTTCTTCCCGCTCTACATCCCCAAAGCAAATGCCTTCCTGGATGCAAAGCCTGGGTCACCCAAGCCTGGGATCCCTAAAAACCCATCTCTTCCCCTTCCTAAGGGCTGATTCCCATGTTCCTTTTTTTTTTTTTTTTTAATGAAAAGGTATGTGTAATAAAGCCCCACTCTACCTGCATTAGTCTCTGGAAGAAAGTGGCAGGTAATTTTGCACCTGGGGCACTGAGGGCAGAAACAGCTGAAGAGGACTTCCAAGCATGTTCATTCTTCTGTCACTTTGTATAGTGACAAGGCAAGATCTTCCAGACACTGCCAATAATGCTCACTTACTCCACAGCAGACTGCCTGTTCTCCATATATACCTCATTCTGGTGACAGTTGCCTTCCCCTAAGCAAATGAAGGGGGGGTGGGGAGAGAACTCTCCCCTTCCTTACAGCTTGTGACAAGCTACTTGTGAATCACTCATCTGCTGTGGGGAAACCACCAAAATGAGGAAGGAAATGAACCAATGTAAGGTGAGTGAGCAGTGGTTGGGGAGCTCTCCTTCCCAGAGGCATCAGGCCATGGGGAACCCAAGCATCCTTGAAAGCACTTTCCAGCTGTTGTGCCTGTAGCAGGTGTCAAGGCAAAGGAGTTTGTTTCTTGACTCCCCAAGGTTATGGGCAAGTTTATGTACTCAAGAGGCTCAAATGGTAATGCCATTAAAGAACTGTAAATCATCACGCTTTTCGTTTTATTTTTTATATATATTTTTGCATATTTCAATGTTTCCTTCCCCTCCCCTCCCCTCGCAAAACCCTCTGAACAATTTTTATGTGCAGGAACAGGGGGTTAGATAGGAGGCAATTCAAAAACACATCCCCATCTTCAGTGGTACAGTCCAGGAGAAGTTTTATCATTGGATCCTATTGGATATATATATTCGCCTTAATACAGGCACAGAGCTTGGGGCACTTGATTACACATACTCTCCTATTAAGAAAGCAAGCATGTGAATTGGTTCCAAGAACTATACTATCTTGCAACAAATTGGAATATCTAGGGACCAGCTACAGACATATTTGGAGGTTCTTCCATCTGCTGTAGGATAGGCACAGGCCTGACTTCCCGGAAGTCCTGTCAGTTCCCAGAAAACCACATATCCTATGGCCGTCTAGCCACTGACTAGTGGCCATAGCATTGCTCCCCCCATTTGTTTTTAACATATATATATATATATATATATATTAATATATCTTTAAAAAAATTTACCTGAAACCTTTGGAATGGGGCACACCCTATAATTTAAAATAAATTAGCAAGTCATCCTTAAAAGTGCAACATTGAGCCAAAATCTGGACATCCTGGAATTTTAGAATCTAGATCTGCACGTTCCACTCAGGGCTTTCATATGTTTTACCCCTTTAAAAATGTTAATTTCCTAAAACTTGCTGTGAAGTATTATTAGCAATCACACCATGTTAAAAAATACCCTTCAAGATTAAAAGCCTGAGCTAGAGGCCAGATTACATGCCTCCAAACTCAATTTCTTTCTTCCCTGATGAATGGCATCACCTGCTTTATTTCCGTTTTATATCATTATATCCACCTAGCCAACTGAGGCCAATTTCAAATCAATTCATAATTGTGATCCATTTTTCTTCTGGAAGGACAAGAAGTACTTTATGAACTGAACACAGACAGCACAACCAAAAAAAAAAAAACACAACACAAAACATTCACATCCCTGTTGTTCTCATTGCTTGTTTTATTCTTTTTCCTTCAAAGGAGTGTTTTGAGAACATTTGATTTATCACGAATTGCTCTGAGGTACACACATTTGCTTGTGGCATACAAGCAAAGTCACTGCTAACACTAGGTGACAAGCAACCAGTCTGGAAGCCTTGTTAAATTGGTACACGTTTCTTCAAACCAGTAGTGCAGGACCCCCACCCCCAATGACTGCCCTGAAAGCAGCAGGTGAGGAGGCCATCCGGGTTGCAGAAGCAAACTCCATTTTATTCCTGTAGTCATGACATTCTATGATTTAAGTGAACTTAAAATACAAAAAATACAATACATGCTCAGAGGGCTTTTTGAAAACCAGGGAGGCAAACATTCTAACATATATGGAATGTAGAAGCAGTTGTAAAGCATGGAATGGCCGTTGGTTGGGAGGCAGGGAGAGAAGTGTTAGTTGTGTCCTTCACAACTGAAGGAATACATTAGGCTGTCTAAAGGGAGCTCCCAGAAGACCATTAAGTCCAAGATCTAAAATTACCTAGCTGCACCATTGCTTCAAAGTGTAAAGGGCCTTGAATAAAGACTAACAACCTCTGGGAGAGGTACCTTAAGGTAGGTCCAGAGGAGAGGATGCTGCAACTAGCAGGAACTTCCCCAGTCCTGAGGATCTCGCACTTTAATTCATTAGAGCAGCTGTCCCATGCTAGCTTGGAATGATGGGAGTTGCAATCTAACACATCTAGAGGGCACCAGGTTGGGGAAGGCTGCACTAGAGCATTACAGGGATCCCTGTAGGTCAGCCTTCCCCCACCTGATGCCCTCTGGATGTTTTAGACTTCAACTCCCATCAGCCCCTGTCAGCACGGCCAATGGTCAGGAATGCTGGGGGCTGTAGCCCAAAACATCTGGAGAGCACCAGGTTGGGAAAGGCTGCTCTATGACTAAGACAAAATTCAAATATTACTAGAGTGGTGTGGGAACGTCACCCACAAAAATCTTCCCCCATGAGTACAACCCCTAACCAGCCACTGCCAGTGCCCCAGGAAGGAACAGTAGCCCTATGCCAGCCTTCCCCCAACCTGATCCCGGCTAGGGATGATGGGAGTTGTACTCCAAGACATCTGGAGGGCGCCAGGTTGGCTAAGGCTGTCCTGTGCTGGCAATCAGATGACACATGGCACATCTTTGCATGTAGAAGGTCCCAGATTCAGTCCCTGGCGCCTCTATTTCAAAGTCACCCCATAAGCAATTTTAAGGCAATGATCATATCAGACATATCAAAGAGGCCTAGCTTAAAAGGCTGTCTGAACCAAAGTTTGCTCTTGACCTATTACTGGCAGGAAGCTAGATCTGAGAAAGAGAGAACATTACGAGAAAAATTCTTGCTCAATAAGGTTCATGCCCCAGACAGGTCAAAAGCAAGAGAAAAAGTTGGGAAATTGTTATAGAACTGTAGAGATGTCAGCAATTAAGAATAAATATGAAGACGCAGGATTAAAAGAGTACAGTAGTCAGAGTAAAATAAGCAATCATATCATGTATCATGTTCAACTGTAAAACTATAAAAGCAAAGGGAAGAAACTGGGTACCCCACCTTTACTTTTATAGTTTTTCAGTTCAACATGATATGTGATTGGTTACTGTACTCTGGTTGACTACTGTACTCTTTTAATCCCAACTCTTCATATTTATTCTTATTTGCTGACATCTCTACAGTTCTATAGCAATTTCCCAGCTTTAGGAATATCTCTTACAGCCCCAACCACAGTAACAGAGAAATCGTGACAGATTTAAATTGCAATTTGCTTCTAGATTCTGTGTGGGGCTTCTCCCTGGTGCTTTTTCCTTGCTCCACTCCTCATGCTGTCCAAACAAACATAACTTGTAGCCAGTAACGTAGTGGCAAATTCAGAATGCAGGGTCCCTTCCTGACAGTCACAGCCATGCCCCTCCCAGCCACACCCCCTTCTAAGATTATGCAACCTTGTAAGTTATACAGCCTTCAACTGGGATCCAAAAACAGTGCAGCTGAGAGTAAGGCAGTGATATTTTGATTGGACATCTGAGAAAAAAATGCAGGGGTGTTAAAATCTTTTTCACTCACTCACAAACATTTTAGGTTTTCAAAATATGATACTCTATGGAAGCTTCATCCTCTCAACTCAGCCCTCATGGACAGATCCCTTCTCATTTAAACAGCCCCCTTGCACACTCCCTTAGTGCCCCAACATTACCCATTAGCCTCCCCTAAGCTCCTTCATTGTATCTCCCCCACCCCCTCCAACAGAAACATCCACACACCCAGCTGGATTGAACTACACGCACATGTACACACACACAGTGGTGTAGTGGTAAATTTGGAAATGCAGGAGCTCATTGTGACAGTCTCCAAGGACAGTCCAAAAATTTCAGGCAACTGCGTTGATCCATATCAGCAAACCAGTTCTAGGAGTTTTCATCTCCACCAGGAGCACGTCTTTGGTAAAGCTAATAGGTCATCTTAATTGCCCATTCCAGACCAAGTAATCCCAAGTACTTTGCATTCCAACATGGAACAATATATTGTTGCTTGGGAAATTCATTCCCCCCACAGCTACAGTGAGGATCGCAGCTAAGCTCAGAGGGAACAGGGAATTCTGAGGGGTGTGGCAGATGACATCAGAGTCCCTGCTAATGAAAAAGTGCCGGGCTGCATCCCTGCGAGCCCTGCCTCCGCTACACCACTGCTTGTAGCTGACAAGGGCTCTGTCATGTCCAGAGGTAGGTTCTCCAGGCATCCGATCATCTGGTGGCGCACGCACACATACTGGACAAGTAGCCTCTCATCTCCTGGGGCCATAGCCACACGATGCTCTCAACAGACCCTCAGAGGATCTCAGGCTTGAAGGGAGATCTCACAGTCAGAGGCTGGGGCCTAGTCTAGTCAGCCACCCAGGCCTGCGAGCACCTCGCAAACATGGAAAGGATGTGCAACATCTAACCCTGTAACTGGAAAATGGAATGGGGCCTCTGGATAGGACAGGCCTGGTTTTTACATGAGGTGCCCAACCTACTGCCGTCGCCTGGTCAACAAAGTGGGACTCCCTGTACTCCAGTGGTTCACATGCCCTGCAATCAAGAACTGGGCTGTTCTTCACTGCAGGGCATGTGAACCACACATTCCAGGTCTTGCTCTTCGTACAACTGCCCACAGCCCCCAAAGCCCTGACACAGAAGAGTACCCCATTCATAGCCTGAACATCTGAAGTGGAGTCTGTGCACAGGAGAAAAAGAAAAAAGATGATCTGAGAATTCCTTCTGTGTTCTACTTGTACTAACTGGCCACGCATATATTTAAACAGCACTCATCTATTCTGTTGCCCTTGACACAGTTCAAATCTGTCCCAGCAGTGACATTCTCTCATTACTATCAAGTTAGCTGCCACATTAAGCAAAAATAAATACTATCACCCACCATCTTGTCTGACAGCAAACACTATTGAGTGAGACAGGAGCGCAAACAAGAGCCCCACCACATTTTAGTTACATGCTATGATTGCTATCAGTACAGCAGAGAGTCTTTGGGAGGGAGGGAAGAAGGAGCAAAGGAAGAAAGAATAAACTCCTCTGAACAGCTCATGGAAATTAGGGCATACTACACTAGAACATGACTGTAGCTTGTCCTGGGGAGTGAAGGAGTTCCCCCACTTCATACACTTGAATCATCTTCTGATTAGGGGAGGAAGCTCTGCAGTGCCAACCAGGAACATACTTATTGTTAAAGAACACAAACTACAATGACATGTATAAAGGAGCTTGGGTGTAACTTGATCGACTTTCTTTATTCAGTATGAGATTGTGAAAATGTATTGTATTTTTGATTATTTTTCATCCTTCTTATCCCTTTTTCTATATTTTTGTTCATGTATTTATGGTACGCTTGAGAAAGGATTTTTTCCCCAAGCGCATTGGTCCTGGGCCATGTTTCCATGAAAACGAAAGGGCGAAGCAAACAAAAGAATACCAGAGTTTTCATGAAATCAGCATGGCTCCGTGCATGGCTCCACAAAGGACTGTGCCACTCCATTATAAATCCCTGATGGAAACATACTTCTAAGTGGGGTGGGGAGATTGGAAGTGAACATCACCAGACTGGCAGGGGCTGCTCAACCAATAGGAGAAGCTCCCCACTCCAGGCTCTACTCCCCTTAATGGCAATCTCAGGAACAAGCCTCATTGACCACAACAGGATTTACTTCTGTGTAGACGCCCCAGACCAATGCTCCATTCCACCCATTTTTTTTCCTTTCCCTCTAAATACCAGGCTACTGCATAGCAGTCAGCCCTAAATAAATGTGCTATTGCGCAATAGCGCAAATCCATCATAGTGCATTTTTTGGGACAAACCTCATTGACTACAACAGGTAGCCCCTGAACTCATGTGCTATCCCGTGATAGTGCTATCCCGTGATAACGCAAATGTGTGTTAGTGCCATTTCATGATAGAGTGATAGAGCAATGGTGAGATACTAACATGGAGGGTTTACGCCTTAGCATGTAATATACGAAAGCTGAACTATAAAGTTTGTGAAAGGGGACCAAAGGACACAAAGGAATATTAGCCATGGATCCTCCCCACATATAGTTCTGGGGAAGCAACCTGAGATAAAACTTCTTTTCAGGCTATAGTGGGAGCACTTGCTTGTCCACGATAGCATGCTTATATGCACTAGTGATCTAGCGCTTATTTTCAATGTATTTTTTAAAAGTTGGCCCCTCGGCATCCTGCTCCAAAACAGTGTTGAAATGTCTGGAAAACAGGGAGGGAAAGGGTTGGGTCAGCGAGGTCACAGGCAGGTGAGCGACACACCCTCATGGGCAGGGCTAGAGGCCCCCATGGGCAGGACTATGATACCAACTCAAGTGCTGGTGATGGAATACACCCCAACAGGACCGTAACTGAGCCAAAGTAAAGAGGAAAAGTCAGACTATAACCAGTCTCAGAAGAACCAGTTTTTCCGTGATAAACTCCAGGACGCCTGCTGGATGGCCACGACGTCTTGTAAACCGCGCGACCTCAACACGCAGCCAGGCTGGAGTAAATTGCCGGTGAAAACGCACCCCTGGAATAAACCTTCTCTTTGGCAACTGGAGATTTTGTCCTCTTTTTTCCCTCACTTGTTAATAGGGGAATGAATGTTGGAGAAGCAACGGTATGTGAATACAATTAATTCAATGTATACTGATTAAGGGTGGGATTGTTCTGCTCTAACAGCAGATGGAGCTGTAACTTATCTTTTCAGTTGCACGAAGCTACTTGCTTCTCTTTCTCTCACTGACATTTGCAAGTTCCTCTCTACTTCCTATTCCTATTTTTTCTGCTGAAATTATGCTAATTGATGTCATGTGCAGTCCGTTGTTGCATGGTAAAGGATTTCAAAAAGCAGTCTTGGACTGTGTCTCCAGGACAACAGAAGAAGAAGCGAATGGAGAACTGGATTTTTAAAAAGGAATCAGCTTTGCTGTGATTTGGTCCATGTAGGGCTCCACGAGGGAATGCTCCGCACCAGTAAAAATTGCTTCATAGAACATACTTCCTGGTGGGGGTTGGAGTGAACATCATCTGACTGGCAGGGGCTGCTCAACCAATAAGAGAGGCTTCCGCCCTCCCCCACTTTCTCCTTTTCCCTGAAGGTCCAGATGCACCTGCATTTCAGGAGCAAGCCTCATTGAGCACAATGGGAGTTACTTCTGAGTAGACACACATATGCTTGTGCTGGGAAAGAGGAAGGGGGACACAGAGATGGGAAACCAGCCTCCTTTCTAACCAAACAGATACTGCGCAGGATCTCTGTAACGAAGCTGTGAAGTAGTTGCTTCCTAAGGCAATAAACTAAACAACGGAGAATCAGAGTCTTGAGATCGTGCTTTAGAGCATTTAGGGAACGTGCTTTAAATTATGCCATTTCAATTGAGGGGGATCTCCGTAAATTCTAATGTGGGCATTCAGGGGACAAGCCTCATTGAGCACAATGGGAGTTACTTCTGAGGGGACACTAATGGGTTTGTGCAGGGACGGGAACCATACAGGAAACACCCCTTGACCGGGGTCACAGAGAGTTCTCCCAGGTATAGTTGTTGTATGCCCCAACCCCTGCATTTAACTGGGGTATGCTAGCCCTGCCCAGAGGTGTGCCTTTCACCATCACAGGGGTGTGTGCTGAATGAGGCTTGCCCTCTGAATGCCCACAGAAATAACAGAACTGACATGGCACATTTTAAAGCCCAATTCCTTACGTGCAATTAAGCACAATCTCGAGGCTCCAGTTCATTGTCTTAGGAAGTAACTACTTCACAGCTTGGTTACAGATATCTTGGGGGTTACAATGGGGCTGATTTGTGTCTTTGAGTTTACTGCTCTCTTTCCTACAACAAACCCATTAGTGTCTCCTCAGAAGTAACTACCATTGTGCTGAATGAGGCTTGCCTTTGAATGCCCACATCAGAACTTACAGAGATTCCCCCTCAATTGAAATGGCACATTTTAAAGCCCAATTCCTTACGTGCAATTAAGCACCATCTCGAGGCTCCAATTCATTGCCTTAGGAAGTAAGTACTTCACAGCTTCGTTATAGAGATCCTGCGAGTTATAATGGGGGCTGGTTTCTGTCTTTGTGTTTACTGCTCTCTTTCCCACAACAAACCCATTAGTGTCTCCTCAGAAGTAACTCCCATTGTGGTCAATGAGGTCCTGCAGGTTAAAATGGGGGCTGATTTCCATCTTTTGAGTTCTCTCCCCCCCCCCACCTCTCCCAGCACAAGCATGTGTGTGTCTATTCGGAAGTAACTCCCATTGTGCTCAATGAGGCTTGCTCCTGAAATGCAGGCACATCTTGACTTTCAGGGGAAAGGAAAAAGTGGGGGAGGAGGGAAGCCTATCTTATTGGTTGAGCAGCCCCTGCCAGTCAGATGACGTTCACTCCAACTCCCACCCCCAACCAAGGAGTATGTTCTGTGAAGCAATTTTTACTGGGCCAGAGAATCTGCTCATGGAACCCTGCTCACAGCAAAGATGATTCCTTTTGAAAAATATGGTACACCCCCATTAGCTTCTCTTTCTGTTGTTGTGGAAACACAGCCCTGAAGAGGAAAAAAATGGGGGGAGGATGACCAGCATAGCAGCAAAGGGGAAAATGGTTGTGAACAGTACTAGAATCATGGAATCATAGGGTTGGAAGGGGCCTACAAGACCATCAAGTCCAACTCCCTGCTCAGTACAGGAAGCCTGATTCCCAGGCGGTCTCCCATCCAAGTACTAACCAGGGCTGACCCTGCTTAGCTTCCGAGATCAGATGACATCAGGCACATTCAGATTAAGGGGTTTGGGGGGGGTGCCCCCAAATCATTACTCTTGAATTCAAAAGTGAACTTGCAGAATATTCAGTACAGCCCCCACAGTTCCATGTTTTGGCAGTACCACGCATACTGCGCACCTACTACACCATAGACCATTCAGTGTAATGGCTGAAATGGGCTTCAAGCCCAGATTAGACAAACAGATCACGTTGTAAAATTGTTCCTGGACTGTGCCACTTCAGACTGACTGAATACTCCCCCTGAAACAAAATCCCTACACCCCCTTCTCTCTGACACCTACTGTTTCAAGATGCAGAAAGATTTTTACTTATATAGGAGCTATCTCCCCACCCTACACTCTGAAGTGGTACAGTCCAGAAACAGTTTTATTACTGGACAGTTTGTCTAGTCAGGATGCTACAGATACTGCTCCTTTTTTTAAAAAAATGCAAAGGTTCTATTTCCTCTACTACTCTATAAAACCATATGTAACTATTTCCTGTAACTGCAAACCGATGGCAAATTTGACTGGATTTATAATCCTGCCAGCAAGCAATATCTATTCATCAAGCATACAATGGGAGATACAAGCCCAATCAAATATAATGCTATTGGACTATTTCCAGCAGAGTTAATAATACAAATTGAATGCTTTGTTAGCCAGTATGTCTAAGGCTAAGAAGCCTCATTTCAAAATTATTTCTCATAGATTTAGATTCTTTAATATTCATCCATCCAATAGCTAGAATGAATTTTCATACATAATTAAATTTCTCAGACTGCGCATGCATGAAACTGCAGTACCTTTATTTGGTGTACTTTGCATCCTAATAACAACTAACCAGTACCCAAGGTTCATTTCCTGGTACAGACTTGTAACATGGGCCACTCTCCTCCCCAATCCCCGCAAAAATCCTGTATGTTCTTGGTTTTTTAATAGGAGGATTTAGCTTCCTTGGGTCCCTTTGTTTAAGGGAACTTTACTTTTCTGACTGCCTAATTTACATATATGGCCAGACAGTATTAATTATATAGGAGTAACAAGCACCCTTTTGACCAGGGATGGGCAGCTCGTGGCCTTCCAGATGTTTTGGCCTACAACTCCCATCATCTATCACCATTGACTATGCTGGCTAGGGCTGGTGGGAGTTGTAGGACAAAGCATCTAGAGGGTCACAAGTTGCTCTGCCCACCTCTGCTTTAGACACTGTTCTCTGTCCCTGGGATCTCGTGTCAATTCTTATATGCACTCTGGCTCCCAAAGCCTAACTCAGGGGTCTCCAACGTGGCACTTATGGGTGCTACTGCACCCACAAGGCGAGGCTGAGGTGCCCGTCAAGCTATTTCCTCACTCCGCAATTCACTTGCATGGGGGCGGGGGCGCCCCTCTGCCAAAAAAATTGCTGGGCGGGGGAGTCCACCCTCCACCAACAACCCCCGAGAGAACAGGTCCTTGAATAGAGGTGACTTCTCCACCTCCAGCATGGGGGCTTTTCTTCTCCCTACTAAAACCAATGGATGAATCACTCCATTGGTTTTAATAGGGAGGGAAGGAGGGAGGGAAGGAGGGAGGGAGGGAGGGAAGGAGGGAAGGAAGGAAGATAGAGAAAGGAGGAAGGAAGGAAGGAAGGAAGGAAGGAAGGAAGGAAGGAAGGAAGGAACAGAGATAGAGGAAGGAAGGAAGGAAGGAAGGAAGGAAGGAAGGAAGAGTCAGAGCTAGAGAAAGGAGGAAGGAAGGAGGAAGGAAGGAAGGGAGGGGCCAGAGAGAAGAGAGGGAGAGGAGCCAGGGTGAGTAGCACACACAAATGGTGAACATTGATGCACACACTCAACAGGTCAGGGGGATGCTCCCAACAGTTTTGTGATTGGCTCTCCACTCCACTACAGCAGCTAATTTGTGGTGGTGCCCAGGGGATAGGCAGGAAGAGCCAGTAGAATGTGGCAGGAGGGACTAACACCATGATAATCAGGGACAGAAGCCTCCACACATCGAACACATGCCCATACATGTGTTACACATGCCCATACATCGAACAAGGAACAAATCCGTGCCATTTTGGCTGCCCCAGTATCATCTGGCCAGGCTAACCCCACTCCCTGATGTCTGTGCATTGCGCATGGATATCTGAAGAGGAGCCCCTCTGCATGAGCAGCTGCTTACACAGAAGAGCTCCTCTTCAGGCGTTTGTGCTTAGCACATCAGTTGGGAAGCAGTGTGGCCTCCCTCCATATAGACATTCTTCACACGTGTAACAAATGAAAGCAGCTATTGAGTTGCCAGGGATAGTGGAAGTCAGTGCTGCTGATAGCATTTACTAGCCCCAGAATGTATGGGAGTAGATGAGTTAGGCAAAGGTTCTCCAACCTTTTGAGGCCCATATGTTGCAAACAAGCAAACAAACTTACAAAAAATGATGCCAAACAAGCAGATTAAACTAAAGGCCTCTCTGTACTCAGCCCATATTCAGAAAAATATATACATCAGAAAACATTATCTGTATATTAATGATGTTGCAGCAGCAATGAGCTCTTAGTTCCAAGCTGCTACATTCCAACTAGGTTTGGAGGATACTGCCAGGCTCAGCCTCCTTTCTCTGGCAACTCTCTGACGTTCCTTCCTCAGTGATCAACCCCTTCTGTTGTTATCATCACCCCAGCAACACTCCCTTCCGGAAGCCAAGTGCCTCATCAGAATGCTTCGTCTCTGGCACATAGCCAACCCGGCATCAAAAAGTCTGCTGTACATTACAAAATATTGTATTTGTAAGTATTAAACAAATTCGCCAAATTCACCATCTGTTAAAATAGACACAATACAATTTTCAGAACCAGCATCATTTTCGAATTTCACAAAGGAGGTTTCTGTATTTTAGTGACTGTGTTTTGGTCGTTACAGGGCTAGGGGGTATTAGAAGGTTGTAGTTTTCTCCTTTTTTACAGTAAACGGTGCAAAAATGGCAAATTCAGTTATTAACTGACAGCTACAAGAGTAGTCATTCTCCTCGGAGTTCCCATTCATTTCATCTCAAATAACTGAGATCACAGAACATACCTCCTCACAATAAAATGTGAAAAGGAAATGTACACCAAATGCCTCTGAAATCAGAACATTGACTAAGAAGTCAAAACTATATGCAAAAGGAGAGGGGAGGGTGTAAAATGTCTACCACAACCAGAGGAATGCTGTTCACCAAGCCTTGTCCACAGTGGCATATTGAGAAGCATCATCTCTGCATTTTTGAGAAGGCCATAGGTAGTTTAACCCACAGGCAAGCTAGCTGTGCAGCACAACCCCATGCATATTTGCTCAGAAGCAAGTCCCACAGATTTCAATGGGACTTATTCCCTAGTAAATGTGCATAGGATTGCAGCCTTAGAGTACGTTAACATTAGATTCCGAAAAAACAAGGAACCCAAAATTATGGGAGTCATGAAATACAGTGAGTGAGGAAGGTAGGAAGTTAAAATAACAACACAATCCTAAATTAGCTGCCTGTTTCACTAGAAACAAACATCGCAGTTGGTTCCATTTCATTCTATTTGTGAAGTAGCGCCTCCAGGTGGTGAAAACACATTATTGTCAGATGTCATTCAGCATACAAGGAGAAGCAAGAGGAAATTATTACATCGCAAGGGAGACGAGGATGAATGCCAAGTTCCAGTGACCAGACATGTGCCTGAAGGTTTTGCCTTTCCTATATGAGAAAATGGGGCATGGTTCCACCTGCTCCACTGTGCCCCAGAACACTATTCCAGCGAAGCAGTAGGGACCGATTAGTAGTGGCTTTGCTGAAGTCTGAAATTTCTTCCATTAGTACAGATAACGGAATTCCTCTACACATTCTAAAACTCATAATTTTCTGAATTTTGTAAAATGTTAGTTTCTAAAAGCGTGGCCCCAGTAATATACTCTGTATCCAATTTCTACATGATTACAGAAAAGCATGTCAGAGCAAACTCCTAGAGGTATTAGACTAGTGTTTGAGAATAATTATTTCATTGCAGAGGGACATCACTTCCGATCTTAAATTTCCCCAGGGGCTTAGCAAAATATATGTGTGCTGTCTTGCTACATCTGCCCCATGCTCGTACATACATACAGTAGGCATGGACACGTTCTCTTTTGGAGGCACTTCCCATGGAACATTTGAAAGACAATCAGATCCATATCTAAAATATAAGAGGAGAATCACAATACACACATTTATTTGAAAGACAAGCATCATGTAAGGCATGCCATTCTCAGAGTCGATGTTCTCTCTTAGGATATACCAATATGGTAACAGCCTAAAGTTATTTGATGTGCCAAGAGATAGCTTCCTCTTTCTAGGTTCTAGTATAACCTGTGAGTTGATGATGAACAATAGCTTAAAATTGTCATGATGAGCCCTTAAAGAAATATGTATGAACTCATTGTTGCAAGCATCTGAAGCCATATCTAACTGCAGGATAGGGGCTGAAAGGAACTGTTTATGCAATTTAAATTTGGGTAGAGAAAGAAGAAAGCAGTTGCTAGTTTTTGGAGCTGGTTGTAAGAAGCAGGTTTGCAGGGAGGGGTGTCTGCCATGGCATTTGGGGACTGATTGTGGTTTAGGGATCACTCCTCCAGCCTGTTTGCCTAATGAATAGATTGCATGGGAACATTCAAGCCCTAAAATGGCCCTACAGATATGTGTCTTCATAAGTGCTTATGCTATATTTGCATGCTTCTTCAGATAGTTTTGGCTCACCAAAGTATATAAAACAAGGAATATGAGAGATGAAGACATGAAACAATGTGAGCTTCACATTAACACATCAAAAGGCAAGTGATTTTCCTCTCATACAGAAGAACATGAGAAGAGCCATGCTGGATCAGACCAAGGATCCATCTAGTCCAGCATTCTGTTCACACAGCAGCCAACCAGCTGTCGACCAGGAACCCACAAGCAGGGCATGAGTGCAACAGCACCCTCCCACCCATGTTCCCCAGCAACTGGTGTACATAGGTTCACTGCCTCTGGTACTGGAGGTAGCACATAGCCAGCAAGACTAGTAGCCATTGATAGCCTTTTCCTCCAGGGATTTGTCTAACCCCCTTTTAAAGTCATCCAAACTGGTGGCCATCACTACTTCCTGTGATAGCAAATTCCATAGTTTAACTATGCGCTGTGTGAAGTACTTCCTTTTATCTGTCCTGAATCTCCCACCAATCAGCATCATAGGATGACCCCAGGTTCTAGTAATTTGAGAGAGGGATAAAAATGTCTCCCTATCCACATCCTCCACACCATGCATAATTTTCTAGATCTCTGTCATGTCTCCCCTTACCCTCCTTTTTTCCAAGCTAAACAATCCCAGCTGTTGTAACCTCTTCTCATAGGGGAGATGCTCCAGCCCCTTGATCATTTTTAGTTGCCCTTTTCTGCACCTTTTCCAGCTCTACAATATCTTTTTTTAGGTGTGGTGACCAAAACTGTACACAGTATTCCAAATGTGGTCACACCATAGATTTGTATAGGGGCAGTATGATGATGGCAGTTTTATTCTCAATCCCTTGTCTAATTAAGCCTAACATGGAGTTTGCCTTTTTTACAGCGGCCACACACTGGGTTGACATTTTCATTGAGCTGTCTTCCACAACCCCAACATATCTTTCCTGGTGAGTCACTGCTAGCTCAGATCCCATCAGGCTATACTTGAAGTTGGGATTTTTTGCCCCAATGTGCATCACTTTACACTTGCTTACATTGAACTGCATTTTCCATTTTGATGCCCATTCTCCCAGTGTGGAGAGATCCTTTTGGAGCTCTTCACAATCCCTTTTTGTTTTAACCACCCTAAATAATTTGGTGTCATCCACAAACTTGGCCACTTCACTGCTCACTCCTCATTCAAGATCATTTATGAACAGGTTGAAAAGCATTGGTCCTAATACAGATCCCTGTGGGACCCCACTATTTACTTCCCTCCATTGTGAGAATTTACCATTTATTCCTACTCTCTGCTTTCTATTCTTTAACCAGTTACTGATCCATAAGAGGACCTGTCCTCTTAATCCATGACTGCTAAATTTGGATTAATCCATGACTCAGGAGTCTTTGATGAGGGGCTTTGTCAAAAGCCTTTTGCAAGCCCAAGTAAACAATGTCTACCAGATCACTCCTGTCTACATGTTTATTGGCACTCTCAAAGAACTCTAAAAGGTTAGTGAGACAGGACTTACCTTTGTGGAAGCCATGCTGATTCTTTTTCAGCAGGGCTTGTCCTTCTATGTGCTTACTAATTGTATCTTTAATAATGCCTTCAACCAATTTACCCGGAACAGACGTTAAGCTAACTGGCCTGTAATTTCCCAGATCCCCCCTGGATCCCTTTTTAAAAATTGGCATTACATTGGTCATCTTCCAGTCCTCTGGTATAGAGGCTGATCTTAGGGACATGGTGCATATCTTGGTTAAAAGATCAGTAATTTCATATTTGAGTTCTTTGAGAATTCTAGGATGGATACCATCTGGGCCCAGTGATTTTGCTTTCAATTTATCAATAAGGTTAACTTCATATTTTGTCACCACTATTTGCCTAGACGATACCACCCTAATGGCAGAAAGCGCAGAGGATCTAAACAGCCTCTTGAAAGAGGTGAAAGAGGAGAGTGCAAAAGCTGGTTTGAAACTCAACATTAAAAAAACTAAGATCATGGCATCTGGCCCTATCACTTCCTGGCATATAGAAGGGGAAGAAATGGAAGCAGTGACAGATTTTACTTTCTTGGGCTCCAAGATCACTGCAGACGGTGACTGTAGCCATGAAATTAAAAGACGCTTGCTCCTTGGGAGGAAAGCTATGGCAATCCTAGACAGCATAGTAAGAAGCAGAGACATCACCTTGCCGACAAAGGTCCGTCTAATCAAAGCTATGGTTTTCCCAGTAGTAATGTATGGCTGTGAGAGCTGGACTATAAGGAAGGCTGAGCGCCGAAGAATTGATGCTTTCGAACTGCAGTGCTGGAGAAGACTCTTACGAGTCCCCTGGACTGCAAGGAGGTCAAATCAGTCCATCCTAAAGGAAATCAACCCGGAGTGCTCATTGGAAGGACAGATACTGAAGCTGAAGCTCAAATATTTTGGCCACCTAATGCGAAGAGAAAACTCTCTGGAAAAGACCCTGATGCTGGGAAAGACTGAAGGCAAAAGGAGAAGGGGACGGCAGAGGATGAGATGGCTAGATAGCATCACCGATGCAATGAACTTGAGCACGCTCCGTGAGAGAGCGCAGGACAGGAAGGCCTGGCGTGCTATGGTCCATGGGGTTACGAAGAGTCGGACATGACTGAACGACTGAACAACAACAATTAGCCTCAGTTCCTCAGACTCCCTTCCTGAAAACATCAGTTCAGGCACAGGTATCTGTCATATATCTTCTGCAGTGAAGACGGATGAAAAGAATTCATTTATCTTCTCTGCAACCTCCTTCTCCTCCTTCAGTACTCCTTTAACTCCATTGTCATCCAATGGTCCAACTGTCTCCCTAGCTGTTTTTCTGCTTCTGATATATTTAAAGAATTCTTTATTGTTCGCCTTGATGTTAGAGATATACTCTTCAAAATGCTTTTTTGCATCTCGTATTGTCTGCTTGCATCGTCTTTGTGCAAGCTTGTGCTCACTTTTGTTTTCTTCACTTGGGCAAGACTTCCATTTTCTGGAAGAAGCTCTCTTTTTTCTAATAGCTCCCTTAACACTGCTCGTTAACTATGCCGGCAACCTCTCGGACCTGGTGCTACCTTTCCTAACCTGTGGTATACATTTTAGCTGGGCCTCTATTATTATGGTTTTGAGTAATCTCCAAGCATTTTGAAGGGATTTAATCCTTTTGACTCCCCCTTTTAGCTTCCGTTTCACCAGTTCCCTCATTTTAGAGAAGTTTCCTCTTTTGAAGTCAAATGTGACTGCGTTGGATTTCCTAGGCAATTTTCCACTTAAATATATAAATTTTCCACTTACATACACATGTACATGTTCTTTTTTCACACACACAGACATGCATACATGCACATTTTTCCCCTGGAAGGCAAGAAGTGTCTTCCTTTTTATCTTTGACAAGTCAAATATCCCCAAACTTCTGAAGTGGGCTTTGGAGTCAGATGGAAACTGTACTGGTAACAGAGAAAAATGAGTCATTTAATTTGGCTCAGGGATATGAGGACTGCTAACTCTGTTTTACATTTGGCCACAATCGAACATGGTTAGGCATGATTAGGTTCACTGATTTCAACGGGCATGACTAACTGAATGGGCATAACTAATTGGACTGTACGCCATTGACTTATGTCCCCATTCTTGGTAAGTAACTCTCAATTGCTTAAGAGATATTTATTTTTATTTATTTATTTGTATTTACTTATTTATTTCATTTCTATACCGCCAATATGCCCTAACCCCGGCGCCAGCTTGTCTGGCAAAAGGGGGGGTGCGTTGCAGGCAGGTGGGGTGAGAAGAGGTAGCTGCTGCCTACTGGGTACCCCCCCCACGGCACCACCAGGCAGGGGAGGGGTCGCCAGAGCACTCTTAAGCTCTGCGCCCCCTCCCAAACCAGCTCTCTCGCTCTCGCGGCTACGACCAGGGCGAGGGAGAGTCGAAGGCAGAGGACTCGGCGACGGGATGACCTCGCCCACCCGCACTTCGTGCGTGGCCTCCTCGGGGCCGCTTCAGGCGGCGCCCGATCAGGCTTCCTTTGTGCCGCTGCCTGCCTCGGGGACGCAGCGGGCGTGGGGGTCGCCACCGACGGGCTGTCCTTGCTGCCGCCGGCGCGCGGCCCTTCCTCAGGGGCGCGAGTGATCATTTCGCGCCCCTTCTCGCCCCTCCGCTTGCCCTAGCGCGGCGACGAACGCGGCATCGGGCTGCGGCTCGTCCCCGTCGCCGGCCGGGGCTGGCTGGCCGCATCTGATGGGCGTCGGGCCCTCCGCGCGGACGCTTGGCCTGGCGCAGCGGCAAGCGCGGCACCTGGCTGCGCCCGTCGCTGGCGGCGGCAGGCTGGCCGCGCTGGAGGAGCGTCGGCGACCGTGCCAAGCCGCGTGCGCGTCGCGCGCCTTCTCCGCCGCCTCCCGCCTGCCCCCGGACCGCGGCGGCCGGCGCCGGCTGACCCGTCTTTCCTGCCGCAGGCGCGCGGCGCTTCCTCGGGGGCGTGGGCGATCACCTCGCGCCCCTTCTCCGCCCTCCTCGCCGCCGCTTGCCCTAGCGCGACGGCGGGCGCGGCGCCGGGCTCCGGCCCGTCGCAGGCGGCCGCTTGCTAGCCGCACCTGGCTTCTCTGGCGCCTCCCATCTGGACGCGGCGGCCAGCGCCGGCTGGCCCGTCCTCGTTGCCGCCTGCGCGCGGCGCTTCCTCAGGGGCGCGAGCGATCTTCTCGCGCGCCTTCTCGCCCCCCTAGCGCCGCCACTTGCCCACGCGGGCGCGGCGGCAGGCTGCGGCTCGTCGCCGGCGGCGGCTGGCCCTAGCCGCGCCTGTCGGGTGGTGGCGGCCTCGCCAAGCCACGTGCGCGTCCGCGCCTCCTTTTGCGGCTGCCGCCTGCTCTGTGGCCGCCGCCGGCGCAGTGGCCGGATACGGCCGGCCCCGGTTATCGCTGGCGCGAGTGGCCGCTGTCTGCCGCCGGATGGTGTGCTGCGCTCGGTGCCGCCCGCGGTGCGGCGGCCGCTGGGCCTGCCCTGACACTACACCCCACAGCCTCCATTTGGGCCTTCGCTGCCTGTGCCGGCTTTCTTCGGGCCTTTGGCCCACAGGTTTGGCGTCGTTGGGGGTGGGCAGTTTTTTTTGTTTTGCTTTGTTGTTGTTGGGTGTTTGTTTTGGGGGCGGCACCCCTTAAAGTGCTTCTGGGCCTTTGAGGCCTTCTCCTTTGGCCTGTGAGCCGCCAGGGCAGCAGCCCGCACCTTGGGCCCAGGATTTCCCCCCCTGCTCGGGCGGGTTCCCCAGGTGCCTGTTTTAGACCTCCCCCCCCCCCGTCTGACGACATCATACCCCCATGGAAGGGATGGGGAAGGGAAGGGTAAAGCTCCGCGACCCCCCCCCCGCCTCAACATAGGCACGATGCTGAGTCATAGTATGTTGTGGGACCAGTCTTAGCTTATAGTCTCCCGCATCTGGAAGCAGCAGAACGTTCTTCTGGCTCACTCCCGCTCCCAGGCTGTGCCCAGCAAAGCTACAGCAGTCCAACCCAAACGGACACGCCAGCAGACACAATGGTCACTATTGCTTTCCATTGCAGCTCATCTGGACACCACTGCGGCCTCCACCTCATCTCCGCAGGCTCACCTTGGCGGCACACCACCACCTGAGACAGTGCACCCTCCTGAGGCAGCTCTGCCAGCAGCGACACAAGTAACATTGTTCACCTTGTCAGCAGGGAACTTGGGTGCTGCTGCCCCCAATCCAGTGTGCCTGGACACCATTGATGCCTACCCCTCATCTTTGGAGGCTTGCCCAGGCAGCGCACCACCACTGGAGGCAGTCCACCTTCCTGGGGTGTCTCTGCCAGCAGCACTGCAAGTGACGTCATCCCCTTTGCTCCCAAGGGACCTGGGTGTGGCTGCCTCAGATATGGGTGAGACAACCACACCCATATATGATGCCCGGGCCACCTGCAGCTTCATCAGTCACATCTCCTCAGTAGCCCCAGCCGCTCAACTCCCATTTCGCTAGTGTCTGGCAGGGTCCTGCAGAATTAGTTTTGGATCCTCCCCCCCCCCCCCCCGGGCTCAGACACTACATAGGTGGCAATATTATCTCCCACATAGGTGGGAGAGGGGCAATGCCCATACTTCTTCCCCTATTGGCTTTCACCTTAGGAGCAGCGTGGCTGGCTTATGACATGGCTTTCTGCAGAAGGGCTTCTATTACCCTTCTATGCGCTGGGACCTGAGAGACCAGGACCTTTGGGCTCTAAGTTATGACTCCTTCCCTGCAGGGTTTCGGTGACTGACCTGACACTGGCCTCGGCCAATTGCAGGTCCAGTGGTTCAGCGCCACTTGCTGTGCTGGGAGTACAGCTCCAAGAGCGCATGCTCCTGGAACCCTTGCCGTTCCGTCACAAGTGCTCCCTTTGTAGCAGACAGCACCCATGCGCCTCTTGTCCAAGAGCCCGGGGGTGGCAGGGTCCCCCTTGGGGCAGGCCAAGGCAGTAGGAAGCCTGGTAGTGGGCTACAGCCCCCTCAAAATGGGCCCCAGCCTGGTTAGGATGGAGCCGCTTCTCTGGCTTTTAAACGCTACCCCGACAGTGAAAACGCGTTCTGCTTGGAACATCGCTTCATGCTAGGTTTCAAGACCCCTTTCTTGGGTCAACATAGGCCATACTTAGCTTGCAATCAAACTCTATCCTTACCATGGATCAATGGGTTTGGGAAAAAATAGACAAGGAAGCACTGGCAGGACGGGTTATAGCCCCCCCCCCCTTTCCACACCCCCAGTATCTAATCTAAGGGTTTTCCCTCTCAGAACAGTGCCTATGAACCCCTTGGGGAGTTCAGGCTAATCCATAGCCTCTCTTCCCCAAAGGCCAGTCCGTTCTTGATGAGATCCCTGGGCATCTGTGCTCAGTGTGAGACACCGCTTCCGATGAGACAGTTGTCTCGGTCCGGGTCCCTGTCCCCTGATGGGCATGTGCTACATAGAGTCCTAAAGTCCGAGGCACTGTTCCAACTAAATGGAAACATTTGTTCCCTTTCCTTTTGACCTCGGTGTCACTTTCGCTCACAAGACAGTGGGCCCGTCTGCCACGTTAACATTCCAGGGAATTGAGTTAGATACCCTTAAGCAATGTTCTCGCCTCCCTCAGGACATATTTCTGGTCCTTGGGGCACAGCTCCAGGTGGTTTTACATCTCCCTTGGGGGCCCTTGCAAGAAGTAGTAGGGCGTTTTTCAATTTTCCATGCAGGATAGTGGCCCCTGGCTGTGCCCTGCGCCGGCTCTGTTGGGCAATGCAGGGACTGCAGCTGCCGCACCATAGGACCAGGGTCACTTCTGCTGTCCACATGGATCTGGGGGTATGGCTTCAATTTTGTGGGATTTTACTGGCGTCTCCTCCTGGTGTTGTGAGCTGCTCCTCAAAGCCGACCCACAGATTCACTCTGGCACCACTGATACACTGAGTCTTGGACGCATAAGGCAGGTTCGGTGATGCCCCAGGCAATGGCCTGAGAGTTGGGCTACCGCCAGGATTTGTCAGGACCTTGCCTTGCTGGAGATCTTCCCTATTTACCTAGCTGTGCACATTTGGGTCGACCTCATAGCCAAGTTGGTGGCCCTCTTGTATACAACGACATGGCCACTGTGTGTGTTACTGATTCCCTATCCCCCAGGAATCTGGGATTGTGTCATTGTCAGAGCGTTTCCACTCCAGTGTCTGTGTCATAATATCCAGTTCCAGGCCTGCCATGTGCCAGGTTCTGGGCCTTAGCCCCGTGGGCATCTGTTATCAGATCCCATCCTTTCAGTACTATGTGGGACAGGCGTACTGAAGCCGAGCATGTCATCCTGAATTCCATATCTCCCACTACTGGAGCTGCCTACGACAGGGCAGGTAGGGAGTTCCGCGCCTTAGGAGCGAACTTCAGTCACAGGACTCACGGCCTTTCCCTGTAGATCCTTTGCTGCAATTCAGCATCTCTTTAAGGAACAAGGGGGATATCTGCCAGAGCCATAAAGGGCAAGCTGGCCATCTTTAGTCTTCTTGGCCACAACAAAAGTGAGTTACTGACCCCAAGTTAGGTTTCGGGGCCAGGTGTGCGGTGTAGGGTTGTGGCACGGATGCCACCTGCTTTTAGCACATTCTAGGCACCCTCTCTCTCCAGATACTCTTCTGGGGTTCCGAGATGTTGGCCCTCCATTTGCCCTTCTCAGTATGATGTTCCTTTGTTCCACACCGCGGTCTTATCGACCTTCGGGGCCCTTGGGATTTCAGGGTTGTTTCAGGTTCCCATATCTGACTTGTCCGGGAGTGCCTTGAGATACTACGATGTACAGGTCTGTCCCGCTGTACTCCACCTACCCATTCAGAGGTTGATGCCCCGTCAGGGTCATCACGGGTTTTTACTGGAATACCGAGCCTGGGAGGGACCCCTGTCTTGTCACTCCGACGGTTCACCATTGACAAAATTTCAGTTTGGGCATTCACCACATCAGCTGTAGCATGTTAGGCCAGGTAATTTTTGATTCGGAACCCGCTTTTGCATTGAGTGGTCCCCAAGGCAGCCGCTTCAGATTTCTCTCACAGGCACATTATGGCGGTGGGAAGATGGTGCTTCGAAGCATTCCAGCCTAGCCTTCGCATTTGACTGCTTCTTCCTGAAGCAATTTTCCCTTCACTTGCCCTAATGTTTTATTCCTCAGACTGTCAGACTTGATGTACGCTGGTATCGGTGCTCTTATGCAAGCACAGTATGGTGTTTTGGGCTGCACGAAGGACTTCTACTTTGGCCTTCGGATCTCAGCTTCCATTGCCCCAACATGTTACGATCCAGTGGCTTGGCAGACGGGGCACGCGGTGGGAGTCCCCCCTCCCCACCCCGTTCCACCAAAGTTTGGTCAGTCTTCCTCCGCAGGTCCAGCTGCTGCACGATGGAGGGAACGACTTGGGCTGTAAGCCAGGCAAGGACCTGATCAAACAGGCCTTGGTTAATGTGCAGGTGGTCCAGCATACCTGGCCAGAAGTAGCCATTGCGGTCCTCACTGCTCCCATGGATCAATTGGAAGGCTCGGATGACGTTGCCATTGGCAGGGCATGTTGGAAAGTGAACGGAGAAATGGCTTATGGCCTATGTGAATGGGGTGATGGATGCACCACCCACAGGAAATTCTTTGGACAAGGAGGGAGCGTTACAGGCAGGACGGTGTCCACCTGTCTCATGTAGGGAATAACATTTCTGTCTGATCTGCAAAGGGGCCTGCGGGAAGTTCTTCTGCGCAGGTGGGCGGAGTTTCACAAGCACTAGGCTTGTGACTCTTGTGGCGGCTAGGACAGGCAAAAGCAGGAAGAGATTAGGGATGGTGTGCATGCAGAGGCACCTTATGGTGACAGGTGACGTCTGAGGCCCCCCGAACGGGTTGTGTGGCTCGGGGGCATAAGGGTTGCCTGGGAGACCAACCCTCCTCACTCACCCAGGTGTTGTGCGGCACCAGGAGGGGGTAACGGGAAGGTCTGCCTCCCCCACAAGGGGCAGTCCGGAGGGGTGGCGAGATCAACACCACCCCTCAGGCTGGGTGTGCTTTCCCCCGAGAAGTGCCAGCTAGTCGCTGGCACAGTCAGCTGCCTATCCTAGGTACCCCTTTGCAGATATTTTCAATAAATGTGGCCCAATTTTCAACCCAAGCCTTGTTGTTTGACTGTTCTTTGACCCATCTCTGCTCACAAACCTCTGACACAAGAGAACTTTTAAAAAATGGATAGAAAATCAATGAAGCATCCCTCAGTTCCAAGCATCCATAATCTTTTGCTTAGCATTTTTGTGGGGTGGGGGAGTGTTAATACTTTTCCACAGCTGAACATCTTGAAATGATTTTGCCTGATAAAAAAATTCCAGTGTGATGCTTACCTTCCAATTTGCCATAGCTGAAGCTGAAATCCTGTACTCAGTACTCTGTAATAATCCCCTTGAAACCAACCCATTCCCAAACCGTGTTTGGAGCACATCGCTTTTGGAATGAAGCCTGTTAGAATAGCCAGTTCCTCACCACATGAGAGCAATTGTTCAACCATTCTGGAAAGGCCATAGTCTCACTTTGTCATAGCTCATTTAAGATGCTAGTATTCATAGGCCACCAATAACTATGTTTCGCTGCTTAGAGAACAATAAGGTGAACATGTCAATGGCCAGAGTGGGGATGAAGTCAGTGTAATATGGGCTGTTATGTATCAGTGCTGATGGAATTGTTGGTAGAGCTCCCAGACATCAAGCTGCTCTCTGAAGTCATGCAGAAGCAATTTCGCAACAGGAAACCAAGGTAACTCTAGAGAATAATTCCATAGGTAACACAATCAGTAACAGATTGGCCCACCATGAAAGCTTTTGAAGCTGATGTTATGGTGTGCTGAATCAGAAACCAAGATGGTAGTTTGGCAATGGTTGAGGATTGCAGTATGTGTATTTTTAAAGTCAGCCTGCTCACTCCCGATTTTCTGAGGTAAGACATCATAATGGCCCTGACAGAGCCAAATTTGAAAGGCATGAATCTAACAATATAATGCGCCTCATGAAGTGGGATCTAGTCCATGAAAGCTTATGCCACAAGAAATATGTTAGCCCTTAAGTTGCCGGAAGACTCATTGGTTTTTAAGATAATGGGAGCAATCACTTGTCTTATCGTACTCAATGGTCTACTTTCCACATTAGCCACAATCCACCACAATCCAGTAGTGTGCATACAGTATGCACCAGGCAGTTCCTTTCTTGACAACTGGAAGCCCGTGTCCTACAGTAAGGACTAATGTTTTGTGAGACAGCAGAAATTCACAGGTAACATGTTTTTGTCTTGTGTCACTTTTCAAAGAGGGTAGAGCTCAGACATCATAATTGTCTGTGCAATTAGGGAAATAAAGGGAATACTGTGAACAGTTGTGTACTAATAAATCCTCTAACTGAAATGAATTTTCTCCCAAAAAGTCTCCTTAGAATTCAGATTTTAATGTCAAATGTTTATTGTATATTATTTGAATATTTGAGCATTCAAATGTTTGATACTGGTATTTCATATCCCATCATTTTATTTCAGTTTCCCCGTATTTGTTATTTGACAGTATTTCATCACTGACCTGCAGTGGTATTTTTTAATATTTGAACACTGAAGACAATGAGTGGTTTGCTGTCAAACAAGATGGCTGCATATGTTGATGTCGCTCCCAACCAATACACTGTAAACAGCAAGAATGAAAAGATCATTGTCCACCTGATAAGGTACAGATAATGTGGGGCAATGCAGTATAGGGCTGGTTGAAACCATGATCGGGGTCTGAAGATGTGCTCTCAGTAGCTAGAGCCCATAAGCACCTCACAGTGTTCGGACAATGAAGAGAACCTGTCACAGCACAGGAAGCCCCTAAAACTTCAAAAGGCACCAACATTTTTAAATTGCAGCAGTTCGAGCTTTAACATCACAACTTCAGCAGCTTAGACAAATTCAGCTGGAAGAGTGGCTGCTGCACCTATAGAAACTAAGCATAATAATCTGACAGCAAATTGACAGATATCACTGACACAGCGAACTCTAAAATGGGCATGTCCCTAAAGCAACAACAGCAGACAGAACAGTGAAAATGGCAATCAGGCAGCTTCAACTTATGGTGGGGAACCTTGAAAATAGGGATCACAAGTAGAATATTCATATCTGCAGGTTGGTGGAGGAAGATGGGGGAAATGAAAAATGTCCAGATCTGAAGATGATTTGAAGCTCAGATGGAGACCTGATTGAAGATATATAAAGAGTGCACTGATCCCTCAGATCGAGACCTGCAAAAGACTGATCTGTGAGGTTAGCACACATCTCAAAGCAGGAAAAAGTGTTCTGGGTGGTTAAGAACATACAGCTCCTATAGCACCAAAGGGAAAAAATATAAACCTCTCAGGATGTGTGCTCAGAAAAGCTGTGTTAGGTGCAGAGACTTTCAATCCTTCACAGAAAAACTACATGCAGAGGGCATTTCATAATTGCCAGGCTTTTCTATTTAAATTGACTGTGCAACACTAACTGCTACTATGAAAGCACAAGTAACTGATTTTCTCTTGGAATTGAAAGTGGCCGTTCCAGAACAAGCTTGGAACCAGGATATTGCTGAAGTAGAAGCCAATGACCACAGAGTCAAAACATCTGACTGGCCTCTCAGGAAAAGTAAAACTAAGAAATCAAGACATATTTACCAAGATCAAACCCTGAGAAACAGAATTTGGTGGGTTGCTTCCACCTTGGGGAAAAGGAAGAACATCGAAGAAGTGCAACTAATCCCACATTCTGAGAAGGCAACTAAAGCTCTATAGACCTTTTACTCCAGATATCATTTTAGGTTCAAGGCACTGAGAGTGCCTACTTTGGTGGTAGTTGGTTTAAATGGGGAGATGCTCCTTATTTATTTCTTTGTAAATGCATTTGCTTGGGCACACACATGTGTGCACATAGAAGTGCTGGTAGATAGTAGGGAAGTAGCTATGTATACCCTGTCTAAGGTTCTATTAGAGCTGTACAATACATAAAGGTAAAGGGGGGGGATAAGGGGGGAGGGTGAGAAGGGAGAACGTGAAAGAATTTCAATTGCAAGGAAAAGAACACAGAGGGAAAGGGGGCAGGGAAGTTGCTGCAAAATTACTACAAATAATGGTTGTTACTGTAATTTGTGAATGCAAATTGGTGTACACAGCTCGACCTAGGGAAATCTCAAAGGCAAGACTAATTCAATCACCATTGCTTCTACAGATTGAGGCCAAGTTCCCATGTTTTCTTCCATGGGCCATGATGATCGAAACAAGTGAAGAGTGAAGACTTCCAAACGAATGTCTGTGGAGTTGTAGATAGTTGTTTTATGTTGCAGTTTGCTGTTGTTTTACCAAATACTCCGCATGTAGCCTTGCACTGGCGTAAGTGCTGAGGCATTATAAATTCAAGCAAGGAGAGGACAGACATTGTGTTTAAGGACTTAAGGGGGTAGACAACATAAAAATAACAATGGTAAATGTAAATGGACTAGGGAATGTAGTGAAAAGGGCTCTTGTGGAATTGTTACTAAAAAGATAAAGGTCACATTAAGAAACCTGATGGCAAAAAACTTAAACTTCCCTACTTTGGAGAGCTAAGCAATGCCCCAGGAACATCACAAGATGGTTAGTTTAAATATTAGTATGGGTATCCATACTAATATCTAAGCACTGTCCTTTTGCCGTTCACGATATATTTAAAGACTGCAGAGGCACATGTATCCTTTTAAAAGGCAAGCTAGAAGAAGTTCCATGAAGCCCAGGCCCCTTCTATGGTCCCAGTACACAACAGGCAGTTTTCGTACATGGGGCCCTAAAACACCTCCTTAAGTTCAAATGTGGGCCAACCAGATTAGATGGGGATCTAAATGACATACTATATAGGCAAGTTAATGCTACACAGGCAAAGAAAGAACATGAAAGGGAAATTTGACTTCCAAATCTGAAACTTTTCCATTGAAATAGCGAATTTCAATAATTTGTAACAGGAAAGGAATTTCATGGATGCGAATGAAAGACCCCACAGGAACTCTGAGCAGTGGGAACCTCCCATTACAACCCTTTAAGGAATAGCTTATAGGAAAAACAAATCCCTTTTTGGTGGTGGTGCCCTTACAAACATGGGCCCCTTAGCACCCCCCTTCTACCTTGATGCCTATCTGCTCTCTCATAAGCAGGAGACGACAAGAACACTAACTGTGTTTGAGTGTATATGTATTCAACAGGCTGTGACTAAGAGGGTAGCATCAGCTATCTCTCACCTTCTGCTGACACACCTAAGTGGCTCCACTAAAGCAGGGGAAGGCAACCTGGTGCCCTCCAGATGCTTTGGAGCACAACTCCCATTAGCTCCAGCCAGTATGACCAATGGTCAGTGATTATGGGAGTTGTAGTCCAGAATACCAGGGAGGTACCAGGCTGCCTACACCTGCACTAAAGGAATAAAAGGTGCTGAGAAGCAGATCTAGGAACAATGGCCATGCTGGCCAAGAATGCAGTCTAACACATCTTGAGGGCACCAGGTTGGGGAAGACTGGGCTAGAGTCACAGAAAGCTTCAGGATGATTGTGTTCTCCATTTACTTCTCTCTATCTCTCTCCGCCCGTAAGATGCTAAAATATCCTTGTCCTTATGATGCTATAGGAACTGCTAAAAATGGCACTTGAGACCAATTAGCATATGCATTATAATTTCTGGGTGTGATTTACAGTCTTGGCCACATTTTGCGTTCTCTTTTGGAGAGCTGGAGTTCAGACCTTTTATCCCTCTATCAAGTTAAACTTGTCTCCTTGGAAAGTTACTGGAAAAAAAGATGACTCAATGCTAATTTCAATTAGAGTCAGATGAAAGCCCATTCATAAATATTGCCTTGGACAGACTCACTTTTGCTTCTCAGTGCTGCTGACCTTGGATAACCAGTGCACCCACACGTGAATACAAAGGGTTCAGAAAGCAACAGAATTAAGGCTTTGCAAGCTCATTCTCATATCAAATGTAGGGCTTCACACGGAGCTTATAACCTGCTGTTGAGATTGGTTATTCATGGAAGTTTGCGGGCCCTCGTCATCAACCTCCAGGGCGTCTCCCACGCTAAATGACCTTTATTCCATTTTTTTAAAGGTCAGAGGTAATGAGCTATCAAATTACCCTGCTTGAGTTCCCTCCATGAGAAGAGGAAACCCCGCAATCAGAGGAGCCATCTAGCGGCTGTATAATGAAATGTATGGAAGACTCAGATAACGGGAAAGCCGGGGGGCGGGAAGCTCATGTAAAGGGAGTTCATCATGATCCTGCATTTAAAACAAGAAGAAAGCTCTGTTTTAAATGCGGGGTTTTAAGCTGGTGTAGAGATGCTCATCGTCACCACAGACCCATTGCTAAAGGTCTTTGCTTATGCATTAAAATTGCTGAGCCCATATAACAGAAAGCCTAGGTTTCATCAGGTTTCATTCTATTAAAACAATTTCCTCCAAACAAGGTAATCTCCATGTTCTTCTGAAAAAGAATTTTCTAAAAGAGTGTCAGACTTCGAAGGAAAAGTGCCATTGCTGCTTGGGATCTTCTTTTGCTTACAGCTGGAGCATTTTCCAGTCAAATCATATCCTCCACCAATCTTGCAATATATGGCCCAAACAAAAGGAATATGTTACTTAATGCCAAAGATGACATTACTGTCATAAACCAGGCAGGGAGAGCTTAGTGTGACATCAGACATCAGGATTATGGTTTATTGCAGCCAAAACAAGTGAGGACTATAAACCAGTTTTAAACCAGGGTTTGTTGTTAGCATATGAATCCTGGCTTGTTTGGATTCTCAATGGAGTCTAATTGAACAAACATAATACATATCTTGGTATCCATTTTCATCATACTTTAAAATCAAGTCTCCAAACATCTCCTGCACTCCTGCTGGCATGTAAAAAGCTTGGCAGCTCTTCAAAGATTGTATTTCTCAAGGTGGTCGACTGGTACATATGTCTTTACAGATGTTCCAGACTAAGATTATAACTCAGCTCCTATATGAGGTAACTGTTTGGATACAGAGCATCAATACTGAGACTCAAAGATTTCAGTCACTTTTCCTCAGAACAATTGTGGAGTCCCTAGGCATGTAGCTAATGCAGTGGTGTGCTTGGAAACTGGATTAAAGTCTTTACCATATATGACTTGGACATCTACCCTTTGTAGATAGATTAACTTCTGTTTTCACCAACAGGACTCTTGCTACTGTTCAATGATGTGTCAAGATTCAGAGCAGCTCTCTGCTCTCAGTCTCCACTGATCTTTGTTTCCCATACCTGCAAGTGGTTGCTGGGGAAGAGACTGTACTGTTTGACGTGCTGTTTCTCACTAGCAGGCAAGTCAACAAGCTTCAGTTGTAATGGGAAATGCATAACCACTCCACTTTTGATATGAGAAGACATGAAGTAGAAATAACCTCTTACGTAAATATAGCAATTCCCCTAGTTTCAAATAGGCAAGCTTGAATTTGAAAGGCAGAACTGTAAGTTTTAAAACTTGTTGCTGTTTGTTTGTTTTGTGGAGAAAACAAAATCAATGAAAGGCTGGAAATTTACCCAGAATTCAGTTCTAGTAATCATATTTTTCTGCATGAATGTTATCATTTGAAATGAAATCCCCATTTTTCCAGGTTTTGGGTGCTGCTCTTTTGGTGTGTTCTAATTAGGGATGTTGGCGAAATCTGCAATGAAATCAATGAGTTTGGATTTCTGTTACTCCAATCTGAGGATTCCACAGACTTGCAGACCGTTTTTTTTACTTTCCAAATTTAGTTGTAGAAAAATATGTAAAATTAAAAAATACCAGCTGAAAATGCACATTTTCCCCAAAATGCACATAGGCTAAAGCATGGAAATGTGCACTGTGGAGGGATTTGCACATTTGGGGGTGTTTGTGCATTTTTGCAGGTGCAAATTTGCACAAACTTGGGCAAGTATGACCTCTATACTGAGTCAAATAATTGCTTCTAGCCCAGTATTTTCTAGTTTGACTGGCAGTGAGTTTCCAAGATCTTAGGGGGTCTTCACTAGTCCTGCTACTTCAGCTTTAAAAAGGGGGGTGGAGATGCTGGGGGTTAAACCTGGAACCTTTTGCAATCAAGGCATATGCTGTACCACTGAGCTAAGACCCTTCCCCATCAAAAACCTGCAGTAATTGCCATATTGGTTAGAAAGATACTGAAGTTCAAGTGATTTTGTCAACAGAAAGGCAATGGACACTAGAGTTCCAATCCTATCTTCACTTACCTGGGAGTAAGCCCCATTAAACTAAACAAGACTTACTTCTGAGTAGACATGTGTAGGACTGCACAGTACACTGCATTCCATGCCCATTAGAGGGTATATAAAAGATGACAGTAGAAGGTACAAGATTGAGGCGAAGTGATTTGGACATAGAATATGAACTGCAAAATAATCCGAACACCTTATGCAAGATGGGGAAGTGTAGATGGGGGATCAAAAAGCATGACCTTGGTGATCCAGACCAGGATGGAAAGAATGATTATATTAACAGAATGGAAATCTCTCCTCATTCCATCTTTATAATATTTTTTTCACTTCTGGGCTACTATCTCCAAAGTACCGGATTTCTTTACATTCATTCAGTTCTGAAACATCAGCAGACAACGTGTCCTCAGCAGTGTCCTCACATGGATGAATTATGACATTGGATCAGTGTGTTAAGATCTGTAAATCACCCTGCACACTTGAAATGTTACCAGCAGGAGGATATAGAATAATACTATTTTTAAAAAATATAGTACTCACTGGTTGCCCTGTATCTTGGCTGCTCTTGGATTCCTGTTAGCTTAATTAACTTGTACTGCCTTAAATAAGCCAGTAAATTGTACGTGTCATGCATTATTTAATCTTGATTAGCTTTCTTCAAAAGAAATCAAATTAGACTATGTCCCAAGTGCTTTCAGGGCCTGATAGTTTACAGAGTAGTAGCAGTGTTACCACTTTCAGTATGCAAGGGAAATAGTGACGAAGGAAGAGCAACGGAGACCACCTCCTCTTAGTACTCTGGGCTAGTTTGCATATATGTTTGCCATCTGAGGACCGTAGCCTTAAATGGTGACTTGCATGTGTGAGTGACTTGCTCATCACAGACAAATGCCACAGGTAGAACATCTACAACACCTCAAGCCAGGGTTCACACATGGGGAGGGGCAAGGGCACAAGTTATTGGGGCCTAGCCCAGACTGCAACCCAATCACCATGACAGGCGGCGAGGGGTTTGACTTGAGGCTAAATTGTAGATTATACTTAAGGATATTTATGGAAATTTATTTCTCTGTATTTTCTACAGGTGCTTTTTTTTTTAAGGTGCCTTTAACCTGTACCTTTACTGAGGCTTCTACCACCGGTTTCTTTGCAGGATTAAGATACGCTCCTTTACATATTTTTTTTTCTGGGGTTTTTCTTTTTCTGCCTTTCTATATGCTCCATTTTACAACCACTAGGATGCGCTGTGGTATAGCAGAATTATGCAATTACTCGAGATTCTTATGGCCTTACAGAGGCCATTCAGAAAATAGTACCACACTTTGCCCATTAGGAAAAAAAAACGTGATAATGGTTGCAAAGAATGGGAGAGGCCCCAGAGGATGACGATGTCACATTGTGTAAAGGACCCACAAACTACCATGAGTGAGCAATCACAAGTTCACAATAAAAACCTCATGTAAAGGTAAAAGGTAAAGGTGTCCCCAACCAGTCGTGTCCGACTCTAGGGTGTGGTGCTCATCTCCATTTCTAAGCCAAAGAGCCAGTGCTGTCCGAAGACGCTTCCGTGGTCATGTGGCCGGCATGACTGTACACTGAGGTGCACGGAATGCTTTTGCCTTTCCCGCCAAAGGGGTACCTATTTATCTACTTGCGATTTCTTGCTTTCGAACTGCTAGGTTGGCAGGAGCTGGGACTGAAGACGGGAGCTCACTCGGTCACGTGGCACTTGGGTCTCAAACTGCTGTCCTGCCAACCTTCCGGTCTGCAGTTCAGCATCTTAACCACTAAGCCAGGCTCTATGCATCTATTTCCAGATTTTGTGACAAAGTAGATCAAGCAATATTCTGAACAGTGAGTTCCTGGCCCAGGCTGTTCTCAAGGAGCTTCTCTACACAAGGCTGTTAACCTGCTGCATCTGTTTTTGGTTTCATTGCAGAATTGAGATCTGAGCACTACACGAGGAGCATTTCCTGCTTTTCTGCTACATAATTTCTAGGTGGCACTGTGGTGTAATGGAATAGTACAAATACACAAGTGAAAACAACGCTTTTACAATTAAATGTCAGATTTTCCCTACTCTAAAAAAAACTCACAGAAAGTGCTGGTTAGACACAGAAGTGAAACTGGAGGGTCATGACATCATCTAAAGAACCTGTGAACAACTGTGAGTAGGGAACAGTGAGCACATGATAAATGCCTCATGTAGAAATGCCCTAAAACAGAGGGTGTCTACTTGTGCAGTTAAAGGCACAATCTGATGCATGTGTAGACAGAAAAAAGTCCTACAGTTCCCAACATTCCCTAGCTAGTATGGCTGGCTGGGGAATGCAGGGAGTCATAAGACTTTGTCTAAGCTTGCGTAGGATTGTGTCCTAAATAGGACGTTTCAGAGACAGATTTGAGATTCCCTATGGGACGTGCATTCTCAAGAACTATCAATCCCAGAGTTCCTTGTTCTCATAGCCAGGAGGGAGAGACAAAGGATCATAATAATCAGGGGCATTGATCACAGTAACAGTGGGAGCCAGTGCTGATCTCTCTCTCTCTCCCCCCCCCCCTCTCACACACACACACCATACAACTATGTCAGGCTATAAATACAAATCAGAAATGTAAGGAGGTTAAGCAAAGGTAACTAAAATATGTTAAAGGATACCAATCAGAATAAAATAAATCAAAACATCAACAGGATAAGTAACTTTTATTACAACCAACCAAAAAGTTACAAAACAGCAAGCTTTGTAGGGCTTTTCTTCTGGATGGTGTTATGTTAAACAAAAATAGCCCCAAAATAAGGGGAGGGGGGTTTGAGGGCATGATAGAAAAGCCCCACTGTGGAAGATGGAGTAATTTAAAAAATATAGAAAATGTAATTTCAGCATTAAAATATAAGCTTTTATTACTTGACTCATGAGGTTGTATATATGGGATTGGATGGTGGCATGTGTGTGGGAAGGAGCCTGTGTGACATGTTTGTATTGCCCCCTCCCCTCAAAACATTATGCTCAAATAC
The DNA here is from genome assembly GCF_057233095.1 of Heloderma suspectum. Lineage (NCBI taxonomy): Eukaryota > Metazoa > Chordata > Lepidosauria > Squamata > Helodermatidae > Heloderma > Heloderma suspectum. The sequence continues at coordinate 195,354,846 of NC_139460.1, read as the reverse complement.
AATGCTTTTCAGTGGAGTTGGTTCACACATTCAGTGCCACCAAGGGTTTGAGATGTACAGTCAGGGCCAGAAATATTGGAACAAGGATAACTGTTTTGGCAGTCGGCCTTTGTACACCACCACATTGAAGTTGAAAGGAAACACGCCCAGATGGGAGCGAAGTCAGGACATTCAGCTGTAATTCAAGGGGTTTGACAAAAGTGGGGCACTAACCATTCAGGAAGGACAGCCAGTGGCATACACACACACCCATCGTTGGTGGCTCATAAGTAATAGAACGAATGGCTGACAAGCCACTGCATGGCCAGGTGTGGCCTGTTTCCTGGGTACCCTATGACCAATCAAGCAGATAACAGGCCTGGAGGTGGTTCTGAGTGTTACATTTGCATTGGTAGCTGTTCACTGGAACCCGCAACTTGAGGTCCAAAGAGGTGTCCATGCAAATGAAGGAGGCCATCATTAGGCTGAGGAAACAAAATGAACCCATCAGAGAGATAGCAAAAACATTGGGAGTGGCCAATACAACAGTTTGGAACATCCTGAAAAAGAAGGAATTAACTGGCAAGCTCAGCAATGGCAAAAGGCCTGGAAGACCACAGAAGACAACTAAAGTGGATGACCGCAGAATTCTGCTCATGGTGAAGAGGAACCCTTCCACAACATCTAGCCAGATCAAGAACGCTCTTGCGGAGGTAGGCATGTCATTGCCAACATCTACAGTCAAGAGATGGCTTTATGAATGTAAATACAGAGGCTTCACAACAAGGTGCAAACCACTGGTAATGCTCAAGAACAGAAAGGCCAGATTAGCCTTCGCCAGCAAACACCTAAAAAAGCCTGCCCAGTTCTGGAATAAGATTCTTTGGACTGATGAAACCAAGATAAACTTGTACCAGAATGATGGGAAGAGAAAAGTATGGAGAAGGAAAGGAAAAGTTCATGATCCAAAGCATACCACATCATCTGTCAAACACGGTGGAGGCAGTGTTATGGCATGGGCATGTATGGCTGCCAATGGAACCGGGTCACTGGTGTTTATTGATGACCTGACTGCTGATAAAAGCAGCAGGATGAATTCTGAAATGTATCGGGCTATACTTTCTGCTCAGATTCAGCCGAATGCTGCCAAACTGATAGGATTGCTTCATATTGCAGATGGATAATGACCCAAAACATACAGCAAAAGCTACCCCAGAGTTTCTCAAGGCAAAGAAGTGGGATGTTCTTCAATGGCCGAGTCAGTCGCCTGATCTCAACCCAATAGAGCATGCTTTTCACTTACTGAAGACAAGACTGAAGGCAGAAAGACCCACAAACAAGCAGCAGCTGAAGGCAGATGCAGTAAAGGCCTGGCGAAGCATCTCAAGGGAGGAAACTCAACATTTGGTCATGTCCATGGGTTCCAGACTTCAGGCAGTCATTGATTGCAAAGGATTTTCATCCAGGCATTATAGGCGATCCTTAAGTCTGAAATGATGTTGGTTTGTTCCATTACTTATGAGCCACCAATGATGTGTGTGTGTGTGTATGCCACTGGCTGTCCTTCCTGAATGGTTAGTGCCCCACTTTTGTCAAACCCCTTGAATTACAGCTGAAAGTCCTGACTTTGCTCCCATCAGGGTGTGTTTCCTTTCAACTTCAATGTGGTAGTGTACGGAGGCCAACTGCCAAAAAGTTATCCTTGTTCCAATATTTCTGGCCCTGACTGTATGTGGTGTGTGAATAGCCCTCAGGCCTCAACTACATAACAGATTCCTGTGCCAGTGGTTTAGCACTAAACCAGTTTAGGAAACAGACAACTGTATTCACCATTCTATTCCTGGGAAGAACGGCTGAAGGGGTTGGGCTTTTCAGTGTGCGGAATTGCAGGGAACACTGGAAGTATGGAAGAACACTGCATAGATAAATGATGGAAGCATAGAAAAATGAATAGAGAATATATATGAACAGTGCCAGCTCCAGGACCAGGGTGAGGGCTTGGACAAAACACTCCCAAATAGGCCCCTTTCCTTTAGAAGAGGAAGGCTGTGCATTCTGAACATTTTCTCAAACTGCCTCCTATCATCTTGGGTGCTCTATGCAACGTGAGAATGCTGCTGCTGTGTGTATGTGAGGAGCGGGGAGAGATTTGGCTGTTTTGGAGCCCCAGCAACTGCCCAACTCTTGCCATCCACTGACGCTAGCTCTGAATATGAATATCTTTCTCATGATATTAGAAATTCAGTATGATGATTGGCAGTAATTTCAGGGCTTATAAAGACAAAGTACTACTTTACACAGCACATCCTTAAAGTATGGAATCAATTACCCCAGGAGGTAATAATGGGCTCTCACTTAGTCAGCCTTAAAAAGGGATTAGACAAATTCATGGAGAAAGGGTTTATTAGCCATGGCAGCTAAATGGATCTACATTCAAAGGTAATATTCCTTCGACTACCAGATGCTGGGGGCAAGCAACTGGGGACAGCTACCTCTATCTTGCTCTGTTTAATGAGTTCCCCAGGAGCATTTGGTTGGCCACTATGGTGACAGAATTCTGGACTATATAGACCGGAGGTGACCTCACTTCCTGGCAGGGGGCCCAATAATTTCCCCCTAAACTGGGGCAGGAAAGCCAAGTTTCTCCCTGCTTTGAGTGGCTCCTGACAGCTTTCACCTCTGTTGAGGAAAGAAAGCAATTTCCTTGCTGCTTTGAGCAACTGTTGTGGGCCAGTAACAACCCCCCCCCCCCCCGAATGGGCAAGCTTCTTTTCACTTCGGGTGGCTTTGGAAAAGGCTGGTTATGGAACATGGGAATGGACTTGCTGACAACAAAACCTACAGCAGAGACAGTCTTCTCTCTCTCTCTCTCTCTCTCTCTCTCTCTCTCTCTCGTAGTGCTGCATGCCTTTTTTTTTTTCTTTTACCTCAGGCCCAATCCCTCTCACTCCCCTTGGCCTGTTCATGCCCTTTTCTCAAAGCCAGGCACTAAGCAAAGTCTTTGCGGACTCAGCTGTCTTTGCTTCTTTTCTTCCAGTCTGGATTGCACAGGGGACATGGTGTTTTTTTGTTTTTAAATACAGTTTGTTTCTTCCCCCTTTTCTTCTCTGCACCTTTTCCCTGGGCTGGGTGCGAGAGGGCTGGTTGAAGGCCTTTTAATGGCATGGCACACCAGGAAGGAGCATGAGCTCTGAGTTTGGAGCCTGCCCAAAGTTGTCAGATGGAGGCAGATCCAGATGGTGCCAGAGATGGGCATCTGCAAAGAGGTAGGTGATCAGGGGGGCTTCTCTAGGGAGTCATCCCTACCACCTCCATACCAGTGGAGGCTGGTGGCTCTGATGTCAGTGGGGTGATGAATCCGCTCTGGGCTTCAGTCAGAACCAGTCAGAACTCTAAAGGAGCTATCCAAGGTGTGAAGCCTACCTCCAAGTGGTGATCCAGTCCAATGCAGGGACATACCTACTTCTCTAAGCAGGCAGTTGTCCATGCGGACACAAATGGCAGAAGATCATGGTAAGGTCTTGGGGGGTTCAGGCCTTGTCTCCTCTCCTGGCTCTTCAAAGAGATTTGCTATCTCCCTTAGCCAGCAGGAAGAGGAGCTGTCAGAAGAGGAGGTGGATCTCCCAGTGGAGAGCTTAGCTTGCACAGACATTTTCCCCAAGCTTCTCACTAAGGTGATTAAATTGTTGCACCTTTTTGTGAACAAGCCAGGGGAGCAAGAAGCATGTCCTTTCCCTCCGGAGTACCAGCAGGTTTTTCCCAAGCATCCCTTAAACCACACACTATGCTTTTTCCAAAGTCATTTGACAGAGGGCTTTTCTACATGATGTTGTTAATCCACTGCATCTACTTTTGATGTTGCCACAGAATTGAGATCCAAGCATTACACGAGGTTTCCTTTCCTGCATTTCTGCTGCATAATTTATAGGTAGCACTGTGGTATAGTAGAATAGCACAAATACACAAGAGGAAATAGCACTTTCTTTTGCTATTAGAAATAATATCACATTTTCCCTGCTCTAAAAAAACTCTCAGAAAGTGCTGTTTACAAACAGAAGTGAAACTGGAGGGTCACAACATTGTCTAAAGAACCTGTAAACAACCATGAGTAGGGAATGAATAAATGCATCATGTAGAAAAGCTCAGAGTGCTCACAGCAGAGTAGGCTAGTCCAGCCAGGAATGAAACTGTGCACTGACTAGTCAACAAATTGTACTCCTTTCCAGATTCAATCATGGAACAGTTCAAAGCCTCATCAATTGATGCACATGTTGCAGCCTTATCACATTCAGTGGTTATACCATCTGAAGAAGATGAGGAACCAAGAGATGTTTGTGACAAGCAAGTGGAGAGTGCTCTCTGTAGGAACTTTGAGGCATCAGTGGTGCATTAAAAGCTTCAGTCACTAATTCAATATTCGCTAGAGCAACCCATCTCTGGACAGAGAAGATAGTGTCAGTAGACTCTAATACTCCTAAGGTCATCCAAGACCGGTTCAAGACATTATCCCTGTCAGCAGCCTTGTTAACAGATTCTTTCATGGACATTATTCAGGTGACCTCCAACACTATGGCATCCAATGCAACATTTAGTTGCATAAGTTGGACATGGATTTTGGACTGGTGAGCACACCGTTCTAAGCCACTTGGGAGCTCGTTGGAGCCAATTTTAGTGGAGAAGAAGGACAAAAAGAAAGCCCTACTCACTTCTAGGAAAGGCAAGAATTACAGGAACCAGCAGCCCTTTCAGAACTCCAACAGGCCTCCCAACAACAGGAACTCAACAAATACAAGCCCAAATGGTTACATTCCAGATCAGCGGGAAATGATTCAACACAGCTTGCCTTTGGTACGTCTCACTTTTCCTCCATTGCCTTCAAAATCAGCAAGAAACCATGTGCCAGCTGATGCCATACAGCCCAGCACATCTTTAGCAATTGGAGACTGTCTCTAGCAACTGAGGACACTTCAGGCAGCAATGGAGATAGTCAGCCACAGACCTGTGGGTGAGGGAGACAGTGTCCAAAGGATAAGCCTTGAAGCTCATGAGGCAACTGAGAGATAAGTTCCTAGCCTCACCAAAGTCCAGAAACAGAGAAAAACATTGGGCACAACCCAACACCTTCTGGAGATCACAGTCATAGAGCCAGTTCCATGGGACCAGAGGCACTCCAGGGGTCTATTCCATATTTTTCTTAGTGCCAATGGAAAACTGGGCGATGCAGGCCATATTAGGTCTAAAATGACTCAATGGGTTTCTAGAAAAGAAGCACTTCAATGTGGAAACATTGAAATTGATAGTGTCCATCCTGGGCAGTCAGGACTTCCTGGCATCCTTAGATCTCCCAGAAGCTTATCTACATATTCACTTTGGCTATCCCACAGGAAATAGATGCACTTTACGTAAGATGACAAGCATTTCCAATACAGTGCTCTTTTGCTGGATGAGATTCAGCTCTCAGGACGAGGGAATGTGGGATGTCGAGTCACTCTGCAGTGCTTGAAGAACCACAGCTTTGTGGTGAATCAGAAAGAAAGCTGCCAGTAGCTAACCCTAATTCTAGAACACCTCGGAGTCCAACTGGACATGCTTCAGTTCCACATATTCCTGTCAGCAGAGTGACAGAGCAATTTGAGAGAGTTAATGCTTCAGGTTTACTTCTCTCCTCAGGTAGATCTCATGGCCCTGGCACAGCTCCTGGACAAGATGATCTGGGCTCATGTCAGGAGGTGATGGAGTGGTCAAGATTCCACATGAGATCTCTGCAGTGGTTTCTCCTACCTTTTCAGGACCAGACAGGCAGATGGGTCCACTATCGCCTCAGGGTTCCAGTGAAGAGTAAGGAGTCCTGGCAGGGGTGGCTGGACCCAGATTGCCTAGCCAAGGGGACAAGTTTTCAGGATCCATCATGTACAGTAATCACCACAGAGACAAGTCTGTCAGGATGCAGGAGCACATTTGAATGCTCAGGTTATTCGGTGTTCTGGTCAATTGAAGAGGCTCAAGCCCTACGGACTGCACAAATGCAACTGCATGCCAGAACCCAAACTGAACAGTCTTCTGAAGGAGGCTGGACAAGGGATGCAGGAGAGCAGTAAGCTTAACAGTAGAGCACATGGACACAGAAGCTGAAAGACTAGGAAGGAAAGCAGATAGGATGAGAGACCAGAAAAGGGTAGATAGGCAGACAGGCCAGCAATGACTTGAGGGGAAACTAGCAAGACCAAAGGCAAAGCCAGCAGCATCTGGCTGTTCTGCAGACTCCATCCTAGATCTGAGCTGGATGCATTTATCTCCCTGTCCAGTCAGGGGACAGCCAGGAACCAATAGGTTGCTCTGAGGATGGAGCCATGCTTGGTCCTAGGAGAACAAGTCTGCTTTACAACCTGGTTACCACAAGGGGCACCAATGTTCATGTCCCGGTATACAAGAAGTCCTGATGGTTCCTGGCCAACTGTTTTAATCTGAACCTGTTGAAATATCCCACTGTGCAAAATTAAGCAGCACACACTGTTAAAAAGCCATGACTGCCATCACTACACTGTTAATCCTTAACAGACACCACAGTGGAAGGGTCTCTGAACAAGAGACAATGTATCACTGTGATCCAGCATTCCACATGAACACTGTACCTGCAATATGGATTCTGTTTATGATTTCAGAAAATAATTAATATTGTGTATGTGTGTGCACATGTGTTACATTTAACAGCAGCATAATAAACAAACAAACAAACAAATGTGAAGATTCACTACCAGTTAATTAAAATCTAGGGATTCATGAAAAACACAGCATTAATGAAGTCCAGAGTTCACACTGAAAAATAATAGTTCTTTAATAAATGAAGGAACTGTGGAGGTAGGGGGGTGGGAGGAAGAGAAGGGTGGTCGGTGCCTGGTGATTCTGTCAGACACAATGCATGTGAAGTGCATGCACAAGACCAATAGCGTCAACTGGTAAATGGAAAATCCAGTTCAAACCAGTGGCTGTAATCCAAAGAGCTACTTACAACCTGATCCTAAGTGGAGTTAATATATGCAAATGCTGAACAATTATTTCCAAGAGACAGGTATTGATTGGCATGACAATTCAAATAACGTTTGTAAAAAAAATGTTATTCAATTGTTACATTTCCAAAATATTCAAAATACTTAAGGGATGGCATTCATCGGACCAGTTGCACTCAGCAATGGGACCAACACTGGCCTATTCAATCTTCTGGAAACCCTTCAGAACAGAAGGACAGATAATTTCTTAGCTGTATAAACAGGATGATGTTAATCACAAGTACAAATAGTTTTAGTGGCTTCCTCCCATGGTGATCTTATTTAATTTTTTGATCAGGTAAGGAAGGCTAAGCACCAAAGAATTGATGCTTTCGAACTGTGGTGCTGGAGAAGACTCTTACGAGTCCCTTGGACTGCAAGGAGGTCAAATCAGTCAGTCCTAAAGGAAATCAACCCTGAGTGCCCATTGGAAGGACAGATACTGAAGCTGAAGCTCAAATATTTTGGCTACCTAATGCGAAGAGAAAACTCCCTGGAAAAGACCCTGATGCTGGGAAAGACCGAAGGCAAAAGGAGAAGGGGACGGCAGAGGATGAGATGGCTAGCTAGCATCACCGATGCAATGAATATGGACTTGAGCATGCTCCAGGAGAGAGCGGAGGACACGAAGGCCTGGCGTGCCATGGTCCATGGGGTCACGAAGAGTCGGACACGACTTAACGGCTGAACAACAACAACAACAGTAGGTCATGGAAATGCAATGGGGATAATATATCTTCAGCAAGGCATTTGACAAAGTGCCCCATGACATCCTGATTGGCAAGCTAGTTAAGTGTGAGTTAGATGGCATTACTACTAGGTGGATCCACAGCTGGCTGGAGAACCGCATTCAATGGTTCTTCATCAAACTGGAGCTCATATTAGGGTCACATACCAACATGACATAGGCATACAGGTGTACTGTATTGTACGAGCACTATCCAATAGATGCCTGGGATAGTCATGGTACCACACTCTAGCACTCCAAATCACAACAGCTCCACTAGCTGGGGAAGAATCACATTTCCCCAGCAACAGTACACTGCAATTTGAGTAAATCCTGATGGAAGATGTATTGATTCCATACAACAAATAAGCAACCATGCACATATCTGTGATAGTCTGATGGTACTTTACCTTATGTACTTGGCACCAGAAAGAGAACCCTTTTAAAACAGTTTCATACTGTTTAAGGGATTGATATGATTTGTCCTTGGCTACAAACTAGCAATGAACTTAGAATGGAGTTTTGGAACTAAATCTGTCATTAGCATGAAAAATGTGCACCTAAATAGCCTCCCTTATTTAGTGCAAGTGACAACTTGCATACAAAGTTACTGAGAAAAGTTTGTTCATATGGCTCCCTCTGGAGTTGAAGTTGGGCAGAATTTACATGATTCCAATTTCTAATGTACAATGTTCAGCAGTGGCTCATTCAGTGGAACTAGGCCACAATACTTTGCCCAGAAATGCTGTTGAGTTGATCATATGAAATTATAGTTGTTAAACTAAGTCCACGTTCAAATCCATAACATGATATAAATACAAATGTTTGGTTCTCATACAGTCTTTCTCTCCCTCTCATACATGCGCGCGCGCGCACACACACACACACACACACACAGAGGAGTATAAAATCGTTAGCTGAAATTTGGAGTATACATGTAATCCAAGCCATCCTGATTACTAAAGAAATCTGTAAATGGGACATTTTTACATCTCTCTCAAAAGTATGGAGCATAAAGTGTACCCCAGGAGAATATACTTGCATGCTACCCACAAAGCTGAAATTTGGTACACATGTAGCCCAACAAATCCTGATTATTAGAAAAGTCTGCAAACAGGACATTTTTACATCTAAAGGACAAAAATGTGAGTCATAGAACTACCTTATTCTGTTTCAAAAGGTTCTTCCCACAGAGTTCCAGTCCACACCAGATATTTCTCATGAAACTGTTCCCTCTTGGAACTTCGTCCCAGGATCATGTACACCTTATATTGTAAGGCATGCGTTGTGTCCCATCCCAGCCACCCTGCCACCTTTTTTCCCTTTTGCTCAAACCCTCAACAAATTCCACAATAATTATAAAAAACACTATGTACAGGTTCTACGGGGAATGGCAATGCTGTTGTGTGCCTCTTAATAGTTTTTTTTTTTTAAGTTCTAGCTAGAATGTGTGCTCCAGCAATGGAGAGAGGGAACACATGTGGCTGATGCGTTTTCTATCCTAATGGACTGAAGTGGGCCTGCAAAGTATAGGAGGGTGAAATACCTCAGGAAGAAGCCTGGGGGAAGGAGGACCAACCAGCAGCTGCACCAGGTAGATCCTGATCCTGCTTCTGCCCCCGCCAACAGGTTCTTAAGGCAGGGCTTCAGGCCTGGTTTTGGAACGGAAACTGCCTTGGTCGCCCTGTGGGATGACCTCTGCCGGGAGAGGGACAGGGGGAGTGCGACCCTGTTGATTCTCCTGGACCTCTCAGTGGCTTTCGATACCATCGACCATGGTATCCTTCTGGATAGGTTGTCTGGGTTGGGAGTTGAAGGCACTGCACTACAGTGGTTCCGCTCCTACTTGGATGGCCAATTCCAGAAGGTGGTGCTGGGGGATTATTGCTCTGTGCCATGGCAATTGTGCCATGGGGTTCCACAGGGCTCTATTTTATCCCCCATGCTGTTTAACATCTACATGAAACCGCTGGGGGAGGTTATCCAGAGGTGTGGGCTGAGGTGCCATCAATATGCAGATGACACCCAGCCCTACCTCTCTTTCTCATCAAAACCAGGTGAGATAGTGGCTGTTCTGAATCAGTGCCTGGGCACGGTAATGGACTGGATGAGGGCCAATAAACTGAAACTCAATCCAGACAAGTCGGAGGTACTGTTAGTGGGTGGTTCGTCTGCCCAGCTAGGTGATATTCAACCTGTTCTGGAGGGGGTTGCACTCCCCCTAAAGGATCAGGTTCGTAGTCTGGGGGTGCTGTTGGATCCAGAACTGTCACTTGAGGCACAGGTGAACTCAGTGGCACGGAGCACTTTTTATCAGCTTAGGCTGGTATACCAACTACGCCCTTATCTGGACAGAGATAGCCTAGCTACAGTTATCCATGCTCTGATAACTTCTCGTCTGGATTACTGCAATGCGTTATACGTGGGGCTGCCTTTGAAAATGGTCCGGAAACTTCAGCTGGTCCAAAATAGGGCAGCAAGATTGTTAACAGGGACTGGCCTGCGAGCTCATATTACGCCAGTACTTTTCCAGCTGCACTGGCTGCCAGTCCATTTCCGGGCCCTATTCAAAGTGCTGGTGTTAACATTCAAAGCCCTTAACGGCCTGGGACCAGGTTACCTGAAGGATCGCCTCCTCCCATATGTGCCTGCCTGGACCTTAAGATCATCGTCAGCGGCCCTTCTCCGTGAGCCCCTGCCAAAGGAAGTGAGGTGGGTGGCTACTAGGAGGAGGGCTTTTTCTGCTGTGGCACCCCGGCTCTGGAATGAGCTCCCAGGTGAGGTTCGCCTGGCATCTACATTGTATTCCTTTCGGCGCCAGGTGAAGACCTTTTTATTTTCCCAGGCATTTTAGCATTTTAGCTTTCTAAATTTTTATCTTTGCTGTTTTAAATCTGTATTTTAAACTCCTGCACTGCTGCTAGGTTTTATTGTGGTTGTATTGTCATATTGTGGTTTTAATGTTCTATATATTTTAAATTGTTTTATTGTGTGTTGTTTGGTTTTAATTTTTGTGAACCACCCAGAGAGCTTCGGCTATTGGGCGGTATAGAAATGAAATAAATTAAATAAATAAATAAATAAATAATGTGACAAAACTATTTCTCTGGTTAATGCTCCTAAGCCCAGACCAGCAATGCTCTTTACACAGCAATGGAGGAGACATGCTGTGCACATCCCTCACCTCCTGTACACCCATATTTTGGGAGGCCCAATGCATGCAGTTCTTCACCCTAAAAAAAAGTGGGACCAAGATAGGCCCACACATACACAGGCCTCCACCGAGAAAACCCACCTCATACATTATGTGATGTACATGGTGGAAGGGGAGGGTGCATGCCTGTTTCTCCACTACACAACACAGATCACCAGCCCAGGAACAATATGAACTGGGCCCTCCTTCCTCTCACTGAAATGAGGGAAATTAAACTGACATGTATTATTTCACAAGGGTATGAGTACAGTGTAGTGATTCAAAATGAAAACTGGAACATTTTACAAAAGGTTTACAAAAGGTTCACAAAAGTGTAAGGTATCAAATCTCTGTGTGTTTTGGGGGGTACGCTTAGCTTTTGTGTCCCCCCCCTTTATTTGTTTAAATCTGGCTAGATGAGCAGTTGTGTCAAAGGTGCGCTACAAGGAAGCACAGAACCTTCAAAATACTGGGCTGCAATCCATGTGAGTGCCCAACTTTACACTAGGATTATGACTTTACTAAGCAATAAAGATAGGTACAGACATGGGTGGGAGGAGCTGCTCCACTTGGCACTAGTGATGTCATCAGTACCTCTCTCTTGCAGCAGTTTAATGACTGTACAACTTGCCTGTACTTTCACCCTATAGCACTCTTATGACCAGCTGCCAAGATGTTCCCTTTTTATATACTACTGATAAATACAGGCATGCCACATGGAGAATTCTCTCTTTTTTCCATTTTCACTTTAATATCTATTGCAGCATAAGATAATTTTATGCAACTCTGCCAAAAGCTAATTTAACAGCTCCAAGCAATACTTTCTATTAAATGGAGTCATTTATTTTCACCGCATCATAGAGCATGAAGATTTGCTTTGCTCTTAAGGGTAAGGGCCCCACTTTACAATGTTTTTGGAATAGGTCACGGAAAGACTGTACATAAGATATTGGAAGATGTCCTTCAGAATACATGGTGTGCCTCTGCAAAAGTAAACAGACACGCACGTAATGGGAAGAGGATTAATAACAGAATGCAGAGAACATGCTGAACTTGGATGATCCGATCTTTCACAACCTATGAAGAAATCTCTACTACTCTCCTGTAAATCTTGCTACAAATAACTGGAATTCTGTGAACCTAAGTGCAGGGAATTGTGTACTCTGAATTTGCTTACTGAGATTACAAAATGACAGAGGAGGATAGTAAGGAAAAGACAGAAACTGCTTCCTCCCAGCCCCACATGTACATAGGTACACCCACCCTTACAAATTTATTTTTAATTAGGTTTATCCTTATATTCCAAAATCACAAAGCTATGAAATCATAATTCATACACTCCTATGAGATTCATCATACAGTCAAAATAAATATGTCAGACAAGCAGCTCTACATATACAAGTAAATCTTCTTATAACCATATCAGTTCATATAACCTTTTAGGACAGCAGTGAAAAAGGCCTAAATGTATTCATGTCCATTTAAAATATCAACTTATATAAAGTCTCTTGATGTTGCTTTCTGTTATGATGGCAGATTTCACCATCAGACACAGGTGTCAAGTCTTAGGAAACCACTGCTTCACAGTTGCCATGACTAGAAGATGCCATTTGGAGACTGCTAATTTTTTTGTAGCTGATAACAAGTTCCATGTCAAATCAAAACACTGAGCACAGACTGCATTTTGTAAATGTCCCTGTAACTTGCGACTCGTCTTCTCCCATTACCACATGTACATAAAGTCAGCTCTTGCTTTGCCACACTGCCAGCATACTTCTCTGGAAACTGCATAAATCTTGACTAATCATTGTGGTGTCAGCTACCAACAATACACACTCTTCTAATGATTTTCTTTTAGGATTACACAAGACAAATAAACAGGGAATTTTAATAAATATAACTTTCGAAATATATTAAGCCATCTCAAACCAAAACATGTGTTCCCACCTTTTCTTAAAATTATTACTGTTGCTATTCTCAGTCTCAAGGAGTAACACATAGATTTGTGATAGGAGGTTTTAAACTTTTCCACCTTGGGTACAGCGTCTCAAAAAGCAGTTTATCAGTTTAGATACCCTTCTTCCTGTTTTAGATTTCATTTTAGATTTCATGTTAAAAACCTTTGCAGTTGGTGCATCGAACCAAGATGGGCCTTGCCTTTCCATCATGTCAACCTTTGCAGCAGTTTTTGTACCAACACTTAAGATTGTGTGGACTTTTGTGCAAAAATAATTTTTGTAACAAGGTAGTTGAAATTCTGAATCATGAAAAGCTGAAATCTGCAAATACATATACCATATAAAGGGGTTGTAAACCTGTGGTTACATATTCTGCCGTTTTTCTGTGATTATAAGAAATCCCAGACTACATACAGCCCTGGAATTACTTTTATAAAGATCCTGTCTAGATTATAGCTATTTACTTACAAGAGGATAGATTACACAAGAGTCCAAAGTCAGTAAAGTTACAACTTCTGCACCTAACATATTTCACATTCTGCTAGAGAGTTTGCCATTAAACTAATAATAAACTGGAGTGAGAAGTCAGATTCAGGATCAGCACAAAGGACAGCTGCTCAAATCCATCTCCTGCCATTTGATGAGTAGAGCAAAGGGGAACTGATCAATTTAAAAAGTTGAATGGAAGTGGCAGTAGCATAGGGAAGAACGAATGCTAGAGCATATGCTTTGGATGCAAAAGGTCCCAGATTGAGGACAATATCCAATGCTGCCCGTTGCTTCCACCGCTGCTTCCATTCCGCAAGTGGCCAGTCCCAGCAAGTCCCTTCCACAAGTGGTGCCCTTGTGTAATGAAGCAATGATTGCTTGTGTAATGAAGATTTAGCACTTCCTGGGGCAAACTCTGAAACGAGAAATGTTTGTTTCTGTAACAGGGCAGGTCAGCAGAGCTCCCTTATGTGGCCTCAGCCTGCCCTGTTCCAGAAAAGAGCATTTCCATTTGTTTTGGGTTGCCCCTGGAAGCACTAAATCTCCATTCCACAATTGGTGGGACCGGCAACTCGTGGGCAGTCTCCATTGGAGACTGCCCTGAATCTCCAGCAACTCCACTTAAAAGAATCAAACAGCAGGACTGGGAAACCTCTCGAGGTGAGTCCCTATCAGATCTAGTGTGATAAAGGAGAAGTAGATTAAGGCTTTTGGAAATTTCATTGCAGGGAGAAGTACCAGTGAAGGGCTTTTGTGTGGCATACAGTGGTTATCCAAAAGTGCACGCGCGCGCACACACACACACACACAAAAGGTACACATGTGTTATCTGCAGGTCACTACAATTGTTCTAGTTGGCCCCACCAACTTGAAACCTCACCAGCTGCCACTGATGCAAAATGCAACCCTCCCCACACCAAACACATCAAACATGAGTCACTGCCAGTGCACTGTCTCTGTTTGTTCTTGATACTTGAATAAGCACACCACACAATGAACTGTTTTTTATGAGGAATATTTCAAATCTAGTTACTACAGTGCAACCAGCTGCCAGGCTGCAATCAGTTTTGCTGTAAGATTTGATTTTCCTCTTCAGAGCTCTGTGCTGATGCAATACAGGCAAACAATAATGCCTAGGTGCGACTTGCATGGGAGCTGCTGCCTGGATTTATTTTATTCCTGTATGCTTTAATCTTCAGATTTTGCCACTCCACTAATAGATAGCCAACAAGCATTTTTAAGCAGGACACATGATGTCCTGCTGCTGCAGGGCTGATGCATTTCTTGTTGCCTTAAGTGGTTCTATGAAAACAAAGCATTTCCAAATGTCATCATCAGTGAGTCTGTTCTGAAGACTGCAGACAGGCATATCATTTTCAAAATGAATTTCTCCAAACCACTTTGATTGTTACAACACCAAAATCCAGCCTCAAAACTGGATAACCAGAGCAAGATAATGAAGGCAGGTGGAGGCCTTGCTTTGGGGGGGGGGGTAGTCTTGCTGTGGTTTTTTTAAAAAAAAGGCTGGGTTGGATTCCATGCAGGTTGCACCCCTTCCAGAAACTAGCATTTCTGCTTGTTTCAGCACTTGCCCCCAGAAGTGCTATGTTGTGGCCGCCTGTCATACCCAGACTGGAGGAGTCCTTCTCAGAGGAGCTAGAGGCCCCAGAAGCCCAGGATACCCCAGACCAGGGATTGCCACCAGACCCACAGGAGCCTGAACCCTCTGGGGAAGTGGCTGCAGGGCCATCCCTGTCAGGGGAGAGGGACTCTGCCTCTGAGGCAGAGACTGAGCCACCCCCTGATCCCTCGGAGCATCATCGCCTCAAGCGACAGGCTAGCAGGGCTCCTGTGCAAAGGAGTGCTGGCCTCCAGAAGGGGTCTCCTCAGGAGAAAGGGACTACTCAGGAGTAGGCTCTGGAAAGGGAGCTCTGATTGCTACAGCTGAGCTCTGGGTAGGTCTGGCTGGCTTTGGGCTTAAATGCCTTCACTGGAAATCTAGCCAGGGCTGGAACAACTTGGTCCATCCAGCCTCTGCCATGTACCTTGCCTCCTGAATTGTGCCCTGTGTCTGATGCTCTGTTTCCTGACCTTCTGGACTGCTCAACGACCCTGCTTCTGGACCGTGTAACGTACCTGACTGTTTCACTGTGTTTGACCTCTTGCTTGTAATCTGGACTGCTGCTGCCTGATCCTGGGCCAGCCACAAAAGGGCAGCATTGAATCCAACCCTCTGTTTACTCTTTCTAAAAAATGAGATTTAAGTACTAGATGTTTGCGTTAATGCTATAGATACTAGATTTGACCTGACATTTCAGGCTCCCATAGACAGAGCTAAAATCTCAGGGAGTGAAGCCAGAGACAAGAAAGTCAAGCTCTTTCCATGGGGCCTAGCCCCAGCCACGTCCCCATTCCAAAGTTTAACCCACTTTGGAGACTCTATGTTGTCAAACCACAGGATGCATTAACATGCTTGCTTTTTAATATTAAAAAGATGCTACAGGAGGGCAACAAGATCAGGACTACAGCATGCACAAAGGGCATTGAACCCTCTTTCTCTTTAGCTGAAGACGCTTTCTACCTCACCCAGGGCCAGTGCAAGACCTCCTGCCACCTGAGCATATCTTCATACTGAAGATGTAGAACCTACTTCTAACTGCTGGAAATGCTGTGTCTGGTCTTTAGCATTACATTCTCACCTTGATATAGATGGATTTTTATGCAGTCAGATTGGCAGCATGGTCATTAGTTACTTTTTGCTTTGTTTCAGTACTTACTTGTTATCTCTTTGGATTCTCTGCCTTAAGGTTAACTATTCAAGGGCACATTATCTTGAGACACAACCTTCCAAATCCTAGGGCTGTCACAGAATTTAGATTCCAGTTGATGCTTTTGGCATACCTCAATGGGAGACACTTAGGAATTTCATTAGCAGAATGCATATGTATCTTTTGTTGCAACCAGATCAAAGATCTGGTTCATTATCTGTTTTGCCATTTTTATCTAAGCCTTAGGGAAAATCTTCTCTATGCATTCTTTAGCAATGCACAGATCAAACACCCCAGGATTTGGTAGTGGAATTATTGACTGATAAACAATTACAAATCACTTACATGGTAACCGTATTTGCTGTGGCAGCAAAGAAGTTACGTTCCTGTTTCATCAAAACGTTAAAAACCCTAATATTTAAATCTAGGGTGATTGTTTATTATTATCATCATCATCATTTTGGTATACGGACTATTAGTGAAAGGATCCAGCTTTGCACAGGTTGGGATAGTCCTTACTTTGATACAGTAAAGCCTTCAAGCAAACTTACCAGCTGTCAGAGCTGGACCTATTGTGCCCATCCTGTCTGAACGTAGCCATGCTCACTGGCACTCCTAGTTACAGCCCCTGCCATGGTGCACTCTTACAGACGACAAGAGAACTCCATTTCCCTGAGCAGCAGCTCCTGTACAGATGGGGGAGAGGGCAGGCATATAACTCTGTACCTCAGCCTACTAATCTTCCCAGCTTCAAACTGTATTGACTGCAAAGGTATGCATTGGTTAGGGAAGTTTGCCTCTAATGACTGAAAATGTTATTGCAGGTTTCAAGCACATGGACACATTAAATTAATTAAAATTAATGAGTTTCAAAAACAAAATAACTCGGAGGTGCATACCCCCAGGGTCCCCTTAGTATGTATGTGAAGTTTCAGGTTTCATGGTCTTGGCATTATGGCACTGACAGATGGACAGACACATCCCCTTTTATTATTGTGGATGGTGGTTTGGTCCATGGTCTAAAGGTGATCCTTGTATTTATCTTATGTTTTAATATTTTCTCTTTATCATTGAGAATCCTTGCATATTGGGTTTCATTTATACAATATATTCTTTTTTAACGGCCTTTCACTATATACAATAAAAATGTTATCAGCGTCATCTCGTTGAATTTTAGTTTGTAAAGATGGGATTACATATGTCACACTGTTGTTAACAGGCAGTTACCAGATAGTTTTGATCACAGTATGACCTTAGAGTTGGCTTAATTTCCAAGTCAACCAGCTGAACAAATATGGGAGAAAAACGAATGCGTTTTTAAGTGGCTAATCTTTGGCAGTCCTGTTGCCTTTTATCTCTGTTTGCTTCTTTTGCTACTTGCCTGTAAGGACCCCATTTGTCACTGGGCTTGTCAGTGAGCTTTGCCTGCTGTGCTAAATTAGATATTGACCGGATGTGCCAGCTTAATAATATAAACTTGTGAGAACAAAATGAACTCCTCTGCAAAGCAAGGCCATGAACTTGCCTTACCCCAGCTGCATCACATGGCTTAAGTATAATTATATAAATGGGTGTGTTTTCCCACCCCCATAGATGCCTATGTTAATCTACATGGATGAGATGTTGTTAGTAAAGAAAGGAGCTGGATTAACCGGAAGGGACCCTGAACTACCAAGGAGGGCATTGGCCATGCTATGGCATTAGACTTCACAATTTCAGAGGATTCATATGAAAAGACCCATCCTGCTTGCTTTGCTGGGCCCCTTCTGAAATTCCACACAGCTCAGAGCAGTGTCTGCTTGTTTTGTTGCATCACAAGGGAGCAAGGGCTACAATTCTGGTAGCCTATGAGGAGCACAAAAGCCTGGCCACTGAAAAAAAAATGTTGGGGTTAGTAGCTGAAAAGACAAAAGAAAAAGGAAAAAAAGGATTCCAGCCATTACCAGCCAACCTGAGGAGGAGAAGCACCTCATCATGACACCCTGGAAGCAGGAGCCCCTTTCCCCTCTCAGACTGGGAGTTATTTGGTTGCAGTAATAGGGTAACTGCTTACGGCTATAAGCAGGCAACCAGCCCCACGTTCAGTTAAACTCTGGATACACTGGCCCAGGGCTGGCATCAAGAGTAGGCAGGATTGGGCATCTGTTAAGGGCCCACACCCCAGCAGGGGCCCACTGACAAAAGCCTCCTCAAGTTGCTCCTCCTCTTCAACACTGCAGCTTGCTTGTTCACCTGCCTTTCACTCTGGCCCAGACACATTGGTGGTGAGAAGGTGGAGCAGTAAATCCTACCGCCTACTCACTCACTGGATAATTGCCTGTCAAGCAAGCAAGAGGTAGTAATGAGGAGAGATAGGATGAGGAGCAATAGCAGCTGGTGAAATGGCAGTGAGAAGGTAGACTCACTGAGGGAGGGGGCCCATTCAGCGGGCGCAGCATTGGCACTGAATTTCAAGTCCAGCTCCAAAGGGTGGCAAGGCTGGGCATTTGCCAGGGATGTAAGATGAGAAAAGGGCTCACCTTCCTAAGAGCAACACTGTTCTCACTTCACATGGTGCATGCAAGAAGTTTAGAGTCAGAGGGTACTTCCAGATGGACGGGTCCTAACGGTAACCATCAAAAGGCATTGTGCATCTATTCCAGCTTTTTGTCATTAGCGGATTTTCCATGGCACAAACAAAAAAAGATGGAAGAAGTAGTGGGAACACATGGGATGTTTACAAGTGGAAGACAATGTCATCTGGATCCCCTGTAAAATTTAGTGAATGAGGCAGAGTGTTGTTGCAATGAAAGCCTGTCTGGAAGCAGCCAAAATGGGGCTGTTTGCCATTTGTATATGCTGCCTTTTCCAGCTGAAAGGGGACCACTGAGGGTACCTTGTCTGAAGACCCCCACGGTCCTGGAGCAGGCCCTGCTCAAGCCCTTGAGCCACCAGGCAACTTTTTGGAGAGACAAATATGGTCAGTCTGTGTTCAAGCCATAGCCAGTTCATGATAAACTCTGCTCATCTGAGGAAGGCAACCGTGGCCTTCCACAGAGGAAGGCAACCACGGCAACTGAGCCAGCATAGAAAGCCTGAGATTTCCAATTAGAATAATTATCTACATAAAGGCACGCAATCCTATGGGGATAGGCAGCCGCCTCTGAACTCAGAGGCGACCACCTATCC
Source organism: Heloderma suspectum (assembly GCF_057233095.1). Classification (NCBI taxonomy): domain Eukaryota; kingdom Metazoa; phylum Chordata; class Lepidosauria; order Squamata; family Helodermatidae; genus Heloderma; species Heloderma suspectum. Next base: position 195,335,518 of record NC_139460.1, on the reverse strand, counting down.
AATGCAGGGCAGGAGAAGCACAGAGGGGATCGTTCCCTCCGCATTTCTCCTGCTCTGCATTTGCAGATAGACAGCCGATTTCCGGCTGTCTAGCCACGGGAAGGTGGAACGGAGGAGGAGGCTGCCAGATGACACATAGGATGTGTCATACCAGCATTTCCACTTTCCCCGCCTTGGAACACCCCATTTTGGCCACTCCGCACTCCTCTTCCGAGCGCAAAGCACAGGCTGTTCCGTGCTGCCTGCAAGGCAGTGTGCAAGGGGGGGAAGGTCGGTTCTCCGGGAACTGACCTCAGAGCGCGGGTTCTGAGGTCAGTTCCTGGAAAACCACATATCCTATGGCCATCTAGCCACTGACTAGCAGCTATAGGATTGCTCTCTAAATGTTTGTTTAATTTCAGTGTTTTATTGCTCGCTGATTATACATGGATTAAATTGATTCAATTTAACTAAATATACATATTACCAGCTCCAACACAGGTGCCTTTTTGAGATATTGATAGAAGTGTTAGAAAACATACAATTTCATAAACAAAAGCTACAACTCCTTGTTAGGCCTCCTTTCATATTTTCTTGTTTCTATGTAATTAAGAACATAGAGTTCATAGAATCATAGAGTTGGAAAGGGCCTGCAAGACCATCGAGTCCAACCCTGTGCTCAATGCAAGAAGCCTGATTCCCAGGCAGTCTCCCATCCAAGTACTAACCAGAGCTGACCCTGCTTAGCTTTCAAGATCAGAAGAGATCAGGCTCAGGACAGTGCAAAAAAGAAATCATAAAAACTGGTGCAGAGAGTTTACTATTACATCTAGCTTCAGGGTGAAACTACATGTGACGTGGGAGATCTGTGATCAGATCTTCTGACATCTTTAGCTAAAAGCAGCCACACACACAATAAAAGCCTTGTGTAGAAAGGCTCTATGTGCGAACCCAGTGAAGGTGGGTTGTTGGGGTGCTAGACAAGGCACCCACAGCCCTAAAACCATAGGCTTTGGAAGGCTTGTCAAGCACCCCAACAACCCACCCTCACTGGCTTTGCACATAACGGCAAGCTATGGCGTGCCTCCACCACAGCTTGTATATTCAAAATGGCAGCCACCACAACAGCAAGAAGCCCCACAGGGAAATTCCCCCACAGCGTCTTTTCAGTGCAAACTCACTCACTATAAATGCCTGTCTCTTTCTCCCTCCGTAGCAACTTCCCTGGGGTGGGTGGGCTAAGTTAGGGAAAGATTGAGGAGGGTGGTTAATAGGCCTCCCCTAGTGCTGCAGCCCCCATCCAAATTGCCCCAACACACACACACACACACACACACACACACACACACACCTGCTTTCACTGAAAGCAAAGGAATTTGCGAGATCCAATTGCAGATCTCCCTCATCATGTGTAGCTGCCTCTCGGAAGCCAGTTTAGGGTTGACCAGTGCAGAGCAGGTGGAGAAGAGGCTTCCACAAGGAGGGGTTTGTGCAATGTCCTTTGGTGGGAGAATATGGGTCTTACAATTATACAAGAGTTGATGGTTTCATCTATGCAGCGCTGGAACGCACGTTTTGTGCAATTAATCCCACAACACTACTTTTCATAAACTGATTAACTTCTACACAGGTTGACACCAACATGGAATTAAGAATACACCACACCCTGAGGCATCTTCATTGTCCCACAGTGTGCTGGGTGATGTATTTGCCTCACTGCACTAACAAATGGCTTTATTCCTTTTGCAAAGGCAATTTCACTTGCTCATAAAATCTATCTGCCTTTTGTCAGTACCAGTCGCAAAGTCTTTGCAGCATGCATGAGATACTCCCATCTCCAACATGCATCATCTCACAGCCTCCACAGCCAACAGACTTGTCAAATTAGGGCAGGTTTGTGACAGCTTTATGACATGTAATCTTGTTCACAAAGAAAATGGACCAAGACCCCCTGCCTATTAACGGCTGTCAGAGTGGAAATGCTCTTCATGTCTCTATGATACATTTACGTCCCCACAAAGAAGAAAATACATCTGCCAGTCCCAAACACAATACAAAATCTCCCTATCAAATACAAGCTTCCTCCTCAACTCTACATGTTACGGGTCCCTGTTAAACAGAAACAATGCTGGTTACTTGTTTAGGCTAAAGCTGGAACAGGTTTGCTCCCCAAAATATTAAGGGATGTTCAGCTTTCCAAGACAGTAACTGCCTCCTCACTCACAATGAACAGGAAACAGCTTGCAGCCCTAGTCACAGCAGCTGGGAAAAGTGTTTTTGTGATTGGGGATGTGCCTGTTGCAGGCTGTAGCCACATCCAGCCCACTCCACACTGAGGTTTCTACACATTCCTATACTACTACTTGGCATTTATGTAGTGTTTGAAAGTGCTGAAAGCATTCGTGTTCATTATATCAATGATCCTTACAACAGGCCTGTAAGGCAGGCCTAGGCCACTGTTGTCGCCAGGCAAGTTTCCACAGATACCCTTACTGGAGAACTGGTAATGCAAAGGAACTCTGAGGGAAGCAGAACTTTGGGATGAATGCAAGAGACCCACCTCAACCCAGGTCTCTTGGCATGTGCAGAGAACTTGAGGGAGGAGAGCAGCTTGTCTCTCCCTTGGTACTGCGAATGAGTGAATAGCGGTGGCAGCCAGGGGGACTCCTGCCCCACACAAAGCCCATTGGGGTGAAGCGAGTCCCTTTCTTCTGGCATACATAGAGGGTGGAAGGGCGGTGGCAGAGGGAGAGAGAAGGATATTTTCTCTCACTTTATACCATGTATTGGAGAAGGAAAGATGGCGCTCAAGGGATTTGCTTGGATCTTTAGGTCAAACTAGACATGACCTGGGAAACAGCAACTCCCAACACCTTTCTTCTTTCCAAAAGCAGCTACAATTTGGATGGCGGCCACAGCGCAGCAGAATGATGAGGGATAGTGGGAATTGCAGTCCAACAACATTTGGAAGGCCAGACGTTATCCATCCCTGGCCTACAGTTTGGTTCTCTAGCAGGACTTGCAGTTCCCGAATGCAGCCAGCGGAATCCTCCAGGTGTGGATTAAAAGCAATGGAAATATAAGGATTAATGCAAAACTCAACCTGGTCAAGCTCAGGGGCTTTCTTTCATTGCTTTGAAATAATCATGTTCTCTATCAAGATAAATGCAAAAGAAGCTAGAGCTTTTTCTTTTCTTCGCTTCTCTTTTCTTGGCGGGCTCCTGTGCATTTAATCCTTTTCTGCTAGAATTTATTTATTTATTTATTTTATTACATTTATATCCCGCCTTTTTCCTCATTTAAGGAGCCCAAGGAGGCATACATAATCCTCCTCCTCTCCATTTTGTCCTCACAACAACAACCCTGCGAGGTGGGTTGGGCTGAGAGTCTGTGACTGGCCCAGAGTCACCCAGTGAGCTTCCATGGCCGAGTGGGGACTAGAAACCAGGTCTCCCGACTCCCAGTCCAACACTCTAGCCACTACACCACACTGGCTCTCCTAATTTAAGGCACTATTGTAACGCCATCTTGCTGCATTGGCAGAAAGTTGATACCTAAATGCAGCAAATAAATAAATAAAATGCCTCCCAATCATCAGAAATTAATTAAATGGAAATGCAGAGAGGAAAGAGAACATTTTAAGAAGGTGAAACTGAAACCTATCTATTGGGTAGGTTACTGTACCTCTAAAGCAGGGCTGGGGAGCCCTGTGGCCACTGAGATGTTGATGAACTACTACTCCCATCATCCCTCACCCATTGGCCAGGCTGGCTAGGCCTGATGGGAAATGGAGTCCAACAACATCTAGAGGGCCCATGTTCCCCAGCCTGCTCTAAAGGCTGTGTGACAGGCCAGTATTCAACAGGCACAGCCCTCCACCAGCATGAAAAGTAACACAGAGTAACCTGTGGCGTTCCTGCCCCTTCCCAGCGAGAATGCCCCTTCTCTAAGGCCTTTCTCACCCCAAGCAGGAAACACCTTCCCCACACACAATCACGCTGCCACCAGGACCTTTAAGGCTCAGGTCCAACCCACTCTCAGCCCTCTATCTGCCTGTGATGCAGACTTTGACAGGCACTGATTTCCCCAGTCGAAGCCCAACAGGGTATCTGTAATGTCAAAGCGTACACATATTCCAATACATTCTCAGTGGGCTCTTGAATACACATTTGCTTATTTGGGTGAGGAACACCCAAAGATCAAGAGCAGATGACGGACCCCTTTTCTAGCACTACTACATGTTGTAATCTGCCTGCTGTTGTTTTCGGAGGTGTATGGCGGCCTCCTGTGGTAGGCATGGGGAGATGTCATTTTCTGGCCAAGAACTCGCTTCTCTTCCTGCTGTTCCTCCCAACTGCTCCAGTTATAATCTCTCTTTACTGTCCCTCTGATTAGGGAATGAGATGTTGCTTTAAAATTGTGCCAGTTGCATTACTTGGATTATAGATTCCAAAACACTTGCTTTTTTAAAATAACTTTTATAAGCGAGCAATCCTATGCATGTGCAGACAGAAAAAAGTCCTGCAACTTCCGGCATTCCCCAGCCAGCCATGGATGTTTTTCTGTCTAAACAAGCAGAGGATTATGCCCTACGCAAAACAAATTAAGTGTCATATACAATTAATACCAGCTATCAGTGGGTAGTATCCAATGTTAGTCCTATGCAGAGTAAACCCATTGAAATGAAAGGGATTTAGGTTAGTTGTGACAAACTGAAGTCTAATTCATTTCAGCGGGTCTACTGTACATAGGACTATCCTTGGATACTGCCCAGTATCTCCACTGTAGTTTTCCTTTCCATGCTCATCAACAGTTCAGGTTCTTTTTTCTTTTTTAAAAAATGTTCTTTCCAACAGCCAAAGGAGGAACAGGCTAACCCAGTTGAAAAGTGGATTTTGAGTGGGGGACATTTTTATTTAAAAGCACTAAGCCAGGGGTGGGAAACCTGTCGCCCTCCAGATCATGTTGGATTACAACTCCCATCTTCCCTACCATTTGCCATGCTGGCTGGGGATTATGGGAATGGACTCCAACAGCATCCAGAGGGCCGCAGGTCTCCCATCCCTGCACTAAACAGAAGGGAATCTCCTGCGTAATTTATTTATTTTCTCATTGATTCCCATGTGCTTCTGCAGGCCTGGCTTGCATATGGAAGACTGTCATCAGTACCAGAACTGTGGACTGTGGGGGGGGTTTAAATGTATTTTTGCTGGTGCAAAATGAGATAAGCAGTAGTGTAGCGAAGGTGGAACACAGGGGAGCACGGCTCTGGGACTTTTTTCAGAGCAGGAGCAATGATATCATCTGCTGGAGAGCCAGGACAATTGAAGACCCGCCTGGCTTTGGCAAATGATGGAGGTGATAACAAGGCTTTCAAGTTTTACTACTGCTAGTGTATGTGATTAGCATCAAGTGAGGGAATGATGAAACGAATAAAGCAGAGGCTGAGTCTTTCTTTCCTGTTCTTTGATGGGAGTTCCTACGTATGTATGCATGCATGCATGTATGTATGTATTAGTAATACTTATATACCGCTTAATATAATAACATCCCTAAGCAGCTTTAAGTTCCTACTTCATGTTAGCAGTTTAAATACTAACATTTCTTTGCAAGATTGTTTGCATTTCTAATTAAAAGTTAAAGGTTTGCATTTTAGGTGGCTAAGGGTGCAATCCTATGCATGTTTAGACAGAGAAAAGGCCTACAACTCCCAGCATTCCCCAGCTATGCACCCTAAATATCTTTTGTTAAAGCTCAGTGTGTTTTACAAGTTGCAGCTATGCAGTCAGAAGTAAGCATTACTGAGGAAGCTTACTCTCAGGTAGTTAGCTATACATAGGACTGCCTTCATGCCCCATAAACTTAATTGTGAGATTTTGTTTGTTTTGGACGAATGTGTTGTATGATGATGTTTTTAACCACAGCATTAGTTCCTTTCAGTATAAATGACAGAAAAGCAGGATATCTCCTGGGGATATGGCTACGGATTCTCCTTGGGGGTGTGGCTAAGGGTTGCTGCCATGATGAGCTCATGCACTTCAGAATTTACTAGTACACCACCGGAGATAACAGACCTTACTCCCTCCCCACAAATTGTTGTGCGACTTTGGTCCAGTCACGCTCTCTCAGCCTAACCTGTCTGTCAGGAACTACTGGATCTGGGTGCAGCACCCCTGTGTGGTGAACCATTGAACTGCACGCAGCAGTTTCTCAGTGAAGAACCCTGCTGCCTGGGACTGACTCTACCTACTCAACCTGGCTACTGCATCTTCCTGCATGGGAAGAAGTATAAGAAAGCTTCCTGTTCCACTTGAGCAACAAGGTGTTCCTGAGCTCTGACATGTTCCTGTAACCTTGGTTATTCTTCAGTCCTGGCTGCAGGCACGCTCCTCAGCCTTAGCTCCTGGTTTGTCCTTTGGTCTCGATTTCTGGATGGCCTCCTGTCTCCTGGTTCGCAGCTCCTGGCTCACCTCAGACTGCTGCCTGTGGGTCTCCCCCAACAACTACCTCACTATAACTCCCATCACCCCCAGCCAGTATGTCCAGTGGTCAAGGATGATGGGATTTATGGTCCAACAACATCTGGATTGTAGTCCAAGTTTGGGAAAGTCTGCTTTACTCTAAAGGTGTTGGCATACAAGGTTTACATTGATATATAATGCAAAAGTAAAACAAACCACATTTGACTCCTCTTCTGTACTCCATCCCACATGAATATCATTCATAGCAAGTAAATGAGCTATTAAGTGTCATGTATGGAAAAAAAAAATCTAGCATTACAATGTCTGCATTACAAACCTAATCAAGTTTAAAGCCAGTTTAATGCTCCATGATTTATTTGCCCCCCATGCCCACAAAGGAATCCCAGGAATTATATATGCGACAGGGCTGGACACTGTTATTGCTTGTCTTGTAATGACCAATGAAGTAAAGAGTTTGCTACAGTGTCATTTTGTGAAGTGATTCACTTGAAACCCTAACTTAAAAGGACAAGAAGGGTGACGCATTTAAAAAAACATTATCTTCACAACCTTTGTTGCTCTTCCTGTAACAATTACGTATGTCAGGGATGGGCAACTTGTGGCCATCCAGATGTTTTAGCCTGCAACTCCCATCAGCCCTGGCCAGCATAGCCAATGGTAAGGGATGATGGGATTTGTAGGCCAAAACATCTAGAGGGCCACACGCTGTCCACCCCTGATGTATGTGATCCTCTATCATTGTGATTCTTAATCTACCAATTTTTTTTTAAACTTCAGACCAACATTCTGGCATTACAGCTTTATACGTCTGCACTACAGACTTTAAACCACCATTTGTAATGCAGTCAGATCAACTAAGGGAGCAATCCTATGGCCACTAAATGCTGTCTAGAGGGCCACAAGATATGCTCCTTTCCAGGAACCAACCTTGGATCCCGAGCTTCAAGGTCGGTTCCTGGAAATCCGACCTCCCAACTCATCTGTGCTGCCTTGGAGGCAGCGTGAAGAAGTCCCATCCTCCGCGCTTGGAAGACGAGCGCGGAGTGACTGAAAAGGGGCGGGGCTGGGGCATTCTGGGACGGGGATAGTGGAGCTGCGCGTACAACACATCCTATGTGTCATATAGCACCTTCCTCTCCCGGTCGCCCCCACCACCACTAGACAGCCGAAAATGGCTGTCTAGCAAAAAAGAGCACGGCAGGTGAGGTGCGGAGGAAACGATCCCCCTGTGCCTCTCCTGCCTTGCTTTGGATAGGCGGTCGCCTCCGAGGTCGGAGGCGGCCGCCTATCTACTTAGGATTGCGCCCTTAGTTGAGTTTTGCATTGGTGCATTACACCAGCTTTGCAAATGCTCCAGTACTGTTCCAATCAGAAATCAACACATTCTGGTTCAACAGACTTTGGGGATATTTCTCAAGAGGTGATGAGTCACTACCTAGACACATGTTGAAAGAAGACTGATTCGGTGCTCCCAAATCTGAAAAGACAAGTTATCTGACTTTGTCAAGGGGGGAAAAAATGGCCTGATTTTAGCTCTTATGTTTCAAATCTCTTAAATGATAGGAAGAACATTTGTAACTTTCTGCAGTGACCACTTGAATTATTGGCTTTGAAAACAAGGTATTTGTCTTGCAGTAGTAAATGTCACTGACTGATAATGGTAGCTACTAGTCACTGATTGCCTTGTAATAATGAAATGTATCTTGTCTTGCATTACAAGAATTTTCCGATGATGGAAGTGTCCGAGGAAGAAGAAACAAGATATGACAAAATCAGGGCAACATCTAGCACTGGAATTACATTCCTCTTGAGTAGCTATTGATTGATGGACAGCACCCAAGAGATGCCAACAGGATCAACAGTAGCAAAGTTAATGGTGCTACAACCCATCTGAACCACATTTGGCTGACAATCAGCAAAACCCGAGAGAAATGTGGACCCTTTGGGGGGGCCAGCTTTGCATGCTCTGTGCTCTGTGTTATTCTGTTTGACATTTGTAAAAGTGATCTCACCTACAGCCTATCAAGCTGCAAGGCAAAGGGCTTGGCTAACAATCTGCTGTGAAGCACTAAAAAGATACAGCAAAAAGTACTGCTGCAATCAAAGTCAACGTGCCAAAATAATGGCGAGAAATAAAACTCCAAACATAGCAAACATCTGATCAAAAATAACACATACTGTTATTTTTTGGTATTGTTATTTTCATCTTGAATTGTTAACCACCTTGTAATCTTCAGGAAAGACTGGGTATCATTTTTGAAAATAAATAAATACAATAAGGAATAAACACATATCCAGTACACCCAGTGGAGCTATTCATTGAAATCCACGTTAAATTAAGCTCAGGTTGGGCAACATATTAAGGAGACATCAGTCTCTCCCCTTCATATGGTGAATTAGTGGTGTGTCAAGTACTTACAGATGTAACGTTCACAGGATCTTTCTCCACACTTAAGGTACAAGAGACTACAGTTGTATTCTGTTGAGCTTGACAGAAAGCAGGTACTGACTTTGTTCTCTATATAATGCTCTCCATCTAGATGAAAATGTACAGGAACAAATCAGAAAGGAGATGGGCATAACACAATGAACCCTCAATAAATGGTACATATGAACACTTATGTTTTTACTTATAAAGATCTGTGAAAACTTTCCCCTTTCTTTTCCCTGTTTTTCAAGCATTTTCAGATATTTTGTCCTGTCTAACTCCTCATCAGAGATAGACAACCCACACAAATCCTTCCCTTCGGACACAAAACTTGGAATTTCAACCCATACTCGATTGTCAGGTACTCTCTTCCTTGACACAAACTGCTTTGTGGCAGATCACAGCTCCATGCGTAGCCATACTATTACTTGCCCAACTAAGGAGAGGACACAGCCCTTACCAAGTCATGGGCCAAGTCACTCAGTGCCAACTCTCTTCTTGGCTGCAGTGATGTCACAGTGGATCACACTGCATAGCAACAGGCACACCCCTCCAAGTCTAGGGCAAAGCATTTTTCACGCCCAAGGAAGGTTATAAACTGATAACAATATATGGCACCAAAGTACATGCTACTTTGTAGTTATATTCTGTTGCCTGTCTGTATGTGAGAAGGGGGAAGAATAATGGCCGTTCTTTCTCTGTCCTTTCCATACAGGCTGATTTTCCATGCAAGGTTGGTCTAAAGCTCTGACGTCTCTCTGAAGGCAGGGTGCCTACGCTCTATTTTAGTAGGAAAATGTTATCTAAGGGGTACAGCCAATGGGAAATGTAGTGATTATTTTCCACAGTAGCAATGTCACTTCCTGGAGGAATTCCCTGCCTGTCTGCAGGTACAGGCTTCGGAGGGGGAGAAGAGGAGGAGGAGGACCTGGATCTTCTCAGAATGGGGCCTAATCCGTGAGGTAGTCCAGAAGAAAGCAGGAACTAGTAAGGAAAGAAGTGGCGCCTCTGAGGTATTTTATGAAACAAAGTCTGCAAACAGGAGGGAAAGTTTATATATGGATAAGAAAGAGCAGTGACCACTAAGGAAGGGTAGAGAAAGGCAAAGAACAGGTTGAACTACTTGGGCCCTTTCAACAGAGATGTAGTGGCTGAAGGAACAGGACTGTAATGAATTTCCCAGGAGGCCATTGATTTTGAGTTTGCTCATTGGCTAGTGACCTGACAGCTTTATACAATTCCCCCTCAATTTTGAGATCCAGAAATTTTCCTTCCCAAAAGCTTCTTGCCACAAAGTCAGGGCTGCCCTTGGTTCCAATCTGTGCCCTCCTGACCAGGCCTAGAGAAGATAGATTCAGCCTGCTACCTCAGCTTCTCCCAGGCAATTTTCCACTCCAATGATTTACCCTCTTATGTTGATAGAGATACTTATGTTCACAAGTAACAAGAAGCCACTGTGGTTGAATTTTCCCCAGGGCTTCTTGCCATTGCAGCCACCATTTTGAATATTCGGGGCACAGCAGGGGCACCCCGTAGCTTGTCATTACATGTGAACCTGGCGAGGGTGGGTTGTTAGGGTGGCTGACAAATAGCCCAGAACCCATAGGCTGCTGTCAGAACTGGAATGAATGGGTGTAGATCGCTTTAGTACAACCTTGCTGGCTGGGAATGATGGGAGTTGCAGTCCAACACAATTGGAGGGCACCAGAAGGCTGGGTAAGGCTTCCTTTGTACTACTTCTCTGCCTTTTATGAGGCATGTACAGTGACCTATTCAGCAAGTCACTTCTTAACACGTTTTTGTTGCAAATCCTGAAAGTAAATTGCAGTATTGTGCTTCAGTAAATAAGCACTGTAGCACAAATTAAACCACTGTATTTTTTAAAGAAAAACAATAAATGGTTGTTCAAGATGAATTGTACCTTTCCTGCCCACTCAACTATATCATGCCCACTAGTGTGGATGGAATATAGTGGGACAGACAGACACAAAAAGAGCTATAGCCCTGGAACTATAGAAAGTCAACTGCAATTCTCCTTGTAGCTTATAGCAGAAAGGCAACAAATGGATAAAGCTAGGAGCCATCAATCTAGAAGGACACAGGAATATTAAAGCTAAGGAAAGCAGAGGGAACCCCCTCCCCAAGGAAGAGTGGCTAGGTTTCTGTCCTGTAGCCAAAACACACCATGGATGAGAGTATTGTCATAAACCTTTCTCTGCCATCCCACATTCTCCAGCCAACAGTGCAGACAACATCAGGCCGTGGAAATAATAAACCTCACCCTTCCAGTGCAAGGGAGAATTCATCAGAGCTGATATAGCCCAGAACCACCCAAGCATGAGGTTGAGGGCTCCACACGGCATGTGTTGCCTCTTCACATGACCTTGTAGTAGCACAGAAATGCCTTTCATAAGGAGAAACTGGCCAGGATCTGTTCTTCGTTTTTTACTTGCAGAGAACTGCTGTAATGTAGTAAATTAAGAGAATGGGCTGTGAGCCAGGAACATCTCCATCTCAAATCTCACCTCAGTCATAAACTCATTGGTTGGCCTTAGGCAAGCCATTATTCTCTCCGCTTCAGCTCCTTTCCCTTGTTATATGGAGAAAATACTGGCCTACCTTATTGAATTGTTTACTTTGGCATAACGTGCTGTTTTAAACAAAGAAACATTTATCTTCTAGAACAGGAGTGGTGGGAATCTGTACCCACTCCAGGTGTTCTTGAACTACAACTCCCATAATTTATTTATTTATTTATTTATTTATTTATTTCATTTCTATACTGCCCAATAGCCGAAGCTCTCTGGGCGGTTCACAAAAATTAAAACCAAACAGCACACAATAAAACAATATAAAACATATAGAATATTAAAACATATAGAACCTTATAATCCTGACCATCAGCCATGGTGCCTGGGTTTGATGGGAGTTGGAGTCCAACAGCATTTGGAGGACCACACATTCCCTGTCCCTGTTCTAGACTGTTGCAAAGGTTACTAAGTAATGTATGTTAGATGTGCTGAACACAAAGGAAAATGAGTGCAGAGAGAGTTTTAAAACTGCATGCATATGTAGACCTGATGAGTGCAACTGATATCCCCAATAAAAGCCAGGAATGGCAACATGATCTGAACCAATATACGTATCCTATTGAAATGTTATGCCCAGACAAGGGCCAGGTTGCAGCCTTAATATATAAAAACCACTTTTTTAAAAAATCAATGCCTACCATTTACTAATGGATCTGCTGGTCTCTTTACTTCTTACACATTTCTTCTGAAGTATTGGGAACATATTACCAGAAAAATAGGGCAGTAGTGTTTGTATTTTTGCAGGCTTAACTTCAAGCATCACAGGACGGAGCTGTGGCTTTAAACACTTTTAGAGAACCAGCTTCAAGTCTACATTACAGATTAATGCAGGCTCAAGCCTACCTCATAGATGAAGTTTGGTGTTTTTGTTATTTAAGGATTTATATGCTGCCTTTCAAAACAAACTTTTTCCCAAGGCGCTTACGCTAAATGTGAGAATAAAACATAAAAGCGGCAATATAAAACACTTTCTAATCGACCTGTAAAGCAACACTACAAACTGAAACTGAAAACAACAACAATTTTGAAAAACACCCCATCATTTTAACCAAAAGCAGATTAAAATATACAAGGTCTTTAGGGTCCTATTAAAAGCAAGCAAATTTAGAAATAAAATTATGTACAACTTGAGTACAGGGAAAAAACAGACCAGAATTCATATAACTCACTGAAGGATAAAAAGAGAAAAAGGGACAGGTAATCCACTACCTTACTTAATAAGGAGGATGTTTTGTCCTTGTCTTATTTGACAAGGAGTTAGTTTGTCCACATGAAAGGACAAACTTGGGGAAACATGAAAAATGGGCAGTAAGGCAAATTAGGAGCTGACGTCAGGTGGCACAGTTTAAATTGGGAACCATCTGCCAGATAGTATACAGCACTACAGTTCAACCAGGGAACAGCCAAAGGGCATATTGAGGGCTTTGGTCTACAGCTTCTTGGTTAGTACTACTGTCCCATTTTAAAAACAGCATCAGTAAATCACGCTAATCATTGAAGCAAAGAAGGAAAAAGGAGGAAGGTGGATGGATAAAGTCCTGTTATTTTTTCTCAGATTTGAACAAACCAAAGCTAGAGGCAATGAAAATAAGCTGCTCCATGTAATGCCAGAGGTCACTATGCCACTATCAATCTGCACTTTTCAACGACAACTAGGATCACCTTCAATTCCTCAGTTCCTGACCTTTGACTCTGAGCTGACCTCTGATGTTGCCAACTACAGAGCTGGATATTTAAGAACATAATGGTTATTGTCCATAGCACCATGTCAGAAACAAATATAAAAAGAGATCAGGACTCCCAGAGCATATGGTTGTTTAGCCACATAATTTGTTCTTTGTGCCAGAGCTTAACTCTTGAGACTTGGTTCACATGTAATGACAAACCATGGCTTAATTAACCATAATTAGTTGACTCGTGGGTTGTTGTTATGTGCGAACTCGCAACGGTGGGTTAACTATGGTTTGTTAACCACAAACAACCCACAGAGAGAACCCATGGTTTGTTGTTGGGTTGTAAACCATGGGTTGTCATTACGTGCAAACAGAATCGTAGGTTGAGAACAGGCAAATAAGCCTCTTTACATGCTATTATTGCAGTGCCACAAAGGCAGTTGGGATACATTATATGTGTTACATTACATTGCATTATAGGGAGGGAGTGGGCAAACTATGAGGGAAATAAACCAGGAACTGAGAACGCAAACCATGGTTTTTTCGATCATCTGCTAGACGCACCTTGTGCAAGGCAACAAACCATGGTCTAAATAAACTATGGGTTAGCATTATGTGCGAACCAGGTCTGAATAACACAAGGTAAATGCCTCTGAACATACGCAAAGGGCATTTCCTTTACCACGGATTACAGTGATGTGGCTGCCTGATTAAACCCCTATTTCAAGTGAGAAGGCATGGTTGTAACCCAGGTTAAATTATTGTACACCCCAAAGGGAGAAAGGATTTAGAGGTGTCTTTTTCAAGGCAAATCAGTTTGAAGAACTCCTTAAAAGGGGTAAGAACAAACAATTATATGAATATATATTACACACGTATCTTATTTTAAAAACTGTTCACAGCCTTTAGCCAGCTGTACAGTAGTACCTGCTAAGTGCCTGATACTACAAAAGCCTTCAGAGGCTGTCTTAGTCTGCTGCAGCACAAACAGGCTCCTGGTTGCATCTTTAAAGATGAACGGGTTTGTTACTGTGGAAGTATTGTTCTTGACACTGTAGAAGCCCTCCGCTAATTGCATTGAAGCTTTGCCTCTCATTTCTCAGTCTGAATTTGGCCCTATTGATTACTAGGAGAACACATATAATGTAATGTGATCAGCTCAGAGAGGAGTTTTTGATTTAAAATGGTTACTTGGGCTGGGCAAAGGACATCGCAATTGGTTTTGGAGCAGATACATTGCTCTTAAATTCATGTGAAACCAGTGGAGGCTGGTGCTCTGGTGTCAGTGGGGCATTGAATCTGCTCCGGGTTTCAGTCAGAACCAGTCAGAATTCTAAAGGAGCTAACGGAAGTGCTTCCCAAAGAGTCTAACTGCCCAATGCTGTGCTCCAAGGGGATCCTCCAAGTGAGACATTGGGCAGGAGGCACTCCAGAGAGCAGCAAACCCGGCTTTCTGGAACGCTGGGCAGGATGTACAATTCTCCTGGCAGTAGCTGGGGCACACAGGAACTGCCACCCATCAGGCTCCGTTGCCTGAGGCGAGGGATTCACCCTGTCTCATGGAAGAGCTGGCCCTGCTAAGCACATGTAACCAAGAAAGTTATGCTTTATGAACTTTTTTTTTTAATGTTCAGAAAGCATAACTTCTGAAAGAAAGCAAAGTATCCCATTAATCTGAGGCAACTCCATATTTAGAGTTCTTGGAAAGCCTCTCAGTGGCTTATAAACCACATTTGATACTATCGGGATCCAGCAGTGTTCCACCACTTCGTCCAAGCCAGCTTTGATGCCAAGATCACTTAAAGCTAACTCTCTCATTTTGTCCTTGCTATTGACCTCATTTAGCGAGATGAAAGGAGAGAAAACAATTAGTTCACCCAGAAATTCTATTAGGTGGAAGGGATGTGGACATTTTGATCAATATTCAGAGGGTTATGGTCCCAACTGGAAAGGAAGATTCATCTTCTAAGACGATGAATGCCCATTAATCCCAGAAGCCTTTGCAAAGAGAGCAAAACATTGAGCTAACCTTTCACTGCATTAGAACTAAAGCATTCCATTTAATCTTCTCAGACAATGGGTCAAATGATTGGCTTTAAAACCTATTCCATCATAATAGTGATAGGATAGTGTGGGCATGTTAGGAAGATGAGTATTTCATTCTAGCAATTAGTGGAAGATTTGGTACATTATTCCTACATCTGATGGCATAGTGGAGCCAGGGCTCACAGGGAGGCAGCGCTGGCCCGTTTTGATGAGCAGGGATGCTGACATCATCTGCCACCCCTCTCAGAATTCCCTGTTCCCTCTGAGTTTAACTGCAATCCTCACCGGGGCGGGGGGGGTGTGTGTGTAATTTTCCCATTAACAATATATTAGTCCTTGTTGTAAGGTAAAATATTTGGGGCGGCTTGGTCTTGAATGGGCAATTAAGACCAATTTGCCTTACATAAAGCCTGCTTCTAGCATCTGAAAATTCCTAGATTTGGTTTGTTGATATGGATCAACACAGCTGCCTGCAATTTTGGCCTCTCTCCAGGGGCGTGGCTACAGGGACTGCCATGATGAGTGCCTGCCCTTCAACATTTACCACTGCCTGCATCTCTTTACCTCTATACTTCCTTTCGCCCTCTGGAGTGGGGCTGGGGAATGTGTGGCCCACCAAATGTTGTTAGACTGCAACTCCCATCAGTCCTAGCCAGCATAGAGAAAAGAGATGAATGATGGGAGGTGTAGTCCAACAACCTCTGGAGGACCATATATTCCCCATGCCTGCTCTGGAGCATCATGGACAAGACGTTGGGCATGGTGTGGAGTAGCAGACCACTGCATCTGTGGGCATAAAGCTCAGGGGGGCTGTTAAGCTCCCTCCAGATGCCCCTGGGGGGCTGAGCCTCCCGCCCTGACTGCCAGTGCCAGGTACCAGGCTCATGTTATGGGCCCCTTGGGCTCTTCTATCTTCTCTCAGTTTCAAGTGCAGCTGCAGCAAAGGACCAGTGCTAAGCTACAATCCTTAAGAGCCATCCAGTATCGCAATACCCTTATCTGCATTTCTCTTCCTTTCTGAGAAACTCATCTTATCATTCTATTGTTTGAGAACAATAAACTTCCCCTAGGCAAGCAGACCCCATAACAGTAATCTCCAGAGATACTTTAGCCAGGCTCTGCGAGATTGCAGTCTCCACATTCAAGCTCTGCCGGGCTCAATTCCTGCAAGAATGATTATGAGGACTCAGCTTGATTATGCGGAGCTTGGTCCAGCCTTCATAGACCCTCATCCCAGTTTATTTCTCCTTCCTACCCTTTTTCCTTGATCCTCTCTCTTCTCCATGTTTGCTATTATGAGCCCTCAGTACAGTTAGGGCAGAGGACATTGCTAAAAGCAGGGCCGTCTCTCTCATGAGGTGGAGTGAATCTCCTGCCTTAGTCACTGGTGGCATGGCAAATGGTGCTGCCCACCCACCCACCAGGAGCACCCCTTATTTCTGCCTCTCTCCTGAGAGTTAGCACTACAGTGAGTGCTCTGGGGAGCCCCATCGGCTGCGCTCCTGCTGTGACCGGGGCTCTCCAGAGCTGCCGTTGTCCAGCAGCGCTACAGCAGGTACTCCAGAGAGCCCCACCTGCTGGACTCTCTGAGAGATGCATTGGCCAAAGAAAGGGGTCAGTGTGGCTCTTCAGAGAGCCAGCCGGACTCCAACACCTGGCTCTGAGGGGGCCTCAGAGCCAGGCATTGTGGGAGGGCTGTTCTAAGAGGTTACCCGTGGTATGGGCAGTCTCCTGGGACAACGCTCCCACAATGCCTGGCTCTGAGGACCACCTCAGAGCCAGGTATTTGGGGCTGGCTGTAGCCAGCTCTCTGAAGAGCCATGGTGGCCAGAGCAGCTGACAAGCTCCTCAGAGAGTCTGCCCTCTGGCTCACTCTGAGAGAATTCTAAGAGCAAGCCAGAAGACAGAAAGCAGCAACACTGAGGGGTGAGAAGTGGGGACTGGGATGGGGGATGGCGTGATGATGCAGTGGCACCAGAAATGCAGCAGTGACAATGGGGAATGCCGGTGTATGTGTGCTCTCCTACCTCAGGCATGAGGAGAATTTGTGCCAGTGCTGGCTAAAAGTCCCCTTTTCCAAACTAATCTTCAACCTGTTCAGGTCATCAAAACCTGACAACACAGAAGGCATCCTAATGCAAGTAACCTTCTCCCTGAATAATGGTCTTGCCTTGGATTTCTTTCTAGTCCCAAGTCTCTTCGGAAGCCCACAGCCACCTTTTCCTAAGAACAGCCAGAGGGTGCAAAGCAGGAAAGTGCCGCAGCACCACACAAGGAGGAAAGCCCCCAACATATTGGTTCGTCTTGCGAAGGTTAGTGGACAAACATGGTTTGTCCTGTGGTATTCTAGCTCTTTAAGAGACAAGCCAGTGTGTGAGCAAAGCAGAAGTTTCACTTTTACAACAGAAGCCTGAATTGATGGTGGGCCCTGTATAAGTTCTTTAGGGTCCACAACAACCCTGGGCCTAAATGGAATCAGGGACAATTCTTAGTTACATTGCACTTGTTTTTTCCCCCTCCAATCCATTTTTTTCTGCCCTAGTTTCCCAGTGAGTTGTAATAAGAAGCAATTGAGCTTTTGGAAGATATCTTGTGGATGCTGCTGTTCTCCCATATGAAATAGTGCCTATCCAGTCTTTCAGCATTGACCTTTGGGGCAATGACTTTACAGAGTCAACAGGAAGCTTGTTCCCAGAATTCCCTGCAGGGAAGCTGAAGTGCAGTAGTGATTCCTTGACTGAGGACTAAGTTTGGACAAGCAACACACCTGAGTGTGAGCAGGAGGACTTGGTCCCAACACTGCTTTAAGCTCCTTGGAGGAAAAAAAAGGATATACATGTAATAAATAAAAGCAAATAAAACTCAGTTGCATTCCCATATTGGTTGCATCAGGCAAGCGTATTGTTAGTAAACTGAAACAGATAAAGCATCTATCACTGGGCTAGAAGGGCTTAACCACCTTGTTATGCTTTCCGCAGAGAGTGGGCTGCCTAGGCAAATGGGTTTTGGTAATTTAACTGATACATTTGCCAAAATGAAAGCAAAGAAGAGGTCATTCAAGTAGGCTCTTTTAAGTATTATCTGATTCATTAATTATTGTAATAAAAGGTTGTTTGAATTATGCAAATGTTTGATAATTTCTGCTCATAATTGTAGTAATCATAGTGTTTATATATAGTGATTCATAACTTGCTGAGACTATAAGGTATTCCTTTTCTATTCCATTACATTTGCCTAAATAAATAGGCATTTATGGTCATTCATGAATTTATCATTATATACTACTACATACTAACGGCAGGTGGGGTGGGGGAGCAATCCTATGTCTCCTAAACAGCATCTGAGGAAAATGGCATTTTTGGGTTTCCTGGCTCAGAGACAGGAATCCGTGCTCCCCTCCCCCTCATAGCTGGTGCGGAGAACAGCACCAGCTGCTTCTCCGCACTTGTAAAATGGAATGTGATGGGGAGAAGGGTGCGTTCCTGGGAGGAGACCGGGACAGCATTCCTACAACCTTTCCTATGACAACCCCAGCCTCCTTCCCTCCCGCTCCCCAAAGCCTCTTCTAGACAGACAAAATTGCCCACCTAGCTACAATGCAGAGAGGCAGGCGCAAGGTGCCTTCCTCCCTGCCTAGGATACTCGTAAGCCTCCAAGTTCGGGGGCTTACGATTACCCAGGGCCCAACCCATAGGATTACGCCCTGAATTATGCATTTCTTCTGTTGATATTCCATGTATTTAAAGGCACTATGTTGTCTACTGACAGCAGTGGGTAGGGTGCAGAAGGGGGGCCCCAAGACTATAGTGCCCTGGGCCTGTTGTTAGTTCTTTTGCTGCCCTGAATTTGGTTCAACCTCCATCTCCTGGGATATTGAAAAGTCTACATTTGCTTCTACTGTTTCATAATTTATATGAATCCGCTTCTAGGAATTCCACATGGTTCTCTTATCTGCATTGTTGTTTTGCACAAAGCTCATTCCAATAAAGAACAAAAAGTTGCCCTTTGCTTTTGTCACCATGTTCTCAGTAGGCTGTTATCAGTAAGCCTTTGTGGGTCTCGGTGCATAAGGATTAGAGGTCAT
Source organism: Heloderma suspectum (assembly GCF_057233095.1). Lineage (NCBI taxonomy): Eukaryota > Metazoa > Chordata > Lepidosauria > Squamata > Helodermatidae > Heloderma > Heloderma suspectum. The sequence goes on along the minus strand of NC_139460.1, from coordinate 195,316,235 downwards.
AAATACTTAATTCTTTGCTCTTTTTTAAATGTAAGATAGACAACAAAGGTACCTGGAGTTTAGGTCTCAATTGATAATTTGTCAGTAGCTGCAAATCACACACAAGATGATCTTTCTCCTTTTCAAAACCTAACTCTATCAGATGAGGGTTGCTGAAGTCACCTCCATGTTCTGACATCATAATACTTTACACCCCTTCCCTCATTGTCTGGTGCTGCCATTGGAAGGAAAACAGTACAATAACATCAAGAAACTGAGTTAGTACATATTATGGAAAGGGAGGCGGAAACTTGACAGCGAGGTGTCACTTTTGGTGGCAGAGCCAAAATTATAACATAATTTTGCCTTAAAAACAAGATCCAAGAAGGATTTGCCTAGTAGGTCAAATGATACCCCATCATTTGTCAGCTATTCTATTCTGCCAATGGAACACAGGTGTATTCAATAACTGTATCAACCTTTGCCAACCAGGCACCTTCCAATTGTTTTAGACTATGGCTCCCATCATTCTTGACCACTGGCCATGCTGGTACCATGGCTGGGGCTGGTAGGAGTTATAGTTCAAACATCTGGAGGGCACCACAGTGGGTATGGTTGATATATATAATACATACATAATGGGCACTCTGCTCTCTACAGTTGAGATGTAGACACAAACCACATTATAACATTTGCTGTATTCAAGTTCATCTACTTGGCAGAAAGATTTGTTTTCATATTTTAAGAAATAGTCACTGCCTTTCCTAGTAACATACACTGTATTTCAAGGTATAAGCAATAATTTATGGACAAATTCAACTTGGTACAGGGGCTGCTCTTCAAACCTTCAATGGATTATGTCAGTACCATGTACATTAAAACCATGTACATACTGTATCATCCAGTTCTTGTTCAGTACCAAGTAAAACTACGTGAACATTAAACACAAAATCATAAATGAATCTCATTCAACAATAAAATACTTTAATAATGATCAGATATTGTGCAGTGCACAATGCCTGCACTTCAGTTCCTTAAGCATATTGTGGTGAACACTACAAATCATAAGCTACATCTGATGTCTGTTTTCAAAATGTCATATTTGCTTCTCTCCATCATTTCCTCCAAGGCAAGTTCACTGGAGTCTCGAACCTTATTACAGTATTTGGGTCTCTCTCTTCATTAGGCACTCCAGAGTTAAATGTCTTTTTGCTTCCTGCAGGCAGCTAGAAACTCACTTCTCTCTTTCAACAGATCCCTTCAGGCTTGACTTTTGCCTCTTCTTCTCCCTTTGTCCAATAATGCGAAAGAGTTTCTTCTTTGCTTCCTTCTGCCTCTTAAGCTTCTCTTCCTCTTCTTTCTGTTTCCCTTTAAGATGTTCTTTAAGCTGCTGCCGGTGTTTCACCTTGGCTTTCTTCAGCCTGTAGCTGTGTACCGTACCCAAAGCAGAGAGAAGTGCTGCAATCTTAACGAAACCAAAAAAAAGTGTGTAACTACAAGGCTGACAAGTGCCATAAGAACTGGCAGACGCTGGTATGCTTCCAAGGATTTAATGACTACAACCAAACAGGGAAATCTGACACTTTACTGGGGTTATGCTGTAGCAAGATAAGCACTGCTGGAGGTGGGACAGGGTCTCAAAGAGGTTTCCTCTTGTGGTGATGCCACGACTCTTATGCCACATAGAGCTTTGGTTCAGTTTCTTTTATTGCACACACACACACACCCACACACCTCTCTGGAGTAACTGATTAACTTGGATATTAAAACCAGTATCTCTTGATCCTTGGATCAACACACTACAAAAAGCAGGCCTGTAAGACACATGGTGGCCAGTTGCTAAGTGCATATTTATTTGCCCATCATCCTGAAAGTTACAAGTCACTTAGGTGCAATCCTATGCATGTTTAGACAGAAAAAAAGTCCTACAAATCCAAGCACAAAAAATTAGGTGTTATGAATTACCTAAAACATACATTCCTCTAATCATAACTGAATACTGAGAGTAGAACATGCATAGAGAACTGAAATGTACCCGTTTAGGGTGCAATCCACATCCCAGTGACGTCACTGACAAACCTACAGTTGATTTTAATAGGAAAGCATCCTTGATATTTAAAAGAAGTCCATATTACAAGTTGCAAACTGGCTAGCATGCAATGCGTGCAAACTACTCAGGGCAAAAATGGTGCAGGCTGCAGAAGTTGCAATCAATCAATGACAAGAAAGAACTCCTAACTTGCTATTTTGATTCTTGTGCCCAAGAAAGGATTTCTGCAAAACACTTAACATAAAGAAAAGCTGTGCAGGATAAGACCAAAGGCCTATCTAGTCCAGCATTCTGTTCCCACAGTGGCCAACCAGATACCTCAATGGAAAGTCCGTAAGTAGGACATGAACACAATTAAAACAACCTCCTGGTTTTGTTCCCTAGCAACTGGAATCAGAGGCATACTACCTCTGATACTGAAGTTAATATATAGCCATCATGACTAGAAGCCACTGATAGCTTTAGCCTCCCATAATTTGTCTAATTCCCTTTCAAAGCTGACCAAGTTGGTGGCCTTCACTACATCTTGTGGAAGCTAATTCCATACTTGAAGTATGTGCTGTGTGAAGAGGTACTTCCTTTCATCTGTCCTTAATTCCCCAACACTCATCTTCATTGGATGACCCTGTGTTCTAGTATTATGACAGTGGGAGAAAAAACTCTCCCTATCTGCTTTCTCCACACCTTGCATAATTTTATACACCACTCTATCATGTTCCCCTGTGCCTTTTTTTCTAAGCTAGAGTCCCAAATATTGTAACCTTTCCTCATAGGGAAGTTGTTGCACCCCTTAGATGATTTTGGTTGCCCTTTTCTGCACCTTTTCCAGCTCTATGGCAACATCCTTTCTGAGGTGCAGTGACCAGAACCATACACAGTATTCCAAGTCTGGCTGCACTATAGATATGTATAAGGGCATTACGATCTTAGCAGTTTTATTTTTGCTCCTTAACATGGAATATGCCTTTTTCATAGCAGCTGCACACTGGCTCCAAGTTTTCATTCAGCTATCCAGCACAACCCCAAGATCCCTTTCTTAGCCAGTCACCGTTAGCTCAGCTCTCAGCATATAAATTAAGATTTTTTGCCCTAATGTGCATCACTTTACACTTTCCTGACAAATGTTGTTCAATGTGAGCAATTACCTTCTTTTCATGAGGCTCCCTGATAACAGCTGGTCTCCATTTGTCCTTTGGGACTTTTGCTTTTCTTTCTTGAATCTTAGGCTTGCTCTTAAATGGCAAGGCCTTCTGAAGTGCTTTTGGAATATGCAGTTTATTGAAATGTCTCTTCTCCCGGACTATAAGCTAGAAAGAATGAATGTAAATTGAACAGTGGCATTCCTTTTTCTTTTTATGTGAATACTACTTTCTATTCATCAATTACATTTTGTATTGTAATAAATATTAGGAAGACATTCACAGCTCCTTCCCACAATCAAAAGATATTATCAAAATCCCTGGCCATGTGGGAGGAGCCCATGTTGCAGCTTCTCCCCACACCATCTGGGTGATACTGGCATGGGGAAGAGGTCTTGCCATGTTAGCCAGGGCCCTCATTAACAGACTTCATCCATCATTTGACAGATCTTAAAATGAGTTGTCAGAACTGAAATGCACAGGTGGAATCTTGTTCTGTGTACTGCTAATCTGCAGGGGTGGGCAACTTGAGGCCCTCCAGATGTTTTGGCCTATAATGCCCATCAGCCATCACCACTGGCTATGCTACCTAGGGCTAATGGGTATCATAAGCCAATACAGCTGGAGGGCCACAAGTTGCCCACCCCTGTGCTAAAGAAAGCCACACTTCTAGCAAGATGGGCAAAGACAAGATCATACGCTGAAAGTTGGATTATATTACACACACGTGAAACCATGCAAGGTTCTCCACAAGGTTTATTCCAACTGTGTGCTTAAAATATATATTCGGCAAATTCAGAACCAAACTTTTGTAAGAGGAATAAATTACACTACCAGGGAAGGATGCCCACAATAGGGTTTCTCTTGAGAAGGAAGAAGAGTTTGCCATTTTATTCGCCTTTTTATGAAAAAGCAAGAAAATGAAAGGGCCAGGAATCAGGAAAAAGTGGGAGGATGAGAGAGTGTAAAAGTTCAGGGAGACGATGAAGTGGCTAAAATTGTGCTAAGTAAAGTCTCATCCCCAGATGGCTTTCTATCTATCTATCTATCTATCTATCTATCTATCTATCTATCTATTTATTAAATTTATTAATCGCCCATCTGACTGGTCACCCAGCCACTCTGGGCGATGTACAACCCACCATAAACAATTTAAAACAATAAAATTTTACCATAAATTTTTTTTTAAAAAAAATACCCTAACCCACCCCAAATGCCTGCCTGAACAACCACGTTTTTAATGCACGACGGAAGCTCATTAAAGAGGGGGCATGACGGAGTTCCCTAGGGAGGGAGTTCCACAGAGTGGGGGCCACCACAGAGAAGGCCCTCTCCCTCGTCCCCACCAGTCTAGCTGTCCTGGCTGATGGGACAGAGAGAAAGGCCATCCGAGGCTGATCTTGTTAAGCAGCCTGTCTGGTGTTGCTGGAGGCGCTCCTTAAGATAGGCTGGGCCGGAACCATATAGGGTTTTAAAGGTCAAAACCAACACCTTGAATTTGGCCCGGAAAACAACTGGTAACCAGTGCAACTCCTTCAGCACTGGAGTGATGTGATCTCGCCGGCAGCTGCCTTTAATCAGGCGAGCCGCCGCGTTCTGTACCAGCTGCAGTTTCTACATTCATAGCACAATACATCTCAGGTTCTGTTAAGCAATTTACTTGTTTGTAGATTGTTTTTCAAAATAAAGAAGATTCTAAGTTGGAATTCTCCAGGCACTACCATTGCACAGTCACAGCCATGCAGGTGTTCTGAGCATGTACTCTTTCAATCATATTGAGGACTACTGAGGTACAGATCAGCTACACATATTTGACACTAAAACAGCACTCACACATCCCACATACAACCCTACCTTATACAGCGAGTCCTTGTTTTGTTTTAGTCTGATGCCTTTCTCGTGCCTTAACTGGCCTGTTGTTCTCATTCCTGCCCAGGAATCTTTTTCACCCACAGGCTTGAGCAAGGAAGTCACTGGATTGTAGAAGGCTGGGGTGGATACAGGATACCAAGTCCGCATGAAGACAATATCTAAAAAAATGGAATAAAGTGGTCACACAGTTTTTTAATGCTTTTCCTGTTAATTGTTTAAATTGGGCTTAAATTAGTGTTGTGCCTGGCTGTGTAATGTTTTCAGACCACTTTTTTAGTTTTATTGTAATGAGGCATTTTAGTTTTTAATGTTTATCATATATGTGAGCCTTCTTGGGAGGGTGTTGCCCTGAAAAGCAGCACAGAAATGTCTGAAATAAAATAAACACAGTCTGCAGAGCCGCCAAGTGACCAGTCAGTGGGCGAACGCCACTTCCTACATGAAGCTGTTTTGCACCTTAAGGTCTTTCCCTCTACACCTACACATGAAGCAGAGTCCCAAGATGGTACAGTGGAGTGTACGCTTTTAAACTGCATGAGGAGGAATGCCATGTCTGAATGTTCCCCTATGTGAAAAGCTCTGTAAGTTAAGAAAACCTCACGCATCAGGGAGAAATGTTCTCATTCAACCCTCACCACTATGCTAGTTTTCAACTTGAACAGAGTTTTTCACATGAAGTGCATTCAAGGATGTGATGCCACACCTGCAGAATAAAGTGGTTCTATCATCTCATTCAGCTGTGTGAATGGCTCAGGACTTACTGTCAAAATGTAAAACACAAATGCCCAATGCCACTCTAGCCCTGTACATAACCTGAACACTATAGTTACAACCCACAGGAATATGTGAAGCTAACTCATAATCAAGATGACCACAATCTGGAGCAAAGAAGAAAAACGGTCCTGCAAAATTTCCCTTTTGCAGTAGGTGTAGAAAGCAGAAGAACACGCTCAGCATCCCTGAACCTAACTCTCTGCTACCAAGAGAGAAAATATGCACTGAAACGGTAACATCCCTTATTAGCGGTTGAAAAGAAAACTAGCCTTTGTCCCTGATGTAACCATCGATTTCCACAGGAGGGCAGTTTAAGACAAATAGATTTCTACATGAAGCTGAGTGGGTCAGAACACAGCTTCAAAAATTTACCCTCAGAAATGACTGTGCAACCGATCCAGCTGATATAGTTTCAAGAGTACAAACGGACTTTTAGTGATTCCTGAGAAGAAATAAAAGTCACTTGAGAGGATCATCCTATTAAACAGCTTTAACATACATAATTGGAAGATGCAACCTATTAAACAGCTTTAACATACATAATTGGAAGATGCAACTTACCACTCATTAGCAACTTATCTTCAAATGTTGCTCTGAAAGCACCCTCTGGTGTCCGCAAGGCCTTTTTAATCTGCCCTCGGATACCACTCACAGTACGAATAGCTGCACCTTCAAACTTAGCCACTTCTAGCATAGAGTTAAACATCCCCTGTGTGATGTAAAACAAAGACAATGCGGTAATGAAAGGATGTTCGTGTTCTCTGAATCTTCTAAACCTTTTTGTAGATACGTTTGTGAGGATCATAAAAATACAACAATCACCAAGGAGCCTTTAACAATTTGTGACACTGTACATGAGGGCCAGGACCAAATAACAACTACTTTAAAGTTCAGATTTAACGGCTGCTTTTATATTTTTATAATGTATTTTTTCTTGTGCTATTGTTGCAGATTGTTTTTGTATCATGTTTTCATTCTTTTAGTTTTGTAATCTGCCCAGATAACTTTTGTTACTGGGTGGATTAAAAATGTAATCCATCAGTCTTCAGACTTGCTGGGCTAGCACATGGTCAGTGGGATTTTTGCCCCTCTGTTTCAAAAGTGGCTTGCAAGGCAGTCAAAGAAACACAAATCCAAACCTTCCTTGGGATGTGCAGAATTTGAGTTGATCTGTGAATTCTCCTTCTACTCAAACAGTAGTCCAAAACACGGGGGGTGCTCTCCTTTCTGATCCTTACATGGCATATTTGAAGAAAGATCAAGCTGGGAGTAGGGATGTCAGAGAATTCCGCCACGGATCTTGGGGAGGCTGAATGCCAGTGCATTCGGCCCCCCGAAATCGGTGGCGGAACGGCCTGCCCCCCCCCGCCCCCCCCCGGGACAAGACTTACCTGGGGCGGATCTTCCGGGCGGTGGCGGCTCCGGCCGTAGCCTATCACGGCTGACTGCAGGGACGCAAACGGCGGTGGCTACGGCCACCGCCATTTGCGTTCCTGCTAGCCAGCGGCCGGATGTCCAGCTGCTGGCGGAGCCAGCCGGCGGCTCCGCAGAATCCCTGCGGAGCGGAGCCAGCCGGCCAGGATTCCGGGGGGAAGGACGGAACGCCTCCCCCCCACCATCAACATAATCCGCGAAAAGGTAAGAGACTTTCATACATCCCTAGCTGGGAGCAGGACAAGGAGGTACCTCCCACTTTCTCCCTAAAGCCAGTTTCTAGGTTTCTGGTGGAATATTTTGCAGAATTCTGGAAGTAGCAATATCTCAGCCCAGCTAGACAATCAGCTACAAAACTGGATTGCATCTCCCAACGTATAACTGACTAAGGCAACAATTCAGGGGAAACAGAAAGGAACAATGAGGGCAGACTGTGGACTACTGTTCAGCAAACAAGGAGAACTCCCAGGAAACACCAAATTTTTGTGAACCGCCCAGACAGCTTCGGCTATTGGGTGGTATACAAATTAAATAAATAAATAAATAAATAAATAAATAAATAAATAAATAAATTTCTCCCTACTTGTCATCTCAGTGGCCCCCAAACTAGAGTGTAACAGAATGCACTTCTAGGGAGGGCTAGTGTTGCCTGAGGTTAATACTTCTGCACCTCCAAAGTACCGTTCTAACAAAGGCAGTCTTCAGTTGAAATTTAAAAAACCATATTGTAATGTATTGTAGAAGAGCAGGGGACAGCCAGGTGACTGCCCCATAAGCTTTGTTGCTCAGGCCTCTAGACTGAATTGACCAGGTAACAGCAGAGAACACCCAAGCTTCTCCCTCCCCCGCGGAGGGGAGGTAGGCCTTGTAGTCTTCTGCAATAGATACCTCAAACTAACAACCTGGGGAAGCTTTAGCTGCCTCCTCCCCTCCCCAAATAAACGATTTGATTTATCATTTACAAATAAAAGACAGAAGAGCAACAGAAGGGCTTCCTCCCTCATCAGCAGTGGCACCTGCCCTCTGGAACACTCTCCCATGTGTGGTCCAAGAGGCTGAAACTGTGGTGAACTTTAGACGCCTCTTGAAGGTGCATCTGTTTTACTCAGGCTTTCCCTGACATTGCATGGCTCTGTTGCAGTGTTTCTGTACTGTTTATTTTTATATTGCTTTTTATATTGTATTTTATGTATTTCTTACGTAAACCACTTAGAGATTGTATGATATCAAGTGGTATATAAGTAGTTCAGTAAATATAAAATAAATAAAATCCTGCGGATATAAAGTTTTATAGATCTCTAAGGCAAGACCATTTGCTAAGGCTCATAAAAAAAAAAGATAGCTGCGCTGGTCCATAAGTTAAAAAAAAAACAAAATGGGGGGGCTGATCCAAAATCCATGGTTAGGCAATCCCTTTCTTAGGGCCAATAAAAATGCCTCAAACAATTTGTAAGCTTTCAAGTTCTCCAAAACCCTTTTGTTTTGGTCTCCAGAATTCACTTTTGTCTTCCCCATTGTCCAGAATTGGCTGTTTGATTCTACTGTGTTTTGAAAGGTGAGGCAAATTTCTTTTGGGGGAAAGTATGGCTTTGAGAGCGGGACTATAAGGAAGGCTGAGCACTGAAGAATTGATGCCTTCGAACTGTGGTGCTGGAGAAGACTCTTACCAGTCCCCTGGATGGCAAGGAGGTCAAATCAGTCAATCCTAAAGGAAATCAACCCTGACTGCTCATTGGAAGGACAGATATTGAAGCTGAAGCTCAAATATTTTGGCCACCTAATGCGAAGAGAAAACTCCCTGGAAAAGACCCTGATGCTGGGAAAGACTGAAGGCAAAAGGAGAGGGAGACGGCAGAGGATAAGATGGCTAGATAGCATCAACGATGCAATGAAGATGAACTTGAGCACACTCCGGGAGAGAGCGGAGGACAGGAAGGCCTGGCGTGCTATGGTCCATGGAGTCACGAAGAGTCAGACACGACTTAAGGACTGAACAACACCTAATCAGAGCAGCTTTCAAATGCAAAAGAGAGCTTTTCTATCAGCCAGCCAGCCATTCTGGACTATTAACAAGTCGTCAATAGCCTTGAGCCTTATTATGTTAAGAGGCCAGGAAAAGAAAGAGATACCTACTTAATAATATAAACAACAAAGAGTCTTCTGGAACTTTAAAGACTATAAAACATTTCTTTTGAAGTAAGCTTTTGTGGACCCTGTGCACTTCATCAAGTCATGAAGTTTTAACGTCAAATTGGCAGATCTATATATACATGTTGGGCGTGGGGATTAAACTGTGTTGTCAGAGGACGGTGTAATGTAAAAAAATTTAAATGAAAAAAATACAGACAGTAAATATTATCTTCACAGTTGTCATTCATAAAATGTTGATGGGTGATAACAGACATCATTGCAATGGTGAGCTGATTAAGATATGTAGTGTGATTAAAACAAAACCTTTGTCGTTATTCAAACCACAGGAAGTAGAGTTGAATAATATGACACAAGTAGGTGCAACTAGGGATGCTGGAGAAATTCAAGACGGATTAAAATGAGCTCGGACTTCTAAGAATCCGACCTGCGGAATCCACTGCGGAGTGACCCCCTCAGGCCCTGCGGAGTCTATGGACTTTCAGATGAATTTTTAACTTTCCCGAAATTTACACATATAAATCCATAGGAAAATATGTACGCTTCTGCCGGGGAAACGTAGAATGGAATATGGGACAATACACTAAATGTTACGTACTGGGGTAAATTATGTAAATACTTACGTAGATATTTATGTAATTATTTCCGTATTTTTCTGCATGATGAAAAAAAATATTCGCATCCGTCTGTGGGCAAATGACGGAACGAAAGGCACCTGACAATCCGCAAAACACAGACGGAGCAGATTTTACACAGTCTGTACATCCCTAGGTGCAACTGATCTACACATTGTATCAGTAAGGATCATGCAAACAAGGCATTGTTCTCTGTATGCAATGGAAAATAACCATGCTTATTTATTATTGCTATTTAAAGTCATTTTATACTACCCTTCATTAAAATGTATCCCAGGGCAGTTTACGGTACAGACATAACAATGTCTTATTTTACTGTTTATATGTAAGGTGCTCCAGGAGCCTCTGTGGCTAATAAAAATAAATATACTTTAAATAAATAAATATCAATAAAAAACAAAACAGTAGAACATAAAAAAAAAATGAAGTCCAAATCCTCCCAGTCTTGAAAGTTTTAAAGAGTGTCAGGAGAAAATGATCAAAGTGGCTTAATGAATTGTGAGATAACATTTTTAAGAATTATGGTTCCATATATTAGAAGCCTATGTTGAAATGTGGACAGGTCTTGCTGAGCCTATGGCCCTGAGCCAAATCAGGACAACTTGAAGACTGAATAGTTTAACTGTGCACTATGTGACAGCTAAATGGAATCGCCATGTTAAGAGGATTCAAGGCACTTCACACATATACCTGTGAATACTCCCTAGAACAGCCCTGTAAGGTAGGCCAATATTATTATTCCCAGATTGCACACAAGGTGCCTTGTTGTACCACAGAATTACAAGCCCTGCACCCTCCCTGCTTATCCAGCTGCTCAAAGTTCCAAAGCTGTGCAAAATCCTCAGCCAGAAACGAAGAATTTAGTAAGTTCAATAAGGGAGCAACATGGGAACTCATGGCGGAAGGTGCTAAATGCTCCAGGGCAGCCTTCCCTATCCTGGCGCCCTCCAGACGTTTTGGACTACAATTCCCAGAATTCCTGACCATTAGCCATGCTAGATGGGGTTGATGGGAGTTAGAGTCAAAAACATCTGAAGGGCACCGGGTTGGGGAAGGCTGCTCGAGTGGCTAGCGTTTAGTCCCGCTCCTTGAAAGCTTCAGACAGGTTCTCCCTAGCTTCAAGACCTTTTGCCAAGATGATTTATTGCCAGTATTTCATCTGAAACCATCATAACCATAAATGTATTTCTAAAAAATGCAATTTTCACACTGATTATCAGACACCACATGTCTACAAATGCCATAACTACTGCTCAAATACCTTGATAAATGCTGTATTCTTGTAAATTTTGAACGGAAAACCAGTCAGCTTTAATTTCTTCACAACTCTTATAGACTTATCTAAGTCAAGCACAACTCCAGTTGCCGCTATCCGAAAATCAGGCTGAAATACAACCAAATACGGGCAAGTTAAAAAAAAAATGCCAGAATTAAGAGTGCTTATCTGAATGTCTGGTTCACTGTGGTCAGGGGTCCACAAATGTTAGCTTAGCTTACTCTGTGTGTGGCAGAGAACTGGGGAGTGGGATTTCAAACCATGCAGAAGCAACGTCTCTCACACACTGCTTCTACCTGGCCCAAAGTTCAGCAACGTAACATGAGAACCCCGCTCCTCTCTGCCCCTGAGTAGCGCCCTTCATGACAAAGCCGGGGCACTTACCCTGGCAAGCAGGTCTGTAGCAGCCTAATTATGCTCTTACATCAGATATTATTTCTCCATCAATATTACCTCTCAGGCACTCTTCACAAATAAACCCATCCTTACCCTAGGCCAGCCTTCCCCAACCTGGTGCTCTCCAGATGTTTTGGATGACAACTTCCAACATTCCTGACCAGTGGCTATGCTGGCTGGGGCTGATGGGAGTTAGCGTCTAAAACATCTGGAGGCCACCCGATTGGGGAAGGCTGCTCTAGGCTAATTGGAAACTGTCCATGATAAAATACTTACTGTTGTACCCCTCACTGACTGGATTGCCAAGCATCCTGTCCCTTGTGGTGTGATAGGACCTGAAAAGCAAGATTGATCAACATCTGCAGTGTATGGCTGAACAGCATATCTTCTATTAAAGTTAGTGAGAAGAGTAAAATGGAAAGAATATGAGGGTGTTACAAACATGTACAACAAGGGCAGGCAGAAGATCAACTGGGATCTAATAGAAGACCTCTGGATGATCGGAAGTAGATCAGCAAGGATTCCCCAATTGTTTTAACAATGGCAAAAAAAAACAGCTCCTCACCCTAAAAAAAAAAAAATACTGCTGAAATTAAAAATGCTGGGCAGGGGAGGCATTTTTGTTCGGGAGGACAGACCTTGCTTCAGTTATCCATGTTCTTGCGACAGCCAGGCTGGATTATCGTAATGCATCTCTACGTGGGGCTACCTCTAAAGACGGTTCAGAAATCTCAACTGGTTTCAAAATGTGGCTGGTCAAGCACTGGGGAGTGCTAGGCAGTCAGGTCATGTGACATCCAGGCTGCATCAGCAGCGCTGATTACTGGTACGCTTCCAGAGCCAATTTAAAGTGCTGGTATTGGCCTTTAAAGACCTCAATCACGGGTGGGCAACTTGTGGCCCTCCAGATGTTTTGGCCTACCCCTCACCACTGATCATGCTGGCTAGGGCTGGTGGAAGTTGTCGGCCAAAACATTTGGAGGGCCACACGTTGCCCATCCCCGCCCTAAATGGTCTGAGTCCAGGCTGCCTGAAGGATCACCTTCATCTATACTAACCGGCCTGCACTCTGATATCAGCACTGAAAGTGCTGCTTGCACGCCCACCTGTAAGAGCAATTAGGCTGGTGGACACCAGGGACAGGGGCTTCTCGATAGTGGCCACCTGCTTGCGGAATGCTGACATCCATCTGGTCCCATCATTACCTAAAGACTTACATTTTCACCTTGACCTATAATTGAGCTGCTAGTTAATTGGGCGCAGTTGTGTCAATGGTGCTAGCCAGTTTTAATTGTTAAAACATTGATATTTTATTTTTATTATTGTTTTATGGTTTTAATTTTGTATGCCATCTTTGGAGGGTTTCCTCTAAAAGGTGTCCTATCAGTCTTTTAATTAAACAATTAAGGGCGCAATCCTATCAAGATAGGTGGCCGCCTCCAAACTTGGAGGCGACCACCTATCCAAAGCAAGGCAGGAGAAGCACAGGTAGGATGGTTCCCTCTGCGCCTCTCCTGCCCTGCTATTTTCTGCTAGACAGCTGTTTTCAGCTGTCTAGCGGCGGGGGGGGGGGCGACCAAGAGAGGAAGCTGTGTGTACGACACATTGGATGCTCCGCTCTCCCCACCCTGGAACGCCCCCAGCCCCACCCCTTTTCAGCACTCCTCTTCCAAGCGCGGAGGACAGGGCTTCTCCCCGGGGGGGGAGGTTGGTTTTCGGGAAAAGAGCATATCCTATGGCCCTCTAGACAGTGTCTAGTGGCCATAGGATTGCTCCCTAAGGGTGCAATCCTATGCATGTTTAGATAGAAAAATGTCCTGCAACTCCCAGCATTCCCCAGCCAGCATGCTGGGACTTGTAGGGCTTCTGTCTAAACATGCATAGAATTAATAAAGGACTGAGTTATGTTTAGTTCTGGTACTCAAAACTGATTCTTGGGCTCAGAATCGTTTTAACTCTAACTGTATGTCTTTTGCACATGGCTCCACTTGGTGGAGCTCAAGGTTCTAGTAAAAACAAAGCAGATCCGATCCCACAAACCTAAAGTCTGCCCTCCCCTGATGTACAGAATATTTATTTTCAAAACTGAAATAAATGGTTTAATGTATCTGCATATGTAATAATCAAGGAGTATACGTGTGATTCAAGGTAGACAAGTCTGCAGATTCTTTGCATCTATCTCTTTAATGTGGTATGGAAAGTCAAGGAACGACCTCCCTGGCATCTGTTTTTTTCCCCTTCATATAGCTTGCAGGTGGATGGTGGTGGAAATATTTCATTTGCACAGATTTTGTCTGGCGCCTCATTTAAAAAAGAATTGCAGCAGTGTATTTATGTTCAATGCCAGAGAAGGGTCATTTGGGGATGCGGCAGTGGCGCTTTGGCTGTTACTCCCTCGCTCTAAACATTCATTAACAAATGATCTAAGTGTTTTCCATATCTGCCTAGAGCACTTTTGCTGTAGCCCATCACCTGGGAGAGAATGGACAAATTATACAAACTAATCTGTCCCTGAATGCTTAAAGCATGGCACACCCTGCCTCTTTACAGAGGACTGAGATTTCAGATCCTACCCAGCCCTACGAATTGTATGACCTCTCTACATTCTACACAGTAATTCCACAGTTACTCTTCTGTGAGGCTTTGAGAAATATTTATTCTTAGTAAAATAGCTTTACAAGAGGATCCTGGAGCTTTCCCTGAAGCTAAAACCTTGTGGAGTTTACTCTTACCCCAAAATGTTGCCCCACAATGCATATGTTGTGGTGTGTACTTAAGTAGCCTGTGACGGCCATTATGGTCTTCAATGTAGTACATAGGGATGGTCTGAAACCGCCTCCAGCCTAATGAGAATATCAGAGGATCTCGAGTCTTAAGGATTTTCTTATACCAGCGATGTTTCTTCAGGCGCATCTGAGGAAAACCAAGGGAGAGTTTCATCAAAAGCAAACCTTGGCGCTAACAATTATTTCAGCAATCCCTATCCTCCCTTGATAATGACAACACCTTTGCTGTGTAGAAAGTTATCAATGGTGTATTCAAGCTTGCTAGCTGCCAATTCAAAATTTACTATGTTTAGGTAATATGATCACCCTAACCCCTAAATAGAACCCTTGGAAACAGAAAAGCCTTGGGGATAAAGGAAATACATAGACAGTTTCACAGGCTGCATCCTGAAAGAGCCACTCCAAGGGCTGGATCCAAAGAGCCATGAGTGGATGGAAAATAGTTGCTAGCACTATTCTGCAAATTCTTGCACAAGCACTAGAGAAGAGTGCTTTAATTGGTGGGTCCTACCGCCCTCTTTATGCTTCTGCTTGCATAAGAGGGCTTTTATTATATTTAGCAGTATGCAAATGTCACAAATAAATTTCAGAATTAGTTTCACTTTTCTCATGAAAATCTTTATTGCAAGGTATAAAACAGCCTTCCACTGAGCAGCAGTCATTTTTCACATGAAGAAAGGCACCCTCTAGATTCAATCCCAAAATATCATTCAGACAAAGGATGTGAGTAAGGTATCAATTGTGCTATGGAACAGTACACACACGTTTTGAAACAGAGATAGGGAACCTCCAGCTTCTTCCCCAGGCCCTCCCCTCCCCCACCAGGAAAAAGCTCTTATCTCTGATCAGCAGCTTATTGGAGATAAGAGCTTCTTCCTGCTCCAGAGTGGGAAAGGGAGCTCTTGTCACTATGCATTGGAGAAAAACTCTTATTTCAACTGCTCTTATCTCAGCAGAGCTTTTCCCTGCAGGGGAGAGAGGGTGAGGAGGAAATTGCTGAGTGATTCAGTCTTGCCTACTTTGGAGGCTTTTCCTGCTTACTTCTGAATAGACATACAGCAACCTTGTCCTGCTTACTTCTGAGTAGGCTTAAAATCAGTAGTCACCCCTTTTGGGCCCTGTCCACAGGTGAAAAATGGTCCCTGAGACCTTTCCCAGATTGAAATTCAGTCTTCAGGCTGAGAAAGGTTCCCCATCCTTGTTCTAGAACACACCAGCCAGCCTAGGACTAAGGATCTCCAGAAAAAAGAACCAGGCAAGGAATCTGAAGGCAAGCTGAGAGCCATTATGGATGGTTTAAAAAAGGAAGGATTTATCTGTAGCAGCAGAGTGGAAGACCAATCTTGTCAAGAAATGGCTGGACATAATTGCACAGAGCATCACTGCTCAGGGCACATCTTTATGAGAGCTTCTTGCTTACTCGTGTCAGTGTTTTGACACAAAATGAGACATAAGGGAGGAAAAAATATGCACACTCACAAATGTTACATACAGTAGCACATCAGAACACTGCACCATAATGAAAAAACACCCTTGTGTTGTGACTGCATACCTGCACATATCCCACATTTCCTTCAGTGTTTCCTAGGCCACCCAAGATAATTGGATAGCGTGGGTCAAAATGCAACACCAGTTCACAAGGGACATTCTCAAGTTCTATCCGGATATACATTCCAGGCCGGAAGCCCTCATACTGAACTCTGGTCTCATCGTCTTGATCTTCAAATTCAGCCCTGTTAAGCTGTGTGATAGAATCAGTTCAGAGAGAGATTAATAGAAAGAAAGAAAGAAAGAAAGAAAGAAAGAAAGAAAGAGAGAGAGAGAGAGAGAGAGAGAGAGAGAGAGAACATTAAAAACGAGGTATAATGATTACCCCACACTAGTTCAACCCCTTGATCAGTGATCCCCCTTCAAGTCAGAGAAGAAAAATCCACAGATTACACTACTTTTCAAAGCCCACCTAAACCTATAAATAGTAACTTTATCCTAGTACTGGACCTAAGTTGCCTTCCTGTGACTTTGAGCCTCTTGATTTTGTACTGACCACTGCCAAAATGGTATTAATGAGTTGCTCCCTTCTTCGTATCTGGTACCTTTCCAAATATTTGCAAGTGTATTCTCCCTCTTTTTCCAAAGCCTCACTCCAACACCATTTTTGAGGCAAACTCTATGTAGTAGGGAAATTCTCCATCCCCCTTAGAGGTAAGAACGTAAGAAGAATCATACTGGATCAGACTAAGCGTCCATCTAGTCCAGCATTCTGTTCACAAATAGGGCATGAGTGCAATAGCACCCTTCTACTCGTGTTCCGCACCAACTAGCATAAAGAGGCATACTGCCTCTGATACAGGACGTAGCATATAGCTGTAAGATCTTGCACCTGAACCTCTATCCTAGGCTCCCTTCTGTTTAAGCAGCCTGGGGACTTGCCACATGGAGACTGCGACGGCGTGGCGCTCTTGGCAAAGAACCCACAGAGCAGGCTAGCGGCTGCTGTGCCCCATGCTCCTGCTATCCTCTAGCCTGCTTGGTAGTGCACCACTACCACAGAGGGAGAGACAAGTTGCAGATTCTCAAGCTAACTGCTCTGCAGAACATCCAGCTCCTTCTGAGTGATCCACAGGGGTCCAGGGGATTGTTCTGATGCTACGTGGGGGCAAGGCACTCAAGCACCTCGGCCACCCACTGCCCCAGGCTTCCTTTCTATAGCTTGGAGCTGGACAGAGGGGTGGGGACCCTCCTCCCTACGATTCTGTGCATCTGAAAGATTAGTATAACTGCAGGAAGGGACCCAGCCCTCTCCCCCAGCTGACAAGGTTTTGCATCTCTACTAACTAATAGGGGCTTATCTATGTTGGATCTTCCCAGCTGGCAAATGGAAAGGCAGGAATGAAATAGATGGGCACAGCACATTCAGATACAGATGTACCACTGCTGTCAAGGGATTTCAGCTTTCCCTCACCCTTCAGATTCTAAAAAGGGAAACTCATCCCTATTGCTGCACTTCTTGGAACTGCCTCTAACACATCTCCAGTCAATAAAAGCTGAGCAATATAAAATGAGATCTGCATCTGGTAGCTCACATATACTTTGTCACCCACTATCACCGGCCCAGATTTTAATTCAGCAGGGTCCCACCATCACCCATCCCGCACAATTCTTTTAAAAGTTATTATAATGAACATTTACATTATGATTCTCATGGTACATATTAATAATCTAGAAGATAACACATTCTCCCAAAAGGAGTTGACTTCCCAATTTGTAGCTCGTTCTCTTAATCATTATGCTACAGAAACTCTTTATCAAGTAAGAAGTTGATACCTGAGCCTGTTTCTGCATCTCCCCTTTTAAGTCATCAAAATAGGTGGCATCTCCGTCATCATATTCAGCATCAAACATTTCTTTCAGTTTACGTTTCTTATCCATGCGCATCTTCTTTTCCTCTTCTTCCTCACCAGCTTTGGCACCTTTTCCCTCATCATCTTCTTCACTTGCTGCCTGATGGGGGGGGAAGAGTAGAGCGGGACTGAGGTGGGGAAAGGAGTGTTTCATCTCAGCCTTTTAAAACCTTTCTTTCTAAAAGGCCTGCAATAGTTCTGACAGCTGTCCTGGCAAGAGCCAACTTTATCATGCAAATAATGAGACAAAAGATGGTTTGTGTGATAGTCATGCACAGTGTTAATAACACTTCTGGTACATAACACCACATCATATACACTATGAAGAATTCATGAGAGGTAATTGCCCCAAAAGATACATGTGTGGACACAAATGTAGCTACATCTGAAGCAAACATACATGAATTACATAGTATACTACTATCCATGTGGTGTAATACCTTTATCAGGCCAACTCAAAAGCACTTACGTTTGTGACCTTTGCATTGGCCTAATAATGGCATTACAATATATGGATTTTGGAATTTTTCTTATGGCAAACATAGCTGCCTTGGTTTTAATGGTATTCCATTTTTTTAATACTAATTTATTGAAAACCAAGAAGTTGAGGCTGGATATTACAAATGTAGCAAAATTAGGTGAGAATGGGGTGGTTGAATGGATTGATACCACTTCAGAAACAAAACGTATCTACAAGTAGAAAACTAGCAAAGGAAGGGGAGGGCTAGGCTAAAGCCTCTTCTCCAGGTTTGCTAGCTTTAGACTTGTTGGGAGTTCCTCATTTAGGGGAACATTAAAAACGATGAGCCCCACCTAAATGGTGCAATTCAGTCTACTACATCAGGATTCTACCACTTCTTTCTGCTTGCATGTATAAATCTGACCTGAGACTTCCAAGAGCTTTCTAACTGCACTGCGGTTTTCAAAATAGGAGGGATGCAAGCTGTAAAGAGTTGTAACCATTCACTTGAGGATAAAAAACAGGACTTGGAGTCAGAGGAGAAAAGATGTGGTACCTCAGGGAACTGGAGCTAGGAGGGATGAATATTATTTATGAAAAACATTTGTTCATGGTCTTTCCAGGCAGCTTACATAAACATATTACAGCAGAAATCTGCTTCCAAATATGACTTGGCTGAAATATGTTGCCAGTTTCCTATCAACATAGCACAGTTAACCACATGAAAACAGAGCAGGGGCGGGGAGGGGGAGATGCTGTTACATTACCCACTGTTTTGTTCTCCCACCATAGCATGAACAAAGAAAACTTATTCTGTGTGGTTCGCACCCACCCCTTAAGGAACAAGATGTTCTTTATCTAGTTCTAACCTTATCTAATGTTATCATGTTCTTTATCTAGGTCTAGCTTATTTGAATACTGCAACTTTATATTTTCGATTTATGTAAATGTTTAAGGCCTGAGGAAGATTTAAAATATGATGTGCAAATTATGGGATGCTCATTAAAGCAGTTAACTGGCTAGGACTCAAAGAACAAAAATGTTTCAAATTGTGTCAGGGATGCTCTGACTTGGATTCCTGCACTGAGCAGGGGGTTGGACTCGATGGTCTTATAGGCCCCTTCCAATCCTACTCTTCTATGATTCTATGAGTCTGTGCCTCATCATTAAGTTTATAGTGTCTGCAAAACCTCCTATTTTATTTTCATTGTAGCCCAACTAACAAGTGTCTTACATGGGAACTTCAACAGCTCTGCTAAGACCTGAAGATATATGCTACATGTTGCTACAGAGCACTCTAGTAAATATGGGCCTGTTGACATTCTACAAAGTAACAAATAGGCTGGGTGGGTTTGTTTGTTTATCTATTTACCTATCTACCTACCTACCTACCTATCTATCTATCTAGTGTAGTGCCAGTGTACTGTAAGAGCCAGTGTAGTGTAGTGGTGAGAGTGACGGGCTGGGGGCCGGGAGAGCCGGGTTCTAGTCCCCACTTGGCCATGGAAGCTCACTGGGTGACTCTGGGCCAGTCACAGACTCTCAGCCCAACCCACCTCACAGGGTTGTTGTTGTGAGGATAAAACGGAGAGGAGGAGGATAATGTAAGCCGCCTTGGGTTCCTTGCAAGAGGAAAAAGGCGGGATATAAATGCAATAAATAAAAATAAATAAATAAAATTTATTTATTTAGTAGATATATACTCCACTTTTCAACTGGAGCCGTCTAAGTGCTATAAAATACAACAGATATAGCAAGAACCACAAGCACAAAAACAAAACTGAACACAGCCAGCTCCACATGAGCAGAACCCACACTGGAGGCCTTTAAGACGAGGCTGGACAGCCATTTGTCAGGGATGCTCTGACTTGGATTCCTGCATTGAGCAGGGGGTTGGACTCGATGGCCTTGTAGGCCCCTTCCAACCCTACTATTCTATGATTCTATGATTCTAACCCAGCATGCGATGTTCCTTCCCACAGGGCAATTGACGTCAGTTGGCCTGGGCGGGTGGGCATGGTCCAACTGGAGCAGGCCCAGATGTTCCCTTTCTTCCTCCAGACTCCTTCTTCTTTCCCACAGGGCAGCTGATGTCATTTGGCCTGGGAAGGGGATGCTTGTGGGCCCTAGAGTCCCTGGGCAGTTCAAGTGCAATTATTCTGCACATTCTACACATAAGAATTAGAGAAAGTTTTTTTTAAAATCTTCCACATTTCCTGAAGTCTAAGAGGCCATGAGGTATCTGACAAACTATGGACAAAGAGTTAATACATACACATTTGTATACAAAATGTGTTCATCGTATTCAAATGGGCATGATCTGCATCATTTATGCACTTCAGAATTTGGGTTTCCCTTAAAAAGAGAATTTGTAATTTCTTATAGCATACTGCTAGCTTTGGGTGACAATCACATATATTCCCCTCAAACCTCGTCTCTTTGATCAGCTGGTTTGCCTTTGTGTACAGTTCCCGTCTCAAGGTCTTCAAAATCACCATATATTTCTTCTATAAAAAGTAGAAATCAGAAATATAATTAATATTTTCCATCATTTGTCAACGTATCATTAATGAATACTCTGAATCATGCATGCATCCCAATATGTTGTCTTTTGTTCCATCCCCATGGCTCTTCATTTCAGCCATTTTCATAAGGCATGACACCTGATTACAGAGCGGTAGGTGGATTAGTTACTTGGATTGATTATGGTCCCTCCCTTGTAGGCTCAGAGAGAGTTACAATAATATACAAAACAAATGTACACACTACATTTTGATCTTGGCTTATGCCCACCCCGTTCAGTGGCCTCTTTCCCATCCTTCTCCAAAACCCTTTCCCCTATTAAAACAAGGGGAGGAGTGCATTGCCACCCAAATCTACCAGCCAAGGGATTATACCCATCCTCCTGAGCTCACTCCTTCTTAACATGGAAAAATGTCAAATAAAAATCCATTCCCAGATACTGCTAGTCTCCGAACCAAAGGGACCCTTATAGAATTCTCCCTACAATTTTCATCACTGCCCCTAAATGAAGAATTGATCACTATCCCTCCTCCCTTGACCCATGTCTTTATTAGTCCCTACGCACACCAAAGCTGGCATCAAAGCAGCTTCACCCACAAGGGCTAAGTTAAAATATTCAGAGATTAGGCCTTTCACTGCAGCTAAGAAGAGAATAAGTAGCCCAGGAAAAGCCTCTGACTTACCATCATCCTTCAACAGTTTTGCTGCATCTTTATCAGCTTCCCAGTTTCCAGTCACAAAACAGTCTCTGATACTGTCCATAACCTGCCAATAGAATAGAGTAATATGCTTGTTACATGTCAAAATATAGATTCATACTTAAGAGTTGACTAACTGCAATCATTTTGCAAGGTTAATTACAATGCCTGGAACCCACCATACTAAACATTCTAAAATACTTTCAGGCACTTGCTGTTTGATAAACACAGCCAGTCCACACCTTTCTGAAGGAACCCATCAAAGTTAAAATTTTAGCTACTATGTTTTCAAGAAGCAAGGGCTATCATCAGGCACAACAAAATTGGCTCAGCTCCTCACTTAAGTGAGGAGTCAACTAGTCTTACACAACTCTGTCTCAAAACAGCTTCCCTTCTTTGAACCCTCCACATAAAAATCACCTGCCCTGAAATGCAGCCACCCATGCGACTGGAGTGGTCAAATGTAAACCATATATATGCATGCACAATTCTAGTATTGCTGCTCCTTCCTTAACAAGCCGCTCCACCACCCCTTCTCCCTTCATCTCAAACATCTTCCCTCCTATCCCAACCCACCGGCTCTTGTTCTCTGTCTCTTTCCAAGCACCAGCCATGACTCCTCTCTTTCCACCAGTCTGATCCACTGTTCCGAGTGATCCTTGACTTTGGGGACTAGTAACTTCTGCTTCTACCACCACCACTACCACCACCCCTCCTCCCAAGCATCACTGCTCTCATCAAGTGGCTTAGGAGAGGACAACTTTTGTACAGCATCATCTGCATCTAGCAGTTGCCTATTTTATTTATTTATTTATTCATTTCATTTCTATACCGCCCAATAGCCAAAGCTCTCTGGGCGGTTGACAAAAATTGAAACCAAACGGCACACAATAAAACAATTTAAAATATACAGAACATTAAAACCACAATATGACAATACAACCACAATAAAACCTAGCAGCAGTGCACGAATTTAAAATACAGATTTAAAACAGCAAAGCGAAAAGTCTAGAAAGCTAAAATGCTAAAATGCCTCGGGAAATAAAAAAGTCTTCACCTGGCGCCGAAAGGAATACAATGTAGGTGCCAGGCGAACCTCACCAGGGAGCTCATTCCACAGCTGGGGTGCCACAGCAGAAGAAGCCCTACTCCTAGTAGCCACCCGCCTCATTTCCTATTTTTATCTTCCTCCGTTTACTTCCTTGAACAGCTCGGACTCTGTAAGCCTCACAAAGCACAAGCTGAACAATCCAACAAGATACATTTCTAAGAAGAGAGTAAGCAATGAATCTTGCACAGAAGCACCTCATCTAAGTCCCAGTCTTGTGGGGCTTCCACAGGGAATTTGGAGCAGTCAAGAGCATCAGCTTTTCGTTTGGATTCTTTGTTGGGACGACTGACATGGAACAACCCTCCAAGTTCTTCATTTTCTTCTTCATTCTCCTCATCCTCAGCCACTGAATAAGAATCAATAAAACACTTTAGCTACACTAAAGCTTTCAGTGCTTTGCAGTTATACCACAAGATGTCCAGGAAATGTTGCATTTTGTAGCTATTTTATAACACAGTGTATATGCTTATGGATGCAAAAATAAGCATAAATTCATTTACTAGGGGTGAAAGCTTCTTGTCATCCTCTGCTGAGAAGGAAGCTCAGCAGCATAAATTCCTTCCCCCAAGTTCTCACTTGTGTTGTGGCTTAGCCCATAGTGCAAATGTCAGCACAAGTCAGATAAAACTCCATCCCTCTCCCAGTCTTCTGCATTTGACAGAGGGCTTGAGGGAGAAGCAGAATGTATCTCATTTGTGCTACAGTGAAGAAATTTACATTATCTTCCAGCTATCAGAAATGTTGGATGACAAGGTCTTTAAAGTTATGTTTGAAATTATAAATCTCTTGCTTCTCCTCTAAGGATAGCTGCAATATTCTTATTACATCATAATCCACACTTGATATCATCTTAGATCTTTTCTTGTCTTGGTTATTCAGTGTATCCATCTCCTTGGAATAATCATGACCTCCTGTCTTATTCAGCTGTAATTTGCCAAACTTTGTAATTTCTCATCTGTCATAATTGCTTGAAGAAATTACTTACCATTAATCATAACTGTGACTGGTAGGCTACAAAACTTTTAGTAAACTTTCTGATGGTCTGCTTTTTGGCTGAGCAGAGTGCTGGGGAACGGGCTAACAGTGTTTAGGGCATACATTAGAACAGGGATGGTCAGACTTCAGGCTTGTGGGATCTACTTTGTTTACTGGAACCCCAAGATCCGTTAACCCAAGCCTGGTGCAAAAGACATACACTTAAAATTAAAAGAATTCTGAGCCTAGGGATTTGCTTTGAGTACCAGAACTGAATGGAGGCCACAGTCCTTCCACACAGTAATCCACTCCAAGCTTTCTTCATTTCAGTAGTATAATACAGGGCAGGGGACAGGGAGTCATTTTGTTGCTACTATTATTAAACAATTGAGAGTCAGAAATCCTTGCTGATTTACTGCAAATCACATAATAGATCCAGATCTCCTTTCTCCCCATACCCGCATTAGAATGTAGAAAGCAGGGTGCCTATCAAGGGCCAGAAACTCCCGAGTCACCCTAAAGCTTGTATGTAGGTACTGGCCTAGCTGCCTATGGCAAATAAGAACTTATGTGAGCGGGTAGGGAAGCTTTCATAAGCTAGGGGAAAGTTGGGCCTTTTCGTCTTTCATGCTGCCAATATGGCATGGATGAACATCATAGACATGTGTGGTCAAGCGGACTAGTAAAAGTTTTAGTAGGCTCATAATTTTGCCTGCTAGTGGGGGGTTTTCTCTCCTTCCCCAGCCCATTCTGTTAGCCCATTTGCATTCTCTAAAACAGATTGAGCAACATATTTGTACCTGTCCCATAAACAAGTTTGCGGAGATTGGGAGCCGATTGTTGTTGCCTCAGAAAAGCTTCAGCTGCTTTTTGAGTAAGGCCTTCTTTCCATTTAAGTGCACCTGAAAGAAACGAAGATGGTTTCCTTATTTGAATGAAGTTAAATTGTCTATGATCTTTGCAACTGTTTGTTCTAACACCTCTAATATAAATTGTGCCTGCTGGCATTCATCTTCAAAAGATACATTATATTCTACAGTTTCTACCTGAGCTTGTTTTTTCTTAGTCTGATCTCAAATGATGCTGAAGACATCAGAGGGAGAGGAAGCAGCAGTCAAGTATCCTCCATCATGCCTGGATTCACCTCCAGCTGAAACCTCCCTCCCCCTACTTCCTGATACCAACTGCCATTGCTGAGGTCCATCTGAGAAAGCAGCAGCCCTTCCTTTGTGTTTACTTCCAACTCCATGACTTGTTGAACTTTGCATCTAGTGCCTGAATTTGCTTTTTTCCTCCTCCCTCCCCATCCCCTTTCCTTTTGTGTCATGTCTCTTAGATTGTAAGCCTGCGGGCAGGGACTGACTCACTTCTGATCTTTGTAAGTCGTTCTAAGAGCTCTGGCTGAAGAGCAGGATAAAAATGCTTTGACTAAAATAAATATATGTATGGTTTACAGTGCAAACCTATACATATCTTCTTAGAAGTAAGTCCCATTGAGTTCAGTAGGGCTTACTACCAGGTAAGTGCATATAGGATTTTAGCTGTAACTTCTTCCACTAGAAAACAGCAAGGTAATATGTAAAAAATACTGAACAGCAATGAACAGAAATAGAACTGAATTACATTTTAAGCAAATCAAGGTGCTGGCTGACAGTCGTGATTCATAATTAAGCTGTTTCATACATGGTTCCTTTTTCTAGAAACTGGACAATACCATCAACAGGAAATGGGCAAGCACAGTTAAACATCTCACATATACCAAGGGAGACATGTGTACATACCAGCTGTGTCTGCAGAGAAA
This sequence comes from Heloderma suspectum, assembly GCF_057233095.1. Lineage (NCBI taxonomy): Eukaryota > Metazoa > Chordata > Lepidosauria > Squamata > Helodermatidae > Heloderma > Heloderma suspectum. The sequence continues at coordinate 195,290,777 of NC_139460.1, read as the reverse complement.
TCAGATTCTTCTTTATATTCTTCTTCCTCTTTCAACAGATCTTCAACATCATCTTCATTTTTTATCGACTTTAATTCATGCATTTTAACTCCAGCACTGTGTGGTTGGGAATCTTCCCTATCAGATCCTTCAGTATCAGAATCATCTGTTGATTCTCCTTCCTCCTCCAAGGAGGATTCTTCTAAGTCAGAACCCGATGCTTCTTCAGCTGACTCGTTTCCAGAATCTATAGTGGGAGCCACCTTTTTACCCAGGTTTCTATTATTTCTCAAGTTCTTGTCATTTCTGTCTGTTTCACAGTGTGTAGATCTATTAAATACATCTGTATTTCTCATTATACATTCAGAATGAGTGACCCTCTCCTCCTCACTTCCTTGTCCATCTCCATCTTCTCTGCTCCCATCAAGACCAGTTCTTTCTTCCTCATCTGAACTCATCTCAAGATTGTCATCGCTGTCAGCAAATGCTGGCAGTTCTGTGAGTGTTGCTTGCTTGATTTCTTTTTTAAGCTGCTTGGATGATCTCAAAACCAGCTCCTTGTCTGGAGAACCTGTATCACTTTGTTCTCCTTCCTCATTGTCGCCATCACTCTCACCCCCAGTCTCATCCACAGACATTTCTTCATCATCCTCATCACTTCCTCCATCTTCATTTTCTTCATCTTCGAACAGTGCTTTCCGACGTACCCTCCCAGTGTGGGGGTCAATTATCTTCTCTTCTTTAGGCATGGCAAAAATGCTTCCAAAAATAAGCAAAAAAATCAAGCATCAAATCAATTTTCATGAACAGTTAAAAAATGAAGATACTGAAAAGTATACTGCAACGATGTGACACTAGTGATTTTTTAATCTAACTACTGGAATAGAAAAATAACCCAATACTACCACCAGAGCAATGGAGATCGCTTATGCCTACTGATTCCTTTCCTTACAGCCAACACCACTACAAGATCTTCTTTACTATGAAAGCTACAAACTTGTCTTAAAGCAAATGTTGGAATTTTCAAAATTTCTGATGTAAAATTCAGACACATTCTACAGTCACATGGGAGTAACATGACTGCACAGGCAAGGCAGATCACACGGGCCTTTCCCACCCAATCAGCACTGTGGGTACTACTGAGCTGGAAAGGACCAATGCTTCTGCCCTGCACATGTGGCTGCACCATTCATATATAGCCTACAGCCCTATGGGATTGCATCATCAGAAAGGTACTCTTACATGGCTGTACCTGAAGAATCCTGAGTCAGACAAAACTGGAGAACATCCAAAGTAACCCAGTGGAAAAGAGAGAACAAGTCTCAGGATGTACTGATTAGATTCAAGGTCTTTCATTTCTGGACGTACGCCACAGTCTTAGGGAGTGTCTGCAAAGCGCTGTACTGTAAAGGGGAAAAAATCCAGCTCTTCATTGAGGCCACCCAGATTCAGTGTTTTCAGCCTTAAGATCTACTGCAATTATTTTTAATAGGATTTGTTCATTACCTGTGGGGACTTTCTGTAATGCCCAAAATCTGATATCCTATATAGAGTGATTTTGTTCTAAAAAGTGGCCTACCAGAGGAGTGCCCTGTTTTTTATTTCTAATATTACTCAGGTGTTCCCCAATATGTAGTTTGAAAGCCATTGTTGTTTTTCCCACATCAAACATATTGCAGGAGTACTAGATGACAAAAATTATACCAGTGGTGTTACAACTGGTGAAATGTTTCAACACGTGTTTTGTGTGATTAGCATGGTCTTCAAATTCTGTCATCCTACATGTATATTTGCAATAAACACAGATAATAAGCAAATCCTATATAAAAAAAAAAAGAATTAGAGTGGATCTTAGGGCTGAAAACTTCCTGGTGGCCTCAATGAATTTTTCCCCTTTAAGGTACACAGCTTTACAGACACTCCCTAAGAATGTGTCATATGTCCAAAAATGAAAGACTTTGAATCTAACCAGTGCAATTATGGGTACAGCTGAAATTATTTAAAGAAAAAATATAACAAAAAGCAGGATTATTATTCGAGACATCTTTTCAGAGATCTTTGCAGGTTATTTACAAATTTTAAGTACACATAATCACAGTATTAGCATGTTTATGTAATCCAATATGATATTTTAAATGTTCACGTATATAAATGTATACATGAGCATTAAAAATGTGTTGTATTTTCCATACTTTATAGCCCCTGAGGAAGGTCCAGAAATATATACCACAGGGCTGAAATGCGTTGGGCTACTTTGAAGAATAAGATTGTATTTTTCTACATTCTGAGACTGGTTCTGTCTTTTCTGTTGTGCAACTGAAGGATGCCTTAGACTCATCAAGACCTGTGTTTGCTAGGATAACCAAAGTTGCAAATAGTAAGTGAAATGCTCTCTGAACCATTCCTCCCTGTAATCAAGAAGTGTTGCTTTCATTTGACCATAAGACTACAACTTACCCTTGGTCTTCAATGTCCTCAGTCCCGAGTGGTTTGGAATCCATGAAGAGAGAGACTTTGCTTGACGCCATCTTGGCATCAAGGGTTGAGTGTGTAGAGATGAGGCTCTGGACTAATTCATGATTTGGTCTTACATCCTCCTGACAAACCAAAATTGTTTCAGTAATTTTTTTAAAAACCTGATCTCTTTTGCTGTTTGTATAAGCTACGGAACACTGCTCTAGCAGCCTTTCATTAATCATTGAGAAGTGTACTGGATATAAATAGCTAATGGGGGCTGGGCAAGAATGAACTGCATACTCCCTTCAATCAATTTCAAAAATAAATGCTGTTGAATGTTAAAGAAAGACATTACAACCCATTTCAGACAACAAGACAACATACTTCACTTACATGTACCCATCATAAAAACAAAAGCTAGAAACAGAGACAAATTCTTCAGTGTGTACTGTCACTGTCCTGGTGCAGATGTAAGGCTCTTCATCTCTTAACCATGGTTATGAGAAAGGGAGTGTTACGACATCATAGGTTCACAAAAATGGATAAAGGTCTTGTATACTGCTTCAGAGCCTACTTTATTTACTATTTATTTATGTATTGCATTTATATCCTGCCTTTTTTCCTCTTGCAAGGAACCCAAGGAGGCTTCCATTATCCTCCTCCTCTCCATTTTATCCTCACAACAACAACCCTGTGAGGTAGGTTGGGCTGAGAGTCTGTGACTGGCCCAAAGTCACCCAGTGAGGTTCCGTGGCCAAGTGGGGACTAGAGCCCAGATCTCCCAGCCCCCATTCCAACACTCTCACCACTACACCACATTGGCTCTCTACTTAACCGAGACAGTAAATTCCCAAACTAGTATGCTGTAAGAGAACCGCTTATGTACCAGGATAAATTAAACTAAGTAATGACAGGCTTCTGTGAGTCCAAAACACCCATCCACAGTGGGTGACTTCCTGAGAAAATAATTCTGGTGCACTTCTGCATATGGTGCGACTGGTCAAATGACCAAACGTGAGAGGAGGCAGTTCACTGCGTGTCACTATGAGTTACTGCTCTAAGCATGCATCCTTCCAATCAGAAGGACAGACAGAAAAGTCATGTAGAAACACAGGGAGTAGGTGGATTATTTTTACTCTTACACATTCTAAAAGTAAACTGTTTGGGGTGTCAAAGTGAAGTGTGCCTCCACTGTTAATTCAAAAGAAGATGTTCCCCAAGATTTCCAACAGTACAAGACCACGAAACTAAAGTAAATGCTTCAACAGGACAATTTTTTGTCTCACTCCTCCTGAGAGAGAGAGATGCTAAAACAGTATTAACAAAAACACAAGTAGACTAAAATCCATATGGAAAAAGATTAACCACCACAAGGTCACTCCTTTTGATCCTGCACATGCCAAAGCCACTTCTACTGGTCCAGTTAGCTACAACCAAGGGCTATTTTATATGACCAAGTATTTCTGTCCTTTCTTCCAGTACACATAATGCATGCCTGATGGATATACTTTCAGTGGAAAGTCCAGTCATGCAAGTCATACCTATAATGTTATAGTATGTATGTGTTTTCCTACAGATGTTATCTCCATGCAAGAAAAAAAAAATCAAGCGGACTGGGGAGAGAAGACTGACAAGAATGGTTAGAGATGATTTCTTCAAAACTGGACAAGAATTAGCACCACATTACTAGGGAATAAAGAATTAAGCCTTAAACCTTACCTCTACAGCCTGATGTGCGTGGCTTCCCCCAAGGTCAATATAAACTGCATCTTTGTCATACACTAAGCCCCCCACACCTGACAGTGGGGCATAAATCAGCTTCTCCTTCTCATTTAAGGAACGTTTCTTTTGGTGCTCAGGAAGCGCACAAGGGTCTGGCAGGAAACTGACATCGCTCACAGTGAAATCCCCTACACCTAATGGGTAAAGTAAGGAAGTCAAAAATGTTAACAATTAACTATGTATATATACATCAAAATGACCATAATAGTGATTTCATGTCAATGAAGCACTATATGGATTAGATTTCTTATAATGAGGTTCTGCACCTCTGCTTTACATAATCCCATGCATGTTTACTCGGAAGGTAAGTATTGTGGCCTCAGCCCCACAACGTGCAATAAAGGGATAGTATTATTTACTGATCTTAGAAGGGTTGTTACAAGCTTTTTTAAAAAAACAAAAATATTGCTCATTGGAGGTATGGGGGGCTGGATTATTGCCCCACCAAACACCTAACAGAAATGGAGCATACATACAAAAAGGGCTGTAGGTATGCTCCATTGGATCAAAGTGTATACAAATGATATTCTTAACAAGTCTTAAAAGTACAAAACAGTCCTTTGACAACAACAAAACACAGTACAGTAAGAAACAAAAATATATAACAAGTAATTATCTCCAACCTGGCATGTGTATTTGGCTTTTGTTTTTCAAGTGTGCTCCTCTTAAGTAACCATAAAGTGAAACCTTCCTGTCACACTTTGGATTAACTCTGATATCTTCTGGGTTTGTCAAGTCTTCCATCCTATAGAATATAAGGAGATATTTCAAAAGCAAATTATCTAAATTATCTAAATTTTCAGAATGGATGAAGAGGGAAATGGTATGCATATTCTAACCTGGTATTATAGCGATTCCCCTTACTAAAGCATCTCCAACTTTAACCTTTTTTTAATGGTCTCTTGTAATTCCCACCATGAATCTGAATTTTACCATGCATTCTTCTTTTGCCAACACCACCCCATGGGTACTGGACCCTGGTATGGAAGATCGTCTGAATTTGACCACAGTCTTAGTGCCATCAGCGAAAACACCAGACTCAAGTTTCTCTGACTCCTCAAGTTTCTCTATCTCAGAACTTGAAATATAGCCATCAGCATAACATTTTTAGGCACCAGGGCAACAAAACCAGAAAAGTGCATGGGTTTTCCAGGGTTTCATTTCCAAATTATTTTCTGTAAAATTAACACCAAAAACACAGCCCACAGTAGAATAATTCCTACTGCCTCCAGCACTCTTTCATATACTTCCATTTTACATAAAGATGGAAGACTATTATTTTATTTCATGTTTATGTCTCTTGTCATGTCCCTTATTTCAAGATATTTTTCATTTCACTGGTCCTTATTTTGTGGGCTTCTGAGAAATATACATCTATTATTTATTTGTGATTGCTCTCTTCTTCTGCTAGTGTGGAATAAAAATGTACAAGACAGCTCAATTTTTGAAGTCCATTTATTTGTTATGATCCCACACATGGATTAGATTTGCAAGCCTTTCTAGGCAATATATTTTGGGATACATTTATGTAACCGATAGAAGAGAGACAAATGCAACACCGTTCAGCAGACTCAGCAGCTCTGACTGCCATTTAGGCTATACATTAATGATATCCAAACTGTTACACCCTAGAGAGCTATGACAGGGACTGAAGTGTGCCTTGAAAAATAAAGCTACCATGCTGGACACTTCCATCACTCTAGGTTCAGAGACTGGAAGTCCCATGCAGTTTTGCCGCCCCTTTGCCAATACATGGGAAGAGACATGCTCCAAAGTAAGGATGCGGAAGGATTCTCTGAAGCAGTCCATGCTTCTGCTGATAGGAACAGGGAAATCCCAGTAGCGTTGCCACTACACAGAAACACACAGTCCCATCACTGATGGAGTGACTGGGCAAACAGGATTGGAGGATGATGGGAGGCAACAATACCCGGGCCACATGAAGTTGCAAAGTGGATACTTGCCCACTGTTCTGGAATGAATGAATGAATGAAATATATATACACACACTATTAAAGCTTCAAACACTTCAAACTAGTTGGTTCTGAATTCCAGAGGGATACAGTTAATTACTTAAAATATATTTATTAGAGTGACTGAACAAAACAGAAATATTAAAATTGTAAAGCAAAGTGTTTCGGCTTTGGCCTTCTTCAGCTACTCTGATGTGACGCTGATATGATATATCACCTTTGAAGAGCAAGAGTGAAGGTATGCCTTTACTTAATTCAGGGGGGAAAACCCAGTGCCCCAGGTTTGGAGAAAACTATCACACATTTTTATTTTTAAAAACTTCCTTCATGGAGTTACACTTTTTAAACTCAGTAAGAAAAAAACATGCTCAAAAACAAGGAATTATGTGTATTTGGACAGTATTTAAAGAACTTGGTTGAACAGGAATTGCATGTCATAAAAGATTTTGCCTATCTCCAGACTTGAAGCAGAAACTTTCCCTTTCACCTTGAACAAAGCAAAGACAACCTCAGAGCCTGCCTGGAATGTCTCCTTCCTCGCTCCCTTCCCACACGGCCATCTATCACCAACTGGCCTGGGAGAAGGATTCCAGAAGGGAGAGGCAGGCAGGCAGGCAGCCAGCCAAAGAAGACCTCATGGCCTGTTTCAGCTGGACTGTCCCCTCCCACCAGAGAGCCATCAAACACCAGCTGTGTTGCGGGAGGGAATCTGGTTGACACATTTTGAAAACACAAAATACTCAGTATTTTTATGTTATTTGTAAGTCACCTTAGAAGGATTTGTATCCTGAATGTCAAGTTATAAATTATTTGAATAAGTAAATAAATTATGGCCATCTAACCATCTAAATAGGCAGGACCGATATAAACACGACAAGCTTGACATTAGCAGGAATTTCAACTATGAATTTTCTTTAGACTTACAACTTTAAGCATCTTATAATTTTCAGATATTTTTCCAAGGTAGGATATGAGCTGATAACGTGTGGATCTCACCTGTAGTTACTTTTGCTATCTCCACTATTCATTTTACAGGACCTCCAATCATGGCTATCTATAGCTAAACATTCATCCTTCCCAGCTTACATGCTACATAGCTCTTGTGCAAACAGACAGCTCCCACACCTTCAAAAACTTTCCCCAAGGTAAAATGTGGACTGATCCATGGATCTGAAGTTGCTGCACTGGCTACTCTGTTAGCCTGATCCACTTTCAGACTCTGAAATCAAACAATTAAACCGTATTGCCTCTGCAAGTATCAAACATTAGAGAGATCCACGGTACTTTCATGTGACTAAAAAAAGAATCTAATGTTATGGACAGTTGGAGGGAAATAGGAAAAATCCAAAAAGAAATTACCTATCTGCTAGAATATATGGATGAGATGTCTGCCACGTAAGAGGACGGAATTTCATAACGGAAATAAAGCGCCCCAGGTTGTGGATTTCCTGTTTTTGATATTCTCCATGTACCATCCCAGAGAGGTAGAACAATTTGGCACCCTAAATTCACAAATAAAACCATTAATTCAGAACATATATGTTTTGCTACACCTGAAGCAAGACACTACACTTAGGCTGCATTCCTATACACACTTACCTGGGAGTAAGTCCCACTGAATTCAACAGCGCTTACTTCTGAGTAGGCAGGTATAGGATTGCACTGTTAAGTGTTTTTTCCAGCAACTCTGGGATTTCCCCTCAATATAAACACAAGGTGATTTGCAACCCCATGCAAGGACAGGAAAAAGCACAGAACGTGGTATTGAAAGCAAAGTTCACCTTCCTGAGAATTTCTGGAAGGACTACATCTTATGACCAACAGGGTTGCTGCCAAAAACAGCATCCCCATCCTGTCCCACTATCCCTCCCCTATAATGTTGAGCAACATTACCACATTGTATATTTCACCACCCCTGCTCCAAACTACTAGCTGCCACTGGCTGGAAAACACACAACATTATGTCATCATATATGAGACAAATGCCACATAGTAGCTTCATTCCTGGGGAGAGGGACACAAATACTTGGTCTGGGGATGCCATTTGCTGCAGCAACCCTGCAACAAGCATAATGGTTAGTCTCACTTTCATCTTTTTCTATCACATTTGACTGAAAAGATATGCTTGAAAGTGTGTGAGCAGTACCCGATAAAGCCTCAGAAGTCAGGCAGTGCAGAATAAGATTTTCAGTGAGCAAAGAGGTGAGGTTTCAATGCTCTGCACAACTCCTTCCATATACAACTCCTTGCCCATGACTAACCAAAGCATAATGCCCCAAATGAGCAAAATGATGCATAGTTTATACAAGGGGCAGGTAGCCTTTGGGGGGCCGAGCACATGTGACCATTTTTTTGAGTGTGATAATTTTTTATTATCGTAATTTTTTCAGGGCTATGGGCACATTTTACTTTTTTTGGACCAGCGGCAAATTTTCTTGCCCCCACCTTAGAGTCATTTTTTGACACCTCCCCTTCTTGGATTCCTACTTTTCTTGACCCCCCTGCCTTAATTTCCAACTCTTCTTGCCCTCTTTTTCTTCCTTCTCCTCACCCCGCTTCACCCGCCACCCACCCACCACCGCCGCCGCCACCACTTCACCTGCCACCACTTCTCCTGCCTGGTTGGCTGGCCAGCTACGTCACCTGCCACTGCTGCTTCCAAGTCACCACAGCACTGAAGAGGCATGAAGTCATCCAACTGGCAGGCTTCCTGGCTGCAGAGGTGAGGGGAAGCGGCAGTGGGCAAGCAGGCAGACAGACAGGCAAGGAAGGGGTGTGGCATTGGGATCCAGCAGGCGCACTCGCACTGCATTCTCGACTCCTTCTTTATACAGATGAAGAATTCTGCTGTTCTTCTCATTAATTACTGTCAAGATTGAAACACAATGCAAAGGGTGCAGCTACAGTGAAATCATGCAAGTCCTGAAATGTGCACTCAGTATAAAAAATATTTGCACTGTTGGAGGATTATTACGAAGCACTGCACAGCTGCCTGATGAGATTTTCTCCTCAAATAAAATCAAAGTACGTTGAGTTGACACACGAATAAACACTGAACTACAAGACATCAGAAACAGCTTTTCGGGATGGAATTAAATCAAGTTGTGACAGAAACCAACTAAAGAAATGCAATGCAGTCTACTAGCATCAGTGCCTACAATTCTAAATGCAGTTGCAAAATCCACCCAGATGTTGTGGGCATTTGTATTTTCCTCTCTTAGATATGTTCCACAATGCAAATCCTTAATATAAAGTTACTGCAATATCATACCTGATACACTTCAGTCCAGAATCTGTGCTTTAATCTCTTTTTAGTCTTCTTGAGCTGTTTGTTATTCTTGAAGGTATCCAAGTGTGTAAGAATGCCCATGATTTTGGGAAAGCCATGTACCTGGCAAATGTTCAGAAATTCAAATGTTTCCATTTCAAATCCAAAACTTGCATCAATAAGCATCAAAACCTGAGAGGAAAAAATAGAAAGGAAACAGTCAGTTGAAAAATGAAAGTGCCAACAATGAGCTGGAAAAAGTTTAATATAATTTTAAATTAACAATTCTCCACTGGCTTTTCAGGAGGAGGAAGGAATTTTTTGCAATCAGCCTGTGAGGAAAAATTAATAGAGGGAACAATTTGTATAATGATCTAAAGATAAAAAAGGATTAGTTGAATCAAATTAAAGGCAAGTTGTATGGTAAATTGCCTTTCCCCTTTCAGCTAAAACATGCTAATTATAATTGTATATAATATAAATCCTTTTCATTCAATGCAGTAACATTTTCCACATAAGTATATATTCAAATGCATGGAAATGTTACATAGGAGGCTAAAAATAGCCTCCTTTTACGAAAAGTCATTTTTCACCCCCGTCTGATCCAAAACCTTTTAGACTAGAATTTTAATAGTATAAAGAAAACACAACCCTGTTCCTACTGAATCTGAAAAATGCAAATGGGGGTGGGGTTGAGGTCTACCAAAATAATGGTCTGGCCCTTAATTTATGGGGGTCAGACAAAACTGGAGAACATCCAAAATAACCTGGTGGAACAAAAGAGACAAAGCCTCAAGATGTAAAAAATATCACTTTATTCCTCCTTTGTGGGGAAAACATCCAGCCAGGCCTCTCAAATTAACAGATAGGGGAATATCTGTGCAATATTAGAATTAAGGATCAAGGCACCCCTTTGGTAGGGCATTTTGTAGAGCAAAATCTATGAAGGACATTAGGTTTTGGGCATTACAAAAACTCCTCACAGACGATGGAAAAAATCCTACTGAGAAAATAACTCAAGTGGATTAAGGCCCTGGGGGCCTTAATGAAGAGACAGAATTTCTTCCTTTCTTCCAAAGTACGGAGTTTTTAAGGCACTCCCTAAGAATGCAGCACAGGTTCAGAAATGAAAGACCTTGACTCTAATCAGCACAAAAATGGATACAGCTGAAATGTATCAGGGTAAATGTATATAAACTACAGCATACTTGGAGACATATCTTTTCAGAGATCTCTGCAGGCTAAGTAAAAAAATGAGTATGAATAGGCATTATTGCAGTGTGTGTGCATAACATTTCATTAGAAATACTAAAATGTTTTAAGAACGTATACTTATGTGTTCTATTGTCCCTCTCTTCTTTTGTTAAGGGCCAGAAAAAGACCCAAAATATATGGTATAGGGCTAAAACGCATTGGGCTACTATCGTTGGGGGGAAAAATATATTCTTTACATCTTGAGACTGCCTCTTTTGTCTGCTGGGCCTTAATTTGTGGGACCATTATTCGTATTAGAAAAGACCATTTGTTTCCATCTTCCTGGTATGTACCTCCATTATGTGACTGGAGCTGGCCACACTTTCAACACCATTGGCTTAAAATGGAATCATGGGTAGCAAAATAAAGGCAAATAAGTGGTTCCATGTGGAAAGCAACTGAGCTGCTCAAACAAAAACAAAAGTAAAAGAGTAATGTATGAATATGGCCTAGCTATAACACAGTGCCTAGATGTAAAAATGAATAGAAGCTCCTTTTGTTCACAGAGCAAAAATTTAGGATCTAAATTTAAGGCTGCAGTCCTCAACATACTTACTAGGGATTAAGTCTGTGGAATCAACAGTAGTTTTCTGAGTAAATATATGTAGGATCACTCACTATAGCTACTATTTATAGAGCCCAACTCTAGAGCAATATGAGTTTGCATCTTACGCATCCGGTAATTAATGTGTAATGTTTTTCCCCCCAATATAGGTTTTATATTAAGAAAACTTGCCTCAAGATATACTGATACAACTTACCAGATCAGCAACTTTAGCCAAATCAATCATTGTATTAATATCACATCCACATTCAATTATGGTTAGTCTACGCTTTTTACCTGTAAACAAAAGAAGAGCAGAATGTGATAGATTTTAGGACAAAGTATGTTTCAGTTATAACAATCTTGGGTTAATCAATTATATTTGGGAGGACTACAACTCTTTTGTTGATCAATACAATCAACTCAACTGCCATGTGACAATTGATGCCCTGTCAAAATTAAATAAATTAGCAAGGAAATCCAAGGAGTTCTGGCTGATTTTGGTTTATTAAAATATATTGTACTACATATGATTATGCACAGCACATGGGCTTAGTTGAAAGGACTCCTCTAATTACTTATACCCATGGCTTTCAGTCAATATAAAGGACCACCTGCCCGATCCATGAGATCATTTTTGGAGGCCCTGTAACAGATACTTTCCATGTTGGAGGTAAGGCAGGTAGCAGTCAGTGCCCGGGCCTATTCAGTGGTGACATCCTAGCTGTGAAACATTTTCTCCAGGAACATTCAACCGGCCCCTACTCATACAAAATGTTAGTAACCAGATAAAAACTACACTGTTCTCCTAAGTTTTTACATGTAGATTTGGGTTTTTTAAATCCAGGGTATGGTCCAGGCAAAGTTAGGCACTTTAAAGCTATGATGATTTCAACAAGAGAATTCTGCAAGTACTTGATTTTAATAGGGAATATTGCTTGCTAAATGCTTAACAGTATTCAACAATACTTAAAAACATCCAGCTTTGGCTGGATTATGCCCATACTTACACATCTTAACATCAGATTGGAAAAAGTAACATGTCTCCCTTTTTCAGTTTCCTGTGGTATAAACTTGATTTCCAGTACATATAACACAATTTCTCATCTATGCTTCTACAAAAAGGCACTAGCTTTCCCACCCCAGTAAAAAGCAGAGAAGCAACTCTAAACCATGATTTGCCTGTTGTACATTTGGAGGCTAAAACCAAGGTGATTTGGGTTCTGAATCATGGTTAGGAACAATTATGGTTTAGTGTGGTGGTGGGGAACTTGTATGGCCCCAAAAGCCACATCTAGCATTGGATGGGCAGCCACACCTGTATGATGCACCCACCCTCATACATATGCATACACACACACCCTGTCCAGATCACTGGAAGGAGGGAGAGGCTTTACCCTCACCCTTTCCAGCGATTGTGCTGGGAAAGACGGCACACAGACATGAGTTTCCTTGCACGCCCTCTTTGCCAAAACAAGCAGATTCAAAGCAGGAAAATGGGTGCACGAGGACAGTCATCCCTTTGTGCCTTCTTTCCTGATAGGATTTGCTCCCAGCATCCTGACAAACAATTGTTTGGTGGGCTGGTGGGGGCCCAATTCTGCTGGAAAACAGGGTGTGTGGGGAAAGTCATCCCCATGTGCTTAGTTTCTGAGCAGAATTGGTTCTATTGGGGAATAGGTGAGCAAGGAAAGTCTGTCATTTCCCAGGAGAATGGGGCTCCTGCCAGCCCGCCAAACTGTTTGGTGGGCTGGCAGGGACTTCTTCTGCTGGTGCATAGAACGTGGGGGGATGTCTTTCCTTGCATGTCCTGCATAGCAGCGGCAGCAGCATGTGTGCGGGCAGGACATCCATGATGGGCTGCATGGACAGCCTCTGGGGCCGCATGTTGTCCATCCCCAGTTTAATGTGGTGTCGGAATTGACAGTTTTAAATGCTGAACACACACAGACTTGCGTGTGTGTCACTTCTTACCTGACACAATTGTTACAGGACCTTGGATTTCAACTAACTTCTGTCTTGTGAAATTCTTAATCAGGCATTTTATCAAGGTGCTCTTTCCAACTTTTGGAGGGCCAACTACAACCACCACCACAGGTGGAGGCTCTAATGGAGTGCGATCAACCACTGGAATATGATGCTTTTTTGTCTTCAAATCCTGAGTCCTGTTTAAGTATAAGGATTATTTTAAATTATAAAGAACAACATGATTATGATGGCTGCATTCAGACAAAACAATAATCCATGGTTTAGTGTTAGAAGAGCAAGTCTCGCCTCCCCCAGATTCAAGCACTCCCCTCCGCTCCCTTAGTGTGGCCACAAGGAGATCAGAGACTTCCCCTTCAGTTTTAGACTAACTGCAGTTTAATGTGTTGTCCAACCCAAAGCTGCGGTTTACTTTAACTATGATTACTGAAAGTGAGCCAGCTTCATAAACTGTGATTTGAAGTTGTCGTATTTCCACTGGCCAAATCTAAGTTTAACCAGAGTTTGACTGTCAGGGTTTGGATGACACAGCAAGCTGCATTTTATCAAAAACAGTGAAGGCTTCCAAATTCATCCTCAGGGAGTACACAAGCCCAAGGGATGGCTAGGCTCATTCTCATATCGCTAAACCGTAGTTATGTGTGAAACATCCCATCATGTATAAAACTAACAAATCTAAAGCCAATAATGCACAAAAGGAAAGTTGTGCAAACTGGTTTAAAATGTCATTTAAAAAAACCTTTGCCCTGGCCAGTCACAGCTTTCCTACACAAAAAGGAATACAGGATGTGCAAAATGTGTGCAGTGCTGGACACGCTGCACTGGGAATTGGTCTCAGATAGGTGGGAGTTCCATAACTGTAGGTCCATCAAAAACTTTCTTCCCATAGATCATAATTCTAGCAGGACATCCCTAACCAAGCTTAAGGACTCCTTTGGGAAAAATGTTTCCTATGGTATGTAACATGCAAGCTGTTCAGGGCTTTATATGTTGTTCCTACACCAAATCCTCCAACACATTCCGATTTAAAAAGGGGAGAGGAGGCCTTTCTTCTGGTGCTACCAAATTATGAAGCAGCCAGTTTGTTCCAGGACAAGGGCTTTTCCCCTCAACTGTGTTATTCTCTCCTGAAGGAGACATTCCAGATCCATATGCCTAGCCCTTTTAGAAGGGCTGATAAACATTCTCATTTCATCACACCTGGGTGTCCCAAGCGGCTGGATAATTGTCTCCTGCCAACTATGTATTTTAATTTTAAAAAATAATATCCTCCTCTTCAGAAAAATGTCAGAATGGTGTACAATTTAAAACCACCAATAAAACACATCATTAACAAAAATAATTCTAACAAAAAGCAACAAAGACAGAGCACAATGGAACAGGAAGCAAGCAGCAACAAAACCATGTGTCAGAGTCCCTCTGAAAAACAATAGCCTTCAGCTATCTCTAAAGCAATAGCAGAGAAGAGGCTGAACAAGCCTCTCTTGGAAGAGTTCCAAAGCATCAGGGCTGCCACAGAGGAGGCCCTGTCCTTCTGGAGTAGGAGTGGGCAACTTGTAGCCCTCCAGATGTTTTGGCCTACAAATCCCATCAGCCCTCACCAGCATTAACCAATGGTGAGGGATGATGGAGAGTTGTAGGCCAAAACATCTGGAGGGCCACAAGTTGCCCAACCCTGCTTTAGAGGCTAACATGGCTTCTCTGTGAGATGGAATCTGGAACATGACCGTCTCAAAAGATCTTAAGTACTGGGGGAAAGTGTCCCCTGAGATAAGAAAGAAAGTGTTCCCTGAGATAATCAAGACTCAAGTTGTTTAAGGCTATAAAGGTTGAGACCAAAACTTTGCAAACCCACTTCAACTGACTGCCAGTGCAGCTGTCTCAAAAAAGATGAAATATGAGGAAAACTATCTATACCTATCAACAGGCAGGTAGCTACATTCTGTACTACCTGTAGCTTCCAAACCATTTTCACAGGCACACTCCCCCCCCCACACACACACACAGAGCACATTACAGTAGTTCAATCTAGAAGTCAGAAGCATGAGTGACAGCGGCCAGAGGTGACAGTATTTGGCTATTTTTGGATTGTTTTAATGTTGCGGGGGGGGGGGGATAATTGCATTTCATTATTTTGTGGCCTTTGGTGAAAGGGAGAACATAATTTTGAGTTTTAAAGTAATGATCAGGATGACAGTGTTTAACAAGCTGCAGTTTATTTTGCTTCTTTAAAGCATTTTTATCCTACTCCCAGAGCAATGTACATAAAATCAGTAACAAGACATTCCCTGCCCTGAGGCTTACAAAAGGAAAGGAGGTGGGGAGGGAGGAGGGAAAATGCATACACAGGCACTAGTTTTTAAAGTTACAAAGTTCTACAAATCAGCAATGTCTGCCTTTTGGGTGGAATCTCATTTTTAGAGAACAATTCTTGGTAGGCTGGACAAGTACCCTTTCACACAGAAACACAAGAATAACTATATTTGTTCAGCCAAACAACTCACCCATCCTTGAATCTCACCATTTACCATCACAGCCTGCCGAATAGTATCCAAACAGATAATTCCATTAGTTACATCCATTCACATCAGGACTCTATCAAGGCCCACAACATGAAAATTACCTATACAGCACTATGAGAACCAGTATGATGCACTAGTTATACTGCTGGGCTTGGATGTGGAAAGTCCAGCTCTCTGCACAGCCTTCAGCTAGTCACTCAGTGTAACCTCTATCACAGGATTATTGTGAGGCTAGAACACTGTTCTAATCTCCCTGAAGGGCAAGATGTAAGTGAAACAAAAATGCATGCATCATACCAGACGGATAAAGATCTACCATGGGGTTACATTTGAAGAGAGCTCAAGCTGTTATACCATTAGTAGCTCAGCTTCAGAACAGTATCTGAAGCTGGCAATGCCATACGTGACATTGTTAAGTTTCAAAGGGAATAAAACTGGGGGGGGGGGAATGAATATCGTTAGCATAACTAAGGGCGCAATCCTATGGCCGCTAGATAACGGCTAGATGGGCATAGGATTATTCAGTTTCCGGAATCAACCTCAAAGCCAGCGCTCCAAAATCGGTTCCCAGAAAACCACCTCCCTGCCTTTGCCGCCTCGTAAGAGGTGTGGTTCGTCCCCAGGTCTGCACTCGGAAGAGCAGCGCAGAGTGGGGGGAAAGGGAGCATTCCTGGCGGCAAGAAGGGGCAGGGACAGGGACAGCAGAAGTGTCGTTACGATTCCTCCTATGCTCAGTCCAGCCTCCCCCACCCCCTCCAATTCACTCTGGCTAGACAGCCAAAATCAGCCATCTAGCCACTAATGCAGGGAAGCCCCTCTGTACTCCGCCTGCCCTGCACTAGAGGCTGTCCAAGTTTGGAGGCTGTCAACTATCCCCATTGGACTGTGCCTTAAGTCTAGCTGTAATATACCTGTGGAATGTTCTGGCCATCCGGACAACAGACTGGACTGCAAAGGCCTTTGGATTTCTCTTCCGGGCATCTTCCTCATCTTTAAGTCCCAAATCTTTCAAATGACGCTTCTTTTTCTTGCCAGCCTTTGGCCCGCTGTGTTTCTTGCGATGCTGTTTTTTGTCCTTCTCTTCCATCCCTTTTCCAATGTTCAACTATCACTTCTGGCAGAAGATCTGCTTTTACCAATATAACCAAGATAAATAAAAAATACTATATACACTATGTTTCATCATATGCCTGAGAAGCCAAGTTATTTCAACAACTCTAACACCAACAAAAAACATGTCCCTATTCCCATGCAACAGTGATCTTCAGTAGTTGGTGATCGACACTGTTTTTCCCATGTACATTTCTTTTGGTGGCATGAAAGTGGAGGAGACTGTTTTGCTGACTTTGGCTAGTATTGTGTAAACAAATTAATGGGATCATCTGTACAAGTCTTAGAATGGGCACACATTCTTGCATTCTAGATTTTAGATGCAGGATTGAATTTTAGTCACAGAAACCCACCTCCGTTATTTCTCCTTCAGTATTTGCTTTCACTGTGTTTATTATTGAAAGCAACGTGGAACAAATACTAGGGATGATGGAGAATTCCGCCACGGACCCTCCGGAATCCGTAGCGGAACAGATCACTTACCTCTGCCTCCCAAGGATTCCCTCCGGAACAGCACGCTGGCTCTAGACCGCTTGCAATACGGTAACGGCAGCCGCCATCACCGTATCGGAAGCGGTACAGAGCCGGCATGTGGCTCCACGGAATCGTCGCAGAGCAGTTCCGGAGGATTCCGGGCGGGAGGAATGGATCACCTCCCCCCCAGCGGACAACACTGCAGATCAGACGGTAAGCAATCCGTCCATCCCTACCAAATACAACAAGAAAGCATAAGATTCACTGATCTCCACAGCTCTTCAACCTCCCCTGTCTGCTTAGGAGAACAACAGCAAAGAAATAAATATCAGCAAATGCAATTGTCATGTATGCACAATTAAGGGTTACAACAGCCCTGTTCTCTTTTGCATCTGGTCACCACTAAGGGGATTTCTATTATAATGGTTGCAAGCCAATCCACTAATGTGAAATTTCGCTGTGTATCCTTCCACACTTCATAAATGAAGACAGACAAGAACAAGCTTGAGCATTTGTAAAATCCATACTTCCACATCCAGGATCACTGTCCAAATGCCCTCCCCCCTAACACTTTGCTGAATTCTCATCTCTGCCTGCTGTATTAATTTTATAATGAAACAGCTTGGCCTGATTCAAAAAGCAAAGAAGGTGTTCACTCTCTTGGTTAAAGACGTGCTAGTAAAATATTCTTCTCCTATGCATTCTACTCATCAAAATTAACTTCCTCACCAGTAGGAAGTGAAATGGCAGTTTACCTTTTACAGGAGACTGTAGAGCAGCCTTTTTCAACCTGCGACCTCCAGATGGTTTGGACTACAACTCCCATCATCTCCAACCACTGGTCCTGCTGGCTGGGACTGATGGGAGTTGTGGTGCAAAACATCTGGAGAGTCCCACAATGGGGAATGCTGCTAGCAATTCTGTGCATGCTTGGTTGCAAGTCAGGCCCACTGTATTCAACGAGTCATACTCTCACTAAAGCGTGCATTGGATTGCAGCCTAAGCATTCCAAGATTCATTCCCACAACAACCATTCAGATGTGCAACTTCTTTTGACTTGAAGAATGAGAATGAAACCTGAAAACTGCAATTCTAGCAACTCAAATAAAGTTTAAGAAAGCATTCCCCACATCTCCCCTAAAGATAAAATAGGAGCAGTGATTTACCAAGGCATAGTACTATAAGGAAGAGGAGGATTCAATACATTTTTATCCCACCTTTTAGGGCTGCCTTCCCCAAGGTGTACTGACATAAAGTACTGACAGTGACAATCACAGTAACAGTGGTCATTCACAGTGCAGTTTTTGCTGAAGACAAAATATCCTGGCACTAGGTAAACCAGTTTTGTTTTGTTTTTAAATCCTTTATCCTGATTCAAGCTTCTGCCGATAAATTAAGCCTGTTGATGAATTCTAGTCTTTGTTCCACAAGGGCTACTTCAGTGTCAGTCTGAAAACTCCATTTATTAATACATAAAGAATTGCACTGGGCGGAGCAATCTCTCATTCCCTTGCCCAAAGAGACGACAAACGTGGACGCCGCTTGCCCTCTGGCGTCATCGCCCATCTGCTTTCCCTACAGCAGCCTCCCCCAAGCTGGTGCCCTCCAGATGTTTCTGACTGCAATACCCACCATCCCAAAAGTCTTTATCTGTGCACGTGGTTGCCTGGGTTTATTGTTATTATCACTTATTTTATTCACATTTTGTGTGGTCTGGCACACTTTGGTGCTCCGTTTCATACTATTAACGGAAATACTTTGTTATGACCTACAGCCTAGACAAATTAATCCTGTCGTAAGAATGCCAGACAATCGTGGATCGTCCTTCAATAACAGAAAGAGACCAAGTGGCCCTCCGCTCCCCACCCCACCGCCAGGAATGACCCTCACACGCTTCCCCCTCTACTCGTTTCTGTTTAGATGGTCACACGGACACCATGACCGAAACATCCCCGACCCCGGATTCTACGCGACTTACTGCCTTTAGCCTCGTTCTCGTCTCCGTCTGTCCCTCATGAGCAGCCCAGGAGGAAATCGCGTGCCGGTGCGTTCTCTTTCCCACTCCCCGCTCCCGGAAACAACAGCCCGCGGTAGTGGTTCCGTGGGGGAAGGAAGGCTATACGGGAGACACTGAAGGGGAACCATAGCAACCGGGCGCTAAAGTGTAAGAGGAAACGGGAGTGCGTGGTCGAAACTGAACTTGACCTCTTTCCTGGAGGAGCGCGTAGCTCTGCCGGCTGGAGGATTCTGGGATTTGTAGTCGAACCCATCTGGAGGGCACCAGCTTGGGGGAGGCTGCTGCAGGGAAAGCAGATGGGCGATGACGCCAGAGGGCAAGCGGCGTCCACGTTTGTCGTCTCCTTGGGCAAGGGAATGAGAGATTGCTCCGCCCAGTGCAATTCTTTATGTATTAATAAATGGAGTTTTCAGACTGACACTGAAGTAGCCCTTGTGGAACAAAGACTAGAATTCATCAACAGGCTTAATTTATCGGCAGAAGCTTGAATCAGGATAAAGGATTAAAAAAAAAAAACTGGTTTACCTAGTGCCAGGATATTTTGTCTTCAGCAAAAACTGCACTGTGAATGACCACTGTTACTGTGATTGTCACTGTCAGTACTTTATGCTTTTAATTTCCTTCTGACCTTGCTTTACAGTTCAAAACCCCACATCCCCAAATACTCTATATTCATTTATTTATTTAAAAAAAAAAACCCTGCTGGTTTAAGACCAGACTTAAGGCTAATATTGGGTCAAACTCCACAAAGCCAGAAAATTGGAACCAAAGGCTGATGCCTGAATAGATGTGCCCTACGATCAGCAATTAGGTTGTTCAGTCTCACAGATTGTGCTTGCTTACAACTTACTCTCCCTCCATCCGCACTTTTCTTTGGTCTTTTGGGCCCAAATCCAGATGGTGGGGGAGGGAATGGAGTGCTGGGGACCAGCAAGGATGCCCCACTGGCCTTCTATTGCCTTATGAAGCATCTCAGCCTTACTGTATTGCTGGAGGAATCCTCCCACCCACGTTCCCAGCAACTGGGGTCCATAGGTATATTGCCTCCGATACTGGAGGCACAATACGCTACATTTTGTGTTTTACTTAGCAAGAGGCATCTTGGATTTTTAACTTAGAAAGAATAATTCCTCATGGGCTTAATGAAAAATTTGAATTATCAACATTTTTGTAAGAAGATAATAGCCTGAGGTACCTTCTGTTTCCATAAGCAAACGACTGGTTCTTTAAGAGTTAACATTGTTCTCCAAGGACATAGTAGCTGCAGCTGATATAAATGAAGCAGAGGTTGGAACTGCATTAGTTCTGTCCTTGGTCTATAAAGAAGGAACTGAACGGTGGATGGCCTGATCATAATTAGAAACTGCTTAGCATACAGTTGGTAAGAGTTATGTTTTCTAAATATTTATGTTTATAATTAAGAGGAATATATATATTGAAAATATGTATGTTTTGCAGAGGTGTGTTGTCGGATGAATTTTTGTTATCAGATGAAGAGGAAGATTTTGACTAGGCAACAACAACTCACTCGGAATGCGATAAAAAATTTCCCACGGACTTAGAATCTCACTGGAAAAAGACTTTGGGCAGTCAAAACTGAATTCTACTAGTACTCAGTTATAGATTAATATGTGTTTGTAATTGTGCATTGTTACTTAGGTTATTGATAAAAGAGTTTGATTGTGTGTTTTAAAACAGAGTAAATACAAGTATGTATATAGGGTTTTGGTTGTATTGAGCCATTCCTAGCTGCCAAAAATGCAGCTTGGTTTAAGACTTGGTACAGGACAGAAGGCTGAATAATAACAGTTTAGGATACTACTACAAACAAACCCAAATCACAAGACCTTTTAAGTTATACTACCCTTCATGGTAGTACTACTTAATTGTACAGAAAGATTTTATTACTAACATCCTAGGTTTCAACTCTTACATTCTAAGATTTTCCTCTACAGCTAATAGCTTCTAATATAACTAATATCCAAAACTATGTTAAGGAATAAGAGTTTAGGCCTCCATATGTTTATATGTATATTATCTCTTTACTGATAAATGTTTGAAGTTAACAAACTAAGGTACATAGAAGAGGCACCAATAATTTCTATGACTTCCCTGGATAGGGTATCATCAAGAGGTTGGGGGGAGATCCAGGCAAACGTGGAAGCACTTTTAACTCCCAAATGGTTTCTTTGGAAGATAAGCATATGCTTTACTATGTAGCCCTCCACAGCATTTAACTACATTAAAACTTTTACATTCTCGAAGTTGCATGAGACCAGCCACAGAACTAAAGCCTACATTTCTCTGTGGAACAGAGTCTGACTGACCTATTCCAAATGTGATGTTCTGCAGCTGGAAATTAATTCAAGGGCATCTGCTCCACCCAGGGAGACAGTGCTCATCAACTTTATAAAGAGAGAAGCAAGGGGGCAAACAGACTTAAGTACATTAGAACTGATTTGCCTCAGGATGACTTGGCAATTAATGTCAACAGCAGCTGAACTTTTATCTCTATACCCAATGAGCAGCAGAATTGATCTTTCACATCTAAAACAATTACGCATATCCTTAGTTGTATAAGAATGCAAGAAGAGTGGTGTTGGATCAGACAAAAAGCCTATCTAGTCCAGCATCCTGTTCCCCCCAAAAGCCAAGCAGAAGCTTCTGGGAAGCCCACAAGCAGGACAGGGGCCATAACAAGATAATAACCCCAGGCATCTTGGCTTAAGAAGAAACTTCACTGAAAACTTTTATGTAGCATTTCAGTGATAGTTTAAAGAGTCAATAAAAATAAACTTTTTTATTTTTCAAAAACTTTACGGGTATAGAAACATTCTTAATGTATTCACAAAGGTCTTTCAATTTAATTGTGTATGTGACTAGGGTAGGAGTTTGAATCCTGGCCTGTAGAAAGGAAGTAACTGTAGGAGGGCAATAAGGAGGTAATTCCTGGCAAGTCAGTTTAAGAACAACCTTTATTGAAAAATAAAGAAATTTCAGTCATACATTCAGTACTTTAAAAAAACAACCATGCTCATGCTCCTCTTAAAATAGTTTGCTAAAATGTCTGAAGATTGTTCAATAAATACACTTTAAATGGTACAATGTACAAAAACACATGTACAATGAATTTTACAAATATAAAAGTGTTCCTAATATGCAAGACTAAAGTAGGAGTTTTCAAACAGGGGTGTAGAGGGGAAGTAATTGCTTTGCTGTTTGGGTCATTTGCAAAGGTTGTGGAACTTGTTTATTCCCCATTTTGGGGGGTGGGGGTTATATTGTGGCATTTGCTGATAAACCATGGATTGGAGGAGTATAATGCTGATGAGTCTGTTGCCATTCTACAGAGTGGGAAGGAAAGGGGAACTGTAGAAAAGGGTCTGTCTGATCTGTTCCAAATAAGCTGGTTTGAGGCTGAAAGTTGCAATCTTGATTTTGTCCCAAAAGCTGCATTAGATGTAAGAGATTCCAACTTCCTTCTAGCTGGCTTGGCTCATTGAGAAAACCCTGAGCTGGTGCCATGGCATGACTTCATAGAGAATTTTTTGTCACATGCATGACTGTTCCTAACAGTACGTGTGACTAGGGTAGGAGTTTGAAAACTGGGGTGTAGAGGGGAAGTAATTGCTAACTTGCTTTTGGTCATTTTCAAGCAACATTGGCAAAGGTCTTCCAACTTGATTATTTCCTATTCCAGGCCAGGGGGGGTTGTACTCTGTTACTGGCTCATTAAAAATATGGATCAGAGGAATCTGTTCCTGAATAGCCTCTTGGCCTTCTGCAGAAGGGGAAGGAGTAGTACCATTACTACTATACCCCAAAGACATGTTACTTCTAGACCCATGAGACAAGATATCCCAAGATGGCCTAGCTTTCTTCTCCACCTGTACTTGATCACTATATAGAACCTGACAGGCCTGTGTGTAATTATTTTCCTCATTAACTTCACCTTGGTTAGAATGAAAATGGTGTATAACACCTTCTTGCCTGCTCAGATTCATTCTTGGAGCTGAGAACTGGTGAGGGGATACATAGACCTGCCCTCCCAGCTGTAGATTTCCAGAAGGCAGTAGGTCTTGATCAGTGTAAGAGTTCTCAAGGAGAGATTTCTGATAAAATGTGTTTGGCTGGTCCTGTTGTTGCATCATGGGAAGAGTCTCACCACCTCCAAAACCAGACTGCATGCTTTTAGCCACAGAACCCAAGCCAAAATTGCTCTGTGGAAAAGGCACTGTCTGACCTGTTCCAAAGGGACTGCTGTGATGCTGGAAGTTGTTATCTTGTTGATATTGTCCCACTGGATGAGGGTGATACCAACTTCCTCCTGGCTGGCTCGGCTCATTGACAAAAATCTGAGCTGCTGCATAACTTCGGTACTCTCTTGGGTGGGCCCGAAGACAGAGGTTTTGAACGAGAACTTCCAGGTTTCCACGTGCCCTGGAATCAGATTTCGGCTGTCTGGCTCGTCTGTTTTGAAACCAGACCTAGAACAGAAGAATGGAAAGAACCACATATCCTATGTTTCCAGACTGGAATTTTATGGTTTACGTTACAATTACAAATCAAAGATAAGCATCAAACAAGGAGATCCTACATAATCTTGCTTGTTTTTTTGCTGTGTGAAAGATGAATGGTGAATGTGTAGTACTTATGAAATAAGTACTGTTCTCCATTGTGTCACTGTAGGTCTTAGAAGGGAGGACTCGCTGGTTTCTTTTTACCTTGAAATTGGTCGTTTTTGGCTGCCTGGTTTGCCTATTTTGGAACCATACCTAATATGGAGGAATGCAAAGAACCACATGTCCATTATTTATAGAACTGAGATTTTACAGTTTAATTTAGTAGGTACAAAAACAAATAAAAGATTATAAGAAATAAGGAGATCCTACAAAATCTTGTTTTGCTGTGTAAAATAATGTTTTGTGGTGAAATAAGTGCTGTTCTCCATTTTGTCACTAAGTCTTCTTGATCCAACTACGTTACAGATAAAAATTACATTTAATAAAGCTGACCTATCAAAATGTCTGTGTCATGCCATTTGTTTTCTGTACCATTATCTGCTGTTTCCAATTCCACATCCATACATCGCATGTCCATACCTCCTAATATAGCACAATAAATAACATTTAACAGATTCTGATCTTGTTCCTTTTTTAAATATTATGCTAACAGAATCACTTCAAACACCTTTGTGCTTCTTAACCAAAAGATTCCCTAAGTAGTAACATGTTGTACTTAGTTTCATCAGCGTAAATAAGTTTCTTTGAACATTTGAATCATACTTTTGCTCTACTCAAAGCTTCCCCATCCATTATCACATTGCTTCCCCTGAAAATGTTAGATGCTCTTACTTATTCATCCAATCCTAGTTTGGCTGAACCCTTAATACTCTTGTCTTGCAGGTGTTATCTGCACAACAAGAACACATGTTCCCTGACTCTATGTCTAAAGGAAACAGAGCATATATTAAGCTCTGGACACTTGTACAGCTTGTTCTAAGCAGGTCTACTTGCCTTACAGTACAGTCCCATTCAGGTAGTATGCTTAGGACTGCATAATGGCAGAGAAGTGCTATTAGTACTCAATTCATGTAAACAATGGCATTCACTATTGCTAATTTACCTTTTGCAAAGCAAAAAGCTGCAAGACTGAGGCTGCAATCCTATACATGTTTACCTGTGGATAAGCATCACTGATTTCAATAGGACATCTGAATAGACACTATGGGATTGTGCTGTGATATGAATGAGAGTTCATTGTCATGCAATATAAAAGCCAGTAGGAGGTGCTAATGCAGAAGCATGCTCAAAGGCTCCCTCTCTTACAGCCTTCCCCAACCTGGTGCCCTCCAGATTGCTGAACTACAACTCCTAGGATGCTGGCTGGGGCCTGCTGGGAGTTAGTCCAACACATTTGGAGGGCACAAGGTTGGGGACTTGCTGCTCTACTGGAACAGAGCCTTGTTCATGCAGGGCTGCCCTATCACCATCCTCAGAAACAACCTAGCCCATCAAACCCTAACCATGCTGATGCAGAACTTGCATCACGATCAGTAGAACTTGCTTCCAAATAGCTAAGTAATCCCAATACTTCCTAATTTACAATTCAGTTCTTATTTAAATTGATTTATGTTTGCATAAACCTGGTTAGGACTGGGCTGAAAGGAGGCAGGGCTAGGCATCTTGGGAACAATCCAGTCAAAGGCAACCCTCTGATGAGGGAAGGTAGCACTAAAAGGAGGCAAAGCCAGAAACAGCATAAATCAGAGCACTGGGGCAGAATCCACTGGCAGGTTCTCCTGCACAGACTGCATTGAGACGAAGAAGGGTGGCACAAAGGCTTGGCCGGAGGACTTGCCAGGGGATTGCACCCTCCTGGGTGGTGCCATTGGATCTGCCGCCTGGGCCACCCAAGTACCTCGAGGTGGCTTGGCTGTGGAGGTGAAAGACACCTCTCTAAACCCCACTTATTTCTGTGGAAGAGAATCAAGCCCTTGCACAACCCATCCGGACTGCCCTTCTAGCCGAGCCATGCCCCTTCTGCCCTCTCAAGCGCAAGACAATTTAGGCTGCAATCTGACCCACGCTTACTTTGGAGTTAATGGGGCTGGGTCATGCTCTAAGGGGTTGTACTCTTAGCCCTGGCATGAAAGGGATTTCTAACCCGGGTCTGTAAAGACGTTTTACTACTGAAACCCAGAACTTGTATCAAATGAGAACAGTTTATTGTGAATTGTACTGGGGAGGAAAATCAAGACCTGGTTTGAACCATGATTTCTGAGAAGATACAATAGAGAGGCAGTGGGTTCAAGTCTACATGGAAACCCCGCCCTCCAACCAGAAGGACCTCCTCAGTCAGACAATTCTAAAATGCACTCTGCACACACTCAGAAGTATAAACTCACATATCTCGCAGGATAAGCCCTATCAGTATAGGAAAACCTAGCAACACACCCACCTCAAAGAAGCAAAAGTAGCTCAGCAGGGTGTTCCCCTGATGCAGGGATGGGCAACTTGTGGTGTGCTAGAAGTTGTTGAACTGCAACTCCCATCATCCCCACAATTGGGTATTCTGGCTATGGGAGTTGTCTTCCAATAACACATGGAGGACCACAAGTTGCCCAGAGGCAGAAAAAGGAACTTGCTTCTTACACAAGACACCTCTAGAGATAAACTAGGAAAACATGGATGACTCATCCCTTTGTATGAGTTCGCTGGATAGTAAAATATCACTCTCCTGACTGTGCTAAAGCATCTGTGTACCTGTGGATGGCAAAAAAAAAAAAAAAGCGTCCATTAGATAGCTTTGTTCACATCACACAAAAGTCTCACTACTTGCCTACTTGTGTGAGGGAAGGCTGCAATCCTAAATACGCAGGTTTACTTTGTTAGGAATAATGCTGCAGAAGGGGTGATTTCCAGTCATTTACAACAATTGATTCTGAAAATAGCACTGAAGTTTGGTATTAGGCAAATTCTGGCCATTGCGCTGATGTGGCCACTGACTCCCTTCAGTTTATGGCAGGGAAGATTTATCCCAGAAAGCTTATCTGCCCCCTTTCAATGCTGCTATTATTTGAATTGCTTGGTTATATTCTGAACCTTCTTGGAACATGGGGTGGAAAGTTTTTAAAAAATAAAGCTAGTAAGGGAGAAGAGTTTATAAGGTCTAATGCCACTCAAGGTCAGAAGCTGTCTGTCTGTAAATATGCCCACCAGCACACTTCTGGATTTCTGTTAGAATTGTGGTTAAAGCCAAGATAAGGTGCTGGGGGTGGCATATCTATGGATGTACAATTTGAATAGCATCCTTTCAGACCTTGTGGACTCTAAATAAAAGGAATATACTGTCTTTCAACTGCAAGGACGTTCAGACTAATGATTACCTTGGTTATAAATTGGATGCAAGCCACGTTAAAAAAAAAAACCCGGCCACATTAAAAGCAACCTGATTTAAAAGATCACCGGCATTTCCAAATGCCCAGTGGAACAAACTTGACTTTCTTCTGTCTTCAGATTACTTGGAAGGCTTTTGAACCTCAAACTCCGCGCCCCCTTTTTCCTCCCCAGACCACTCAGAGCATGTCTCCTGGGCCACCATCCCACCAACAGGGTGCGGGCGACACGGAGGGGGTGGGGATGTAGGGGACACAAGAAGCAGGGCAGTTTCCACACCAGCATCTTCCCTACGGGGGTTCGGAAACGGAAAGTCCTGCTGGGTTCCGCGGGTTCACTCCCAAATGGAGCGTGCGAGACGATTTTGCCACTTTGGAAGTGAGGGCGAGGGGATGAAGTATGTTATTTTATTACTGTGCGTGTGTGTTGGGTGGGGCAGGGTTGTTAGTTTGTTTTTCAAGACTGAGCCACTCCCACCCAGGCTAGTAATACAGTATTTGGGCGGTGGGGGGGGCGGAGAGAGAAGAACTAAATCCTCTTCTTCTTACATGAATGCGAGGTTCTTCCTTGTCTGTCTGGCTTGCCAGCCTCTTCCTCTCCTCGAAGCCCGGGTAGGGGTCCTTCTCAAAGGCCGTGATGAGGATCGCCTGTTGGGCTGGGGTGAAGTGGGTCCGCTTCCTTCTCTCGCCGCCACCACGGCCTTCTCTGCCCCCTGCTGTTTTGAGACACCTTCCTGCAAGGAGCACAAAAGCGGGCACAGGGAGGAGAGAGACAAACACACGGCATTGCACTCCACTCCGGGATGGAAACTTCACCAATTCTAGAGGAGCCGAAAAGATGCCCAGAGACGCGTGCACAAGGGGTTGTAGCCGGTGGGACTCCTACTTAGAGTGCACCCAATTAAATGAATGAGGCGTACGATAGCCATAACCAGTCCTATGCATTTCAGTGGGTTTACCTTAAGTAGGGCTCCCATTGGATACAACCCAAGATTGCTGCGTAGAGGCTGCCAGCCGACCCTTGGGAGAACGCCCCATTGAAGTCAAAGGCGCAGTGCCCCAAAGAAAAGTACAGCCCGACTCTTGCCTCGGAAGGAAATCCGGGTTCAAGTGTGCTTAGACAGGGGCAGGCCACCCCAGATGTTTTGGATTCCAGAGACTGGAGTTGTAGTTAAACACGTCCAGGGGGCGCCAGGTTACCTGCTTCTGTGTTCAGGCATATTTCCGAACAGTGGAAATGAGCAGATGGTCAGACTTCTTCTCTCTTTTTTACCCGCTTGTAAAGCGCGGCATGGCGGGCGTTGCCGGGCGAAAGGAGAGAGAGATCAGTGGTTGGTTCACCACAGAAGTATTACCCATGGCCGCCCTAAGGGGGCGCCCATAAGACCATTCATCCAGGCTCAGAAGTTACCCAGCTGAGCTACACTTTCTAACTAACTCGAGCTGAGCTGAAGGTCAGCGCTTTATGCAGATTTGGGGTTGGGAAGCACCCTTCGCGGAGCTTAATACACCGGACACTCCTCCAAAGAATGGCCTCTCAAAAGTTATTTTGAGAGAGGCAAATGTAAAAACAAGAATCGAAGAACTTTTTCATGTGTACTGTATTCCTCCCCGCCCCCATTTGGCGGCCCTCTCCTAGCCTGCTGGGAGGGATCCAATTTATTTTAATAGGATTCAGCTAAGGTCCAAGGACCTTTGCGTAGGACTCTACGCTTTCCCCACGGGAAATGCTTCTCTGCTCAAGAGTTACTTCCAAGCAAACATGCAGGATGAGGCTACAAAACAACCAATTTGAACAAGCCCGGTCTCCTGTTCTTACCATTTAGTTACACGTGCTTCTCGATCGGCATGCGTGGTCAGAAGCAAATACGGAGCCTGTTCAACTGGGAATAAGCTGCATTAAAACACAAACTCCCGAATTTCTGTCCGTGTAAATAGGATCTGGAGGCACGATTTCGTTAAGTACGCAGTCCGCCCTATCACGAAGACTTGGTAATAATACCATTTACTTTCGGAAGTGACCATTTCATTCAAATCCTTTAAGCGAAAGAACCAAAAAGAATCCTGCGCAACCCCATATATAAATTACTTGCCCCGATTCTTTTATTTTTTTTTAAAGCAGATTTAACTAATCCAAAAAGTGTTTCTCTTACCTCGGTTAGTCGTTCTCTTCTTGTTTGTGGGAGTCAGAGCCATCTTGTAGACCCTCAACAAAGATAACTGGTTTTCAGTTGCGTGGGGGTGGGGGGTGTCTTTCTCTAGAATAAAATCTCTCCATAGGCAGCTTCTTCTTTTATACCTCTGTCCATTCTGGAGGTCAGTGGACCCACCCCCGCTTCCAATCTCCTCCAAAAGGATAGGCTCACCTATGATTTGGGCAGCCACACCTTTATAGGCATATATTGGCTAAAGACTTAATCATAGGTAAGATATCTCGGCCCCAAGGAACACTGCTTGTGTCGCGGCCCTTCCTGGCATCTAGGAAAATCCTAATCTCTGTCGGCTCTCCAAGGGGGTGACTTTGATTCCAAGCAAAGAAAGGGGAGATTTTTCTGAACAAATCCAACAGAGGAAAGTCAGCTGAGGTCTGAAAAGGTGATGTTTCAATGAATGCCCCCAAATGGCTTTGGGTTTCTTTCTTTGAGAACATGCACCCAGATTTTAAGATTCGGAACTCTATACTTGCATAGGATTGGAAGTGTACAGCTCATCACTGACTCTAGTGCAGCCTGATCCTATGCCTGCTTACTCCAAAATGAAGCCTTTTCCCAACAAAATTTGTGTAGGATTGCAAGTTTTGCTACAGTGCTACACCAGAATAGATCGGAAGGGAAAGGAGACCTGAAGGAGAAAGTGTTTTCAGAAGGCTGAATTTTTAGGAAGAAATGTTAGAAAACATTGCCACTTAAAGCCTAGATGCAAAGAGTGTGACTCAGTTATCCATCTTTCAATCCAGCTATCTCCCAGATAGCCATTCACATTCCACCTTAGATGCTCTAGCCTTCAAAACACATAACCATGTGAGTACAAGGTCACATTCCCAAACACTCTTTCTTGTAAATAAACCCACATGTACAAAATGGCCATTGCTTCTGAGTTAATGTGCTTAGGATCCTGCTGCACGCCTTTCAGATTAATCCCACCTTTGCCTCTCTTCTTAGGGTTTTCATTTCCAGTGCTCCTTTCCCCCATCTTCATGTTTTATTTTCCACTTCACTCTTTTCTTTCTTTGTCTCAGACAAGCAGAAGTCAAAGGGTGAAGTAAACTTTTTTCCTAGTGTGGCATTTCCCTGATATGAGGGTGGAACGCCCAAAATATATGGTTCTTGTGGGCCCCAACACTGAACTCACACCTAACTTTGTGCATGTGGATAAAACACAGAATGAAAAAGAAAGAAAGAAAGCAATGTTATGCATGACAACCATGCAAACGCATTTTTTCACTACATATCTTAGTGGAAATCATCTTCCAAGCTTTCCTGTCTCCGTTATAGAGACCCCAAGGAATGTGTTTGTACATCCTTGTCCAAGCTTACACATGATCAAAACAGGGCCCAAATTATTGGATGGGGTAGAGGGGCCCACCCAGTGATGACCCCCCACATACATTTTAGCCAAGCATGCCCTCCTTATGGGAGCCAAGTTGCCCCTCTGTGTCCCCTGCCCCCATGACCTGAGCACTGCAAGAGGGCCTCCCTCCCTAAGATACAGAACCCAGCTGCCTTCTGTGGAAATCCTGAGGGGGATCACCTTGCAGCCAGCCAGGAGTCTTTCAGAGACAGATACTGCCCCAGAGTGAAGATACATTTTAAAGCATCTTCCACTAGGTTGGAAGATTCACTCAGACACAGTATACAAGACAACTAGGACCTATGGAAGGAGATCCTATTTAAAAAAACAATACATTTAATTTTTACAAATTAAAAAAATCATTTTAAGAATAGCACATGCAAACACAACAAAAGTTTATGATGTGTACATTGTACATTACTTGATTCCTGTTATTATACATTTATCTAATCTGTAGGATGACAGTACAGGTAAGTATTAATTGTCCTACACCAGCCTTTCACAACCAACCTGGTGCCTCCCATTTTGGACTACAACTCCCATTTTGGACTACGACTCCTATTCCTGACCATTGGCCATGTAGGCTAGGGATTATGGGAGTTTAAGTCCAAAGCTTCTGCTGGGCACCAGATTGGTTGTGGAAAGCTGCCCTATACAATTCTAATAAACATTAAGACCGCTTTGGATCTTTCCAAAAGGAAGAATGAATGGCAAGTGGGTGAAATTGTGTACTGAGGGGGTGAAGGGACATGCTTTATTAATTTCTGCAAGGGCAGAAGGGCATTTGCCATACTCTCAAGAACCAATTTGCAATCAAGTCACCTGCTGACAATTTCCGGTTTCCCACCATTTCCATTCTGGTCATGGCTAACAGGAACCAAATAAGAAAACGGGGAGGTTAGCCTGCTGCATTTCTTCTGAAATGACCTCCAAAGTCAAACTCCCCAATGTTGCTGCATATGAGAGATCACTGTTCTTTGCATCCTCTCCAGGGCTGTCTTGATCATTAGACGGAGTGAGGCTGTTACCTCAGGCAGCAGATCCTGGGAGGTGTGGAGGGTCAATGGTAAACTCGCCCTGGCCATTCCCCTCCATTGGAGGACAGAGCTGTGTGGTCTAGGCAGCCTCTCCTGTGCATCCATGCTAGCTTGCTGTGGCCCCAGATAAGGTGGAGGATGCTGTGCCATCACTAGTGCTGAAGTGATTCAGCTGTCAATGCAGCTGGTTTCTGTTGGTGGAATGGCAAGAAGGTGCCATCTTATCCTGATCCTCTCTTGACACTAGGGGAAGAGATTACTATCAGTGTGACTGAATTTCACCAGGGTGAAGTGCTGCCTATGTATCAGCTTCAAGGAGGACTCCCAGATGTTTGTTACGATGCTTTTGAATGGCTGCTTCACCCAAATCAAGCCCTATTTTGCATCCAGGATATGTTTGCCTATGTCTGCCTCCCAGACCACTCTCAGTCCTCTGGGGATCCCTCTGTTCAACTGGACAGAGAATCGATCCGCTCCTCTTCTAAATTGGAATAAGGTCATCCCAAAGCAGCTACATGTAGGAAGTGGGTGATTTCATCTGGGTACATCAGGGGCATCTAACCCCTGGAGGTGTACAAGAGAGGAAGCCGCCTGACTTTCCCTATGTGGCTCCTTCCCGTATGTGACAGACATGACTTCAGTGGGCACACTTACGTGTCAACTTGCAAACACATTATTTATTTATTTGTTACATTTCTATACCACCCAATAGCCAAAGCTCTCTGGGCAGTTCACAACAATTAAAATTACAAAATACAACATAAATTACAACATGAAATTTAAACATTTAAAATTACAATATAAAAGTAAAACTAGGGTAAAATCAAGCATCAATGGAGAGATTTGAAATACAATAACAGATTTAAAACAACAGAACTAAAAGACTAAAATGCCTGGGAATGTAAAAAGGTCTTCACCTGGTGCTGGAGAGAGCACAATGTAGATGTAGATGACATGTGTGGATGACATGCCTATGACTTTAAGCTATATGCCGCATTCTTCAACTCAGTATCTTCCAGACAGGTTGGACTAAAACTCCCATCATCCCATGATGGCTGAGGGTGGTAGGAGTTGTGGACCAATGCAGCTGGAGGGCATCAGGATGGGGAAGCTGGCTAGGGAAGAACCCCAGCCAGATCAGAGCACCCAAAGATGTGTAGATCTACTACAAAATAGATCCCACAAGCCTGAAGTTTGCCATTGGTCCACATACATGTTTGTTGTAAGAAACTTTGGCATACCCACAGCAATTGTATTTGCCATGTGCACCATAAATGTGGGAAGTAGCTCTTCCTTAGCATGATTACTCAGAAGTCAGTCTCATTATGTTTTTTGGACTTACTCCCTAAGACATCTGCTCAGGACTGCATCTTTTGTTCTAGTTTCAGCTGCTGTTCCACTAACTTGATTTTTTTAAGCTGTATTTTACATTGTTTTAGCTGTACATTGTATTAAATTGGTTTGAGTGGCCCATTTCATATGTGCACCTACATTAGCTATCCTGGGATGCCTTATTAAAGATGGAAAGATGGGGTAGAAATGCTTTTAATAAATACATAAATACATAGGATGCCATTCTGTGTTCCTCGGGGGAAGTGTAGAGTACAAATGTGACAGACAAATGAATGAAACAATACCCAGTCTGAGAGTCACTTGTAAAAATGGCCTCTCTTCATATTTTGGGCTAGAAATATGCCTGCATTTCAGTTCTATACCCTCCAAATTTGTCAAATAAAAATTGGTACACTGGTTTTCTATTACATGAAACAATAGTTACCCCAGTAGTGATTGTTTATATGTAGGTACACATACACTTCTTTAGAGGCCTAGGCCCCTTGCGAATACGTTTTGGAAATCTTAACTTTCACATATTTAGCCATGAACACCAGAGGGGCTTTAGGCAAGCTCTATCTCTCAGTTTGGACTTTTATGCATTCCAAGGATCTAATAATTAACAGCACAATCCTGTATGTGTCCATTCAGAAGTTCAATGGGACTTACTCCTGGTGTGTATAGGACTGCAGTCCAAGTTTTGCTGGTTTGTGTCTAATACAATATAATGACTAGGAATCTATTAATGAATTCCTCATCTTAAAATTAAGATAACAGAACTTCTTTGTACTTAAACCATCGCTTATCATGATGTCCAAGGGCAGCCCTTGTGGGTTTGTGCAAGATTTAGGAGCTTGGGAACAAGAGTGACTCACCACAGATTCTAAACACTGATAGTTCCATTATTCAAAAGAAGAGTTGTGAAGCAAGTGGACTATCCACATACATAGTCACATATTGCTTGGAAATGTTTTTGCTTGGGCAGGTGGGGAGGGGAAGAAGCCAACACCACTTGCTGACAACCAATATTTCACCTCCTTCTGTTCAATCAAACACATAACATCCACAAACCTTTCCCAAAGGGATTTGGCTAAAACAAACAAACCAACCTAATATTTCACTAAACCTGACCTGAGTTCTGAGAGATGCAAAATAGGTAGTGATATCTTTTTCAGACCAATTTATAGTTGCTAAGGGAATACACAATGTTTCATGATATGAAACTCAAGCACTCAACCCTTCATGTTAAAGAATTCTGCATCACTTGCAGCTTTTATACTCCTTTACCAACACAAGCATGCCAATAAAAAATATATCTGTTCCTGATTGGGATCGCTTATTCCTGAGTCTGGGAGAAACAGTCTAACTACAGTGTAGAGCAAACTGAGATGTGAGGTGGAGCCTAGGTTACTGTTTGGTGTTATGGGCTAAGAACCAACGGCCAACTCAGATGAAAACAATCTCTACTACTCAGCTATTTCCTATGTCCTGAGGCTATTTCAGGGAAATTTGTTTATTTGGGTGTTGTTTAACATTTCTAAGGTGCTGAAGCCAGATTTGTTTTAGCTTTGATCTTAAAACCAAGGCTGGCAGCCAACATGGCTGACATCATCCCCTTACCGGCATAAAACCTTCTCTTGGCAACCATACTGTTGGTCCAATTTGGATGAAATGTTGAGGGCAAGCTAATAATGGGCCTAAGTGCTGATGGCTGAGGCTCAGGCCTAAGTGAGCAGAAAGCTTTATGCCAGCTTTCTCCAATCTGGTGCCCTCCTGATATGTTGGACTACAACTCCCACCATCCCCAGCCAACATGACCATTGGGGGACTGCAGGAAAGGCTTTGGAAGGCTGCCTGTTGTGCACCCCTGCTATAAAAACCTGAAAACAGGGACCATATGACCTTTTAGGAAAATGGTGCTCTTCTATGATAGTATAGAATTATAAATAGTTACCAAGAAAGAAATTGACATTAGTAAATACCTTTTTAAATACAAGTGATTTTAAGCCTCAGTGGCTGCAATCATCCAGCCATGTCCTAAGGCCTTTTCCTACTGGGTCAACTGATCAGCAGTCTAGAAAGTTCCTTTGAGATCAGATATTCTACCCCTATCATCTACTAGTTAGTTATCTTAATTTTTCAATTAATTTCTTAGCACCTGACCACTTTCTTCACTGAAAACTGTACAGTAATTCAGCCAGCCATAAACTATGTCCTTTTGACCCCAGCCTTCTTTAAGGGGGCCATGGGCCAAAAGTGAGTCATTTTGAGACCACCTGCTGGTTGTTGGAATCCTTGCCCCAAACCCTCAGTTAGGAGGAAAACAGTATGTTGCTGGGAAAATTCCTATGAATCATCTGCATGAAGTAGTTCAGGACGAGTACTTTGAGATACCATGTACAATAAATTTACTGGGATTTTAAGTTTGGGGGGAGGGTTCTGTCCAGCTTGGCATAAGACAAGCAGTTGGTGGAGTTGCGGGGAGGTTATCATCATGGCTGGTGGCATCTCATCAAGCTGTTTTGGCTTCTCTCCCCTCCCCTCAGGACAAGCTACCATAGGGCTGAAGGAAAGCAAGAAGAAGGCCAGTTAAAGCAAGGTATTTGAGTTTCCCACTCTCCTTTGGCAGAAGGAAGCACATGCTTTCCTCTCAGCTGCCATCCTGCTGAAGGAGAGTGGGAAGGGTTAACAGCCCAGGCCAAGCTGCCAGTCGGCCAAGAAGCAGGGGCTGTTATACTTGTCCAATTCTTCAACATTAAATCAGCCTCCCTGCCCCCCCCATTTCCGCCTCCTGCTTTTTATGTCTTGCTTGATGAAGAGACCCGGAGATCTCAAAGCTGGTGCATTTGGGGGGGCCTTTTGCCCAGCCTAATAAAAATATTATAGGAATATGGATTTTGAACTTTAGCTGAAACTAAACCTAAGGTATTAACTGACACTCTTTTAACAATATTGCCCTAAGCAGCAACTAATTTCTAGCAGTGGCAATGTTTTGTTTTTAGCATCAGGATGAGCAATATTGACTCTCCAGGATGAACAAAGTCTTGAGATGGAAAAAGTTCTTGGGCCCCTCAGATCCAAAGCAGACCTGATGTCTGCAGATCTGATAAGATAGCATATGCAAAGGTAACCAACCACACCTGGAGTATCAGCTGACAGTGCTTGGAGAAGGACGTTTAACTCTTTCACTTCATTGTTCCCTCACCCCCATCCTAAGTGTTCACTTGAGCTGCCATTTGCCCTGTAAAGTACCTGCAAATTCCACCCCCTCCCTCAGGGTTGCCTAGGTGGACAACCTCCATGGGGAAAAGTTTAAGCAGGTTCAGGCAGGAGTAAACCTTTAGTAAAGTAAAATTACATTTAGTAAGTTAAGATCTGTGTCCAATTTACAGTAGCAAAGGTTTGACTGTGGTTTCTACATCCAAAAATATACCAGCAGAAATTGGTGGAGTACCCAATGCAAAAATATGCCATCATTATCACCAATAACACACCAGTCTTGGGAAATTCACTACTGTATATCAGGCTATAGCATTAACTTCCTGGAATTATTCACATGGAAGCTAGATTTTATTTTTATTTGCTATTACATTTATAT
The DNA here is from genome assembly GCF_057233095.1 of Heloderma suspectum. NCBI lineage: Eukaryota > Metazoa > Chordata > Lepidosauria > Squamata > Helodermatidae > Heloderma > Heloderma suspectum. The sequence goes on along the minus strand of NC_139460.1, from coordinate 195,253,977 downwards.
TCCACCTTTTTTCCTCCTGCATGGAACCCAAGGTGGCTTACGTGGTCCTCTTTCTCTCTGTTTTATCCTCACAACCCTGTGAGGTAAGTTAGGCTCAGAGTCAGTGACTGACCCAAAGTCACCCAGTGAGCTTAAGGCTGAGTGGGGACTAGAACCCAGATCTCCCAAGTTCCAGTTCAACACTCATGACACGACTACCCACACTGGCACTTAGTGCTGACTCCTTTTCTCCTTACAGGCAGAGCTGCAACTAAGGCTGAATCCTGGGGACAAAGTCCCACCCCCAGTGACCACATAGACATTGGCAAGTGATGGGGCAGCATCCCCACCTAGGATGGAATGGGCATGCTGGGGCCCACTGGGGTGAGGCAGATGCTGACCACAGCAGCACCCTTTCTTCCTTCCTCCTGTTATAAGTAAATATATATATAGCGCCAAGGTAGCCAGCTGGGCATGTATCTGGCTATAAATGTTCATTTTTATTTGTGCTTTAAAACTATATTCTATTTTCCTAAAATAAAATCCTGCCTTTCCCAAAGAAATACGTTTTGCACCAGAAGCAAACTTTATTATGTTCCTGTAGTCATGATGGTGCTACAATTAAAGTTAGTTTCAAATGCAATCCTCTGAGTATTTCTTATTCTTTATTTTTTATCTATGTTGGCAAACAGCTTCTTTTGTTTGTTTGTTCTAAAATATCAAGAATACAGAAGCAGCTGTAAAGCATGGAATATTAGGGCAGGGGTGGAGAAGATGTTAGTTGTGTGTGCTTCACAAATGCAGTAACACCCATGGCTGTGTAAGGGGGACAGGGGTGGTGTAAGACATTAAGCCCGGGCTGTAAAATTAACTAGCTGCACCACTGCTTGCATGCCTCTGTTGTATTTATCTCTGGCTGCCAAACTAGCAGAAATACAGTGACACATTTCCCATCACTGCATCTCCATGACAGCAACGCAGATACTGAAAGCACAGCATCAGCCATGCCAGGAAAATGAGCAATCCTTGCATAGGCATATCATATCTGACAGACAGCCATCTGCCACTTTCTGAGTTCCATATGGGTGCAACAAGGCCAAAGAGATGGAAACAGGGAAAGGGGTTGTGCGAAGAGGCAATATGTACAGATTACTAGCCACCAGGGACACGATAAGTATGTTGCCTTACTGCAGAGGTAGGCAGGAGATAGATTGGGATCAGCAGGTAGATATCTGAGTGATCTGGAAGTAGTTTCTAAGTATGAGGTTCCATGGGTCAAGCAACTCTAGAAGTTACATCTCCTGACTGAGCTTTTCCTCTTGCCTCTAGATGTGTGTGATGGTTACTCAGTGGTGAGGGAAATGCACTCTACACATGTGCAGTGGCACTGCCATCTTTAGTACCCATTCACACGTTCCTGGGCACAGAAAACAAAGTCCCAGGATAAGGGAAGAGGGTGGGGTTGTTTTTTGCCAGTGGCAGGTCTTCTCCCTCACCTCACACAACCAGAGACCTCGCGCCGCTCCTGGCCCTCAGACATTTTCCTTGGTGCCCACTAAAGTGTCCTCCCCCTCCCAGTGTTTAAAACATATTTAAATTTTTAATTAAAAATTTATTTCTAGAAACCAGCATTTTTGCTTGCATTGGGGCTTGCCCCTGAAAGCACTTTATTGTGGCTGCATACAGACCTGGGCTGGTGGAGTGGGCCATGTGCAGACCAGGGCCTGGTGTGGCTGGCTATGCGTGCACAGCCCCTATTGGATACTACCCCACGACTCATGACTCATCTGCAGGGAATCAATTTCCCTTCCTTGCCCCTTCCTGCAGATGCCCATGAGAATGGATGAAATTTGGAATGGCTATCCCCATAATGGGATAGTTAGCGATCTCTCCCTTTCCCTTGTTTTCTTTCAGCACTTTCCCAGCCTTTGTGGGTGGAAGTATGGAGTTTTATGGTGCTTTCACATACCAACATTAACAGCCCAATCCTATGCATGTTTACCAGGGGGCAGGGGGGAGTGTTAAACCACAAAAAGCCAGTGTACATAAGGAGCGTATCTTCCCTTGCGATTCTGGGGCTGGCAGGGATTGTCCTTTCAATAAACAACCCCCACCACACACTTCTCAGATACATCCCAGTACTCTCCCCCACCTGTGGGCTGATAAAAAATCATTGTTTCACTTTAAGTTAAAGAGAACTCAGCCAGAGGCACATGCCAGGTGACACAAGATGGGAAGTCAGTGATTTCCAGTCACAGTAAGCACAGGATGCTTTACAAGGCAGGCACTCCCACAGGTTACCAAACGAAAGGCCTAACAAGTCATGACGCTGCCTGGCTGGGCCTGCAAGAAAGCCAGCCTCACCATCCCTTCTCGGTCCACATTCTACCTTTTCCATCACAGCCACTCTCATCTGAGCTTGATGGAATCCCACCCCTCACCCCACCCTGCTCTGGGTTTAATTTATTGACCTCCCCTGGCTGGACCTTGCCTGCCCATGTTGCGGAGAACTGGAGAGTAGAGGTAGATGGGACAGGCGTGTGGAGCCTAAGATGCTGTTGCCACTCTTAGAATGGAGCTACTTTGGTGTGGAGGGGCCTGGTCATGCTGCTGCCTGCTACTACTTTGCCTTATGAAGTGCTCTCCCACAGTTAAATTCAAAGGCATCCCCTCTCCTTTGTTTAATTTGCTGACCTGTCCTGTCCCAAGCCTTGCCCATGCAGCTGCAAACTGAAAGTACATAGGAAGCTGCCTTATACTGAGTCAGACCCTGGGTCTATCTAGCCCAACACTGACTAGCAGTGGCTCTCCAGGGTTTCAGGCAAGATTCTTTCCTAGCCCTACCTGGAGATGCCAAGGATCAAACCTGGGACCTTCTGCATACAAAGCATGCACTCTACCAACTGAGCTACAGTCCCTCCCTGTGACTAGACAAAAGATGGGGCAGGCACAGCATGAGCAGCTGCTGCTCTCGGAATGACGTCATGACTGGAATCCTTGCCCCTATGAGCGGATGCTCATGGCTGGGATTGAGTATTATGACCTTTAAGTACAGTCTTGGGATTGCAATGAGCACCCATGCACAGAGAAGGGGGTTATTTAGCTTTATTTGCATGCGTTAAAAAAGAAACCAAATGCTTAGCTCGTCCCCCAAAACATAGATGATTATAAGTGTCCCATCCATTCTTAACAATTATGTAATTGTTTTCCATATCAGGCCAAGGAGGATTATACTGCAGCATATGCTGATGAAAACCATGGGTCGGATCCATAAGATTCTGTTGCCAAGGCTGCAGTAGGTATTCATTAACATGACAGTTCTGATACCGTGTGTTATCCTGCTGTTGCTGCACCAGGGGAAGATTCCCAGCAATTCTGAAACAAGACTGCCTGAGACCAGCCACAGAACTCAAGCTCAAGTTTATTTGTGGAACAGAGTCTGACTGACCTGTTCCAAACCAGATATTTTGTGGCTGGAAATAGTTGCTCTGTTCATACTGTCCAATTGGTTGAGTGGGATGTGAACTTCCTCCTGGATAGCTTGGCTGATGGATAAAATTCTGAGCTGCTGGTGCTGCTCCTGCATAATTTTGGCTCTGGTCCTGAAGGTAAAGGTTAGGAGGGAGGACTTGATCTCTTCTTTGTGCCTTAAAACTGGCCAATATTGACTGCCTGGTTCGCTTATTTTGGAACCATACCTAATATGGAAGAATGCAAAGAACCACACATCCATTATTTCTAGAATTGAGATTTTATAGCTTAATTTTCTTGGTACAAAAACCAATTAAAGATTATCAGAAATCAGGAGATCCTACATAAACTTGTTCTGCTATGTGAAAGAATTTTCTGTGGTGAATATGTATTAGCCCTTTACTTGCATTTTTAACTTATCACTTCTATATTATTGTATTTACAGCCTTTATCAAGTAAGTGCTGTTTTCCATTTTGTCACTGCAAGTCTTCTTGATCCAGCTACGTCACAGATAATATTTAATTTAATTACTATCTATCCCAATTCCTGTGTTACTTGTTCTTTGAAGCATTTTTCTGCTGTTTCCAATTCTACATTCATACATCACATGTCCATAGCTGCTAATGTAACACTTCTGATTTGGAATGAACAACATCTACCAGACTCTGATCTTGTTCCCTTTTTTAATATTAGGCTTACAGAGTCAGTTCAGATGTCCCCAAGAAATCCCTTGATGTACTTATTTTCACCCCGTTAGGTAGTTCCTTAGAATACTTGAGCCATATTTTTTGCTCTGCTAGACCATTCTTACTCATTGCTTACCCTGAAATTGTTAGATATTAATCTAGCCAATACTAGTGTGGATGAACACTCTTGTCCTGCAGATGTCTAAAGGACAGGAACACATGTTTCCTGACTCTTTTTGTCGAAAGGTAAGTTGTATCTCAATTTACCTGCCTCTCAGTTGTATCTCTTCTGATGTTTCAGAAAAGATACAATTGAGAGGCAGCGAGTTGACAGCTACAGGGAAACTACACCTGCAGACCCTCCTCACAGACAATTCTAAAATGCACTCTGCACACTTTCACATAACCTGCAGCAGGAGCCCTACCAGTATAGGAAAATCCCCTCCCTCAAAGAAGCACAAGTAGCTCATCATGTCCTCCTAATACAGGGGGGCACCTTGACCTCCACAGATTCTGTTGGGACTACAACTCCCATCATTCCCCACCACTGCATTTGCTGCCTTGGGCTGATGGGAGTTGCAGTCCAACAACACCTGGCAGCCCACCCTGTCCTAATGCCATATATCACAGGCGTGGAGAGACAGAACAGGGGACGTTGCTCCTTGCCCACGACACCCCTGAAGATAAACCAGAAAAAACGTGTGGATGACTCAGCCCTTTGTATGAGTAAACTGGAGAACATTTATAACATTACATTTCCAAATGTGCGGAAACATCTGTGTACCTATGGATGCTGGAACCCCTTGGTACCTGTAGCCACATTCACATCACACAATGCAGAAGTTATTAAGGTACAAAGGTCCCACTCCCTAGATGTGCGGGGAAAGGCTGCAATCGTTTACAACTGATACTGCAAATCAAACTGAAGTTTAGTATTAGGCAGATTCTGGCCATGGCACTGATGTGGCCACTGACTCTGTTCAGTTTATGCCAGGGACGATTTATCCCACAGTACTCATCTGGATCCTTTCAGTGCTATTATTCTGAATTGCTTGGTAATATTCTCAACCTCCTTGGACGCACTAGAGAAGGGGGAGATTTCTTTCTTAAAATAAAGGTTGTGAGGAAGCAAGAGTTTATAAGATTTAATGCCACTCAATGTCAAAATCTGTATGTCTGTAAATATGCCCACCAGCACACTTCTGGTTTTCTGTTATTACTGTGGTTAAAACCAAGATAAGGTGCTGGGACTCACTTATCTACAGATATACAACTTGAAACGGCATCCTTTCAGACCTTATGAATTCTTCCATTTAAAAAAAAAAAAGATATACTTCCTTTCAATTAAATACAAGAAACAGTGTATCTATATTTTGGGGGTAGGGCAATAAGGTGCAGGGCACAGTCCAGACTAGCATCTTCCCAGTGGAGGTCTTTCTCCATGTGAACTGCAGCATATCACAGGCATGGTCTGGGAAACAGTTTCCTCAGAGCCCCACTGGTCTCAGCAAGCTTCACTCCCAAATGGAGTGGGCGAAAGGACTGCCACTTTAGGGGAGTGGGGAAGATGAAGTCCTTGGGGATCACTGGTGTGCAAGAGACATGGAGATCTGGGTTGTATTTCCTGCTCATTTTAACTAGATGCGTAACATTATTTTTGCGGAGGTGGGGGTTGCTTTTCCAAGACTGAGCCACTGCGGGGTGGGTAGGAGGAGAGACAAAAAAACACAATCCTCCCTGCTGATCTTACCTGTATGCAATGCTCTGTCTTGTCAGTCGCGTGTGCCAACCTCTCCCTCTCAGTGATGCCCAGGTAGGGTTCCTTTGCAAAGGCCTCGAGGACGACTGTCACTTGGGTGAAATGGGTCCACTTCCTTCTCTTGCCACTGCCTCCTGCTGCTGCTTTGGGACACCTCTCTGCAAGAAGCACACAAAATGGCATGCGGGATGGAGAAAGACAATATTAAGCACTGCTCCTTTGGAGCTTTCCTTGGTTATAAATAGCTCCCATTCTCATGGGGCTCAGTTACTCCCAAAGATGCTGAGTAGGACTCACATTTGATACTTATAACCCAAACTTGCCATCTGATGGCTGGGAGCAAGTCCCTTAGCATTCAATGGTGCTGTGCACCTAAGAAAAACAATGAGGGGCCCAACCCTTGCCTTGGAAGGAAATTCAGGTTCAAGCATGTTCAGCCAGGGGACTCCAGATGTTCAGGGCTCCAATGAGCTGTAGTCCAAAACATCCGGAGGGCAACAGGTTGCCTACTCCTGTGGTAAGTAATATTTCCAAATAGCGGTGCAGTTTGGGCAGATGGGCAAAAGTATCTCTTTGTGTATCAGGACTGGAAAATGTTTCTCACACACATCTCAGAAATGCAGAAGGACTTGTTAAGCATATAATGGCAGGGATCGGGATGAGGAATGGTGTTAGTTGTTTGCTCCCCACTGAAGTATTACCCGTGGCTACCTCAAGAGGGGGTCTCTAAATATAACATTACTCAGTTACACCAGTTTCTCAATAACTTGAGCCAAGCTTAAAGTCACCAATTTATGCAGATCTGGGTTTGGGAAGAAATCCACACCCTCCCCGGCTATTAAAGGAACAGTGCACTTGAAACAATGGCCTCTCCAAAGTTATTTTGAGAGAGGCAGATTTAAACAATAATTCAAGAACTTTTTTGTTTATATTCCTTCTCTTCCCTCCCTTTGGCAGCCCACTCCTAACCACATTTACTGCGGGGGGGGGGGGAGATCCAATGTATTTTAATAGGCTGCAAATAAGGTTCAAAGATGTTTGTATAGGACCCACAGCTGTCAGTCCCCTGCATGCTTTTCCCACTGCTCTGAGGGAAGTTACTTCCAAGCAAAGCTGTACAAGATGTGATGTGTTTTGCAGCCCCATTCAAAAAGCCCTGTTTCCAGTTCTTGCTATTTCTCTCAATCCTAAGCATGTTTGCTTGGAAGCAAATCCTGTACTGGTCCAACTGGGAATAAGCCGCATTAAAAACACACAGCAACTCCCAAATTTCTGTTCTTGTAAATTGGATCTGGTGATTTCGCTAAGTACCCAGTCAGCCCTTTTGCGAAAGCTTGATAAATAATACCCTTTACTTTGGGAAGTTAAGATTTTATTCAAATTCTTCTTTAAACAAAAGAACCAAGAAGAATCCTGCACAACTATTTCCATCCAAATAGAAGCACGACCTTCACTACAGTGGTGGCTACTGACTGGGGGGGGGGGGCACACCATGGGCCACTGGCAGAGGTGGAGCCAAGTGTTAATGAAAAAACAGTTCTGTTAACAAAAAATGAAAACTTGTGCCCTTAAACACTGCAATCCTATGCACAATCACATGAGTGCATGACCCATGACAAAAAGTTGGATTCTCAGCATTCCTGCCCATTGGCTATGCTGACATGGGCTTCTGAGAGCTGAACTCCAAAACATCTGGAGATCTACCTTCTGCCCACTCCTGGCCTAGGTCATTAATTTGCCACACCCAAATAAAAGAAAGAGTTACAAAACATCCATTATCCACCCAACCTCACCCTCTTTTCCTTAAGCATAGGGATACAGACTTACATGCATTTTACACATGGTGAATTTCTTAAGACTACCAACCAAGAAAAAGAACATTTTAAACCAAAATTAATTTAATAGTTGAAGCAGACAGACATCCAGAATGAGAAGTCACAGAGGAATGGGCCATGTTGGCTTACACCAGCAACAGAGATGTAAAATTCCTGGAAATTTTGAAGCCATGGAAAAAACCCGTTTTTCTCTGTTCTTCCCCAGAAAAAAAAACAGATTTTAGGAAAAATAAGCAATACTTATTTTTTAAGCACTCTATACAGATCTAAAGTCACTTTGTTGCTTTAGGACAGCCTTCCCCAACTTGGTGCCCTCCAGATATTTTGGACTTCAGCTCCTAACAGCCTCAGGAAGGATGGGCAATGGTCAGGAATGCTACCCATTGTAATCCAAAACATCTGGAGGGCACCAGGTTAAGGAATGTTGTTTTAGGAACATAAAGCAGCTTTTATGTTCCTAAAGTTATATTACGCTTAACATGGTTTGCTCATAAATTTAAAAACTTTAAAAAGTGGACTCAGTGAATTTGTAATTAGTCTGCATAAACTATACTTTTAAAATTTAATACACTGAACATGATTAATTTTATGAGCAAACCTAGTTATAAATAACACATTTGAGATACCTAGTTTATGTCTGACCAAAGGGAACTTCAGCAAGTAGTCCCCGAAACACCTGAATTATCCTAGGAACCATAAAAAGCAAGAAGTGCTGGAGGCAGAGAAAGCCAAGTCCATAAACATAGTACTCGGTAGAACAAAACCCATACTGTCAAGAATGTACATTTTCTTCCATCTTAAGATATGGTGACCGTATTCACATGTTGGGAAACTGAGCGTGTCTTGGAGCATCCTAAAATGTCTATCAATAAGAGATACATTGGATCAATAATTTTAATAAGAAATGAAATAACTGTGCTGAGAATCTTATAGAGAAGGTTAAAAAACATTTTCCCCATGTCTTCAATATTTCCAGACATTTTCCTTCTCTAGCCTTTCTATAAAAGTCTTATTACACAGTTTTTAGAAATAAATTGGGGGGGGGGAGTAAAGGCTTCGTAACAATATGTAAACACCTTGTAGATTCTAAAAGAAAACATTTCATAATCCAAAGCTGTTCAATTTATCAGAAAAAAACAGAGCAGTCCTTGGGGGAAAAAATCCTAAGTTTTCCCAATTTTTTTCCTGAGCCTTCACATCTCTAATCAGCAAGCAAGCCAACCAAAAAGCAACCCTTTTAAAAAACACACAAGGAGTTTTTTGGCCCAAGTAAACAAGCAGGCCCTAAGGCAAGCCTTATATGGTGCATTTGCCCACAAGCAAATAAGCAATGCAATCTGTATTCTACATTAGCACTAGTAGTAGTAAATTACTGCAGCCGTAACTTGAGAAGGATTGTATTAAAGGTACAATCTAACCAAACCCGTTTTTTAAAAAAAGGTAGAATTCAATTTGTATCCACAGAAATTTAATGAGTTCCACATCACACACACAGCCCCAACGCATTTTTACACACTATGGGGCTACGGAAACACAAAGCAATCCAATACATGGGGGGCGGGCCGCTATGCGAGGGTTGTTTAACGAATTTGCCGGGTTCGCAGGACAGGAGTTGCATATTTAAAACCACTGGGGTGGGCTGTCGTGTTGAGCAAACAGCTCCATCAACGGGGCGTACCGCCAAGTAAGCAGGTAGTTACAGCCTTAAATGCATTCTCCGCATACACGCACTTTCTCCCGTCGCAACCCAGAGGTGGAAAATGACACACACCCACACACACCTCTGAGCACGCCAAAAGTAATTTCAGGCAGGCACAAACCCCAGCTGAGGGGGGAATTACTCTGCCTTCAGTGGCGTCCCTAGAGGGGGAAATCAATTATTTCTTAACCCCCCGCCTGAAAGGAATTTTTAGCATTGCGTTCAGGCAGCCTACCTACAAAGGGGGAAATGTCCCCACCCCGTTAATTTTCAGTGCAATCCTATGCATGTCTACTGAGAAGCGAGCCCAACTGAGTTCAAAGAGGCTTACTCCCAGCGAGGTAAGGGTGCGAATCGGAGCACAATGGACTTGAGCACGCTCCGGGAGAGAGCGCAGGACAGGAAGGCCTGGCGTGCTATGGTCCATGGGGTCACGAAGAGTCGGACACGACTGAACCACAACAGTTGGAGCACAAGGGAGGCAAACAGCAACGACACAACATTCAGACCAGTAAATCCACAGATCAGCAAGGGAAGCCGAAGACTTGATTCAAACCTGGGATGGTAATGAAGGAAAGGCGGGAAAAACAGAGCGGCTCTCCCGCCTCGGAGTGTGGCCGGAGGAAAGAACCACTGCGGGAGAGGCAGAGCCAAACAGCGGAAAACTAGAAGAGTTCCCTTTTTAAACCCGCATTTTGTCGGGGTGAGCGGGCGGCTGCCTGCCCCTCTCTCGCTCACACACAGACGAGGAAGCAGCCACCAGGCTACCACGCTCCTGTACAAGAAAGAAACGCGGCTGCCTCCGGGACCGCTCAGGCGCACACGCAGTCGGCCCCTCGGCCCGCCCGCCCCCAACATGGCCGTGTCTGGCAAAGCAAGCAGCAGCCTTGCCCTACTGCCGGGAGGCGCCCTTCGCGACCGTGCAGCACTTGATCCCCGCCCCACCACACCACACCACACCCCACCCCACCCTTGGGAACGAGGGGTCATTGCCGATTGACTGGCTCAGGCTGGGACCGGTGCGAGGGCGTGTGAGCCCCGCGGGAAGCCTCCTGGCAGCGCACACGCAGCTCCCCAAATAAAGCTGCCGACGAGGACTTTCTTACTCGTAGGTCTCTCTTTTTTTGTCTAAACACGCATAGGATTGCGCCTTTCCTTGCAGATGTTTCCCGCCAGTGGTGGTGGCTGCAGACCACAACTCTCGGCACTCCCCAGTTAGCTATGCTGGCAGTTGCAGGACGTTTTTTGGGCTAAACGTGCATAGGATTGTAGCCTAAACGATTTGTGGGGTTGGGGGGGTTCGAAGCTACCCCTGCCCTTTCATTCCCAACAGCCTTCTCAAGTTTAAGAACAAAATATGCAAGGTCATCTAGACATAGTTAATTGTAAGCAACTTTGAACAGGGTTTACTGTGGGAGGAACAGCAACAGAACAAACTGTGACTGGATCCTACTGTACATGTAAAAATAACTGCCCTCCCGACTCAAATTCATATATAAATTATTTGTCCTGGACTTTTTAAATAAAAAAAAATCAGTAATCCAAAACGTTTTTTTTTTCTTACCTCAGTTAGTTGGGTCTATCTGTATGTGTAAGTTGGATTCGTCTTGTAGGCTCTCTTTTAACAAAAGTACTTTTCAGATGGGTGAGGTTTTTCTCTAGAATAAAACTTATCCACAGCCAGCTTTTTTTTCCTTTTCTTTTTTTAATAGCTTATCTATTTTGGAGCACCCCCTGCTTTCAATCTCCAATTGGATTGGGCTCACCTACAGATGGGGAAGCCACACCTGTATTGGCTAATGACCCAATCACAGTTGAGATATATCAACTTCCAAGGAACACCTAATATGCTTTGGCACTTCCTGATTACTGGCATCCAGGAAAATGCTAATAATCTCTCTCTGTCCTCCAAGGCAGCCACTGGTTCTAAGCAAAGAGAGAGATTTTTCTGCACAAATCCAATGGAGGCAAGTGGGCACTGTAAGGTAGATCAGGCTACACTCCAAGGCCCTTCCCTGGATAAGTCCCATTGAATCTTGCTTCTGGGTAAATAGTTCAGGCCTCAGCTGTTATTCTGCATCCCATGTTGCCAGTGGAGGCTGGTGGTTCCAATGTCAGTGGGGCTGTGAATCCACTCCGGGTTTCAGTCAGAACTCTCAAGGAGCTATCTGAGGTGCTCTAAGGGAGCTATCCAATGATGACTATATAACACCTCCAGAAACAGATGATGCTTTGTACTATTTGCTGGGAACATGAGCATGAGGGTGCCTTAGCACTCATGTCCTACTTGTGGGTGTCCCACAGCGCCTCCGCCTCTCCTCAGCTGCCCATTTCTCTGCTGCAGCAGTGGGGGCAGCTGCTTTGCAGGAGCACAGCCAGGCCCCCCTAGGAGCATTTAGTCCTCCTGCCTGTCTTTGTTTCCAGCATTTAGACCACCAACCAGAGGGCGGGGATTGGGGGACGGGCCCTCGCCCCACTGCCCACCCTCGTCCCCAACAGGCAGCTAATAATCCCCTGGAGTCCGCTGGGCAGGGATGCCACGCACTCTCCTCTTTCCCTCTCCTCTGGCCTCCCTGCCCCTTGGCAGTTTCCTCCCTTGGTTGTTGAGAGATCCTCAGAAGCATAAGGGGGTGGGCAAGCCTCTTGCTTCAAAGCTGGGCTTTTAGGAAGCTATGAAGGACAGTGGGGCTTTTGGGCACAGGCATCTTCCTACTTAGCACCACTTCCCATTCACAAGCTGCTTTACCCACTGAGATCACCTAGTGAGAAGAGCAGTTTTGCTGTTCCAATTGATCAGAAGACTGTAGTAGGGGCTTTACTCATTGACAGAATGCAGCCTGTTCTTCCCATTCCTATAAGACCAGTTTAAATCTTTAATCTTTCACAATCTCCCAATGGTGGATGAGAGGGGAGAGGTGTGGGGTAAACTACGGGGCTTAATTCAGAGCTTCCATTAAACTTCCCCTGAGCAGAGGACAGGGGTGAGGAACAAGCCTGTCTCATTCGCTGAGCAGCACCTATGTGGTTGATGACATTCAGTCCTACTCTGCCCACCCAACCTCGAAGTATGTGGGTTTTAAGAGCTATGTGACCCATGAAAGTGGTTTTTTAAGTAGTATATACTCTGCTTTTGTTTCATGTTCCCCTGATGGACCAAAACAATGTTATGAAAATCCGGATATAATAGAAAAGGGCTTCTCATTCTGTTTCCACGTACAACTGTCCCTGGAGGTGGTAGGGATTAAAACTGAGGCCTCCTCCATAGAAAATATATGCTCATCCACTGAGCAACACAGCTCTTCCCCACAATTAGCACAGCATGAAAACAGGTGAATGTGCATATGAATAGATGAAATAGATGTAAACAGATGATCAGAGGAAAAAAATAAATAGATGTAGACATGTGAATATGCATATGAACCGAGGCAGCCTAGACATTTTAGTGCCTGAGGCAGAAAATCCAAAGGCGACCTTCTTGTCCTATGGTGGTAACCTAGTGTATAATAAATGAAACCTTTGTCAATTTGCTGCTCTTTAATTAGACCAGCAAATCTGCTGTCCTAGGTGGGCTGCTGTTTCTCCCTTCCTAACTGCAACCCTGACCCTGTGTGTGAAATAGTCATTGGGGCTGCCAGCCTTTTTCTGGAAGGGCTCTTGTGGGACAGGTAGGAAGTCAACCAGAGCAGCCTTCCCTTCACCAAAGCTATATGCCAAGAAAGTTGGTCTTGCAGTTCTTTGTTGTTTGTAGTTTTTATTGTGAGCTTCCATGAGCACTTTGGTAAAGAATGCCAGGAGCAAATGATTGAAAGAAATTAACATCTAGGATGCCCCCTTCCCATAAAATTCCGTGAATGAGGCAATGAGATTGCACAATAAAAGCCTCTTCCACAAGCATCCCCAGCTCCTCTGGCATCCCTCGCCAGACATGTTCACACACAATAGGCAACAGAGAAAGCTTGCATTATGCAACGTCCTTGAATGATAAGAAATCCATTGGAAGTTAGTTGTATAGTTTTTTCTCTTTTTGTGGCCACTGTCAGATATTTTTGAGAGATTTCCTTAGAGAAAGGAGTGCAATACACATCTCAGAGCTAAGAGTACCAGATTCTATTGGTTCTGAGAAAATATTCACAAAAAGATATTGGGCATTTCTTTCAACTATATGTATTTAATTTTTACATTTCCACCTTGCTGCCCTGAAAGGGCCATCATCTGCCCTGAAAAGAGCTGCTCAAACCAATTTAATACAATTCATTAAAATATAGTTTAAAACATCATTCTAGTAGAACAGCAGCATAAACTAGAACTAAAGATGAACTCCTGAGCAGACATCTTAGGAAGTAAGTCCAATGAATGCAGTAAGACTGTCTTCTGTGTGAATGCTAAGGAAGAGCTGCTTTCCACATTTGAGGTACATGTGGCAAATACAATTGCTGTGGATAAGCCAAAGTTTCTCACAGCAAGCATGTATGTGGACCAGTGTCAGACTTCGGGCTTGTGTAGATCTACTGCAAGGTACATCCCACATCTTTGGGCGCTCTATTTGGCTGGGGTTCCTCCCTAGCCAGCTTCCCCAACCTGATGCCCTCCAGCTGCATTGGTCCACAACTCCTACCACCCCAGCCAGCATGGGATGATGGAAGTTTTACTCCAACCCATCGGGAGAGCACTGGGTTGGAGAAAGCTGCATGCATGTACATATAGCTTAAAGGCATGAGCATGTCACCCACCCTGGGGCTTATCAGGGAAAAATCAGATTTCCTGACACTGCTTAAGGTCAATCCTTCTTTTCCTCAAGTCGGGTTCTCCTGGGTATGGTTGCTGTGTGCCCCAACCCCCGCATTGACCTCGGGTATGCTAGCCCTGTCCAGGGGTGGGCCTTTCACTGTGACCCCGGTCAAGGGGTGTTTTCCGTCCCTGCACAGACCAATTACTGTCTCCTTAGTAGTAACCCCCATTGTGGTCAATAAGGCTTGCCCCTGAATGTAAAGCGTGATCTCGAGGCTCTGATTCTCCATTGTTTGCTTTATTGCCTTATGAAGTAACTACTTCAACCCTTCATTGAAGAGATCCTGCAGGTTAAAATGGTGGCTAGTTTCCATCTTTGTGTTTACTGCTGTCTTTCCCACAACAAACAGAAACAGCAGCTATATGGACAGACCCCACTCAACAACAGAAGTATGAAATCTAGCTGAGTGTTCTGGGCTTCAAAAGTTAATTGATATGGGTTGTAGTCCCTGAAACACCCCTCAAGCCAAATGACACAAAGTGGTACCACAAAATATATATTAATTTCTCAAACAGTATTACAGAACAAAATTTTGTAATGATAAAACAAGCAAAATACATTACTACATATAATGCAATTAGGATAATTAGGAGTATAATAGAAATAGTGCCTAGAATATTTCTTAGTAAAATTGATGTTCTATTCCTCTCAACCAAACAGTCATAATTAAGATCTTATAGTTACCTATCTAGCAGCTATAGTTGCCAGAACTTAGGTAATTATGTTTGTTAGGCTTTTTGCCTAGCCTTACACTTGCAGGATCTCTCTGGTCAACCACGTCAAAATCTTGCTACTTAAAACATTCTACCTAACAATAGCTCTAGTTCCTTTATCTTAATCTCATTTATACACCTTGACTTTTTGGACTCAGTCATAGCTCCTACTCTAGAGCCCAGGAGGGCCTCTCCATTACACAGCCAGGCTTACAACTTACTTCAGAAGCACCCTTGTGAAGGTCCATCTCGTTATGAGGTAAGGAGCTTTTTACTTCCAAGAATTAACCAACCCACCTGTGGCAATCTTTTTTGTTCCACTTCCAAGAACACACTTTTGCACTTAAAGCTAGTTTATCACATACATAGGTAATCAATTTATTACTAATCACTTAAAATTAGCATACACAGATTATTATGAGTTGCACTCTTATGAAATACAGTGAATTCTTATCAATTATACATGTTGCATACATATTTTGCAACAAGGTATTCTTGGTGTGGTTGGGTCTTTAGAGAATACATGCCTATACAGGTGTGGCTGCCAATCTATAGTGAGCCCAATCCCATTTGAGGAGATTGAAAGCAGGGCTGTCTGCTCACTAAGTTTCAGAATGGATACGGGCTATAAAAGCAAAAGCAAGTTTTAATCTAGAGAAAATCTATCCCACCCCCCCAGAAAAGTAGTTACTTTTGCTAAGAGAGCCTGCAAGATGATTCCAATTTACGCCTATGTAATGAAATCAACTAACTGAGGTAAGAAAAAAAAAACACTTTTGGGATTAGTTAAATATTTTCCCTCTTTAAAAAACCCCAAGACAAATAATTTATATATAGGTTTGAGTATGGAGGGTGGTTATTTCTTTCTGTGCAGTAAAATTCAGTCACAGCTAAGCAATTTGAAAGGCTACATATGCCAAACTGGTGGTGGGTGGGTTATTAATTTATTAAAATTGTATCCATTTTCATCATAAAAAGCTTTAAGTTTATTTTACTGATATGTCACTTCTCCCATGGTGAATTCTGTCCAAAGCAGCTCACAAGTAAACATTAACTGTGCCTAGATAATCCTTCCTGTTTTGTTTAAAACTGGAGAAGGTTTTTTTTTTTTTCTTGATACTTTTGACTGTGCTTCTACTTGGATGGAAATATTTGTGCAGGATCCTTTTTGGTTCTTCTGTTTAAAGAATTCGAATAAAAGTGCAGCTTCCTAAAGTGAAAGGTATTATCATTTATCAAGTCTCTGTGTACTTAACAAAATTGCCCCGCCCAATCCTATTTACATGCATAGAAATTTGGGAGTTCTGTGTTTTTAATGCAGTTTATTCCCAGTTGGATTAACTCAGGATTTACTTTTGAACAAATATGCTTAGGATCAAGAGGCACATCTCACTGAGTAGCAAGAACTGGCAACAGGGCTTGTTGAACTTGGTGTGTCTTGTAGCCTCACCTTGTAGATATTTGCTTGGAACTAACTCCCCCTGAGCAGAGAAGCATTTCCCGTGGGAAAAGCATGCAGAGGAGTGACTGCTGTGGGTACTATGCAAGTCTTCTTGGACCTTAGTTGAATTCTATTAAAATAAATTGGATCTTCCCATGCCCACCCTCTGCAGTAGTGTGGTTAGGAATGGGCTGTCAAAGGAAGGGAGGAGAAGGAATATAAAAGAATCTGGTTGCCCTCTGGATATTTTGGACTACAATTTCCATAATTGCAGCCCTAAACAACTGGAGTACTCCAGGGCATGGGACCGTTGTATGTTAATAACTTCTGCATTGTGTGGTGTGAATGTGGCTACAGGTATTACGGGGTTCCAACATCCATAGGTACACAGATGCTTTAGCACATTTGGAAGTGTGATGTTATAAATGTTCTCCAGTTTACTCATACAAAGGGCCGAGTCATCCACACGTTTTGCTAGTTTATCTCCAGGGGTATCTTGGGCAAGGAGCAACTTCCTCTGCCCTTCGTGCCTGTGATATATGGCATTAGGACAGGGTGGGCAAGTGGATGCTCCACTTGTTGGACTGCAACTTGCATCAGCCTAAACTAGCATATCCATGGTGAGGGATGATGGGAGTTTCAGTGCAACAGGATCTGGGGAACCACAAGGTGTCCCCCTCACCCCACCCCGCATTAGGAGGATATAATGATGAGCTACTTGTGCTTCTTTTTGTGACGAGAGTTTCCTATACTGGTAGGGCTCCTCCTGCAGGATACCTGAGTCTGTGCAGAGTACATTTTAGAAGTGTCTAACAGTGTGGAGAGTTTTCAGCCTGGAGGCTATAGTTTCCATATAGACCTGAGCCCTGCTGCCTCTCTTGCATTGACTCAGAAATTGTCATGCCTCAGGCTTAATTTTCTTCCCAGAAGAGTAAACTATTCTAAATTGACTGTTTTAATGCAGATTGTATTTTTGAGTAGTAAAAAGTCTATACAGACCTGCTTTGAAAACCTAATTCATGCAAGGGCTAAAAGTACAGAGAACTGAGGTTTATATGCTTCCCTTCAGGAGTTGGCAACTTGTAGGCCAAAACATCTTCAGAGCTACAGTGCCTATCATCCCTCATAATAGGCTATGCTAGCTGAGATTGATAGGAGTTGTAAGACAAAACATCTGGAGAGCCACAATTTGCTCACCCCTTCCTTACTGTAACTGCCTGATCCAGCAACATCATCTCCAAAGGGTGCGTTGGACTACAGCCTGGAGGGAGCAATCCTATGGCTGTTAGTGGCTAGACAGCCATAGGATATCTGGTTTTCCCGGCAACTGACCTCCCCCCACTTCTGCGCTGCCTTGGAGGCAGCGTGGAACAGCCCCATCCTCTGCACTTGTGAGAGGAGCACGGAGCGGCCAAAAAGGGGTGTGTCTGGGGGCATTCTGGGGCAGGGAGGGCAGAAATGCCTATACGACACATCCAATGTGTCATACAGCAGCCTCCTCACCTGCTCAGCCGCAATCGGCTGTCAAGCCGAAAATGCAGGGCAGGAGAAATGCGGAGGGAACGATCCCCTCCATGCTTCTCCTGCCCTGCATTGGATAAGTGGTCATCTCTGAGTTCGGAGGCGACCGCCTATCTGAATAGGGTTGTGCCCTAAGTGTCTCACATTTGAGAGGGCAAAATGCACACAGTTCAGCTAAAACAGTAGGGCATTTGGAAGAGTTGAGCAAGTGCCTAATTATCTGCCATAGAAATAAGTGGGTTTAGAGGTGTCTTTAACTTCCAGCTACCTAGAGGAATCCCACAGCTGGTTGGGCCATGTTGAGAGTTGCAGAGCCTTTCTACATCAGACATTTATTGTGCACCATGTGCTGTGCGTTCATGACTCCTCATTCCTCACTCATGGTAATTTGTGGGTGCTTTACAGGATGCTGTCATCCTCCAGGGCCTTTTCCATCCTTTGCAAGTAGTTTAGTGAGTTTGTTTTTCTAATTAGGAAAGTATATTCTGAAGGGTGGCCTGAAACCCTTGTGTATTTCTGCAGTTCCGCTATACATGGCGCCATCTAGTGGTTTTTCAATGGAACATATAGAAAGGCAGAGAAAGAAAGCACAAGGGGGAAAAAAATGTGTAAAGGTGCCATTCTTAATCCCCCAAAGAATCTAGAAGCAGGAGCCTCAGTAAAGTGTGGTGTAGTGTAGTGTGGTGTAGCCAGTGTGGTGTAGTGGCTAGAGCGTTGGACTGGGAGTCGGGAGTTCCGGGTTCTAGTCCCCACTCGGCCATGGAAGCTCACTGGGTGACTTTGGGCCAGTCACAAACTCTCAGCCCAACCCACCTCACAGGGTTGTTGTTGTGAGGATAAAATGGAGAGCAGGAGGATTATGTACGCCGCCTTGGGTTCCTTAAGGAGGAAAAAGGCGGGATATAAATGTAATAAATAAATAAATAAAATAATAAAGTGACAGGTTTAAAGCCTCATGTAGAAAGCCCGTAGTCCAACACATCTGGAGGGCACCAGATTAGGGAAGTGTGTAATAGAGAGGATCCTTGAGCACAGTCTGTAATAGAGAGGGTCCTCAGTTAGCACCTCTCACTGACTTTTACATTACATGGCAATGAATTCTGGAAGGCTCCTTGTGCATTTTACAGCACAGCCCTATAGTGTCTGCTCAGACGAATGTCCCATTTTGTTCAGTGGTGCTTACGCCTATTTAAATGTGTATAGGATTGCAGCTGCAATATTGTAACTTTTTGCTTTGTAAAAGGCAAATTAGGTTTCTAAGGCCCCATTGGAAGGCATTATTTGCATGAATAGGAGCTCAGCAGCACAGTAATACTGCTCTGTATTTCTAATTGCCCTTCTCTGAGATTACAGTCCAAAGTACACTTCCTGAATGGGACTATCCTGTAAGACAAGGAGACCTGCTTCCACCAAGCTGCACAAGTGTCCAGAGCTTAATATATGCTCTCTGTTAACTTCAGTCAGAAAAGGAGTCCGGTGTTCCTGTACTATAGACTACACTTGTAGGACAAGAGTGTTCAGCCAAACTAGGATTGGCTGGATTAATATTTGACATTTTCAGGGTAAGCAATGAATAAGGATGTGGACAATCTCTGATCCAGGAGAGCAAAAATATGGCCCAAATATTAAAAGGAATTACTTAATGGGTGAAAATAAGTACAGCAAGGGAGTTCTTGGGGACACCTTTGGTTAAGATGCCTTAAAATGTGATAGGCATTTAAATGCCTGTGACTTGGTTGCAGTGACAAATTGAACAACAGCACTTATTTCATAAGGGCTACTACATATTTACCACAGAGAATTATTTTACACAGCAAAGCTAACAAATAAGATTATGCAGGATCCTCTCATTTCTGAAAATCTTTAATTTATTTTGTCCCTTCAAAGTTACTCTAAAATCTAAATTCTAGAAATAATGGATATGTTGTTTTTACATTCTTCCATTTTAGATGTGGTTCTGAAACAGACAAGCCAGACAGCTGAAATCCATTAATTCCAGGGTACGAAGAATTCAGCAACTCCTGCTTCCTAACATCTGCCTTCAGGACCTGCAACAGAAGCAAAATTATGCAGCACCAGCAGCTCAGAATTTTATACATCAGCCAAGCCAGCCAGGAGAAAGCTGCTATCTCTCTCATCCAGTGGGACAATATCAACAAAACAGCAACTTCCAGCCTCAAATCAGCCCCTTTGGAATAGGTCAGACATAGAGCAGCTTTGGCTTGGGTGGGTGGCTGGAGGTATACGGGTCTGTTCTTGAAGGTGCTAGGAATCTTCGCATGATGCAGCATCAGGATCAACAAAACCCTTTTGATCAGAAAGTTCTCTCCCAGAGAACTATTACAATGATGAAAACTTACTGTAGCCTTGGCAACAGACTCTCCAGGATGCAGCACATGGTTCTCATTAGCAAATGATGCAATATGGACCTAATATGGGAAATACTTACGTTGCAAGACCTTTGCAAATGCTGCTTGCAAATGCCCCAAGGAAACAGCAATGCAATTACTTCCCCTCTGCAGGTCAGGATCCAAATTCCCACCCTCCTCACGCATACTGTTAAGAATGTTTTTTATATTTGTAAAGTTCTTTCAACATGCTTATTTGACTCTTTATACAGAAATTTCAGTCACACTATTTTTTTTTTAATGAAGTTAGGTTAAGAACAAACTTGCCTGCAATTATTATCTTGTGGAGTACATCCCTCCTTTCCTGCTCATTCAAACTATAAAATCTCAATTCTAGAAATAATGGACATGTGGTTCTTTGCATTCTTCCATATTAGGTACAGTTCCAAAATGGACAGCCAAACTCCACCAATTTCAAGGCCCAAGAAAATCAGCAAGTCCTCCCTCCTAAATTCTACCTTCATGACCCACCAAGTCAGAGCCAAAAATTATGAAGAAGCAGCCCCAGCAGCTCAGAATTTTATCCATCAGCCAAGCCATCCAGGAGAAAGTTGGCATCTCTCTCATCTAATTGGACAGTATCAACAAAACAACATTTTCCAGCTGCAAAGCATCCCGTTTGGAATAGGTCAGCCAGACTCTGTTCTACAAAGAAATGTAAGCTTGAGTTCTCATGCAGTCTTGTTTCAGAGGTGCTTGGACTCTTCCCCTAGTGCAGCAAGACCAGGATAACACATCATACCTGAACTGTTACCCAGAGGACTATTATGTTGATTAAAACCTACTGCAGCCTTGGCAACAGACTCTTCAGGATCCAGTCCATGGTTTTCATCAGCAGATGCTGCAATATAATCCCCCTTGGCCTGGTACAGAAATGGAAAGACCTTTGCAAATATGGTTAAGAATGTCTTTATACCTGTAAAGTTTTTGAACAGGTTTAGTTTTATTGACTTTTTAAACGTTGTGTGACTGAAAAACTTTATGTAGAAATTTTAGTGAAGTTTGTTCTTAAACCAACTTGCTTGTGATTATTATCTTGTTATTACCCCTGTCCTGCTTGTGGGCTTCCATAGGTATTTGTTGGCCACTGCAGGAAGCAGGATGCTGGACCAGGTAGGCTTTTTGCCTAATCCAACACAGCTTCTCTTATGTTCTTATACTACTAACCATGTGCTTAATTTTCCTAGGGATGTAAGGTCAGCTCAGTAGCTCATTTGGCTGTAGAGGCACAGGAATAAAAATATTCTTTTTTCAGAGTTCAGCTGTAGTTCATCCTGAGGCAATTACATTCTCAGCCACCTAATTCTGTTTGACCCATTGCTTTTTTCTTTATATAAAGATACACTCTAAATAGCAGGAGCAGTTGACCTTGAATTAATGAGGGTTGAGGAATCTTAACACCAGCTTAACATTCTCAAAGTTTTAAGAAAATGCTTTAAAAGGAAAGGGCAGGATCCAATTGCATTTCAGTACACTGAAAGCCCACTGATTTAAGTACATGCTAATTTTCCATGCCACTCCTCTGGCGCCCCCTGACATTTTCCCCCATCCAGCAGGGCTGGATCAAAGCCATGATGGGGGGTGGGGCTGGCAGACTGTAATGAGCTCCCATAGATGAACTCACAGATATGACATTTGCACATTCACACACGGCAGAGGTTACTGGTGCCCACTGGGGCCAGTGGGGTGGACAGCAGGGCTGCTAACAGTAGGCAGAGGCAAGGGTGGCAGGAGATGATGAATTCAAAACAGAGGGTTCGAGGGTACAACACAGGAAAATAAACTCCTTTGAACCCACATTTTCTGCTCCAGGAGCAGAAAAGATAAGCTGTGCCCCCCTACAAAGACCAAAACCTTGTATGCAAACCAGGGTGCAGGGGAAATCGGTACCAAAAAAAAAAGTTCCTCTGAAAGTGCGAGTATCTGGATGTACTTCACTGAGTCAGGCTGTGAAAGAGTGTGCCAACACAGAAGGTGGAGTTAGGGGTGCAAACAAAAACTGTTGGGATACCTTAAAAAGACTTGGGCTGCAACCTACCTGGGAGTGTGTGCCAGTGAATTCCATGGGGCTTACTTCTGAGCAGACATGTATAGGACTGCACAGTTAAGAGATTTATTACAATCATGCTAACATTATCTAGAGAGTGGGTGGGACATGTACATTTGTAATCACATCCCCCATATTTTTGGGCAGCAGTGAAGCATTTGATTTTTTTACACACATAAAGCATATACCCCCCCTTCATTCTGCACTGCTGCTCATTGCAACTTTCAAGGCTGCACTTTTCTAAAATGCATAATATTCAATCACTACAGGCCCAAAATACAATCAATCAAATCCTGATGCAGGGAATGATGGGCAGTGCCTCATCTAACTTAGCTCTTGGAGTTGATGGTCATAGATGGGTCCCCTTTAGTCAACCAAGTTCCTTCCTGCAGTTGTGAATAACACAATGAATATCTCTCCTTTTCCCCACACTGTCATTCCATGCTTTACAACTACTTCTACGTTCCTGTTGCAAGGAACAAAACATTTTAACCACCCTGATAAAAAGGGAAAACTCTGATCATGTGCAGTTTGGCATTTATACTCCCTTAAATCATGGCATCATCATGACTACAGGAAGTATGCTTCTGCTATTAAAACAAATTCCTTCAGAATAAAAACTATTTTGGAGAAAGGCATAATCTCTTCGTAAAGTAAAAATAATAAAATTACATTTGTAACTGCATACATGCTCAGATGACCACACACACGTGCGCATCCCTCCCTAGAAAATGTTTTCAGAAATAATGTCAGGCCCAACGAGCAGGATGTTGCTGCTGCCGCCCTCATCTGTGCTTTTTGGGTGGTCATTTGGGGAGGCCCTGGCCCCAAAGTGCTCTGAGGGGGGCACGTGTGATGGTGGCAGTACGGCACCATTTTAGCAGCCAACATGTTCGAGCTGAACTCCTTCCTCAGGCTACCTGCACTAGTCCAAAATTTCTTCTGCAGTGACTTGGAGCTTGTGAGTGTTGCAGGTAGATGCGGAGGAAGGAGTTCAGCTCAGATATGTGTGGTGTGCTGGTACATAATAAATAGGCACTTTGGTGATTCTGAGTCACTTGTGTTTTTGCCTATGTGGCGCCTCCCATCTGGCCATGTTATGCGCGCACACACACACACACACACACACACCCATGCGCCATATTTTCTAAGTTTAAAAGTAAGGTTCATGGTAGTCCAGGGTGGGGAGCGATGCAGCACGGAAGAAACTGGTCCATAATTTAATATCACTCCATAATTTCTATCTCCAGGCTGGACCAGGTGACCTTGAATGTATGAGGGCTGAGATGGAAAATCTAACACCTGCTGACATTCCCAAAGTGTTTTTATTTAAAATAACAACTTTCATCACAAAAGCAGAAAAGGACAAAGGGACAGGGAGGGTAGAGGAAAACGGGATCCCATTCTTCAAGTTAAATAGTGGACCTTTTAATGAGTGGCTGGACCAGAAGCAGTTCAAAGCAAGGACCCCTCCATCTGTTACCTTAGATGGAGGTTCTCTCAGCAGATCTTCCCTCCTCTCCTCCTGCTGTGGCCTGATGGGATGTCCGCTACCAGAAGAGAGGAGGAAAGCGTACTGAAGCTGGTCTTTCAGCACAGCTGACTGATAGAAACCTGGGCTTCCCATCTCTCTTCTGCTGCATCCCTAAACACAGTGGTGGAAAGAACAATAGTAGCTCTGGAGGAAGTCATCTGGAGGTTAGGGATCAAGTGTCATCACTGGGCAGACACAGTTCTGCCTCCCAGTTTCACCTACAAATCCCAGGGAGGCTGTGGGCCTTCTGAACAGGTCTCTAGATGCAGTTTTGGGGTGAATGAGGGTGAAGAAGCTGAAACGTAATCCAGACAAGACAAAGGGCCTGTGGGTAGAAAAGCTGACCTGCCTCGATGGAGGTGATTGACAGGTGCCAGATGGGCTTGCACACCCTCTAAAAAGCCAAGTTTGGCAGCTTAGGGCTTTTTCTGAAGTCAATGCAGCATGGCAGTAGAGCCTAGCATTGGGGGAGGACAAAAGAAAACCCCTTCCTTCTTTGGTCCCACTCTTATTTTTAAAAATACACATACCAATTAACTCAAATACAAGGATATTACTGTCAGAAATGGATGGTCCTTTCCCTTTGCAATCAACACCACAAGAGACAAAGCTTCAGGCTAGTAGGACTTTGTTTTGCTAGAAGAGAAGGTTTGTTTTGCTGCCTCTCTACAAATGCAGATTCAAGGAAATTCTGACTGCTCCAGGCCCTAAACAACTAATGAACAATCTCTAAGCAGAGGATGCGAACCAGAGGACAGAGAAGTTGCCAGCAGTTTGGGTATGAACCTCAGGGCCAAGCTTGCTGTGCAGTGATGCCCTTCCCTTAGGGTGGCTCCCTCTTACACTGGCTTGGGGATGATGGGAGTTGTAGTCCAACTTCTGGAGGGCACCATGTTGGGAAAGGCTGATTTAGAGAATATTTTTTCGCCATTAAGAACAAACTGCTGTTCCTAAACACAGTCGGATCCCAGGAGGATCCTACCATCCTAACAGTCAATCGGTTGGGTCTCATGATCAAGAAAAGAGATCTTTGGAAGAATTTTAACTAGGCCATCACTAGACAGGATGCAGGAGATGTGTGTTCACCATCAAGTTAATAGCAACCGCAGGAGAGGTGGAATTGGTGTAGGGTTTTGGCACTGGGGAAGCGGTGCTAACTCTTTCCCTCTGTCCAGCTGTGAAGCTGTGATTCTACCCCACAGAAGGAAACCTACAGATACCACACAAGTACATGTTTGCACCTCCCCCCCCACCCCCCACAAGACAAATAGGTTCAGGGATTGATTTAAAATTATTGGGAGTAAAGGTTAACATCCCTGCCCTAGTGCCATGATCTGGACTGGATCCAAATCAGACCCCCACTTCCATAATCCTACTTTTAAGAAATACAGGAGGTCCTCAACCTCCAGATTGGCCCTTTGTGTACAAGGGCACTGAAAAAGGCAATCTTTCAACACAATCAGATATATACAATCAGAACTTGGCTCAAATGGACTTACTTCCAAGTAGGTGTACATAGGATTGCAGACTTCTAGCTCAAACCTACACATGTTTACTTAGAGGTAAGTCCCAGTGTGTTCAATGAGATTTATACCCAAGTAGGATCACAGCCATAGTGTTGGGAATGACTAGGAAATGGCTTTTAATTTGCTATATTTAGTGAAAGTTTGGCCATCGCTGTTCAAAGCAGTCTGGAGATAAAAGACATAAAATTAGGTGCACAAAACAGACAACAGTTGGGTTAGTTATTTAACATTATTTCTAGTCTGCCTTTAAGGATGGAATGCTCCCAAGGCAGTGTACAAGATAAAAACCATATACAATAGGTACAATAAAAATTCTATGAACATGTATTCAATAAAAAGTTCAATAGAATAATTACAAAAGGTGAAGTGAGATGGTAGGAGAGGGTACAGGATACAAACTAAATGGATCAAACACAGAATTCACTGGGTTTCATTTGAATGAACAGCATAAATCTAACACAAAGATTACATCTGGGTATCCTGGAAGTCAATGCCAATTAGACACCCAGATCTTCTATTAACTCCTCAGTGAGATCATGTAGTCTTATTCATTTAAATCCACATCCTTATAAAATACTCCAGAAATTTTATAAGATGGAAAGCAGAATTGTCCTTGGTTTGGAAGAACTGCTGTGGTTAAAATGTGCATATTTCCAACTGAATGGGTGGCAAATAATGATTCAAAATCTCTATACTTATGGAAAGAAAATGTGCAAGTGATGATACAGATAAAACAAAAGGAACTGGTTCAGCCACAGAGGTGTGAGGTGCTGCTGGTGGTTGAGCAGGCTTTTACACTTGTGACTTGGGATGGCACCTGGGCTCTGCATTTTGCCATTTCTAATGACCACCGGCCTCCCAACTGTACTATGTGTACTACATTCAGATTGGTTTTACTGTTCTGCTTGTGACAATATATTGGCTGTTTGCTCTAATGTCTTTTATCCTGCTCTTTTACTGTTTAAGTGTCTTAGTTTTAATATTATAGATATTGAAATTGTATTATTGTTTAAAATTTGTTTATTGTGCACATCCTTGGGAAAAGGTTTTGTTTTGAAATTGGAATAAAATATTGAAATACATATGAGAGTTTAATTAATTGTTCACAGACATTGTTAAATTGCTACGACAAACTTTCTACAGTACCTGGAATTGGAGCAAATTTTATTTATTTAGCAATGATTGAATCAAAGGACTCTTACATATCCTCATGGCCAGTCTGACTAGGTAATTTATGATTAGTATAGTATGGGTAGAGGATTAATTTTATGAGAATGCAGAGGATGGTTATAATAATGACTGCAAAATTGTTAAGAATTATGTTTTTGTATAATTTATATATGCGTTTATCTAACATAGTTTCAATATTAATATAATTCTCTACTTCTATATTTTTCTGTATTTTATACAATTGAACATATTGTATATTTGCTAAGAAAAAATAAGAAAAATGTAAAGAAAACGGCGGGATCATGGTAGCTTTACATGAATAAAATGTGTGGTCCCATTTTGAATACCATGAATAGTTCCATCTCAAAAGGCATATTTGACTAATTAATGGAAAACAATGGGTCTAGCAGCCATGACTAGGTCAGTAACAGGCAATGTCCAAGCAAAAGGGAAAGGCCTACGGGCCAGCTTTTGAATTGCCAGAGGCGGGACTGACTTTGGCTTGAGCTAACTGCTAGGATAGCAGGAGTAGGCAACCATTTGGGGCCTGAGGGCCCATTTGGCAAACTGAGAAGCTGACCTGGGCCCCACCATAAAATTGCTTGGAAGGTGTGGCTAGTCACAAAAGAGAAGTAATCTGTCCATGGGAGATGGGAGCACAAGGCAGAGGTGAGGTCTGGGCCCCAACACATTAAACAACCCCTTGGAGCACACAGTTGTTTGTTCCAACAGACACTATTTAACTGAATGCAAACTCTTTTCATAGAATCACAGAAAAGTAGGGTTGGAGGGGCCTGTAAGACCATCGAGTCCAACCCCCTGCTCAGTGCAGGAATCTAAGTCAAAGCATCCCTGACAGATGGCTGTCCAGCATCATCTTGAATGCCTCCAGTGTGGGAGAGCCCACTACCTCCCTAGGTAATTGGTTCCACTGTCATATTGCTCTAGCAGTCAGGAAGTTTTTCCTGATGTTCAGCCGGAATCTGGCTTCCTGTAAGTTGAGCCCATTATTCCGTGTCCTGCACTCTGGGATGATGGAGAAGAGATCCTGGCCTTCCTCTCTGTGACAGCCTTTCAAGCACTTGAAGAGCGCTATGCTATCTCCCCTCATCTTCGTTGCCCTCCTCTGAACCCTCTCCAGTTTGTCTGCATCCTTCTTATAGTGTGGTGCCCACAACTGGACACAGTACTCAAGATGAGGCCTAACCAGTGCTGAGTAGAGTGGAACTAGTACTTCACGGGATTTGGAAGCTATACTTCTATTAATGCAGCCCAAAATAGCATTTGCCTTTTTTGCAGCCACATCATATTGTTGGCTCATATTCAGCTTGTGATCTACAACAATTCCAAGATCCTTTTCGCTTGTAGTATTGTTGAGCCCATCTTGTACCTGTGCATTTGGTTTCTTTTTCCTAGGTGGAGAACTTGGCATTTATCCTTATTAAATTTCATGCTGTTGTTTTCTACGCAGCACTCCAGCCTATCAAGATCACTGAATTCTGTTTCTATCTTCCATGGTATTAGCTATCCTACCCAATTTTGTGTCATCTGCAAATTTGATAAGCATTCCCTGCACCTCCTCATCCAAGTCATCAATAAATGACTTAATAAATTTCCTCTCTCCCCTCCCTCTCTGCCAGCCAGCGCATTTCCCACCACCCCATCTCTTTTCCTCTCTCACCCCAGGATCTACTCATGCGCACACCCTCTCACCTTGGATCACCACCCATACAGTCACACACACTGTCCCACTCCATACACACACACACACACACACAGCAAATACATGAAAAAACACTCATTCTCTTGCAGTATCTCTCCAAAATCCATCCTCTCTCTGGATCACCCCTAAACCCCTTTCTCCTCCTCACACACATAGATTCTAGCAAGTTTCTCATACTGATTTTCCTTAGTGGGTCTTGTGCTGGTAACATCCTGATCCAAAATGCTCTTGAAACTGCCACTGTTCTCAACAGGACTCACTTCCAAGAAATGGATATTAGAGTAGCAAGGGTGTCTATTTTCTGCCACAGACAGAGACAGAGACATGCATGCTCTGGGTGCGTAGGGTTGCCTGAGATGCTTTTTGGTAAAGCGTAACTGAAGCCAGAGCCCAGCAGTCTCATCCTGGGAATATGTGCCAGGGCTCAGGCCTGGATCATGGATGAGAGTGAATACTAAAGATGGAGGTGCCTCTGCCCATGTTTAGAGTGCATTCCCCTAACTGCTGAGTAACGCCACCACACACACACGCATACACTTGGTCCTCCCTTTGTTCCTCCCACCTAAGGGGTTAAGACAAAGCTTAAGTAGGGTTGCTATCTCTGCTGCTGCCTCTTTTTTACCCTTCTTAAACTTATTGCTCCGTGTCAGAGGCAGGGACAACTAAGAGGTGAGTAAGCTGTTACTGTAACATACCAATAACTTTTCAAAACGAGAAGCCCATATTCTTTTCTGTCTTAAAAATTCACGACCTGATTTCTTTGCTTCTTGAGCAATAGCAAGTGGAGCTGGGAGTCTCAGTTAGTTCTCTTATGCTGCAATCAATAGGATGAGAAAATCAAATGCAACCTTGATTGGGACAGTGAAAGATTAAGAGAGCTCTTAGAAATGCACCCATGAAGAGGCAGATTCCCAAGAGATTTACCACCTTGCAATGTCATGGACCTCACCAAGTAACATTGTCATCAATGACACAGATGTGTCGGTCATTATTTGGGGAAACATTTCACTCTTAATTCCTGAAGTACAATGTTTGTATGGAAGTCGGCCTGGGTGGCAGAGAGAGTTTATTTGGGGGTTTCTGTGGCTTGCATGTTGTTTTCATAACTGAAATAAAGGAATCCAAAAGTATTCTTCTAGCAAACATTACTTTAATTATTAAGATAGTTCATATTTTCACAGCCAAAGTGCATAGTTCAAATTCAGTACAGTGCAGTACAGTGGGAATTGTTATGACGCTGCCATATTAAATGGCCCCATTTGGGACTGGCTCCATGTAAAGCAGTGAGAATGGATATTTTATGAGAATGGATATTTGGAGAAATTCTCATAGGTTGGGTTTAGGGTTCTTGTGCTTACCTTACTTATGAGGTGGCTGAAGAGCGTGCATGGGTGCCCTGTCTGGCATCGTAGTAGGCCATGGCAACTGCTCTGTAAAGTTCCAAGTCAATTAGAATACTGTCAACTGCCAGAAGAAAGGGCTAAGAAGAGGATTAAGAACATAAAAGAATTGAATTTGAGTTAATTCGTAGTTATATATTTAAAATAAAGAGGAGGGCCAAGGAACAAAGGAGGTTATTTTTTCAGCCCCAACCAGTAGGGCACCACCACAGACTTAACATTCAAGGCCTTTTCCAAGTATTTCAAAGAGAAGTGCTGAAGATTGTCTGAGCTCTAGGCCTCAGCCAACTGCCCTGTAGAGTGGTGAGCCAGTTTGAATGCTAACTGGGTGCCATGGTAACTGTTCTGTGAAGTTCTGCGTTAGAATATTATCAACAGTCGGAAGGACTAAGAGCATATCATAATTTTGAGTTAGATCATCTGTATTTTTTTTTAAAGATTGGGGGCCAAAGAAGGAAGGGGGTTATATTTTGTCAGCCTCCGTTGCTAGGCACACCACTGTGCTGCATTGAGCTCAGGGGAACCCCCATGCTGCAACCTTGGCCTTTCAGAACATGTGCCACCCCATCCAGAACTGGTCAGGCATCTCCAGGCTGAACAGCTTCCTGACCCATGGGTCTTTTATCTTCTTCTGGGCCTACCAGATTCATCTCAAGGTCCACTGTCTGGAGCACAATGCTTTTTGGCCTTAGGATACTCAAGAGTTCTCTGAGGAGACTGGGAGAGACACTGAGGAAATTACAGAGAAGGAGAGAGAGAAAAGCAGTCAGAGGAGCAGCCACCTGCCACCACCATCTCCCCTCACACTATGGAATTTATTTGGCAGTAGCAGTTCCAACTCCAGGGTGTGTGAAAGACAGAGCTTGAGGCCTACAGTTGCATCCCAGGACAGTATAACATGAGGCAGATCTGAGAGCTATTCAAGACTCCTCAGTCTCTGTGTCAGCCATCTCTTGTTTTGTTGCACTGAGTGCTCATAGCATTACCAGTTGGAAGTCATTGTGCAGCTATTCTGACCTTTTCCCATGGTAAGAAAAAAACAGGTGGTAGTAGTGGTGGGAAAACATGGGAGGATCACAAATGGAAGGCTATGTTGTCTGGGCCCCCTGTAAAACTCTGAGCATACTGTGCAGAGCCAAGTCTGTCATAAGGGAAGGTAGTGTTCTAGCTTTGGGCTATCCTTTATTCCATCTGCTTCTGTCTGGTAGTGGATTCAATACCTTGTTGAAATCCACTCCATAAATTAGGTTGGCTTTTTGCCTCTGAACTAGTTGAATTAGCAAGTAGGTATATTTGGGCCCCTAATGTTCCAGCTACAAGGACAAATCACCCCGATGGACTGACATCTACTTGTATGGCTGAGAGGGCTTACATGCAAGGATGGCTACCCCTCTAGCTTTAGAGGTGTTTCCTGATTAGAGGGTATCTTACAAATCTTTGAAGGTCTGGTTCCTTAAGGTACATTTCTTGTAGAAATGCCACATCTACAGTACTCTCTCTTTTTAAGTATGTAGGAGTTTGTTTTCTCTTTTGTGGGATTGCCAGGCCTTTCACATTTCAAGAAACCAATTTAAGAGTCCCCATTGTTATTTAAATGGGCTGTTGGAGTATGTATCAATGGCAGGTCTCTTTTCCTCTGTGGGTTGGCCCACATAGGGGAGGAGGGGGTGTTACTCACCCCCCTGAAGGATATTGCAAGCAGTGGTTAAATTTCCTGTCCTGCAGAGAAATATGTAAATAGAGCAAGGTGAAGTTTACTTTGAGCCCTAACAAAAGTGGGAAACTAACAGTGTTGAAATAATTAAAAACATAGAAAAAAGGAGAGGAACAAAGAAAAAGGTTAAGACATATACTTTTAGTATATTAATTTCAAAGTCTTTTAACCCTGAACCCATTTTCTTCTCCCCCACCCTTTATGAGGTTACAAGCATCTCAGTTTCTCTCCTTCTACCATCTTTTCCTCTTCATTTTTAAGCAATCTCTGAGGTGAATTTGTGGATTCTTCTTTCACATCAGACCATAGCTCTTTTTTGCTTCACAGAATCTATTCCTTGAAGAAAGTTATTCCACGCCTGTGGCAAAGAAGCTCAGTGTCTACTCCACATTGGCTGGGTTTGAATGATCACCCGTGGCTTGTTGTAGGGGTTGTCGGGCAGCTTAAAAACCATTCCCACCACATACCTCTTTGGGTTGGGTGACACTACAACCTGTGTAGCACTGCAGGGCATTAGGGAAGCGCCAGGCACATGAGCAGCATGTGGGGGAGGGGGGAGAAGCCACAGTGGCTTCTTTTCCTCCATTGATCATGCAAACCTGGTCATTGTCTGTCTTGCTGCTGGGTGCTGTTAATGGGAGGATGGTATGAGTTCTGCTTTAGACTTTATTAGGACTTTACCGGAAACCGGAAAGGATGAAAAGAGATATGAGCAGTAATTAGGAGAGGGATAACTCTGGTGCCCTTCTTCTAAAGCCCATTTGTGTGACCACAACATTCTGTGGGCTTGATTTTTGTGGCTTGTTTGCATTCTGGAATATAAGCTCATCATCTTCTCACTGGATATGCATGGCTGGCTGGGAAATGCTGGGAGTTGTAGGATTTTTTTTCTGTTTAAACATGCTAAGGATTGTGCCCGAAATTGTTCTGACATCACGTATTTACTTAGCTATGTACATGCGCAAGACCTTCCGTAAGATGCTGCTGGTCTCAGACTGAGGGCTTTTGATTTAGTTTCAAAGTTTACCTATATGTATCTTCCTCGAGATGACATGTTGTGATTGCAAGAGAATTTAAGATAGCTTTATATGAAATGTTTAAAATTCCAAGTGTATCTCCAAATGTTCTCAGGTGTCTGTGAAAAAGGATTTAATTGTCCCAGACTTAAAGCAGTATTATGAGGCATCTCACTTAAGATGAATTTTGCTTTATGTGGATTCCACTTCCCAGAATAAATGATTAAGCATAGCAGAGACATTTGCAGCACTTACTAGTTTGGAGGCCTTCTTGTAGCAAGAATGATCCATTTCTGTTGTCTACTCCAAAGATTTGGGATTAAGTCACAAGCTTTGGGCATTTTGCCTCTGTCTATATTTCTGGGGAAATATATTTTCCCCAAGGTATGGTGCTTTAAACTTCCTGATTGGGAGTTACAAATGTAATAGCATAATATAGTTTTGAGTTAATTTGACTGTGGCTTTTAAAAAATGGATGACGCCAAAGAAGAGATGGGCTAGTGTAGGGGAGGGCACCCTCCAACCCATGGGCCTAATCCAGGTCTAGACATGGCATTACAGTGCTTCCTAGTGAAGTTGGAGTAATAAGTATAGGATTAAAGGAATTCCACACTTTGCACTTTTTGCCCCAATTTTACATGTAAGATCCATTCAAATCAATGGGCTAAGCTAGTTGCAACTAATTCAAGTCCCATTGTTTTCAAGCTATGCCAAGTTCTTATGCCTAGTTTTCCCTTGTCAGGATGGTGTTTGAACTATAGGTTGAGGTGCCTACAAGTGAATGCTCCTCCATACAAAAAAGATTCAGTGCATGTAGAAAAGTAGCATGTCAGGAAGAAGGCCTGCCAGAATGCTTCTCCCTGACATGCTAGTTTTCTGAGAGCAGGAACTTTTGTTGTGTGTAGACACTGTCTTGTGAGTGCTCACCTGCTGTCTGTAGTGCTAAAGCCCAGTCACAGACTTTTATCATCACAGCGACAGCAACAAGCTCTTAGTCAGACTTTAATTTTAGTTGGATTGGTGTGACTATCTTGGCTGGAAGCATCATTACTTGGAGGTCCTATGAGAAGACATTTTGCTCTTCCTTCAGTTTGCGGGGCAGGGTTTAATGCATAATTCTTCCATGGAATTGTTGGTGGCAAGAACTAGCTGAACTAACGCCACTATGGCAGTTATGTTTCCCCTTCATATTCTTCCCCTTCCTTTCATTTCTGAGGTTTCCAAATTAGACAATATCTCCTGAGATGCAGTTAAACCAGAGGGATCCTTAAAGGAGAGTTCAGAAAGAGAAGCTATCTGCTGTTGGGTCATGAAACAAAAACATAGCCCGCTTCCTTCTGGATTGTCCTTTCTTCTAATTTTAAGGATCCTGGACTTTCCGTCAATCAGAGAACCTGAAATGTAAAACAAAACAAAACATCCCTTTCTCTCCCTTTGAGTCAACCTCTCTCTACACAGTGTTAAACACTGATAGGAAGTCTTCATGGCTGAGTAATTATTAGAACCGTCCTGGCCATGTCCTTTTGTAAGGGATAACCTGAATGAAAAGTATTAATTCATTTTGAGGGTATTCTGTGCTGACCCCAAGACATTTTGCTACCTGAAGAGGCACACAAATGGGGCCACCCCCATGTTAGGGGCCACTCAGACACCAATTCTGGCCATCTGTAGCCCCCTCATGGTGGTGAGTATATGTAGCTCCCACTATGAACAGCTGCCCAACACTTTGTTACCACACCCAGGTCTTTCCAGTCATGTCTAATATTAGACAGACTGGGACAGGATGTCACAATGCTGTGAGCTTTCCTTCCTTTCATAAATAGTGGCCAGTTAGTCATGAGAAGACTCTTACGAGTCCCCTGGACTGCAAGGAGGTCAAATCAGTCAATCCTAAAGGAAATCAACCCTGAGTGCTCATTGGAAGGACAGATACTGAAGCTGAACTGAAGCTGAAGCTCAAATATTTTGGCCATCTAATGCGAAGAGAAGACTCCCTGGAAAAGACCCTGATGCTGGGAAAGATTGAAGGCAAAAGGAGAAGGGGACGGCAGAGGATGAGATGGCTAGATAGCATCACCAATGCAATGAATATGAATTTGAGCACACTCCGGGAGAGAGCGGAGGATAGGAAGGCCTGGCGTGCTATGGTTCATGGGGTCACGAAGAGTTGGACACAACTTAACGACTGAACAACAAAGTCATACTTTCCCCCCACTTTGGGAAAAGCAGTTTTCTGCTGGGTTATATCCATTCATTCAACAGGGAAATAGCTCAATTTTTTGCTACAAAGAAAAAAAATGCGAAGAAATCAGT
This sequence comes from Heloderma suspectum, assembly GCF_057233095.1. NCBI lineage: Eukaryota > Metazoa > Chordata > Lepidosauria > Squamata > Helodermatidae > Heloderma > Heloderma suspectum. Next base: position 195,219,232 of record NC_139460.1, on the reverse strand, counting down.
AATTAAAGCTCCCACATGCACTGGGATAGAAGTAAAAAAAAACCTGCCTTACAAAAATTAGTTCATCATTAATCCCCTATGTCCCTGCAGGTTAGGATGAAATATAATGGGCAAAACCTGAAAGGAGGAACATTACAAGGGATCTGTCCTGAATGGGACTCTTGTTTATACATATTTTACAAAGATAGACATGTCTGAAGAAAGCAGGCACAATAATATTAAGATGTATATATAACATCCATTTTAATTCCATTTCCAGCTAATGGCAGAAAAGCCATGCCTCAGTTGTGTTAAAGGTCTCTAATGTGGAGAAAACTACTACTCAATTCAGACATGACATCAAATCATGGTAAAGGAAGCTGAATGACAAAGTATGGTTTGTGGTTACCCAACAAAACAGAATCAGAAAGCTGAACTAAAGAAACGGCGGCTCAGTGTAATCTCTGAACTGATCCAGAGTCTAATTCCAGTCTCCCTGATTCCCTGACCATTACCTCTGGATGGCTGAGAGGGACCAGCTCTTCTTCTTTCTTTTTCTTGCTCTCACTTGAGTCCAAATAGAGATATTGGTGAAGTAGGAGCAAAATGAAGTCAATATGTTTTGTTTTGTTGAAAAATTGAAAAAACTTTTAATTATGATTTTTTGAAATTGATGAATAAAATGTTTAAGACAAGGTGTTCACATATTGCTACCTGGCCTTTACTCCCTCAAAATGAGTTCTTCAGCTGGTGCAGAATATGGCTGCCTGGATATTGTTGGGGGCCGGGCACTCATCTCATGTGATATAGATACTACACCAGCTACACTGGTTGCCAATGCATTTCAAAGTCCAATTCAAAGTGCTGGTTTTAACCTTTAAAGCTTTAAATGGGTTGGGCCCAAGTTACTTGGGGGACTGCCCTCTCCTATACCAGGCTGCCCATACTCTGGGGTCATCAAAAGAGGCCTTTCTCAAGTTCCCATCACCAAGGGAGATTCAGCTGGTGTGTACAAGGGAGAGGGCCTTCTCAGTGGTTGTCCTGCACCTCTGGAATCAACTTCCATCAGGTTTGTCAGGCCCCTTCTTCGCAGATCTTCAGGAAAGCTCTGAAGAACCACCTGGTTTTGCTGCCCTGACAGCAGACTTGTGCTGCTGATTTTATTGGTAATCTCTATTTTTATGGATTGTGCACTGTTCCTGCACAACTGTAGTGTAGTTGTTAAGAGTGTCAGAGTAGGACTGGGAACTTCTAGGTTCAAGCTATGAAGCTCTTTGTGGGCCCTTGAGCCAGTAAATCATCCTCTCAGACTAACCTCTAGCCTCAATGGTTTGGAGGGGGGGGTGTTATTGGAGACTACCTCCACATTGAGATGTTTTGAAGGAAGACAGAACATGAAGGTAATAAATAAAATAAGATACAGTTTTGTATTTAATAACAATCTTTAACCATATTTGGTTGGTCACCTGACAATGTCTGTCTCTTTATTAGTCAAATGGCCAACTATATGGATACCTAGGAGTTCTAGATTGTGGCTTCATTCATAACAACCAGCTAATCAGCTGATTGAGTCTGTACTAAAAGTGGATGGTGGTGAGAGACTTAGGGTGCTTCCAGACAGAAGGCTCCTAGCACTAACAATCTGAAAGCATTGTGCAGCTGTGCTGTCCTTTTCTGCATTATGGAAAAAGATGGTAAAAGCAGTAAGGAAACATGAGTCATGAGTAGAAGGTGACAATGTTTTGACATCCACCCACCCTATAAACCTCTCTGGATGAGGCAAGGCAGTGGCACCATAGAAGCCTCATCTGGAAGCACGCTTATTCCAACATCTTGGATATCTGCCTGCTGTTTTTCCTCCAGCAGAATGGGTGACTGTAATGTTATCTCCTATGGATCCTTCTCGGTAGCAGGTACCAGTGTTCTTGTCTCCTCCAGTGCCTGGGATCACAGAGAAAGATAAGATGTTGGTCACCAGAGGGCAACTTTGATTTGCAAGACTGCCAATAAGAGGGGCTTTGTATGTTCTACGTAAATGCTGCCAGCAACATGCACTGTTGCTGCTGCATTTCAGTGGCTGTGTTAGTTTGTAATATCTGAAAAGTAATTTCTGCAAGAGAGCTGCTCAGGATGTAGCCACACTTAACAGTAGGGGTGTTCATTGGGATTCATATGCCTTTCCATGTATTTATAATGCTTTTGATACTGGAGACCTATGTTCCCGCCTGACCTGGATATCAGCTGGGGACGTTTGCCTAAAGGGAGATGATTCTAGCTATTCTTTCATGAGCCATTGTTATGGAAAACCTAAAGTCTTACTTCGATCAAGCACTAACTGAAAGTATGTTTAGGGAGGGACACATAAAAGGAATACTCCTTTAAAACTAGGTTTTAAGGTAGTTCAACTTTTTAAAACTAGTCTTTCAGCTCGTCAGATTGCTGAAGGCTTTTCTACAACAGTCCTGAGATCATATGTAAACCTGGTACTCATGAGGAAGCGCTGTTGAGGATCCGAGTAGACAGGTATATGATTGCATTTTTAACTGTCCTTCCCCAAAATTCTGATGGATATTCATGTGTGAAGGCAGTAGATAAATTTTCAGCTATGAAGAAACACTGGAGTTCTTTTGCTTTGTCTCTGACAACTCATTCATTTGTCTAGTCCTGTCCTTTTTTATGTGTGGACCTCTTCATGGGAGTAATGTGAGGGCGGGAGCAGGGCTAAGGATAGCAAGGGATTAATGTGAAAAAATGCTATTAGGTGGGGTGGAGGATCAAGAGATAAATGCTTCATGCAAAAGCTGGATTTTTAAGGGGGATTTGAAGGAAAATGGAGGCATGTCACTATTATAAATGAAGGTGTCCCAAGCCATTAAGATTAAGCGGAATCTGTTACAGGTGGCTTTTAGGCAGCTGAGGGCTGCAGAAGCAAAGATCAACGGATGAGATCTAACAGTAAAGAAGGACAATGAGATGAGTTCCAGTTCTACAGACTTCTTGCATATGACTTACAAATGCTCGAAAATTTATTTATCATATGGCACATTCACATCGCGTTACAATAAAAACATAGAGCATAATAAATATGAAATATAAAATATAGACAGGAAGATCACAAACGTATGTCTAGGTTACAGATAAAGTTTTTTGCTTCAGTTGTCACAGCCAGGAAATCAGCAAAGTCTCCATTGTAGGCTTGGTTTTGACACTCTTTCACTATGTGTTGGATAGTTTGTTTTCAGCCCCACAATCACAATTTGATGATGTTATTTTGCCCCATTTATAAAGGGCATCTGCACATCTATCATGACCTGTGCGAATTCAGTTCAAGGTTGTCCATATTGCACGGGGCTGGTCAAAAACCAGGTAGTTTTTCCAGGGCAAGCTTCAGCATTGTGGAGGACTGTTTCCTAGCCAATGTTGTTTCCACATGTTGTGGATATTAAAATCATCTTCTAGAAGAGCTTTAGCAGTAGAAATGGCTGGATGTCTCGATCTTAGCCTGTTTTGCTCCAAATAGGTTACATCGTTTAATATTGGTAGCTGGAGATTGTCAATAATCTTCCGATATTCTTGAAGAAGGGCACTCTTTCGTCTTACATCCGGAGGTGGTATGTGGCTCAAAACAGGCAGCCAGTATGTGGGAGTAGGTCGTATCGTCCCACTAACGATGCGCATTGACTCATGCAGTTGTGTATCGATCTTTCTCGTGTACAGACCATTAAGCCACACTGGGGCACAGTACTCCGCTGCTGAGTAGACCAGACTGAGTGTGGTCGTTTTCAGCATATCCGCTGTCGAGCCCCAGCTAGTGCCGCACAATTTGTGTAGAATGTTATTTCTACTTCTCAGTTTGGCAGCAGTCTTCATCAGGTGTTCTTTATAAGAAAGTGTCCTATCCAATGTGACCCCAAGATATTTGGGATGCATGTTATGATTGAGCTGGTTTCCCTTAAATTGAACATTGAGCTCTTTGCCTGCTGGTCTGTTACAAAGGTGGAAGCATGTTACTTCCGTCTTTGTTGGATTGGGCTGTAACCTCCACTTACAAAAATATACATATAAATAATATGCTCGAAAATGCTATGCTTTAAGAAGAAGAGGCAATTCAAACATTTTCTTAGTAGCTGCCACCAAAAATCCCTTCCATGTGGTTAAGCCTCTTCTTTGTGACTGCAAGAATGTTTGAAATGCATGTGAATCTGCCAGATTGCATGAAAACTATCCAGTTGATGCTGGCACCTAGGGAGATGAGACTTTGACATTCATGCAGCTGCATGGAGCCCTGGACATTTGATTCAATTTTTGTGTGGCAGCTGTGCCACACAAAGAATTTTGAATTGGGCCCAATACAGCTTCACACAACTATTTTAGAGGGAAGGTGAGCAAGGCATAATTCTGACAGTACTGGCATCTGTTTTCTTTCTCTTCTGCCAACACTGGCTAACCTAGATTTGATGACAAGAGATACAGGGATGCATCTATGTCTCTTCAAACATATTGCAAATAGCAGCTAGGTGGGCTGATCCAGATCAGTACCAGGGGTAAGGGTTAATCCTTCTACACATGCACCATTTTCCCAGCAAAATCATCACCTCTGAATCTCCATGCATGTACTTTCATGCATTCCCATTATCATATCGAGTTTGGCCCTAAGTGTCTTAAAACACTGGAGTCGGAGAACACAAAGAGACTTGTACAGTGTTAATATGGTCACACTGTAATTCAACAGAGCTGTGATCAGTCCATCCTTTGCAACTGAAATTAATAAGAAAAAAAAACAGTAACAATGAAAGATGTAGGTAAGATGTAGAGAGCCAGGGCCTGCAGGAGAGGCCACCACCACCACCACTGGGGAAGAGGCGGGCCTGCCGCTGCTGGGCCTGCCGCCGCCGCCGCCGCTGCTGCCACCACCACCACCAGGCCTTCCCTGGAGACTTCTGCCTGACAGACCGCCAGTCCCTGCAGGACTTGGCCCCCAGGTACCGAGCCAGCTGTGCTGCTCCACCTGCCCTCCCTGGAGGGGCTACATAAGCTGGCTGGCTGAGGTGGCCTGGGAGAGCCAGGGCCTGCAGGAGAGGCCACCACCATCACCAAGGAAGAGGCGCGCCTACTGCTGCTGGGCCTGCGGCGGCAGCGGCTGCTTCCGCCGCCGCCACCACCACCTAGCCTTCCCTGTGGACTCCGGCCTGGCATTATTTTTAAGGGGATTTTTAATTGGTGTGTGTGTGTATGTTTTCTTTTTCCTGGGGGATTTTGTTGTGGTTTTAGGGGTGGGTAGCCTGCCTGATAAGCGGGAGCGAGGGGGCATGTGTCCACCTGATGGAGGCAGTGGGGGGAGTGTTGGGGGCCAGAAGATACCGAGGCTGGGGGGCAGGCACTGGTGGAGCGCTAGGGGCAGGCCATGCCAGGTAAGGGGAACAAGGGAGAGATGTGTAGTATCTGTCCCCTGCTCCAGGCCTGTCCAGAGCCAAAGGATGGCTGGGGGAGGCGCGACCCCATCTTCTGGCCTTCGTTTGCTGCTCTGCAATGCCAGGTCTGTTACCCAGAAAACCTCCCTCATCCATGACATGATCCTGGATGAGGGTGCAGACCTGGCATGTATTACGGAGACCTGACTGGCCGAGGCTGCTGCTCCAACCCTTGCAGCCATGTGTCCAGCTGGATTTTCGTATGCATAGCAGCCGAGGGCTAGGGATCGGGGACGGGGAGTGGCTGTTATCTACCGAGAGTCCTTGGTCTTCACCAGACCCCCTCTCCAGGAGACCAAGGTTGCTGAGTGCATGTACTGGAGGTTGGGCCTGAAGGGCAGTCTGGGGATTCTGCTCGTGTACCGTCCACCCCGCTGCACGACTGACGCCCTGGCCGAGGTGCTTGAGGTGGTCTCTGATGTGCGTGTGCAGTCCCCTAACTTACTGGTGTTGGGGGACTTCAACGTACATTCGGAGGCCATCCTCACAGGAGCACCTCGGGACTTCATGGAGACCATGGCCTCCTCGGAGCTGCACCATATTCTAACTGGGCCCACCCATGTAGCCGGTCATGCACTAGACCTTGTGTTTGTTTCTGGAGAAGTGGGGAGTGGTCTGGAAGTCGGGGGTATATCCACCACCCCCTTGTCATGGTCAGATCACTATCTGGTGATGTTGGACTTCTCAGTTCCACAACCCCTCCGCAGGGGTGGAGGACCCATTAAAATGGCCCGCCCCAGACGTCTTATGGATCCAAATGGATTCCTGAACGCGCTTGGGGATTCTTTGGGGCATGCCAACGGCCACTCGGTCGAGACCCTGGAGGGTGGGTGGAATGCCGCAATCACTGGGGCATTAGATCAGGTGGCTCCGAAACGCCCTCTCCCCCTGAACAGGGCTCGGACTGCACCATGGTTCAATCCGCGGTTACAAGCTCTGAAACAGGAGGTGAGACGGCTAGAGCGCCGGTGGCGGAAGTCTCGCTCCAAAGACGATCAGACACGGGCTAGAGCTGTATCTTCAGCCTATCACGTGGCGGTGAAGACAGCAAAAAAGGAATATTATGCTGCCTCCATCACGTCTGCAGAGTGCTGTCCCAGGAGGCTGTTCCAAGTGGTCCAGAGCCTTGTCGGTCCTGTGGCTCCGGAACCACTGGAGCATTCTAAGGCCTCCTGTGAGGCCTTGGCAAGGCACTTTGCAGATAAAATTGATCAGATTAGGTGTGTTACACTGCACGCTGTGGATACAGTTAGTGAGCAAGAGGCGGCCTGTGGCAAACCGGTTTTGTGGGATCGGTTCCAGCTTCTTCCTCCTGATGAAGGGGACAAGGTGCTTTCATCGGTACAGCCGACCACCTGCTTACTTGATCCTTGCCCATCTTGGCTCATTATGAGCTGCAGAGAGAGACTGGGTGAGGGGATCAAGGCGGTGGTGAACGCCTCCCTTGAGGAGGGAGTGATGCCATCAGCCCTCAAGGAGGCAGTGATAAGACCGCTCTTAAAGAAGCCCTCCTTGGATCCTCAAGTTTTGAACAACTTTCGCCCTGTCTCAAATCTGCCATTTTTGGGCAAGGTGATTGAGCGGGTGGTGGCGGTGCAGCTGAAGGCACACTTGGAAGAAACTGATTATCTAGACCCATTTCAGTCGGGCTTCAGGCCTGGGCATGGGACAGAAACGGCCTTGGTCGCCTTGGTAGATGATATGAGGAGGGCTCTGGATAGGGGTGAATGCTCCTTCCTTGTTCTCCTCGACCTCTCAGCGGCTTTCGATACCGTTGACCACGGCATCCTCCTGGACCGCCTGGAGGGGTTGGGCATTGGGGACACCGTATTGCGTTGGTTCCGGTCCTTCCTCTCCGGCAGGTACCAGAGGGTAGCACTGGGAGAGGAGGTTTCGGACCTGTGGCCACTCACTTGTGGGGTGCCACAGGGTTCCATCCTCTCCCCGATGCTATTTAACATCTATGTGAAGCCGCTGGGGGCTATCATCAGGAGGTTTGGGGTGCGGTGTCATCCATATGCGGATGACACGCAGCTCTACCTCTCGTTTAAATCCTCACCAAGGTTGGCCGTAGAATCCCTGTCCAAATGTCTGGAGACGGTGAGTGGCTGGATGGGGAGGAATAGGCTGAAGCTGAACCCTGACAAGACCGAGGTACTTTTGGTGGGAGACAAGAGGAGGCTGGGGGATGTTGACCTGGTGTTGAATGGGGTATGGCTACTCTTGAAAGACCAGGTCTGCAGCCTGGGGGTCATTTTGGACTCCCAGCTGTCCATGGAGGCTCAGGTGTCAGCTGTGAGCCGGACAGCGCTGTATCAACTCCATCTGATACGGCGGCTGCGCCCCTTCCTTCCCGACCATCTGCTCCCATCGGTAGTACATGCCCTGGTCTCCTCTCGTTTAGACTACTGTAATGTGCTGTACGTGGGGTTACCCTTGAAGACGGTTCGGAAACTGCAGCTGGTACAGAACGCGGCGGCTCGCCTGATTAAAGGCAGCCGCCGGCGACATCACATCACTCCAGTGCTGAAGGAGTTGCACTGGTTACCAGTTGTTTTCCGGGCCAAATTCAAGGTGTTGGTTTTGACCTAAAACCCTATATGGTTCCGGCCCAGCCTATCTTAAGGAGCACCTCCAGCAGCACCAGACAGGCCGCTTAACAAGATCAGCCTCGGATGGCCTTCTCTCTGTCCCATCAGCCAGGATAGCTAGACTGGTGGGGACGAGGGAGAGGGCCTTTTCTGTGGTGGCCCCCACTCTGTGGAACTCCCTCCCTAGGGAACTCCGTCATGCCCCCTCTTTAATGAGCTTCCGTCGTGCATTAAAAACGTTGTTGCTCAGGCAGGCATTTGGGGTGGGTTAGGGTATTTTAGAAAATGTTTTTATTGTAGAATTTTATTGTTTTAAACTGTTTTTATTGTATGTTGTACATCGCCCAGAGTGGCTGGGTGACCAGCCAAATGGGCGATTAATAAATTTAATAATAAATAAATAAATGTAGGTGGCGTAACTTGGTAACGTGGACGCAAGGAAACTAATCAGATAGAACAAGATATACAGATTCAAGGAAGGGCAAAGAAGAGGTAGGCAAGAACTGGTAGCACAACATTCTTGAGAGATAGCCACTGGGCTCTTAATGGACCTAGTAACCAATTTACCAGCAGCTTTTTCCTATGACTTTTTAGAGGGGTTGCTAGAAGGCTAGACGTGGGGAAGCTCAAATATCCTCCAGGGATCTTGCATTTCATGGCAGGGAAGAACAATGATAATGGAAGATTCACCAAACTTTGCAGTATTATGCCTCAAGACAGGTTATGGGCATTTGGCATAGAAAAAGGTTCTTCATACTGTAACATGGCCTTGGCTGGGTATCACTAGTTGTTCAAACTTTTGGGGATGTTCACATATTACAGTGCACGCATATGCATAACTGCATAAATATTTATTTTGTTTTGGAGAAAACCTGCAGTTGTTGATATGGGCAAGACACCAGCTAAAAGCAGTACTGCCATCTGATGAAGAATTGAGTTCCCCAAAATTTTCCAGCTGCCTTATGTTCCGAAGGATCAGTGCATTGGAATGTCTGTTTATATGGTGTATACTGTTGCAGCTTTACAGTTGTTGAACAGATCAATTATTCTCACTAAGAAATATCTAGCAAAGTCCCAACAATTCCCAATAAACCCACTGGAAATAGTGACCAGATATGCACCAAACAAGTTCAAGCAAATGTGAGATTCAAAATTGTCCAAAGTGTGGCTCTTTTTGGATCTTGACATCCAAAAGAAATCCACTTCTGAGAACAATACTGATGCAAGATCATCTAAAAGTCATGCAGAAACAAGCACAGTCTGTGTAGAATCTATTGCAAAGTGATCAGATGTAAACATTGACAAGCCAAGATATTGCCACCCAGGTTGGGCAATATATTCTGGAAGAAAAACAGTAGGCAGACAGAGAAGATATTGGGGAAGCCTCTCCCTCACATTGTTTTTTAGTGCAGTCTTAATCATATCATAAGCTAACAGTGCCTTTACATGCAACATGAGAAGTCTCTTTTACTGACAGCCTTGCAAATCAAAACTGCTTCTGGTGACCAACAGCTTATCCCAGGCACTGGAGAAGACGAGTAAACTTGTCCCCCATGACAACCATGGACGAATCCCCTACCCCATGGAAATGGAGGAACTCACAGGCTCTGTCAAGGGCTCCTTGGAGGCCTCTCTCTGTCTACTCCAGTAGCCATGTCCAGACACAGATGAAGGGATTCCTTTCAAAGCTTTATTCTTCTTTTACAACTTAACTAAACCATTTGCAACTAGATCTGAGCAGCACCGAACCTATGCTCTAAGTTGGAACAGTTGGTCCCCGTCTGAAAGGGAATTACTGGCAGACCCCTGAACTTAAGGACTAGGGAGAGTCCCTCCCCTTTCCCTTGGATCCTCTGGGCGCAGCCGTTGTTTGCGCGCCAACCGGGCACTCCGCCTCCTTTCCGCGCCCTCCATCTGGCGCCGCTCTCTGCGTCGGCGTTGCGTGTCCACCAAGTTTGCTATCCGCTCTCTGTTACTCCCTGGACTGCTATCTAAGCTAGGAATGTTGGTGGAAGGAATCTCCGTCAGCTGTTGGCCCTGGGAAAGAGGAGCGCGCTCCCCTCACAGGAGCGACTGCTCTTCCTCAGAATCAGAACTACTCTGGGATTCTATGGGCTCAGTGTCCACCCTGACAGGCTCTTTCTTCCAGCCATCTGGGCAACAGTGTTGGGGTTCCATCATCTATGGTGAGGGAGAATTTCAAACGATTTTCACAGCTGGACTCAGAATCTGCAAGTTGTTGTGAGAACATCTTGCTTCAGAAAAATCAGAGCTTTGAAATATTAACATTTTAGTTCATAATTACTTTCCCCAGATTTATAAGATGTAAGGGAGACCATACAAGTGTCCACCAACTACAGTGATGGGTAAGAAGGGTCAAGGTTTTGGAAGCGTAAGCTGATGGAGGTGTTGGTCAGTCAGAAAGAAGTGGGTGTTGATGCCTGTATAGGAGCTGGGTAGGTTTTGATTGGTTAGAGGGTACTGGCTTACTATATGGAAGGAACAGGTAGAAACAGAGAAAGGTTTGTGGAAATAAAGCAGGATATCTCCTGGTAGATGGTGGAAGAGCCCTATTCTGATGGGGCAATTTGGGCTCTTTCTTCTTCCATGTATCTGACAATTGTTCAATTTACCACTCAAAATAGCCACTGAGATGGGAATAACAAAATGTATTGCAAGATGGGCTGGTGACTAATTGAAATGTTTTTAATTGATCAACTGCCATAATTAATTAAAATGTAAAAGTAAATAATTTTGCATGTTACTAAAACTTCAGCATACAGATATTTTTCCTTTGAGCTGTCAAAGGTAGCATGAGGACTAAGCTGTGACACGGAGATGCATTTTTAGAATCTAAGTCTGTGCACGAAAAAAAAAAAAAATCAACAGTGTTTCCCCTCCCTGGGCTTCCAGTACCGGTGTGTGTATATATGTGTGAGGTGGTGGGGAGCAATTACCAGAACCATGCCAGAAGGAAGGGTCTGCCTCCCCACACACTGCTGCTCTCTTGCTCCCATTATTCTTTTTTACATAGATAGAAATGGTTTCTACTGGTGCATTTAGCTTCATGTCTAGTTTGGCCCTGTGCAAACATAGATAACCCTGCTTCCGAATGGCAAGAAGTTTCAGAGGTTCCAGTAAATGCAGTTTTCTTAGAATGAGGTCACTGGAAACTTACAGCATCTCTCTGATATAAGGTTGATTTATACAAATATCTAAGCTGAGTACAAGATGAGAGTTCATAGCATTAATACTCCAATAGATTTCCGCTCCCTATCAGATGTTGAGGGAACCCATAGTGCCATAGGTTTTCCTACAAAGAGACAAGTCAGCTCTCTGCCTCCTTTCCAGATAGCTCTAGTTCCACAACACACGAATAATGGAGGATAGTGTAACCTCCTTCCCTTTGTCTAGGACATGGGTGGGCAACTTGTGACCCTCCAAATGTTTTGGCCTACGACTCCCATGATCCTTAACCATTGGCTATGTTCCCCACATTGGGGAAGGCTGGCCTAGTCTTCTGCAGGAGCTGTGTCTTCATTTTGATCCATGTATAGAACCTATAGGCACTCTAGAAAAAAAATATATACAGCACTCCAATCTTATTCTTGTGGCCTATATGGTCTGACCCATGGCCCAGCCTTTCAGCTAGATCATGAGCTCCCCCACATAATATGTGCTTGTGCTGAATCAGATGTTTGGGACTTTTTAGTTTAGAAAAAAAGGCAAGTAAGGGGGGAGCATTAGAACTATATGAAGTTATGTATGGTGTGGAGAAAGTGAATAGATGTTTTTCTTCCTCTCACAGTATTACAACCCAGGGTCATTCATTGAAGCTGAATGGTGGGAGATTCGAGAAAAAAAGAAAGTGCTTCACACAGCACATTCACTGCTACAAGATGTGGTTACAGCCAACAACTAAGATGGATTTAAAAGGGATTTAGACACATTCATAGTGGGTAAGACTATCATTGGCTACCAGTCAGGATGGCAATATACTACCTCCAGGGTCCAAGACAACATGCCTCTGAAATAGTCACTGAGGAACACCAGCAGGAAAGGGCTACTATCTTTGTGTCCTGTTTGTGGGCTTTCCAGAGGCATCTGGTTGGCTGCTGTGCTAAACAAGATGCTGGACTAGATAGGCCTTTGGTCTGATTCAGCAGGGCTCCTCTTTTGTTCTTATGCTAAAGGCCCTGGCCAGAATTCCAGTTGAGCAGGAAACATTTCTCATTTGGGAGCACATCCATACATCAACAACTAAGGACATCCCTCTGCTCTTCATGGTATATGGGAAGAAAATATTTCAAAGAACCAGCATGTGGCAACTCTAAGGGTGTAAGATCAGTGTTCATCTGAAGTTCTACGGTCTTTCAAAATTACACCACCTTTGCCTGATAAAATGACAACTGCAATACTTCCATTTGTATTCCTTCTATTTACTCACTGTAAAACTCCCTAAATACTGTGGAAGCCAAATCAAATAAAGTAGCATTCTGCTGAATCTAACAAGCTCAGGTATTAAAATCACCCACATAGCTGCAGCATTACAACAGTCAGCTCTTGCAAGACTTAACAATGCTCAGCAAAACATTTTGGGAATGCTGTTGAAAAGTTGATGACTAAGATACCAGTGTCACAAGGAGGCAAGGGCTGGTGGAGGTCCAGAAATCTAGCTCTTTCCTAGCCCTGCCGTTCATTCTCCTGAACAGAAGATGCTGTTGGGTCAGACCTGAGGCTTCTTACATTCAGCAGCACAGAAGCTATAAGCTGCTTGTTCCCAGGCTTTCCTCACTACCTACCAAGCACACAGAATGAAGTCACTCCTAGTAGGTTTGTTCAAAAAGAAAAAGCATTAATTGTTGTGCATCAGTGCAGGCAGCTGGAACAGCTGACATTCTGTATTCCTCTTGAGCCTTCCAAACGATTACTTCCTCCCATGTGGTCCTGTTCCATGTGACCTCTTTTACTGAAACTCCACATGCAGATGCAGAGATTGTTCAGTGGTGCTGCTCAGACTGTGGCACTCCCTTCCTAGAAGTGTTCACTTGACCCCTTCCCTACTTCTGAAGCACTTTTTCCTCAAGAAGGCTTTCCCATCTGGCTAATAATTTTTACCTGCCAGAACTGGCCCTCCCATGTGGTAGGGTGAATCCGCTGCCTCAGGTGGTGGATTGGGTGAGGCGGCAGATCACCCCACCACCGCCGCCTCACTCTAACAGTGAGGCACCACAGTGGGCAGGCACTCTGGAGAACCTCTCCAACTGTTTTGACCAGCCACTCAATGCTTTGCTCTGGGTTGTCGACAGAACCAGATATCGGACCAGAAGGCTCTCTGGAGAGTCCTACTGGCCGCTTTCCTGCTGCAGCATTTGAAATGCTCCAGAGAGTCTACCAGAACCAAATGCCTTGCTCTGAGGGGGTCCTTCCTCACAGCAAGGCATTGTGGGTGATGTGGCCCTGGAAATTGCCTGTGCCAGGACACTTTCCCGCAGTACCTCACTCTGAGGACGGACACATCCAAGTGAGGAATGGGGGATGGCTTTGTGGGGCTGGTGGCATGTGAGCTCCCGCCTCAGGCGGTGCAACATCTTGCACCGCCATTGTTACCTACACATTGTTTACACTAGTTTCCAATAGTCTTTTCTGCCATTTTACTTTTTAATGTCTAGATAGTTTGTTGTTAAAGTTTTTCTTATTTATCCTAGATACACTCACATTTTATAGCTATTGGAGTTGGTTTACAGTAATGCCCAACTTGTCTCAGACCATCCACAAGAGAAGCCAGAATCCTGCACTTCCCCTATAACAGGTGGGGAGCTCCTGATCCATGATACAACCCCTGGTGCTTTCCCCTTCCCTTCACTGCAATGAGGCTTGGACTTTTTTAAAAGCCTCTTTGCTAACTGTCCTCTCCCCAGGCACTGTGATCTCACCCCCCCCAATGAAAATTACACCCCCCTCACAGCAATTAGGTTTGGAAAGGGTCTCCCATTAAAGCCAATTAAAAATTTTTTTAAGTGTCATTACAGCACTGGGAGAAATGTGGCAGGGACACACACACACACACAGCCATGGGTGTATGTGTGTGGGAGGGGGGGAGTGAAGAGGTGGCCTCACCCACTATCTTTGACTCCACCCACTTTTCCACAGAGGGCCTCAATATCTAGCATGTAAAGGTTAGCCACAAAGGAATGGGCCAAAAAAGCTTTCCCCACTCTACTAGGGAGAGACACATTCAAATGGGTTGGAAAGCCAAATTCCCAACCCATTCAGAAAGTGACCATTCTAGCTGCACTGAATAACATCCATACTGCCCGAATTAAACACTAAAATTAGAACAATCGGAAATGGTTGTGGCAAGTTATTTGTTCTTAACACGTATTCAGCATAAATAGAAGAACAAAAAGTTTTGTATGTATAGATTATAAACACAGTCAGAAATAAGTGTACCTGGCTGTGTCCTTCCTTGGGATCTTCAAAGTGCAGTTCCTCATCACACCTTTTGAGATTCATAGTGCTAATTCGGAGGGTAATGGGAGAAAGGAAAAGGAAGCTGGTGCTATAGCACACAACAACAGCTATTACTGAGTCACGCCCTTCCACCTAATAAGGCCTAAAGTTAGTTTAACTTAACATTGTCTGGAATGGGACAGACAATAGAAACCCCATCTGCATTAGGAATGCCTAAGGGGGCCCACATCTTAGGTTTGACACCCCTGCTTTAAGACATGAAACCAGCCCTCCCCCATCTTATATATACATATACTTTCATTTAAGGCTGGCAGTAAAATAGGCCCTCAAAAGTATCCAGTCAAAAGGCAACATTAAGCAACCTAGTTTTAATATTCTTTTTCTCATAAACCCACTAAATAGAAAATACAAAACCTCCCCCTGCTTGCTTTTAACAGTTGAGAGAACAGCAAAAGTTATCTTTAAACATCCAAGCAACAGTTGAGAAGGAAGAATGCATTGAGGAGGAATACAAAAAGCACAAGGCAATATGCATTATTTTCAGAAGTTGACAAGATGTTCATATAAAAACACTGAGGAGCAGTGTTCTTAGGAGCTGCCGAAAATAGTTCCAGATGTATTCAGGATGAGAAACAGATAAGAATTTTGGAAACCTTGCATATATTGTGTCAATAGAATTCAACAAAAGAATAACAGCCCAACCAAAAGGCAATATGGCAGAGAGTATTTGTACATTCTGTCACTTCTGCTTCGTCCTGGAGCTTGTGGACTCACCCTGGACTGCACAGGTGCAGAATCACTGGTCCTGTCTCCTGAAACAGCGAGGCCAACAGTGCTATTTGTTGCAGTGTAAGTGCCTTACACTGATGCAAGAGGCTGGGAAGTTCAGGGTGGGGGTGTCACTCAGGCTCCAAGCTTGGGCCCTTTCTTCACAGCCTCACACTGCCCCTGCTCTTGCACGAGTGGGAAGCCTCTCTAGAGTTTTAATGTCAGGATCAGCCTAACAAAACTACATAACAGGTAGATTAAAGGCTGCTGCCAAATGGCAATCCATCCACTTGAAGCTAATCTGTTGTGGGCAGATGGGAAGGGTGGATGACATCCTATTTTCTTAGTTGACTTTTGTTGCTGCTGCAGAGACTAGGGGAATGGAAGGTAGGTGGGTCATGGAGACTGGGAATGGGGCAGCTGTGCAAAAGAAGAAGTGGGGGAGATAACAGTGGTAATGGGAAGGGGGAAGAGAGAAGAGTGCACAACTTTCTAGGCACTGTAACTACTTCCTCCATGGCTAGCAAGCCTCCTGTCTCTGTGACAAAGCAGTCTATGGTGAAGATTATCAAGGCACTGCTTGAAATGGCAAACAAGTGGTCTCTACTGAGGTTGTCTTTTGTCACTGGCTTCCCTCTCTTATGGCATTTTTATGCTGCCCCAAAACAGAATGTTCTGTTTACCTTTGTACTACAAGAAGCACCCCTGATTTGCCTGAAGTTTAGTGCAAGATTATAACTCCACAGTGACAAAGTGCTTTGCAGTATATGCAGGCTTGGGCTGTTAACACAACACCAATAAACTGTTAGAACAGAATCTGTTGGAAGATCCAAAATAAGCCGGGGGTGGAGGTGATTTAAGAAGGAAGATTGCAAGATATTACAGAAGCAATACTAGCTACATTTTTTTGGGAGAAATCCCATTAAACTTAGTGGAACTTACTTCTAAGTAACAGGCCATGCAAGTTGAGCCCAGGGCCGACGTCCAGGAACAATCTGACTGTATACTTTCAATGTACACAGCCCAGCTTATGAATGGGGCTACTGCTAGAGTTGACGAAGGGAGACTGTGGCTGCTGCTAGGCTACAAATGAGAGATCCATTCTATTACCAGGCCCATTTAAAGTTCTAGGGATGAGCTTTTGTACTCTTTAGTCTACCTCCATAAACAGGCCTTTTCACAGTTAGCTGTGGGTGCTGCCATTTGGTTTCAACTATTTAAAATGGAGTGTACTTCCCTGATCTAATTATAAAAGCTCTACTTCCCATTATCAACTCTAAGAATTATTTCATATGTTAGTTTCCTCACTTCATCCATAGTTACAAAACCAAAGGAGACATCTAGAAGACAATGATTTTTTTGCCAGAATGAATGAATGTTCTGTAATTCAAATACCTAAATATTTAGGGGCAGAATCAATCTCAGACTGAAAACAACACCAAAAAGCTGTGTTTGCACTTGTCTTCCTGGTTGAACCCTTCACTGGTGTTTCCTCTGCGGTTGGTAACTCAAAAGAAAATGAAGCGAAGCTATTCCATACAAAAATGTTTGAACAAACCACCGAAGCTGAGTTGAACTGTCTGTGATGCCTTTGGTCCTGCAGTGAAGAAACAGACAAATGAACATTACATTTATGTAACAACAAACAGAAATCTAGATTAAGAGAGATGTGCATGCCGCCCAAAGCTCTTTGGAGAAGGGTGGATTGTGAAATAAGGCTGGCATTCATACTCCTGCTTGCTCATGAGTAGAGGTAGCCTAGAGGACTTTCTGGAGCGGCATGCAGTGCCTCATGAAAGGTTATAGACTGGATGGAGGAAAGGTATTGGCAACCCACATGCCAGTTACAGAAAGCCCCCAAACAGGGTTTTTGGATCCAAGTTTATATACCTGGGGACTTAGAGCTCCCTGACCTATGTTCAACTTACTCCTCTGTACTAACAGACAGACAGATCCTGGACCTGTATAGACAGGATGGGATGGGGATTACTAGGGGAGGGAGGGAATTGTCCAAAATCAGGCAGATGTTCATCCAATTTTGGTTGATTCTCCCCACCCCCAGCAGCTCCCCACACCTTATCCGACATTGTTCAGGAGGGCCCCTGACCCTCCAGAGAGGCTTGGGTCGGGGGAAATGGGAAACTTTGTTCCCATGAACTTCCTTAAGTTAACTTACCTTAGAATCCAAGCTATTGTCTGGTCAGTATGCATAGCCTCCACACTGTCATGTTGGATGATGTGTTACATATACTGATCAATGAATGTGCAAGTCCTGAAGTGGAGAACATGCATGATGAGGGGGCAATAGTAAAATACCTTCTTGATGGTTTGCAGGTTCCCCAACATCAACCTGGACAATCTACACAATCCCCTACTGGTGCTGTTCATTTGTGCAGATTCTCTAAGATATGTGGTGAACACACCCATTATCTTCACAATCTACTTCAAGAGGTCACTTGGTGTCCACACTGTAACATTCTGTGAATTAGGCAGTGCGACTGCACAATAAAAGTCTGGTCTGGAAGAACCCACAGTAATTCTGCCACAAAGTGTGGGCACTGTGGAGCGTGCACCCGGAGGGTCAAGGCAACAGCATGATGGAAGCCCACAAAAGTAGTCATTAGAATTGCTACTGCCCCTTCATTAAAACAGCCCAGTCTATCACAATCTCTGTATAGCACTGCAGAACTCTAGAATTCACAAGACTTTTAACATATAAGAATAATTGGTAGGTATGGTAAAGTGTGAATCAGACCTTCAGGTCTGTCTCTGGGGTTTGGGAAAATGTTAACTTATATCCAGATCCTATCCATGGTTACTTGGAAGCAAATCACACTCTGCTGAATGGGGCTTACTCCCAAATAAGTACACATTGGACTGCCTATTTCTTCAAGTGAAGAAATACTCCATGAAATCTGGCAGAGGCAGAACCAGCCCTAATCACTTGCATCAGACACCATTTACATGTGAAAAGTGGGTGTGCTGCATGCATGGGAATAACTTACACCTGGAGAAGAACATTGAGCAAATGAATCTACACCCTTTTCTCCCCAAACCTCCATCCCCCAAGTTAGCTGAGCATACTTATGAGGGTTTTACACACCCTTATGCTGTAGGGAATATTCTAGTGTCTAAAGGGAGGGAGGTTACTGAGCTTGGAAGACATGTAGCCTGTGGGCACAGCCTCCCTGCCCCCATTCTTTCGGACCCCATGCAGAAAAAGGAACTTTTTGGTGGAAACGGTGCTTAAAAGATGGGCAGAATGGCGTGCATCCTCCAATCCCAGTTTGTCCCCTCCCAAAATATTATTTCACTGCAAGAGGGATTCTGTCTTCACCTCTAGAGGGAACATGGGGGGCGGGGGGGCGGGGAGAATCCATCCCATTTTTTCCAGTAAGTGGAACTCACCACCACACATTATTCCTAGGTAAATAGCTGCCATTTATTCAATGATAAAAAACCTGCCTGTTTAAGACCAGAGTTAAGGCTCTGTCATGTTGGCTTAAGCTCCACAAAGCCTGGAAACTGGAAGCTAAGGCTGATGCCATAACAGACATGCCCCCTCATCAGTAATCATATTGCACAATGTCATAAATTGTGCTTGCTTACAACTTACCTTCCCATGCCCCTTTAATTTGTATTTCTCTGTAGAATGTGTTTGGACATTTATGTTATCATCTGTTAGTTCTGAAAGAATGGCAAGTCCAATAACAGCTCCAAAGTCTGTCCTTGACAGAACTTAATTCAGGCCTAGTTCTCACAAACAAGAGAACTGTGTATCAGTTCTGTATCTCTTTAGATGGCATGAGGGAATGTTTCCCCCACAAACAAATACAAACACACACAAAGAACAGTTATACACACCGAAAGATCTAATGTCAGCCCAGACACAGGTTCACCACTTCACTGGCTGTTTTTGAAATTTAGGAGGAAGTGGGGATAGAAGACAGGCCAAAGAAATAATAAAAATGGCTTACTTGCATAGCTTGACAGCATAAAATGCTTCCCCTATATGAATCATCCAGACAATCAAATACCTGCAAGTAGGAAAACAGCACTGTTTTGGATTGGACTGAGTTAGATGATGTTAGTTCAGGTCTCGCCCAGAACATTCTAGGGCCTGAGGGAAAAATCCAAACAAATGTTCCCAGCCACCAGCTAATGAATATGCCCTTGTGTGGCACCTCTTTATTTCAGCTGGACCTGTGCAAGAGAACCTCAGAGTAGATTGTGGCATAGGACTCAAATCCATGCACTTCCCATTCTGCTGCTTTTCACGGGAACCAAGACCTGCCATGTTAACTTGCCACATAGCAGGGCTGCCTCTGTGTTATAGATGCCCACTGCAGACTTGATTAAAAACCCATTCCTTAATCTGCTAAGTAGGAAACATTTTGTCTTTCACCATAATATTAACACTAAGCCGCACCTGCACCTATCCCAGGCAGGACCAGATTAACTGCACAGAGCTGCTTCCAACTCCATCCATTATTTTGGCTCTATATAAGAGCACTCCCTGAGGTTGCCGCTCCTTCAATCAGAACATGCTTTACAGTAAAATAAAGGCCAAAGTCTACATTACATGGAGTTCTACATTAGAAGTACAATGGAAAGTGTTTTTAAAAACCAAAGCCAGCTCGTCCAGGTGCCCACCTGAGTGCAGTATGGGTGCGCGGGGAAACACTGTTTAACATGGTCACGAAACAGCTCAGGTAGGAATTCTGCACTGGAAAAGGACCAGACGGGAAAGGGTAAGCAGCCTGTCCCCAATCACCCTTTCTCTACTCAGACTAGCAGCTTGCCAGGACTGTTTTTGTGTTGTTCTTCTAAAAAGAAGAAACATGAAGGGAAGTGTGGTGTAGTGTGTGGTGCAGTTGTTAAAGCGTTGGACTGGGAAGTGCGGTGTAGTAGTTAAAACACTGGACTGGGTTCAAGTCCCCACTCAGCCATTAGGCTCACTGAGTGACTTGGGCCAGTCACTGACTCTCAGCCTAACCTACCTCACAGGTTTGTTGTGAGGATAAACTAGAGTGGAAGAGGATCACGTACACTTCCTTGGGCTCCTTGGAAGAAAAGACAGGATATAAATGTAACTAATAAATGAATAAATAAACAAACAAACACTGAACTCCACATAACATCTAATTTGGCCTTCCACTGATAGCTCTACCTACTGAAGAAGGGAACAACCCAACACTGTGAAACAAAAAGCAAGTACGTACC
This sequence comes from Heloderma suspectum, assembly GCF_057233095.1. NCBI lineage: Eukaryota > Metazoa > Chordata > Lepidosauria > Squamata > Helodermatidae > Heloderma > Heloderma suspectum. Next base: position 195,198,726 of record NC_139460.1, on the reverse strand, counting down.
AAGGAAAACTGAATTTAATGACCTGTATAAATTAAGCACATTTGCATGGATTTTTTCTGTTTCATTATTTGGCAGTGTCTATTATTTTGAATAATTCTGGTTTTATTGTCACAGGGAGAGGACAAGGAGCTTTCCAGAGTACTGAAGCCAGCCTTCCAACCACTGAAAATTTTATTTAGCCACTGTCCAAACACTGTCAAGCAGATTTCTACTGCCATAAGGGCTAGAAACTTGCTTCTTTTCTTAACAACAACAACACCTGAATTCTGCTGCCAATACTATATTCCATGCATTTTCTCTACTCCCACAGAACCTGGCACATGCACAACCCTGGAAATAGCCATATGAAGCACTTTAAAGATATACTATTAATTCTGTCGAGTTTTAACAAAGCTATGGATGATGAGATGATCGGCTCCTGCAGTGGTCTCAGTGGGTGCTGCACAGGCACTTTCGAGCAGACCACAAGGGGGAGAAGCTATAGTGAAGTTCTTCTCAGGGGAGTGAGCATTCTGACATCATACACATGTACAAGGTTTTGTACAAGTACTGTGCGGGAGGTCATCAGATCATTATGCTCCCCACCACCAACCCTAACCCCACCCTGATTGGGCTCCTGACTGCCCAGGCTAGTGTGGCAAAGGTTTCCCAGTTTTTATGATACACAAGGAAGGGCAGTCTACCTCCAACCTTAAAGGAAGGAACCTTCATCATATTTTTCTCTCGAGAAACTTCACTGCATCCCTCTACCCACACTGACCTCACTCCTGCTGCTGACAAAGTACTACATTTGGCCGAGCGTATGCCAAATTATCATTTGCCAGAGGCCTGGCTGCAACCAATATTCATGCCACTCAATTTGAAACATTTGGCTTTCACATCCTGAACTCCCCAAAGGCCCTTATATATACATATACATATACACACACGCAAACACACACGAGTTTGAATAAGGAAAACATCACTGGTTCTGAATTCAGCTTACCCCAACTGGAAGAGAGCTTTATGATTTTCCACCAAATATTTTGTTAAAGTGCCTAACGGTCCCAGGTAGTCATAGGGGATTGTTGAAGGTGAGAGGACTGCCCACTAGAAGGGAGAGAGAGAGAGAGAGAGTGAAAGGCAGCCATTGTATTAAGACGCCTCAAGATAACCCATCATCTTTCAAGCTCAGATTTCACAACCAAATTTCCACCTGTAATAAATGAGCTTAAGGGACATAAACAAAACATGCCTTTCCTGGGTTTCTTATGTGGGGATGCTGTATCAACAAAGGAAGCCAAAAAAAAGTAAGGATATGGTCTATAGAAGGGCTGAGCAGATGGTAGGTCTCCCGATGTTTTGGACTTCAACTCCCAGAAGCACCTGCCAGCATGGCCAATGATCAGGAATGCTGGGAGTTGAAGTCCAAAAATCTAGAAATCTACTTTCTGCCCATCCCTGGTCTACCCAGCATGCCAACACTCTTGTGGGAGATACCATTTTTAGCTAGGTTCTAGAAATACAAAATGCAGAATGCAGCACAACTCAGAAACTGGCAGCCATCAGGAAACCCTGAAGGCCAAATGTTCATCATAGGCAAAATTAGTTTTGGCTCAGAGAGTCTGTGGATACTGATACTCCCTATCAGCAGCACCGTTTAATCCACTGGACCACATAGGTTCCTCTGCATTAAAAATACAACTCAAGATCCACCTAAAATCGCAGGACTATGAGGTTTACAAATTTGTTCAGGAAGCAGCTGCCATTAACCAAGCTTATGAAAAGGTAATAGTGAAGTCCATCTTCAAGCCAAGAAGACTCTCCAACTGTTTTTTGGCAAGAGTAGGCAAGTGATAGGTAGTTTACGGAGTAGAGGACGAAGAAGTTGCGCAGCTGCTGTGTTCTTTAGAACAGAGATAGGTAGAAGATACATCAGGCTCTACCGGTACATTCCTGGTGATTTGCAGCAGATCAGCACGAGTCTGACTCCAAATTGTTAACAAACTGTTAACGTCTTTAATTGTTAAAAATAGCAGCAAGAAATTGACACCCCTCCCCTCAAATTATACTGATGAATGAAAAAAGGTTGTTTGGGGCTGTTGTGCCCATTTGGCTGACTTGTGCCCAAAGGCTTTAAAACCAAGTTCATAGAAAACCCACCCAGCAGTAGAGCAGGGACGGCGATTTCCAGAGACAGGTACCAGCAGTGGAGGCTGGTGGCTCCCATTACTTTGGGGCTGTGAATCCATTCTGAGTTTCGGTCAGAACCAGCCAGACCTCTAAAGGAGCTATCCAAGGCGCTGAACCCAGCCCCCCAAAATAGGTTCAGCGCCTTGGATAGCTCCTTTAGAGGTCTGGCTGGTTCTGACCGAAACTCAGAAAGGATTCAAAGCCCCGCTGAAATCGGAGCCAGCAGCCTCCACTCGGTACTGGGTAAATCGGGACCAACGCAGCGGAAGCGTCCCGTCCTGCCCCAACCGACGTTTCTCTTTGTCCCCTCAAGGGAGCTGCACCCCGCTCCCCACCAAGCCCGGGGGCTCGCTTACGCCGTAGCAACCCATGCCGGCGAGGATCATCACCATCCAGAACGGCCTGATGCGTCGGAAATAGCTGCTGCTGCTGCTAGTGGTGGTGATGGTAGGGCCAGGCCGCCGGGACCAGTCGTGCGCAGGCGAAACCTCCGCCATGTCCACTCCCGAACCTATCGCTGAGATCTCCGCGTCCTTCTGCTCAAGCACCGGCACGCGCGAGCGCTCCACGCCCGCCCCCTGGGCGTGGCTACGCGGGACCCCACGCGCAGTTTGCATTATGAGGAGTGGACGGCGCCACTCTGACGTCCATCAAGAAAGTGGGGGTTTGCCACGGAGCGGGTCGCCGACCGCCCCTGCGCAGACTACGCGTGCGGGCGCTCTCGCCTCGCCTCTCCATCTCTCGGGGTTGTTTCCAGTCTCGGCGGGGCAGGGGTAACTACTTCCTCCCTCCACCGGCCAGGCAACGCAAATCGTTAGCGGCGGCGGCGGCGGAGGCATCATCGCCTGGCTGGTTGTGGCGCGGCTGTAACATGCGCAGGAGCCCCGGCGGGAAGAAGAGGCGGCTTGCGATGATCTTCCCACCGTGGGAGCAAGAGCGGCCCACCCTTGGCCGCGCGATGTTTCGCCCAAGAAGGGGGAAATCTCGCCCAGCCCGGAGTGGCTGGGCGTTGCTGGGCGTTGTAGGACTTCCTTCTGCCTAAACATGCCCAGTCAATCGCTAATGTTTCTGTCTAAACAAGCACAGACGAGTTCAAGCAACTCGCTACATGGTCTATTTTTCTTTCAAAAGCAAACTTCCTGTTAATAGCATGGGAAGGTGAGACAGAGAGGAAGGCCAGGATCTCCTCTCGATCATCCCAGAGTGCAGGACACGGAATAATGGGCTCAAGTTACAGGAAGCCAGAGTCCGGCTGAACATCAGGGAAAACTTCCTGACTGCTAGAGCAATACGACAATGGAACCAATTGCCTAGGGAGGTGGTGGGCTCTCCCACACTGGAGGCATTCAAGACGAGGCTGGGCAGCCATCTGTCAGGGATGCTCTGACTTGGATTCCGGCATTGAGCAGGGGGTTGGACTCGATGACCTTGCAGGCCCCTTCCAACCCTACTATTCTATGATTCTAAGTCTCAAGACATCCACGCAGGGTGAAAGGAACAAACCTCCCCCGTCCCCTGCTGTAACCCCGACCCAAATGCAGGGAAGGAGTCCGCAGCTACTTTTAGAACAGGAAAAAAATTGTGTGTTCACTCAGTGCACCTGGGTTTAGCAACTAATATACATGTATCTTCGGGAACTATATGACTTACACAAACAATGGATTTAAAAAAAAATGTTATCAGTCATTTTTCCCGCAACGATTTAAATCGCTGGTTTAAATTGCCTTGCTTTAAATTTATTTTACTTGTAGTTAGTAAAAAAAAAAAAAGCCAAAAAAATAATTACTCCATTTTAATTGTTTGTCCCAACTTGCCACAAGTATTTGACCTGAAATATTTGAGGGGGAAATGAAAGCACACTAAATGTGATTGAAATGTTATATTATGAAAGATGGTAGCATTTACTTCCCTTACATTGTTTACATTTAAGAAAAAAAGGAGAAGCAGTATAAATATTGCATATAAATGCATCTACAATGTGGAAACTTCCACACTTGCCTAATATTTAATTTGCAATATGCATTGGTACTAATGAAACTGAAATATTTCCACCCATATCACTGGGTTAAATCAATCCACCTTATAAGTGATTAGATCTGTTCTATGAAATTGCTGAGCTGACAGGTTAAGACTGGATATACATACGATAAGTTAATGGGTTCCTCTACAGCCCTATGATAACCAACTTGAGTGTTAACATTTTATGTGTCAGGGTGGAAACTGCGCCCAGAGAGCCTCAGAGCAGTTCGGATTCTGAGGAGGAACAGCTATCCGTGGGAGAGGGACCAGCTCATCCCTCACAGGCTCAGCACCTGGCAGAGATTCCTCCTGCCAGCATTCCTGAGATAGATAGTGACCCTGGTAGTGAGGGAGTGCGGGAGTGGGGCTTCTTAGATGCTCGATGCAGACGCAAAGAGCGACAAGCGATGGAGGGCGTGGAAAGGAGGCGTAGCGCCCGTTTGGCACACAAGCAACGGCCGCCTCCCATGGACCTAAGGGAAAGAGGGAGGATCTCTCCCTAGCCCATAAGTTCTGGGTCTTCAAGTGACTCTCTTTCAAATGGGGATCAACTGCCTACTTGAAGCTTAGGCCACTCTGCTGTTCCTTGCTTTAGTCGCTGGTGATTAGCATCTGAAAGAGTCATTAAGTTGTAAAAGGATTAAAGCTTTGAAAAGAAATTCTTTCCTCTGTGTCTTGAGTTGGCTATTGGAATCTACTGAGAGAGGTTGCCAAGGTGCTCCTGACATTATGTGGATTCAGCTATGGGAACCCTTCAGGAGCAGCATTTTTGGTTTCTTGTACTGCTTCTGTAAGTGGCAACAGCATCAACTGTGTTGAGGCTTCCACTTTTCTGAGGCAGAATTTTGAATTTCTTTTGGTGGTATTTTTGAGTTTACCTAATCTCTGTGAGGTGGCAGAGGGTGCAGTGTGTGTTTTCTGTCTCTATTACACATCTTTCCATTGCTCTGCAGTTCTCCCAGGCCACCTGCCCTTCCTGAACTGAAAAAGCCCCATGGGAGGAATTGCCTCATGATGTCTTCCTCATGATGTCTTTAATTAAAGTACGGGAAACCAAGGAGGCTACAGGCTGCCACAGAGAGTATTGTATGATGCCAGACAGGACACCCATGCACACTCTTCAGCCACCTCATAAGTAAGGTAAGCACAAGAACCCTAAACCCACCCTATGAGAATTTCTCCAAATATCCATTCTCATAAAATATCCATTCTCACTGCTTTACATGGAGCCAGTCCCAAATGGGGCCATTTAATATGGCAGCGTCATAACAATTCCCACTGTACTGAATTTGAACTATGCACTTTGGCTGTGAAATTATGAACTATCTTAATAATTAAAGTAATGTTTGCTAGAAGAATACTTTTGGATTCCTTTATTTCAGTTATGAAAACAACATGCAAGCCACAGAAACCCCCAAATAAACTCTCTCTGCCACCCAGGCCGACTTCCATACAAACATTGTACTTCAGGAATTAAGAGTGAAATGTTTCCCCAAATAATGACCGACACATCTGTGTCATTGATGACAATGTTACTTGGTGAGGTCCATGACATTGCAAGGTGGTAAATCTCTTGGGAATTTGCCTCTTCATGGGTGCATTTCTAAGAGCTCTCTTCATGCCATTGCATCCTATCATCCACAGTACGGAAAATGCACTGTGTCCCTGGCACCAGGGGATCTTCCGTCTTCCCTTCCTGCTACTGCATATTCCTGTTATATCAGAATAAAAAGACACTTTGGACTCCAAATCAAAGTGTGAGAAAACAAATAACTGGGAGCCCGGTTGCTGAGTGTTGAATATTACGTTAGAAGAACGTTGCTGTTAAGTAATTTTAGGGTGCAATCCTATGTGTGTTTAGACAGAGAAAAGGCCTACAATTCCCAGCATTCCCCAGTGAGCATGGCTGGCTGGGGAATGCTGGGAGTTGTAGGCCTTTTCCTCTGTCTAAACATGCATCGGATTGCACCCTTAGTTAATTAAAATTAATGTTAAGCCTAAATCTAATCTTTCACTGTCCCAATCAAGGTTGCATTTGATTTTCTCATCCTACTGATTGCAGCATAAGAGAACTAACTGAGACTCCCAGCTCCACTTGCTATTGCTCAAGAAGCAAAGAAATCAGGTCGTGAATTTTTAAGACGGAAAAGAATATGGGCTTCTCGTTTTGAAAAGTTATTGGTATGTTACAGTAACAGCTTACTCACCTCTTAGTTGTCCCTGCCTCTGACATGGATCAATAAGTTTAAGAAGGGTAAAAAAGAGGCAGCAGCAGAGATAGCAACCCTGCTTAAGCTTTGTCTTAACCCCTTAGGTGGGAGGAACAAAGGGAGGACCAAGTGTATGCGTGTGTGTGTGGTGGCGTTACTCAGCAGTTAGGGGAATGCACTCTAAACATGGGCAGAGGCACCTCCATCTTTAGTATTCACTCTCATCCATGATCCAGGCCTGAGCCCTGGCACATATTCCCAGGATGAGACTGCTGGGCTCTGGCTTCAGTTACGCTCTACCAAAAAGCATCTCAGGCAACCCTACGCACCCAGAGCATGCATGTCTCTGCCTCTGTCTGTGGCAGAAAATAGACACCCTTGCTACTCTAATATCCATTTCTTGGAAGTGAGTCCTGTTGAGAACAGTGGCAGTTTCAAGAGCGTTTTGGATCAGGATGTTACTAACACAAGACCCGCTAAGGAAAATCAGTATGAGAAACTTGCTAGAATCTATGTGTATGAGGAGGAGAAAGGGGTTTAGGGGTGATCGAGAGGATGGGTTTTGGAAGGATCCTGCAGGAGAATGAGCATTTTTTCATGTATTTGCTCAGTGTGTGTGTGTGTGTGTGTGTGTGCATGGAGTGGGACAGTATGTGTGTACGTGTGTGACTGGACGGGTGGTGATCCAAGATGAGAGGGTGTGTGCATGGGTAGTGATCCTGGGTGAGAGAGGAAAAGAGATGGTGTGGTGTGAAATGCACTGGCTGGCAGAGAGGGAGGGGAGAGAGGAAATTTATTAAGTCATTTATTAATGACGTGGATGACGAGGTGCAGGGAATGCTTATCAGACTTGCAGATAACACAAAATTGGGCAGGATAGCTAATACCCTGGAAGACAGAAACAGAATTCAAAGTGATCTTGATAGGCTGGAGTGCTGAGCAGTAAACAACGGAATGAAATTTAATAGGGATAAATGCCAAGTTCTCCACCTAGGAAAAAGAAACCAAATGCACAGGTAAAAGATGGGCGATACTTGGCTCAACAATACTACAAGCAAGAAGGATCTTGGAATTGTTGTTGTTCACAAGCTGAATATGAGCCAACAATGTGATGTGCCTGCAAAAAAGGCAAATGCTATTTTGGGCTGCATTAATAGAAGTATAGCTTCCAAATCCCGTGAAGTACTAGTTCCACTCTACTCAGCAGTAGTTAGGCCTCATCTTGAGTACTGTGTCCAGTTGTGGGCACCACACTATAAGAAGGATGCAGACAAACTGGAGAGGGTTCAAAGGAGGGCAACGAAGATGATCAGGGGACTGGAAACAAGGCCCTATGAGGAGAGACTGAAAGAACTGGGCATGTTTAGCCTTGAGAAGAGAAGACTGAGGGGAGATAGGATAGCGCTCTTCAAGTACTTGACAGGCTGTCACAGAGAGGAAGGCCAGGATCTCTTCTCGATCCTCCCAGAGTGCAGGACACGGAATAATTGGCTCAAGTGACAGGAAGCCAGATTCCGGCTGAACATCAGGAAAAACTTCCTGACTGCTAGAGCAATATGACAGTGGAACCAATTACCTAGGGAGGTAGTGGGCTCTCCCACACTAGAGGCATTCAAGACGAGGCTGGACAGCCATCTGTCAGGGATGCTTTGACTTAGATTCCTGCACTGAGCAGGGGGTTGGACTCGATGGTCTTACAGGCCCCTTCCAACTCTACTATTCTATGATTCTATGAAACGAGTTTGCTTTCAGTGAAATAGTTTCTGATGGAACAAATAACTGTGCACTCCAAGGAGTTGTTTAAAGTGTTGGGGCCCAGACCTCACCTCTGCCTTGTGCTCCCATCTCCCATGGACAGATTTCTTCTCTTTTGTGACTAGCCACACCTTCCAAGGCAGCAATTTTATGGTGGGGCCCAGGACAGCTTCTCAGTTTGCCAAATGGGCCCTCAGGCCCCAAATGGTTGCCTACTCCTGCTATTCTAGCAGTTAGCTCAAGCCAAAGTCCCTCCTGCCTCTGGCAATTCAAAAGCTGGCCCCTAGGCCTTTCCCTTTTGCTTGGACATTGCCTGTTACTGACCTAGTCATGGCTGCTAGACCCATTGTTTTCCATTAATTAGTCAAATATGCCTTTTGAGATGGAACTATTCACAGTATTCAAAATGGGACCACACATTTTATTCATGTAAAGCTACCATGATCCTGTCATTTTCTTTACTTTTTTCTTATTTTTTTCTTAGCAAATATACAAAATGTTCAATTGTATAAAAATATAGAAGTAGAGAATTATATTAATATTGAAACTATGTTGGATAAACGCATATATAAATTATACAAAAACATAATTCTTAACAATTTTGCAGTCATTATTATAACCATCCTCTGCATTCTCATAAAATTAATCCTCTACCCATACTATACTAAAGATAAATTACCCAGTCAGACTGGCCATGAGGATACATAAGAGTCCTTTGATTTAATCGTTGATAGATAAATAAATAAATAAGCAAGCAAGCTTGCTCCAATTCATTCCAGTTACTGTAGAAAGTTTGTCCTAGCAATTTAACAATGACTCTGAACAATTAATTAAACCCTCATATTTATTTCAAGATTTTATGCCAATTTCGAAACAAAACGTTTCCCCAAGGATGTACACAATAAACAAATTTTAAACAATAATACAATTTCAATATCTATAATATTAAAACTAAGACACTTAAATAGTAAAAGAGCAGCATAAGGACATCAGAGCAAATGGCCAATATATTGTCACCAGCAGAATATAATGGGTACAACCAATTTGAACGTAGTTCAGTACACATGGTACAGTTGGGAGGCCGGCAGTCATTAGAAATGGCAAAATGAAGGTGCCATCCCAAGTCACAAGTGTAAAAGCCTGCTCAACCACCAGCAGCACCTCACACCTCTGTGGCTGAACCAGTTCCTTTTGTTTTATCTGTATCATCACTTGCGCATTTTCTTTCCATAAGTACCGAGATTTTGAATCATTATTTGCCACCCATTCAGTTGGAAATATGCACATTTTAACCACAGCAGTTCTTCCAAACCAAGAACAATTCTGCTTTCCATCTTGTAAAATTTCTGGAGTATTTTTTTAAGGTTGTGGATTTAAATGAATGAGACTACACAATCTCATTGAGGGTTAATAAAAGACCTGGGTGTCTAATTGGCATTGACTTCCAGGATACCCAAATGTAATCTTTGTGTTAGATTTATGCTGTTCATTCAAATGAAACCCAATGAATTCTGTGTTTGATCCATTTAGTTTGTATCCTGAAACCTCTCCAACCATCTCATTTCACCTTGTATAATTATTCTATTGGACCAGATGAATGTTTTATTGAATACATGTTCATAGAATTTTTATTGTACCTATTGTATATGTTTTTTTTCTTGTACACTGCCTTGGGAGCATTCCACCCTTAAAGGCAGACTAGAAATAATGTTAAATAACTAACCTAACTGTTGTCTGTTTTGTGCACCTAATTTTATGTCTTTTATTTCCTGACTGCTTTGAACAGCAATGGCTAAACTTTCACTAAATATAGCAAATAAAAAGCCATTTCCTAATCATTCTCAACACTATGGCTATGATCCTACTTGGGTGTAAATCTCATTGAACACACCTCTAAGTAAACATGTATAGGTGTGCACAGAGGTCTGCAATCCTATGTACACCTACTTGAAAGTAAGTCCATTTGAGCCAAGTTCTGATTGTATATATCGGATTGTGTTGAAAGATTGCCTTTTTCAGTGCCCTTGTACACAAAGGGCCAATCTGGAGGTTAAGGACCTTCTGCATTTCTTAAAAGTAGGATTAAGGAGGTGGGGTCTGATCTGGATCCAGATCATGGTGCTAGGGCAGGGATGTTAACCTTTTATCCCAAGAATTTTAAATCAGTCCCTGAACCTATTTGGCTCTGGGGGAGGGGGAAGGTACAAACAAGTGCTTTAGTGGTATCTATAGGTTTCCTTCTGTGGGGTAGAATAACAGCTTGCCTGGTGACTGATGTTGATTCTGCCTTCTCTTGTAGTCCACGAGCCCATGTTAGAAGGTACGAAAGGTTTAATGATCATGATATCGTACAAATTCTCAAAAATTGCCAGTCTTATGAGCATCTTCTTGGGCATTTAGGGGGTGGCTGCTTCACCCAAACCTCTTCTTGGGGCCAGTGCTGATGTCATGAAGTAGATGGATGAAACAAGCAGTATCTGTTGGGAAACAGTGTACATCATTCCAGACTGTCCAGTCTGACTGACTTTGTTGGGGCTTGCTCCTTTTCTGCTCCTTCAGAAAGGGGTTATGGGGACAATTAATTACACTGGAAATACATGACTGAAACTAGTTCCACTGGGTAGAGATCACCTTCCTGCATCTTGAAATATCGAATCTGACAGATTTATATGGGGCAATCTAAAGTCAGGCCATTTAATATGGCCAGAGACACATGACATTGCTGTTTGTGAGTACGCACACCCATGCACACACACATACACTCAAGGAAAGCTATTTTATGTACTATAGTGCAAACACATTTTTTACTACATATCTTAGCGGAAAGTGCCTTTCATGCTTTCCTCCAAGCAAAAGAATCCATTACCTTGTCCATAGTAAAGAACCCAAGCTCCTATTTTCACTTGCCCTTTTACAGCATAGACCTCACAGACCCAGGATACATAAACTCACATAGAAACCTCTGAAGCAGCAGCTGAGGAAAGACTTCATCTCCAAAACACCTCCTTCGCCATTTTGCAGCGCCAAAGCTGTATTTCTAAAGAGGCATAATATTCAATCCCTGAAAGTCCCATCATTCCCCATATCAGGATTTGGGGGGGTTGTTTGTTGTTAGGCCTTCTGTGATTGAATATTGCTCTTTTAGAAACATGCAGACTTAGGAGTTGCAATGAGCAGCATGCAGAGGAGGTGGGGGGCAGGCTATTTATACATATCAAAATTGAATTCTTAACTCAATCACCTAAAATGTGGGGGATGTGACGAAAATGTATATGACCCACCCAATCCTCCAGAAAGTGTTAGTGTGCATTGCAATAAATCTGTTAATGACAGAATCCCATACAGGTCTATTCAGGGGTAACTCCCACGGACGTCAATGGAACCTACTCTCAGGCAAGTGTGTATAGGATTGCAGCCTTTTTAAGGTGTCACAACAGTCTATGTTTTCCCCCTAACCACACCTGGAGCTCATCCAGCATAAAGTGCATTCATTCTGTCCCATTTACTTGTAAGACTCTGTAGCAAGAAACAAGCATTTTACCCTCCATTCCCCCTGAAAAATAATAGGGATGCAAACCTTTTAAAAATTTATTTAAGGCATCGTACTTCACTTCCAATCCTCCCTATTCAGTTCATTCAACAATGTATAGTGTGTAACCAATTTGTAAGCCTTTAAAATGCCACAGGAGTCTTTGTTGTCCCCTTAGCCACACCTGTTGCAGTGTTGGCACAGCATTTTGGAGGTGGAACAGTGAAATGTAGTGCATCCAGGTACTCACTGTCTCAAGGGAGTGCTTTCTTCTAGGTTGTCCCGTGGATGTCTCCCCTTGCACATAAGATTTTGGACTCTTTACTGGGCTTGGGTTTCCTTTTCTGGGCAATGGGTGGCTGCTGGGGCAGAAAATGTGGGTTCAAGAGTGTTTTTTTCCTGTGCTGTGGGGATCAGGCCTTCCAGTGTTGGGGCAGAGTAGGGCCCCTGATACAGCCTCCTAGCCCCCAGCCCATCATGGCTGTGGGCCAGCCCTGCTCTTTACTTCTGCAGCTGCAGAAGTGTTAGAGTGATCTAGGGTGCAGTCTCAGCTGCCCCAAAAGATATGTTGTTGTTGTTGTTGTTGTTCAGTCGTTCAGTCGTGTCCGACTCTTCGTGACCCCATGGACCATAGCACGCCAGGCCTTCCTGTCCTGCGCTCTATGTACAGTGTTGCATCTCCCCTTCTTTAAAAAGCCAGCCCCAAGATCATATACAATGCAACCATGTTAACATTCAATTTTTTTTAAAGGAACAAAAATATAAACAAAGAGTGAAAATAGTATAAAATAAAAATATTTACTTACAGGGTTTACAAAAATTTTCAGTGGATGAATTACATGAAGAACATTTTGCAATTTCTGATGGATTTACAATCACTGATTCTAATGGGTGTATTTTTATTTTTAAAAAAATATTTACAGTCAGGGCCAGAAACATTGGAACAAGGATAACTGTTTTACCAGTTGGCCTCTGTTGTTGTTGTTCAGTCATTAAGTCGTGTCCGACTCTTCGTGACCCCATGGACCATAGCACGCCAGGCCTTCCTGTCCTGCGCTCTCTCCCAGAGTGTGCTCAAGTTCATATTCATTGCATCAGTGATGCTGTCTAGCCATCTCATCCTCTGCCGTCCCCTTCTCCTTTTGCCTTCAATCTTTCCCAGCATCAAGGTCTTTTCCAGGGAGTTTTCTCTTCGCATTAGGTGGCCAAAATATTTGAGCTTCAGCTTCAGTATCTGTCCTTCCAATGAGCACTCAGGGTTGATTTCCTTTAGGATTGACTGATTGGACCTCCTTGCAGTCCAGGGGACTCGTAAGAGTCTTCTCCAGCACCACAGTTAGAAGGCATCAATTCTTCAGCGCTCAGCCTTCCTTATAGTCCAGCTCTCACAGCCGTATGTTGCTACTGGGAAAACCATAGCTTTGATTATACGAATCTTTGTCGGCAAGGTGATGTCTCTGCTTCTTACTATGCTGTCTAGGTTTGCCATAGCTTTCTTCCCAAGGAGCAAGCGTCTTTTAATTTAATGGCTACAGTCACCGTCTGCGGTGATCTTGGAGCCCAAGAAAATAAAATCTGTCACTGCTTCCATTTCTTCCCCTTCTATATGCCAGGAAGTGATGGGGCCAGATGCCATGATCTTAGTTTTGTTAATGTTGAGTTTCAAACCAGCTTTTGCACTCTCCTCTTTCACCCTCAACAAGAGGCTCTTTAGATCCTCTTTGCTTTCTGCCATTAGGGTGGTATCATCTGCGTATCTGAGGTTGTTGATAATTCTCCCGGCAATCTTAATTCCAACCTGTGATCCAACCCAGCGTTTCTCATGATGTACTCTGCATATAAATTAAATAAGCAGGGCGACAATATACAGCCTTGTCGTACTCCTTTCCCAATTTTGAACCACTCGGTTGTTCCATATCCAGTTCTTACTGTTGCTTCTTGTCCCTTGTACAGTTTCTCAGGAGACAGGTAAGGTGGTCTGGTACGCCCATCTCTTTAAGAATTTTCCACAGTTTGTTGTGATCCACACAATCAAAGGCTTTAGCATAGTCAATGAAGCAGAAATAGATGTTTTTCTGGAATTCTCTTGCTTTCTCCATGATGCAGCGAATGTTGGCGATTTGATCTCTAGTTCCTCTGCCTCTTCGAAACCCAGCTTGTACTTCTGGTAGTTCTCGGTTCACGTGCTGCTGAAGCCTAGCTTGTAGGATTTTGAGCATCACCTTGCTGGCATGTGAAATGAGCGCAACTGTATGGTAGTTTGAGCACTCTTTGGCATTGCCCTTCTTTGGAATTGGAATGTAAACTGACCTTTTCCAGTCTTGTGGCCACTGTTGAGTGTTCCAAATATGTTGGCATATTGAATGCAGCACTTTAACAGCATCATCTTTTAGGATTTTAAATAGCTCAGCTGGAATACTGTCATCTCCGCTAGCTTTGTTGTTACTAATGCTTCCTAAGGCCCACTTGACTTCACTCTCGAGGATGTCCGGCTCAAGTTCAGTGACCGCACTATCATGGCTATCAGGGACATTCAGATCTTTCCTTTATAGTTCTTCTGTGTATACTTTCCACCTCTTCTTAATCTCATCTGCTTCCGTTAGGTCCCTGCCTTCTTTGTCCTTTATCATGCCCGTCTTTGCACAAAACGTTCCTTTGATATATCTGATTTTCTTGAAGAGATCTCTAGTCTTTCCCATTCTGTTGTTTTCCTCGATTTCTTTGCATTGTTCATTTAAGAAGGCCTTCTTGTCTCTCCTTGCTATTCTCTGGAACTCTGCTTTCAGTTGGATATATCTTCCCCTTTGTCCCTTGATTTTTGCTTCCCTTCTTTCCTCAGCTACTTGTAAAGCCTCATCAGACAGCCACTTGGCTTTCTTGCATTTCTTTTTCTTTGGGGTGGATTAAGTTGCTGTCTCCTGAACAATGTTACAGACCTCCATCCATAGTTCCTCAGGCACTCTGTCTATCAGGTCTAATCCCTTAAATCTATTCCTCACCTCCACTGTATATTCATAAGGAATATGATTTAGGTCATACCTGAATGGTTTAGTGGTTTTCCCTACGTTCTTCAATTTAAGCCGAAATTTTGCAACAAGAAGCTCATGATCTGAACCACAGTCAGCTCCAGGTCTTGTTTTGACTGACTGTATAGAGTTTCTCCATCTTTGGCTGCAAAGGACATAACCAATCTGATTTCGATATTGACCATCTGGTGATGTCCATGTGTAGAGTCGCCTCTTGTGCTGTTGGAAAAGAGTGTTTGCTATGATCAGCGTGTTCTCTTGGCAAAACTCTATTAGCCTTTGTCCTGCTTCATTTTGTACACCAAGGCTACGCTTGCCTGTTATCCTGGTTATTTCTTGAGTTCCTACTTTAGCATTCCAATCCCCTATGATGAAGAGGACATCTTTTTTTGGTGTTAGTTCTAGAAGGTGCTGTAGGTCTTCATAGAACCGATCAACCTCAGCTTCTTTGGCCTCAGTGGTTGGGGCATAGACTTGAATTACTGTGATGCTGAATGGTTTGCCTTGGATTCGTACTGAGATCATTCTATCGTTTTTGAGATTGTACCCCAGTACTGCTTTCCCCACCGTTTTGTTGACTATGAGTGCTACTCCATTTCTTCTAAGGGATTCTTGCCCACAGTAGTAGATATAATGGTCACCTGAATTAAATTCGCCCATGCTTGTCCATTTTAGTTTGCTGATTCCCAAGATGTCGATGTTCAATCTTGCCATCTCATGTTTGACCACCTCCAGCTTACCTTGATTCATTAATCTGACATTCCACGTTCCTAAACAATATTGTTCTTTACAGCATCGGACTTTCTTTTCACCACCAGACACATCCACAGCTGAGTGTCCTTTCGGCTTTGGCCCAGCCGCTTCACTCTTTCTGGCGCTACTTGGAAATTCCCTCTGCTCTTCCCCAGTAGTATATTGGACACCTTCCGACCTGAGGGGCTCATCTTCCGGCGTCATCTCTTTTAGCCTTGTGATACGTTCCATGGGTTTTTCTTGGCAAGAATACTGGAGTGGGTTGCCATTTCCTTCTCCAGTGGACCACATTTTGTCAGAACTCTCTGCCATGATCTGTCCATCTTGGGTGGTCCTGCATGGCATAGCTTATGGCTTCACTGAGTTACGCAAGCCCCTTCGCCACAACAAGGCAGTGATCCATGGAGGGGTGGCCTCTGTACATCACCACATTGAAGTTGAAAGGAAACACACCCAGATGGGAGCAAAGTCAGGACTTTCAGCTGTAATTCAAGGGGTTTGACAAAAGTGGGGCACTAACCATTCAGGAAGGATAGCCAGTGGCATACACACACACCCATCGTTGGTGGCTCATAAGTAATGGAATGAATGGCTGACAAGCAGCTGCATGGCCACGTGTGGCCTGTTTCCTGGGCACCCCATGACCAATCAAGCAGATAAAAGGCCTGGAGGTGGTTCTGAGTGTTACATTTGCATTTGGTAGCTGTTCACTGGAACTCCCAACATGAGGTCCAAAGAAGTGTCCATGCGAGTGAAGGAGGCCATCATTAGGCTGAGGAAACAAAATGAACCCATCAGAGAGATTGCAAAAACAGTGGGAGTGGCCAATACAACAGTTTGGAATATCCTGAAAAAGAAGACATTAACTGGCAAGCTCAGCAACAGCAAAAGGCCTGGAAGGCCACGGAAGACAACTTAAGTGGATGACCGCAGAATGCTGCTCATGGTGAAGAGGAACCCTTTCACAACATCTAGCCAGGTCAAGAACGCTTCTGCGGAGGTGGGCATATCATTGTCAACATCTACAGTCAAGAGACAGCTTTATGAATGTAAATACAGAGGCTCCACAACAAGGTGCAAACCACTGGTAACGCTCAAGAACCGAAAGGCCAGATTAGCCTTTGCCAGCAAACACCTAAAAAAGCCTGCCCAGTTCTGGAATAAGATTCTTTGGACTGATAAAACCAAGATTAACTTGTACCAGAATGATGGGAAGAGAAAAGTATGGAGAAGGAAAGGAACAGCTCATGATCCAAAGCATACCACATCATCTGTCAAAACATGGTGTTATGGCATGGGCATGTATGGCTGCCATTGGAACTGGGTCACTGGTGTTTATTGATGACCTGACTGCTGATAAAAGCAGCAGGATGAATTCTGAAGTGTAAGGGCTATACTTTCTGCTCAGATTCAGCCGAATGCTGCCAAACTGATAGGACGCCACTTCATATTGCAGATGGATAATGACCCAAAACATACAGCAAAAGCTACCCAAGAGTTCTGAAGGCAAAGAAGTGGGATGTTCTTCAATGTCCAAGTCAATCACCTGATCTCAACCCAATAGAGTATGCTTTTCACTTACTGAAGACAAGACTGAAGGCAGAAAGACCCACAAACAAGCAGCAGCTGAGGGCAGCTGCAGTAAAGGCCTGGCAAAGCATCTCGAGGGAGGAAACTCCGCATTTGGTCATGGCCATGGGTTCCAGACTTCAGGCAATCATTGACTGCAAAGGATTTTCATCCAGGTATTAAAGGCGATCCTTAAGTTTGAGATGATGTTGGTTTGTTCCATTACTTATGAGCCACCAATGATGGGTGTGTGCGTATGCCACTGGCTGTCCTTCCTGAATGGTTAGTGCCCCACTTTTGTCAAACCCCTTGAATTACAGCTGAAAGTCCTGGCTTCACTGCCATCTAGGTGTGTTTCCTTTCAACTTCAGTGTGGTGGTGTATGGAGGCCAACTGCCTGTTCCAATATTTCTGGCCCTGATTGTATTATTTAGTATGAATAGACTACCCAGTAGTTGGAAAGCTCCAGAAATAGCCCTGATGTAAACAGCAGTCCCAACATACTGGGCTTTTGGCAGACTTGGTAACTGCAAACATTTGGGGGAACTCAATTGCCTCCTTTTCAAGGACAGAGTAGAGGATACAGGAACTAAAGCAATAATCCCTGATATGACTCCAGTGGTAAAAAAAAAAAGGCATTTCCCCCCTCTTCCTTGTTCTTTAAGAAATTCTATAAGGCAAGGAAGATAAACGACAGAGCTGCTGCATCCACAAGGCAAGCTAAGGACATCAGGTCCTGAGAGATAAAAATCTCCATGGGGAGAGATGAGTATTGTTCATTGAATCCATCATAGTGCAAAAAGGTGTCTTCATCAACAGTAGCATCCTACATAAAAGAGATGGTAGAGATCCCAATCCGCACCATTCCAGAGCTGATTGATGCTGCCCAGATAGCCACTTTTGGAAGCCAGCATAGGAGGGAGCCACCCTAAGGGAGGGCACCACTGTGCAGCAAGCTTGGCCCTGAGGTTCATACCCAAACTGCTGGCAACTTCTCTGTCCTCTGGTTCGTATCCTCTGCTTAGAGATTGTTCATTAGTTGTTTAGGGCCTGGAGCAATCGGAGTTTCCTTGAATCTGCATTTGTAGAGAGGCAGCAAAACAAACCTTCTCTTCTAGCAAAACAAAGTCCTACTAGCCTGAAGCTTTGTCTCTTGTGGTGTTGATTGCAAAGGGAAAGGACCATCCATTTCTGACAGTAATATCCTTGTATTTGAGTTAATTGGTATGTGTATTTTTAAAAATAAGAGTGGGACCAAAGAAGGAAGGGGTTTTCTTTTGCCCTCCCCCAATGCTAGGCTCTACTGCCATGCTGCATTGACTTCAGAAAAAGCCCTAAGCTGCCAAACTTGGCCTTTTAGAGGGTGTGCAAGCCCATCTGGCACCTGTCAATCACCTCCATCGAGGCAGGTCAGCTTTTCTACCCACAGGCCCTTTGTCTTGTCTGGATTACGTTTCAGCTTCTTCACCCTCATTCATCCCAAAACTGTATCTGGAGACCTGTTCAGAAGGCCCACAGCCTCCCTGGGATTTGTAGGTGAAACTGGGAGGCAGAACTGTGTCTGCCCAGTGATGACACTTGATCCCTAACCTCCAGATGACTTCCTCCAGAGCTACTGTTGTTCTTTCCACCACTGTGTTTAGGGATGCAGCAGAAGAGAGATGGGAAGCCCAGGTTTCTATCAGTCAGCTGTGTTGAAAGACCAGCTTCAGTATGCTTTCCTCCTCTCTTCTGGTAGCGGACATCCCATCAGGCCACAGCAGAAGGAGGGGAGGGAAGATCTGCTGAGAGAACCTCCATCTGAGGTGACAGATGGAGGGGTCCTTGCTTTGAACTGCTTCTGGTCCAGCCACTCATTAGAAGGTCCACTATTTAACTTGAAGAACGGGATCCCCTGTTTTCCTCTACCCTCCCTGTCCCTTTGTCCTTTTCTGCTTTTGTGATGAAAGTTATTGTTATTTTAAATAAAAACACTTTGGGAATGTCAGCAGGTGTTAGATTTTCCATCTCAGCCATCATACATTCAAGGTCACCTGGTCCAGCCTGGAGACAGAAATTATCTTTACATGAAAAGAGAATCAAGGGGGCAAACAGCCTTAGGTGAATGAGAAGGTAATTGCCTCAGGATGACTGGGCCATTAATGGTAACTACAGCTTCATTTTTTACCTTTAGACCCACACACACCCCACAGCCCCAGACTTCTTACTCTCTTCTTACCCTCTCAGAGACACAGACTTCTTACTCTCTCAGCCATGGCAGCCAAATGGAACTCGGGAGAGAAAGTCAGACAGACAGGACTGGCCAAAGTCCCCGGTCCAACAGCTCAGGGGGGCCTACTACCAATCCCACCTGGCCAGTGTCCTTTTATATTCCAGCAGCACCAGTTTCTTCCATGCTGCAATGATCCCCACCCTGCATCACCATGAACCTTACTTTTAAACTTAAAAAATGGAGGGGGGGGGGGGCTGATAAAATGGCCAGATAGAAGGGAGGCACCCTGTAGGCAAAAACGCAAGTGACTCAAACTCACAAAAGTGCCTATTTATTATGTACCAGCACACCACACATATCTGAGCTGAACTCCTTCCTCAGTGGCTACCTGCAATACTGGAAAACACCATCAGAAGGTCTACTATTCAACTTTAAGAATTGGTGCCTCAGTTTGCTTTTCTCCTCTACCTTCCCTATCCCTTTGTCCTTTTCTGCTTTTGTGTTTTAGATTAAAGTTGTTTTAATAAAACTTTAAGAATGTCAGCAGGTGTTAGACTCTTCATCTCAGTCCTAATTCTTTCAAGGTCACCTGCTCCAACCTGGAGACAGAATTTATCTTTATATAAACAAAGAAGCAAGGGGCCAAACAGCCTTAGGTGAATGAGAAGGTAATTGCCTCAGGATGACTCACCCATCAATGGTAGCTACAGCTGAACATTTATCTCTAGAGACAAGGAGCAGGGGAGTTCACCTGTCCAGGCAAGTAGGTTCCTTTGATTCCAGGCAAGTCTGTTTAAGAACAAACTTTATTGAAAAACATTCAGTCACACACATTCAGATAAAAATTGATGCTTAAAAGCACCTTGTTCAAAATCCTTTTGAAATAGTTTGTTAAAATCTCCTATTACCTTTTAATAAATACCCCTTGTAGTTTAAAAATATAGAAAGTGTTCTTAACACTATGACTGGATTCGGATGTCACGATAAACCACGATGGGTTAATTAACCTCTTGTGGGTTATCCTGTCCTGTGTCAGGATTTTTTTTACCCATGATGGCTTAATTACCCAAAATAACCTATGTCAATATCCCAAGGTCTACAGTAGGGTTTATTTAACCCACCATGGGTTATCGTGTCCTCTGGCAGTCACCATGGTTATTTTGGCTGGTTAGAGAGCTGTGTGGCAAGAGTGGTCAAAACTGCTGCCACTTTGCTCATTGCTGCAATAGAGGCTGGGCTGAGGGCTATAGATCGCTAAAGCACTTTAGTGATCAAGTGAAAATGCTCCCCTCCCCTAGAAAACAGGTTGTTTCTTCCTGATCCTGCACACCCCTCCCCCAGCTTTTATTGCCACAAACCCCTTTTTTGTGTACTTGGGACCTTCGCTGCTGGGTGAGTGATCATATTGGGCTTGGCTGGCGGATCGGGTGCCTAGATATGAACCAGCGCCACTGCTCAGGCGGGAGGACTGCAGCAGAACGGAGGAAGGGAGGGGGGTTAGTCAGATTACACACAGTAGCTTAATAAACTACTCACAGTAGCTTATTAGCCCCTTTCTTGTTGTGGGGGATTGTGGGCTAATTTACAAATAAACTACTGTGAGTAGCTTATTAGCCCATCATGGGCTATCATGGTGTCTAAACGTGGCATATGTGTGACTAGAGGAGGAGTTTGAATCCTGGCCTACAGAGTGGAAATAACTGCTTTTGTGCTTGTGTCATTTCCAAAAGCCCTGCAACTTAATTATTTCCCATATAGAGCCAAGGGGGATTGTACTGTGCCATTAGATGATAGAAAGTGTGGACTGGAGTCTGTTGCCCTTCTAAAGAGGGGGAAGGAAGTGGAACTGCATAGAAGGGCCTGTTTCATCTGCACCAAAGGGGCTGTTTCCAGGCTGAAAGTTACAATCCTGTTGATATTGTCCCTTTGGGTGAGAGAGATGCCAACTTCCTCTTGGCTGATGGATAAAATTCTGAGCTGCTGGTGCTGCTTCTGAATAATTTTGGCTCTCCCTTGGTTGGTCCTGAAGAAGAGGTTAATGAGAAGGCCTTAGTGGTTTCCACCTGACTTGGAATTGGTGGATTTCAGCTTCCTGACTTGCCTATTTTGGAACAAGACCTAGAACAGAAGAATGCGAAGAACCACATGCCCATTACTTCCATACTTGAGATTCTATCGTTTCTAACTTTCTAGGTACAACTACATTCAAACACAGTACAATCTACATAATCTTGTTTGTTTGATTTGCTGTGTGAAAAATAAAAACACGAGTAGGACTAACATTCAATACTTACAACCCAAGGCTGTCATCCAATGGCTAGAAGAAAGCCCCCTTGAATTAAGTGGCACTGTGCACCTAAGAAAAGCAATGAGGGGTCAATCCTTGCCACAGAAGGAATCTCAGGATCAAGCATGCTCAGCCCGGGGGCTCCAGAGGTTCGGGGCTCCAATGATGGGAGTTTTTGTCCCAAACATCCAGAGAGCAACAGGCTGCCTACTCCTGTTTCCATTGGTGCAGTTTTGTCAGATGTGCAGAGTATCACTTTTTGTATCAGGACTGACAAACATTTCTCTCTCACGCACATATCAGGAATGTAGAAGCACGTGTTAAGCATGGAACGGCGGAGGGTGGGGTGAGGAATGAGAAATGTTTGTTTGAAGTCACAGCTTTATGAAGATTTGAGCTTGGGAGAAAAACCATGCCCTCCCCAGCTATTAAAGAAACCAGGCACTTGAAAGCATGGCTCTCAAAATTTATTTTGAGAGAGGCAGATTAATACAAGATTTCAAGAACTTTTTTTGTTTATATTCCTTCTCCTCCCTCCTTTTTGCAGCCCACTCCTAACCACATCACTGCCGGGAGCGGGGGAGATACAATTTATTTTAATAGGCTGCAACTAAGTTCCAATTATATTGCCATACTGCGCTTTTCCTGCAGGAAATGCTTCTCTGCAATGGAGGAGTTACTTCCAAGCGAACGTGTACAAGGTGAGGAAACAAAACACCCCAAGTTGAACGAGCCCCATTTCCAGTTCTTTCTATTTAGTGAGATGTGCCTCTTGATCTCAAGCATGTTTACTTGGAAGCAAATCTTGAGCTCACCCAACTGGGAATAAGTTGCATTAAAAACACAAAGCAACTCCCAGATTTCTATCTCTGTAAATAGGCTCGCTGCTTTCGAACTGTGGTGCTGGAGAAGACTCTTACGAGTCCCCTGGACTACAAGGAGATCAAATCAGTCAATCCTAAAGCAAATCAACCCTGACTGCTCATTGGAAGGACAGATAGTGAAGCTGAAGCTCAAATATTTTGGCCACCTAATGCGAAGAGAAAACTCTCTGGAAAAGACCCTGATGCTGGGAAAGACTGAAGGCAAAAGGAGAAGGGGGACGGCAGAGGATGAGATGGCTAGATAGCATCACCGATGCAATGAATATGGACTTGAGCATGCTCCGGGAGAGA
This sequence comes from Heloderma suspectum, assembly GCF_057233095.1. NCBI lineage: Eukaryota > Metazoa > Chordata > Lepidosauria > Squamata > Helodermatidae > Heloderma > Heloderma suspectum. Next base: position 195,176,019 of record NC_139460.1, on the reverse strand, counting down.
GCGCAGGACAGGAAGGCCTGGCGTGCTATGGTCCATGGGGTCACGAAGAGTCGGACATGACTGAATGACTGAACAACAACAAAATAGGCTCGGGTGGCACGATTTCGTTAAGCACGCCGTCTGCCCTTTCGTGAAAGCTTGATAAATGATTATGGCCTTTACTTTGGGAAGCTGCGGTTTTATTCAAATTCATCTTTAAACAAAAGAACCAAAAAGAATCCTGTGCAGTCATTTCCATCCAAATAGTAGCAGCACAATCACAGTTGCCAAGAAAAACCTTCTCAAGTTTTAAAACCAAATGGTCAGGATCATCTAAGCACAGTTAATGTTTACTTGTGAGCAGCGTTAGACAGAATTTACTATGGGGGGAGTGACATATCAATTAAGGGAACAATCCTATGCAGGTTTAGACTGGAAAAAAAAGTCCTACAGCTCCCAGCACTCCCTATTCAGCCATGCTACCTGGGAAATGCTGGGAGTTGTAGGACTTTTTTCTGTCTAAACATGTACAGGATTGTGTTCTAAATAAACTTAAATGATTCTTTTTATCCTGAAGATGGATACAATTTTAATACATCAATATCTGCCCCACCCCCAATTTAGCATCTGTGGCCTTTCAAATTGCTTAACTGTGACCAGATCATATCGCACCAAAAGAAATAACCACCCTCCATATTCAAACCCATATATAAAATAATTGACGTGTGTGTGTGTGTAAGAAGAAAAATATTTACCTAATCCAAAAAGTGTTTCTTACCTTGATTAGTTGGTTCTATCTTGCATGCATAAGTCAGGTTCATCTTCTAGACGCCCTTAGCAAAAAAAACAAAACACTGCTTTTCTAAGGTGGGGGTGTCTTTCAGTAAAATAAAACTTGCTTTTGCTTTTATAGCCCTATCCATTCTGAAGCTTAGTGATCAGACCCCTGTCCCACCTTTCAGTCTCCTCAAATGGGATTGGGCTCACTAAAATTGGCAGCCACACCTGTATAGGCTTGTATTGGCTACAGACTCAATTACAGATGAGATATCTCAACCTCCAAATAACATCTCATGAGACTTGCTGCTTCCTGTAACCAGGAAAATGCTTTCCCAGGGCAGCGGCGGTGGCATGTGACTTTGATTCCCAAAAGGCCTGGTTTCATCTAGGCCACAGTGATGCACCAAGCAATGCTCCTGAACGTTCTGGGTTTCTTTCTTTGAGAGCCTCCACGCAGATGTTAGGATTCAGAACTCTACTTGCATAAGGTGAGGATTAGAAGAATACACCATCATCATTTGACTTTAGACCCTATTGGCTATGATGGCTGGGGATGTTAAGAATGGTAGGTCAATACATCTAGAGGGCTGGACAAGGCTGCATCAGCCATCCCTACAATGGTTCTGTAAGGGAGATGAGGCTGAAACCAAACGCCCTTCCCTGGAGCAAGCCCCCCGGAGCACAAGTGGTCTTCCTCCCAGGTAAATAGGTGGAGGCTGCTCCTGTTATTCTGTATCCCATGTTGCAGATGGGGAAGAGGGAAGGGTGGAGGCGGAAGATAATGGTTTGTCTCCCAGTGAGTTTATCACAAAGGAAAGATTTCGTTTCCCATCAAGCTGGGGCTCCCTGGCTCACCGCTGACTCTAGCGCAGCCCCATCCTTGGCCTGCTTACTCCGAAATTAAGCCTTTTCCCAACCAAGTCTGTCTAGGATTGTAGGTTTTGCCACTGCACTACACTAGAAGGGAAGAGACGGGCAGGAGAGGCCTGAAGGAGAAAGTCTTTTCAGGGGGCTTTCCAGGCACTTTTTCTTGTAAATAAACTCAACTGAAATAAATGGCCAATGCTTCCGAGTAAATGTGCTTACGATTCTGCTGCATGCCTTCTGAATGAATCCCATGTTTGCTTCTCTTCTTAGGTTTTTTTTTATTTCCAGTGCTCCCTGCCCCCATCTTTAAATTTTATTTTCCACTTCACTCTTTTCTCTCTCTCTCTTACAAGCAGATAGTCCAAAGGTCAAGTAAAGGTTTTTCCCAGTGTGGCAATTTCCCTGATATCAGGGTGGGAGACCTTGAAAGATATGGAGACCCCAGGGAATGTGTTTGTATATCCTTGTCCAAGTTTATGCATGATCAAAACAGGGCCCACATTATTGGTGGGCGTGCGCGCGCGTGTGTGTGTGTGTAGAGAGGCCAAAGTCAAATCTAAAAGTCCCACCCTGTGATGATTCTCCCCCTGCCCCATTTTAGCCAATCATTTTCTCCCTAAATCCTTCTAAAAACAGTAGTAAGGGGGCTGTTACAAAAGGTATGGGGTTCAGGGAGGCTCTGTGTGTCGTGTTCCCCCCCCCTGTCATCTGAGCACTGCAACAAGGCCCACCTCCCCCAGCAACAGAATCCAGCCTTCTTCAATATAGAAGGCGATTTGAGCCAGACTCCCCCCCCGTCCTGCTCTTTCCATGGGTGAAGCTCAAGAAAGGGATTGACCTGCAGCCGCGGGTTCTTGGGAAACAGGCCTTGCCCCAGGGGGAAGAAGCAACTAGTGAGGCAGTTCCAATGGCTTGGCAGCTTCCCTCAAGCATGGTACACAAGGCAGCTGGGACCTATTGAAGAAGAAGAAGATGATGATGATGATTACTATTATTTCATAATAAATTTAACAAATAAATATAAACACTGTAGCAGTAGCATACACAGTGAAACACAGCAGAAGGTTATATCACTTGTACATTGCAGGTTAGCTGGCCTCTGCTATTATACATGTATCTAATCTCTAGGAGGGCCCTATGTCAATATTAATTGCCTTCCAGATTACTTGGATCACAACTCCCAGCATTCTTGACCATTGACCAAGCTGTCTCGCGCTGATGGGAGCTGGACTCCAAAATATCAGGAGGAGCCCAAGTTGGGGAAGGTTGCCTTACAGAAGTATCAGGAACATTAAGGGCTTGATCCTATGCATGTTCAGACAGAAAAAAGGCCTCCAGCTCCCATCATCCCCCAGCCAGCATGGTTGCCTGGGGCATGCTGGGAGTTGTAGGACTTTTGTCTATCTAAACGTGCATAGGATTGCACCCTAAGACTGCTTGGGTTACATGAGGGGATCTTTCAAAAAGGAAGAATGAAGTGCAGGTGGATGAAATTGTGTGTTGGGGGGGGGGGACCCTTTATGAAATTCTGCAAGGGCTATCAGCCAGACCCTCGAGAACCAGTTCTCAGTCAAGTCGGCTGCTTTCACTTCTGCATTTCTCACCATTTCCAATCTAGCTGCAGCTAGCATAAGTCAAATAAGGGGATTGGGGCCGGGGGTGGGGGACACACAGAAATGATACAGCTGCCGATACAGGTGCCAAGAGGACGGCCTGCTGAATTTCCTTGGAAATAAAGTCCAAAGCCAGCCTCCCTAAAGTTGCAATGTATGAATGAAGGATCCCTGTTCTTTGCAGCCTTTCCAGGGCTATCCTGGTTGTTAGGCCAAGTGCTGCAGTCACCTCAGGCAGAAGATGCTGGGAGCTGGGAAAGGGCAGTCATGGGAACCCCTGGCCAGTTCTGTCCCTTGGAGCACAGAGTGGTGTGTCCTAGGCAGTCTGCCCTGCACCCCCAAGCAAGCCCCCTGGGATGCTAGATAAGGTGGAGGGAACTGTGAAAGAAATTCAGTGGTGAAGGAAATTTTGGAACCCCTGAGACTGAGGGCTTTTCTACATGAGGCTTTTAACCTGCAACTTCACTGAGGCTTCTGCTTCTGGAATCTTTATGGGATCAAGATTGGCTCTTTAACATGTTTTTTCCCCCCAGGTTTTTCCCCCTCTGCTTATCTATATGTTCCATTACACAACCACTAGGTGGCACTGTGGTATACTGGAATTGTGCAAATACACCAGGGTTTCATATCACCATTTACAGAAATACCAGACTTTCTTTGTTAGAAACCACCCCCCACACACACACACACACTATGTTTGCAAAATTTGGGAGAGGCCCTGGAAGATGAATCATGCAAAGTACCCACAAACTACTGTTAGTGAGGAATCATGAGCGTGCAATAAATACCTTGTGTAGAAAGGCTGTGAGGCAGAACAACGGAAGCCTCTTTCGTGGGGCGGAAAAATTCAGGAAACTGGAGGACAGATTTTGACACAGCACTTTCTCTATCTCATCCCTGGAGCTTAGACACAATGCTGCACCCTTCAAACCTGCATTGTGTGGATGCAAAATGGGGGCCAGCCTGTCTGATGCTGTTGCTTCTTGCAGTGGCAGTGCAGAAAGCCAAAATCCTTAGGAAAAAAGAAAGAGTATCTCTACACCACCTTAAAATCCCACTTTTAAAACTGGGCTTTCAGCTTCTGTTTTAAATGCAGGATCGCGACAGACTACCTTTACAAGTGCTTCCTTCCTCCCTTCCCCCCCACTTTCCCCCTTATCTGAGTCTTCCATATGTTTCATTATATAGCCACTAGATGGCGCTGTGGTCTAGGTCCTCTCATTGCAGCTTTTCCTTTTTCATGAGGGAACTGAAGTGGAACTCAAGCGTGGTAATTTTATAGATCTCTGATCTTTTAAAAAATGGAATAAAGGTCATTTAGTGCGGGAGACACCATGGAGGTTGTTGATATCATCTAAAGGACCCTCAAACTTCTCTGAGTAACCAATCTCAATAGCAGGATAGAAGCTCCATGTGAAGAAATCCAAAGAAGCTGAGCTACAACCCTGCCTGTGGTGAGCTCTTCCTGAGAAAAACGGCTGAGAATTTCTCCTACCCCTGGAGAAATTTGGCAAAAGTGTCCTCCCAATTTCTTTGCCCACAAATACAGCGGAGAATGTTCAGAGGTCATTTGCACAACACTCTAGCTGTGCCATCACTGGAGTTGAAGTGATTCCGCTGTCAGTGCAACTGGCTTCTGTGGGTGGAATGGCAGAAAGGTGCCATCTTATCCTTCACTTCTGGCAACAAATGTCATGGGCTGGCCCTGATCCCCTCTTGACACCAAGGCAAGAGATTGCTATCAGTGTTATAAATTTCACTAGGGTGAAGTGCCACCTATGTATTCGTTTCAAAGAAGACTCCCAGATGTTTGTTGCTTTTGAATGGCTGCTTCACCCAGATCAAGTCCCATTTTGCATCCAGGATATGTCTGCCTATGTCTGCCTCCCAGACCATTCTCAATCCTCTGGGGATCCCTCTGTTTGACAGGACAGAGAATCGATCTGCTCCTGTTCTAAACTGGTCTAAGGTCATCCCAAAGCAGCTACATGTAGACAGTGGGAGATTTCATTGGTGTACATCAGGGGCATCTAACCCCCCCTGGGGGGGGGATGTAAGAGAGGTAGTGACCTGGCTCTCCAATAGGTGGTTCCTTTTCATATCTGGCAGACATGGCTTCAGTGGGCACTCTTATGTGTCAATCTGCAAATGTGTAGATGACATGCTCATGTCTTTAAGCTATATATATATGTATGCAGCTTTTTCCAATCCAGTGCTCTCCCGGTGGGTTGGACTAAAACTCCCATCATCCCATGCTGGCTGGGGATGGTGGGAGTTGTGGACCAATGCAGCTGGAGGGCACCAGGTTGGGGAAGCTGGCTAGGGAGGAACCCCAGCCAAATAGAGTGCCCAAAGATGTGTAGATCCCACGAGCCCCAAGTCTGACACTGGTCCACATACATGCTTGCTGTGAGAAACTTTGGCTTATCCACAGCAATTGTATTTGCCACATGTACCTCAAATGTGGGAAGTAGCTCTTCCTTAGCATGTTCACTCAGAAGCCAGTCTTATTGCGTTCATTGGACTTACTCCCTAAGAAGTCTGCTCAGGATTTCATCGTTAGTTCTCATTTATACTGCTATTCCACTGGAATGATTTTTTAAACTATATTTTAGATTGTTTTTGCTGTAAACTGTATTAAATTGGTTTGAGAAGCCCTTTTCAGGGCAGATCATGGCCCTTTTCAGGGCACCAAGGTGGCATTGGAAATTTAAACATTAAATAATACAGATGAATGAAACCCCCAATAACTTTTGGTGAAAAATTTCCTCAGAACCAATATAATCTGGCACGCTTTGTTCTGAGATCTGTAGTGGGCTCCTTTCCCAAAGAAATTTCTCCGAAATAGCTGACAGCCATATAGTCCAATCATCCTGTGGATATTTAATTTGAAGTTAAGGGCCTTGCACTTCAGTGCTGGGACATGTCACTCCAGTTCTGTGAGGGGGCTGGGGTCTCTAAGAAAATGACCTCAGCCGCACAAGAAGAGAGAAATCCATACAACTGACTTCCAATGGATCACTTATCATTCAAGGACATTGCGCAATGCACGCTTTCTCTGTTGCCTATTGTGTGAGAAGATGTCTGGCGAGGGATGTGAGAGGAGCGCTTCCTGGGGATGCTTATGGAAGAGGCTTTTATTGTGCAATCTCATTGCCTCATTCACGGAATTTTATGAGAGGGGGGCATCCTAGATGTTAATTTCTTTCAATCATTTGCTCCTGGCATTCTTTACCAAAGTGCTCATGGCAGCTCACGATAAAAACTACAAACTGCAAGACCAACTTCCTCAGCATATAGCTTTGGTGAAGGGACTGTTGGCAAGGGACGGGTAGCACCTCAAAACAGCAGGGAAGAATGTGTTTGACCACAGCATGAAGAACAGCATGAAGCTCTCATCAGAAGGGCTTTAAACTGAATCCTATGGGGGAGGGAGATATAAAGTTGGGGGTAACAATGGACAAAAGCTCATGCACCACAACAGACACAACAACAGCTCTAATAGCACTCAATAATAGTCTTCAAAAACATGTAGGAAGAAAGCCAGACTATAAAGCACATGGTCTTCGATGTCTATATACTAATGCCCAGAATATGGGAAACAAATAGAATGATCTTGAACTTTTAATACAGGAGGGAAATTATGTCTTGATAGGTGTAACTGAAACTTGGTGGGATGACTCCCATGACTGGAATACAGCAATTGAAGGATATAACTTGTTCAGAAGGAACAGAAAGGGAGGTGGAGGTGCACTATATGTTAAAAATGCATATCTCTGCACAGAAATACAGGAGGGTGAATCTACTACCGGCCACCCAATCAAGGAGAAGACGAGGATGAAACTTTTGAAAAGCAAATTGCCAATGTTTCAAGGAAGCAAGATGTAGTAGTAATGGGGGACTTCAATTTTGAAGCTTGAGATTGATGGGCGTATGGTCAAGGAACACCTAATTACTCTGAATGAGTTCAAATCTCCAGGGCCAGATGAACTGCATCCTAGAGTAATAAAGGAACTGGCAGAAGAACTCTCAGAACCGCTGCCTATTCGCTTTGAGAAATCATGGAGGACGGGTGAAGTGCCAGATGACTGGAGGAGGGCTAATGTTGTCCCTATCTTCAAAAAGGGCAACAAGGAGGAACCTGGGAACTACAGACCAGTCATTCTGACATCAATCCCCAGGAAAATTCTGGAGCAGATGATAAAGCGATCAATATTTAAGCATCTTGACAATAATGCAGTGATTACTCGAAGCCAACATGGATTTGTCAAGAACAAATCCTGCCAGATGAATCTGATCTCATTTTTTGATCAAGTAACCTCCCTTGTGGACTGTAAGAATGCTGTGGACACAATATATCTCGATTTCAGCAAAGCTTTCAACAAAGTGCCCCATGATATCCTGATGAGCAAACTAGCTCAAAGTGGGCTAGATGAAACAACTATCAGGTGGATCCACAGTTGGCTACAGAATCGGACTCAAAGAGTGCTTATCAATGGGATCTTCTCAAACTGGGGAGAGGTTACGAACGGGGTACCACAGGGCTCAGTCCTGGGCCCATTTCTCTTCAACATTTTTATTAATGACTTGGATGAAGAGGTGCAGGAATGCTGATCAAATTTGCAGATGACACAAAATTGGGCGGGATAGCTAATACCTTGGAAGACAGAAACACAATTCAAAGTGATCTTGATAGACTGGAGCACTGGGCAGAAAACAATGGAATGAAATGTAATAGGGATAAATGCCATGTTCTGCACCTAGGAAAAAGAAGCCAAATGCACAGGTAAAAGATGGGGGATACTTGGCTCAACAATACTACAAGCAAGAAGGATCTTGGAACTGTTGTAGATCACAAGTTGAATATGAGCCAACAATGTGATGTGGATGCAAAAAAGGCCAATGCTATTTTGGACTGCATTAATAGACGTATAGCTTCCAAATCCTGTGAAGCACTAGTTCTCCTCTACTCAGCACTGGTTAAGCCTCATCTGGAGTACTGTGTCCAGTTCTGGGTGCCACACTTTAAGAATGATGCAGACAAACTGGAGAGGGTTCAGAGGAGGGCAGTGAAGATGATCAGGGGACTGGAAACAAGTCCCTATGAGGAGTGACTGAAAGAACTGGGCATGTTTAGCCTTGAGAAGAGAAGACTGAGGGGAGATAGGATAGCGCTCTTCAGGTACTTGAAATGTCACAGGAAGGAAGGCCAGGATCTCTTCTCGGTCATCCAAGAGTGCAGGGCACGGAATAATGGGCTCAAGTTGCAGGAAGCCAGATTCCAGCTGAACATCAGGGAAAACTTCCTGACTGTTAGAGCAATACAACAATGGAACCAATTACCTAGGGAGGTAGTGGGCTCTCCCACACTGGAGGCATTCAAGATGAGGCTGGACAGCCATCTGTCAGGGATGCTTTGACTTAGATTCCTGCATTGAGCAGGGGGTTGGACTCAGTGGTCTTACAGGCCCCTTCCAACCCTACTATTCTGTGATTCTAAGGCTGCTCCTATTGACTTCCTGCCTGTCCAAGAGGAGCCCTTCCAGAAAAAGGCTGGCAGCCCCAATGATGACTGTTTCACACACAGGGTCAGGGTTGCAGTTAGGAAGGGAGAAACAGCAGCCCTCCTAGGACAGCAGATTTGCTGGTCCTATTACAGAGCAGCATATTGACAAAGGTTTCATTTATTATATACTAGGTTACCACCATAGGACAAGAAGGTCGCCTTTGGATTTTCTGCCTCAGGCACTAAAATGTCTAGGCTGCCTCTGTTCATATGCACATTCACATGTTTACATCTATTTATCTGTTTCCTCTGATCATCTGTTTACATCTCTTTCATCTCTTTATATGCACATTCACCTGTTTACATGCTGTGCTAATTGTGGGGAAGAGCTGTGTTGCTCAGTGGATGAGCACATATTTTCTGTGGAGGAGGCCCCAGTTTTAATCCCTGGCACCTCTAGAGACAGTTCTACATGGAAACAGAATGAGAAGCCCTTTCTATTATATCCAGATTTTCATGAAATCGCTTTGGTCCGTTGGGGGCACACGAAGCAAGAAAAGCAGAGTATACACTACCTAAAAACCCACTTTCAGGGGTCACATAGTGCTTAAAACCCACATACTTCGAGGTTGGGTGGGCAGAGTAGGACTGAATGTCATCAACCACATAGGTGCTGCTCAGCAAATGAGGCAGGCTTGTTCCCCACCCCTGACCACACTCCTCTGCTCAGGGGAAGTTTAATGGAAGCTCTGAATTAAGCCCCGTAGTTTACCCCACACCTCTCTTAACTCATCCACCATTGGGAGATTGTGAAAGATTAAAGATTTAAACTGGTCTTATAGGAATGGGAATAACAGGCTGCATTCTGTCGATGAGTAAAGCCACTACTACAGTCTTCTGATCAATTGGAACAGCAAAACTGCACTTTTTGGGTGATCTCAGTGGGTAAAGCAGCTTGTGAATGGGAAGTGGTGCTAAGTAGGAAGATGCCTGTGCCCAAAAGCCCCACTGTCCTTCATAGCTTCCTAAAAGCCCAGCTTTGAAGCAAGAGGCTTGCCCACCCCCTTATGCTTCTGAGGATCTCTCAACAACCAAGGGAGGAAACTGCCAAGGGGCAGGGAGGCCAGAGGAGAGGGAAAGAGGAGAGTGCGTGGCATCCCTGCCCAGCGGACTCCAGGGGATTATTAGCTGCCTGTTGGGGACGAGGGTGGGCAGTGGGGCGAGGGCCCGTCCCCCAATCCCCGCCCTCTGGTTGGTGGTCTAAATGCTGGAAACAAAGACAGGCAGGAGGACTAAATGCTCCTAGGGGGGCCTGGCTGTGCTCCTGCAAAGCAGCTGCCCCCACTGCTGCAGCAGAGAAATGGGCAGCTGAGGAGAGGCGGAGGCAGCAGGAGGCTTCTGCAGACATTTGCTGATCCAGAAATTCAAATTTTCCGCACCCCTCTCTACTCCTGTACTCTGCAAAGTACAATGGAAGGCAATGAGTTACTTCAGAGCAGCCATAGCCTCATATCCACTCATGTCCTTTGAAGGTGCGAATGGGGGAAACCTGTGTCCCAAAAGCGTGCTACTCCGGTGGAGGAAAATAAGGAAATGGAGGGAGGGAGTGACAGCTCCACCCCTTGGCCAAAGGTCACAGCCAGGCGCAGCACTGCCCTAGGCATGCCCGGCATGCAGGATTTAATTCAGGTGAGTGGGGCACACTGCAACTGAAGCGCGCAGGAGCCGCATTTAAGGAAAAACACGCACTAAAATGACTTTTAGAAAATGCATCCTAAACGGCCCTGAAGCACTCTCCCTCCACGCTAAATCACACGTGTAGATGAGCCCAAGGTAGGGCTGGAAAAGACTCCTATTCAAAACCCTGGATATCTACTGCCAGTCAGCATGAAAATACTGAGCTACAGAGACCAGTATCATTTGGGTTAAGGTGCCTGATTACGTCAGCAGTGGTGGGCAGGGGCATTGTATTAACTTCAGGTTAATTAACATGGGGAATAACTATGTGGTAGTTAAATTACTGAAATTAAAAATTTAAATACAAAAAGATAGTATCTTTATCAATAGCAATAGCACCTTGATCATCAAAGGTGCTATTGCTGAGCTGCTCAGCATATGATAGATGAGGGAGGTACTTTTTTCTGTTTCTGCCCCTGCCAAATAGGTACTTAAGGTGGGGCTGCCAGAGGCTGCTCGGGAAGGAGCTTGTGGGGAAGGAGGACCAGCCAGCTGCACCGGGTGGAGCCTGAGCCTGTTTCTGCCCCTGCAAAACAGGTACTTAGGCGGAGCTGCCAGAGGCAGTGTCTTGGTGTGCGCCTCGGTGTCGCACCAAGTGCGACGCTAAGTGCGCACTTAGCGTCGCACTTGGAGATGCACGGAACAGCACATGAACACCCACCCACAGCCTCTCCAGAGACGCCAGCAGCCACAGATACCAGCAGCAAATAGCAGCAGCAGAGGGCAGCAGCTTTAAAGACCAGGGAGAAAGGGGCAAACGTAGATTTTATCTGCTCCTTCTTAGCTGCTGTTCTCTTTTATCTCTTTTGTTATTTTTTATCTTTTATATTCTTTTATATTGTTGTATATTTTATATCTTAACAATATGTGCCTGGGAGGACCATTGAGCAACTCAGGGGGTCGGGGAGGTGCCACCATAACTGTGCTCACGGGCAGGGGGAGGTATGGCATTGGGGGATTAACAGGCCAGCTGAGGAGAAGAGGGGCTAGACACCTTACAGCTGTCCCCTCTTCTGGTTCTTCCCCCAACCTGATGGTTCCTGGCAGCCTTACCAGTCTGCCCTCGGGTCTGGTGGTGCTGCTGCTGAATGCCAGGTCGGCCCAAAATAAAATCTCCCTCATCCATGATTTGATTGTGGATGAGGGGGCTGACCTGGTATGTATTACTGAGACCTGGGTGGGGGAACTGGGAGGGGTCACTCTCTCCCAGCTGTGCCCTCCTGGGTACTCAGTGCAGCACCAACACCGACTCGAGGGTCGGGGGGTGGTGGGGGCGCTGTGGTCTATAGGAATTCAATCTCTCTCTCCACGCTTCCTGCTCATTTGAGTGCAGATCTTGAGTGTTTGTACCTTGTGTTGGGTACCTGGGACAGATTAGGGATTCTGTTGGTGTACTACCCACCCCGCTGCCCATCAAACTCCCTGCCTGAGCTGACAGTGGTGGTCTTGGACCTGGTGTTGAGGACCCCTAGGATGATGGTCCTGGAGGATCTCAACTTTGATGTTGAGGCCACTGTATCTGGGGCGGCTCAGGACTTCATGGCCGCTATGACAACCATGGGGCTGTCCCAACATGTCATCAGCCCAAAGCATATAAAAGGATACACGCTTGATCTGGTTTTCTCGACTGGGCAGGAGGATGGTGATCTGAAAGTGGAGGAATTAACATCTGTCCCTTTGTCATGGTCAGATCACTTCCTTTTGAGGTTTAGACTCTTGGCAGCCTTCCCCTTCTGCAGGGGTGGGGGACCTATTAAAATGGTCCAGCCCCAGAGGCTAATGGATTCCGATGGATTCCAGAGGGCTCTGGGTAGGGATGTCAGAGAATTCCTCCACGGAACTCGGTGAGGCCGAATGCTAGTGCATTCGACCCCCTGAAATCCGTGGCAGAACGAAGCCCCCCGCCCCCACACCCCGCGAAATGGGCCTGGAACGGAGCACCTACCTGCTGCTGTCCACGCTGCATTGAGAATGGCGGCTGCGTCTGCAGCCGCCATTTGCTTCTTCCATATAGCTGTGATAGGCTACGTAAATACGACAAAAGAGAGGGGCGCAAATGGCATAGTGGCCACCATTTGCGTTCCCTTTTTTTTTTGCCATAATAGGCTATGTAAATATTTACGTAGCCTATCACAGAAAAAAAAAAAAGAGAACACAAATGGCGGCCTCCATAGCCACCGCCATTTGCGTTTGCTGTTTTGTTTTTGTTTTTCCGTGATAGGCTACGTAAAGATTTACGTAGCCTATCACGGCAAAATACAGGGACGCAAATGGTGGCAGCTACGGCAGCCACCATTTGCGTCCCTGTGCAGGCTGCCCAGCGGCTGGATGTCTGGCTGCAGGTGGCCCCGGCCGGTGGTTCCGCGGAATCTCCATGGAGTGGAGCTGGCCAGAGAGAATTTCGGGGGGAGGGACGGAGCGCCTCCCCCCCACCACGAATGTCACCCTTCGAAAACGTAAGTGACTTTCGTACATCCCTAGCTTCGGGGGATTTCCCTGCTGGGATGGCGGGTGCTCCTGTTGAAGCCCAGGTTGCTCTATGGAATGCAAAGATGACTCAGGCAGCTGACACAATCGCGCCTAAGTGCCCTCTCCCTCTGAGCAGAGCCCAGCCAGCTCCTTGGTATACACCTGAGCTGAGGGCAATGAAGCAAGAGGGGAGACAGCTAGAACGCAGGTGGAGGAAAACTCGTGCTGAGTCTGACCAAACACAGGTAAGAGCTCACTATCAAGCCTACTCTGTGGCGGTGAGGGTGGCAAAGAGACAGTTCTTTTCCACCAGCATTGCATCTTCTCAGTGTCATCCAGCGGAGATTTTCCCAGTGGTTTGTGGCCGGTTACATTCTGGGCCAGGGAGAGAGATGTGGCACTCTGTGATGAGTTTGCAAGGCACTTTGAAGATAAAGTTGCTCAGATTCGCCATGAACTGGACACCGCGATTAACGCAATTCCATTGGTAGAGGTGTTCAGAGCACCGTCTGGTCCAGTTTTATTGGATGAGTTTCAGTTACTGAGGCCTGAGGATGCAGACAAGGTGCTTGGCCAAGTCCGATCAACCACTTGTGTGCTTGACCCTTGCCTTTCATGGCTTATTAAATCAAACAAGGAGGGGATGTCCGGCCGGGTCCAGGAGGTTGTAAATTCCTCCTTGAGAGAGGGAGTGGTAATTAGACCACTCCTGAAAAAGCCTAACCAGGACCTGGAGAATGTTAACAACTATAGGCCAGTGGCCAACATCTCCTTCCTGGGCAAGGTGCTTGAGCAGGTGGTAGCAGGACAGCTCCAGGCACTGTTGAATGAAACGGATTATCTAGATCCATTTCAATCGGGCTTCAGGCCTGGTTTTGGAACGGAAACTGCCTTGGTCGCCCTGTGGGATGACCTCTGCTGGGAGAGGGACAGGGGGAGTGCAACCCTGTTGATTCTTCTGGACCTCTCAGCAGCTTTCGATACCATCGACCATGGTATCCTTCTGGATAGGTTGTCTGGGTTGGGAGTTGGAGGCACTGCATTGCAGTGGTTCCACTCCTACTTGGATGGACAACTCCAGAACGTGGTGCTGGGGGATTATTGCTCTGTGCCATGGCAATTGTGCCATGGGGTTCCACAGGGCTCTATTTTATCCCCCATGCTGTTTAACATCTACATGAAACCGCTGGGGTGAGCTGAGGTGCCATCAATATGTGGATGCCTCTCTTTCTCATCAAACCCAGGTGAGGCAGTGGCTGTTCTGAATCAGGGCCTGGGCATGGTAATGGACTGGATGAGGGCCAATAAACTGAAACTCAATCCAGACAAGACGAAGGTACTGTTAGTGGGTGGTTCGTCTGCCCGGCTAGGTGATATTCAACCTGTTCTGGAGGGGGTTGCACTCCCCCTAAAGGATCAGGTTCGTAGTTTGGGGGTGCTCTTGGATCCAGAACTGTCACTTGAGGCACTGGTGAACTCAGTGGCACGGAGCACTTTTTATCAGCTTAGGCTGGTATACCAACTACGCCCTTATCTGGACAGAGATAGCCTAGCTACAGTTATCCATGCTCTGATAACTTCTCGTCTGGATTACTGCAATGCGTTATACGTGGGGCTGCCTTTGAAAACTGTCCAGAAACTTCAGCTGGTCCAAAATAGAGCAGCAAGATTGTCAACAGGGACTGGCCAGCAAGTTCATATTACGCTAGTACTTTTTCAGCTGCACTGGCTGCCAGTCCATTTCCGGGCCCGATTCAAAGTGCTGGTATTAACATTTAAAGCCCTTAACGGCTTGGGGCCAGGTTATCTGAAGGATCGCCTCCCCCCATATGTGCCTGCCCAGACCTTAAGATCATCCTCAGCGGCCCTTCTCCATGAGCCCCTGCCAAGGGAAGTGAGGCGGGTGGCTACTAGGAGGAGGGCTTTTTCTGCTGTGGCACCCCGGCTCTGGAATGAGCTCCCTAGTGAGGTTCGCCTGGCCACCTACATTGTATTCCTTTCGGCGCCAGGTGAAGACCTTTTTATTTTCCCAGGCATTTTAGCTTTCTAGACTTTTCGCTTTGCTGTTTTAAATCTGTATTTTAAACTCCTGCACTGCTGCTAGGTTTTATTGTGGTTGTATTGTTATATTGTGGTTTTAATGTTCTATATATTTTAAATTGTTTTATTGTGTGCTGTTTGGTTTTAATTTTTGTGAACTGCCCAGAGAGCTTCGGCTATTGGGCGGTATAGAAATGAAATGAATGAATGAATGAAATACTTTTTAATTCACCAAGGACAGTTAAAAAAAACCCTACTTGAGCTGGTCCTGAAGAGCAGCTGTGTCTCTCCTACACGTTTATTTATTTATTATTGTATTTAAAAAAATTTTAGGCCGCCTTTAAGGGTAGAACCCTCTCAAGGCTACAAGATTAAAACAGTACAAAGCAATGCAAAGTGAACACAATAAAAATGCAATAAATTTGTAAATAAATCAATACACTGTTCCTCTATTTCAAGAATCATTTATTTCATTTAATTTACTGCTTTTCCTGCTTCCTCTCTGCTCTGCAAACCATTTTGGAATGTTCAACCACCTGCATTTAAAAAAAAAAATGCAGCTTTGATAAGCCTCGTGGATCCTGGCCTGCAAGGAAGTTATTCACCAGGGCTGGCCCTCTCACCAGGTGGGGTGATTGCCAGCAAGTCTGCTCTTTACCGAAGTCCAGGGCCCTGAAGGGGCTCCCCATATGGCCACCCAGAGAGCAGCAGGTGACGAGGGCATTAGGGCAGCAGACACAAACTCCATTTTATTCCTCTAGTCATGATAGCGCTATGATTTTAGTGAGCTTAAAATACAAAATTGTACATGCTCAGAGGTTGGTGTTTTTAAATCAAGGTTGGCAAACATTCTAACATATATGGAATGTAGAAGCAGTTGTAAAGCATGGGGTGGCGACTGGGATAGAAGAGAAACGTTGGGGGCGTTACAACTGAAGTAATATACACCAGGCCAAGTAGTCCCGCCTTAAGACCATTAAGTCCAGTGTCTAAAATTTGTTAGTGGCACCACTGGGAGAGGGGTCCTTGAGAACTGAAGCCACTGAGAGACAGATTGAGTTCCCAGCATAGGATAAACTTTATATGCATAGAATAACCCCATGTCTGCATTGATCTGGAGAGCAACTGTCCACATCTACAACTATTTGGCAATGGATCCTGGAAGTCAGAGATTTGCAGTGGTAATGAATTTCCACTGTGGGGCCATTCACAGACTTTTAACAAGGCCATTGTGTCACAAGCCAGCACTTATTCCCAGAGACATAGCTCAACTGATCAAGCTCAATTTGCATAAACTGATTAATGAGAACTCTCCCGGGTTTAGATAGATGGGCATCTTTAAAGTTTGTTTGTTTGTGAGTTTGTGGGGTAAGGTAAACAAACTGAAGATTAATAGTATACCTTGGATTATTTATATGTGGGATGCTCTATACCCGGCAAATATTTTCAAAAACTCAAGGCTCCTTTTTTTTTTTTTTAAACTCTGTGACAGGTACATTGGGAAAACGGTTAATGTCCTAGTAAGATCCTTGCACATCGTCTTAAACAGCACCAACATCCGAATGTCATTTCAGCTATTAAAGATGAGAGTGACAAAGCATATACTTCTCCTATAGATAAAAACCTCACAATTTTAAAAGTTCTATTCTGATCTTTACAGCACTGGTAGCGAGATATCAGAGCAAGATACGGAAGCTTTTTTTCTCATATTTATCTTCCATGCTTAAACTCTTCATGACAGCTTCTTTTGGCTCCTTTGCATTTGGAGGAAATTATGAATGCAATTATGAATATGAACACTGGGAAATCACCCGGTCTAGATGGTTTCCCAATTGAGTGGTATAAAACATTCTCCAGCTTTTTAGCTCCAAAGCTGTACTGCCTCTATAACCATATTTTTGAGGTGGGCTCCCCTTCTTCATCGTTAAACGTTGCTTATATTACCATGATTCCTAAGCCTCGCAAGGATGATAACTATTAACTATTGACCTACATCATTAATTAAAGTAGATATCAAAATATTAACAGCAATTTTGGCCTATAGACTGCAACAAGTTAGCATTGCAGCATTGGTTAGACTAGGTGGTATTTATTAAAAATAGACAGGGGGCAGATAGATTAGTTGTCGATCTAGTCACTTTCAACTCTGAAAGAACTGACCAGGCGGCCATCATTTCCTTGGATGTATTCATTGACAAAATTCACTGGAATGTTATTTTTTACCAAATTGACTAATTTCAGTTTTCCTATAGAATTTTTGAAATGAGTTAAAATTTTATACTCGGATCCAAGAGCAAGAATACAGACTAATGGTTTATTTTCGGCTTTTTTAAAAACTTAGTCGGGGCACCAATCAAGGCTGTCCACTTTCCCCATTGATTTTCGACTTATGCTTGGAACCCCTGGCATGTGCTATTAATCAAAATAGTAGTATTCATGGATTTGTACATCCTGGCTTAGAATTTAAAATTAGCCTTTATGCTGATGATCTTTTGCTGTTTATTTCGAAACTCTAGTCGGTTCCAGCTTTGATGAAATTGATTAATAAGTTTGGTGATTTGTCTGGTTATTCAATTAATTGGTCAGAGTCAGAAAAAATGCCGATTGGAGATAGGGTATACTCTAGTGTATTAGCCAACTGGTAATTGCGACGGTGCCCAGAGTTTATTACTTATTTGAGATATATCTCTAGAGATATAACTCAAATAATTTAAGTAAATTTAAGTAAATCGATCAACGATATTTCACGAGATATAGATAGATGGACATCTTTAAAGTTGAGCTTATGGGGGAAGGTTAATACACTTAAGATGAACACTATGGCTCAAATTGTTTATGTTAATTGTGGGATCCCCTTACTAATACCTGGCAAATATTTCCAAAAACTTAATGCTTTGTTTCGTAAATTCTTTGGGGGTTCCTTTCCACCAGAATATCTTTGAAAAGGACGCAACTTCCAATTAATGAAGGTGGGTTTGGCTTTCCGGAACTTGCTACATATCATCAGGCTTATTTGCTGACCTGCACTAAATTTTGGTCTTTTCCACTCAGATTTGATTTTCCATCTTGGTCAGTTTGGGAATCTTCCTGTTTGGAGCCTCTCTCCAAATGGATGGCATTAGGTTCTCAGCATATTAAGGTGGATAGAGTTCCTCCCATAAGCTTGGCGGTTAGAGATGTGTAGTGTATAATGTCATGCCAGTTACAGTTTTTGCAATTTGCAGTTTCAACATTTGTTAGAATCAAGTTTTGACTCTGCCGCTTTTACAGCTTCAGAGACCCCTTCAATATTGGGAGCACTTATTGAAGCCAATCATTCATATTGAACCCAAATCCCTCTTTATAAATACCTATTAATGGGGAAAAATATGATCTACAGGGTCTTAAGCAGGAATGGAATAGAGAACTGGATTGTCCCATTCTGCCTAATCAATGGATCACCGTTTTAGCGTCTGTATCTGAAGCACCTGTGGATCTCAAGTTACATGTTATTCAGCAAAAACTCTTGTTCCATTCCTATTGGATATCTTTAATATGGGTTTGTGTCAGCTATTTGCTGGAGGTGTAACACAGCTAATGCTTCTTTTAACCATATGGTTTGGCAATGCCAAATAGTTGCCTCTTTGGGGGAGGAGGTTATTATACAGATAAACCTTGTATTGGAACACTCTAATATTTACTGATGCGCATCCTTTTACATTATCTGCCTGTTTCCTGGAAGCAAATGCACAGTTAGCTCAAATGGATACTCCATGCCCTTTTGACAGCTAAAAGACTGATATGACAACATTGGAAAGATAAATGCTCACCTATAATGCACTGGATTGAGGATGTAACAACATTTCAACATTTGAACGGGTGGTATATAGATGATATTCACAAATATCCATTGTGAATGGATATTTATACAGATATTTGGCTTGCTTTTGTTGAAGTTTATGTATAATTCTTAGAGAGCAATATTATCTCTCACACACACACTTCATATTCATGCAATAAAATGTATATAATCACCTTAATGTAGCTATATTTTTTCTTTTCCTCTTTTTTATTTTGCTTTGTTGAAAGTTTACAATAAAAAATGAATTAAAACAAAAACAAAAAATGATTTTGCAATGAACCCCATAAGGAAGGGATTTGGAATGATAATAAGTTCCCACTGGGTGGCCATTCACAGACTTTTAACGGGATCATTATGTCACAAGCCAACACAAACAAATGCTAGCCACACAATGGTTGTTGAGAAAGAGGTGGACATTTGTGACCCTCCTGCTGGGTTCAGGCAGGAGTAAACTTTTAGTAAGATAAACTTAATACAAATCTATGCCCAATTAATTAATTTATGGGGGCAAAATTTTGATTGTTTTTTACATCAGAAAACTATGCCAAATTAAATGTTTGGGATAAATTGCATATGGAAAAATGTACCACCATAATCATCATCAATACACCAATGACAGAAATTCATTATTGCATATCGGACTATGGCTATAACTTTCTGGATTCATCGACCAGGAAGGCAGAGTTGCCAGGTTCTCATGCAGCTAAGGCTGGACCGTGCAGCTGAAGTCCCCCCCCCCTCGATCCCCTAGAAAGCAGCAGGTGATGCGAGTCGGTATCCATACCTGGGCCAGCATAGGTGTGCTGAGGCCCACTTAGTTGGGGCAGATGCTGGTCATTGCAGCACCCTTTCGTTCCCCCTATTTTTTTAAAAAAAATTATAGTTGGGGGGCTGCAGCTTGGGGATTCTCCTGAACTCAGTGCAGCATGGCGGCAGAGCCTGGTGTTGAGGTTAACAAATGAGAACCCCCTTTCTTCTTTGGTCCCATTCTTATTTTTAAAAATACACATAAGATAAATGAGTATTAATTGAGTTAATACTCAAATACAATGATATTACACTCTTAGTTCTTTCTACTGGCTGTTGACACCATTCTAACTGGGAACTCTAGACAGCAGTTGCCATGATACCCCGTTAGCATTCAAACTGGGTCACCACCCTACAGAGCAGTTGCTGAGGCCCCCAGATCAGACAATAGTCAGGTCTTCTCCCAAGATCTAGAAAAGGCCTTCAATGCTACAGTCTGACTGAGGAGCCCATTTCATGTACATATACACTATTAACTACAGCCCACATCCCCCTAACAGTAAGATATGCTGGGTAGCGCCACAGGGTTTAGTTGCCATTGGGTGAGAAATCACAAGATCCTTATGGTCTCTTTTGTCATTTTTGTTTCCTTTACAATGCTTCACAATATCATGAAAAAGGTAGACCCCTTAGGCAGACAAGAAAATTTCTGAACCTCTATCTGAAAGTAGCGGCTTAGACCAGCCTCCCCCAACTGGGTGCTCTCCAGATGTACTGGACTACAGATATGTTGGATTATCTCTGAATATCATCTGGAGGGCATCTGGCTTGGGAAACCCTGACTTAGAGCCTCACAACTGCCAAAGCTGTTTCCAGTCTAGCCAGCCTTGCAGTGTGTTGCCTCTGCCTGCCTGCCTGCCTCCCTCTCCCCAGCTCTATAGCTGTTTTAGGCTGCAAGACTATACACGCTTGCTGGTGTCTGGGATAAATCCAAGTGAACTCAAGGGAGTTTACCTCTTAGTAGGCAGGTCTAATAGAATGGCACTGTGACCTGTCCTTCCCCAACTTTGTGATGGCAACTGGCATCTGGAGGTAGTAGACAGATTTTCAGCTGTCTAGGGGTGTACAGTCTAACTGCATAAATGCGCGCGCGCGCGCACACACACACACACACACACTGAGAACTGGCAGTTGTCAACATGGGAAAGTTTCTTTTCTTTGCCATGTTTGCTCAGTTTCTTTGCTGGAAATTAGGCAGCTTTTTCCTGGCTATCCTATGCTGGATTATGTGTATCTCTTCAGCAGCGAGTGTACAATGGAGAGTATGGCAGGCAGAGAACGTTCCAGGCATCAGTCAGCTCTGGCATGGTATGGATTGGGATCTCTACAGTCTCTTTTATGCGGGATGCTACTGTGGATGAAGACATCTTTTTACACTGGGATGGATCTGAGGAACAATACTGGTCCCTCCCCAAGGGGATTCTTATTGCTCAGGACCTAAAGTCATTAGCGTTCCTTGCGTTACCAAATTTCTTAAAGAACAAGGAAGAAGGGGGAAATGCATTATTTTCTCTTTTTTCAACCACTGGAGCCATATCAGGGACTACTGCTTTAATTCCTGTATCCTAGAACCTCTACTCTATCCTTGAAAAGGAGGCAACCGGGTTTCCCAAATGTTTGCAGTTACCAAGTCTGCCGAAAGCCCAGTATGTTGGGACTGCTATTTACATCGGGGCTATTTCTGGAGCTCTCCAGTTACTGAGCAGTGTATTAATAATAAATACTAAATATTTTTAAAATAAAATAAAATAAAATATCCCCATTAGAATTAGTAATTGTAAATCCATCAGAAATTGCAAAATGTTCCTCATGTAATTCATCCACTGCAAATCTTGAAATTATTTTTGTAACCTCTGTAAATAAATATTTTTATTTTATACTATTTTCACCCTTTACATTTATATTTTTCTGTTTTATAAAAAAATGAAACGTTATGGTTGCATTGTGCATGATACTTGGATTGGATTTTTTTTTAAAGGGGAGATGCAACAAAGTACATATCTTTTGGGAGAGCTGAGCATGCCGCCTAGATCACTCTAACACTTCTGCAGCTGCAGAAGTAAAAATGGTGGTGGTGAGCAGGGCTGCATCACAGGTAGTACTGAGCCCCCCACTGCGTCCTGACACTGAATTCACAGACAGGACATTTGCACATGCATTTGCAACAGTAGTGACTGGTGCCCATTGGGGCCAGCTGGGTGGACGGCGAGGCAAAGCAGCTAATGCTAGGCAGAGCCAGAGGTAGGAGGAGATCATGAATGTAAAGCAGAAGGTTGGAGGATCTGATCCCTACAGCACAGAAAAAACACTCCTTTGAACCCACATTTTCTGCCCCAGCAGCAACCAGAAAAGGCAAACTGAGCCCAGTATATAGACCAAATCTTGTGTGCAAAGCAGGGGATGAGGGGACAATGCAGGGGACAATCTACATGACAATGCAGAAGAAAGCACTGTATCTGGATGTACTATACTTCACTGGTTCCATATCTGAAAGGCTGTACCAGCACACTGCAGCAGGTGTGGCTAAGCAGAAACCAAAGAGTCTTGTGCCACCTTAAAGACTTACAAATTGTTTACACAGTATATATTACTGCATGAACTGAACAGGGAAGGTTGGAAATGAGATATAGAATCATAGAATCATAGAATAGTAGGGTTGGAAGGGGCCTACAAGGCCATCGAGTCCAACCCCCTGCTCAATGCAGGAATCCAAGTCAGAGCATCCCCGACAAATGGCTGTCCAGCCTCGTCTTAAAGGCCTCCAGTGTGGGAGAGCCCACCACCTCCCCAAGTAATTGGTTCCATTGCCGTATTGCTCTGACACTCAGGAAGTTTTTCCTGATGTTCAGCCGGAATCTGGCTTCCTGTAACTTGAGCCCATTATTCCGTGTCCTGCACTCTGGGATGATCAAGAAGAGATCCTGGCCTTCTTCTCTGTGACAACCTTTCAAGTACTTGAAGAGTGCTATCCTATCTCCCCTCAGTCTTCTCTTCTCAAGGCTAAACATGCCCAGTTCTTTCAGTCTCTCTTCATAGGGCTTTGTTTCCAGTCCCCTGATCATCTTTGTTGCCCTCCTTTGAACCCTCTCCAGCTTGTCTGCATCCTTCTTAAAGTGTGGTGCCCAGAACTGGACACAGTTCTCCAGATGAGGCCTAACCAGTGCTGAGTAGAGGGGAACTAGTACTTCCCGGGATTTGGAAGCGATGCTTCTATTAATGCAGCCCAAAATAGCATTTGCCTTTTTTGCAGCCACATCACATTGTTGGCTCATATTCAGCTTGTGATCGACGACAATTCCAAGATCCTTCTCGCTCGTAGTGTGGTTGAGCCACGTATCCCCCATCTTGTAACTGTGCATTTGGTTTCTTTTTCCTAGGTGCAGAACTTGGCATTTGTCCCTATTAAATGCCATTCTGTTGTTTTCTGCCCAGCACTCCAGTCTATCCAGATCACTTTGAATTTTGTTTCTGTCTTCCAAAGTATTAGCTATCCCTCCCAATTTTGTGTCATCTGCAAATTTGATCAGCATTCCCTGCACCTCCTCCTCCAAGTCATTCATAAAAATGTTGAAGAGCACTGGGCCCAGGACTGAGCCCTGCGGTGCCCCACTCGTTACCTCTCCCCAGCTTGAGAAGGTCCCATTGATAAGCACTCTTTGAGTCCGATTCTGTAGCCAACTGTGGATCCACATGATCGTTGTTTCATCTAGCCCACTTCGAGCAAGTTTGCTCAACAGGATATCATGGGGCACTTTGTCGAAAGCTTTGCTGAAGTCGAGGTATATGATGTCTACAGCATTCCCACGGTCTACAAGGGAGGTTACTTGATCAAAAAATGAGATCAGATTTGTCTGGCAGGACTTGTTTTTGACAAATCCATGTTGGCTTCGAGTAATCACGGCATTGTTGTCAAGGTGCTTCCAGATGGATTGCTTTATGATCTGCTCCAGAATTTTCCCAGGGATTGATGTCAGACTGACTGGTCTGTAGTTCCCAGGTTCCTCCTTTTTACCCTTTTTGAAGATAGGGACAACGTTAGCCCTCCTCCAGTCATCTGGCACTTCCCCGGTCCTCCATGATTTCTCAAAGAGAATAGACAGCGGTTCTGAGAGTTCTTCTGCCAGTTCCTTTATTACTCTAGGATGCAGTTCATCTGGCCCTGGAGATCTGAACTCATTCAAAGTAATGAGGTGTTCCTTGACCATATGCCTGTCGATCTGAAGCTGCAATCCTGCCCCTTCAGCCTGTACTTCGCCTTTGCCAGGGGGGTCATAGACCCTCTTTTGGGAGAAGACTGAGCCAAAGTAGGAATTGAGCACCTCTGCCTTTTCTTTGTCATCTGTTATCATTTTGCCATCCTTATTTAATAGCTGAACAACCATTTCTTTCCTCTGCCTTTTACTATGCACGTAGCTGAAGAAAGCCTTTTTGTTGTTTTTAGCATCCCTCGCTAACCTCACCTCGTTCTCCACTTTAGCCTTCCTGACGCCATCCCTGCAATTCTGTGCTACCTGCCTGTACTCTTCCTTTGTTACTTGGCCTTCTTTCCACTTCCTATATGTGTCCTTTTTTGTTTTCAGGTCATCCCTAAGCTTTTTGTGAAGCCACATTGGCTTCTTCTGTTGTCTTCCACCTTTTCTTCTTGTTGGAATTGTTTGTGATTGTGCCTTGAGAATTTCCTTTTTTAAAAGTTCCCACCCATCTTGGACTCCTTTTCTCGCTAGCATTGTTTGCCATGGGACCTTACTGATCATTGTTCTGAGTTTATTAAAATCAGCTTTCCTAAAATCCAGGGTACGCGTTTGAGTACACTCGGCTTTTGCTTCCCTTAGAACCAAGAACTCAAGTACAACATGGTCGCTTTCCCCCAGAGTTCCTGTAACTGCTACTTTCTCCACTAAGTCATCTCTGTTGGTTAGGATCAAGTCAAGGATAGCCGATCCTCTAGTTCCTTCCTCTACTTTCTGTAGGAGGAAGTTATCCACCACACAAGTCAGGAATTTCCTGGAGGGGCCATGTTTTGCAGAATTTGTCTCCCAACAAATATCGGGGAAATTGAAGTCCCCCATTACTACTACATCATGCTTCCTTAAAACATTGGCTATTTGCTTTTCAAAAGTTTCATCCTTGTCTTCTCCTTGATTGGGTGGCCGGTAGTAGACTCCGACCACCAGGTTCCTTTTATTCTTTGCTCCATTTATTTCAACCCAGATGCTCTCGATGGGGCTACCAAGCTCCTCCTCCTGTATTTCTGTGCAGAGATATGTATTTTTCACATACAGTGCAACCCCGCCTCCCTTTCTGTTCCTCCTGTTCTTTTTGAACAAGTTATATCCTTCAACTGCTGTATTCCAGTCATGAGAGTCATCCCACCAAGTCTCAGTTATACCTATCAAGTCATAATTTCCCTCCTGTATTAAGAGTTCAAGTTCGTTCTGTTTGTTTCCCATACTCTGGGCATTAGTATATAGACATCGAAGACCATGTGCTTCATAGTCTGGCTTTCTTCCTACATGTGTCTGAAGACTATTATTGGGCGCTATCAGCGCTGTTCTCTCCATTGCAGTGCATGCGCCTACGTCCATTGTTACCCCCAACATTACATCTCCCTTCCCCGTAGGATTCAGTTTAAAGCCCTCCTGATGAAGTTCTTCATGCTGTGGCCAAACACATTCTTCCCAGCCTTTGTGAGGTGCAACCCATCCCTAGCCAACAGCCCATCTTCCAGGAAGTATAGCCCGTGGTCCCAGAATCCAAATCTCTCTCGTCGGCACCACCTTCGTAGCCAGTCATTCACCCGGAGTATTTTTCGTTCCCTTTCTATCCCTCTTCTAACTACTGGAAGGATGGATGAGAAAACTATCTGGGCTGCAAAGTTCTTGAGTTTCCTTCCCAAAGCTTCAAAGTCTGACGTGATCTCTTCGTAGCTCCGCTTGGCGGTATCATTTGTTCCCACATGGATGAGAAGAAAGGGATACCTGTCAGTGGGCTTTATGAGTGCAGGCAACCTTTCAGTCACGTCTCTAATCTGTCCTCCCGGGAGACAACATACCTGGCGAGTCCACGGGTCTTGGCGACATACTTGGGTCTCGATCCCACGCAGCAAGGAGTACCCACTACTACCACTCTTCTCTTCTTGTTGTTGTAGGCCTGGGTTTCATCGCCTCTGTTTGACTGACCTTCAGCCTCTTGCTCACTCTCATGCAGGTAATGCAGGTAATATGATGTCTTAAATTTAAAAAAAAGTTTTGCACCCGTATTTTTTCAAGGTGGGGTGGAAGGTTGAAAATGCTTGTTTATTTACAGGGTCTTATGAGTAAATGGGACAGGATGGATGCACTCTATTCCACTGATTCCATTCTGAAAGGCTGTGCCAACATAGCAGGTGAGGCTAGCGGGGGAAAGAAAGACCAATAGGAAACCTTAAAAAGACTTTGGCTGCAATTCTATACACATTTACCTGGGAGTACGTTTCACTGAACTCAGTGGGGCTTACCTCTGACTAGACATGTGCAGGATTACACTGTTAACAGCTTTGTTGCAATGCACACTAGCATCATCTGGAGGGAGGGTGGGTCATATAAATGTTTAATCAGATACCCCGCATTTGGGGTGTTTGAAAGTCTGGTGTGACTTACAGCCAAGTTGCTTTTTATAGAGAAAGCGTGGCAACACAGCATTTAGTACCGGAGGAAAAAAACACAGGAATTCAATTTTTTTTTGCATGTATACAGCTAAATAGCCCCCTTCTCTCTGCACTGCTGCTGATTGCAGCCCCTAAGTCTGTACTGTTCTAAAAGGGCATCATATCCAATTACAGCAAGCCAAACACACACCCCAGTCTTGATGTGGGAGATGATGGGACTTGACTTTACAGCTACTTCTACCTTCCTAATGTGTTAGAGCAAGTGAGTTTAACAACTGTGCTGGAGACAGGGATAATATATATTTAAAGGAAAAATGCTAAAAGGGGTATGTGCATGACCAGCTGGCCCCCTACCCCCACCCCTGTAAATGTACATTTGGGTCTTTATCACCAGCTGGCCCTAATCTTTATTCGGAGGCCTTTCCAGAAAGAGAAGGCGTGGGGAGGCGTTCAACCCTCTAGCTTACGATGCAAATAATGATCCCCATGACCCTTTTTCGGAGGGGTCAGGTCAGATTGGATGGTCTGGAATGATGTGAACTGTTCCCTCACAGATACTGCATGTCACATTCATGTACCTTATGACGTCATTATTGGCCCCGGGAAGGAGTCTGTGGGGAGCTGCCACCCACTAAACGCCTCAGCAGACGCTCATAAGACTGGCAGTTTTTGAGATGCCACACGGCATTTGTAAGGTATCTCGATAATCAAAGCTACTGTGACTTAAGATGTATGTATTTCGACACGAGTTCTTGGACTACAAGAGAAGGCAAAATAAATGTTGTAAGCATTACAAAATATACACCAGGAGACAGTTTGTTGTAAGACTGTTTTGCTCCTGGTGGGACCCGTAAAAGAAAATAATCCCCTCTGACTAAGGAACAAGACTTTGCCTGAAGGTATTAAGGTAGGCATCACCTTCAATGGCTCGGGCTCAGCTGGACTATAAGATCTAGTCTTTTACTCTCATTTTACATTTTGTTTCCTCATTTTACTTACAGACCATTTAGAGGCAGTCCTCACCAACCAAGCACCTTCCAGGTGTGTTGGACTATGCTTCCCATCATAGTCAGTGTGTTCAGGATTAAGTTAATAGCAACCGCAGGAGAAGAAGAATTGGCTTAGGGCTGTGGCGCTAGGGAAGGGGCGCTAACCCTTTCCCCCCTGAACGTTATTTTCCCCAAAGCTGCTATTCTCTGCCAAAGAAAAAAAATACACAGATACTGTGAACTTACTGGTATGTAAAAACCCCCACAACCCCCCACAACCCCCCCCCCACAACACAAATAGGTTCAGGGATTGATTTAAATTGGGGAAATTGTTGGGAGAAAAAGTTAACACCACTACCCTAGTGGCATGGCCCTATTTCAAATTGGACCCCCACCCTCTAATCCTAATTTTAAGAAAGAGATTCTGAACGTCCACCTTGGACCTCCATGTTCAAAGATCACTGAAAAATAATCTGATACATTAAAACCAGAAGTAACTCAAACTTGGCCCAAATGGACTTACTTCCAAGTAGGTGTACATAGGATTGCAGCCCTGAAGTGCAAATGTATGCATGTTTATTCAGACATAAGCCCCCCTGTGTTCAATGAGATTTACTCTCAGGTAGGATTGCAGCCATAGTGTTGGGAATTATTAGGAAATGGCTTTCTATTTGCTGTATGTATTGAGGACTTGGCCACTGCAACTTGAAGCAATCAGGAGATAAAACGCATAAAATTAGGTGCACATGGAATCAAAACAGACAACATAAAGTTAAGTCTATCAGATCCAGTAGAATAATTACAGAAGGAGAAGTGAGATGTTAGGATACAGAATTAATTAGATTTCATTTGCATGAACAGCATAAATCTAACATACAGATTATGTTTGGATGCCCAGGAAGTCAATGGCCATAAGACATCTGGATATTTTGTTAACTCCTAAATTAGATCAAATAGCCTCAATTAATTTTAATCCAGTTATTTAGAAAAAAAAAAACTTGAACGATTCTAGAGTAGGGAAAGAAGAATTGCTCTTGGTTTGGAAGAATTGCTGTGCTTGAACTGTACATATTACCAACATTTATTTTCAAAACCTGACTGTGAAATATTAGATCAACTGAAAGAGTGGCAAAGAATGATTCCAAATTTCTATTCTAATGGAAACAAAGAATGCAAATAATGATACATGTAAGTCAGGAAAGGGTGCAGTCACAGAGTGGCAGGTTTGCTGGTGATGGTGCTCTGCAGTCTCTAGCACTGGGGAAAGGATTTAAACCCCACGCCATTTCCCCCACCCAAGTTGTTGTTCACCCACACCTAGTACTTACCTTGTGCTGGAGGGACTTGCAGGTACCATTCAGGGCAAACAACAGCTAGGAGTGAAATATCCCTCTCCAAGCACTGTCAGGTGATGTCCATTCTGCTGAGCATCTTCTCCCAGAAGTACAAGAAACTATTCAAAAGAAGACATGTCAAACATCATACTCCAGAGACAGCAAAACCTTATTATCAAAGATTTGTTGTTCCCAAGTTAGGAGACATATTACATAGAAGTGGAACAGCCAGAGTAAATCAGTTCTTCTTTTAGAGTTCATGTGATGCATAACCACACAAAAGATGTCCCTGCACAAAAGTGCTGTGATGTGACTTATAATATATTAGCTAAAGAGAAGGTTTTCAAAATGTTCCGCATGAGCTGGAATGAATCGGATCAAACAAAATTATTGAATCAAAGAACTAGGAGTTATCACCATGGCCTATCTGACTGGGTAATTAGGGGATTGATTTAGCGGATTGATTTTATTAGAATTTAGAGGATTGTTAAATTCATGGTTGCATAATAGTTAAGAATGATGTCGTATAGTTTATATATTTGTATATCTAACATAGTTTCTATACTAATATAATTCTCTAATTCTATATTATTCTGTATTTTATATAATTGTACATTTTGTATATT
Source organism: Heloderma suspectum (assembly GCF_057233095.1). Lineage (NCBI taxonomy): Eukaryota > Metazoa > Chordata > Lepidosauria > Squamata > Helodermatidae > Heloderma > Heloderma suspectum. The sequence goes on along the minus strand of NC_139460.1, from coordinate 195,146,785 downwards.
TGTGAATACAAAATAAGAAAAAAGAAAGGAAAATGGCCAGTATCACAATGCCTTTAAGTAAATGAAAGGTGTGGTCCCATTTTCAATACTGTGAACAGTTCCATCTCAAAAAGCATATAATACAGTAGCACCAGAAAAGGGCAATTAAAAATGCAATCTTATACATGCCTACTTAAAAATAATCCCCACTGGGTTCAATGGGACCTACTCCCAGGTAAATTAGTATAGGATTGCAGCCTCAAATGATGCAGAAGTTGGAGCACCTTCCATATGAGGAATGGTGTAAAGTGCTTAGGTCTAAAAAAGACAGCTAAGAGGGAGACATGAGAAAAATTCATAATGTTATGAATAGAGTAGAAAGAGGGAAATTCTCTTTGGTCATAATATTTAAATCCAGGAAGCCCAGTGCCAATACACAGGACCTTTGATGGCTTTCAATGGGGCTCCTGCTAATTAATGGAAGATTACAGGCCTGCCAGCCTTTGCTTAGGTCTATCAGAGGCAATATGCATATGAATGCTGGGTGGGGTGTAGACAAGGCATAGAGCTCAGCCACCACCTTCCTGCCTTGTTGTTGAACTGCCAGAGACAGGATGCAGCTGGCTAATGCTAAGGATCAACCAGGTGGAGGTGGACTGACTTGGGTTTGATCTAGCAAATCATCTTAGATTTCTGTACAGATTTTCCTTCATGGGCTTTGTGCTGATAACATCCAAATCCAAAACGCCTTTGAAAGTATAATTGATCTTGACGGGCCTCCCTTGCAAGAAATGGAGATCACAGTAGTAGGGGTGTCTTGTTGCTGCAACAGATAGGTACACGCATGTGCTGGGTGAGATGCTCTATTTTAAATGATTGTACCAACTACTATGGTGTCACAAAACACAACGTCTGCCACCATTTTCTCATAGAGCTTCACTGTAGCCAGAGCCCTAGGTCTCAACCTGGGAATTTGCTTTCTGTGCTAGGCCTCAGCCCTGAAATACTAAAGATGGAGCTGCCTCTCCCTATGTTCAGAGTGCATTTCCTCACCACCGATAACCACCGCACACATCTAGAATTAAGAGGAAAAGCTGCTCAGTCAGAAGGTGTTGGTTGCTTCTGTGGCTGCTTCAGCCCCAGCACCTCCTGTTTAGGAAATACTCCCCAATCAACTCCTTTTCCATATCTACAGAGGACAATGGATGCCCCTTTGCCCAGACGCTCCCACCCCAAAGCATAAAATGCTGAACAGGAACAGGAGTTCTGCTTGGAGCCAGGGGCTCCTGGAATAAAAGACAGTCCCATCCAATAAGGCACACTTAAGGGATCTGCTTCACTTTTTACTCGAACCCCGAGATCACAGAATCATAGAATAGTAGGATTGGAAGGGGCCTACAAGGCCATCTAGTCCAACCCTCTGCTCAATGCAGGAATCCAAGTCAGAGCATCCCTGACAGATGGCTGTCCAGCCTCATCTTGAATGCCTCCAGTGTGGGAGAGCCCACTACCTCCCTAGGTAATTTATTTATTTATTTATTTCATTTCTATACCGCCCAATAGCCGAAGCTCTCTGGGCGGTTCACAAAAACTAAAACCAAACAACACACAATAAAACAATTTAAAATATATAGAACATTAAAACCACAATATAACAATACAACCACAATAAAACCTATCAGCAGTACAGGAGTTTAAAATACAGATTTAAAACAGCAAAGATAAAAATTTAGAAAGCTAAAATGCCTGGGAAAATAAAAAGGTCTTCACCTGGCGCCGAAAGGAGTACAATGTAGGCGCCAGGCAAACCTCACTAGGGAGCTCATTCTAGAGCCGGGGTGCCACAACAGAAAAAGCCCTCCTCCTAGTAGCCACCCGCCTTACTTCCTTCGGCAGGGGCTCACGGAGAAGGGCCGCTGATGATGATCTTAAGGTCCGGGCAGGCACATATGGGAGGAGGCGATCCTTCAGGTAACTTGGCCCCAAGCCGTTAAGGGCTTTGAATGTTAACACCAGCACTTTGAATCGGGCCCGGAAATGGACTGGCAGCCAGTGCAGCTGGAAAAGTACTGGCGTAATATGAGCTCGCAGGCCAGTCCCTGTTAACATTCTTGCTGCCCTATTTTGGACCAGCTGAAGTTTCCGGACCATTTTCAAAGGCAGCCCCACGTATAACGCATTGCAGTAATCCAGACGAGAAGTTATCAGAGCATGGATAACTGTAGCTAGGCTATCTCTGTCCAGATAAGGGCGTAGTTGGTATACCAGCCTAAGCTGATAAAAAGTGCTCCGTGCCACTAAGTTCACCTGTGCCTCAAGTGACAGTTCTGGATCCAAGAGCACCCCCAAACTACGAACCTGATCCTTTAGGGGGAGTGCAGCCCCCTCCAGAACAGGTTGAATATCACCTAGCCGGGCAGACGAACCACCCACTAACAGTACCTCCGTCTTGTCTGGATTGAGTTTCAGTTTTTTAGTTTCAGTAATTCAGTAGGTAATTGGTTCCATTGTCGTATTGCTCTAACAGTCAGGACGTTTTTCCTGATGTTCAGCCGGAATCTGGCTTCCTGTCACTTGAGCCCATTATTCCCCATGTCCTGCAATCTGGGATGATTGAGAAGAGATCCTAGCCTTCCTCTCTGTGATAACCTTTCAAGTACTTGAAGAGTGCTATCCTATCTTCCCTCAGTCTTCTCTTCTCAAGGCTAAACATGCCCAGTTCTTTCAGTCTCTCCTCACAGGGCTTTGTTTCCACTCCCTGATCATCTTTGTTGCCCTCCTCTGAATCCTCTCAAGTTTGTCTGCATCCTTCTTAAAGTGTGAACTGGACACAGTACTCCAGATGAGGCCTAACGAGTGCTGAGTAGAGGGGAACTAGTACTTCCCAAGATTTGGCAGCTATACTTCTATTAATGCAGCCCAAAATAGCATTTGCCTTTTTTGCAGCCACATCACATTGTTGGCTCATATTCAGCTTGTGATCGACAACAATTCCAAGATCCTTCTCGCTTGTCGTGTTGTTGAGCCACGTATCCCCCATCCTGTACTTGTGCATTTGGTTTCTTTTTCCTAGGTGCAGAACTTGGCATTTATCCCTATTACATTTCATTCCATTGTTTTCTGCCCAGCGCTCCAGTCTATCAAGATCACTCTGAATTGTGTTTCTGTCTTCCAAAGTATTAGCTATCCCGCCCAATTTTGTGTCATCTGCATATTTGTTCAGCATCCCCTGCACCACCTCCTCCTCCAAGTCATTAATAAAAATATTGAAGAGCATTGGGCCCAGGACTGAGCCCTGTGGTACCCCGCTCTATCCTCTCCCCAGTTTGAGAAGATCTCACTGATAAGCACTCTTTGAGTCCAATCCTGTAGCCAACTGTGGATCCACCAGATCGTTGTTTCATCTAGCCCACTTTGAGCTAGTTTGCTCATCAGGATATGATGGGGCACTTTGTCGAAAGCTTTGCTGAAGTCAAGGTATATTACATCTACAGCATTCCCACAGTCCACAAAGGAGGTTACTTGATCAAAAAATGAGATCAGATTAGTCTGGCAGGATTTGTTCTTGACAAATCCATGTTGGCTTTGAGTAATCACTGCATTGTTTTCAAGGTGCTTACGGATGGATTGCTCTATAATCTGCTCCAGAATTTTCCCAGGGATTGATGTCAGACTGACTGGTCTGTAGCTCCCAGGTTCCTCCTTGTTGCCCTTTTTGAAGATAGGGACAACATTAGCCCTCCTCCAGTCATCTGGCACTTCACCCGTCCTCCATGATTTCTCAAAGCGAATAGGCAGCGGTTCTGAGAGCTCTTCTGCCAGTTCTTTTATTACTCTAGGATGCAGTTCATCTGGCCCCGGAGATTTGAATTCATTCAAAGTAATTAGGTATTCCTTGACCATATGCCTATCGATCTCAAGCTGCAATCCTGCCCCTTCAGTCTGTACTTCGCCTTTGCCAGGGGGGTCATAGACCCTCTTTCGGGAGAAGGCTGAGCCAAAGTAGGAATTGAGCACTTCTGCCTTTTCTTTGTCCTCTGTTATCATTTTGCTATCCTTATTTAATAGCTGAACCGCCATTTATTTCCTCTTTTACTATGCACGTAGCTGAAGAAAGCCTTTTTGTTGCTTTTAGCATCCCTTGCTAACCTCAGCTCGTTCTCAGCTTTAGCCTTGCTGATGCCATCCCTGCAATTCTGTGCTACCTGCCTGTACTCTTCCTTTGTTGTTTGGCCTTCTTTCCACTTCCTATATATGTCCTTTTTTGTTTTCAGGCCATCTCTTTTTGTGAAGCCACATTGGCTTCTTCTGTTGTCTGCCACCTTTTCTTCTTGTTGGAATGGTTTGTAATTGTGCCTTGAGAATTTCCTTTTTTAAAAGCTCCCACCCATCTTGGAATCCTTTTCTCATTAGAGTCGCTTGCCATGGGACCTTACTTATCATTGTTCTGAGTTTCTTAAAATCTGCTTTCCTAAAATCCAGGGTACACATTTGATCCACTAACTAAAGCTGGTTGCCAAAGAAATACATTTAGAATTCAAAGAATTCTGACCCCTGGGATTTCTTTGGAGGACCAGAACTGAACAGAGCTCATGGATCTTCCTCTCCTTGCAGAGCTCAAGCTTTTTTCATTTCAGCAGTATAATTTAGGGGGAAGAGTCATTTTGTTGTTGCTGTTCTCAACAACCGGGAAGCACATCCTTGCCAATCTATTCCACGTCACTCAGTGATCAACCCATCTACCTCCTGCCCACCTCTGCAGTAAGGCAGCCTACTTATGGTTTCTCAGTAGCCAGTGATCTGTACGTATTGCTTCTTCCCACAGCCCCTTTCCCTGTTTCCATCTCTTTGGCCATGCTGCACCCAAATGGAACTCATGAAATGGCAGATGGCTGTCCATCCATCTGATATGACATAGCTTTGCTAGGCTTGCTCATTTTCCTGGTATGGCTGATTCCGTGCTTTTGGTGTTGCTGTCATGGAGAGGCAGTGATGGGAAATACATCACTTGCTGAATTTCCGCCAGCTTGGCAGCCAGAGAGGCTTGGAAGCAGTGGTAGAGCTACTTCATTTTAGACCCCGGACATAATGTTCTTACCCATGGCTATCTAAAGGGGTGAGTGGGTGGGTGGGGGCTATTACATCATTTGTGAAGCGCACAACTACCTTCTCCAGTCCTGTCCCCATCATTCCATGCTTTACCGCTGTTCTGCATTCCTGATATTTAAGAGCAAACACACAAAAGAAGCCATTTGCTAACACTGGAAAAGAAAAAGTCATACTCAGAGCATTGCATTTGAAACTAACTGAGATCATATCACCATCATGACTACAGAACTATAATCCCATTTGCTTCTGCTGCAAAACACATTTATTTGGGAATAAGCAGCATTTTGTTGTAGAAACGGAGAATATAGTTTTAAAGTAAAAAAATAATAACTTGAGCATCTGTTGACTGGTACATACCTGGCTGCCCCCCCCCAGCTATAAAAATGTTAATTTAAAAATAGGAAGAAAAGGTGCTGCAGTGAGCAGCATCTGCCCCACCCCAGTGGGCCCTGGCACGCCCATGCTGACCAAGGTGCGGGCACTGCCCTCATCATCCGCTGCTTTCTGGGTGGTCATTTGGGGGGAACAAGGTTCAGCACTAGCTGCACCAATGGCTGCAAGGAGAAAAGTGCCAATTCTACCTTCCAGGTGAATGAATCATAAGAACATAAGAAGCGCCATGATGGTCCATCTAGTCCAGCATTCTGTTCACACAGTGTCCAACCAGTTGTTGACCAGGGACCCACAAGCAGGACATGAATGCAACAGCACCCTCCCGCCCATGTTCCCCAGCAACTGGTGTACATAGGCTCAATGTCTCTGGTACTGGGGGTAGCACATAGCTATCAAGACTAGTAGTCATTGATAGCCTTTTCCTCCAGTAATTTGTCCAACCCCTTTTAAAGCCATCCAGATTGGTGCCCATCACTACATCTGTGGTAGCAAATTCCATAGTTTAACTATGCACTGTGTGAAGGACTTCCTCTTATCTGTCCTGAATCTCCCACCAATCAGCTTCATGGGATGACCCCAGGTTCTAGTATTTTGCGGGGGGGGGGGGATTTCTCCCTATCCACATTCTCCACACTATGCATAATTTTGTACACGTCTATGTCTCCCCTTACACTCTTTTTTTCCAAGCTAAACCATCCCAGCTGTTGCAAGCTTTTCTCATAGGAGAGATTCTCCAGCTCCTTGATCATTTCAGTGATCATTTCACTGGCCCTTTCCAGGAAGTTATAGTCATAGCCTGATATGCAGTAGCGAGTTTCCATCTTCGGTGTGTTATTAGTGATAATGGTAGCACATTTTTGCACAGGTTACCCCACCTATTTCATTTGGCATACTTTTCTGAGGAAGAAACCACAGTCAAACTGTTGTCCTTGTAAATTAATTGGACACAGATCCATCTAAGTTCACCTTAGGCTAGGTTTTCTCCTGCCTGAACCTGTGAGGAAGGTCGATTGTGTGAGCTGGCTTGTAACATAATGGCCTGTAAAAAACCTGTGAACGGCCACACAGTGGGAACTCATTACCATTACAAATCCCTTTCTTCTGGGGAGCGTTGCCCAATGCTGGCAGAAGTGGTCGAGGCCTGCCAGATCCGTGCAAAGAGGGTGTTGCATGCGCACAAAGTTGATTTCAAAAGCGAGAGAGGTCTTAAAAAAACGCCCGGTCAGAATCACAGTTCAATATTAGACACAGGAACTGCTTGCTAGGAACTCAACCTGCCTTTCAGGGCCTTCGGCCTCAGAGCTGAAGGAAGCCTCCCTGCAGCCCTGCTGTCCACCCCCGGCACCTTCCAAGAGCCCCTTGCCTGTAGCGACTCAGGGATAAGCCGAACCTAATGCTGGGATATCCAGTGGCGTTTTTTTTTAAATGGCAAGTGCAGCTGTGGTGGAGCGGGATTCAGTTCAGTCTGTGATGCTGAGGAAGGAGTTTTAAAACCCATGCGGGTTTCTCCATCAAGGTTGTCCCCCCAGGCAGTCCGGGGTGGGGGTGTTGGAATTTGCAGGTACTCGACAGGGCAAATGGCAGCTCAGGGGAATACTTAGGGTGGGGGTGGGGGAACAATGAAGTGAAAGAGTTAAACGTCCTTCGCCAAGCACTCCACCCCGTGGCTACCTTTGTATATGGTATCTTATCAGATCTCCAGACATCAGGTCTGGTTTGGATCTGAGGGGCCCAAGACAGGGAGAACTCTTTCCATCCCAAGACTTTGTTCATCCTGGAGTGCAGAGTCACTATTGCTCATCCTGATGCTAAGCCCAAAACATTGCCATTGTTAGAAATTAGCTGCTGCCTAGGGCAATATTGTCAAAAGAGTTTCAGCTAGCGCCTTAGAACTTTAGCTGAAACTAAAGCGAAATCCATAATGCTATATTTTTATTAGGCTGGCTAAAAGGTCCCCCCAAATGTGCAAGCTTTGAGATCTCCAGCTCTCTTCATCAGGCAAAATATTACAAAAAGCAGGGAGCGGGAATGGGGGGGGGGCATGGAGGGAGGCTGATTTGATGTTCAAATCATGATCATGTTGCCTGCATGATCAAGAGTCCCAAGATTGCACAGTTTCTGTGACCTTTGAGTTGGTCTAATAAAGGTATTATTCTAATATGGGTTTTGATATTTTTCTTTTGGCCAACATAGGTACCTTTGCTTTTTAGTGGGAGAGCCAGCATGGTGCATTAGAAGGAAGGTTGGATTGAGACTGGGGGCTGCTGGGGGGGGGGCAGGCATGAAGCCCCTGCTCAACCCATGACAAGCAACCTCCTCTTAATGGACGGCTCTCACCGGAAAGTTGATCTAGAACAGAATCTAAGGGAGCAGTGACCAGTTTCCTTTCATGATGCCAATGCTAGCTCACAAGATGGTTTCCCAAAAGTAGACAAAGCAGTCCTGTGAATGTCAGCTTTATTCCATTCCAGATCATAGTGAATATCTATATTATAATGTATTATATTCCTATAGCCAAAGTTCTCTGAGTGGTTCAGAGCAGTTTTAGCTTTATAACTTAAAGATTGTAGCTTGAAACTCAAATGCCTTGCTTTGACTGGCCTGCTTCATGTTTTGCCTCAGGTGTATGGTTGTCCTGAGGGGAGTAGACAAAAGCCAAAACAGCTTGGTGAGATGCCATCATCTACTTCTCAATGATGCTCTCCACCCCCCCCCCCCAAATGCCACCAGAGGGGCTTCTTGCCCTGAGGGAAATGCAGAAGGAGCAGATACAGCTTTTTTCAGACAAATTGTTGTTTTTCCTCCTCCTTTTTGTTGAATAGTTCTTATGGATGCCTTCTGAGGTGATACCTCTTAAGGGGCCAGGCTTGGAGTTACCCCAAGACGCTGTACAGCCTGGAGTGGGGTTTCCTGCCAACTGGATTAGGCCTGTGAGCTGGAGGTTCTACATCCCTGATTTAAGATTTGTGGCACGTTGCTCTTATACTCTTGAGTAAAATCACCCCCTTACTTTATGGTCACAGAGCATATAATCTTGTGATGCAGACTCTGTAAACATGTGCTTTAGTTTGCCAGTTTTTTCCTCAAAAACTGAATAGAGGTGAAGGGGCTAGGGCTGCATTAACAGAGAGAAACATGGTTTTTTAATGTGTTTTTGCCCTGATTCAACTCTCATTGTGCTTAATGTATGTCCTACTGCAAGCAGTGTCAAGAGCTGACTGGTGTCCTCTGATGGGTATTTTACACATCAAGGCTTACTAGATGGGGTGAAAGTGACACAGATGTGGGTCTTCTGAACTCAATTGGGCTGATTAAGACTTCTGTTCCACTTTTATTTCATCTATAATCAGAATAGTTATGTTTTCTTCAACAATAGTTACATTTTCTTCAACATTTAAAAAGATTGAAACTGATTCAAGATGGACGTTAGGTCCCCTCAAGTTATCTTATGACAAGCTGGACAGAAAAAACCAATGACCCTGAACTTAAGAACTCAGTAATTGATTATACCACTGTGTCTTGGTCAGGTGTCGCTCCAGGTAGGGGGACCCACCCCACTAGATTGTGTGTGGGGGTTTGAAGTTTTGGGTTTTCCTGTGCTTCCCTTGGCTGCTGTGTTGTGTTTTTCTGCCACTAGTCAGATGTGCACCTCTGCTTACATGGACCTTGCCTCTTTGGGGACAGTGCTGTCTAGGGATCACAGAATAGCGATCTTAGGGCACTGACGAAAAAGGATTCAAACTGCAAGAATTGGAGACAGACAAAATTACGACATCATTGCCATTTCTAAACCAAAAATTCTACAAATTCAGAGATGAAAACTCCAAATTGTCAAATAAAGTAAAATACACCAACACATGCACACACAAACTTCACTATATCAAAGATAAGAATGAAAAGACAAGGAAATTAACAAACAATGTTCTGATTTCTTCTCGGAGTTATATACCTCAGGAAATCCCGAGAGGGAGCAGATACATGTGTACCTGGAAAACACTATAGAGCAAAAATTAAGTACTGGACATCAGAACTTCCTTAACCAACCAATAACAGAAGAAACAAAAACCTCTGTCAAATTTATATATATATCAATCACCCAGTGTAGATGGTCTGCCTGGGGATTTTTTTTATAAAATACTTGAACTGATATTTACCCCATACTGAGTAAGATATACCTCCAGAATGGTAGTCATACCAAGACCAGGAACAGACATTGAAGTCACAGACTCTTGAAGCCCAATTATACTCCTCAGTAAAGACTACAAAATATTCACAGGAATTCTAGCTAAATAAATAACTTGGCCCCAACATAGATGAATTCAGATTGCACAGGCTTTCTTAAAAAAAAAGACAGATTTCAGACTCAATAAGAAGCATACTTAACATAATTCAAATTAACAACAACAAATCCAGACACACAGGTAGCCATATTTTCCCATGATGCTACAAAAAACGTTGACAAAACGGAATGGCCCTTTCCAATTGAATTGTAAAAAGGGTGGTAATAAAAAATTAAAAATAATCAAATAACTATATCTGCATAATAAAACACAAATAAGGATCAATGGAATGGATATGCAGTGAGATATTTAACAAGACTGACTCCCCCTTTTTCTTTGCCTTCTCCACAGAACCGTTAGCTTAGCAAATTCATTTAGGAAAAATACACACATTAAAGGCATTGATGTAAATAATATTCAACAGGGTACATTTATTTACTGATGATGTGGCAGTAATGATTTCTAACCCCAATCTCTGACAGAAGTTATAAAACTCACACAGCAATATGGTGGGGTGTCAGGCCTTCAAATATTTTTTTAATTGAAAATGTCTTAAATTTAGTGATACATCAACAAAAAATGTTGCAGCAAAATCAGGCATCCTATTATGCAATAAACAATGAAATATTAAAGGACTGAATGAACTTTAATCTCAAAACAAATGAAACTAGATTTTCGAAAGTGGCAAAACTTAAATCCTGGCTGGGAAAAGTAGCTGCTTGAAAAATATCTATCCTAACAAAACCAGAGTCTTTCAGGGCTTACAATTATTTTCACATATCAGAAAACAATGTAAATGAGTGGCAAAAACTAATCAATAATAACAAATAAACCATAGACTGAGTAAAATATATTATATAGATAATTGAATGGAGGAGGAATGGGTATCCCACATATACAGGCTCTCCTAGCTTGCATTAGCCACTAAAATATGCCATACCAGCTCCTAGGTCAGGTGTATAAGCCCATAAATGTATATATGTATAACATTTGGTAAATGACTCAAGCAGGCCTCTTAGAGAAGATTGAGGCTGACTTCATAAGAACAGCCATGGAGGATCAGACCAAGTGCCCATCCACTTCAGCAGTCTGTTCACATAGTGGCCAAAGAGCTGCCTGTGGAAAAACCACAAGTAGGACATGAGTGCAACAGCACCCGCCCAGTTCCGGAGGTAGTATATAGCCATAATGACTAGTCCCCATTGATAGCTTTATCCTCCATGAATTTGTCTAATCTCCTTTTAAAGCCATCCAAATTAAGTGTTGCTGAGTATGCATTCTTGCTTAAGTACCTTTCTAAATGTCATCCTTCATGGATCCCAACAGCCAAAGGGAATATTTCTTGGGAAGTTTTACCACCTGTGCCAACCAGGGTGTGGTTTATATCGTTAGATGTCCATGCAATCTAATATACGTAGGAATGACTACCGGTAAACTGAAGATAAGAATTGGAGAGCAGTTGAATAATATAAAGGAGAAAAGAGAAGATGAACTCTTAGTCAAACATTACTTACAACGTGGATATTTTATTTTGGGCCATAGAGCAGATTGCCCTGAAAGAGAGGAAAGAGCTTTGTAGAAAGAAACTACTTAGAAAGAAAGCAATGCGGATCTTGAGCCTTGATACTGTAACCCCTTCAGGGTTTAAATGATAGTATTGATTATATGTCTCACTTGGAATAAGCTGTATAATATACTAATTCTTGTTTATATCTTAAAATTGATTACAATATGGGGTAGTAAGTCTTAACAGGATTTGTACCATTCTGTCTTTAAGAATTGAGGCCCGGAAAAGGAGTTTAAATAAGCCCAATTTAATTTGGTTATAATCAGCTGATACCCCACATATGCCATGAGAGGGAATCCTCCAAAATAATGTCTAAGAGTTTGTAAGTACACTTTTAAAAATCCTGCCTGATCATCATTGGATATCTGAATACAGAGAATTTCATCATTTTTAAGCCAGTTGATATGTTTTGCAGTTTTTAATTTTAGGCTGTCCAGAGATCTTGTTAAAAACATATACATTTGTATCTTAAATACCTAGTATATGTATACACACACACACAGTTATGTTTTTAATACTTGTTAGATTATAAAATGTATGTATTTATATAATTTTAACATTTTTAGGATAATTTAGCATGTTTTGAAGATTTTAATTAGTCAATAGATATTATTCAAGAATTCTCTTTGAAACATGTGAAAATGTATTTAAAGTGTTTTGGTGTACATTATATATCACTTATGTGTTTTATATTTTGTATTCTGCAGTTCCCCTGATAAAGACCAAGTGTCGAAACGAGTTGGGAATTCAATTGGTGCAGCTGTTGTTTTTTTTACTTTGGTTTCCAGCCTTACAACTGTTTTTTCTGGTTCCTATTGGCACTGTTGCATTCCCCATTCTTCCATGCAAAGAAACGCAGTTGATCTGTTAACCCTGTTGGTTTTTATCTTTGTTTTGTTATTATTGTCTTACCATAGCTTTGTAGTTTATGTTTTCAATTTGGACACCACCTAGACAACTCCCATTATTGGGCAGTTGAGAAATGTAATAAATAAAATAAAATAAATAAGTGGCTAAACTGTGGCAGAGGTTCTGCAAGGGGCATCAGTAGCAGCAGAGGGTTTTGATATACCTGGACAGGAGTAGAAGGGCTAGTGAGGCTTGACTATGGGGTAATGGCCAGTGTGCCTCTCCAGCACTGCAACTGGAACATGGGGATGTGGGGAACTGCCCTATACAAGGGCAGATCTCCGGTCCATCTAGTCCAATATAGTCTCTTCCACCTGGCAGCAACTCTCCATGGCCTCTGGCAGAGGTCTTTTCCATCAGCTACAACCTAAGCCTTTTCAACTGGAGATGCCAGAGACTGAATCTAGGAGACCGTCTGCTTGGAAAGCTTGTATGTGATCATTGACTTATGGCCTTTGTTCTTTATGCATGAGATGAGAGGCCAAAGCACCCTGAGTGCATGTTGTTTTTCATGTTAGAGTGGTGTCCTCCCATATACAGCACATTTCCCCCAAAAATTTAGTGCATCGTGGCTGTAGTTCTGAGCACCAGGCAATCCTCTGTCTGTGCTAGAAGCTGTCTGGCTTTTCCAAATTCCTCCATGCATGACTTAAACACACAAACAAATTTTAAAAATGCTGTGCCCCCGTTGCATTTTATATTTAGTGGGCAGTATCCAAGCTGTCCCTCTGCTGATCCTAAAGCAACCCCAGAAATTAGCCAAAACACTTGTTTCCAGAATGGGACAGGTCAGCAGAGCTCCCTTCTGCAGACTCCACTGACCTGCTCTGTTGTGAAAAGTAGCCTTTTGGCTCATTTCCAGTTCCTTTAGGAAGCGCTAGCTTCCTATTGTGCGTGTGGTGGATCCTGTTGGCACACTGGCAGAATTTGCTGCTGCTTATGATTATCAATACTCACTTGGTGCACTACAGCATAAGGGGGAAAGGTCCCTGTCCCAAGGAGCTTCCAATCTAAAGTTAGTAAAATGCAGGACAGAACAGTAGGATGGGAAAGCCAAATGTAACAATGATTATGAGCTAAAGCAATTATATGTATATACAACTTGCTCCTATGCACATTTGATAGGAAGTAAATCCCACCGATTTCAGTCAGTGAGCATAGGATTGTTGGGTTAGTTGTGGTTGGGGGATAGTGTAGCACTCCCACAAATCCAGATCTGGCATACTATACCATCCTCGTATAATGATGTTGGGTGTGTGTACCAGCCTCTCTCTCTCTTTTTACATTTTTTCACACCAAAATTAAGTTTAATTGGAAAGGAACAGCTGAGTGACTTGGAACTATCTGGAGCAGGGTGAAAACTAATGGAAGAATGTATCTTATTTGAGGTGATTTTGATGAGAAATTCTCCCATAAAATTCCATGAAGGAGACAATGAGATTGCACAATAAAAGCCTCTTCCACAAGCATCCCCAGGAAGCGCTCCTCTCACATCCCTCGCCAGACATCTTCTCACACAATAGGCAACAGAGAAAGCGTGCATTGCGCAACGTCCTTGAATGATAAGTAATCCATTGAAAGTCAGTTGTATGGATTTCTCTCTTCTTGTGCCGCTGAGGTCATTTTCTTAGAGAGCCCAGCCCCCTCACAGAATTACAGAGTGACATGTCCTGGCTTCCTTGGGGAAGGAGGCAACTGATAGCACCGTAAAACTGGTTTGTTTGTGGCTTTGATGAATTTAGACACTACAAGTCTGTTATTGCACACTAACTGGGGAGGAATTACTGCTGAAGTGTGAGGCCCTTACTTCAAATTAAATGCCCATAGGATGATTGGGCTGTATGGCAGTCAGCTATTTTGGAGAGATTTCCTTAGAGAAAGGAGTCCAATACAGTTCTCAGAACAATAGTCTATTCTCTTTGAGGAAAAGTTTCACCAAAAGATATTGGGGATTTCATTACTCTTTAATTCTACTTTTCCAGTGCCACCTTTCTAGCCTGAAAAGGGCCATACAAACAAATTTAATACAATTTATAGCTAAAACTATCTAAAATACTGTAAAAAAAGAAGAAAAATGGAACAGCAGAAACTAAGACTAAAGATGCAACCCTAAACAGACTTCTTAGGGATTAACTCCAGTGAACCCAATGAGACTGACAGTTGAGTAAACATACTAAGAAACAGCTACTTCCCACATGTAGGGGACATGTGGCAAATACAATTGCTATGGGTATGTAAAAGATTCTCACAGCAAGCATGTATGTGGAACAGTGGCAGACTTCAGGCTTGTGGGATCTACTTTGATCTACTCCACCCATCCATCCAGTTTCATTCACCTGCCTTTCACTCTTTCTTTTGGAAAGATTCCCTAATGTAACCAAAGTGGTCTTATTGCCTATTAGAATGATGTAGGCAGCCTCCTCTAGCCTCGTGCCCTCCAGATATTTTGGACTTGAATTCCTATCTGCCCCAGCTGGCATGGTCAATGGTCAGGGATGCTGGAGGTTGTAGACCAAAACATCTGGAGGGCATGAGGTTGGGGAAGTCTGACGTAGACAATTAATACTTACCTGTTGTCATCCTGGAGCTTAGAAACATGTTTAATGAAAGAGGCCAGCTAATGTACAAGTTTTAACCTTTTCTTGTGTTTGTTTGTACATGTTTATTTGTTAAAATTAACTTAATAAAAATGGATCTCCTTCCATGTCTTCTAGTCTTGTGTACAGTACCTGAGGGAATCTTCCAGTCAAGTGGAATGACTTCACGCATTACATTAAAAGGAAGCTTCATTCTGGGGCAATATTTTTCTCCCAAAGACCCCTGGCTGGCTCCAAGGTGACCCCATTCTTAGATTCCACCCACGGAATGAGCAGGAGAAGCAGAGGAGGAGGAAGACTGCAGCTCAAATTGCCCTTAGAATCTCTACAGCAGAAGGCTGGGTTAGGTCTCTTAAAGAGGAAGGCCCTACTGCAGGACTCAGATCGGGGGGGGGGGGAGATGGCACAGAGGCCCCCTGGCCCCATACCTCCTGCAACAAACCCTTTACTACTGTTTTTAGGAGCATACAGGGAGGGCATGATTGGCTAAAATGGGGATGATCAGGAGTGGGGCTTGTGGATTTGACTCTGGCCCCTCTAACCCCACTCCCCAATAATTTGGCCCCTGTTTTGATCATGCATAAGGACTGGGATTTACAAACACTTTCCCTTAGGTCTCTTTATCTTTCAAGGTCTCCCAACTTCATATCAAGGAAATGCCACACTGGGGAAAGCTTTACTTCACCTTTTGACTTCCTGCTTGTCAGAGAGAGAGAAAGAGAAATACAAGAGTGAAGTGGAAAATAAAACATCAAGGTGGGAGGAAGGAGCATCAGAAATAGAAAGCCTGAGAAGAGAAGCAAACATGGGCACCATCCGGAAGGCATGCAGCAGAATCCTAGGCACATTTACTCAGAAGCAATGGCCATCTGTTCAGTTGGATTTAGTTACAATGAAGAGTGCCTGGAATGTAGCCTTTTACCCACACAGTTACCTGCTTCTAAGGTAAAGCACCTAAGGGAGGCCATGAACGGGTATCTGGAAGACAGGTGTGAGCAAGCTGAGCTGACCTCTCTCCTTTATGACTGAGTTGCCCTCTTTGCATCCAGGCTTTAGGGAGCAGCATTTTCTAGCATGCCTGGGGCATCTCTTCATAAACATTAGGCCTTCTGAAAGGATGTTCTCCTTCAGGTCCCTCTTGCCTGTCTCTTCTCTTCTAGTGTACTACAGTGGCAAAACCTACACTCCTAGATAGACTTGGTTGGGAAAAGGCTTCATTTAGGAGTAAGCAGGCCAAGGATGGGGCTGCGCTAGAGTCAGCGGTGAGCCAGACAGCCCCAGCTTGATAGGAAAAGAAATATTTCCTTTGCAATAAACTCCCTGGGAGACAAACCAGCACCTTCAGCCCCCCCTTCCCTCTTCCCCCTCTGCAATGTGGGATACAGAATAACAGAAGCAGCCTCCTCCTGTTTACCTGGGAGGAAGGTTCAGGGGGCTTATTCCAGGGAAGGGCCTTGGAATGCAGCCAGGTCTACCATACAGAGCTGTTGTAAGGATGGCTGATGCTGTCTTCCTCACCCTAGTCTCCTCCACACGCACTGGCCTACAACCAGTGGAGGCTGGTAGCTCTGATGTCAGTGGGGAAGTGAATCCACTCTGGTTTTCAGTCAGAACCAGCCAGAATTCTAAAACAGCATCTTGGATAGCTCCTTCAGAGTTCTGGCTGGTTCTGACTGAAACCCAGAGCAGACTCACTGCCCCACTAACATCAGAGCCACCAGGCTCTTTTGCCTACAACTCCCATCATCCACAACCAGCATAGCCAATAAAGACAAATGCTGCTGCTTCTTCTTATTATTATCTGCACTCTTCTAATCTTCACCCTGTGACCAAGAGCTCTCTCCCATCAAGCCTGCAAGTACAAAGTTCTGAATCCTAACAACTGGCTGGAGGTTCTCAAAGAAAGAAACCCAGAGCCGTTTCAGGGCATTCCTTGATGCATCACTGTCAGCTGGAAGAAACCAGGCCTTTTGGGATCTTGGCTGCTTTGCCTCCATTGGATTAGTACAGAAAAATCTCCCTCTCTTTGTTGAGAAGCAAAGTCACCCCCTTGGAGGACAGACAGAAATTAGCATTTTCCTGGATGCCATTAGGCAGTGCCTTAGGTGTTTACTGGAGTTTGAGATATCTCACCTGTGATTGGGTCTTCAGCCAATGCAGGCGTGGCTTCCCCATCTATAGGTAAGCTTGATCCTATTGGAGGAGATTGAAAGGGGTGGGGGGTTCCTTCTAAGCTCCAGAATGGACAGGGTTATAAAAGCAAAAGCCGCCTCCAGAATTTTATTCTAGAGAAGACAACTCCCCATCAGAAAAGCAGTTATTTTTGCTAAGAGAGCCTACAAGATGAAAACAGCTTATACATATGTGATGGAGCCAACTAAACAAGGTAAGAAAGAACCACTTTCTGGATTAGCCAAATATTTTTCTTCTTAAAAACAAAACAAAATCCCAGGGCAAAAATTTTATATATGGGGTTGAGTATGGCGGCAGTTATTTCTATCTAAGTGGGATGATCCAGTTACAGTTAAGCAATTTGAAAGCCACTGCCAAAATTGTGGGTGGGTTATTTATTAAAATTCTATGCATCTTCAGGGCAAAAAGTATTTTGTTTAAATTTATTTTATTGATATGTTGCTTCTCCCACAATAAATCCTACCCAATGCTGCTCACAAGTAAACATTAACTGTGCCTCAATGTTTTATTTTAAAACTTGATAAAAGTTTTTTTTCTTGGCAGTTGTGATTGCACCTCTGTTTTGATGGAAATGGTTGCACAAGGGTTTTTTTTGTTCTTTTGTTTAAAGAAGAATATGAGTAAAATCACAGCTTCCCAAAGTAAAGGTTGCAATTATCAAGCCTTCGCACTATGGCAGACTGCGTACTTAATGAACTCCTATTTTCATAGGCAGAAATTTGGGGGTTGTTCTGGTTTTTAATGTGGCTTATTCCCAGTTGGGTGAGCCCCGGATTTGCTTCCTAGCAAAGATGCTTAGGATCAAGAGGCATATCTCACTAAATAGCAAGAACTAGAAATGGGGCCTGTTCAATTTGGTGTTTTGTAGCCTCACCTTGTCTACCTTTGCCTGGAAGTAACTTCCCCTGAGAGGAGAAAAATGTGCAGAGGACTGATTGCTGCAGGTCCTGTGCAAATGTCCTTGGCCCTTATTTACATCCTATTAAAATAAATTTGATCCCCCCCCAGTAAATGTGGTTAGGGATGGCCAAAGGGAGGGAGAAGAAATATAAAAGCCAGAGTTCTTGAATTCTTGTTTAAATCTGCCTCCCTTGATAGTTTGTGAGAGGCCGTTGTTTCCTTAATAGCTGCAAAAGACGGTGGAATGATGTGCCAAATCCAAATCTGCATAAAGCTCCTCTCATGTTAGTCACAAACTGTGACTTAGGGCACTTCTGCTGGGGGCATTTCCACACAAGGCTTTTACTGTGTGCGAGGTACTTTGTACCATCTCCCATTTTTTGCAACCATTATCCAGGCTTTTTTCATAACTGGTATTTTCTCTGATTCACATTATAGAAGCCTTGTGTAAATGCATAATTCCTCTATACCACATCACCATCTAGTGGTTATATAATGAAACATATAGAAAGGCTGAGAAAGAAAAATCCCAGAAAAAAGCATGTGTGAAGGAGCTGGTCTTAATCCCGCAAAGAATCTGGAAACAGAAGCTCCAGTAAGGGTGCACAATAAAGGCCTCATGTAAAAATGCCCAGTTTTGGAGGCTGGATGTAATGGTTTTACAGGCACCCACTTGAGGCAGCCATGGGTAATAATACAGTGGGGAAGCAAACCACTAACATTTTTCTTTTCCTCACCCCAATCCAGGGGTTCCATTCTTAACAAGAGCCTCTACA
Source organism: Heloderma suspectum (assembly GCF_057233095.1). Taxonomy (NCBI): domain Eukaryota; kingdom Metazoa; phylum Chordata; class Lepidosauria; order Squamata; family Helodermatidae; genus Heloderma; species Heloderma suspectum. The sequence goes on along the minus strand of NC_139460.1, from coordinate 195,128,082 downwards.
TTCCTGATATTTTAGAGCCAAAGGTCACCCCCCCAGCCAAAACCCCTTTTGCCAATCCTAATTTTAAAAAAGAAATACCTTGAGCATCTGCCCTACAGGAGCAAGGAACCTGTTGCCCTCTGGATGTCTAGAACTGCAACTTCCATCATTGGGGTCCAAAACATCTGGAGTCATCCAGGTTGCCTACCCTCTCTGAGCACGTTTGAATCCGGGTTTCCTTCTTGCTTTTTTTTTGGTGCACTATACCATTGAACTCAATAGGGCTTCCTCCCAACATTCAGCTGCAGCCTCAGCACAGCAGTCGGGTTGCACCCAGTGGGAGTCCGACTTAGAGTAGACCCATTTAAATGAACGGGACTAGATCCTCATGGCTATCTTAAGTCTCATTCATTTCACTGGGTCTACTCTAAGTAGGAGTCTCATTGGCGATAACCCCTTGCGAGTCTCTTTGGCCCCCCGAGAACTGGTGCCGTTTCCATCCGAGAAAGGCACCCACGAGGGCGAGAGGACTGCAAGGCAGCGGTGCTTAAAGTCCTGCGTTTGTCCTCCGGCCCCGCTTTTGTGCTCCTTGCAGGAAGGTGTCGCAAAACAGCAACAGGCGGCGGAGGACGCCGCAGCGGCAGCGAGAGAAGGAAGCGGACCCACTTCACCCCAGCCCAGCAGGCGATCCTCGTCAAGGCCTTTGAGAAGGACCGCTACCCGGGCTTCGAGGAGAGGAACAGGCTGGCAGGCCTGATCGGCAAGGAAGAGCCTCGCGTTCAGGTAAGAAGGGGGAGGATTTAGTTTTTCTCTCCTCTCAGCCTCCCCCCGCCCGATACTAGGTCACTAGCCCGGGCGGGAGTGGCTCGGTCTAGAAAAATCATCTAACAACCCTGCCCCTCCTGCTCGTTGTAGCTAGTGGTCACAACGAGCAGGAAATTCAACCCCGATCTCCGTCAAACACGTGTCCATTGCGCGAAAGGAGCCCCAAAATATTTCACCCCTCCCGCCCTGTTGGGGAGATGCTGGCCTGGAAACTGTCCTGAATCTTGTGTCCAAAAGCCCCTTTTCTTGGATGACGGTACAGGGGAGACGCTCTGAATAGCAGGTAGGAAAAAGCGGGCACAGAATTTGGGATTAAAAAGGCTTCCAAGTAATCTGAAGACAGGAAAGCCAGGTTTATTCTAGTGGGCATTTGGAAATGCTGGTGACTTTTTAATCAGGTTGCTTTTAATGCGGCTCCTCTTTTGACTTGGTTTGCTTCCAGTTTAATAATTACCTTGGTTATATTCTCAACCTCCCTAGGGTGGAAAGGCAGTATATTCTTTCTAATGGAGGAGTTTACAGGGTCTGAAAAGATGCCATTAAAGGTGTATATCTATAGATAAGCCACCCCCAGCATCTGGTCTTGGCTTTAACCACAATCCTAACAGAAAACCAAAAGCATGCTGGTAGGCATATTTTCAGACATACAGTTTTTGACCTTGAGTGGCACAAGATCTTACAAACTCCCCCAGCTTTATTTTAAAAATACTTTTTCTACCCCAAGTGGTTCCAAGGAGGTTCAGAATATAAATGAGCAATTCAAAATAACTGCAATATTGAAAGGGACCAGATCAGGTCTCTTGAGATAAATCTTCCCTGCCCTAAAACTGAAGGGAGTCAGTGGCCACACCAGTGCAGTGGGCAGAATTTGCCTAATACCCAACTACTATTCTATGATTCAGTTCTATTTTCAGCATCAGTTGTTGTAAATAACTGGAAACCACCACTTTTGCCAAATTATTCCTAAAAAATTAAACCTGAGTGTTTACGGTTGCAACCTTCCCCCGCACGACTAGGCAGTGGGACTTTCGTATGTGTGATCTAAAGCGTGGCCAAAAGTGTCCAGTGGATGCTATTTTTTGCCATTAGGGGTTCCAACCTCCATAGGTACACAGATGCTTTACCACATTCAAAAGAGTGATGTTATGTTATCCAGTGAACTCCTACAAAGGGATGAGTCACCCACACGTTTTTCCTAGTTTATCTCTAGAGGTGTCTTGTGCAAGAAGCAAGTTCCTCTTTTTCTGCCTTTGGACAACTTGTGGCCCTCCAGGTGGTGTTGCACTTCTACCTCCATCAGCCCTAGCCAGCATAGCCATTGGTGAGGGACAATGGGAGATGCAGTCCAGCAACATCTAGCACACCACAAGTTGCCCATCCCTGCATCAGGAGAACATGCTGCTGAGCTACTTTTGCTCCTTTGGGGTGGGGCGTGTTGCTAGGTTTTCCTATACTGATAGGGCTTATCCTGCGGGATATGTGAGTTTATGTTTCTGAGTGTGTGCAGAGTGCATTTTAGAGGAGGTCCTTCTGGTTGGAGGGTGGAGTTTCCATGTAGACTTGAACCCACTGCCTCTCTGTTGTATCTTCTCAGAAATCATGGTTCAAACCAGGTCTTGATTTTCCTCCCCAGTACAATTCACAATAAACTGTTCTCATTTGATACAAGTTCTGGGTTTCAGTAGTAAAACGTCTTTACAGACCCGGGTTAGAAATCCCTTTCATGCCAGGGCTAAGAGTACAACCCCTTAGAGCATGACCCAGCCCCATTAACTCCAAAGTAAGCGTGGGTCAGATTGCAGCCTAAATTGTCTTGCGCTTGAGAGGGCAGAAGGGGCATAGCTCGGCTAGAAGGGCAGTCCGGATGGGTTGTGCAAGGGCTTGATTCTCTTCCACAGAAATAAGTGGGGTTTAGAGAGGTGTCTTTCACCTCCACAGCCAAGCCACCTCGAGGTACTTGGGTGGCCCAGGCGGCAGATCCGATGGCACCACCCAGGAGGGTGCAATCCCCTGGCAAGTCCTCCGGCCAAGCCTTTGTGCCACCCTTCTTCGTCTCAATGCAGTCTGTGCAGGAGAACCTGCCAGTGGATTCTGCCCCAGTGCTCTGATTTATGCTGTTTCTGGCTCTGCCTCCTTTTAGTGCTACCTTCCCTCATCAGAGGATTGCCTTTGACTGGATTGTTCCCAAGATGCCTAGCCCTGCCTGCTTTCAGCCCAGTCCTAACCAGGTTTATGCAAACATAAATCAATTTAAATAAGAACTGAATTGTAAATTAGGAAGTATTGGGATTACTTGGCTATTTGGAAGCAAGTTCTACCGATCGTGATGCAAGTTCTGCATCAGCAATAGTTAGTGATGGGCTAGGTTGTTTCTGAGGATGGTGATAGGGCAGCCCTGCATGAACAAGGCTCTGTTCCAGTAGGGCAGCAAGTCCCCAACCTTGTGCCCTCCAGATGTGTTGGACTAACTCCCAGCAGGCCCCAGCCAGCATGCTAGGAGATGTAGTCCAGCACATCTGGCGGGCACCAGGTTGGGGAAGGCTGTAAGAGAGGGAGCCTTTGAGCATGCTTCTGCACTAGCACCTCCTACTGGCACTGAACTCTGGAATTCTCTTGTTAATTTCACAGCACAATCCTATAGTGTCTACTCAGAGGTATGTCCCATTGAATTCAGTGGTGCTTACTCCAAGGTAAATGTGCATAGGATTGCAGCCTCAGGCTTATAACTTTTTGCTTTGTGAAATGCAAGTAGGTTTCTAAGGTGTACTTGCAGTAGCCCCATTGGAAGGCATTATTTGCATGAAAAGGGGCTCAGCAGGACAGTGATACTGCTCTGTATTTCTAATAGCCCTTCTCTGAAGTTGCAGTCTGAAGCATACTTCCTGAATGGGGTGGGACTATCCTGTAGGACAAGGAGACCTGCTTCCACCAAGCTGCACAAGCGTCCAGACCTTAATATATGCTGTCTGACCTTTAGACAGGAAAAGAGTCAGGGAACTTGTGTTCCTGACCTTTAGATGACACCTGCAGGACAAGAGTGTTCAGCCACACTAGTATTGGCTAGATTAATATCTAACATTTTCAGGGTAAGCAATGATAACGGATGGGAAAGATTTCTGATCCAGGAGATCAAAAATATGGCTCAAATATTCCTAGGCACTACTCGATGGGATGAAAATAATTACAGTGAGTGACTTCTGGAGAAATCTTTTTGTTAGGAAGCATGATATGTCTGGTCTGACTGGCAGCCTAATGGGGAAAAAAAGAGAACAAGATCAGACTCATAGAATCATAGGATAGGGGCCTACAAGACCATTGGAAGGGGCCTACAAGACCATTGGAAGGGGCCTACAAGACCATTGGAAGGGGCCTACAAGACCAACGAGTCCAACCCCTGCTCAGTGAAGGAATCCAAGTCAAAGACTGGTAAACTTTGTTAAATCCAAATCGGAAGTGTTACATTAGCAGCTATGGGCATGTGATGTCTGAATGTGGAATTGGAAACAGCAGCAAAACGCTGCAAAGAACAAGTAACACAGGAATGGGGTCAGGCACACTTTATTAAAAGTAATTCTTATCTGTAACATAGTAAAGCCAAGAAGATTGCAGTGCCACAATGGAGAAAGTGGAGAAAAGACAGTAGTTGCCCATGGTAATGATGGCTTTTCACTAGGGCTACTGCATATTCATCATAGTTAAACAAACAAGATTGTGTAAGACCTCCTCATATTATGCTAATCTTTGCTTTGTTGTTGTAACCAGAAAGTTAAAAGCCACAGAATCCTAATCTGGGAATAATGGGCATGTGGTTCTTTCCATTCTAGGTATGGTTCCAAAACCGACGAGCGAGGCAACCAAAATCAACCGATTCCAGGGCACATGGAAACCAAGATGTCCTTCCTCCTAACCTCTGCCTTCAGGAGCAACCAAGGCAGAGCCAAAATTATGCAGCAGCAGCAGCAGCAGCAACAGCAGCATATCAGAATTGTATACATCAGCCAAGCCAGCCAGGAGGGAGCTGGCATCTCTCTCATCTAGCTGGACAATACCAACAGAACAGCTATTTCCAGCTGCCAAACAGCCCAATTGGAATAGGTCAGCTGGACCCTTTCCCACAAAGCAACTCTTTCTTGGGTTCTGTGGCTGGTTTCGGAGGTTCTGGTACTTTTCCTCTGATGCAGTATCAGGACCAGGAAAACAACTGTTATGAGGAATCTCTTCCCCAGAACAATTACGTTAATGAAAACCTAGTCCAGTCTTGGCAACAGACTCTTCAGGATCCAGCCCATGCTTTTCCTCAGGAAATGACACAATATAATCCACCTTGGCCTGATATGGCAAATAATTAAGTCCTTAATCTGTGTGACTGACATTTCTGTATAAAGTTTTTTAATGTTCTTAAACCAACTTGCCTGGGATTATCTTCTTGTTACTGCTCACCTGTCTTGCCTGTGGGCTTCACATTTGTTTATACGAATAGGAGCTTCCTTCCTGGGACAAATACCAGCTTTGGCCCTGGTGGGATCTTCATCAGGGCCATGACACAGGGAGAAGGTTTTTAAAACCCTCCTTTTCTTGCAGGGTGGTCCTCTAGGTAGAATCCAACTAAAGTCCTATATAGAGTAGACCCATTGAAACTTAAGTCCCATTTCATTTCAATGGGTCTACTGTATGTAGGACTTTAGTTGGATTCTGCTTTCTGATTTCCCCCTCCCCTGCAGCTGATATGTAAAAGGGAAAGATACATTTAATACAATCACATTTAATGTGACATCTTTAAAAATGTAAACTGTCCTGGGAACATGATTGCAGGGTGGTATAAAAATACAAAGATATACGAAGTACATAAGCGGTGCTGTCTGTGTGGCTGAAGAACACAGAAGGAGGTGAGCATCCAGAGTAGATCACAAAGAAGAGAAACAGGTTCTTGGGATGCAAGATAGAATTTATTCAAAGAAGCCCAGTGAGTTTCGGCCTTTTTTCTTATTTTAGGCCTTCTTCAGGGGGCTGTAATATAAATGATAATAAACACAAATCAGACAACACATAGTTAAAACATTACTGCAGTACAAATTGCCACAGGGGCTAATACATGCATAATAATTTTAAAAATCAAATAAAACCTACTTCATTCCTAAAAATAACATATAACTGTATATTTGCTAAACAAGTGCAGAATTTTTTTCAACAAAAGATCATCTGTATCACTCTACTGGTGACTGGGAGTCAATATTCCTCAAATTTTATCTCATACTCTTTTAGTCCATTTTTTTTTTCTTACTCTGTCAGGTGTTTCCATGTTGATGTAATCTGGCCAAGGTCTCAAAGCTGCACTGTGCTGTGATAGCTAGGGAGTGTGTGTAAATCACCCACAGGTCATAAGAGTGGTAAGAATTCAAGCTCTTCATTTAGACCATATGGAGAGAGTCCTGTTTGTAAAATTTTATCATTTATGTTACAGCCCCCTGAAGAAGGCCATAAATAAGAAAAAAGGCAAGAACGTGTTGGGCTTCTTAGAATAAATTCTATCTTGCATCCTGAGAACCCCTTTCTCTTCTTTGTGATCGGTGTGGTTGAAGCCTGCAGTAACATCTTCAGTCACTAAGGGCAGACCTCCCTAACCAGAGCATAGCTTTGCAGCCCATACAGTTTGAAGTCGGGGGAAATGAGCAGGCTGAGGGACCGTTTTATGCCCGTCCCCTTCCCCTTGCTGTGGGACAGCCCCCTTCAAGGGAATGGAGTGGGCCAACCCCTGCCTTAGGGCACTATAGGCACAATGGGCCCAACTCTGACAACTGTACATTTGAAGGCTTCGCAGTGTCAAATGAAGGCTATTCTGACCCGTGTGAAGTCCTGTCACTTGCAACATCTGGGTTCAGTCCGTTTTCAGCTATGTTTTGGTAGCACAAGCAGTGCAAATACCTTACAACACACATTTACAAAAAAACATTGAAGGACTATGTAGCCTGGGAGAATAAAAAAGTCTCCATTTGGCGCTGCAAAGGCCACAATGTTGGCACCAGGTGAGCCTCTCTGGGGCTGGGGAGGGAGGGATTCCCCAACTGGGGTGCTGCTAGAGATGTCAAATTTCCCAAAAATTTGAAGCCATGGAAAAAATGTTTATTCTGGGGTGTTTGGGGGGGAAATGGAAAGTTTGGGGAAAATGGAAAAATAAGCAATATTTTTTTAGTGGTCTTTATAGATCTAAAGTCATTTTGTTGCTTTAGGACAGCCTTCCCCAACCTGGTGTCCTCCAGAGATTTTGGACTTCAGCTCCCATCAGCCTCAGGCAACATGGCCAATGGTCAGGAAAGCTGGGCATTGTAGTCCAAAAGTACAATGTAGTCTTCCTACAATGGACTACAATGTGGTCCATTGAAGAAGGGCACCAGGGTGTGGAAAGCTGCTTTAGGAACATAAAACAGCCTTTATGTTCCTCAAGTTAAATTATGTATAACTTGGTTTGCTCATAAAACTATAATATTTGAAACATTTTAGAAGTAAACTCAGAACATTTGTAATTGTTGTCTCAATTAACTATACTTTTAAATTTAATATAGTGAACATGATAATTTTATGAGCAAACCAAGTTATACATAATACACTTTAGGTTTCTATTTTATGTCTGATCAGAGGGAACTCCAGCAAGTAATCCCTGAAACTGAATAATCCTAGAAGCCAGAAGAAGCAGGAAGACCTGGAGGTAGAGGAAGACTGGTGTATAGCATCTGCTCCTGTTTGTAAGGAAGTTTAGGGAAATTCCCAAACTTGTTCCTGTTTGTGGGGTGGATCTTAGGGAAATCATTTTATACTAATTTTGAAAGGTCTCTAGTGGTGGTTTCAATTCCATGTCGATGCCATAGGAAGCAGCTACTGAGTTTCTTTTAGGCACAGAGGATCTATTCTAGTGGCAGCAGTTAAAAGGTTTTATAGCTGAGGCAGCATTACCTAGTGGTGAGGTATAATTGAAAACTTTATTAAAAACTGTGGCAGTGAGTTCTATAGACCCAGGCCTCAAAGTTATTTTTAAAAAAAACACGGGTGAGATAATCCACAGTGGTTTTTTTCACATGTGGGTTTTAGATTAGAATTACATTAATTCACCCTTCCAGCACCTAACCCGCTCAAAAACACAGGACTCTGTAGAAGAAAAAAAAACTCAAGAATGCACATTTTCTTTCATTTTATGATATGGTGAGTCTACTCACATGTTGGGAAACTGAGCATGACTTGGAGCATTCCTAAATGTCTATCAGTAAAAGATACATTAGATCAATAATGTTAATATGGAATGGAAGAAACAACTATGACGGGCATCTTTCAGAGAGGATTTAAAAAACATTTCCCCATGGCTTCATTATTTCCAGGCATTTTACATCTCTAGTTCTTTCTATAAAAGTCTTATTACATAGTTTTTAGAAATCATTTGGGTGAGCGGGAGTAAAGGCTTTCGTAAGTAATGATACATAAACACCTTGCCTTAAATTCTAGAAGAAACTATTTCGCAATTCAAAGCTGTTAAAATGTTTTGGGGAAAAAACAAAATGGTCCTTGGGGGGGGGGGGAGGTGAAAACGTTTTTTCCTGAATGTTCCATTCCCCCCCCCCCATCTTCACATCTCTAGGCATTACCACTGAAAAGGCCCTCTCTTTGGGCAGTATCCAATGCTGTTCCCATGCTACTGGGATATACCGCTGGTGCAACAGGAAGCTGCTGGTTCCAGAAACAGCCAGAATGAGCCGAAGCACTCATTTCCAGAACGGGGCAGGTCAGGGGAGTTCCCAGAAGGGACCTCTGTTGACATTCCGGAAATGGCGTTCCAGAAACCAGTATTTTGACGCTTGCTGTAGGAAGCACTAGTTCCTGTTGTGCTAGCAGTGGGTCCTGCAGGCCCAAGGGAACTAGAGGAGGTGCAGCATCAATATTGGATCCTGCCCCTTAGTAGCCACCTGCCTCACCTTATGTGGTGGAGGCACCCAGAGAAGGGCCTCTGAAGTTGCCCTTCTAACATCATATATATTTTTATGACATGAAATCTTACCACATCACATGAAAATACTTTGTGTGAGATAAAAATAACATTTTCCCTCTTTCTAATGATAAATAACATTGATAAAGAGCCTAAGATATTATAGACTTAACAGGAAATAGTATTTCTTAAATATTTCCTGCTATCAAACACTTCATAGTGCTCATAGTCTAAAAGGAGAGCTTTCATCTAGGTACCAAGTTTCTTCTCCAGCTCTGAATAGACATACCTCTGTAGAGCTGACAGGTATGCAGTCTTGGTGAGCTTCTAGGTGGTAAAGGAGCTGATACGCCCACATCAGAGCATATTTATACACTTTCTACAATATTACTTCATTGTTTATCATAGAATCATAGAGTTGGAAGGGATCTCAGAGATCATCTAGTCCAACCCCCTGCTCAGTGCAAGCTCTGCACTGCAGGGTGCAGCTACGGCATCCCTGACAAGTGGCCATCCAGCCTCTGTTTACATACCTCCAATGGAGGAGAACCCACATCTCCCAAGGAGATAACTGATCTACTATTCTGTAAATGTGGGCTCACTCTTGATTTTTCATAAACTCTTATGAGATTAAAACATGCAAGAAGAGGTTTAAACATATATCTTTCAAGCTAGGTAAGACTGATTCTCAATCCCATCTCTGAGAAAACATCGCTCAACTCAAAATTTACTTCTTAAACCCTAAGAGAGTAATCCTATGGTCCCTAGAAAGCATCTCAAGGATCATAGGATTGTTCAGAAAAACCCTCTGGGTTCCAAGACAGAGCTCTGTACTTGGGAGGGTTTTCCCAGCATCAGAACCCTCTTTTTGGCTCCACCCAGCCACTGCCTAGTTTTCTGCTGAGTCTCCCTCTACAACAGGGGTACAGAACCTCAGGCCTGGGGGCCAAATCCAGACCTCCAGGGATCCTGAGATGGCCTTTTCCCCTGACCACAGATCATTTGGTGGTTTCCAAGCTTTTGTGCAGTCCCTCTCCCCCTTCTAAAAGGATGAAATGCCTCACCTAAGGCTTCCTTACTGGCAGTAAGAGCTTTAACCTAAAATAAGCCAGTAGGTTTGGTATTATGGGCTTTTGGCCTCCCCGCCCCCGCAGAAATGCAGCCCCCCCCAGCTTCTCCAAAATTGAATTCAGCTCTCTGGCTAAAGGGTATTCAACACCCCTGACACAGAAGATGAGAAACCCCAGCTCCATGCAAGTATATATAAAATATTCAGATTCTGATCAAAACAGACAGAGTCAGGAAATTAGGAGCTGGGAACCTATTCGATAGACACCCTGTGGATTTAGGTGCAACCTGATCAAAGTTTCCACATTTCACTTCCAGCTGAGATTAATGAAGCATTAGATAGTACAGACATTAATAGAGATTTATATAACAAGATAAATGCAGATTTCAAGTGAGTTATTTTTAAGGTCCAGTTCCATCCACAGATGGAAAAATAGCCTCAACCCAGTCCAGATAAATGGCTAGAAATGAATTGACTACAGCCCCATTGTGGGCCAGGGAGGTGAAAGTGAGTCTTAAATCACATTATCTCAATTTCATTGGGACTGGATCAAGTGACAGTTCCAAAGGATGGAGCCTTTTATGATGGGGGAACAAAGTCAGGCTCTATGCACAAATTTAGTGGCTATTAGAGAAGCTGCTTGCCAACCATGTAGTACTTGAACTGGACAGGTGCTGACAAAACAAAGGGATCTTTTGAAGTGCCAATATGTTTAAATTATTAAAAGGCGCTTACACATGACCATTTGGCACCCCCTAGAGGAGGAGGAGGAGAAAGCAGCAGTAGCTTTCTCCCAATATGTGCACGTTGCAGGGTGTACCTGTGATTTTCATCAGGAAACTAGCATGGACCCGATCAAATCAGGACCATGTTCTGGATCAGGCCCCCAGCTGTTTTTTCTTCAACAAGATGACAGCATATCTATCTATCTATCTATCTATCTATCTATCTATCTATCTATCTATCTATCTAAATACCTTTAAAAAAGTAATTTGGCCCTAAACTAAGACTAGCAGAGTAAAAAATAAAAACAGCCCTTAAAACCAATTCTATGAAGGCAGTTTCTGGCAGAACTAAAAGCATTTTCCTTGCATAGGGGTGGGCCACACAGTGCACGGATCGCATGCCGGCCGCGCCCTGAAATGCATTTTTAAAAAACAAAACTAAATGGTGCTTGGTAGCGGCTATGAAGTGCAAGCTACATCAGTCCATTTTACCTTGCAAACCAGCTAAATTTGTCCATTTTATTACTATGGATTGGCTTGCCACCAAATATCAGCAAACCAGCAGTTTTTTTTTAAATCCCCTCCCAGTGTGGACTGCAAGGAGGAGGCTGGAGGGCAAAAATGATCCCCAGACCTCCCACAGTTGCCCTCCTCTGGTTTAAAACTCTTGGCCTAAAAGCCTTCCTAATAAGGAAGGTTTTCAGTGCATGGCAGAAAGCCATTAATGACAAGACAGATCACCCTTGAGAGGGAGTTCCACATCCTGGGCACAGCTCTTGAGAAGGTCTCCAGGGGTCCCTTTTCTGATCCAATTTGAGCAGCCTGTGATCCCAGATGTCACCCTCTTTTACCTAGCTCTCAAAGTATGAGCCTTATGTATTTATTATTATTTGTATCTTACCATTGTGCACTGTGCATTTTGCCCTCCCAACAGCCCTTGAGGGAGGTTAGGCTGACAGAGCATGACTAACCCAAGGTTATCCTGTGATCTTCATGGCTGAGTGGTGATTTGAACCCAAGCCTCCCCAGTCCTGATCCAACATCCAATCCGCTAAAACACAAGCTCTATGCAGCAGGGCTAAAGTGGGGAAGGGATGTGTGCAAGCATGCCTGCCCCACCCCCAAACGTCCCCTTGTAACCATCTACCTCAGAGACCTTTGCACGCTGAGCATGATGGTCTGCACAGGGGCTTGTAAGAGTGTTCACCTGAATGCATTTCCTGATAACACAAGGTTTGTGATCGTGGGAGCCATGGAAGCACGTTCAACGGAACACGCTTACAACCCTGTCTGCCAGGAGTGGTGAACCTCAGGCCCAGGGCCAAATCCAACCTTCCTGGGACCCTATTCCAGTCGTCCAGAGTTCCCCAGATGGCCATGCCCCTTTCTGTTGACCACCAATCGTTTGGTGGTTTCCAGCTTTTGTGCAGTTTTCCCCCCATTCTGAAAGGTTGAAATGCCTCCCCTAAAGCTTAGTGACAGGCAGTAAGAGCTTGAAGATACACTATGCTGGGTCTTTTTGTGTGTTTTTGGCCCTGCCCGTTTTGCCTTTGGCCTTGCCCACCACTGGTACGCGGCCCCCCGAGAGCGTCTCCAAAATGGAATTCAGCCCTCAGGCTGTAAGAGGTCCTGCACCCCTGCCCTACCTCAGAGACCAATGCATGAAGGTCTCTCAGGCAGCGGGTGCAAGGGGACGTTTGGGAGCAGGGTGTGCATACTCGCACACATCCCATCCCCAGTTTAACTGCAACAGTGGTGTAGGTTGGGTGCCTGCATAGGCCTATACTGGCCTCCCCATCCGGCCACCCAGGTCACAGTGCTGGGGTTCCAGCATCCATGGCGAGAGAGAATTCCAAAAGATGTTACAAGAGACCGCTGGACTCAGTCTGGAAACTGTGGTACTAACGTCCTGCTCCAGAGGTTTCAGTCTTGACAGTCTTTAATGTCTTTATTCATAATGTCTTTACACAGATTTTTGAAATATAAGGGGCACCATACAGCTGTTCGCCAGCTGCAACGGCCAGTAGGAAGGGTCAAGGTTTTGGAAGGGTCAGCTGCTGGAAGTGATCGTTGGTTGGAAGGAAGGGGGTGTTGGTGCCAGAACAGGAGCTGGTTGGCTGGAGCAGGGGACCCCAATGTGGTGCCCATGGGTGCCACAGCGCCCCCGCTGGGACCTCCAACAGTACCCATGAAGCTCCCCAGACCCTGCTCCATCAAAATATTTTTTTAACACAGTCCTTAAAAAAACATTAGGATGCCAAGTTCTCCTTCCTGTTCCTGCACCTGCTGCAGATCAGCTGTTGGTGGGCACACAGAGAAGGAAAGTGCTGCTTTTTGGCCCCGCCCAATCTTCCACCCACACAGACCTTTCTCCTGTCCCCCCTCTCTCTAGCTTTGCTATTTCTCTCCCCACAACCCCTTTCCTCCCTCCTCCTCTCCCTTCCCCATCCCTATCCGCCTTCTCTCTCTCTCATTTTCTAGCCTTGCCCTTGCCCTCCCCTCTGCCTTGCTCTTTCCCCCACTCTCCCAGGCTCTAGCCTTGCTATTTCTCTCCCCACCCACCCACTTATTTAGCTCTCTTTTGACTAGCCAGCCCCCCATGGCAGCCATTAAGTGACTAGCCACATCCACTGTGGGAGCCATTTTGTGGTGGTGCCCCAAGGCACTTTCTCAAATTCACAGATGTGCCTACGGGTCCAAAAAGGCTGGTGACCCCTTGGCCAGAAGGTATGGAACAGGAAAACAGGGTATTTCCTGGCCGATGGTGGAAGAGCCCTGCTTTGAAGGAAAGGTCATTTTTATATCTCCTTGTTTGCTTCTCCATTTCAGTGACATCCCAGAACCCAATGGGAGTGTTTTTTCATGTCTGATTGGTGTATGTGTGTGTGGGGGCAATGTCTGGAGAGTCACAGTTGGGGAGGGAAAGCCTAACCCTTTTTTTCTGTGTGCTAAGAACCCCCCACCCTGGATGGCAACTAGGCCTGAAAAAAGTCTCCCATTGAGCTTTTTCCAAGCATAAGGATAGCACAGAGATGATTGGGGAGAGGGGGGAGCAGCTGTGGAGAGAATCTTGAAGAAAGCCAATGGGAGGCTTTTTTCAATTTTATTACTGTGTGCACAGGGACATTTTGTGTGTGTGCGTGTGTGCGTACGCTATGTGTCAGAATGGATGTATATGTGTGTTATGTGTGGATGGGTATGAATGGGTGTGCGTGTGTATGACAGACCACTTTTTGCTTGGTCCCCCACCCACTGCTGGCATGCCCCCCCCCCCGAAGGTTACCCATGAGGAAATATGGCCCTTAGGATGAAAAGGTGTCCCACACATGCTGTTGAAATAGAAGAAATGAGAGCCCAAACTTGTAGAGAGAAACTGAATGCAGCTATTGGTGATGATTCTCTGTGGATGCAGAGTGGCAGCGCTCTGATCCTTGACCTCTCTGAGGAGGGAGCCCTACGTATTTTGCCTTGGAAATTGGAATGAAAAAGGAGTGCAGCTGAATATCAGAAGTGCTACTGCAAACCCCACTTGAGGGCCACAAGGTGGCTCTCACCAGAAACTGGCCAGCAGTACAGCAGCGGACCAAGGTCCACCTTCTTCCCACGCTGGATCATCACAGGTAACTGACTAATGTCAGGAAACTTTAAAATATGTGGGCCCGTTTTTGTCTGCCCATCTTCCCCAAATGTTGACACATTCTGAGTGAAAGCAATTGTTGACCTGGAGTTGAACTTTTCAACTGCAGGCACGTCTTGAGCAATGCAGCAAGGTGACTGATTCTAGAATGTGCAGCATCAAAGGACAGACATGTGTCTGTAACTCTTCTTAAGGTCTTAAATTCCCCTGTAGAGGAAGAGAGAAAACCAAGGGTGGCATAATCTAATTGTTTTTGAGTTAATTTGCATGGGCATTTAAAAAAATAATAGTGGGGCCAGAGAAGGAAGGAGTTCTATTTTGTCATTCTCCACCACTAGCCACCTCCACTGAGGCAGAAAAATAAAGGCCAAAAATACAGGAAAGAATGCCATGAAGTCACTGCTGCTGCTGATCTCCTCCTCCTCCACAATATTTCTAGTGACATCACTTTGGCTTGCTCAAAGATCCCTTCTCGCTGGAAAATAATTAACGCTGTAGTATTTTTACATTACAAGGTAGTTACAGTTGTCTTTAATGCACCAAAGATCTCTGTTTACTTTTACTAATCAAAACATGCAGGGCAGTTTCCAATACTGTCACTGTGCTTACACAAGTGATGTAGCACTGGTGTAAGCGATCTCGAAGAGTCATGTAGAAACTTTTTAACCTGGGTTTATCTACACCACAGACCAAAACTGGTTTAATAATCATCCCCTCTTCCTACAGAACCTCTGGAAACAGTAGTTCTTAGAGGAGGGGGAGACTAGGGATTTGTAGCACAGTTCTCAGCACCCCCACCACCATAAATCTCTCAGGATTGTCTTGGGGAAGCCATGACAGTTAAACGTGCAGACAAAGCTGTTACAAGTTGATAACTGAGATATGCTCTCGGTCAGTGTAAAAGCCAGAATTCTAAGCAATGTCATAAAATGATCCAGGTGTGGCTGAACTACTGATGAGGCTGAATGCACTAGGAAGCCGAGGGTCAGTCTGCTCCATAAAAGGGGAAAAAGATAACTAAAGTCTGCTTGACCTTTAAAGTCAAATTGCAGCATTTGCTGGGCCCAGTACAGTAGAGCAGGTGTGGCAATCAAAAGCCACAGCTCTCCATGCAAATCTCCTTCTATGCACATAGAAATCTAGCATGTCAGGGAGAAGGCTAGCTAGAATGCTTCTCCCCAACATGGTAGTTTTTGGTGTGTACAGGGAGTTTTGTGGTGTGGAGAAATGTTCAGAGTCCTCACCTGCAGTCTGTAGTGTTATAGACTAGCTACAGAGTTTTACCACCACAGTGACAACAAGGTCTTGGTCAGATGTAAGTTTTTTCTAGATTAGGGTGACTATATTGGATAGAAACATTGCTTGGAGGCTCTGTGAGATGACATTTTTGCCCTTCCTTTATTTAACTTTTGGGGTTTTAAAAAGTATATTTATATTCATTCATTTATTAAATTTAGATAGTGCCCAAGTGGGAAATGCCCTCAGGGCAGTTTTTTCATTCCATTTTTCTTCCATAGAGTTGTTGGTGGCATTTCTGGGGTTCTCAAGTGGTCTCCCATCTAGGTACACTACTGACCAGACCCTGCCCTACTTTGGTTCATCAACCTTGCTTCATATAAAGTGCCTTCCAATCATATATTGAGCCCATTTTGAATTTTCTCCTAGGAGCTCAGTGGCTATATTACCGTCAGGAGGATCAGGCTGAGAGATGCTGATTTCAGTATCTAGGGAAACATTTCCATATTGATTAATTTGCTAAGGAACCCATGTGTGCAACAGCAGATTCTGAGGGAAGCGTGCTGTATGGTTTGTACAGGCATTCACATGGAGTGTTGGCCAGACCCTGGGCCTCTTTGGCCTCACAATCACATTGCATCAACTGAGAGGGTGCAGGTGAATACACCCAACAATTTTTGGCGGGACTGAACAATACATGGGAAAATTGGTAGCAGTGGGCTAGGTGTCCTTGAAGTTCTTTATTATAGAACACATTGTGGAACCCCTAATAAACCTCTGTGCTACCTCAGGTTTCCCTCCATTCCAGTCCCTCCTTACATTTCTGTTGAGTATTATGAAGGTAAGCTTTATCATTGTGGCTTTACCTAATGTCATCATGGACTGACAATGACAGAGAATGTACTTTGCATACAGAAGATTCTGGGTCCAAACCTTGGCATCTCTGCTGTGAAGGACCTCCACTCCTGTACTACAGCTAAGAAAGACTTCTGCTTGGAGAAGATGCCAGTCACAGTAGACAAACCTTGGCTAGCTGGACCAATGGTCTAATAGTACGAGTAGTGAATGACAACTCTGCAGTGTAGTCCAGTGTTGTTCGTATTTTAGGGAAGTGCATATGGGGCTGTGAAATTGATTGTTGCAGCAGCGCAATTTATTAAGGGTTAGAACGGGTGTGTGTGTGTGTGTGTGTGTGAGAGAGAGAGAGAGAGAGAGAGAGAGGTTTAAGAGAATCTGCCATTTTTAACTCTTGCAGGAGGCCCAAGTGGAACCTCTCCCCATCTCTCTCTTATTATTGACCTTGGAGCTGAGACAGTGTGCCACACATCTCCACAGACATGGGGGTTTTCTCATGTATTGTAGAAATAAAGAAATCCCTTGTGAGGGTACCTGAATCTATTGTCTGTTGTCTGTAGAGCAGAGCCTAGCAGTGGGCTACAAGCCAAGCAAGTCACCCCCCCCCCCAATATCAACCATGCCCTCCAACTCTGTAATGGTCTTTAGGCCAAAGGACCATTACAGGGTTGAAGTGAGACATGGAAAGAACTGAGGGTTTCAGCTGTGGGTGAAAAAACATTGTCTGGACACCAGGTATACCCACTGAGAAGCAACAGAGGAGTAGACCTGGTACAGAAATTTCTCAGAGGCTAGATCTACCTATCGTGGTAGACATGGTGCCCAGGCCTTATCGCTGCTCAATCACCAGATCTACCAGAAATGGTAGACCTGTTCTCTGATGCTATCAGGGCTTTTTAAAAATGTGAAACAAAATCTACAGCTCAGGAAAAAATATGCAGTTCCAAAAGAACATTGCTGTAATTCAGAATTCAAGCCATGCAAATGTTGTATTGTTAGCTGATGTAAAAAGTGGCTGATAACGACATGAAAAGTAAAGAGAGTAGTCCAGGCTCCTCTAGAACCCTAAACCTTATCAAGCGTACTGATTCCCTGTTCCACTGCTAAAGACACCCCCCACAGACTCCACTGCTACTCTTTAGAGCTGCCTTCCCCAACCTGGTGCCCTTCAGGTCTTTTGGACTTCAACTCCCAACAGCCCTAGCCAGCATGGACAATGGTCTGGAATGCTGGGGTTGCAGTCTAAAACATCTGGAGGGCACCTGGTTGGGGGAGACTGTTCTAGAGAGTTTCCATCAATGTTTCCAAGATGAAGGAAATCATTCTAGGATGAGTCATGTGAAGTTGTCAGTGTTATGATAAGGGCAGTGATGCCATAAAGTATACGATACAATATTCTTAAGACAGCTGTACTGTATTTGTGCATTTGGGTTTTTTTCCTTCTTGCTCCTATGTGTGCTTTTTAATCTCTCAAAAATAACATTTTGTTGGAGTTAATGATGCTTCTTGAATATAACACTCATCTGCATCAGTGCTGTTCAATTCCCAGGATCTTCTACTCTGTGTAGGTTTCTAAATGTCATAGAATGTGATGCTAAGCAACAAAGAGCACACACAAGGAAAGTGCACAGGTGTGTTGTGGCAATGTGCACTATGCGTGTGAATTACATCCACAAACAGCTGTGCAGCTTTGCCACCCACCCACCCACCCGGAAAAATTCCAGCAGATGCCCATGGGTGGAGGGTCAAGGGGGTGGGGGTGAAGGGAAATTGAGAGGTGTCACTATTGTAAATTTTCTCAGTCCCTTCCCAAGGAAATCTTTCAAGTTCAGGACGGAATGTCATTAGCTCCCATTCTAGAGCTAATGGCTAAATGTCAGGGGTGGACAACTTTCAGCTCTCCAGATGTTTTAGCCTACAACTTCCATGATCCCTCACCATTGGCTATGCTGACAAGGGATTGGGAGTTGCAGGCCAAAACATCTGTACAGCCAAAAGCTGCCTACCCCTGCATAGACATTTTATATCTCTTGCATTGTGGAATGTTTTTAAGACCATAAAACAGGGAAAAAATTGCTTACCTTTTTAAAAATGGGACTAGGTGGGCCTTTCCTTCCCTTTCCCTCTACCCTTCCCTTTTAAAATAAATATCTATTCACTCCAAGTTGGTGTGCTTCCTTCTGGGTAACCTCCGTGCTAATTTCAGTGCCTTTTGGCCAAGGTGGGTCAAAAGGCTACAGGGTGCTTCTTGATAATTTAAGGCCAGAATTGGCCTGCGCTACCTTGCAGGGAAGTTGGAACTAGTTCCAGCTTCTCTTCACAGATACACAACTTTAGTCATAGGCATACGCTTACATCATTCTTAATAATAATGTTTAATTATTACATTAAACAACAAATGTGTTGGTCTTTATAGTGCTACAAGAATTTTCGCTGTTTTTACAGAATTACATGTATTTATTTAGGTGGAATGACAGCAAGTCATGGTTAAGGAAGCTGAATTGACAAACCATGGTTTACAGTCAACAAACAATCCAGAATCAGAAGCCATGGTTTTAAGTTGTTTTGCAAACCATGGTTTGTCATAATGCACAAACTATAGTTAGAGCCATTCCTCTGCTTTTATAGACCAGTGCACTCAGGTTGCAGTGCTGAGCAACAAAAATGAAAGCACACAAGTTTCTCTAAATCCTGCTTTGCCTTTTGTACATTTTGAAGCTCAGACCATGGCTTGATCTAAATTACAATTTGTACAAATCATGGCATGGTGTGATATATGAATTGAGCCAGAAGTCTAGTTCTGGTCTGATTCTTTTGCTATTTCCTCTGGAGGGCTCAGAGGCATCCACTGCGTTTTTGCCAACTCCTCTTCCTTGGTTTTCCTACTTTCACTTGAGTCCAAATATAAGTAATGGATGAAGTACAAAAACCAAATTGAATTCAACATTCATTCTGACCATCTATAAATTCTAGTCCCAAGCTTTATACTCTCCTTTTGACTATATAGTCAAATGCAGGTCTTTTTGCCTACAGGGTGTCCAAAAAGTGGCACCAGAGTATTGTAATTGTTTCTAGGAAGAGCAAGGTTTAAAGACCCACAGAACTATGAGGTTCTTTGTGTGAACTTAGGCCAGTCATTTGCTCTCTCAGACTAACCTACTTCAAGTGGGGAGGCATGTATGATGTTCAAATGGGGGCGAGGGAGGTGCATTGAGATGTTTGGAGGAAGGATGAAATATAAGTGGAATAAATAAATAATGATACAGCTCTGTATTTTTTTAAAATAGTTGGTTGATTAGTTGCCAACCTTTTGTCTTTTGATTAGTCAAATGGCCAAGGATATGACTACCTATGAGTTCTAGATTCCCTCTTTCTGGTTTCATTTTTACCAAGCAACTGTTCAGCCACTGTTAGCTTACGATGTGACTGAGATTGCAATAAAAATGGATGAGAGGGAAAGGCTTCCCCCAACACCTTCCGTATCTGTATCTTGTTTTACCTTGAGAAGAGGGCTTCAATAAAAGAGGCTTTTCATTTTCTCTGTAAAGGCACTGTTAGTCTATGATGTGATGGAGATTCCACTAAAATGGGTGTGAGAGAAACACTTACCCCAAGATTTTCTGTATCTGCTTTCTATTTTCCTCCAGGGTCCTCCTGGATGGCAGGTTTGCTTGTCTGTTCCAGTGCCTGGGATCACAGAGAAAGATAAGCTATCGGTAAGCAGAGTAAAGCTTCAACTGGCAGGAGTGCCAATAAAGGCGGCTTCTCATCTTATAAGTAAAGGCAGTGTTAGCCTATGATGTGACTGAGATTGCACTAAAATGGGTGCGAGAGTTTAAAGGAAGGCAGGAGCCCCGGGCTCTACCAGCCTCCTTGATCCGCTGCCACCACCTCTCTGAGCCAGCTCAGCCAGACCCAAGAGGAACCCCCAACTTCCTCCCACCCTTGGGAGGTAAACAGTAGCCACTGAATTTAACACTGACACAGGAAAGAAATAGCAGCAATACTTTGAGGCATATATTTATTTACAAGTTAAGGTGTAAGGGAATGGAAGAGAAATAGAACAAAGTACAATTTAGAATTCCTCCAAGTACCAATCCCCTGTTTGGAAATCCAACATAAGATGAAACAATAAAACTACCCGGCCTAAATACTCACACCTTGCAGTAGGATCCTTTGTCGTAGCCAGCATTCCAACACCTTCCCTGCAGACAAAATGAAACCAAAGGACAAAGGAAGGATGGCTGCTTGTCTGTTTTTATCTGTTCTCTGCCCTGCTTCTAGTTTTTTCGTCCCTCCTCCCTTCTACCAAGGAGGATGAGATTTTTTTTCACACCTCTCCAGCTGTGCTGGCCCTTTGGCAGGCTGAGTTGGTTTATGACCTTGAGTTCTGATAAGACCTCCAGCCTGGCGCCTCCAGTCCTAGACCTACCCAGCCTCCCCTCCACTCCAGGTGGCCAGAATTGCAAATCATCTTGTAGGATCCTACTCCCTCCTACCATAAAACAATAAAAGTATTACCAAAAAACCAGGCATTATACTGTTAACCCTTTCCCACCACATTCTTCAGCTCTATGGGCCTTCTCCTTTACAGAGAGAGACACTTGCCTCAACACCTTCTGTATCTGCCTTCAGTTTTCCTCCAGAAAAATGAGCTGCCCAGGTCCTCCATGACAAGTGCTTGGCCTGTCAGTGTTTACACTTGTTTGGAATAGATTCTGTAGAGACTGCGTTTATTTCCACACTACCTTTAGAGGATCTCCCATCGTTGTTCTCAGAAGTGGATTTATTTGGGATGTCGAACAGTCTACAGAAGGGCCATGAGATGGACACTTTTGAGTCTCTCTTTTAGTTGTAGTTGTCAGTGCATTATAGTCACTGTTTCTAATGGTATATTTTGTGGGATTTCAATACATGTTTCTCAGTGAGGAGAATCAATCTGGCATGGATTTTAAGAGAATGAATTATTTTAAAACAAATAAATAAAGTTTTTCATACAATTGCATACAACCATAAACAACAGTAAAAGGGGACAAAATACAAAATTGTCAAATTTTCATATAATTTTTGGAACAACACAATTGTTGTTCAGTGGCTCTGAGATAAGTTTATAAGTAGGTCTGAGTGCTCTTATGATGACTTTTCACATTGATCCGTGTGTGTTTGGTGGTTTCATATTATTTTCTATTTTGTTTCCATACTTAATGAGACAGTTCTATGAAGTCATCAGTGTCTGTATGTCCTCTTGCTAGTTTTAATTGTTTGGTTAGTTTTTTTATGCTAGGGCTATACTCCATATATTCATTGTGCCATTGAGAAGAGAGAGCTATTTTAGCCATTTAAGGATTTCCTCTGAGAGGTTTCCTGTCTTATGTCCGCTCATAAAATATGTTCTGCCTCAATAAGAATGCAAAGCAAAAAAGAAAAGAATACATCTGTCTGGATCCTGTTGGCTTCAGCTGTCAAGGGGCTGTGGTTTGTTCTTTTACCTCCTTGAAGGCAATCGGAGAACCATCTCAGGAAGGTATGGCTCCTTCTTACTCCCTTCTTTTGTCCACCTCTTTCCCCACCCAACTGGAATTCCCTTTAAAGGACTGCCTTGAATGGCCTTCCTCCTGTATCCCAATTTAGTCCAGCCCTGCCCACCGTACTGTTCCTATTTCCATCAAGATCCCAAAACCCATTCCTGGAAAACACAGTCCCAGTTCTGGGCACAATAAAACAAAATTCAGGTTGAGTTGCTAGCATTGTCATTATTCAGGGTTCCACTCCTTACCAGGGACATTAAGACTCTGAGCGGGGGCATTTTGTAATCGATGCATTTTGTGCACATGCCTGTAAATGCTTGCAGATGCCACATATTGTGGGCTGCAGCTGCTGAGGTTCCTTTACACTAGGATGGTCCAATCTCAGTTTCTCTTTGCTTGGCTTGGTGAAAGGAGGGCTGGCTGCTCCATACTAACTGAGCATTGATGTTATCTCATGGAGCAGTTCTACTATAATTATGTTTCCAGGCTGCACCCTGTCTTGTCTGTCACCATACTGTCTTTTCTCTCCAGGTCGAGGCCTGAGAGGTCCAAATTCGTTGTGGAACTTTGCGGGTCAAAATGGGCTGCAAGAGCCCCCTCTTTTGCCTGATGTGTCCTCTGGGAGATCCTCTTTGTCCAGTATCGATTTAAATTTTTTAGGGCATTGTTTGCTGGAGTTACAGTTGATGTTTTTGCAGGTGGGCCAAGAGTGAACAGACTATACACCCTTTGCTGCCTGCACGCATGTGTGCCCCCCCCCCCCCGCCCAGCCCATCTTTCAATGCATTTCTTTATTCCTTTCTGGAAATTTGCCCATCCTTGAGAGTTGTGAAAACCAGCTTCAGGTTTCTTGGACTTGTCAGATGCATGGAATCAGTTTCTGGTATTTACAAGCCCAGGTCCCCTCGCTCTAACTAGGACTCTTCCATAACCTGTCAGGAGAATTCATGTCTTCGTTTCACAAACAGTTCTCAGTTTCTCTCCCAGACATTCCTTCCCTAAGCCAGAATCTGCTAGCCAGTCAAAACCTACCCAGCTCCTCCTCAGGCACTAACCCTGTTCCCACCAATCCTATCTTCACCACTACCAGCTCCCACTTCCAAATTCTTGACCCTTTTTACCTGCCATTGCAGTTGGAGGACAGCTGTATGATGACCCTCACATTTCATAAATCTGTGTAGAGACATTATGAATAAAGTCACTAGATCCGTTAAGACTAAAGCCTCTGAAGCAGGATGTTACTACAACCATTTCCAGATTCTGAGTCCAGTTGTCTATTGAAACTTCTTTTGGAATTCTCCCTCACCATGGATACTGGAACCCCCCCAGCATTGTGACCTAGTTAGTGGGTCACAAGGGAGAACCAGTGTGTTGTAGCGGATAGGGTGTTGGTTCAGAGTCTTGGTAGAGTCTAATGATAACATCTATAAATGTATTTCCCATGTTCTTTGCAGTGAGCAGTTTGATAAAAAAAGGTTCCTTCCCATTTATGGAAGGCTTTATGTGGATCTAGGAAGACCTTTGCTAATGGCTGTTTGCTTCATTTACTCTGGTATATAGCATTAAGAAGCCTTTGGACAGGATCAGAAATATGCCTGCCCAGCTGTTTATTACACTGTTTCTGTAATGTTTGATGAAGGTATTCATTCTGGATGCCAAAATTGATGTAAATAGTTTAGATTCTCCAGCAGAGGAGATCGTTACCTTGTTGTGGTGCTGGAGCTTGAGCACCTCAATGACGTCATGAGCTAAACTGTGAAGGGACACCCAAGATGGGAAGGTCATGGCAGAGAGGTCAGACTAAATACAATCCCTGGGGAAGGAAACGGCAACCCACCCCAGTAGTCTTGCCATGAAAACTAAATGGATCAGTACAACCAGAGATATGTCCGTATACCATCAGAAGATGGGACTTCCAGGTCGGAAGATGGTCAAAATGCTACTGGGGAGGAACAGAGGATAAGTTCAACTAGCCCCAGATGTGATGATGCAGCTAGCTCAAAGCCGAAAGGACGGCCAACAGTGCTGGTAGTGAACAATGAATCTGATGTTCTAAAGATCAACACACCATAGGAACCTGGAATGTAAGATCTATGAGCCAGGGCAAATTGGATGTGGTTATTGGGGAGATGTCAAGATTAAATATAGATATTTTGGGTGTCAGTGAACTGAAATGGACTGGAATGGGCCACTTCACATCAAATGGCCACCGGATCTACTACTATAGACAAGAGGACCACAGACGAAATGGAGTAGCCTTCATAATTAATAATAAAGTGGCTAAAGCAGTGCTTGGATACAATCCAAAAAATGACAGAATGATCTCAATTCGAATTCAGGGCAAGCCATGTAACATCACAGTGATCCAAATATACGCCCCAACCACAGATGCTGAATAAGCAGAAGTAGATCAGTTCTATG
The DNA here is from genome assembly GCF_057233095.1 of Heloderma suspectum. Taxonomy (NCBI): domain Eukaryota; kingdom Metazoa; phylum Chordata; class Lepidosauria; order Squamata; family Helodermatidae; genus Heloderma; species Heloderma suspectum. The sequence continues at coordinate 195,103,838 of NC_139460.1, read as the reverse complement.
AGGATCTGCAGCACCTACGGGATAGTACTCCAAAAAAAGATGTTATTTTCACTACAGGAGACTGGAATGCTAAGGTGGGTAGTCAAACGACACCTGGAATTATAGGCAAGCATGGTCTGGGAGAACAAAATGAAGCGGGACATAGGCTGATAGAATTTTGCCAAGACAACTCACTGTGCATAACAAACACTCTCTTCCAACAACCTAAGAGATGACTTTATACATGGACTTCACCAGACGGTTGACACCGAAATCAGATTGACTACATCCTTTGTAGCCAAAGGTGGTGGACATCTATGCAGTTGGTAAAAACAAGACCTGGAGCTGATTGTAGTTCAGATCACGAACTTCTTATTGCACAATTTAGAATCGGACTAAAGAGAATAGGGAAGACCCACAGATCAGTGAGATATGTTGTTGTTTATTCGGTCAGTCACTTCCGACTCTTCGTGACTTCATGGACCAGCCATGAAGCTCCATGGATCAGCTCCAGGTCTTGTTTTTACCAACTGCATAATTGTCTGCCACCTTTGGCTACAAAGGATGTAGTCAATCTGATTTCGGTGTCGACCGTCTGGTGAAGTCCATGTATAAAGTCATCTCTTAGGTTGTTGGAAGAGAGTGTTTGTAATACACAGTGAGTTGTCTTGGCAAAATTCTATCAGCCTATGTCCTGCTTCATTTTGTTCTCCCAGACCATGCTTGCCTGTAATTCCAGGTGTCGTTTGACTACTCACCTTAGCATTCCAGTCTCCTGTAATGAAAATAACATCTTTGTTTGGCGTACTATCCCGTAGGTGCTGCAGATCCTCATAGAACTGATCTACTTCTGCTTCTTCAGCATCTGTGGTTGGGGCGTATATTTGGATCACTGTGATGTTACATGGCTTGCCCTGAATTCGAATTGAGATCATTCTGTCATTTTTTGGATTGTATCCAAGCACTGCTTTAGCCACTTTATTATTAATTATGAAGGCTACTCCATTTCTTCTGTGGTCCTCTTGTCCACAGTAGTAGATCCGGTGGTCATTTGATGTGAAGTGGCCCATTCCAGTCCATTTCAGTTCACTGATACCCAAAATATCTATATTTAATCTTGACATCTTCCCAATAACCACATCCAATTTGCCCTGGCTCATAGATCTTACATTCCAGGTTCCTATGGTGTGTTGATCTTTAGAACATCAGATTTGGCGTTCACCACCAGCACCATTGGCTGCTAGCCGTCCTTTCGGCTTTGAGCTAGCTGCGTCATCACACCTGGGGCTAGTTGAACTTATCCTCTGTTCCTCCCCAGTAGCATTTTGACCATCTTCTGACCTGGGAGTCCCATCTTCTGATGGTATACGGACATATCTCTGGTTGTACTGATCCATTTAGTTTTCATGGCAAGAATACTGGGGTGGGTTGCCGTTTCCTTCCCCAGGGATCGTATTTAGTCTGACCTCCCTGCCATGACCTTCCCATCTTGGGTGTCCCTTCACGGTTTAGCTCATGATGTCATTGAGGTGCTCAAGCTTCAGCACCACGACAAGGTAACGATCTCCTCTGCTGAAGAGTGAGATATGAGCGATTAGATATGAGATTAGATAAGAGTGAGATATGAGTGAGATATGAGCGATCAGGAGGCGGTTTTTTGTTGCTGCCTCCTGAACAATGTTGCGAACTTCTGTCCATAGTTCTTCTGAGACCCTATCTACTAAATCTAGTCCCTTAAATCTATTCTTCACCTCCACTGCATATTCATTAGGAATATTAGTGAGCTCAATGAGATATGAGCTCACTAATATTCCTAATGAATATGCAGTGGAGGTGAAGAATAGATTTAAGGGACTAGATTTAGTAGATAGGATCCCGGAAGAACTATGGACAGAAGTTTGCAACATTGTTCAGGAGGCGGCAACAAAAAACATCCCAAAGATAAAGAAAACCAAGAAGTCAAGATGGCTGTCTGCTGAGACACTGGAAGCAGCCCAAGAAAGAAGGAAAGCAAAAGGCAACAGTGATAGGGGGAGATATGCCCAATTAAATGCAAAATTCCAGAGGTTAGCCAGAAGAGATCAGGAATTATTTTTAAACAAGCAATGCGCAGAAGTGGAAGAAGATAATAGAATAGGAAGGACAAGAGACCTCTTCCAGAAAATTAGAAACATCGGAGGTAAATTCCAGGCAAAAATGGGTATGATCAAAAACAAAGATGGCAAGGACCTAACAGAAGCAGAAGAGATCAAGAAAAGGTGGCAAGAATATACGGAAGATCTGTATAGGAAGGATAATAATATCGGGGAGAGATTTGATGGTGTGGTCCTGAAGAGTGAGGTTGAATGGGCCTTAAGAAGCATTGCTAATAACAAGGCAGCAGGAGATGACGGTATCCCAGCTGAACTGTTTAAAATCTTGCAAGATGATGCTGTCAAGGTGATGCATGCCATATGCCAGCAAATTTGGAAAACACAAGAATGGCCACCAGATTGGAAAAAATCAACTTATATCCCCATACCAAAAAAGGGAAGCACCAAACAATGTTCAAACTATCAAACAGTGGCACTTATTTCACATGCCAGTAAGGTAATGCTCAAGATCTTGCAAGGTAGACTCCAGCAATTCATGGAACGAGAATTGCCAGATGTACAAGCTGGGTTTAGAAAAGGCAGAGGAACTAGAGACCAAATTGCCAATATCCGCTGGAGAATGGAGAAAGCCAGGGAGTTTCAGAAAAACATCTATTTCTGTTTTATTGACTATTCTAAAGCCTTCGACTGTGTGGATCATAACAAATTGTGGCAAGTTCTTGGTGGGATGGGGATACCAAGTCATCTTGTCTGCCTCCTGAGGAATCTGTATAACGACCAAGTAGCAACGGTAAGAACAGACCACGGAACAACGGACTGGTTTAAGATTGGGAAAGGAGTACGGCAGGGTTGTATACTCTCACCCTACCTATTCAACCTGTACGCAGAACACATCATGCAACGTGCTGGGCTTGATGAAGCCAAGGCTGGAGTTAAAATCACTGGAAGAAACATTAACAATCTCAGATATGCAGATGATACCACTTTGATGGCTGAAAGCAAGGAGGAGCTGAGGAACCTTATGACGAAGGTGAAAGAAGAAAGTGCAAAAGCTGGGTTGCACAAACCTCAAAAAACCAAGATTATGGCAACCAGCTTGATTGATAACTGGCAAATGGAGGGAGAAAACGTGGAGGCAGTGACAGACTTTGTCTTTCTAGGCGCAAAGATTACTGCAGACGCTGACTGCAGCCAGGAAATCAGAAGACGTTTACTTCTTGGGAGGACAGCAATGACAAATCTTGAAAAAATAGTGAAGAGCAGAGACATCACACTGACAACAAAGGTCCGCATAGTTCAAGCAATGGTATTCCCTGTAGTAACCTATGGCTGCGAGAGCTGGACCGTAAGGAAGGCTGAGTGAAGGAAGATAGAACTGTGGCGCTGGAGGAAAATTCTGAGAGTGCCTTGGACTGCAAGAAGATCAAACCAGTCCATACTCCAGGAAATAAAGCCAGACTGCTCACTTGAGGGAATGATATTAAAGGCAAAACTGAAGTACTTTGGCCACATCATGAGAAGACAGGATACCCTGGAGAAGATGCTGATGCTAGGGAAAATGGAAGGCAAAAGGAAGAGGGGCCGACCAAGGACAATATCGATGGATGATATTCTGGAGGTGACGGACATGACCTTGGGAGAGCTGGGGGTGGCGACGGCCGACAGGAAGCTCTGGCGTGGGCTGGTCCATGAAGTCACGAAGAGTCGGAAGTGACTGACCGAATAAACAACAAGAAGTTTGGCTTCTTAGTTTATTAATGTAGTCAGCCAGTAGGAGTCTATCAATTCTAGATCACTATTTAGGTTAAGGATTGCTATTATTCCAGATGTGTGCCAGGTGCTTGGAATTGGGGGCCCATTCAATATGCTGTTAAAGAGCCTAACTAGATGTGGGATTAGTAAATCAGCAAACTTTCTATCAAACTCTCCTGAGAATTCATTGGAGCCTTGGGTTTTGTAATTTTTACATTTTCTAACTGCTCATTTGACTTCTTCCTCTGTAATGTTCTGATTTAAATAAATTTTTGGTCTTCCATGATAGTATGGATCCCCGCTGTGTTTAGCTTTGAATCTGTGGATGCCCCTGGTGGATTCTCTGAGGCAGCCAGAAGCTAGATTTTTAGCATAAATTCCTTGTGCAATTTAAATACCAATGTCAGCAATGTAGTAAAACATTGTACATTAACAAAAAGGCCTGTGTGCTCTGTGTGTATATACACATAACTCCTATGAGAACATATATTATTAGAAAAACAACATTTAAACAAGTCAGTAACTCTAGGCTCTACTGGCTATTTGCTTCTTTCTTACCTCATTTATCAGATTTCACCAACTGTGAAAACAGGATTGTATTAACCCCTAAGCTCCTCACTTGATCAGGGTGAGGGGCTTGGAATTTATGAGGTGCAGTCAGGAAACGCAAGCAGTTTAGTAAAAGATTAAAAGGTTTACTGAAAAGATTGAAAGATAATAGGTTGGACAATGAAATCACAATATTCTGAAGGAGTTGTGTTAATCTGGTACTAAAGGGGTTAAATAATTTGGAATGGTGAAATGACCTGAATGACGATTTTGGGGAGACCTACAAGAAGAGCCCCTAAAAGGCCTCAGATTCTTATTTAAGAATCAGACTTTTATATTCCAGACTCTTGACCCCTGGGCGAGAAGACCTGGAATTTTTGATTCTATGCTAATTGATGTTATCTCACTGAGACTCTAACAAAGATTTTGCAGGACTGGTTTTGAAGAAAGGAAAAACAATGCAGCTGTCTTTACAAGCGGCTTCACAGAGCTTGTTCAAGGCCATGGTGTGCCGGCAGAGTGTATGAGCGAAATCATCAGAAGAACTGAGCATGCTCAGATGCCCACTAAGAGGAGGAAAAATACTGTTTTGACATCTCGTGTTGTATACCTGTTGATAAGAGAATGTCCTTACTGGACACTAGTTGGGCGGGGCAAGCTGTAGTCCTGGGCATGAGCAACAATTGGGAGGAGATGTACCAGGGAGATATATGTCAATCAAGATAACATGCCCAGATGGCAGACTTTTAGCCATGTTTTAGGACACTTCAAAGTAACCCCTGCCAAAGATGTTCCCAAAACACATTAGATTGCGGTAGATAAGACACCTTACTTCTGATTGGTGAGTGGGTGATCTAACCACACGCACCCCCCATCTTGATTGGAAGATTATAGTCTCATTGGGGCCCCCCGCCTTTGTCCAGAGCAAGCGTGTCAAAACACAGATAGCGAGAGCTCACTGCTGCTGTGGCTGCTGCTACTCGTACTTCCCCTCACTCTTTCTGCCTTGCCACTTGATTTGGGTAACTGTGGCCCTCTCTAGACTCTTAGACTTTGGAACTTAGAACATTTTCTGAAAGTAGAACTTAGAGTTATTTCTGAAGATGGGACTTAGAATTATTTCCAAGTCTTGGGTTTTTCCTTTCACTCTAACTTCTAGCTTTATTCCTCACATGCCTAGGGGAATTTAGTAATGCTTTAGCATAGTTTTTATAATTCAATTAATGTGCAGGAGGAGGAAGAGGGAGAGCCAACCATTATGTTTTTAGTTTAGTTTAGATTTCTTTAGATAAGCTCCAGCTGTTATCTTATCAGCAGATAATTCATAGTACCAGCTTTGGCAATTGCGATTCTCTTAATTAATCTTTTTTTTTTTTTTTGCATTCTCTTTCCCTGTAATCACAGATAAAGTTTCTAATGCTCATATAACCACCATGCCAGCATTTTCTTTTAATTTGTAATTTTCTAAAATAAATAGATTACAATTTACAATTTTGTCTGTGGTGATGTTTGTGTGTTTGGATTAATTTGGTTACCCACCGGGGTGCTTCAGACCCATCTGGTGCAGGTTCTGAGGTTAAACAGGACCTAATTTACAAGTTGCATGCTCCTTGGTTACAGACTTAGTTACCCAAATGTGGTGTATTAAATGACTACATACACAGTCTGTTTGTTACACAGTATTCCCAGGCCCAGCTAAGTTCCTGCCAAAACTTAGCTGGCTCTGTAACCCAAACCAATTTGAGAGTGGGGCACAGCAAAGATATAACTCTCTATCTAAACCTTGGATGGTAAAATCCTACCTCCCCCAGAATTCCACCCAAAGCATACTCACATTCACACAACCAACACTTGGTCAGAGCGACTGATACACGTGTCCCCGTGGATGAGGGTCCTGTTGGTTTGTGCACCAAGAAATTATCCGAATGTCACCATGCCCCTCCCGAACACTGGCAAGCTCATGGGTTTTATACTCTTGCTTCATTGGGGCCTATGGCATCAAAGAGGGGTTTGGTGTGTTCTTTGTTGATAATACATCATGTCTAGTTCCAATATTGATGATTGTTACTGAAAGTTGGACAACATCCTTCTGACTCCCCAACTTCTCTCAAGGTTGTTTCCATGGCCATAAAGTACTGTCCTTTGTTATTGAAACATCTGCTGATGCCCCTCTTTATTGGCCCATCATCTTTTGTAACTGATACTTTGGCAATCTTCAGCACATACCAAAGCACCCCCATTAGGCCTTCCTGCAATAAAACCATCCATACTCCATTCACATTGACCTGGGCCAGAATGTTTCATATAGATATTACACAGAATTGTTGTCACATTAACCTTTTTGCATTTCACGATGTTCTCCACTGACACTTAAATGTTTTGGCTAAAAGGATACACTCAGAATATTTACAATTCAAGTTGCATTCAGGGTCAAGCTTTGCATGCATCCTTTTAGTTTCTCACTGCATTTGTTACATTTCAATGTGAGATCCAGAGTTCATTGTGGCATCTGAAGTCTACAGGGTTATCTACTAGGAGTAGGGAGAGAAACTATAAATTTATAACTCGTTTATTGGCCCATCTCCTTGCAACCGATATTTACCAGTCTTCTGCACATACTTTGGCACCTGCACTTGGCCCTCCTGCAACAAAACCATTCATCCTCCAGTCACACTTCCCCCTTGACCTAGGCTAGAATGTTTCATGTGGATGTAACAGGATTGCTGACACATCAACCTCTTCATTCCATGTTGCCAACTGACATGTACATGTTTTGGAAAGAATGGCACATTCAGGATCTTTACAATCTGGGCTTCATTCAGGGTCAAGCTTTGCATGCATCCTTTTAGTTCCTCACCACATTTTTTACATTTCAACACGAGGACAAAAATTAATGGCGGCACCTGAAATCCAGGCCTATATACAGGCAGAGAAAGAAGGAGGGGTAGGAAGTTTTTAGAGAGGAATTTGGAAGGCACAGGGAAAGTTTATCTTTATTGACAGTGGCTAAGCTTGATTACGGAAATAGAATTAATGGATATAAGTACTGGAAAAAATATTGAAGAAAGCTAATTGAAAACCTATATGTTTCTAAAAGAATTCAGGTTAAATATCTGATACGTGGATTCTAAAAAGCACACACACAGTGTGCTGTGTGTCGGCCTGGCTGGTGGCAGCTCTGCCTTTCTCCACGTGGGCAAGGCGGACTGGGCGGAAGGCGGACTGGGCGCTTCCTTTGGCTGGGTGGACTGTCTGCCCTGTGCCAAGGGAAGACGAAACTTTCTGAGAAAGACGCTCCCTGCCACCTGCTGGCCTTGGGCATCTCTTCCCAAGCCCCCACCTCCCGGAAAGTGGTGGGGGGGTACTAGTGTTTTCTGCCCCCACACCTGTGTTGTTGCTGCCATCTCCTGCCTGCTACCTGTGTTTTAGACTCCCCATCTGAAATGGGTGGCAAACATTCTCAGCATTGCCTACACATTGGCCACCACAGGAGCCTGTGGGCTACCAAGGGCAGACTCGCTGAGCCAGCCTGAGCCCCACGAGGAAGGGAGGGAACTTGGCCAGACCCACAATGGTGGCAGGTCGAGGACTGCCCCTTCTCCTCCCGCACCTTTGGCCTCAGATTGGTTTGCCTGTCCCCGGAGCAGGGGGGTGGGGCCTCCTCTTTTCCCGGGGACAGGCGGAATGGGGGCCTTTTGCAGCTGGGGGCCTTGGAGTGGGAAACCAGGATTCCTTGGGAGCGGGGGAGCAAAGAGAGGAGACCATCCCACCAGCATCAGCAGCTCTGCAGCAGCTCTTTGGAGTCCAGGCTATATGGAAAAGGGGAGAGGAGGCATCAGGGCGGACTCCCTGGCTCCTTCACCGGGTGGGGTGGCAGGACTCCTGGGTTCTCTAGAAGGCCGGGGTGGCAGGGGTCATTCCAGGGGTGTGAGGTGGGGGCAGAACGTAATAGGGGTCACCCTGCCAATACGCACCTTCCGTGGCTTCTTTATTGGCAGACGAGGCCTCCCCGCTGCTGGCAAGGGCCCCTGCAGGGGGTGAAGGGGCAGGAGGAGGGGAACACCGGACCAGGGCTTGGATGGTGAGGTTCAGCGTTGAGGCCGAGCTGCTCTGGGGCTGCCTGGAGAGGGGCCACGACTGTGGTGGCTGCGGCATGCTCAGATCCAGCACTGCAACTGGAAGGTGCGGACTGTCACTGGCATATGCATTGGAGGAGCAGTGGCAGGCACTGCAGAGGCGCTCTGTGGGGCGGCTGCTCCCTGCGGGGGAGGGCAGGGAGGGTGGAGGCGCCCCTGCTTTGTGCGCAGCCAGCCAGCCAGTTGCTGGCCATGCCCAGTTCCAGGGGTCCAGGAGCCGCACTGGGCGGGGAAGGCCTCTTCCCTGCCAGGGGCTCCGTGGCCAGTGCCAGTCAGAGGGACGATGCTCATCCCCCCCCCCGTTCTACACAATCCCAGAGTTCCCGGAATGGGTCCAGACCTCAGCTATTGGTGGGCTCCAGGGCGTCTCTTGGCGAACTCTGCATGGGCTCCTTGCCCATCTTTAAGGAGATGCGAAGGCGGGTGGGGGGGAGAGAAAGGGACTGGGTCAGCTTCGCAAAGGGAGGAGGGAGAGAGAGTTGTTGCCTCGGAGCGGGACAGTCGCTGGCCCTGCCCCCTGCTTTCATCGTGGCATCTGGCTGTCCACTCTGGGAAGCCAAGCGCTGGCCTGGGGGAGCCGTCTGCATGGGATCTGGCAGGGAACAGTGCACCAGGGTCTCGCCACCTCACCACCTCCCTCACCAGAGACATGGCATTGCCGGTTTCTGTGGAAACAGAATTCTGCACTAGATGGACCTTTGGTCTGATCTAGTGTAGCTCGTATTATTAATTATGTTCATTCCCTGATCTGAGACTCTGCGTTCACCCTTATACTCTTCATACAAGCTCTCTCTCTCTCTCTCTCTCTCTTTCTCTCTCTGTCTCTGTTCCAGGACATAATGAATTGGGGAGAGAGAAAAAGGCTCAATGGTGCAAACTGTCAGAGGAAAGAAATGAACTGGAAGAGCCAAATGAAGGCACTGGGAAGCAAAGCAGAGCAGAAAAGCAGGAGAGAAAGGAAACGGAGGAGTGGAGGTGTGAAGACACTGCTGATCTGAGTGGCAGCTGCCCTGATGCCACAGACCATCAGAAAACCCCTGCGGAAGGGAGGCAGAGCCCATGCAATGTATGTGGGAAAAACTTCAGCCATAGGTCAAATCTTATCAGGCACTGGAGAATCCAGACTGGCGAAGAGCCTTATAAATGTTCAAACTGAGGGAAAAGCTTCAAGCAGAGCACGTGCCTCATTTCGTACCAGAGAATCCACATGGAGGAGAAACCCTACAAATGCTCTGACTGTGGGAAGAGCTTCAATCAGAGGACCTGCCTGATCAGGCACCAGAGAATCTACATGGGAGAGAAACCATACAAATGTACAGAGTGTGGAAAAAGCTTCAAGCAGAGCCAGCACCTCATTGCCCACCTCAAAATGCACTTGGGGGAGAGGCTGTACAAATGTTCGGACTGCGGCAAAAGTTTTTGTGACGAGTTGAGTCTCGGATGGCACCCGAGGCTCCATGCTGGGTGGAAGTTGTACAAATCTTAGATTGCGGGAAGGGCTTCGGTCAGAGCATGAGCCTCCTCAGTCACATGAGAACGCACACAGGGAGAAGCCATACAAATGCTCCAACTGTGCTGAGAGCTTTTGTGACAAATTGAGCCTCATCACACATCAGAGGATCCACATGAGAGAGAAACTGTACCAGTGCAGCAAGTGTGGGAAGAATTTCAGCCACCACGCAAACCTTGTTACAAGCCAGTGTGTTACAAGTGTGTAAGTGCAGCCACTGTGGGGAAAGTTTTAGCTGGAGCATGTACCTGTTTATCCATGAGAGGATTCATACAGGGGAGAGCCCGTACAAATGCTCTCACTGTGGGAAAAGCTTCTGTTGCAGCTCGCACCTTAATAGCCAACAGAGAACCCACATGCTAAAGAGGCTGTACAAAAGCCTCCACTGTGCGAAGAGCTTCACCCAGATCACAAACGTCACCCACAAGAGAACTCACACCGGGGGAAAGCCGTACAAATGTTCAGACTGCGCAAAGAGCTTCAACCAGAGCCCCAGCTTCACCAGACAAAGAGAAATCCACGCATGAGAGAAGCTATCAGAGAACAAAATTTCTTAAGAGAGTGGCAGTGCCCAATCCTAAATGAATTAATAATTAATTTAATTAGTTGCTCATGCTGGGTTCAAAGAAGTGGGGGGGGACCTGTGGCCAAGCAGCAGCAATTGTGTAGAAATATAATGTATATAGCTTATGTTTTGTGGATTCAGTCCATCCCCTTGCCCCCCCCCCCCAATTTGACCAATTATTTTCGGAGTCACGGCATGGAGGAGGAGTGGGATTGTTATGATCTCTCTTGCACAACTCTTAACTGGGAAATACTCTCAATTTTGCCTCAATACTTTTTTTTTTTACGTAGTACACCACTTAACACTAATCTCTGGCTTTGTTAATATAAGGATTGTCATGTTTCTCTGCATTTCGGCTCTATGCCACCTCAGGAACCTGTGTGTTTTGGAGATGATCTTTCATCTCCACCTTATTACAAACTCCTTTGGAAAGCTTCCTTAGTTTCAAAAATGGTTGCTATGCGACACAGGGAGACAGCGGTTCTGGCAATATCAGCTCACAGCCTCTTGGGGCACGTGGAACTAGTTGTGTGGTTCTTTGGATCCAGGAGGACAACGTATGTGAAACGCTCTGGTATTATATAAATGTGAAGTATTATCATAGAAATGCTCTCTTCTAGTAATGAAAATGCCTCAGATGTATTGTTAACTGTGGAACTAAAAACTGTACCTCAGACATGCAACAGATTCGGAAGAGAGGAATTTTGTCCATTTCACCAGAAAATGGACTCTTGATCTTTGCCACTAGACTTTCATGTACAGTAAGGCACCTTTAAATAACATTTCTGTGTGATCCCACAAAACGTCCCTGCTCCTTCCTCCTGAGATAATACTACCTTTGTGCACATTGACAAGGATGTTTCTCTTGCTTTAGTATGTCATAAAAATATATAGCCCTCCTCAGCATCAGTGATTAGCTATTTTAAATTCCTTCTGAAATGTAGGCTGGCATATTGCAAAGTCCATCATTAACAGATGATTTTAACAGCTTTGCTGACTGGGTAAATGGTTTAAACTAACTAGCTCCCTTGGTGGTTGTCTGGGGCAGGATACAGTGCCCGTTCTTTGAGTAACTTTGAAGGGCTAGTTGGTAATTTTTCCCAACTATGGTGCTGGTGCCCTTTAACTAATGTTGAATACCCAGCCACTCTGGGCGATGTACAGAATATATAATAAAACAGTTTAAAACAATAAAATTCTACAATAAAAATATTTTCTACAATACCCTAACCCACCCCAAATGCCTGCCTGAACAACCACATTTTTAATGCACGGAGGAAGCTCATTAAAGAGGGGGCATGGCGGAGTTCCCTAGGGAGGGTGTTCCACAGAGTGGGGGCCACCACAGAAAAGGCCCTCTCCCTCGTCCCCACCAGTCTAGCTGTCCTGGCTGATGGGACAGAGAGAAGGCCATCCGAGGCTGATCTTGTTAAGCGGCCTGTCTGGTGTTGCTGGAGGTGCTCCTTCAGATAGGCTGGGCCGGAACCATATAGGGTTTTAAAGGTCAAAACCAAGACCTTGAATTTGGCCCGGAAAACAACTGGTAACCAGTGCAACTCCTTCAGTACTGATGTGATCTCGCTGGCGGCTGCCTTTAATCAGGCGAGCTTACTGCGTTCTGTACCAGCTGCAGCTTCCAAACCGTCTTCAAGGGTAACTCCACATAGAGCACATTACAGTAGTCTAAACGAGAGGAGACCAGGGCATGTACTACCGATGGGAGCAGATGGTCGGGAAGGAAGGAGTGCAGCCGCCGTATCAGATGGAGTTGATACAGCGCTGTCCGGCTCACAGCTGACACCTGAGCCTCCATGGACAGCTAGGAGTCCAAAATGACCCCCAGGCTGTAGACCTGGTCTTTCAAGGGTAGCCATACCCCGTTCAACACCAGGTCAGCATCCCCCAGCCTCCTCTTGTCTCCCACCAAAAGTACCTCGGTCTTGTCAGGGTTCAGCTTCAGCTTATTCCTCCCCATCCAGCCACTCACGGTCTCCAGACATTTGGACAGGGATTCTCGGCCAACCTTCGTGAAGATTTGAATGAGAGGTAGAGCTGCGTGTCATCCGCATATTGATGACACCGCACCCCAAACCTCCTGATGATAGCCTCCAGCGGCTTCACAGAGATGCTAAATTGCATTGGGGAGAGGATGGAACCCTGTGGCACCCCACAAGTGAGTGGCCACGGGTCCGAAACCTCCTCTCCCAGTGCTACCCTCTGGTACCTGCCGGAGAGGAAGGACCAGAACCACCGCAATACGGTGTCTCCAATGCCCAACCCCTCCAGGCGGTCCAGGAGGATAGCGTGGTCAACGGTATCAAAAGCTGCTGAGAGGTCGAGGAGAACAAGGAAGGAGCATTCACTCCTATCCAGAGCCCTCCTCATATCATCCACCAAGGCAACCAAGGCCATTTCTGTCCCATACCCAAGCCTGAAGCCTGACTGAAATGGGTCTAGATAATTGGTTTCTTCCAAGTGTACCTTCAACTGCATCGCCACCACCCGCTCAATCACCTTGCCCAAAAATGGCAGATTTGAGACTGGCGAAAGTTGTTCAGAACTTGGGGATCCAAGGAGGGCTTCTTTAAGAGCAGTCTTATCACAGCCTCCTTGAGGGCTGATGGCATCACTCCCTTCTCAAGGGAGGCATTCACCACCGCCCTGATCCCCTCACCCAGTCTCTCTCTGCAGCCCATAATGAGCCAAGATGGGCAAGGATCAAGTAAGCAGGTGGTCGGCCTTACAGATGGAAGCACCTTGTCCACTTCATCAGAAGGAAGAAGCTGGAACCGATCCCACAAAACCAGATTGCCACAGGCCGCCTCTTGCTCACTAACTGTATCCACAGTGCACGGAGTAACACTTCTAATCCGATCAATTTTATCTGCAAAGTACCTTGCCAAGGCCTCACAGGAGGCCTTAGAATGCTCCAGTGCTTCCGGAGCCACTGGACCGACCAGGCTCTGGACCACTTGGAACAGCCTCCTGGGATAGCACTCTGCAGACGCAATAGAGGCAGCATAATATTCCTTTTTTGCTGCCTTCACCACCACGTGATAGGCTGAAGATACAGCTCTAGCCCGTGTCTGATATATACATATGAAAAGCTACCTGAGTGTTCTTTAGATAAAATGTCTCACAGCTATATATTTTTTTTCAAGTTAGACGCTCTGATGATGTGTCAGATGCTACATTTCTTTGCCAAAAAAAGCTCCTGGCTGTGCATTGGGCAGAAGGTCAGGTCAGTGACCAGGGCCCCATCTACATGGCACCGCTTTCACCCCCCACCCTGTCGCAACTGCGCCGCATTTTAGCTTTGAAGTAGCTTCTGCTGGGATACCCGCGATTTACTGTGCGCTTCCCTAATAGACTCCACCGTGCCCTTTTTTTTGCCATTATACTTAAATGTGCAGCTGTGCAGTCCTGTGAGCATGGGGGTGTGACACTTCAGTGGCTGTTTTGTATTTTAGGGGCTCTGCTGTGTCTTTCTGTCCCTCGTTAGGTAAAAAGTGGGTGTCCTGTGCTCCTTCATTTCCACACCATCTGTTTGTCAGTTCCCCACTGTTTCTCAGTGGTTCGCACTCACAAGCATGAGTGGTACATGCCTACCCATCACTCCGAAATGGTGGCCAGAGTGAAGTTGGTCCTCCCGCAAGACCCCCCCGGCCCTTGGGCACTGAGTTAAAAAGCAACCATTGCGAAGATATGAAACTGCAGAAATGTGCGAAAGTGTGATTAAATAAATGAAAACGCCTCTCTGTGCCTCTGTAACTGCACAGCTGCAAAGGACAGGGGAAGTAAAGGCACAGAGCGACGAAAGCACTACGCACGCCAACAACATGCCCACTGCAAAATGTGAAGTCGGTTTGGGGAAGGGACAGACGGCCTGCAACCGCGAGAAACCTGCAGCAAACTGAGAACATTGCAGCAAAACACCTCTTTGAAAATCCGCATTTTCCAGGAGAAAACCACAGATGGCTGTGAAGTGGCGACTGTGTCATCTAATCAAAAGGACCTCAACTCGCACCCGCCTCGGAGTAAAAGGCTCACGTAGATGGCCCCAAAGTCTGAACTCCCAAATTGCTCTTTAAGCACAAAGAGTTGTCAGAAGGCAAGTTCAGAGTGGAGAACAGAAATCACACCTGCTTTTGAGCTGAGTTGTAACTGGAAAGCTATATAATAATGTGCTGGGTTAATTTCCACAACACTACAATATTTGGAATTTGCCCCCAAACGTTCCTGAAGTTAGAGGTTGGCTCCAGTGTGAACGTTTTCTTTAAAAAAGTGGCAGCGGTAGAGATCATCACTTTGCTAAGAGGAGAAGCGAAATGTTGCAAACCTAGATTTTGATTCATTTAAATATATGCATTTAAACTTGTCCACTGCTTAGCAATGAGATTGTAGAAGACGAAAACTCTTGAGTGTAGAAAATCCTTTCCACCAACCCCAGTTCATCCCTAGAGCTGCCTACTTTTTCTCTGTGATGGTTCCTGTGTCCTTTAAGAATCGTGTGACACAATCAGACATTCACTAAGCCCACAAAACGTTTCTTGCCGCACAGGCTCAGTGATGGGGAAATACTTCATCTGCTGCATTTTTGTAGTTTCATAGTACTTCATCTGCTGCATGATTTTACTCACTTAGCTAATAAAGGCAGAGGATCCCTATCAGGGGGCGGGGAGAGAAAAAGGGAAGCAACTACCTTCTAGGTGGTATCGTCAACCTTTCTCATCTCTTTGAAGAACGATCCCTGTACACCTGTGCATGATGAAGCAGATCTGTCTTAGAGAGAAGGTGTCACTATCAAGCACAACCTCCTGGGAAACTGTATTGCTTTGCAGGTATACCGTGGCGGAAGGCTTTGTCATCTTATTGCACTGAAGAGCACTCTGGAGTAGAGCGGCTGTTCCACTCCGGTGTTTCAGACCACGTGATTATTCTTCAGCAGTACCTAGTTCCCTGGTTATTATCAGACATAAAAGGTATCTGCAGCAGATAATGTCCTGAGTGTCTTCAAATGTCCTGAGCATTGCTCCCAAGTGTCCTTTCCCCTTGAGTTGAGCCTAATGGGCTTCCTGGCTTTCCAGGGCGCTGGGGCAATGAAACGAGTGAGATGGCAACCACAGTGATGTTGGTGGAAAACTCGGAATAAGTCCAACCGAACGTGGGCTAGCCCAGGACCCACCTGAATGCCTCCTGTGTGGTGGTGATGAAGTGTTCTTTGCCACCATTGCATTACCCAACAGAGCTCCCTCAAGTCATCAATGGCCTATAACATTCTGGCACACGTAATGTAGACCACCGGATAGCTTGATATGACCAATTTGTGCAACCCTCTGCAGATAACATTACTCGTATTTGTGCCAACTTGAATGCCATACAGGTTGATATACATCCAGTGGATCTAGCTTTGGCCTTTGCTTGTCCAGTTATAATGGATACTTTTCAATTTGTACAACCCAAGGATGTGAACAGTATCCTTGTAGAAGTGGGACCTACCATGTGTGCTGGTCCTAGGGATGTATGGATTTTGTTAAATCCGTTCCATCTCTTTTTCATGGATTGCCAGGCATCTTTCATTCTGTTGACTCATTGATGGAATCGGAATTTTTTTTTTTTAGGGATGTATGAGAATTCTGTTCCTGTTTGCAAATGTGTATTTGTGCTAATGCACATTAGTGCAAGTGTGCACTTGCACTAATGCACATTTGCACAAATCCCTCCCAAAACTAAAACAAAAACCCAATCCAGGAATCTCCCAGCTTCTGCTCCCTCAGGATGAACCTGGATAAGGCCTTTCTAAAAGATTAGGGTCTGATCCAAGGAGAGTGACCACTGTCCTCCTAGCGTAGTGGCTAAGAGACTGAGTGGTGAATCAGGAAGTCCTCAGTTTGAATCTCACCTCTGCCATAAACTCACCAGGTGGCTTTAGGCAAGGTGCTTTCTCTCAGCCTCCGTCCCCCTGCCACCACCTGCAATATGGGGGATAATAACACTGGCTTTACCTTTCAGGGTTGTTTTTGTAAGGTGTAGAACATTGACAGTGCTATGGAAATGAGAAGTATAATTTTTGCTTGTTCTGACTGGCATGTTTTTCCAGGACCTTGCACAGAGAGAAAAGGATCTCTCCTGTCAACTCCCTGGCATTTTTTCTTAACTAGAGATGCCAGGATTGAACCTGAGTAGACCTTCTGCCCCCTTCATGGATCACTGCCTTGTTGTGGCGAAGGGGCTTGCGTAACTCAGTGAAGCCATAAGCTATGCCGTGCAGGGCCACCCAAGACGGACAGGTCATGGCGGAGAGTTCTGACAAAATGTGGTCCACTGGAGAAGGAAATGGCAACCCACTCCAGCATTCTTGCCAAGAAAACCCCATGGAACGTATCACAAGGCTAAAAGAGATGACGCCGGAAGATGAGCCCCTCAGGTCGGAAGGTGTCCAATATACTACTGGGGAAGAGCAGAGGGTATTTCCAAGTAGCGCCAGAAAGAGTGAAGCGGCTGGGCCAAAGCCGAAAGGACACTCAGCTGTGGATGTGTCTGGTGGTGAAAAGAAAGTCCGATGCTGTAAAGAACAATAATGTTTAGGAACCTGGAATGTAAGATGAATGAATCAAGGTAAGCTGGAGGTGGTTAAACATGAGATGGCAAGATTGAACATCGACATCTTGGGAATCAGCGAACTAAAATGGACAAGTATGGGCGAATTTAATTCAGGTGACCATTATATCTACTACTGTGGGCAAGAATCCCTTAGAAGAAATGGAGTAGCACTCATAGTCAACAAAAGGGTGGGAAAAGCAGTACCGGGGTACAATCTCAAAAATGATAGAATGATCTCAGTACGAATCCAAGGCAAACCATTCAACATCACAGTAATTCAAGTTTATGAATTGATAGACCACTGATGCCGAAGAAGCTGAGGTTGATCGGTTCTATGAAGACCTACAACACCTTCTAGAACTAACACCAAAAAAAGATGTCCTCTTCATCATAGGGGATTGGAATGCTAAAGTAGGAAGTCAAGAAAGAACCGGGATAACAGGCAAGCATGGCCTTGGTGTACAAAATGAAGCAGGACAAAGGCTAATAGAGTTTTGCCAAGCGAACATGCTGATCATAGCAAACACTCTTTTCCAACAGCACAAGAGGCAACTCTACACATGGACATCACCAGATGGTCAATATCAAAATCAGATTGATTATGTCCTTTGCAGCCAAAGATGGAGAAGCTCTATACAGTCAGTCAAAACAAGACCTGGAGCTGACTGTGGCTCAGATCATGAGCTGCTTCTTGCAAAATTTCGGCTTAAATTGAAGAACGTAGGGAAAACCACTAAACCATTCAGGTATGACCTCAATCATATTCCTTATGAATATACAGTGGAGGTGAGGAATAGATTTCAGGGATTAGACCTGATAGAGTGCCTGAGGAACTATGGACGGAGGTCCGTAACATTGTTCAGGAGGCAGCAACTCAATCCATCCCAAAGAAAAAGAAATGCAGAAAGCCAAGTGGCTGTCTGATGAGGCTTTACAAGTAGCTGAGGAAAGAAGGGGAGCGAAAAGCAAGGGAGAAAGGGGAAAATATATCCAACTGAATGCAGAGTTCCAGAGAATAGCAAGGAGAGACAAGAAGGCCTTCTTAAATGAACAATGCAAAGAAATCGAGGAAAACAATAGAATCTGAAAGACTAGAGATCTCTTCAGGAAAATCGGAGATATCAAGGGAAACTTTTGTGCAAAGATGAGCATGATAAAGGACAAAGAAGGCAGGGACCTAACAGAAGCAGATGAGATTAAGAAGAGGTGGAAAGAATACACATAAGAACTATACAGGAAAGATCTTAATGTCCCTGATAGCCATGATAGTGCGGTCACTGAACTTGAGCTGGACATCCTCGAGAGTGAAGTCAAGTGGGCCTTAGGAAGCCTTAGTAACAACAAAGCTAGCGGAGATGACAATATTCCAGCTGAGCTATTTAAGATCCTAAAAGATGATGCTGTTAAAGTGCTGCACTCAATATGCCAACACATTTGGAACACTCAACAATGGCCACAAGACTGGAAAAGGTCAGTTTACATTCCAATTCCAAAGAAGGGCAATGCCAAAGAGTGTTCAAACTACCGTACAATTGTGCTCATTTCACATGCCAGCAAGGTGATGCTCAAAATCCTACAAGCTAGTCTTCAGCAGTATGTGAACCGAGAACTACCGAAGTACAAGCTGGGTTTCGAAGAGGCAGAGGAACTAGAGATCAAATCGCCAACGTTCGCTGGATCATGGAGAAAGCAAGAGAATTCCAGAAAAACGTGTATTTCTGCTTCATTGACTACGCTAAAGCCTTTGATTGTGTGGATCACAACGAACTGTGGCAAATTCTTAAAGAGATGGGAGTACCAGACCACCTTACCTGTCTCCTGAGAAACCTGTACAACGGTCAAGAAGCAACAGTAAGAACCGGACATGGAACAACCGATTGGTTCAAAATTGGGAAAGGAGTACAACAAGGCTGTACATTGTCGCTCTGCTTATTTAATTTATATGCAGAGTCCATTATGAGAAATGCCAGGTTGGATGAATCACAGGTCGGAATTAAGATTGCCGGGAGAATTATCAACAACCTCAGATACGCAGATGATACCACCCTAATGGCAGAAAGCGAACGGGATCTAAAGAGCCTCTTGTTGAGGGTGAAAGTGGAGAGTGCAAAAGCTGGTTTGAAACTCAACATTAACAAACTAAGATCATGGCATCTGGCCCCCTCACTTCCTGGCATATAGAAGGGGAAGAAATGGAAGCAGTGACACATTTTATTTTCTTAGGCTCCAAGATCACCGCAGACAGTGAAATTAAAAGACGCTTGCTCCTTGGGAGGAAAGCTATGGCAAATCTAGACAGCATAGTAAGAAGCAGAGACATCACCTTGACGACAAAGGTTCGTATAATCAAAGCTATGGTTTTCCCAGTAGCAACGTATGGCTGTGAGAGCTGGACTATAAGGAAGGCTGAGCACTGAAGAATCAATGCTTTCGAACTGTGGTGCTGGACTCTTACGAGTTCCCTGGACTGCAAGGAGGTCCAATCAGTCCATCCTAAAGGAAATCAACCCTGACTGCTCATTGGAAGGACAGATACTGAAGCTGAAGCTCAAATATTTTGGCCACCTAATGTGAAGAGAAAACTCCTTGGAAAAGACCCTGATGCTGGGAAAGATTGAAGGCAAAAGGAGAAGGGGACGGTACAGGATGAGATGGCTGGATAGCATCACCAATGCAATGAATATGGACTTGAGCACACTCTGGGAGAGAGCAGAGGGCAGGAACGCCTGGCGTGCTATGGTCCATGGGGTCACGAAGAGTCGGACACGACTGAACGACTGAACAACAACAAAGACCTTCTGCATGCAAAGGATCACTGAGCTACGGCCCCTCCCCTCCCCAAAACTCTTATTTGGGTAGTTGCATAGATCTGGCACTGGTTCTCAAGGGAGCTTTTGACCCCAGGAAGAGGGTCCTTGTGCTTAAATGCCATCCCATCTGCCAGGACCACAGGAGACCTTTGAGGAGGGTTTGCTTAGAAAGATCCCCCTCAAAGTCAGTTCAGCTGCTGGGTTGGGAAGGCAGGTTGTGTTTTGCAATAATATGGGATTATTATTTGGCTGGGCAGAGAAAAGAGTTTGAGAGGTTTGTGCTTTGAGGGGCAATTCAAGGCCTAGGGGAGGAGGGTGCAGTTTTGAACCTCCCAATAAACAGCACCCCCTCTTTCATGGATTTAACTGTTTCTTCATCTCTCTCCCTTTTTAGCAAAATAAAAAACCTGCAGGTATGGACTCTCTGCGTGTCCTCTCCCAATTCCTTATTTTAATTTTTTTCCTCAAGTAGCTTGCAAATGTTTCAAAATAACCACACAAAGACAGTTCGCAGAGGGGTAGAAACAACAGCCCTATTAGTCTCTTGCAGCAGAAACAGCCAAGCATCTTGGAGCACTTTGAAGACTTGCAGATTTATTGTGGTAGAATCTTTTATGGGCAGAGCCCAATTCCTCAGATGCATGAAGGGTTATCCTCTGTTTGTTTGTTTATTATTAACACATATATATCAACTTCAATACAATCTCAAAGCATTTACACATAACAATATTAAAATCACAATTTAAAATGCACTATTATTGCAACCACAATAACAATAAGAACAATATAAAAACAGTAAAGTGGAGCAGCAGCATGATTCATTTATGAGTATCAGAAACCAGATTAATTACATGCCAAGTGGCAGATATATATGGATAAGGGGAAAATCCAACCAGAGGGACCAAAAGGCATTGAAATGCAAGGAGTGCTTTGAGCAAAACTCTCATGTATCCAAGAAAAGTACAGTGACAATACACAACCTTGAGCTCTCCGAGCACGAGGAGCCCCAGTGACAAAGCGTCTTAGCCCCAGTGACAAAGCGTCAGCAAACAAGCGAGTTAAGCAACTGTGAGAGTTTAGCGCCATGGTGAGGAAGCCAGGGTGGTGAACTCGCCTGAACTCTCCCCTCCTTACTCCGTACTCACAGTAAGTAACTGTAAATCAGTAACTATAAATAATTTCCCCACCTTCTCGTAGTAAACAACTAAGTTTTCCAGGGACCCCCCCCCAAAAAAAAAACCAGTTATGAAGGTAGAAAGCCAGCAGTGGGGAGGGGGCTATCCAGTGTATTGCACTGAGTGCCACATGTAGAACTATCTACCTCCTGGACAGAATTCGTGGGTGTGTGTGCTTGGTGTAATGAGCTCCTGGCTCTCAGGGAACAAGTGCGTTCCCTTGAGGCCAAGGTTGCTGACCTGGACAAGCTAGGACAGGCAGAGAGGTTGGCGGATGAGACCTTCAGGGACCCATTAGCTGTGTCCCACTCCCAGGGTGACAGCTCCTCTGCTGTCATGGAGAATGTGGGTCTCGGGGAAGGAGGGCATCATTCTGAGGAAGAGGGAAATGATCCCTTAGAAGGGACCCATTTCTCAGAAGATGAACAAATATCCTCTCGTGCCTAGGATGTGCCTCCGGGGGGAGGGGGGCTTGTGGTAGTGGGAGATTCGATCATTAGACACATAGACATCTGGGTTTGTGATGGGTGTGTAGACTGCATGGTGAACTGCCTCCCTAGTGCAAAGGTTGCAGATATTACGTGTTGTCTAGATAGCCTAGTAGATAGTGCTAGGGTGGAGTCAGTGGTCGTGGTCCATGTTGGTACCAATGATGTGGGGAAATGTAGTCATGAGGTCCTGGAAGCCAAATTTAGGTTGCTGGGTAGGAGGTTCAAATCCAGGACCACCAAGGTGGCTTTCTCGGAAATGCTACCTGTTCCACATGCAGAGCCAGCTAGACAGGTGAAGCTGAGGAGTCTCAATGTGTGGATGAGATGGTGGTGCCAGGAGAAGGGCTTAGCTAATAGAGATCTACAAAATTATGCATGGTGTAGAGAATGTGGATAGGGAGACATTCTCCCTCTCTCAAAATACTAGAACCTGGGGGTCATCCTATGAAGCTGATTGGTGGGAGATTCAGGACAGATAAAAGGAAGTACTTCTTCATACAGCACATAGTTAAACTATGGAATTCGCTACCATAGTATGTAATGATGGCTTTAAAAGGAGGTTAGACAAATTCCTGGAGGAAAAGGCTATCAATGGCTACTAGTCAGAGCTACTGAAATGGGGCTGGAATTCAAGGACTGAGAATCAAGGGAGAGGAAAGGAAAACAGAAATGGCGCACTCTGAACCCCATTAATAGCTCCACCGCTTCCTGTGCTACTGCTGTAACAATGAGAACCTGTCTCAAAATGATCCTGAGAGCAAATCCCAAAGAACGATTCTGCTTTTCAAGTCAGTCAGCCTTGTCTTCAGTTCTAAACTGTTCTATAGGCATCAGCTTGGATCCTAAGATAAGTAAGGTAGGGTGCAATCCTATGCATGTTTAGACTTCTGTAAATCGCCCAGAGCCAAGAAGCAACAGTAAGAATTGGACATGGAACAACTGATTGGTTCAAAATTGGGAAAGGAATACGATAAGGCTCTATATTATTGCCCTGCTTATTTAACTTATATGCAGAGTACATCATGAGAAATGCTGGGTTGGATGAATCACAGGTCGGAATTAAGATTGCCGGGAGAATTATCAACAACCTCAGATATGCAGACGATACCACCCTAATGGCAGAAAGCGAAGAGGATCTAAAGAGCCTCTTGTTGAGGGTGAACGTGGAGAGTGCAAAAGCTGGTTTGAAACTCACCATTAAAGAACTAAGATCATGGCAACTGGCCCCATCACTTCCTGGCATACAGAAGGGGAAGAAATGGAAGCAGTGACCGATTATATTTTCTTAGGCTCCAAGATCACCGCAGACGGTGACTGTAGCCATGAAATTAAAAGACGCTTACTCCTTGGGAGGAAAGCTATCGCAAACCTAGACAGCATAGTAAGAAGCAGAGACATCACCTTGCCGACAAAGTTTCATATAATCAATTATATGCTCATTGGAAGGACAGATACTGAAGCTGAAGCTCAAATATTTGGCCACCTAATGTGAAGAGAAAACTCCTTGGAAAAGACCCTGATGCTGGGAAAGATTGAAGGCAAAAGGAGAAGGGGACGGTACAGGATGAGATGGCTGGATAGCATCACCGATGCAATGAATATGAACTTGAGCACACTCCGGGAGACAGTGGAGGACAGGAAGGCCTGGCGTGCTATGGTCCATGGGGTCACGAAGAGTCAGACATGACTGAACGACTGAACAACAACAACCCGCCCAGAGGGCTTTGGCCATGGGGCAGTATAGAAATGTAATAGATGGATGGATGGATAGTCTTGCTGGCTATGTGCTACCTCCAGTACCAGAGGCAGTGAGCCTATGTACACTAGTTGCTGGGGAACATGGGTGGGAGGGTGCTGTTGCACTCATGCCCTGCTTGTGGGTTCCTGGTAGACAGCTGGTTGGCCACTGTGTGAACAGAATGCTGGGATGGATAGACCCTTGGTCCGATCTAGCATGGCTCTTCTTATGCTGTTACGTTTTAACAGGTTCAGCCTTCCTATTTTTGCTATGCTAATGAGGCATGGTGATTCCACACTAAATACCTAGAGTGGAAGCAGCCTTAAAAGCCAATGGACACAACCCTTAATTGTCATGGTTCTTTGTGATCTCTTCCAGACATACTACAGACCTACCTAGCATGGATCCCTCTCTTTCTTTGGGGACCAAACTCCACTGGGTTACAACTGAAATCTATTACGGTTAGCCAAGCCATCAACACGTCTTTGTACCTGATTCAGCAGGCCTCAAACACAACTATCCTTTATTTATCACACACAGAACTGCAGAACTTAGCAGAAACTCCACCCACTGCTGCTATTCTGAACTCTACAGGAGCTGTCAGGGTTCAAAACAATAACTAACCCACAGTACCACCCCCCAGAATACATAACAGCACCTGTCACAGCTGGGGAGGCCTGAATACATTTTGCTTAAAATACAGAGGTTGTGAGCTGTGCTGTAAACCAGTTTGGAAACCCATATTCTCTAAAATTATGTTTCTAATTGCATGCCAGTGTTACTCCCCTGCTCCCTTTTTTTTTCTAGAGAGCCAGCTACTGACTGGATTAAAAAAAACCCTATGAAGACTGAATCTACTAGTCAGGCTGTAGAACATTACATGCCTGGTCACCTGTGGTGAGCAAGCATTGCCTCCAGGTGATAAGCCAGAGAAGCTTTTGTAAACTGGAAGAGTGTGTGTGTGTTTTCAGGGTGCCAAATAACAGAGAAGATGGGCAGGCTAGTACACATTTCTGTGGACTTATTTGCAAGGCTGGAAGTAGTGTTTTTGGCTTAGCAGGTATAGAACAAGCAAAGCAATTATGAAGGAACTGTCATCAGAAGGAGCATCTGTTACCTACAATACTTCTGGGCAGACATGAATCGGAGAAGTCCCTTCCTAGAATTTGCTTGCTATACATTCTAGGATCCTATACAGCAATAAGACTTTAATTGCCTCTCCATTATTGCCTCCCAATTATATAATTGAGATTAATTGCCTCTCAATTATAATGCCTCTCAATTATATAATGCTGAAGGCAGGGGGTGGGGAGATCATGTAGAAAAAAACAATGCAAAGCTAGAACAAAGAGGAGGGACTACAGCTGAAACCCTGCAGATGCTATGAAGCACTCCTGAACTAATCTAAATTTGTAAGTTTATTCATTTTCATTATAAAGGAGAGGTGAGATTCGTCGTTAGCTGACAGGATACAGAAAAGAAAGAGATAAAGCCCTATAGTTACTCCCTAACTTTTTGATTTTGCAAGATTTAAACATATTATTGTCATAGTGATTGACTGTAATGCCATTTTAGATTGTAATCTCCTTGGGGTAGGGATCTATCAAACCTGTTTTTTGTAGAGCACCATGTATGTAGATGGGGCTATAGAGGGAAACAATAATAATAATAATAATATGTTCAGCTCTCTGTAAACTTAAAAAAATAAATTACAGATCTTGGAACCTATCAGCTGTGCTCATCACTGTTCCATCCATGTCATCAAAGGATAGCGGTCTACGAGGACATTTTTTAACTGAGCAGTGTGGATTTTGTCTCTGGTCTCTACAACACAGGTGACCTGGAAAAAAAAGTTAAGAATTTTGTTAAAGCTGATGGCAATGTTCCACAATAACATTGTCAGGGCTCAATCAAGTCAACCATAGGTGAAGCACCCACACATAGCGGGATCATCATAGCGTATAAGAACACTGCTGCCACCCCCCACCCCCCAATGTAGAGCAACCCTAGATAGGGGAGCCTTAAGGTGACAATAATGGTTCCCTAAAAGCACTGTCACGAAGAGTCGGACACGACTTAACGACTGAACAACAACAACAAAAGCACTGTTACCCATCCGTTCTTCAATAAACCCCCAAGTACTTCCAAAACCTTGCTTCTAAAATGATGTAAAATCCACTTTCATCTTCCTCCAGTTTTCTTAACAAACATCAGATCAGCCACATGTTCACTGTTATGAGTAAAGCCTTGACATAAAGGCAAGGAGGATATCATGTGAAGTTGACATACAAATCTACTCCTAAGAGCCCATTGCTATGACCAGAAATTGGTCCAATTTCCAAATACATTTTGGAAAAAACATATACATTTAAAAAACAGTTGCCACACACCTGCACTAAGGAATGGCAGGCTAAACAATTGGGGTGAGCATCCAAAGTCAATCACAAAGAAAAGAAACAGATTCGCAGTATGCAAAAAAAAAAAAAAATAATAATTGTAGGAAGCCCAATGTATTTCGGCCTTTTTCTTATTTTTAGGCCTTCTTTAGAGAGTAGAGAAAAAAATCTGTAGAATTTTTTCAGCAAAAGATTGTCTTGTGTGTCAATGTACTGGCGAAGAAGTGAGTGCCTTTATAGTCAAAGTATGTCTGATTTACTCTGAACTGTCATTAAATCTTTTTTATATATGATCAGTGACGGGTAAGTGATATTCAAGTGTCTTGTAGATTTATAATGCTCTTCTATGCTTGGGACTTCGTTCTTTCCATTCTTGTTCCCTCGTTAATTGCTGAACTTTGACCAGTTGCTGGGGATCTCTGTCATTATTGTCCTGCTTTTCTTCTGAGTCTTGATACGGGTTCATGGAGAAACCAAGAATTGCCATGACTTTTCTAGCTTCTGCATGTGTGGGCATCGTGAAGGATTTGTTTTTAAGACAAAAATGTTTTGGTAGGATTACCCTGCATGAAGGGTTCTTTGCACATAGAAGTTCTGTGAAGATTTTAAACTTTTTCCTTTTCTGCAGGGTCTCTAAAGCCAAATCCTGGAAGAAGCTTACTATCCCCATAGGGGATATAGCTTGCATCTGCCTTTGTTGTTCAGTCATTCAGTCGTGTCCGTCTCTTCGTGACCTTGTGGACCATAGCATGCCAGGCCTTCCTGTCCTCTGCTCTCTCCCAGAGAGGGCTCAAGTTCATATTCATTGCATTGGTGATGCTATCTAGCCATCTCATCCTCTGCCATCCCCTTCTCCTTTTGCCTTCAGTCTTTCCCAGCATCAGGGTCTTTTTCAGTGAGTTTTCTCTTCGCATCAAGTGGCCAAAATATTTGAGCTTCAGTTTCAGTATCTGTTCTTCCAATGAGCACTCAGGGTTGATTTCCTTTAGGATGGACTGATTTGACCTCCTTGCAGTCCAGGGGACTCGTAAGAGTCTTCGCCAGCACCACAGTTCGAAAGCATCAGTTCTTCGGCGCTCAGCCTTCCTTATAGTCCAGCTCTCACAGCCATACATTACTACTGGGAAAACCATAGCTTTGATTATACGGACCTTTGTCGGCAAGGTGATGTCTCTGCTTCTTACTACGCTGTCTAGGTTTGCCATAGCTTTCCTCCCAAGGAGCAAGCGTCTTTTAATTTCATGGCTACAGTCACCGTCTGCGGTGATCTTGGAGCCCAAGAAAATAAAATGTGTCACTGCTTCCATTTCTTCCCCTTCTATATGCCAGGAAGTGAGGGGGCCAGATGACATGATCTTAGTTTTATTAATGTTGAGTTCAAACCAGCTTTTGCACTGTCCTCTTTCACCCTCAACAAGAGGCTCTTGAGATCCTCTTCGCTTTCTGCCATTAGGGTGGTGTCGTCTGCGTATTTGAGGTTGTTGATAATTCTCCCGGCAATCTTAATTCCGATCTGCGATTCATCCAACCCGGCGTTTCTCATGATGTACTCTGCATATAAATTAAATAAGCAGGGCGACAATATACAGCCTTGTCGTACTCCTTTCCCAATTTCGAACCAATTGGTTGTTCCATGTCCGGTTCTTACTGTTGCTTCTTGTCCTTCGTACAGGTTTCTCAGGAGACAGGTAAGGTGGTCTGGTACTCCCATCTCTTTAAGAATTTGCCACAGTTTGTTGTGATCCACACAATCAAAGACTTTAGTGTAGTCAATGAAGCAGAAATAGACGTTTTTCTGGAATTCTCTTGCTTTCTCCATGATCCAGTGAATGTTGGCAATTTGATCTCTAGTTCCTCTGCCTCTTCGAAACCCAGCTTGTAATTCCGGTAGTTCTCGGTTCACATGCTGATGAAGCCTAGCTTGTAGGATTTTGAGCATAACCTTGCTGGCATATGAGATTAGCACAATTGTACGGTAGTTTGAACACTCTTTGGCATTGCCCTTCTTTAGAATTGGAACGTAAACTGACTTTTTCCAGTCTTGTGGCCACTGCTGAGTGTTCCAAATATGTTGGCATATTGAGTGCAGCACTTTAACAGCATCATCTTTTAGGATTTTAAATAGCTCAGCTGGAATACTGTCATCTCCGCTAGCTTTGTTGTTACTAAGGCTTCCTAAGGCCCACTTGACTTCACTCTCGAGGATGTCCAGCTCAAGTTCAGTGACCGCACTATCATGGCTATCAGGGACATTCAGATCTTTCCTGTATAGTTCTTCTGTGTATTCTTTCCACCTCTTCTTAATCTCATCTGCTTCTGTTAGGTCCCTGCCTTCTTTGTCCTTTATCATGCCCATTTTGCACAAAACGTTCCCTTAAGATCTCCGATTTTCTCGAAGAGATCTCTAGTCTTTCCCTTTCTGTTGTTTTCCTCGATTTCTTTGCATTGTTCATTTAAGAAGGCCTTCTTGTCTCTCCTTGCTATTCTCTGGAACTCTGCATTCAGTTGGATATATTTTCCCCTTTCTCCTTTGCTTTTCGCTTCCCTTCTTTCCTCAGCTACTTGTAAAGCCTCCTCAGACAGCCACTTGGCTTTCTTGCATTTCTTTTTCTTTGGGATGGATTGAGTTGCTGCCTCCTGAACAATGTTATGGACCTCCGTCCATAGTTCCTCAGGCACTCTGTCTATCAGGTCTAATCCCTGAAATCTATTCCTCACCTCCACTGTATATTCATCAGGGATATGATTTAGGTCATACCTGAATGGTTTAGTGGTTTTCCCTACGTTCTTCAATTTAAGCCAAAATTTTGCAACAAGAAGCTCATGATCTGAGCCACAGTCAGCTCCAGGTCTTGTTTTTACTGACTGTATAGAGCTTCTCCATCTTTGGCTGCAAAGGGCATAATCAATCTGATTTTGATATTGACCATCTGGTGATGTCCATGTGTAGAGTTGCCTCTTGTGCTGTTGGAAAAGAGTGTTTGCTATGATCAGCGTGTTCTCTTGGCAAAACTCTATTAGCCTTTGTCCTGCTTCATTTTGTACACCAAAGCCATGCTTGCCTGCTATCCCGGTTCTTTCTTGACTTCCCCCTTTAGCATTCCAATCCCCTATGATGAAGAGGACATCTTTTTTTGGTGTTAGTTCTAGAAGGTGTTGTAGGTCTTCATAGAACCGATCAACCTCAGCTTCTTCGGTATCAGTGGTTGGGGCATAGACTTGAATTACTGTGATGTTGAATGGTTTGCCTTGGATTCGCACTGAGATCATTCTATCGTTTTTGAGATTGTACCCTGGTACTGCTTTTCCCACCCTTTTGTTGACTATGAGTGCTACTCCATTTCTTCTAAGGGATTCTTGCCCACAGTAGTAGATATGATGGTCACCTGAATTAAATTTGCCCATGCCTGTCCATTTTAGTTCGCTGATTCCCAAGATGTCGATGTTCAATCTTGCCATCTCATGTTTGACCACCTCCAGCTTACCTTGATTCATTGATCTGACATTCCAGGTTCCTAAACAATATTGTTCTTTACAGCATCAGACTTTCTTTTCACCCCCAGACACATCCACAGCTGTCCTTTCGGCTTTGGCCCAGCCGCTTCACTCTTTCTGGCGCTACTTGGAAATACCCTCTGCTCTTCCCCAGTAGTATATTGGACACCTTCCGACTTGAGGGGCTCATCTTCCAGCGTCATATCTTTTAGTTTCATGGGGTTTTCTTGGCAAGAATACTGGAGTGGATTGCCATTTCCTTCTCCAGTGGACCACATTTTGTCAGAACTCTCTTCCATGACCTGTCCATCTTGGGTGGCCCTGCACAGCATAGCTTATGGCTTCACTGAGTTACGCAAGCTCCTTCGCCACAACAAGGCAGTGATCCATGAAGGGGTTGCATCTGCCTAGCAGTTTGTAAAAAAAAAAAACCCTTTCACTGCATTATTAAGAAATCAGATAATGATGTCCCCAGGCCTGTTTCCCATCAAAGGCCTAGGAGCTAAGGTTCTAGATGCTCTTTCAAAGTCTGAAGAGATTATGCCCAAATTGGGAAAAGGGGCTGCAAACATCTTTGTAAGTGACTAACAGATTAGTGTCTTCTTGAGACTCGATCAGACCTCCCACCCTTACATTTTTGGTTTCAGAGGACTTCGATACGTTACAAGGGATGAATATGTGAGTTCTTAACGGTCACTACCTCTGCTCTGCACTATTGGCTATCCTCCAACGACTCTGCTGCCATTTTGGTGGTATCCACAACCTGGATTGACATGTCTGTCATTTTATCTTCGAGGAGTTTTAGTGCTCCATTTCACTCTTCTGTCAGATCATGCTTTAAGTTTGCTAACTGGCCTACAGTTTCCATGAGGAGCTCCCCACCTCCCCTCTGTCTGTTTTAGCCCCTTTGGGCATCATATCTGAGTTTTTCTCCATCAGAGGAGGATCTTAGAATCATAGAATAGTAGGGTTGGAAGGAGCCTACAAGGCCATCGAGTCCTATCCCCTGCTCAATGCAGGAATCCAAGTCAGAGCATCCCTGACAGATGGCTGTCCAGCCTCATCTTGAATGCCTCCAGTTTGGGAGAGCCCACCACCTCCCTAGGTAATTGGTTCCATTGTCGTATTGCTCTAACAGTCAGGACGTTTTTCCTGATGTTCAGCCGGAATCTGGCTTCCTGTCACTTGAGCCCATTATTCCGTGTCCTGCACTCTGGGAGGATCGAGAACAGATCCTGGCCTTCCTCTCTGTGACAACCTTTCAAGTACTTGAAGAGCGCTATCCTATCTCCCCTCAGTCTTCTCTTCTCAAGGCTAAACATGCCCAGTTCTTTCAGTCTCTCTTCATAGGGCTTTGTTTCCAGTCCCCTGATCATCTTTGTTTCCCTCCTCTGAACCCTCTCCAGTTTGTCTGCATCATTCTTAAAGTGTGGTGCCCAGAACTGGACACAGTACTCCAGATGAGGCCTAACCAGTGCTGAGTAGAAGAGCACTAGTACTTCACGGGATTTGGAAGCTATGCTTCTATTAATGCAGCCCAAAATAGCATTTGCCTTTTTTGCAGCCACATCACCTTGTTGGCTCATATTCAGCTTGTGATCGACAACAATTCCAAGATCCTTCTCGCTTGTCGTGTTGTTGAGCCACGTATCCCCCATCTTGTAACTGCGCATTTGGTTTCTATTTCCTAGGTGCAGAACTTGGCATTTATCCCTATTAAATGTCATTCTGTTGTTTTCTGCCCAGCGCTCTAGTCTATCAAGATCACTTTGAATTTTGTTTCTGTCTTCCAGGGTATTAGCTATCCCACCCAATTTTGTGTCATCTGCAAATTTGATCAGCATTCCCAGTACCTCCTCCTCCAAGTCATTAATAAAAATGTTGAAGAGCACTGGGCCCAGGACTGAGCCCTGCGGTACCCCACTCATTACCTCTCCCCAGTTTGAGAAGGTCCCATTGATAAGCACTCTTTGAGTCCGATTCTGTAGCAAACCGTGGATCCACCAAGATCGTTGTTTCATCTAGCCCACTTTGAGCTAGTTTGCTCATCAGGATATCATGGGGCACTTTGTCGAAAGCTTTGCTGAAGTCGAGGTATATGATGTCTACAGCATTCCCATGGTCCACAAGGGAGGTTACCTGATCAAAAAATGAGATCAGATTCGTCTGGCAGGACTTGTTCTTGACAAATCCATGTTGGCTTTGAGTAATCACTGCATTGTTTTCAAGGTGCTTACAGATGGATTCCTTTATCATCTGCTCCAGAATGTTCCCAGGGATGGATGTCAGACTGACTGGTCTGTAGTTGCCAGGTTCCTCCTTTTTACCCTTTTTGAAGATAGGGACAACATTAGCCCTCCTCCAGTCATCTGGCACTTCCTCCGTTTTCCATGATTTCTCAAAGAGAACAGACAGCGGTTCTGAGAGTTCTTCTGCCAGTTCCTTTATTACTCTAGGATGCAGTTCATCTGGCCCTGGAGATGTGAACTCATTCAAAGTAATTAGGTGTTCCTTGGCCATATGCCTATCGATCTCAAGCTGCAATCCTGCCCCTTCAGCCTGTACTTCGCCTTTGCCAGGGGGGTCATAGACCCTCTTTTGGGAGAAGACTGAGCCATCTGATGGGATCACTGGATTTAGCTCAGAAATATTTTTATTTATTACATTTATTTATTAAATTTATATCCCCCCCTTTCTTCCACAGCAGAACTCAAGGTGGTCTCCCCTCCAAGCACTGACCAGACCCAGATCTGCTTAGCCTCAGCAAGGTGGCTGCCTTGTGTGTCTTCGGACCATGTCTTGGAACCATATCAGTTGAGATCCCAATTTTGCTTCAGCAGTATACTATGAAGCACCTCCTGACAGGATCTACCATGATTTCCAGAGTTTAGATTATTATTATGCTGTTTTTAATCTATTATTCCTGCATTCAAGGAACAGATTCCTGCATAAGATGGAACCACCATTTTCATGCGGGAATAACTCTGCCCCAGCTTCAGTGCAGAGTTAAGGGTCTTTCAGAGACCAGTGGTTGGTAGAACAATCTCCTCCTCCATCCTTTACCTATTTGTACATTTAAAAATTCTGAGTACAAAATGGCAAGCTGGGATTTGCTGCAGAATCCGAACATTCCCATGCTTTGGTGGGTATCTTCATTGTTTAGAAAGAGAACACAGGCTGCCAGCTATTTCAGCCTTTGAATCTTTGGTTTCATATGATTTGATCCTGAAACTGTATTCAGATTCCTCCTCTCCCAAGATGTAAAACAACATATCTATGGGATATTGTTATAGTTTAATATCTGTAACACATTCAGTTTTATTAGATCAACTATATTGTATGTCCTTCACTTATCAAGACCTGCAGCCATAAATGGGACAGCTACAGAAATTAGGACATTTGTTTCTAAACAGGAATAACCACTCAACTCTTTGCAAATTATTTTAACCTATACCTGGTTTAGATTGAGAGTAAGCTGGCTCCACTACAACACCCTAATTACCAAGTGAGACCCAATGTTTGGAAGCAACTGGTTGGTTTGGAGTTCAAAACATATAATAAGCTAAAAAAAAACTATTGTCAGCCTGTTGCCTGTTCGCCCCACGTGGGCATAGAATAGGTTTTTTGTGATATCTTGGAATGTGCATAAATGCTCAGGAGTGGAGTTGTCAGTGATACACCGCTGACAAAATGCAAATTCTGTGAGGGAAATAAAAAGTTCACTTGGCTGGGGAAAACCTTCACATAAGGAAAACCAACAGTAGCCATGCGCTCTTGGCATGAAGATAGGGCAGAGACTAGGGGATGGGCAATCACTGCGAGTAACTGATAGGAAGCTGAGTGCAAAGGGGGTCCAGAGGTACGGCGGCTTAAGAAAGGGAGATGGATGAAGTAGGGAGCTGAGGAAAAAGAACCCGAGAAAATAACAGACAGAGAACTGAAGAGAGACATGGTGGAAATACTAAGCCAGGGATCAAGAAAAATTCCAGGCAGGTGCACAGAGTGTGTTGCGGAACTCTAAAATGCATGGAACGTGGAATTAGGTGCAGAATTCACCTTCCTCAGAACATTAAAGACTTGCAGAAAGTGTGTGACAGAACCTATAGCCAAAGCAATGCCTGGTTATTTCAAATCAAAACTGGAAGTCCTCAACCTTCCTCACCTCTGCAACTCTGACCATGTGCAGCTCTTTTCTCTCCATTCTAGCCTCCTCCATCTGGCCTGGTCCTTTTCTTCTAGCTCACACACAATTCCTTCCGTTCCTTTCCTGGACTCTTTGCTTTTTTAGCTCCTGTCTATTCCTTTCCTAGACACCTGCTTGAGCTAGCCCTCTTTGCCTATACGGTCTGTAAGGTCCGAGCAGTCCAGCCAATTGTAGGCAGAGACTCTTGGGAAGAACACAACTCACCCAATAGCAAGCAGGGAGTATCAAAGCGGTTGAAGCAATGGCAACCAGAGACGCCTCTGACTGCCCAGCCCTGCTGAAAGAGGCAGGCAGCTGACCCTGCAGTCACTGCAGACGCTTCATCGCTATCACTGCTAGAAAGCCTCTTCCCACTGGATAACATTGACAGTGGAGATTTATCATAGCGCATTTCTGCCACGAATGATAACTAAAATACTGGGTGTACTAATGGGAAACATATACACAAACAGACTATAACTACTGAACCTTTATTCTTTTTCTTAAATTATACTAAAGGGTCTACAGAACTGAAATATTAAGGATTAGCATTGTAGAATTAGCATTGTTTCTGCAGCTAGAATCTTATTTACAAAATGCAGCAGGCAACAAAAACTTCCAGCTTTGAATAAATGGTCACTTAAATGTATTTATTAATTTATTTTATATCTCACCTTTCTGCCAAAAATGGTATCCTACTGGATAGGCTA
Organism: Heloderma suspectum; assembly: GCF_057233095.1. NCBI lineage: Eukaryota > Metazoa > Chordata > Lepidosauria > Squamata > Helodermatidae > Heloderma > Heloderma suspectum. The sequence continues at coordinate 195,069,653 of NC_139460.1, read as the reverse complement.
TTTGGGCTGGCAGCTGGAGGTACTGCACTGCTCCTACTTGGATGGCCGATTCCAGAAGATGGTGCTGGGGGTTTATTGCTCTGTCCCTTGGCAGTTATGCTTTGAGGTTCCACAGGGCTCTATTTTATCCACAATGCTGTTCAACATTTACATGAAACCACTGGGAGAGGTTATCCAGAGATATGAACTGAGATGTCACCAATATGCAAATGACATCCAGCTCTATCTCTCCTTTAGATCAAATCCAGGTGAGACCGTGGGTGTTCTGAACCAATACCTGGATGCAGTAATGGACTGGATGAGGGCCAGTAAACTGAGACTCAATCCAGGCAACACAGAGGTACTGTTGGAGGGTGGTTCGTCTGCCTGGCTAAGTGATGCTCAACTGGAGGGGGTTACACTCCCCTAAAGGATCAGGTTTGTAGTTTGGGGGTGCTCTTGGATCAAGAAATGTCATTCAAGGCACAGGTGGACTCAGTGGCATGGAGCACCATTTATCAGCTTAAGCTGATATACATACCAACTACGTCCTTATCTGGACAGAGATAGCCTAGCTACAATTATCCATGCTCTGATAACCTCTTGTCTGGATTACTGCAATATGTTATAGGTGGGGCTGCCTTTGAAAATGTTCTGGAAACTTCAGCTGGTCCAAAATAGGGCAGCGAGACTGTTAATGGGGACTGGGCAACGTGATCATATTATGCCAGTACTTTTTCATCTGCACTGGCTGCCAGTCCATGTCCAGGCCCAATTCAAAGTGCTGGTACTAACATTCAAAGCTCTAAATGGCTTCAGGCAAGGCTACCTGGAGGATTGTCTCCTCCCATATACATCTTCCTAGACCCTAAGATCAGCTTCAGCAGTCCTTCTCCGGGAGCCCTGCCAAAGGAAGTGAGGTGGGTGGCTACTAAGAAGAGGGCCTTTTCTGCTGTGGCATCCTGGCTGTGGAATGAGCTTCCCAGCGAGGTTCGCCTGGTGCCTATGTTGTGCTCATTTTGGCACCAGGCGAAGACCTTTTTATTCTCCCAGGCATTTTAGTTTTTCACTTTGTTTTATACCTGGTATTGTATTTAAAATTTTTGCACTGCTGCTAGCTTCTGTTTGGTTATTATTTTTACTTTTATATTATAGTTTTACACTTTTACATTTTATACTGTATTGTATTTTATTGTCTGCATTTTATTGTCTTGTATTTTATGGTTTTAGTTGTTGTGAACTGCCCAGAGAGCTTCGGCTATTGGGCAGTATAAAAATATAATAAATAAATTAATAAACAAACAAACAAAATCTTAATTAAAACATTACAGTAAAACGGATCCACAATGAAAACACAACAGTAAAAGAAATAGACAGCACCTAACCAATTAAAGCCTCTTTCAGCAATGGGCCATCTTACATGGCAAAGTCTTGCCTGAATAAAACTGTCTTTGCTTGTGGTGGAAGGACAACAGAAGAATGGCCAACCTGAGCTGTCTTGGCAGAGAGTTCCAGAGCCTGGGAATGGTGCCAAGAAGGCCCTGTCTGGCATCCCCACCAAATGTGGCTCTGATGGTGACAGGACTGAGCAAAGGGCTTCCCCAAAGATTTTAAAACCCAGGCAGATTCATATGGGAGAATGAAGTCTAAATTCAGAATATCTGATGTCAAAGTGAATTAGTTACATCTCTGTGACAATCACCAGCTCTAGGAGGGAGCAACATGATCTTTGGAATATGGAGAATAGCAAATCATGGGAACAGTAACAGCCAGGGGCGTAGGTGTGTGGCGATTCTGTAAAAATTCAGCAAAAGCACAGAATGTTATTGGGCACAGAATTCCGTTTCTGGAGAATCTTAGCTTACCTTTTTTTTAAAAAAGCAAGTTTCTAGTCTATATGGTTTTGAAAATATACTTAAAAGCACATGGACTTAAAAGCATACTGAAGTCACAGAAGCCAGGGAGAAGGCAGAATGGTTTCCAGTGCTGCCTAGCAGGGCAACTTTAGCATCTCACACAGTTCCCTTGCCCTTTCCCATGGCTAGAAAATGTATTTAGTTACGACTGACAGTTCAAAGTTGTTGGTGTATATTATCTGTGTGCTTTTATGTAAATGGCTTTTAAACTTCTATATTGTATTTTAATGTTTTAACCTCTGTAAACCGCCCAGAGAGTTTCAACTACGGGGTGGTATGGATATGATGATGATGATAATAATAATAATGGGAACATTAGAATGCATTATATAAAAAAGGAGGAAATGCACATTATGTACAACATGTGAAATTACACAAATTTCCTCAGTTTGCATAATGTTTATAAGGAGCAGGATTCAGCTTTTCTTTGTTGCAGAATTTGGATCACTTGGTAACAGAATGTTAATTTTTCTAGGGTAGCGTGCTACAGCTTATTGAAAGGGTTTTTATTTCAACAGCATGTATAATTTGTGCTGTCCATTAAACCTATGCATTTTCCCCCAGCAAAATTATACCTTTTGAAAAGAAAGGATGTGAGAGTTGGGAGGTAAAAGTCTGTTTTTCTTGAAACCAGGTCTTTTTCTGTAAAGACAGTCTATTCTCTAGCAAGCCAAGTGAATTTCCAATGTAAGTTTTAATGTATCATATGTATCCCTGCTGGCTACGAAAGCTCCAGTAATCTGGAACCAATTGAGAACTTAAGCTATAAATATTCTTATGGCATTTTACCAGCAAAATAAAACTGGACCAGTGGGAATTATTAAAACTGTCCAGAGTTGGCCAAAATAACTTCATGCCTCTTGAATAAATGCTATGTAAAAGAAAACAAAACCACCTCATTGGTATTGCGCCAACCACCCACGTGAGCCAGGAAATGCACAGCTTTTCATGGGTGAGTGTGTAACGTTCAAGCAAACGTTGACGCATGAATTCAGATTCTCCTGCATGGCCAGAGAGAAAGCAGGACTTGGAGCCAATATAAATCACCAAAAGCACTGCTGATGTCCAGTTCCCATCCATTTAAGTGACTGCATTGGCAACTGGAGCCACAGCAGTGCTTGGTGGCTGTCTTTCTTCATTCTCAAAAATTGTATGCAGCAGTCACGTTTGTCATGGCTACACCAGTATATTCCACAGAAATGGTACAAAGCAGCCTTACCCAACCTGGTGCCCTCCAGATGTGATGGACTGCAACTCCCATCATTCCCAGGCAGCCATTGGCCATGCTGTCTGGGAATGATGGGGGTAGCAATCCAGCACATCTGAAGATAACACTAGGGCATATGGACAGCTAGATACGGCAGCTTCCTATACAGTCACAGCTAAGTTTGTGCAGGACTCATAGTAATGAAACTCAACCACAGTCTTTTCCTTACCTCACTGGTGAACAGGTCTGACATCTTGTACATGTGTTCTTGTTTGATGTCCAGTACTCTGGAACAAAGAGATTGTATATGAGATTGTGACAGACCTGGCCACAGACGCACACTGTCTGCGCGTGGAGAGTAATGGCTTGGGGGGGGGGGCAGTGTCTGTAGAGGCCAACACCTGCCAGTTAGAGGAAAGGAGGGTGGAAGTAGAGGGACATCTAGGGAAAGTCTGTTCCAGAGCCCCACTGTTCCAGGTTGTGTTCTTCATTCTGGCTCTCACTGTCTGTCTCAAAGATGACCAACCTGGTTCTCTCCACCCCCTGCTCTTGAAAGCCTAGGCCAGCCGTGGTCCTCCCAGCACTAAAACGAGCGATGCGGTAAAGCCCTCTCCCTCTGGAACACAGTTCATGCTGAATGGGCACCTGCCAGGTTCTTCAGCTTGGGGGACTAGATCCTCCCCAGCTAAGCTGCTCTGGGGGTGGGTGGGAAATGAAGTCATTGCTAGCGGGGAGGGATACATCCCACCGTCAGTTGACCACTGCTGATCTCTCTCATCCATTATTTGTTCTTGCACTTTTGTCCATTTCCATTACTTACTGCGGGGGTTACACCTGCTGTTTTTATGCACTAGGGGCTGTGTACAGTTATTATTCATATGGAACAACAGAAGTGACTGCCCCTTTCCTGGTACAACTGTGCAAAGTCTGATCCCACTTCAGTACCTTGGTAAATGTACAAAGTAGTGAAAAATTCTCTAGAGCTGGAGAGGGAGGGCACACACTGTCCAGAGAGAAAGATAATTTTTAACAGTAACCCCCACCCCACCCCCAGCCTAAATTCTTGACATGGCAGAAAAGAGCAATGCCACCATAATTTCACCCTACAGAAAGGGAGTCTTTGATGCCAGACATTGCTTCATGAAAAAGTTGCATTCAGATAGGCACAATTGCCTTCGATTCAAAAAGGCCTTCTCTAATTTTGAATACCTTTTATTGCTTGATTTGCAACTTGAAATGGAGGAACAGGTAACTCCCCCATAGTGCTTGTCATGCTTTTGGGAGCCAGTTTCAGCTTTTCCAGGACATAGCATGAAGCATTAGAAACATCTCAAAACTACTTTGACAGAAAAATGGACATCGGTACTATAAGCAATGGCAACTCTACTATACCACCTCTATGGGCCTCTTGTTATTACTTGGTCTCTGGGATTGTACCTGGCATGAGACCAGGAGTGGGTCTCAGGCATTCATACACTTCTGTTCCCTCACTGTGATGGCTTCAGTTTATTTCCTACCAGGATCTAGAAAGTTCACAGAGCAGGGAGATGCACATGACATGCAATGCTAAGCAAGGATTTACTGTTACATGCACAAGCCTCTGCAAGACCAAGGAAAGCCTCTGGCGCACACATTTTCCTTCCACTCTCTTCCTCCCACATAGCTGGGAAGAGGACTCCTGCTGAGGTTAGTTTCACTTTCCAATTCCTGGCTTGTCTTTATGTAAAAATCAGGAATCATGGTTCAAAACACTCTAGTTTGTTAAAGAAGCCAACAAAACAATCCAGAATTTGTTGTTGGCTTGTTTAGCAATTGAAAACAGTTTTAAACCATGATTCCTGCTTGCTACATAACAACAAACCTTAATTGGGGAAAGTGAAATTGAACAATCATTTATTCCCCCTTCTTGCTGCACAGGAGGAAGAGAAGAGAAGAGGGGGCACTTTGCTTGGGCTCATAGAGGTTCATGCACTTAATGCTAAAACATGGTTTAGTGTTACATGTGAATGCAGCCACCGTCTATTCACTGAGAAGATTGTGAATAAATTCTTCTCCCTTTGCTGTTCCATCTCTCCTGTCCTCAGATATTAATCATAAACAACAGTGACTGCAATACTCTGAACGGAAAAAAGGTCAACTGCAGGAGAGAAATCAGCATAGGCCTCTCATATGCCACATTATCCCTGCTTTTTCTGAAAATTTTTGATTTAGTTTAAAACACTGCACCAGAAACATGAACAAATTCTTTGCGAACACACCATGTGTGTAATCTCTTTTGCACCCATTTGCATAGTCCCATAGTGGTTTCATCTGAAATGGAACAAATGAAAATGCAACAAATAGTTCTTGTGAAAACAAGGGATTATGTGACATAAAACAATCCTGCACCAAAACTGATTCCTGACCAAGGACATCTCTACACCAGCCTAAAATCCTGCATTTAAAACAGGGCTTTCTGCTGCCGTTTTAAATGCACGATCGCAACGACTCCCTTTTTCACGTGCTTCCCCCCCTTCCCCCTCCTTCTCCCCGTATCTGAGTCTTCCACTATCTTTCATTGATCTCGCTCCTCTTCTTGCTGCCTTTCCTCTATTCACGGAGGAAACTGAAGCAGAACACAACGGGGTAATTTGATAGCTCATTATCTGCAATCTATTTAAAAACGGAACAAAGGGCATTTAGTACAGGAGACGCCCTGGAGGGAGATGGCGTCATGTAAACAGCCCGCAAACTTCCATGAAGGAGTAATCTCAATCGCAGGATAAAAGCTCTGAGTGAAGAAAGCCCAAGTCAGAGGCACATTCTCAATGTGTGGTTGGTGTGGATACAGTATAACCCAACAAACCTAGGGTAGTTGTAGTTGGGCACCTGCCAAGGGCCTTCACCCCAGTGGGGGCCCACTGACAACAGCCCCATGGAGTTGCTCCCCCTCTTCGTTATTGCTTGTTCACCTGCGTCTTGTTCTGGCCCAGACAATGGTGGTAGTGAGAAGAAGGAGCAGGAGATGCCACTGACTGCTTGCCTCCTGGCTCTCTGCCTGTCAAGCAAGCAAGTGGTGGCAATGATGAGAAAGAGGACGAGGAGCAAGAGCAGCTGGGGACGATGGCGGTGTGACAGGGAGGGGGCCCTTAGAGGGTGTCTTGCCTGTGGGTCCTCAGAAATCTGGAGCCAGCACTAAAAAAACCCCACACATTCTTCCCCATGCTCTCAGATCTGGAGATGATACTCTGCTCTGTATATCATCATTTAGAGACTGCAAGTGCACACAAGGCAGGGCATTCTCTGTGGCAGCATCCACATAAGGAACAGCCTCCAAAGAGAAGAGAGGACAGTCCTCTCTTTCTCGTCCTCTCTCTCTCTCTCTCTCTCTCTCTCCAGAAGGTAAAGGTATTTCTGTTTTTAAAAGCGTTTCCCAGTTTCATACAAGTAATGGTTTTAATTGATCCTGGCTCCAGATTGACATTTTTTCTGCTGCTTTCATTTATTATACATGTAGCGTTGGAATTCATTTGTATATTAAACTGTGTTAGCTAATGGTTTTATATAAACTTGCCTCATTTGTATGTCACCTTGAGACAGACAAAAGAGAAATGGAGCCAATAAAATAAACACATTCATTCATCCATTCTTGCATCTTTGGATGCAACATTTCCCAGACATATGAAATATAAAATGAAAGTTAGCAGTCCAACTGGTTGCTTTCTGACACTGTCCTCTTCCAGCTACATGTGATTATCATTCTAGACTACCTGGTTTCCTCCCGAGCCAAGATCTCCAGTAGCTTTGAAATATCTCCTGGACAGTCAGAGATCAGGATGGAGAATTTACACACTCTGTTGTCAAGGGTGAGGGCACGATCAATGCACTGCCGCATCAGGGGGAGTTCCAGGTTACCACTGCATATAGCAACAGCCACTCTGAAAAGGGAAAAATAAACACTGCATAAGATCACCAGATTTTTCCCTACACAAAATAAACTCTTCTGCATGTTTTATACTAGCATAATAATCCATTTAAATACACTATATGGTACCTCCTTTTGCCACCCATTACAGTTATCTTCTATTGAATAGACATAGCACAAGCCAGATTAGATTTGTTTCCATATCTACCTAACTATAAAGCCAGTTCCTGATTTCCATTTCTTTGAAATGAATCCCGGAAGCTGAGCTATGCAAATTAAAGGGTAGGGCTTTACAGACAGTGTGGACACAGTTTTCAGTGCAAGTTCTGCAGGACAAACTAAACAGGCTTCTCTACACCAGGGTTTTATTTCACACCTTTACTGGGGTTTCTGCTACTGGATTCTTTGCAGGATTAAGATCAGCTCCTTTACACATGCTTACATGTGCTTTTTTCGGGTCTTTCCTTTCTCTGCAAGTTCTATATGTTTCATTATACAGCAACTAGATGGCACTGTGGTATACAACCACAACCAAGAATCACAGGGCTGTAAGAGGCCCCTCAAAGGCCTTCCAGACAAATCCCCCAAATTTACAATACAGGTATAGGTGCACCTATATTGCTAGCATGAAATTATCATGGCTCATTACATTGACTTGCTCCTGAGAGTGTACAGATGTCCTTCAAAGGTAGCTTGAAAACTGAGCCTGAGAGGAATCCCCATCTGGGCCTCAAACTCTGCTTGAGACCAGGCAGAAGCAACCATTTTTGTACATACAGCTTGGCTATAGGGCGGACAGCCCCAGTGACAAAAACCCAGATGTTTTCACTGTGGCATGGTCTAGATTTTATTGAACCTGAAGTGTACCTGGTAGGGTTAGACCCTGTCTTCAACCAGCATTGCTCCACACATGACAAGAGAAGAAACAACATGGAGCAGCTGAATTTACTTCTGATACCTTGGTATCTGCGAAGCACAGTTCTCTTTTTCCTTTGCTAGCTGCTTCAAAGTTTGTGTACCTTTTCCCCTTTAACTCCGGCAACTTCCCAGCAACCAGAGCTGCAAGTCCAATGGCCCCCTCAGCATCGACAGTGGCACGCTCGTACTCCAGTAACCTCAGCATGGAAATCAAAATGTCCTCTTCTCTGAATAGTGAGAGGAACAGTGTAAAAAAGAAGGCTTCTTTACACATATATACATCAGTCGATTTCTCATATCATTATTCAAAGATATAGCACTGGACATGACAGTAGGTGATATGAAAAGAAGTTTGAGCCAAAACTAATGACTTCATGTTCCTTTTTTGAATGGCAAAAAGCAACAGCCATCTCCCCCCACCCCTCCGTACTTGTGAACAAATCCACGTTGCTTCAGTGCTGTTCTCCTTGGTGCCATTTTCCTCTTTTGTTGCCTTAATAGTTCTTGGACCCAGTTGTCCATACCACCACCTTTTGATCCTATTGACTCTGGCAACCCATGTGATTTTGTTCATGATGTCACAATAGTACACATGACATGCTGTTGTCACACATGATTATGACGCTATACGTTACCACACCCAGTCTGAACAAAACGGGGCCCTGGACAGTGGGAACGAAGATATCAGCAGCCAGGAACACCAACAAGGTGCTGAACAGCATAAAAAAACAGACATGTTTAGCAAGGTATTTTTATTTAGCAGTTTCTTCTGCTGTTTCAAAAATGTTCTACTTTCAAAGCCAGTATTTAAATGACAGAACATTCAGTACAGCCCTGTTCTATCAGTGATGCCAGCTCTGTGGTGGGCTATTCACAGATATAGGCCATCACTTTATGCTGCAGTCACCAAGTGGTTAACATGAATGTCTGAAACAGCCTAGAGTTAAAGCTAAATTTAGAATTCTAAAACCTGGCAGGAAAAATCTAATTTTAAATCCCTTTAACTATGTATGTATGTACATACATACATGTACATACATACATGTATGTATGTATGTAGGGGGGGTGGCCTGAGTACTCCCAGCAGCAGAGTGGGCGGGAGGCTTCAGTCTGTTTCCCGCCTCCCAGCTGAGCAGAGCAGAGGAAGTATGTATTAATTTGTGAACCTCCCAGAAAGCTTCAGCTACTGGGAGGTATAGAAATGTAAATAAAAAGTAAAAACCATAAAATACAATATTACAAACTACAGTATAAAACGTTTAAAACTACGGTATAAAATCAAAGTAAAAACTAGCTGAATCAACTGCACTGTCGGAAGTGGCCTTCCCTGTCCCTTCTTCTCGTGGCAGCTCGTCCAATCCCCTTAATATGCTACACAAAGAGTCAGGAGAACTGTGGTGAAGGGGAAATCCCCCAAAACTAAGTGAAGGGACCTTTTGTGAGCAAAGATTCTTTCCTCTCGTGGAAAGCCGATCTTGTATCCAGCCCTATGTCAGTATGTCTTTGACATTTGAACAACATGCTATGTACGTGAGTGATACCATAAGGAAAAAAGAGGCAGAACTTGCTTTATGCTACAGAATTTTGTTGGTGTTCTGATTAACTAGGTTTGGTAGCTGAAGCACTGAAGAGAAACGTGCTGATGAACATTTCCACACGTGTCCTGAAAAAAACCTCAAGTTGCAATCAGACCTATTAGGAGAGACATTTATATACATTTCTCCATCACTCTACCAATCTTTGTGTGTTCAACATGGCAGGCTGCAATACAAATCAGCTTGCTCTGTGACTGATCCAAGGTATATCTGAGAAAATACCCCAAGAGCACATCCAGAATGCCCTGTAGTACAACTGGAAGCGTATAACACAAAAAGACAGGTACATCTTTCTTCTTCCTCTTCCTCTTCCTCTTCAAGCAAGCTCCCAGAGAGCGAGCGACCAGAGCGAGCGAACGGGGGAGCAAACAGGAGTTGGCCAGGGGAGTTGCAGTGGTAGAAGAGACAAAGGAGACAGAGGCTAAGAGGTAAGTGGGCTGCAGGAAGCCCAGGGGGCTGCCCTTTATCCTTCTGAGTGGCTGTGAGCTCACCAGGTGCTTCTGAGAGCTCCAACTGAATTGGGGGGGGGGGTGGCCTGAGTACTCCCAGCAGCAGAGTGGGCGGGAGGCTTTAGTCTGTTTCCCGCCTCCCAGCTGAGCAGAGCAGAGGAAGCTGCTCCAGCTGGTCCAGGGACTACAGGAGCAAGCAAGCTCCCAGAGAGTGAGCGACCAGAGCGAGTGAACAGGGGGAGCAAACAGGAGTTGGCCAGGGGAGTTCGGCAGGGGTGGTCAAGGGGGAGGCCCCTAACATTTTTTTTTAACTAACTTTTTTTCATTTATTTGTCTTGTAACACACACATTTCCACACCAGTGGGACTCTGCTTTTAACCTCTACTGAGTAGAGGAGCAGGCACAGGCTAGTCTAGAACAATCACAAAGCTAGACACAAAAAGGGAAAAGAGGCAATGGAAGGACAGGACTCTCCAGTGGTGGTGACCTGCAAGGTGTGTGCAATGTTTGTTTTCTTGCCTGAGAACAACATGGCCTACACCTGCAACAAGTGTAAGTTGATCACGCTGCTGGAAGAAAAAGTAAGTGGACTGCAGCGGTGACTGTTGACCCTCCGGGGAATAAGAGAAAATGAAGAGTTCTTGGACAGAATGAGGGAACTACAGCAGCAAAGGGAAGACCAGAAGCTTGAAGAGCAACAGCAAGCTGAGGCAGTGGGAAATGCTGAGGTGAAGAAAAATGGAGTAGAGGACACTCCTTGGAAAAGGGTGACAGTTAGGAGAAGAAGAACTAGACGCCACTCTGCACCAGTGGAAGCAGTGGAGCTGTGGAACCGATTCCAGGTACTTGCGGATGAGACTGGAGGACAGCCTGCAGAGGAAGAATCACAGGGGAACCTACATGAGAGTGAGCAAGAGGCTGAAGGTCAGTCAAACAGAGGCGATGAAACCCAGGCCTACAAAAAGAAGAGAAGAGTGGTAGTAGTGGGTACTCCTTGCTGCGTGGGATCGAGACCCAAGTATGTCGCAAAGACCCGTGGACTCGCCAGGTATGTTGTCTCCCGGGAGGACAGATTAGAGACGTGACTGAAAGGTTGCCTGCACTCATAAAGCCCACTGACAGGTATCCCTTTCTTCTCATCCATGTGGGAACAAATGATACCACCAAGCGGAGTTACGAAGAGATCACGTCAGACTTTGAAGCTTTGGGGAGGAAACTCAAGAACTTGGGGGCCCAGATAGTTTTCTCACCCATCCTTCCAGTAGTTAGAAGAGGGATAGAAAGGGAACGAAAAATACTCCGGGTGAATGACTGGCTACGAAGGTGGTGCCGACGAGAGAGATTTGGATTCTGGGACCACGGGATATACTTCCTGGAAGATGGGCTGTTGGCAAGGGACAGGTTGCACCTCACAAAGGATGGGAAGAATGTGTTTGGCCACAGCATGAAGAACTTCATCAGGAGGGCTTTAAACTGAATCCTATGGGGAAGGGAGATGTAATGTTAGGGGTAACAATGGACGTAGGTGCATGCACTGCAACGGAGAGAACAGCTCTGATAGCGCCCAATAATAGTCTTCAGACACATGTAGGAAGAAAGCCAGACTATGAAGCACATGGTCTTCGATGTCTATATACTAATGCCCAGAGTATAGGAAACAAACAGAACAAACTTGAACTCTTAATACAGGAGGGAAATTATGACTTGATAGGTATAACTGAAACTTGGTGGGATGACTCTCATGACTGGAATACAGCAATTAAAGGATATAACTTGTTCAAAAAGAACAGGAGGAAGAGAAAGGGAGGTGGGGTTGCACTGTATGTGAAAAATATATATCTCTGCACAGAAATACCGGAGGATGAGCTTGGTAGCCCCATCGAGAGCATCTGGATCAAAATAAATGGAGCAAAGAATAAAAGGAACCTGGCAGTCGGAGCCTACTACTGGCCACCCAACCAAGGAGAAGACGAGGAGGAAACTTTTGAAAAGCAAATAGCCAATGTTTTAAGGAAGCATGATGTAGTAGTAACGGGGGACTTCAATTTCCCCGATATTTGTTGGGAGACAAATTCTGCAAAACATGGCTCCTCCAAGGAAATTCCTGACTTGTGTGGCGAATAACTTCCTCCTACAGAAAGTAGAGGAAGGAACTAGAGGATTGGCTATCCTTGACTTGATCCTAACCAACAGAGATGACTTAGTGGATAAAGTAGCAGTTACAGGAACTCTGAGGGAAAGCGACCATGTTGTACTTCAGTTCTTGGTTCTAAGGGAAGCAAAAGCCGAGTGTAGTCAAACGCGTACCCTGGATTTTAGGAAAGCCAATTTTATTAAACTCAGAACAATGATCAGTAAGGTCCCATGGCAAGCAACGCGTTAGGAGTCCAAATGGGGTGGGAGCTTTTAAAAAAGGAAATTCTCAAGGCACAATTACAAACCATTCCAACAAGAAGAAAAGGTGGCAGACAACAGAAGAAGCCAATGTGGCTTCACAAAAAGCTTAGGGATTACCTGAAAACAAAAAAGGACACATATAGGAAGTGGAAAGAAGGCCAAGCAACAAACAAAGAGTACAGGCAGATAGCATAGAATTGCAGGGATGGCATCAGGAAGACTAAAGCTGAGAAGGAGCTGAGGTTAGCGAGAGATGCTAAAAACAACAAAAAGGCTTTCTTCAGCTATGTGCATAGTAAAAGGCAGAGGAAAGAAATGGCTGTTCAGCTATTAAATAAGGATGGCAACATGATAACAGATGACAAAGAAAAGGCAGAGGTGCTCAATTCCTACTTTGGCTCAGTCTTCTACCAAAAGAGGGTCTATGACCCCCCTGGCAAAGGCGAAGTACAGGCTGAAGGGGCAGGATTGCAGCTTGAGATCGATAGGCATATGGTCAAGGAACACCTAATTACTTTGAATGAGTTCACATCTCCAGGGCCAGATGAACTGCATCCTAGAGTAATAAAGGAACTGGCAGAAGAACTCTCAGAACCACTGTCTGTTCTCTTTGAGAAATCATGGAGAACGAGGGAAGTTCCAGATGACTGGAGGAGGGCTAATGTTGTCCCTATCTTCAAAAAGTGCAACAAGGAGGAACCTGGGAACTACAGACCAGTCAGTCTGACATCAATCCCTGGGAAAATTCTGGAGCAGATGATAAAGGAATCCATCTGTAAGCACCTTGAAAACAATGCAGTGATTACTCAAAGCCAACATGGATTTGTCAAAAACAAGTCCTGCCAGACTAATCTGATCTCAGTTTTTGATCAAGTAACCTCCACTGTGGACCGTGGGAATGCTGTAGACATCATATACATCAACTTCAGCAAAGCTTTTGACAAAGTGCCCCATGATATCCTGATGAGCAAACTAGCTCAAAGTGGGCTAGATGAAACAACGATCCGGTGGATCCACAGTTGGCTACAGAATCGGACTCAAAGAGTGCTTATCAATGGGACCTTCTCAAACTGGGGAGAGGTAACGAGTGGGGTACCGCAAGGCTCAGTCGTGGGCTCAGTGCTCTTCAACATTTTTATTAATGACTTGGAGGAGGAGGTGCAGGGAATGCTGATCAAATTTGCAGATGACACAAAATTGGGCGGGATAGCTAATACTTTGGAAGACAGAAACAAAATTCAAAGTGATCTGGATAGACTAGAGCGCTGGGCAGAAAACAACAGAATGACATTTAATAGGGATAAATGCCAAGTTCTGCACCTAGGAAAAAGAAACCAAATGCACAGTTACAAGATGGGGATACATGGCTCAACAACACGACAAGCGAGAAGGATCTTGGAATTGTTGTCGATCACAAGCTGAATATGAGCCAACAATGTGATGTTGCTGCAAAAAAGGCAAATGCTATTTTGGGCTGCATTAATAGAAGCATAGCTTCCAAATCCTGTGAAGTACTAGTTCTCTTCCACTCAGCACTGGTTAGGCCCCATCTGGAGTACTGTGTCCAGTTCTGGGGCACCACACTTTAAGAAAGATGCAGACAAACTGGAGAGGGTTCAGAGGAGGGCAACAAAGATGATCAGGGGACTGGAAACAAAGCCCTATGAAGAGAGACTGTAAGAACTGGGCATGTTTAGGCTTGAGAAGAGAAGACTGAGGGGAGATAGGATAGCGCTCTTCAAGTACTTGAAAGGTTGTCACAGAGAGGAAGGCCAGGATCTCTTCTTGATCATCCCAGAGTGCAGGACATGGGATAATAGGCTCAAGTGACAGGAAGCCAGATTCCGGCTGAACATCAGGAAAAACGTCCTGACTGTTAGAGCAATACGACAATGGAACCAATTACCTAGGGAGGTGGTGGGCTCTCCCACACTGGAGACATTCAAGACGAGGCTGGACAGCCATCTGTCAGGGATGCTCTGACTTGGATTCCTGCATTGAGTGGGGGGTTGGACTTGGTGGCCTTGTAGGCCCCTTCCAACCCTACTATTCAATGATTCTATGATTCATTCAAGATGAGGCTGGACAGCCATCTGTCAGGGATGCTTTGACTTGGATTCCTGCATTGAGCAGGGGGTTGGACTCGATGGTCTTATAGGCCCCTTCCAACCCTACTATTCTATGATTCTATGATTAAATGATCAGATTTTCCTGCAGGATAAACAGAAGTGGTAATTAGAAAAGGACGGGGAATCCATTTCTGTATTTACTGTGTGGTAGGGAAATCAGGGAATGCAAGTCTGCCTACCAGGCCCATAGCTGCCAGTCGGGGCTACAGAGGCCAGCCCCACTCAGAAATATTCCAAGCCCTTTCCCTGTTCCACACTGGCTTATGATGCATCCTCACAAGTCAATCCTTGGCTCTTCCCACCACCACCATATTTCTGGTTGTGGGCACTCTGGCACCCACCAGTCACAATATGTGCAATATATACTACAGGTGCATTTTCTGCTTTAAACTAAGATACTTTTTGTGCTCAGGTTAGAAAACTAAACTGTGAATTGGCTCCTAGAATCACCCGGAAATACCCCAGAAACTGACCACACAAAATAATAGTTCTCATGGAGTTAAGCATTTCCTGTACTTACCTCACTGTTACAACCTTATCAACAAATTTCCCAGTCAAGTGCAAAGAGTTGGTCCCAAAACAAGGTCCACTCACTTCTGTAGGTTGAAGTGACACATATAAAATAGGCAATAATTTATTTCCCCCATTAGTTGTAAATAGAAATAAAATCAATGCAATACCATTTTGCTGTCTATATTGTAACACAACAAAGGATTTTTGTAGTGGTAATGGACAGTATCCAAGATTGACATTCTGAAAACTCAAATAGCACTAGCAGAGCTCCAGTGAATCTTTCTATTGTCCAAGCGCTTGCCTATTACATTTGCACAACAGGTTGTGCGAGTAGTTGCGCAACTGGTTGCACAACATTGTATAACTCATTATAAAATGGGAATGTGCAACCCATATGCAAAACCGCTTGTGCAAATGTAACTTTAGTTGGATTCTTCCCTTGCGCATAGTTCAGAACCTAGTTTCCACTAGCGCAACATCATTTGCGCTAATGGAATGACTCAGTTGGATACTGCCCAGCAAAGCCTCTGGGAATGGTTAGCTGAACTGCCCTATTGTCACAGAGTTTGGGGCATGGAGG
Organism: Heloderma suspectum; assembly: GCF_057233095.1. Lineage (NCBI taxonomy): Eukaryota > Metazoa > Chordata > Lepidosauria > Squamata > Helodermatidae > Heloderma > Heloderma suspectum. Next base: position 195,054,066 of record NC_139460.1, on the reverse strand, counting down.
GAAGGGTTTCTGATGATCATTGGCTGATCTGCTTAGACCTAGAGAAGGGCTTAGGAAAAGAGGAGTAGAAGAAGCCGAGGATTAGGAAAGAAAGAAGCAGCAGCCTGGTGTTCCAAGGTAGGGAGATAAGAGGATTAGAAAGAGGAATTGGGAGGGGGCAAAGGAGGAAACTGGGAGAGAAAATCAGGAGGAGAAGGCTGAAGCTCACACATTGATTTCAAGTAACTAGCCAAACCATTGGTTCTAGGACTCTGGTTTTAATTTTAATGTAAAATAATTATGTAGGAAATGTTGCTTACACATATCTATAATAACTTTAGTTCACTGTGGAATATACTGTTTGTAAGCTATATCCCCTCCATTAAACATGCACAAACAACAGAGGGGGTGTTTGTGGAGGGCCTTTTGGGAGGTAGGATGGAGTGATTAATTCCATCCATCTGTAGATTAAATACACTGATGAGTATCTCCATCATTTTGAGAGTTGCAAAGCTATGTAAAACATGAATAAAATGTTACCGTATCACAAAGCTTAAAGCTCAAAGTAAATGTTATGCAGAGTTTTATATGTTTTCTCTATTTTGTATGTGTGCGCGTGTGTGTGTTTTCAACAGAAAGCAGCCCTGGGCTGAGCAACCTCTGAGTCTGAGCAGAAGAAAGTCAGGCAAAGTCAGCCTGGTTAAGCTTAACCCCTTTACCTTCAGAACTTTTCCAGCTCAAACACCTCCATCTGTTTTTTTCAGCCATAGTTGGGAAAGCTATGGAAAAGCTACAGGAGCCCCCTGTCTTTCGTCCTTGTGGGTAAAAAGCACAGGGAGGGTAGTTTTATATGAAAGGAGACTGCACAGGTTAAGCAGCCTCTCTGCCTATGCCCCACCTCTACTCTGGGATTTTCTACATGTGGCTGTTAATCTGCTGCATCTGCTTTCAGTTTCATTGCAGAACTGAGATCTGAGCACTGAAAGAGGAGCATTTCCTTTCTTGCTTTCCCGCTACATAACCTCTAGGTGGTGCTGTGGTATAGCAGAATAGCAAAAATACACACATGGAAACAGTGTTTTTTTTTACTTTCAGAAATAGTAACCCATTTTCCCTGCTCTAAAAAAACTCATTGAAAGTGCTGTTTACAAACAGAAGTGAAACTGGAGGGTCATGATGTCATCTAAAGAACCCAGAAACAATTATGAGTAGGAAATGCCTAGCACACAATAAATGCCTTGTGTAGAAAAGCTCCTTATCATGATGGTTATCTACAGGACTTAGCACCTTTTCATAATCCTCCTGTGTATCTCAGCATTATAATGGACCCTCAAGAAGATATGAAAATGTATGTAAAACATTCCCCCTAACCTGTGCCACTTCATAATCTACATATTCTTCTACGATAAATGGAATGATTGTTCTGTGGCATTTCAGCCTCCTCTCCCATTGTCTTTTTAATTCTTTATTTGAGGGTTCATTAAAATAGCATTGGGTCAGTTAGTGTCCAACTAAATTGAAGTGGGGGAGGGAGTGAAATATTGCACTGGGTGACCAGAACATGGAGAAAACTTTCATTTAATAAACAGAAGCTATTTTGTAGTAGTTGAGGGAAGGAAAGGCCAGCGTTATTGTTGTTTGTTTCTTTAAATCATATTTTCAGGAGGTTTTGAGTTGAAAGAAAAAGTAAGGTTCCCCAGGTCAGTAAGACCCCACAAGAATTAACACTGGAGGTCATTACAGTTTCCAAAGCCTATTCCTGCATGGTCATAGCCCAGTTTAAACAATAATCCTTATCAGAATATTATATTTTAAATTATATTAGAGCAGGGGTGCAAAACATGTGGACCGCAGGCCTCTCTCCAAGCCTTGTCTGGCAACCCCAGATCCCCAGCATGAGCGGCTACCAGAGAAGGTAGGGAAAGGAAAAACATTCTAGAACAAGTTCTATGGTTCCTGCCATAGAAGCCTCATTCCTAGAGTGTACCTGGAGCATCCTAGGAAGCAGTGCTTGAAGGTGCCTACCAGTTTCCTAGGATGCTCTGGGGACACTCTAGGAATGTGGGTTCTATGGCAGGAAACATAGAGACTTTTCCTAGAGAGATGTGTGCAGGCACATGTGCTGCCCCCACCACCCCAGGAGACAGCGTTGGTGCAGGCAGCCGTCGGAGCTGAAATGGTTGTGGACCCCGGCACTAGAGTCATTGCAAAATACCTCTCATTTTAAGAAACTGATTACTTAATTGGGTAGTATTTGACCCTATTGTCAGATTAATCGTAGGATAATTAACCAAATGTAATAACCAATATAATAACCACACTGTGTATTGATTACATGTACTGTTTTTCATCTTACTTGTACTATGCTTCCTGATTCATATAAACAAAGTCTTAGCCAGTGGCAAACTCCCAGAGTACCACCTCTGCATTAAATAGGACATCCGAATGGCTACCATATCAAAGGTGCATCATGAAACAAAACATCATAAAACAAAACAGGATAACTTAGCTTCTCTTCTTCCGTGAGGAAGGCCTAAGGTATGAAAGCTTCCAGAGTCGCTTACCTTTGTAAAACTGATGGCTACTGCGGGTCTGATCTTCTATAGGGTGGCCAATCTTTAACGATTGCTGCAATATAGGGACACTCTCTGACTCCACACCCTGAGAAAAAGGAAAGAAATTTAAATGATGGTTTAGCATTTGAGCTCAGCTACTTATTTCTATTATGTCTCCAAACTTCAGTGAAAGTGTCATTGGTTACCTTACTAGTTTTCAAATTTTGTTTGTTCAGGAAACTCCTTCCACATTGACCAATGCTGAGGCATACCTGCTACAGAACTCTTCACATGGAAGAGGACTGTGGGGCATACTTTAGGGTACACAGTTCGCATGGGAATAGGCCAGCTGTGATGAATCCAATCTCCATCCCCCCTCCTTTCTAGAAGTGTCTCTGAACAGTGAACATACCCAGGTATCATTAGATGTGAAAATCTGCATTACTATACATTCAAGACTGACACCATTGTTTTTCCTCTGCACTAGGCACCCTATCCTCTCCAAATGATTTCAATACCAGCTCCTGCACCCTCACAAAATTGGGGACAATCCAGCAAAGGTAAGTGCTTTTAAATTCCATTGATCCAGTTGTGATTTTTGGTCTAGTTCTATCTATTTTAGAGATTGGCGTGATTGTATGGTTTTATTGTTGTTTTTAACCTGTAACGTCTGTAATGCTTCAGGTTTCTATAACTAGGATGAGGAGGGGCAGACTGTAGTCACTCCAAACAAAATACATATCTAACAGTATTTATTTAACTTAAGAATGTTTGGTGAATAATAACCTCAAGAAAACTATTAACAGAACTATGAACCAAATATGTTCAGCTCAGATTTCAACCCACAGTTCTCTGTGAAGAGCAGTGTTATCATTGCTGGACCAACAACAGTTGCTTAGCCCAGTTCTCTAGTCCTTGGTTGCCTGTCCCTGTGTGGAGGTGCACTCTTCGTTGAGCTGCAGACTGTCTCCTTCTCCACCGCACTGCTCGTTTCTCTGTCCTTTCTTCTCTTTTTCTCCTCCTTCACTCTCTTTCTGCCTCTCCTTCCTCCCAGCCTTCCCTTTTCCAAACTGACCTCCACTCCCTCCGCCACTCCCTCCATTGCATACCCCTCCCACTTTATTCAGCCCACATTCCACGGCCCTTAGAGACAGGCATTATGCTTGCCATGTAAGCGGCAAGTAAAACAAAGTAAGAGTGAGGGAAATTTAAGCACTGCTCAAGTCTCTCCCACTGAAATCAACGGAGCTTAGAATTGTTTGGCAATGGTGCTCTTCATTTTAAATGTGTCAAGTTACCTGGCTTACTCCTGATGGGTAGCGAGTCAAGTTCTGATTGTAAGACTCAGTTCTCACATAACGGTGGCAAACTGTCGATTAATTAACCCATGATTTGCTGCCGGCAGTGCCAGGTACGTGTCGCAGCCATTTTGAGTATTCAACCCCCAATCAGGGTTGCTGAGGATGTCCAAACCTGGGCACTATAGGTTAATTGAGGGTCAAACAACTTGTTTAACCCACAATTAACGTATTGTGTCCAGTTTGGACATCTCCTAGCAACCCCTAATTGGAGGTTGAATATTCAAAAAGGCTGCAGAATGGGACCAGCAAGTGCCATGGAAAATTGTGGGTTAATTAACCCATGATTTGCCATCCTTATGTGGTAATAGCCCTTAAGAATAAAGCTTTCCTCAGGGGTTTTCTTTAATAAAAGAAAGTGCTTTCACCCTGATCTCTGTGAATGTGTGAAATATCAAATGAAAACTCTTTCACCTAAGGGAATCTGTAAGCAGGCTTCTTCATGTGTATCATTTGTAAGATCAGGAAGCCAGGCATACACTGGATGCATATCCAAATGTGCCTTGGAATGTGCATTGAACTATCTGTTGAACTAGTAGGTTTCCATCTATCCTCACTACATTGTTTTCAGTGAAATGCATATTTGAATGCACATCTCCATCCATATCCTGAACAATTAATCATGCACAAACAGTACTTTTTCTGAAACTTGACTAGAACTGGATCTGGGTACATGATCTGAGCAGCAACACAAAAAACCACAATAAGGTCAAACTCTTAATATCATTTATCGAGAAATTGCTTTGGTCTGCTTTTCTACTGAAGCTATTAAAAGTCCAATGCCTTTCTATTTATTTAGTTAGTTCAATAAGTCCATTTAATTCTACCACCAATTTAAAAAAATGCAATAACCACAACTTCGAAAATACATACACATGGGAGCCAAAGTTATACAGATGCTTACAATCACAGAAATATGTGGGTTCAAATGTTTCAGTGCAGCAGCTGAGCCTGCTAGCAATCCACAGTGGGCCCCTGCTGGGAATATCGCTGCATCCAGCTTTGGCACCTGTTCGTAGATTTCCAGCCCCATGGTCCCCAGCCCCGATAGATAAACAGCACCGTCTTCTCTGCAAAAGCAAGCAGAAAGAAAATGTCTGATCATCAACAAGGAACAATATCCTGATTATTTGCTGCTAAAAACAGCAAACCTTAAGGTTAACTTTCATTAGCATGTTGTTAAAGCAATTACAGATTCTTCTGGAATGCAAAAAACCTCTTACTGCTTGTATGTATAAGTATAGCTTCATGGCTTTGAGTGCTGGATACTTTCATTTTTTAATATTTTGTTCATAGATGCACAAGCTGTACAAGGGTATAAGATACTGAGCACACTGAAAACTATCTGAAATACACTGTACTGCTACTGATCATGTAATAAAATGTTACTGAGGGTCAGTTCTGACATGACGACATACACTGGATTTTCCTTTTTCCATAAAACAACAAAGAATTTTGTGGCTCTTTAACGACTGATACACTTTTTTTTAAAAAAGATCAGTCCTTCCCTGAGTGAGGGTGCAGCACTCATGGACAGTTGGATCCCTGTAGGATTCAATAGAGCCCAGTTTCTTCCTTTCCTCCCACTTCTGTGCACTTGATCCAGCTTCTAACTTGAACAGCATTTAGAGGGAAGGCTGCATGGGATATCGGAGATGCATACAGACTTCCCATTCCCTTAAATCTCTTGATGATGCTTCCAGACATGTCCAGGTTAGGGGAAGGAAGAAACAGCCCTAGTTAAGCACGTGGCGACTACACAGTCGTACTGGGAAAAACCACATCTAAGTATCTTACTGAGCAATTCTATAATGCCTATTCAAAAGTAAGCCCTATAGAGTTCAATGGGACTTACCAGGTAAGTTTGCATATGATTTGAGTCTAAATTTAACATATTTAGTGGGATTGACTATAAAAGCTTATTCCATTTTGCCGCTAAGACAAAGACAGATGCAACATTTTTTTAACAGCAGTCATAGCAGCTTCTTTATCAGTGGTGTAAACTTGGCTTTGCACTTTGCCTTTTATATATATGTATATATGCATGGAAGTCAAAGACTGGATCAACTCTCAGTCTTGCTCCTGGATCTGCCTCAGTCTTCTTCTCCTTGTGTTTCAGGAGGGCTATCCACCATTTTTTGAAGTGTTTGTGTGTGTATGTAAAATGAGAGAGAGAGAGAGAGAGAGAGAGAGAGAATGTATGTGTGTATAGTTTTAATATAAGCCACTATAGAAAAACAATTTGAAAAGTGGGGTATAAATCATCTTTCACATCCTTCTCCCCAGTCATTAACTTTCAAAAATAGTTGCGAAACTGTTTCAGGAATTGGGGTAAGTATGTTGGAGATATCTGGTAAAAACCCATAGCTTCCCACCATATCTGGCTTTAACTGACACTGTGGAAACTTACAGAACCATTTTTTTCCAGAGCTCATTCTAGGACATTAAAATGTATGGCTATTTTCAAGTCAGGGAATGTGCTTTCAAACTCCCTGTAACACACTTCAGATGTTACATCTGCCTTCTGCCTTTTGTTATTACTGCCACAAAACTCTTCATTGTTTTTGCTGCAAGAGACTTAACGTGGCTACTCTTCTGGTATGGTCTTTCCATATTACAGTTGTATGTCTGAATGTACTTCCTCTCATATTTGTGAGTTCCAGTCATACAGAGGTGCATCCAGATTAATTCTGGGATGTCTGCCTATCACAGATCATCGCTGCAGCCATTTGAGGTCTTGTCTTGAAGGACACCTTCATGGATCACTGCCTTGTTGTGGCGAAGGGGCTTGCATAACTCAGTGAAGCCATAAGCTATGCCGTGCAGGGCCACCCAAGACGGACAGGTCATGGCGGAGACTTCTGACAAAATGTGGTCCACTGGAGAAGGAAATGGCAACCCACTCCACTATTCTTGCCAAGAAAACCCCATGGAACGTATCACAAGGCTAAAAGAGATGACGCCGGAAGATGAGCCCCTCAGGTCGGAAGGTGTCCAATATACTACTGGGGAAGAGCAGAGGGTATTTCCAAGTAGTGCCAGAAAGAGTGAAGCGGCTGGGCCAAAGCCGAAAGGACACTCAGCTGTGGATGTATCTGGTGGTGAAAAGAAAATCCGATGCTGTAATGAACAATATTGTTTAGGAACCTGGAATGTCAGATCAATGAATCAAGGTAAGCTGGAGGTGGTCAAACATGAGATGGCAAGATTGAACATCGACATCTTGGGAATCAGTGAACTAATATGGACAGGCATGGGCGAATTTAATTCAGGTGACCATCATATCTACTATTGTGGGCAAGAATCCCTTAGAAGAAATGGAGTAGCACTCATAGTCAACAAAAGGGTGGGAAAAGCAGTACCAGGGTACAATCTCAAAAACGATAGAATGATCTCAGTACGAATCCAAGGCAAACCATTCAACATCACAGTAATTCAAGTCTATGCCCCAACCACTGATGCCAAAGAAGCTGAGGTTGATCGGTTCTATGAAGACCTACAACACCTTCTAGAACTAACACCAAAAAAAGATGTCCTCTTCATCATAGGGGATTGGAATGCTAAAGTAGGAAGTCAAGAAATCACTGGGATAACAGGCAGGCATGGCCTTGGTGTACAAAATGAAGCAGGACAAAGGCTAATAGAGTTTTGCCAAGAGAACACGCTGATCATAGCAAACACCCTTTTCCAACAGCACAAGAGACGACTCTACACATGGACATCACCAGATGGTCAATATCAAAATCAGATTGATTATGTCCTTTGCAGCCAAAGATGGAGAAGCTCTATACAGTCAGTCAAAACAAGACCTGGAGCTGACTGTGGCTCAGATCATGAGCTTCTTGTTGCAAAATTTCGGCTTAAATTGAAGAACGTAGGGAAAACCACTAAACCATTCAGGTATGACCTAAATCATATCCCTTATGAATATATTGTCCCTATCTTCAAAAAGGGTAAAAAGGAGGAACCTGGGAACTACAGACCAGTCAGTCTGACATCAATCCCTGGGAAAATTCTGGAGCAGATCATAAAGCAATCCATCTGGAAGCACCTTGACAACAATGCAGTGATTACTCGAAGCCAACATGGATTTGTCAAAAACAAGTCCTGCCAGACAAATCTGATCTCATTTTTTGATCAAGTAACCTCCCTTGTAGACTGTGGGAATGCTGTAGACATCATATACCTCGACTTCAGCAAAGCTTTCGACAAAGTGCCCCATGATATCCTGATGAGCAAACTAGCTCAAAGTGGGCTAGATGAAACAACGATCCGGTGGATCCACAGTTGGCTACAGAATCGGACTCAAAGAGTGCTTATCAATGGGACCTTCTCAAACTGGGGAGAGGTAACGAGTGGGGTACCGCAGGGCTCAGTCCTGGGCCCAGTGCTCTTCAACATTTTTATTAATGACTTGGAGGAGGAGGTGCAGGGAATGCTGATCAAATTTGCAGATGACACAAAATTGGGAGGGATAGCTAATACTTTGGAAGACAAAAAAAAAAATTCAAAGTGATCTGGATAGACTGGAGCGCTGGGCAGAAAACAACAGAATGACATTTAATAGGGACAAATGCCAAGTTCTGCACCTAGGAAAAAGAAACCAAATGCACAGTTACAAGATGGGGGATACGTGGCTCAACCACACTACAAGCGAGAAGGATCTTGGAATTGTTGTCAATCACAAGCTGAATATGAGCCAACAATGTGATGTAGCTGCAAAAAAGGCAAATGCTATTTTGGGCTGCATTCATAGAAGCATCGCTTCCAAATCCAGGGAAGTACTAGTTCCACTCTACTCAGCACTGGTTAGGCCTCATCTGGAGTACTGTGTCCAGTTCTGGGCACCACACTTTAAGAAGGATGCAGACAAACTGGAGAGGGTTCAAAGGAGGGCAACAAAGATGATCAGGGGACTGGAAAGAAAGCCCTATGAAGAGAGACTGAAAGAACTGGGCATGTTTAGCCTTGAGAAGAGAAGACTGAGGGGAGATATGATAGCACTCTTCAAGTACTTGAAAGGTTGTCACAGAGAAGAAGGCCAGGATCTGTTCTTGATCATCCCAGAGTGCAGGACACGGAATAATGGGCTCAAGTTACAGGAAGCCAGATTCCGGCTGAACATCAGGAAAAACTTCCTGACTGTAAGAGCAATACGACAATGGAACCAATTACCTAGGGAGGTGGTGGGCTCTCCCACACTGGAGGCCTTTAAGATGAGGCTGGACAGCCATTTGTCAGGGATGCTCTGACTTGGATTCCTGCACTGAGCAGGGGGTTGGACTCAATGGCCTTGTGGGCCCCTTCCAGCCCTACTATTCTATGATTCTATGATTCTATACAGTGGAGGTGAGGAATAGATTTCAGGGATTAGACCTGATAGAGTGCCTGAGGAACTATGGACGGAGGTCCGTAACATTGTTCAGGAGGCAGCAACTCAATCCATCCCAAAGAAAAAGAAATGCAAGAAAGCCAAGTGGCTGTCTGAGGAGGCTTTACAAGTAGCTGAGGAAAGAAGGGGAGCGAAAAGCAAGGGAGAAAGGGGTAGATATATCCAACTGAATGCAGAGTTCCAGAGAATAGCAAGGAGAGACAAGAAGGCCTTCTTAAATGAACAATGCAAAGAAATCGAGGAAAACAACAGAATGGGAAAGACTAGAGATCTCTTCAAGAAAATTGGAGATCTCAAGGGAACGTTTTGTGCAAAGACGGGCATGATAAAGGACAAAGAAGGCAGGGACCTAACAGAAGCAGATGAGATTAAGAAGAGGTGGAAAGAATACACAGAGGAACTATACAGCAAAGATCTGAATGTCCCTGATAGCCATGATAGTGCGGTCACTGAACTTGAGCCGGACATCCTAGAGAGTGAAGTCAAGTGGGCCTTAGGAAGCATTACTAACAACAAAACTAGTAGAGATGACAGTATTCCAGCTGAGCTATTTAAAATCCTAAAAGATGATGCTGTTAAAGTGCTGCATTCAATATGCCAACAAATTTGGAACACTCAACAATGGCCACAAGACTGGAAAAGGTAAGTTTACATTCCAATTCCAAAGAAGGGCAACGCCAAAGAGTGTTCAAACTACCGCACAATTGCGCTCATTTCGCATGCCAGCAAGGTGATGCTCAAAATCCTACAAGCTAGGCTTCAGCAGTATGCGAACCGAGAACTACCGGAAGTACAAGCTGGGTTTCGAAGAGGCAGAGGAACTAGAGATCAAATCGCCAACATTCGCTGCATCATGGAGAAAGCAAGAGAATTCCAGAAAAACGTCTATTTCTGCTTCATTGACTATGCTAAAGCCTTTGATTGTGTGGATCAAAACAAACTGTGGCAAATTCTTAAAGTGATGGGAGTACCAGACCACCTTACCTGTCTCCTGAGAAACCTGTACGAGGGTCAAGAAGCAACAGTAAGAACCAGACATGGAACAACCGAGTGGTTCAAAATTGGGAAAGGAGTACGACAAGGCTGCATATTGTCACCCTGCTTATTTAACTTATATGCAGAGTACATCATGAGAAATGCCGGGTTGGATGAATCAGAGGTTGGAATTAAGATTGCTGGGAGAATTATCAACAACCTCCGATATGCAGACGATACCACCCTAATGGCAGAAAGCGACAAGGATCTAAAGAGCCTCTTGTTGAGGGTGAAAGAGGAGAGAGCAAAAGCTGGTTTGAAACTCAACATTAAAAAAACTAAGATCTTGGCATCTGGCCCTATCACTTCCTGGCACATAGAAGGGGAAGAAATAGAAGCAGTGACAGATTTTACTTTCTTGGGCTCCAAGGTCACCGCAGACAGTGACTGTAGCCATGAAATTAAAAGACGCTTGCTCCTTGGGAGGAAAGCTATGGCAAACCTAGACAGCATAGTAAGAAGCAGAGACATCACCTTGCCAACAAAGGTCCATCTAATCAAAGCTATGGTTTTCCCAGTAGTAATGTATGGCTGTGAGAGCTGGACTATAAGGAAGGCTGAGCGCTGAAGAATTGATGCTTTCGAACTGTGGTGCTGGAGAAGACTCTTACGAGTCCCCTGGACTGCAAGGAGGTCAAATCAGTTAGTCCTAAAGGAAATCAACCCTGAGTGCTCATTGGAAGGACCGATACTGAAGCTGAAGCTCAAATATTTTGGCCACCTAATGCGAAGAGAAAACTCTCTGGAAAAGACCCTGATGCTGGGAAAGACTGAAGGCAAAAGGAGAAGGGGACGGCAGAGGATGAGTGGCTAGATAGCATCACCGATGCAATGAATATGAACTTGAGCACGCTCTGGGAGACAGCGCAGGACAGGAAGACCTGGCGTGCTATGGTCCATGGGGTCACGAAGAGTCGGACACGACTGAACGACTGAACAACAACAACTTGAAGGACAACAAGACATCTGTGTACTTAAATTTGGTGTTGCAACCCAGGCACTTCATGATCGTATTTTAATATTAATCCCCAGCCCCTCATTTTATGGCACATTGCCTCAAATGCATGGGTAGGCATCGATGCATCATGCAAATTCAGCATTTGTTTTTGGGAGGTGTACCATGCACATATAAGAAATGCGTTAAGATTATTTACAGCCAAGGGTATAAGTGGGAAAAATATATATTGCAGCTACTGTTAAGTCTTGCTCTTATCAGCCCATTCCTTCCCTCATTTAATGATACCCATTTAGTACTACCCCTCCCATCTTTAAAAAAGCCATCTCAGATATTATATAATGCAGGAAAGCACCTCTGAGCTTATACAGAGTGCCTTTCCTCAACCATGAGCAACTGCATCCCGATTCCACACATAGATTTAAGGAGAGGGCTTCATTCCAGCATAGACAAACAGCAGGGCTCTTACTCAGGGCAAAGCCCTGGCATTCTCGTTAAAAATTAAGAACTGATCCCACCTCCCTTCACAACATTCTCAGAATGCAATCCATTAAAGAAAAAACCCGACCAACACACAACTCTTGCTGCTCACAGTACCATTCTTGTTCCATTGCTAATCCTTGTGCCGATCGATACTCCATGCCTGAAAGTACCCATTTACTTTCAGTACTAGTTCTGGCATAGTCAGGGAAAAAGTGACTTTGTTTCAAACGCGACATAGAAGACTGCTGGCACAGACACCACAAACCACCCTAGTTGCTAATCATTTGAGATGACAGAAATTACTGTATCTAGGAAGCAGACAGGACTGAAGTAACAGAAGGGTGACTGTTGTATAGGTAGAAGGAATGACTGCAGAATCAGCAGGCCTCAAACACCTGTTCTTTAATTCAGCACACAAAAGTGACAACTTAGCAGAAGATCCACCCACTGTTGCTACTCCCAGCTCTACAGAGTTGCCAAGGTTCAAAACAGTAACTAAGCCACAGTTCCTTGCAAGAGGAAAATAGGCGGGGTATAAATGCAATAAATAAATAAATAAATAAATAAATACATCCCCCCCCCCCCGAAACATAGCAGTGACAGAGGGTTATCTGTACTCCAAACTTTGTTGTTGTTCAGTCGTTCAGTCATGTCCGACTCTTCGTGACCCCATGGACCATAGCACGCCAGGCCTTCCTGTCCTCCGCTCTCTCCCGGAGCGTGCTCAAGTTCATATTCATTGCATCGGTGATGCTATCTAGCCACTCATCCTCTGCCATCCCCTTCTCCTTTGCCTTCAATCTTTCCCAGCATCGGGGTCTTTTCCAGGGAGTTTTCTCTTCGCATTAGATGGCCAAAATATTTGAGCTTCAGTATCTGTCCTTCCAATGAGCAGTCAGGGTTGATTTCCTTTAGGATGGACTGATTTGACCTCCTTGCAGTCTCCAAACTTAGATTGTTTCTATACAAGTTTAAGTGTTCTCCCCCCCCACCGCGCCCCCTGGTCCCATGAAGAATCCTGCAAGTTCTAGTTTGATGAGACTGCTGAGAATTCTATGTTGGAGAGTCCTCGCTTCCTCGTTGTCAGGGCCCAGCTTCAGCACTGCAGTGGGCCTTGTAGGGCCTATTCAGGGTTTGATTAGAAGTAGCCCGGAAGGGCTTGGGCCTATTCAGCCTCTGGAATGTCAGAATCTGTGTCAGCTTATCTATGTCGGTGTTCTCAGAGCAGAGCCAGGGGGAGTCACGCAACTCCCTGGCCACCTGCTGGTCTGGCCTGGTGTATTGCCCCTGCAGTGGGCTTTGAACTCTTAGGTTAGAGGTGCCAAGATAGCGATAAATCAGATCCAGGTTTACTTACAAGGAGATACTTTACTGAGTACAATCAGTACACAGGCATACCCAATGACTGGATCAGACAGCTTCTCTGAACCCAGAGCCATGGAGTACAATGGGTCTTATACCATACATGTTAGCAGTGAGGCAGCTCGACACTAGCAAGCACCACCTAGCGTTCATTCCCAGCGTAGACTAGCCATGCTTGGTTCCCAGCACAGCCACCTGCAGCTTTAAGACAAACAAACTTCGCTTCCCAGGCACATCTTGATAATGCGCTTGGGGCCAAACCATCGGTCTTATTGGTCTTTGACTCATCCTGGTGAATCAAGAGGCCTGTTAGCGGAAAAAAGCAGCCTTCTGAACCAAAGTCAGAGAGCATTATGGGGCCTCTCAGCCCCTCTAAAACTACTAATAGCTTGGTTCAGGCTTGGGGCCTTACACATTGGCAGGTAGGGAGGCTGGAAGCTGTCCATGAAAACCTGACAGAGGTGGGGTGGGGTTTGCAGAAGAGTCGCCCAGGTTGAAGCATCAGCGCTGGAGGGGTTAGTAGTGATGCCCTGTTTAGACAGGGCCCTTGCTGAAAGGCCAAAGCCCTTGTCTGACACAGGATCTGAAGGGTATGTCTTACAGTCACACCTTCCCTTTTAAGCTGAAGCAAAGGTAAAGAACCTTTGCTGGGAACATCTCGTCTTCATTGCCCAAAGCCTTCTCTATTTGGATCCATCATTGTCTGGGTTTTTAGAGGCACTCTGCACATGGACTCTGCCTTTGGATTGCTAAAGTCTTGCCATGAAAAGTACTGTGAGGCTTTTCATAGACTTGAATTCTCATTTCCTGTGGATTGTGTGTCTTTGTTTGTCATCAGCTCAGCGTACCAGCAGGCTGGGTTTAATCTATGACTTCTGGACTTTCCTCTGCCTGGACTCGTGCAGCGTGGAGTTACCAATGCGAAAGTGGTGGCACGGAACTCCTTGCGTGTGTAGGTTTACCCTTGGTCGTGATAGGCCTTGACCATGTAGCCTGGAGTTATCAACGAAAGATTCAAAGTTGGACTAACTCTCCATGGGTGTGGTTTTGTTTAGGCCTTTCAAGAATTTACCCCTTGATTGCCTGAGGGATCATTCCAGGAATCATTCCCATTCCTTATCCGAGGTATGGAGCCCTGTGTATGGATTGCCTGGGTTAGATACGCCTGGAATCCTGAGTCCGTTCCCTTGTGTCCAGAGCCATGGAGATGGCAGTGGGGAAACCATGTTGATGAGGATCTCAGTCACAGTGGTAGTGTTTAGTTTTGAACTGTTCTGGAATTACATAGAGCTTATAGCTACTGACCATCAGCTATATGATTTCTGAAGAGTGTAACCATTAAGTTTTTGCCGTGGGATTTCCTGCAATAAAGAAATCTCACTGATTTAGATGTCCAGTGTCAGATTGCCTGAGGGTGTGTGCTGGGGGGATCGGGAAACTTGACACTTGTAGTATTAGAGTTCCCAAGATTCCTTGGGGAAACAAAATTACTATTAAATCAGGATAAGTCTATGATACAGATATGCCCATTGTCTAAAGTTTTCCTCTTGGGAAGATCTTGGGATAGTCTGAGGGCTTTTCTAAATTTTAACATATCAACTGTATGGGTATATAGCCAACAACAACTTCAGCTGTGGCTTAGCAGAGAGCTCTGGGTTCTTTTGCTATTGCACTTGGCACGTCTCTCCCTCTTTTGCTTTCTGCTGTTATATAAAAAAAAGAAAAAAGCAAGCCATAGAAATTATATTGTTTTGAACCTCTCTTTCATTCCATTATGAGGGCATGGTCAATTTTGCATTTAGGATAGCGAGGAGTTTTCAGGAAATGATGGCTTTCAATTTAGCCTGTTGTGCAAATGTGAAGCAGACCAACGCTGCATAAGTCTTTCCATCATCCAGAGCCAAAATCTGATACCTTAACCTCTAACTTGGAGGACCTCCCTGAAGGCTACAAAGAAGATTTAAAGAGACCTACTTCTCAACTGTTAAAACTGTTTCAGTGAACAGATTATGAAGAAACATGAAGAAACATGTTTTAAAGTGGGGATAACTATATCAGAGCTGGAACATTTGGAAAGAGCTGTTTATAAAAGGTTATTTTTCTTTGGTTTATTAACCTGCAGGATGATGAATTAGTGGGTTGTTTTTTTGGTTTTTTTTACAAAATAGCATTTGGAAACTGTTTATTCCATTTGTTCCATCAAATGGATAAACCAAGCAGAGATCCAGGACACTTATTGCTTTATGCTCATGGCTGGCAGAAAGGAAAATATTCTAATCCCAAGGCATCTCAACAGATACTGTGACCCTTATTGTGGCCAATGCATGTGTTATATTTTCCATTCAGAGAATCACAAAAACAAACGACTTTCCCCCTTTTATACTTGGAAATACTGCACTACAGAATTCACATTTCACTAAATCTTGCCCTCAGTCATCTGTGGTCTCCTGGTGTCAGGCTGATGATGGGTAGAAACAGAAAGCATGGTTCAAGCTCATGTCTGGGTAGAAAGCAGGCTAAACCTGCTTCCTGGCAAAGGTGGTCCCACTGATTCCAGCCATTCTATGGAAGTTACTTCGATTTATGTTTACTTGGAGCTGCTGCTCAAATTTAAGGGTATCATGCTGTCAAAGGTTTGTGTTTTTAAGTGGATCCTTCCTGGCTTAGTGCACATCATGACTCTAACTAAGCTAGTAGTTCTGGCTACTAACAATAGTTGTCAAGCCAATTCACAGAATGGCAACAGCTGTTTAATACAGGCACAAACTTTTGCTATATATGTTTTCCATTATTATATTCCCCATTATTCCTATGAGAATATTCCCTTGATTAAGGGAGCTAAAGATGGTACTTTAAGAACTGCTGTTCTACAAGGTGAGTCAAATTCCCATGCTACAATTTGTTCAAGTGTACAGATAGTCTTTCAAGTCTTTCAATAAAGTAAATGACAGAATATATGAGACAGAGAAAATTGATCATCTGGAGAATTAATTTGAATACACTGAGCCTAAATCCAAATGAGGCCAAAAGTGGATTACCTTTGACCAATTTGGCATAGGCACAAATATATTGCCATGGATTAAACCCCAAAGAAGGCAAAACACATACGAAACAATGAGTTCTTGTGGCTGGGCCAAATTCAAGTCTGGGTATTATATATTAAATATCCACTTACTCTTCAAGATACAGGTAGCCATTTTCTTGTGCTAGCCTCCTGGCATGCAGTTGGGAATCTCTCGCTGTAGAGCCATAGGAAATTACCATGGCACCATACTCACGGCACATTTTAACTCTAGCTGGCAAGGTGCTGGTGGACATGATGACAAACACAGGAATTTGATGCTCCGAGGCGTGATATGCTACTGCCATGGAGAAGTTACTGTCTGAGGAAACGATCACACCTTTTCTTTGCTGATCCTGCAGAACAGGAACCATAAAAAAATAGGATACTAATCCATAACTAGCCTTACTTGGGGGCCACTTTGAGGAGAAATTGGAAAGTAATAGGGCCAGACCACCTCTTAAAATGGACTGATGGCAAATCCATAGCCACAGTCACCATTCCCTCCACAAAGTCATTGTGTCTCTTGGCTGACATCTGTGGGACAGAACTTAACTTCTGAAGGACCCAACTTGTCCTAAAGCCTGTCAGTTGCTGACCCCTATCAGAGGATCACAATGCTTAGACAGATCAAAACAAAAGAAAAATCCAAGGCACAAGAAAAGAAAAGAAAAGAAAAGAAAAGGAAAGGAAATGCTCCCAGATGAAAGCATAAATATGTTTGTACACAAATGGCATCTTTAACCCAGGGGTGGAGAAACTTTTTCAGCCCAAGGGCCAAATTGGTTCTGGCCAAGCATGTCATGGGCCGCATGCCAGCAGTGGGTGCGGTTGCACCCCAAAGTGGGTGAGAAAAACCTACTGCTGGCACGCAGCCTCAATGTGATTGTCCAGACCCCATTCAGTCACACACACACTGTTGTATGCACACGTGCACACACATATACTCACTCACGTTTATATACACACAGGAGTTGTTCACACGCTAACCCAGACTCAGTGGTTGAGTGTGGGTTGTTTTGAACTGTGGGTTGTTTGTTGAACCATGGGTTATCATATTGTCAGAACGCAGCCAGGGTGGCTTGTTAACCATGCAATGTGGCTTATTTTTCCCCAACAATCCATCTTGAGAATCTAGGTTTGTTGTTGGGTTATTCAGGGTGGTTAACAAGCCACAGTGCATGGTTAACAAGCCACCTGCGTTCAGACAACATGATAACCCACCCTGTGGAAAATGTGCTGCATTTAGACAACACACTAACCCGCGTTTCAACAAACAACCCACGGTTTGACACAACCCACACTCAATCACTGAGTCTGGGTTAGCGTGTTGTGTGAACAGCCCACATACTCAGACATCCCCCTTCCCCCACTGCAATCAAGCTTTTAAAAAGACACAATGGGTGGTGCTCATCAGGATATCATGGGGTACTTTGTCGAAAGCGCCTCAATGGATGGCAATGGAGGCTTTTTAAAAGCCTGATTGCAGAGAGGGAGGGGCAGTTTTTCAGGGGGGGTCACAGCATTGGGGAGTTAGCTCTCCACTCCTCTACCCTGTGACACCCCTCCAAGTCCCCCCCACTGTAATTAGGCTTTTTTTAAGCCTCTATTGACATTAATTAAGGCTCTTGTAAAGCTTAAATGCATGGGGCTGCGGTGGCTTAGTGGTTAAGATGCTGAACTGCAGACCGGAAGGTCGGCAGGACAGCAGTTCGAGACCCGAGTGCCGCGTGACAGAGTGAGCTCCTGTCTTCAATCCCAGCTCCTGCCAACCTAGCAGTTCGAAAGCAAGAAACTGCAAGTAGATAAATAGGTACCGCTTCGGCGGGAAAGGGAACAGCGTTCCGTGCACCTCGGTGTTCAGTCATGCCGGCCACATGACCACGGAAGCGTCTTCAGACAGCGCTGGCTCTTCAGCTTAGAAATGGAGATGAGCACCACACCCTAGAGTCGGACACGACTGGTTGGGGACACCTTTACCTTTAAAGCTTAAATGCAGTGGGGGGGCAATGTTTCAGGGAGGGGAGTCTGCAGGGTTGGGGTAGGGAGGATTAGTCCTTCCCTCCTCAACAGTGACCCCAAATACACCCCGTGCTATAATTAGGCTTGTCATCAAGGGAGGCTTTTTAAAAGCCTCATTTGCAGAATGGGAGGGAGGAGTGGAAATCCCTTAGCTGTGATCAGGTTGGAGCTTCCCTGTCGCTGCTTTAAAAACTATGCATGCAAATTTTACAAAATAATATATAGAAAATATTATAATCCTAAAATATGCTGCATCATAACTGTATACAGGATCAGATCTACATAGTGTGTGTGTATATATATATATATATATATATATACACACACACACACACACACACACGTCATATGGCATATATGATCATATTAAGAACTCAACATGATGCCAGTCAACTCACCCATTTTCATAAATGAACATATTCATTAGTGTAATCTGTAACTATAAAGAGAGGCCTTTAGAGGATGTGTCTTGCTGAACCAAAGTTAATGAAAGAGTTCTTCATCTGGATACAAGCTTCCAAACCCTGTTTGAGTCCTTAGAGTTTATCCTAATGGCTCGTTATCTCTGAAAACATCCAATTAGGGTCAGCAGTGTTAGGGCAGCAGGCCAACCTTGTTTTGGATTATACACTTTTGCACCAGAAAAGGGAGACAGCAAGGAAAAAGAGGGTGTATAGCCAATGAGATGGGAAGTGACAGGTGTGTTTTTTCCTACCCCGTTCCTATGCCTTTAAGAACAGGCTGACACACACATCAGTGTAGAAGGTGAAGTGTTTCCCTCCTCTTTTCTCCATGCCAAGAAGAGCTTTGCCAGCTTAAACTTCTGTAAGTCAGTGGTTAAAAGCACAAAAGCAGGGCCTGTCAAAACAGAAGGCTGGAACACATGAAGGTCAGGACTCACAACTGGAAGGCCTTTGTACAGTAACAGAGTGTGTGGCTCCCTTTGGAAACCCTAGTTTCCCCCTAGTTTCCTTTGGAAACCCAAATCCCCCATTCAAATACAGAGCTTATTAGGAGGCCTTGGGTAAATCACTGTCAGCTTGGGCAATACTGTGGAAAGATGACAAATAGTTGAGCAGAGAGGCGTTACCTCTCAGGCTATGGAAACTTACCTCACAGGGTTTGTTATACATTTAGTAAACAGCCACTTCACTCTGATGCTCAAATTTTGCTCCACTGGTTTACCTACCTGTTGTAAAGACATCAGAAGGTAAAGCACACCCCGCTCCTTCACGGATCCTGTGTACTGAAGGAACTCTTTCTTTAGATATATGTCCATTCCATACTGCTTTGAAAGCCTAGAATACTGAAAACAATGGTCCTTGAGTTACTTTGGTGAGCCCTGCGAGCCCACCAGCACACAGCCATGTTAGACATTTATACCACAGGGTGAATGAAAAAGAGAAACAACCAAGTGTATCCCAACTTGCAAAAACCTCCCATCCTGAATACAAGTGGCGATATTTTACTTGCTCTAGGTGATCAGGTTATTTCACAAGGCCATTCTCCTTACATCTTGTGCTCAGCCCACTGTTTTCGATCACAGTTCAGCAAGATATAAAATATAGCATACTTTCATCCAGTGAGAATACCTGGGAGTGTGGCAGAAGTTCAACACTTCATGTTAGTTTAATTATACAGATTTGTCTGCACTGACAGCCCTGCTATCTGGCAGCCTTTTAACTGGAGGTGCTACAAACTGAACATGGTGGGACTACCTGCATGCAAAGCATGTGCTCTACTATTTAGCTTTGATGCCTGGTTGACTATTTTGGTGTGAATACTGGCAAACCGTTGGGGGCATGGGTGGTGAGAAAGAGCCACACTGGCTAGCCTACACATTCAAGCCCTCCTCACCACATCACACCACTACCACCAGCCCAATGCTTACCTTGCTGGTGTTTTGCTTTCCCACCCTACACTGGGCCACATAGGGAAGATGTATGAAGGGTGGCATGGCAATACAGGGCCATGCTGAAGCCAATAAACACAACAGAGAAGCAGCCACATATTAGGCTAGGGTCATCGAGCACACAAATGTGTGTGTATGTAAAAGAGAGGGTGGGAGTGTGGGTTGGGGTCTTACTCTGGATCTTGCTGCCCTGTGTCCATGTGGAATATATGTATATGAATCAGATAAGTGAAAGTGTTTATGTGTTGCCATTTCCTACATGCTTAATGTACAGGCTGTGGCTTGGCTCATTTTCTTGAGTTATCTACTTTGCATGTAGGCTATTTCCTACTTTATGATTGTGGCACAATTGTAGATGAGCTCACATCGATCTGTGGGAGTGTGAGATCATGTGTGGATGATATAGGCATATGTAATAGCTGTACATCTTAGATTAATAGCATTTTTGTAGGCTACACCTCTGGACTTGCAGTCTCTGCCTCCTAATGCCTCCCTCACACCCTAGGTTCTATTTCCATGCTTCTGAGATCCCAGAATTTTATTTCAAATGTTGGTAATTTTAGATATAAGTCCCAAATATCTCAATGCAAATAAAACCAACAGCATTAGGCCACTCTCGATTAGGGTGGATAACATTCAGAGCACTGAAGTCCAGATATCCTGCTGAGCCCTACTCTGACAAATGTTCACCATATATTGCTCATGTGCTTTCAGTCCTATTATCAAAGCCATAAGGGCTAGAACCCCCCCCCCCTTTTTAAGTCAAGATTCTCAGAATGCTGAATTCTGTGTGGCCAGTAGCAGAATCTGCACATTATCTGTGCAGTGTACACACATCCACTGCCTAATATTTAGCAACAATAACTGATATGTTCCCAACTTGGAGGGAATAAAGTGCAAATCTACAAGACAGACACAGTCAAGATGAAAGTAGGGGTTGTTTGATAAAGGAATACCAAAGGTGTGAGGAGGACAGAGCTGGCTTGTAGAAGACAATGCAACCTTGTCTTAAAATTACCTCCACAAGTACACATGCGGTGTTTAATCCAAACTGAACATCCATTCTACTTGCTCATGAATGATCTGATTAATACTACCTATCCAGGAATCCCTAATGACAAAGGTGAAAGAAGAAAGTGCAAAAGCTGGGTTGCAGTTCAACCTCAAAAAAACCAAGATTATGGCAACCAGCTTGATTGATAACTGGCAAATAGAGGGAGAAAACGTGGAGGCAGTGACAGACTTTGTCTTTCTAGGCGCAAAGATTACTGCAGATGCTGACTGCAGCCAGGAAATCAGAAGATGTTTACTTCTTGGGAGGACGGCCATGACAAATCTTGATAAAATAATTAAGAGCAGAGACATCACACTGACAACAAAGGTCCGCATAGTTCAAGCAATGGTAGTCCCCGTAGTAATCTATGGCTGCGAGAGCTGGGCCGTAAGGAAGGCTGAGTGAAGGAAGATAGATGCTTTTGAACTGTGGTGCTGGAAGAAAATTCTGAGAGTGCCTTGGACTGCAAGAAGATCAAACCAGTCCACACTCCGGGAACTAAAGCCAGCCTGCTCACTTGAGGGAATGATATTAAAGGCAAAACTGAAGTACTTTGGCCACATCATGAGAAGACAGGATACCCTGGAGAAGATGCTGATGCTAGGGAAAGTGGAAGGCAAAAGGAAGAGGGGCCGACCAAGGGCAAGATGGATGGATGATATTCTGGAGGTGACGGACTCGACCTTGGGTGAGCTGGGGGTGGTGACGGCCAACAGGAAGCTCTGGCATGGGCTGGTCCATGAAGTCACGAAGAGTCGGAAGCGACTGACCGAATAAACAACAATAAAAACCAGGAATCCCACCAACAATATAGAAAATGATCTTTGGAGCAGTTGCTCAGATAATCCATTTGGATTACTATGTTATACTCATAGAGATGATGTCAAAGAGTCATTCCTTAGATGCAAAATATCACTTGGAGACTGACTACGATACTGGATGTATTTAAGAGAGAAAGTTAAAAAAAGAAGAGGGAAATAATCGTGTTACCAATTTTGCTAATATTTCAACTCATCGTGTTTATAATATCCCCATTAAATTCACAGGCCTCAATCCAGCACAGACTTAAGTGTGCTTATAAAGAGCTTATGGTTGCCCAACTCTGAGTTGTATTATGGCCACATTTTCTATTTAAGACCACCTCCCTAAATAAGATTTGTTTGCAGATTTTCCTCAGGTGTTTACATTTCTTTGCTGGAATGCATCTCGGCTACTATTAAAATCAAGTTTGTGACAGAACAATGTCTGGGTCAGAATCTTGGTGTATTGCCAGATCTTATCAGGAATGCACTAAATATCCAACAATTCAGTATTTGTTTGAAAGATGTCCCAAACAGAGTAAAGAAGCAGCAGTATAAAATTATTTACAAATCATGCCCTGGCATACCACAAAAAAAGAACTCAACGTGACTTGCTTTTTTTATTGCCAGCCATATTAGGTATCTAACTGATAGTCATTCATCCAAGCTCTTGAACCTAATGAAATATGAAAGAGGCATATTACCAATTATTTGGCTTAGTTCTTTGATATAAACTTCTTTATGCTTCATGAAATATTTGGAAAAATCTAACTGTGTTTTGAAGGACTCTGGCTTATACATCTGTGTTCTAATTTAGTAAGGGTGCAATCCTATGCATATTTAGATGGAAAAAAGTCGCTGGCTGGGGCATGCTAGGAGTTGTAGGATTTTTCTCTGTCTAAACTTGTTTAGGATTGCACCCTAAATAAAATGCAGTTAAGGTCAAAGCTTAATTTATCAACCACATTCAAAACCTTCAACCCATGAAGGTTGAATACCTTATTCAACCCATAAGGTATCTAGCTTCATCTCCACTGCTTAGCAGCTAGTACCACATTGGTGGCATCTCCTGTATTATAAGCACTGATGGTAGGTTCCAGTGAGATATCCATATTCAATGGATTTGATATATATGGTAAATTGGAACTGTGGGATCACCCCATGTATGCTGCTCGAGAGAAGAAGTGGCATACAGATTAGACCAGAGGTAGGCAGAAGTTAGATCTCCATAAGAAACTACTCTAAAATTACTGTAATGATCTTGAGATTTGCTAATTTCCTGGATGCAGAGAGCATTGAAACCTCTCTCTCTCTCTCTCTCTCTCTCTCTCTCTCACACACACACACACACACACACACACACACACACACAGTAATCTGCAGTAGAATAGCTCGGAATTCTATCACCACATCCTACCTAATGGCTCCATTGGTTTGTTAGCATGTTTAAATTTCACTTTGCGCTTTCAATGTTTGAACATTTATGTTTAAATCCTAAATGAAAATGTTTAATGTGTTTCAGAATGGCAAATGCAAAAATGTTCTAAATACAATTCTGACCTATCTGCTAGACCTTCTAACACAGCAGTTGAGGCAACAATCTAATCGACTTTTTTTTGCAAGATGAAAATGACTCTTTTATGAATCAGAATCTAAATAGAGAAGAAGGTTTTTTCTTGGGCTCCAAGATCACTGCAGACGGTGACTGTAGCCATGAAATTACAAGACGCTTGCTCCTTGGGAGGAAAGCTATGGCAAACCTAGACAGCATAGTAAGAAGCAGAGACATCACCTTGCCGACAAAGGTCCGTCTAATCAAAGCTATGGTTTTCCCAGTAGCAACGTATGGCTGTGAGAGCTGGACTGTAAGGAAGGCTGAGCACCGAAGATTGATGCTTTCTAACTGTGGTGCTGGAGAAGACTCTTACGAGTCCCCTGGACTGCAAGGAGGTCAAATCAGTCAATCCTAAAGGAAATCAACCCTGAGTGCTCATTGGAAGGACAGATACTGAAGCTCAAATAGAAAACTCCGAATGCGAAGAGAAAACTCCCTGGAAAAGACCCTGATGCTGGGAAAGATTGAAGGCAAAAGGAGAAGGGGACGGCAGAGGAAGAGATGGCTGGATAGCATCACTGATGCAATGAATGAACTTGAGCACATTCCGGGAGAGAGCTGAGGACAGGAAGACCTGGTGTGCTATGGTCCATGGGCTCACGAAGAGTCGGACATGACTGAACAACTGAACAACAACAAATCCTCAGAAGCAACTCTGGTTGAGTTCAGACAGAGAAACCTGTTCACCAAGAAACAGCCTATTTCCTTTTAATTCACATAATGAGAAACAAAGGATTGGTTTACTTAGCCATTCACTTTAAGGCAATCCCCTCCATTCATTTCAACCTGAGTTTTGCTAACATCAGTGGTTTTCAGACTTCCAGGAAATCCTTTCTACATTGATTGTCTGCTGAGGAGCCCCTGTACACTATAGAAGTTTCTTAGGCATATTTGGGATACATAATGAATTTGCCCATATGCTCAAGTCATCTTTGGAGGTTCTCATCCAAGTGCCTTCACTGTCTAAGGTAGGTGGCAATAGGAGAGAGGACTTTCTTGGTTGGTGCCCTGTTTATGGAATGGTCGCCTCCCAGACGGCTCTGGGCTTTTCTACATGAGACTTTTAACCCATAGCTTTACCAAGGCTTCTGCTTCCAGATTCTTCACAGGATTAAGATCAACTGTGTTTTTTTCTGGGGGTTTTCTTTCTCTGCTTTCTATATGCTTCATTACACAACCACTAGGTGGTGTTGTGGTACAGCAGAATTGTGCAAATACACTAGCGTTCTATAACACCATTCAGAAAAATACCAGACTTTCCTTGTTAGGAAACAACCCATGATAATGGTTGCATGTGAGAGGTTCTGGAGGATAATGTCGTTGGGTAAAGGACCCGCAAACTACTGTGAGGGAAGAATCACAAACACTCAATAAAAGCCTTGTGTAAAAAGGTTCTCTGACTCTTGTCTTTCCAGTGCCAGGCAAAGATCTTTCTATTTTCCCAGGCTTTTAACTTTTAACCTGTGGAGGAACTGTTTTAATAGCAACTCTTATCCTGCTGTTTATTTATTGTTGTATTTTTATATTGTTGTTTTCTATTAGATTTATGTCAGCCATCTTGGATTCCTTTTTAACACTGAAGGGCAGGGTATACATTCATAAATAAAATAAAGTACACAATCTGCACATGTTGGCCAGGCCTACAGAGGCTCACTGTTGCCTTACAGGAACTCAATGCACACACTAAAGAACACCAAAACACTCCTGTAACTACACATCACAGGGATGATTGGTAGTGATAGTGATAGGTAATCTGTCTTTCAGGTGTTCTTGTCTCCCATTACTAGTCTTCTAAGTGAGGAGCCACATTAAGATGCAATTACACTCTGTGCACACAGACATAGCGCATCTGCATGTATTTCTACATGCATACTCCCTCTCCTGAACATTCTGATTTATTCATATTGACATTTAAATATTGTTATTCACCACCTTCCTCAATCTTATGTGAAAGCCCAATACGAAGTAATGGGGGGGGATACATGACCCCCCAAGGTATTCCAAAAATGTGTGAGGGACTAGCCCCACCCTCCACTGAAACTGCCAGTAGTTGCACAACCTGCCATCCACATGTTCAGCGCATGTGAGAAGGGTCTCTATTTATGTACTGACATATGTACATAGAGCTTCTCAACACAAGGCATTTGAAGATAAAGTCACTCAAATCAATCACGAATTGGACACCACAATTAATGCAGTTCCATTAGTAGAGGTATCCAGAGTCTGGTTCAGTTGTATTGGATGAGTTTTGTTGTTGAGGTCCGAGGATGCTGACAAGGTGCTTGGCCAAGTTTGGTCAACCACCTATGTGCTTGCTCCTTGCCCTTCATGGCTTCTAATATCTAATATGAAGGGGATATCCACCTGAGTCCTCCTTGAGAGAGGGAGTGGTGCCAGCCTCTTTAAAGGAGGTGGTAATTAGGTCACTCCTGAAAAAGCCTAATCTGGATCCAGACGATGATAACAACTATAGGCTGGTAGCCAACATTCCCTTCCTGGGCAAGGTGCTTCAGCAGGTGGTTGCTGGTCAGTTCAAGCACTCTTGAATGAAACTGTTTATTTAGACCCATTTCAGTCAGGCTTCAGGCCTGATTTTGGAATAGAAACTGCTTTGGTCACCCTGGGGGATGAGCTCTCCCAAGAAAGGGACAGGGGAAGTGCAACCTGTTGATTCTTTTGGATGTCTCAGCAGCTTTTGATACCATCAACCATGGTATCTTCCTGGATAGGTTACCTGGGTTGGGAGTTGGAGACACTTCATTGCAGTGGTTCTGCTCCTACTTGGATGGCTGATTCCAGAAGGTGGTGCTGGGGAATTACTGCTCTGTACCTTGGCAGCTCTGCTATGGGGTTCCGCAGGGCTCTATTTACTTTCCTATGCTCTTCAACATCTACATAAAACTGCTGGGGGAGGTTATCCAGAGAACTGGTCTGAGGTGTCATCAATATGCAGATGACACCCAGCTCTCTCTCTCTTCTTTTCATCAAAACCAGGTGAGGCAGTGGCTGTTCTGAATCGGTGCCTGGGCAAGAGAATGGACTGGATAAGGGCCAATAAACTGAGACTCAATCCAGACAAGATGGAGGTACTGTTAGTGGGTTGTTAGTCTACCTGGCTAAGCAATTTTCAACCTGTTCTGGAGGGAGTTGCACTCCCCCTAAGTTCGTAGTTTCGGGGTGCTCTTGGATCCAGCATTGTCACCAGAGGCACAGGTGGACCCAGTGGCATGGAGCACCTTTCATCAGCTTAGGCTGATATACCAATTACATCCATAGGTAGCCTAGCTACAGTTATCCATAGTATTGGGCGGTATAGAAATGCAATAAATAAATAAAGGGGGGTCATAATTGGTTCAGGATCCCCTCTTGTGTGGTGGATCTGTACTTGCATAGAGTCCCTTCTCACATGTGCTGAAGTGTGTGTGTGTGTGTGTGTGTGTGGTGGGGGGCTGCTAGGCCCCAGCAAGGATAACCTACACAGCCCCATCACCCACCCCCACACACCATTTTTAAATACCTGAAGGTGGCTGTATGAACCATCCCAAAGAAAGGAAAAAATCCTTTTCCTCACAGGCAGGAAGTTGCTTCAAGGAAAGTTACGAGCAGTGTCTTTAAGTAGCCCTGCACATATCTATTACGGCTCTTCCTGATGGCGTTGTTGTAACAGAAGAACTGTAGACCCATGGCTGAACCAGCTAGATGTCACCTCAGCAAACTTTCCCATTGCTGAGGAATCACTGACAAGTGCAAAACCCCAAACTCAAATTCCCAAAGAGCAGCAATCCCAGCTCAAACACTTATTCCTGTGTTAACATGTGTTTCCATGAGTTCTCTCTAACAGGGCAAATACAGATTGGGGGTGCAGCTCCCCAGTGGCTGTTTGTTTTTACAAAAAATTAAAGTGCCAGGAAATCTGATCACAGATTGTCATCTGCTCTCATTTGGCCTTACTTCTGAAACTGAAGATAGGTCTACACAGTGGTGAAGAACATCAGGCCTGGGGAACAAATTTGGCCCTCCAAGGTTCCCCAGAAGGCCACGCCCCTTGCCCCCAAACACTGATCATTTGATGGGTTCCAGCTTTTGTGCAGTTTTCTCCCCATTCTAAAAAGTTGAAATCCCTCTCCTGAGGCTTAGTTACTGGTTGTAAGAATTTCAAGCTAAAATAGGCTGGCATTTTGGCCTGGGGCCGATCTACATTGTGCCCGCCATCGCAACGAATTCAGTGTCCTGTCGGGTTAAACGCTCTTGCATTAAAACGTGATTATCCACACTCAGCCATTTTCCCCGTTGCAGTGCTTCATCGAATGCGTGAACTCTGTTCACACCCGAGCACTGTGCTGTTTTCCTGCTCTTAAAAGACGACGGCTCTCATTGGAGGATCAGAAACTCTTCCTGTTTCTGCTGATTCCACGCCTACCATGCGATAGTGGCGCGGGAGAGGCTTGTAGTTTTCCAGGCCTTGGGGAAAACGAGCAGCTTGTCCCTTGCTGCCACCGCTGTAGCAGGTGGGGGTGGAGGGAAGAAGGAGGCACCTATCCTCTCCCGCCCCCCACTGGAGGCCAGGACGAGCGGCTGGGGGGTGTCTGCTAATGCTCATTTCCCCATGCCAGCAATTGACAGCCAGCGCAAGGAAGAGGGGCAGTGGTGGCAGCACTCAGCGCTCGCGTTTGTGGGGGGGCTGCTGGCATCTTTGAAGATTCAAAGCTTCACATCGTCCCGGTCAGTAGTTGGATGGGCGACTGCCTGGGAATCAGGCTTCCTGCATTGAGCAGGGAGGTGCTCTATCCCTTCAAATTAGACTAAGTTTTACCCCCTTCTATCCCCCGCTTCGGCTTTTTTTTTTTTTTTTAATTAAGGCGTTATCTTTGAAGAATCATGGCTTCTCCATGATTTTTTTTTTCTAATTCAGGCATGATCTTTGAAGATTTGAAGATTCGAATATGTCTAATACCTTATATCATAACTAATATCATACCATACAGGGTGTTTTCTGGACTCCATACTGGATTTTGAAAGCTGCCGCGCTGATATCTTCAAATCTAATAAATTTATTGTAGGCCGGCAAGCTAATCCTATCTGGGCGGATGTCCGAGTCTCTTAACAGTTCCTCATTATGGCTAATTATCTTCATTTCCCACGTCTTCACTCCCCCATTTAGATAATCTTCCTCGCCAAAATCTTTTAGTCTCTCAGGATTGATGGAGGGTGGCTGCTGCCCAATATGGCCATTTCTTATGGGTCCATCCTTACAGCAATGAAGTTCACAATGTGTGGGGGCATCAAGTTTTCTCACTTTAGTTTCACCCCTAAGGAGAAGAGAGAGACAGAGAACCATGTTATGGACATCAACCAAGTTAAAATTTAGTACCTGAGGTTTGAGATGGGCATACATCCGATACCTGGATATCACTTCCATTCTTCATACATTCATTTGTCACAATACACACACATGCAGGGAGTGAGCCAGGCCATTTGGTTGCAAGAGACAGCTAAAATCATGAGCAAATTAAGGAACAGCAAAAAACAAAAAAAGCGGGGGGGGGAATAAATAATGTTTTCAAGTGCAAAGTGGGACGCATGGTGGAGTGCTGGTGGTGATGCCAACCATCATAACAAGCGGCAAGTTAAAAGAACGTTCTAAGAACATTCCCAAGAGAAGCCCCATTAATTTTAGATATGTACTGTTGACCAGCTTGGTCAGCTGCTGATTACTTTCCTCTGTGGCAGGTGCTCCAGGAACTCGTGGCCTGACTTGGGGCAGGGCTATATATTCTGCATCAGCACTGTGTCTTCATAGTGTAGCTGATGCTTCTCCTATGCACGTCAGGGCCAGAAGGGCATGGCATGCAGATATAAGGTAAGAGGACTCTTCCCAGGTCCTTTTCTCACAGTTCCTTTTCTCCCAGACTAGGGGGTTCATCACACGGAGCTTTTATCCTGCTATTGAGATGGCGCTCTCTCTCGAAAATTTAGGGGCTCTTTAGATGACGCTGTTACCCTCCAGGGTGTCTCCCGTCATTTCCTCCAGCCTATCTCATGTTTTTCCCAAATGCAAAAAATGTGGTATTTTTTCCAGCCCAAGGAACAAGAGCGCCATGACCTCCCTGTGAAATTCTCCAATAGTGGAAGAAACAGCTGTGTCTGCCTGCTGTGGGCATTTGTTTTCAGTTGTTGGGGGCGCGGTCAGGATGAGATTTGACAAGAGCGAGGGCAAGAATCGCCTGCCGATTGCGTCTCCTGCCTCTGCATTTCTCAACTGGAGGGAGAAGACAGAAAAATGCCTCCCTGCAATGAAGGGAGACACATCTGATCCCCCCACCCCACCAAGCTCAGAAGCAACCTCCTCTGTTGTTTCAGAGCACCCTATTAAATTCAGTAGGGCTTACTCCCAAGTAAGTGTGCCGAAGGTTGCAGACTTACAGACTTACAGTTGCAGACTTACAGGGTGATCTTATGTCTACTCAGAATTAAGTCCAATTGAGTTTAATGCAGCTTATGCCCACATAAGTGTGCCAATGATTGCAGATTTACAGCACAATTTACATTTTATGTCTACTCAGAAGTAAGTCAGAGGTTTCCTGAGGGCTGCGAGAAATCAGTACAGCAGAAGTTAAGCTATGAAAACAAGACTCCCCACCCCCTTTGTACACATGCCGGGGAGGGAGGAAAGCACTCCGACAGTTCAAACCACCTGATTGCCATGTAAAGAAGCCCTTCCTAATCCCACAAAGAAACTGAAAGCAGGAAGCTCCAGAAAGGATGTGGGTTATTGTGGGGGTTTTGCTTAATGTAGAAACACCCTAGGTTCAAGACCCATGCTTGAGATGGATGGGGAGGGGTTGCACACAGAAAAAAGGAAGGTAAGGGATTGAGAATCACTGCTCTGCAAATCAACCTCTCCTAGCCCTGATACGCACAGAAGAAATAGCAGCTTTGGGGATGTGATGCTGAGGCAGAACATATAATGAGTTATGTGGGACTAAGTGCACTCAGGCCCCTTTGAGCTTTTTTTGGGTACACAAGTGCAGTATCAGCTTCCTGAAAGGTAAAATGAAAACTCCAGATTGACCAGGCCTGACTTTTATACTTCTGCCTTGCCTGGTCACCAGAGCAAAACCTTCTGTTCTCCAGCAACTAACCTTAAGAACTCTGGACTGAGAATGCACCTTCCATGTCTAAATTTGGGTACAGTCCACCCACAGCCCATGGGAAGTAAAATGTTAGGAAAAATTGGTGACCCAATTCCACAGCACAGTTGTTTTGAGACAACAGGGTTGTTCAGCGGGGGACTTGAATAAATAGGGCTAGGGTGAAGATATAGTAGCTTCAAATGTCAGTGGCATTTTTGTCAATAATGGAAGAAAATATGAAATACAGCAAGTATAATGAGGAATAACCATGGATATATCTAGGCAACAGCCTTGTATCAGTTTTATACTAGTTTAACTTCCCCCAAAGAATCCCAGGAACTGTAGTTTACTCAGGATGCTAAGAATTCTTTGATTAATGCAGCTCAGTTCTACTTATGCATATTCAGAAATTATACTGCATTCAAGTGGGCTTACTTCCAAGTAAGGGTGCATAGGGTTGGGGTTTTCCTGATATTATCTCTTTATTTAAAATGTAAATGGTCAGGGCAGATTGCAACATTTTAAAACTGAATATGTGCAATAGTAACTGTAAAAATATGTGGCATGATCCAGTCAGGATTAAGAAGTTTTAAGCCCCACTGAATTCAATGGGAGAAAATTGAAGCATATGCCTAAAACTTTTCCATTGAAATTTATTGGGACTCAAAAGTGCTTCACTGTGGTTGCATCGTGCCCAAAGTTTAGAACACACCTTAATATCCTCAATGTATTAACCCCCAAAATTCAGAACAATGGCCAGTCTATGTAAGAGAGTACACAGGAAGCCAGATTCCGGCTGAACATCAGGAAAAACTTCCTGACTGTTAGAGCAATATGACAATGGAACCAATCACCTAGGGAGGTGATGGGCTCTCCCACACTGGAGGCATTCAAGACGAGGCTGGACAGCCATCTGTCAGGTATGCTCTGACTTGGATTCCTGCATTAAGCAGGAAGCAGGTTGAACTCAATGGTTTTATAGGCCCCTTCCAACCCTACTGTTCTGTGATTCTACGTCCCTGAGATGGGTTTGTTTATTTATTTTAAATTATTTTTAGGCCACCTTTAAGGGTAAAAACCCTCTCAAGGTGACGTACTAGATAAAACCTATACAAAAATATACAAACAAGCAATAAATACACAATCAGAGAGCAATCCTATGGCCTCAAGACAGCATCTGGGGGGCATTAGGATAGCTAGAATTCCTGGATCCAAGGTTGGAGTCAGCACTCCAACCTCAAACCCAGGAGTCCAAACTCCCTGCCCACTTACAGCTGGCAGAGGGAGAACTGCCCAGCTGCCTCTCCAAGGTTGCAAGAGCGACCTCGGAGGGAAGGTAAAGGGGATGTTTCCTGTGGGCGGAGAGGGGAGGGTACTGGGGAGGCCGACTTATGAGGAATCCTCTGGACTCCTTTCCTCCCCCTCACCAACACCTCAACTAGATGGGAGAAAAAGTCTGTCTAGCTGAAATGTAGAGCAGGAGAAGATTGTGTCTGCCGCTCCTCCCGCTTTGCCTCCCCAAGTTTGGAGGCATATGGCCATCCCCATAGGATTGCACCCTAAAATGCGCTAAAAACTATAAAGAACACATTGGGAAAACAATCCCTGGGATTGTTGAAAGGGGGCAAAATTATGCCCATGAGTGACTGAAGAGGGTACAGGTTACCATCTTCATTCAGTGACAAAACACACACTGTGGTTGCATAAGATTCAACGTTCAATCTCTGTCATCTCAAGTTTAATCCCCTGCCCCCCACGAGGGTAGCCATGTTAGTCTTTTCAGCAAAAACAACAACCATTTCTTGTGGCACCTTAAAGACTAACACATTTATTCTGGCATGAGCTTTTGTGGACCATAGCCCACTTCAACAGATGCATGGCGTATTATGGTGAGTTTCAGGTTATATACACTACATTGGGTCGGCGGGGGGGGGGGATTATAAAGAGTGAGATCAGAAGGATACTTTTCTTCATTTCCTTCATACAATACTTTCTGCATTTAATTCCCTTCTGACCTCACTGTTTACAGTTCTTCCCCATGCTCACTGTAATACTCCATGTATACAATGAAGTGGGCTATAGTCCATGAAAACTTACACTGGAATAAATGTGTTAGTCTTTAAGATATCACCAGACTCTTTGTAGAAAATGCTAAGCTTGATGGCCTGATGGACCGAATCAGTGTATGGGAGCTCCATATGTGGATAAGTAGCGCTAGCTAGGTAAACTTGAGGTGACAGAAAGTAGAGGGAAAGGCTGGGTGATTATTCAACTAGGCCACCATGGTGTTAGCTTGTCTGGTCCCAACCATGCCATCCTGTCACATCAGTGCTATTTATTAAAGCATGACCCGGGGGTGTTTGCACCAGCGATTTACTCCAAGCCGGCTGCGTATTGAGGTTGTTAGGGATACATGACGTTGTGGCCATCCAGCAGCCACCCCGGCACTTATCAGGGAACAAATAGATTTCTTGAGACTGCCTAAAGTCCAATTTTTTTCCCCAAGTCAGGTTCTCCCCGGTATGGCTGTCGTGTGCCCCAACCCCCATACTGACCTCGGGCATGCTAGCCCTGCCCAGGGGTGTGCCTTTCACCGTGACCCTGGTCAAGGGGTGTTTCCTCCCATTGTGCCGAATGAGGCTTGCCCTCTCAATGACCACGGCATTGAAGCCCCTCAATTGACACGGCACATGTTAAAGCCCAATTCCATAAGTGCGCTTAAGTGGAACCTTGAGGCTCCGATTCATTGCCTTAGGAAGTAACTACGTCACAGCTCCCTTATAGAGATCCTGTACATTAAAATAGGGGCTGGTTTCTATCTCTTTCGCACAACAAACCCATTAGTGTTTCCTCAGAAGTAACTCCTGTTGTGCTGAATGAGGCTTGCCTTTGAATGCCCACATCGGAACTTACAGATATTCTCCCTCAGTGGAAATGGCCCTATTCCTTAAGTGTGATCAAGCACGATCTCAAGGCTCCGATTCATTGCCTTAGGAAGTAAGTACTCCACAGCTTCATTCTAGAGATCCTGCGGTTTACAATGGGGGCTGGTTTCTGTCTTTGTGTTTACTGCTCTTTCCCACAACAAACCTATTAGTATCTCCTGAGAAGTAACTCCATTGTGGTCAATGAGGCTTGCTCCTGAAATGCAGGTACATCTGGACTTTCAGGGGAAAGGAGAAGGGGGGGAGGGGGAAGCCTCTCTTACTGGTTGAGCAGCCCCTGCCAGTCAGATGACGTTCACTCCAACCCCCACCCCCACCAGGAAGTATGTTCTGTGAAGCGATTTTTACTGGGCTAGAAAATCTGCTTGTGGAACCCTGCTCACAGCAAAGCCAATTCCTTTTTAAAAATCCGGTACTCCTCCATTAGCTTCTCCTTCCATTGTCGTGGAAACACAACCCATGACTTAATGCCTCCCACATTTGATAGTATGTCAGATATGCACAGCCATGCTCACTTTTACCATTCACCAGCCCCGAAAACACACACGTACAACATGAAATGATAGCATTACACAGAAGTGTTTACTGGCAAAATCAGGCAGGTCAACACACCCCTTCTACCCCAGGACCTTTCCTAGGTGCAAAGATGTCACAGCACCATCAACCCCCACAGGTGAAAGGCACCAGGGAGCTGGTGGTAGACTCCATCTGGGTCTTTCAATTAGTGATTAGAAGCCAAACCAGTTTCCCTGTGTTGCTATCAACTTTGGAGAAGGGCCTGAGTGTGTCTGGCTCTACACCCATTCCAAAACGGGATGGATCTGTGAAGGGGAGTCATGTTAATCCATTGCAGCAAAACCAGCATTCTAGTTGTATAACACATAGTTACATTAATAAAGCACTCCTGTGGGGCCAAAAGGAAAGGAAACAGATAGCAGCAGGTGAGTCAGAATGCTATGCAGAATACAAATTCATTCAAACATTCTGAGCAGAGGTGTGGAAGCCATGCCCATTAGAGCCACAGGTTGCAGTGCTGGTGTTTTTTGCCCTCTGGACAGAACCCTGCCTAGAGCAATCTCCCCATGAGATCAGCCTTTCAGCCCAGACAAAAGCAGCGTAACAGCCCAGTGAGGATATTGCCAGAGGCCTTGCTTTTATATGCAGTTATAGTGAGCGGTTGGAAATAAATGAACTGAAGGTATTTTACCGTCACCATAGAAAAAAGTTTGGATGTATCCTGATCACCTTTATGAACAGATCCAGTTTATATACCAGTACAATCCATATACTAAAATAAAGACTGGTACTGTGAGAAGTAAGTCTCATTGTGTTCCATGGGGCTTACTTGCAGGTAAGCCTGAGTTGTTTTCTGCATACAACAAGAGGTGTTTTTGCTGTTTTTATTTGTGTGCAGATTTTTCAATTTTTTTGCATTAGAAATTGAACAGATATAACTGTGAGGCTTATATACATGACTTCCCCCCCCCCCATTTCAGTGTTAGTAGAATTAGCAAGGCATGCAATGTGATTTTAAAACCTACTTTTTTACAAATAGCTTCTTTGCAGAGCTGGGGGGAAAAACACAGAGAGATGGATACATTCTAAAGGTAATAAAAAGAGTAAAATAAAATAAGGAAGCTAAGATCTAAACTACAGACTATGTTAAATGTGCAGCATGCCTCTGATCTGGACTTTCTTTTTGCCTCCAAGTAAGTGTGTGGGGCCCCAATCCAGATCACTGCATGTGGATAAGGGAGGTTTAAAACTTCCCATGCAGTCACTTTCCCCCCTAAATTCCCCCTCCCCACCCATGGGGGCCAAAGGGGGGGGGGACTCAATCAGAACCAATGGTGTTTTTTTTTAGCCTTTTGTGCAAAAGTGAATTTAAGGGGGGAAATGTAGTTGGGTGGGAAGGCTTAAGCGTTTCCTACCTGCACATAGTGATCTTGATTGGACCCACAAACTTACTTGGGAGGCAAAAAAAAAGTGACCTGGTTCGCACAATCACTGCAGTCCACCATGGCTTGTTTAGGCCATGATGAGCTGTACTGCCTGTGGGCACGAGGTTGCAGCAGGAGTTGTTTGAAGGTTAAACAACCCTCAAATAACCCATGGGCTGTTGTAGGGTTATTTGAAGGTTGTTTAACCCTCAAACAACCCCTGCTGCCTGGGTTTGGATGATACAACAAACCACGGCAACCCTCTGCCAGGGGTTAAATATTCAAAATGGTCACCTGCATTTTGTGGGCTACGGTGATCATGAGAACTGGTCCAGTGAAGATTAGTTGTGTGCTATGCATTTAACGTAGTGTGTAATTTAGCTCTAAGGTGTTTTCCCTCTCTAGGCAGAATGTATTAAGCAGCCAGTTCTCTTGCCCCTGGCAGAAGGAGAGGGAGAGATAGCAAAACTCCTCTATTAGTCTGATAAGACAAAAGCTGCTTCTATACAAGAGCCCCCGTTAGCACTGCTGAGCCATTGCTTCAAGCAGAATAAATGGAGGTTCCATATAGCGCTTCATTTAGCACTGAATTATCCAACAATGCTCTTTCCTATGGCTAAAACCCTTCAATAATGTGAACTCATAAGCTCCTCCCATTCAGGAAAGGTCTATTCAGGGCTGCACAACCTTTTTGGCCCCAAGGGCCACATGTGATGCTGTTTCAGGGGCTGCATATGTGCACGCACGCACATACACTGACACACACCAGCGCTCCTTATGCAGATTGCTCTTCCCTCACTAGTAGCAGCAGTGGAAAAAGAGCAGCTCTGTGAGGATCTCTGGGGGAGGGAGAAATAGGCGGGAGGGGTCAGGGCACCCTTGGGCAACCACTGTTAAGGCTCTGGTGGGGCCACAGGTTGTGCACCTCCTCTGGGTTGCAATGTAAAATTAATTCTGCCTGTTTTCTATCTTCCTGTTGATAAAAGTTGAAGAATTACTGATGAACACCCTGTTGATTGCCTCTCGGATAGGCTCTCTTAATTACCCCGGTGTCAGGTTCTATGGGAGGTGGGGGGAGTTACCTTTTTTTAAGCTTTTTTTCTTTTCATTTTTATAACAAAATAGCACTATTTCACTAGAAAAAATATAAGAAAGAAAGGGTTCAGTAATTAAAGCCTCCCCTTCCCATAGGAACAAAATTTAGTACCAAGGCTATTCAAGGGCAATTAATAGGCTATTTGCTATTCATCACCAGTGCTATAAATGCCTTTCAGGGCTGTTCTACCTTTAGGCAAAACACTTCCTCTTTACGGGTACAATCTATTTTATTTTGTCCTATCTTGACTAGGAATTAGTAACCACTCCAGGAATTGCCCCATATCAGTTTTTGTTCCTGTGTGTCAGGGTGCATGTGTTTAATTACTTACTCTCCTCCTCACCCCGCTTTTTTATTGCAAATCACTGTAATAAATAGTGCTGTGTTTTATTTCAACAGGCTTTCTAAACTGTAATTTGTGTTGCTGTTTTTAAACTAATTTTTATTTATTGCTGGTTTTGATATTTATTGTTAAAACCATATTGTTTTATAATTTTATTGTTTTAATTTTTGTAAGGCATGCTTTTAACTGATAAAAGCTGCTCTGACTTCTCTGTTAGCCGAAGAGTGGTGTATAAATATATTTAATAATAACAGGAACCATTAAAACCAGCTGAACCAGCAAGCTATAAATTTCATTTGAAGTTGTAAGGGACCTTTGCTGAATGCAACTTCCTTGTGAGGAAGGATCTTGGCCATGGGAGAAAACATTGCTCATTAACATAACACTATATTAAATGCTATGTGGATCCTGTGTTTTAATTCCACTTCCAGCTACGGCAATGCTAGAAAAAGCAATGCTTCAACAGTGCCAAAAGTCTCAAGGGTGGAAGCATCCATTATATAATGGTAATTTGAAGGGTTTACATGAGAGCACCCCCAGTTACACCAGTTCCAGCCAGCTACATCCACATTACCAGGAAGGTTGGGACTCAAGGTTCAAAAACTGCAAATAGTTCTTTGGACTCAAGATCTGGTAGGCAAGGAAATGCCTTGAACCTTCCACACAAGGTTCCTTAATCTCAACTGATTTCTCTGGACACTGTTGTAATACAATTAGCTCTAAGCACGGTCCATAATCACAAGTCAAAATATACATCTAATGTTTTTGTGACAACAACTTCAAGGAAAACATATAAAACTGAATGCAGTTCATGAGACAGACACTATTTTCTGGTATCTTGCTGGCTCCTTTCAGCCCATTTTCAGCAGGACCTTTATAGTGATAGGTAAGAAGTTCCAAAATGCATAAATTCAAAGTAAATCAAAGTGACCTATGCCACAATAAAACAAATTTAATTTTTGACGGTGCCATGAATTCTAACAATTTATTCAAGAAAGAACAAATCTAGTCTGCAAATAAACACACTGACTGTAATTGCTTGGGAATGAAAATCAGAAAAGGTAGAAGAACATTTTATTATTATTATTATTATTATTATTATTATTATTATTATTATTATTATTATTACCTATAAAGTATGGCAATGAAATATACAAAGAAGTGAAGCAATACTCCAACTACTGCACCATAAGGAGGCAGGAAGGATCCAGGGGAGGTGTTGGCCAGTGGCTTGGCCCCAGGTACAAATCTAGGACTGTCCATAATTCCTAAGGGGGAGAAATCAACACTCTAGGTCTACGTCACATGGCAACATTCTCCAACCTTTGCCAGAAAGGATCATATTCTTCCTCTTCTCTGATGCGTTCCCTGGGAGTTCGGTTCTTTAAAGCCTTGGAGTAGAGAAACTGTGCAACAAAATTCATAGCAATCCCTTGGTTTGTTATCGAAACAGCGAGATTCCCAGGCAAAGGGCAAAACTTGCCTTTCTGAATAGTGCCAAGGGCACAGCAAGCGTGCGTGGTGAACAGGCTGTTGCAAGCTGTCCTCCCACTCAGGATGGGACAACAAAATGACTTTGGGGATTGGCTGCTGCTATTTAAAGAGATTATTTCGCAGACCAACCTGTCCCTGTCAGTTTGAATCAGGGCCTGGATTATACTTCATTAGTGTTCAGTTAGCTGACTGTTTAAAGCTTTAGACACTCCCTACAGAACACTATCCTAGTTTGTTGTAAAGCTACGACATTTCTTTCTAGGAAAGAAAACAAACAAACAGGATGGTTCAAGCCATTGTTCCCCTGCTTCCCCTTACCAGTGCTTTTAGGGAGCCAGTTCAAGGACTGCTTGCACAGTATCTTCCCCCACTACCACAAAGAAGTGGAAGCTAGAGAAAATAGTCCTGCCCTCCACATTACACACCTTGAGCTGGCCCAGGAATTGCCCCTGAATGCTGTAGGAGCAGCCAGAAATAGTCAAGGAACCAATGTGGGTTGAAATCACGAACACCAGTAGATGTCGAATGAATTCCCAAACCCATCAAAAATTATTGTGATGATACATTCTACGAAGCAAGAGGATCTAGGATCACCAGGGAACTGGGTCCTGTTGTGCAACAGCGAACCGGAAGCGTGCACTGGCCAGGGGCTCTGTCACCTGAGCAGAAAGTGCAAACCTTGGGTGTGGGAAGAAGGTGTGGGAGAAGAGTAAGTGAATCAATTGGCCTGAGGAAGCAGAGAATGAGGGCAAGGAGGGAGAATGCCTCTGGCACAGTTCTTTAGTGCAGAGATGATCAACAAACAGTGATCCCAGGCAGATGACCATACAACTCGTTCACTCCAGAATAGCCTAGTTGCTTGTATCACCCTGTCAAGTATGGAGAATTTGACCACACATCAAGTGCCGATGGGTGGTTTAATAGTTATTTGTACGTGCTCAGTCATGAGGCTGAAATGAATGTGGGGGAGCAGCGGGGGGAAATAATAAAAGTAATTTGAAATGAAATTAAATTGTTTTCACATTAAACTTACCACTCTCTGAAAACCTGTCTTTTATAAAGGAATGTACACATTTTTGCCCCAATCCATCAAGAGAGATCTGTGCCTGGAAGCACTCTTCCAAGAACATAACAAATGCTGGTGTATATTTGGAGGTGCAACCACATCCACATCATGATGCCCATCCAGGCCACATTGACCTGACTGGATGCCTCTTGTGATGTAAGCAGGAACAAAGGAAGCTTCCTCATACCAGGACAGACCTTTTCTCCATCTTGCCCGGTATTGTTTCCCAGGGCCGGCATCAAGGGTAGGCGTGGGCAGGCACCTGCCAAGGGCCCACACCCCAGCAGGGCCCCACTGACAAGAACCCCTGGAGTCACTCCTCCTTTTCACCTTTGCAACCTACTTGTTCTCCTGCCTCTCAGTGTAGCCCAGACAATGGTGGCGGCGGCGGCGGCGGTGGTGGTGAGGAGGAGGAGGAGGAGGAGGAGATGCCACTGCCTACTTGCTCACAAGCTCTCTACCTGTCCAGCAAGCAAGTGGTAGCAAGGATGAGAAAGAGGATGAGGAGCAACAGCAGCTGGAGACAGTGGCAGTGAGAAGGTGGACTTGCTGAAGGATGGAGCCCATTGAAGGTTTCTTTCCCAAGGCCCCTCAAAACCTGGAACCAACGCTGTAGTCTGCTCTGACTGGCAGCAGCCCTCTAGGGTCCAAGACAGACAGAAGAGATCTTTAACATCAGCAGCTAACTTTTTAACACGATCTTTTGCATCCCTGTCCAGAGCCATGGGTCACGTTGCCTACAACTAGAGCTGGCATGGTCCCTTTGATTCCTCAAATTCTCAACCTTTCATGTCAACATATAATATTTCAAGTACATATTACTATTTAGATTTTTAAAAAAGCTTTAGCTCCATAGACCCATTCAAGTCCCTTGCAAAATTCCCCTTGTTTTTATTTATTCCAGACTGCAACCCATGTTTTTCACTACGGTGTCTTTAAATTAGGGATTTATTCCATCCTTTAATTTTTGAGCACCTCTGCTTACAATCCTGATCAACATGAGCCATTAAAAGCATTCAGTACAAAAATAAGAGAAAGAGAAAGATGTATCCTCTTTCAGAAGCAAGCCACACCTGCTTTGTGTGATCTAATCCTAACAGATTGCAATGTGGGTGGAGGTTGAAACACATCACAGGCAAAGTGCAGATAGAAAGGAACCTTTGCAGGTCACACAATAGCAGGCTCCATGTGCTGTACCTCAAGGGCGGACAGACTTCAGACTTGTGGGATCTATTTTGTTTTCTATGAGAACCTCAAGGTCTACCCATTATAGTTTTGTGGGATTCCAGTTACCTACTGCACCCCATGAACCATATGGTGTCTGTTCAAATACAGACTGAGTTACTATAGCTCAGGGATACTAACACAAAAACTTTCCATTTTTTACTTGCTACAGTTAAAAGTATCAGGAGTCAAAACCCCGTGTCAGTCTACTGCAGGTCATCTGCCAGTAGATCCCAGTCTACCTTGTGCCTGCTCTTGCGGTACACAAAAGGGAGGGGTTCAGTCATGCCCCCCCGCGATCCTCAAAACCTGGCTGATGTGCCTGGCGATCGTGCCCCCTATCATGGCCCACATGAGAAGGGGATCTACTTGTGTACTATGTCCAGAGAGCCCCTTCTTACATGTGCCTCCCATGTGAGGGGTGCGATTAAGCTGCATGGCCCTTTGCCCCCAACACACATTCTTTGAATGTATGGGGCAGATTGTAATTCACAGTGAAGTGTTGGTGGAAATGACTAAAAATGGGGACATCCACTCTTTCCTCTTTCCTCTCCATTTCTCCTCCTTTCCCTTCCTCAACAGAAGGTGCTGTGCCTTAATTCTGCGGGAGCACAGAAAAATACAAAATGTGATACTGGGTGCAGAATTCCAGGTCCTGAGAACACCAGCTTTCTTCTTTTTTAGGAGCAAGGGTCTAGCCCTTAAGGCTGGTAAAGTTATGACTGAGAGTGTGTGGGCAATGCCAACAAAAGCCTCAGAAGGATTTGATGAATAAGACTTTCCATAGCTGGGTGCAAGGCTACAGTGCCCTTTGTAGCTCCTTGTCCCTCCTCAAGATTAGCAAATGCCAGGGGGGGAAATATGCAAATGCTAAACATTACAGAATAAACTATGTAAAGTAAGAGAATCCATGCAAGTTTGCCAAATTTGCATAATGTATATATATATCCCACAAAACAACAGTATTTCTTGGCACAGAACTGTAATTTTGGTACAAGCGTTTGGTACACGCAGGCCTGCCTATAGGTCTCTGAAAACATAAAGGCACACAGAGGGTCACATAGTCCTATTCATGTGTAGACAGTGACACAGGTGTATGATCAAGTGGCCACATTTCTGTGCTGTAGTCGTCACTGGCTAGGTTTGTTCCTTGCTGTGTCCCATTGCTCAGACAGAAAAAGCAGCATGAGAGAGGAACACAGACAACGAGAAGACCACATCGCTCTTTGAAGTAGGGAGAGCTGCCCCAACAGCCAACCTTCAAGG
Organism: Heloderma suspectum; assembly: GCF_057233095.1. NCBI lineage: Eukaryota > Metazoa > Chordata > Lepidosauria > Squamata > Helodermatidae > Heloderma > Heloderma suspectum. Next base: position 195,011,976 of record NC_139460.1, on the reverse strand, counting down.
CGACTGTGCCTCAACGGCTTTGTCTGTCTTGGCCCAAAGTTACTTCAGGATTCAGTTTTTCTGGAGAACAATGTAACTCCAAGACTTTCCCAGCTGGCCAGGTCTGCATGACGATGCTCTAGATAAAACTTTAGATAATGTTTAAGTATGATGTTATTGACTGAACTGTGTCTGCAAGGCCCTGATTTAAAATTTAACTATGGCCATAGTCAGAGCTGTCTTAGCTTCTTAATGGCAGATTAACTGGTAAAGGAGCTATTATTATACTGGCCTTCCTTTCATTCTCATCTATCAAACGCCACTGCTGCTGGAAAATCCGCTTATCTAGTTCTCTGTGCTTTTAATTGTCCAGACTCAGCCTTCATAATTCTTGTGACAGATAACCTTCCATCATCACAGCCACCATTATCATATATAAACAATATAAGTCTTGTTTTTTTCACATAGAGGAACAAGTGAATTTTCTTTGTATTCTTATGGGCATTTTTTTTTAAAAAAATCCCTAACCCTGACCCTGCTCTCTCCCCACTATAATCCCATTCAAATCCTCTCCAAAACAAGGACAGTCTTTCTTTACTAAAGAATTAATCTGGACTTCCCCATTGACCGTTTCCTTTGTACTCCTTCCCAGGAAATTCAGCATTCTTCTTTTATTGCTAATACTATTATCAGTCAGATTATGCTGGTGAACTCCATTGCCATCAAAAACCTTGCCTTCAGATCCCACTTGCTCCTTCACTCCCCTCCACAGCCCAAATGAATTTCTTCAACTGAAGAGCACCAAGTTGTGGAAGACTACTCTTTCCACTATAAACTGCACTGCCCCCCTCCTGTGATGTGTTTAACTACACATCTGAGTAAACACATATATGTTCACATGAACACAGATTAGACAGCCCTGGCAACAAATGGACCAGCTCTAAGTACTCTCCTTAGTATCACTATGCCTTGGTTGGTAACAGAACCGCCTTGGTTGGTTTCAGAAAGGTGATATATAAATGCAATTAATATCACTGGTCCATCTCTTAGGTTCTACATTTCATTAGGAAGGGATGTGTTCCTAATGACACAGAGATAGGATGCGGGCTATTTTAAGCTTGATCCTGATCAGCTTTCCCATGTGACTTTGCTGTCTGTAACACTGACAGAGAATAACTCCTATGGCCTTTAGCAGAGAGGAGAAAGATTTCCCTCCATCAACGTCTGAAATTTCTCAGTGAGATAAAGGCTTATCTGTGTGTAAAAGAGCCCTCAAAGTTTCCTCCACCTTAAGTGTTGTGGGACCACTTCAAAAACCACAGGGTGTTGACTTCTGGTTTATAAATCTCTGCAATACGTTAACAGTCAATGTGTAAGAGGATCAGGGTCCAGAGAGACTGAACAAGCACAAAAAGGCGACGTCAAAAGCAGGGTCAGTACAGGTCAGGATTCCATACTAGGGGAGCAAGCCAGGCTGAGATGACTCTGCAGAGGGGATAGGTGTGATGCCCAAAATGCAGAACAGCATTCAAATCAAAAGAGCTGATTCAGGGGGATGATGGTGAGCTTTAGGCAGGAACCAAAGGTGGTGTAGGAGGTCCAGACAGGTTTGCCAACTGACCAGAAAAATATAAATACAGCCTGGCCTGCTCCTGCCTGTTAACCACAGTTTGCTCTGCACAAATCAGCCACTGAAGCTTTTAATGGCATGGGGACAAATGCTGCCATGTACTAAATGCTGCAAAGCAAATTTGCTGTTAAAAAGACAGTTAGAGGGGCTGGTCCAAAAGTTGGCAATCCTAGGCAAAGTCCAGAACAGATTAGGGCCCCATCTACATGGCACCACTTTCACCCTTCACTCCATCCCAACTGCGCAGCATTTCAGCTTCGAATTAGCTTCTGCTGGGATACACTCACGATTTACTGCAGGCTTCCCTAACAGACTCTGCCTTGCCTTTTTTTGGCCATTATAGTTTAATGTGCAGCTGTGCAGTCCTGTGAGCATGGGGGTGCGACACTTCAGTAGCTGTTTTGTATTTTAGGGGCTCTGCTGTGTCTTTCTGTCCCTCGTTAGGTAAAAAGTGGGTGTTCTGTGCTCCTTCTTTTCCATGCCATCTGTTTGTCAGTTCCCCAGCCTCTCTCAATGGTTCGCACTCACAAGCGTGAGCGGTATGTGCCTACCCATCACTCCAAAATGGTGGTCAGAGCGGAGTTGGTCCTCTGCCAAGACCTCCCTGTCCCTTGGACACTGAGTCGAAAAGCAACCATTGAGAAGATACGAAGCTGCAGACATGTGTGAAAGTGTGATTAAATAAATGAAAATGCCTCTGTGCCTCTGTAACTGCGCAACTGCGAAGGGACGGGGGGAGTAAAGGGGAGTCACAGAATGATGCAAGCACTACGCATGCCTACAACACGCCCACTGCAAAATGTGAAGTCGGTTTGGGGAAGGGACAGATGGCTCGCAACTGTGGGGAAACCCGCAGCAAATGAAAATCATCGCAGCAAAACACCTCTTTGGAATTCTGCATTTTCCAGGAGAAAACCATGGATGGCTGCGAAGTGGCGACTGTGTCATCTGTCCGGAGGAGCCTCAACTTGCAGCCACCCTGAAGTAAAAGGCTCGTGTAGATGGGGCTATGGGCAGGGCTGGCCCAATCCTATAGGCCAACTAGGCAACTGTGCGTGACACAGAACATTCCAGGGCTGCTGGCTTCAGCTACGTAAATCCCATGGAGAAGGAGTCTGAAATTCAGATGAGGTGCCCAGAGGCAGTTTAGCAGTTTGTTAAGTGAGTCATATCACCAGTGTTTGATTCCACCAGCTGCTGGGACATATACACAATTGAAAAGGAGAAGAACTGACAAGGATTAAAATAGAAAATATAAAAATAATATCTCAGCTTTTGATCCTTTCATGTACTATTGTTATGCCGATCAGCCTATGATAAAGACATGGTGGTATTTTAATTTGTGTAGGGCAGCAAACAAATATTGGGCCAGCCCTGGTTCGGGAAATCCAGCTGGATCTAAGAGCAGGACAGGGACTGATGGCACTGCTGTAGACAAAGACATGTTCAATGAATATAACTCACAATGAGGCTCTGCTGCACAGGAAAGACAGCCTCTTAGGGTGCCCATATTTCCACAGGAAAGAAGCATACGGGATGCCCCCTTTTTGCTGACCAATACAAGCAGTGAACTCTCTGAGCCAGGGTTCAATTTTGCACCCGGGTTCCATTTCTGATACCAGGACTCAGTGCTGGAACATATGAAGTAAGAGGGGGAAAACTTGTTCTCTGCTTCCTCTGAGGGCAAGGCTAGGGCTTCACCACACCAGGCTTTTTATCCCGCAACCTACCAGGGCTTCTGCTTCTGAATTATTTGCGGGATTAAGATCGGCTCCTTACCCAGGCTGACATGGGCTATTTTTTTCGGCAAGTTCTCAGCAAGTTCTATATGTTTCATTTTACAGCCAGTAGATGGCACTGTGGTTAAAGCACATCTCCATCATTACACACTGCAGATATATTGGATTAATGTTCCTTATTGGGTTATCTCCTATCTTTTCAAAAGTGGGATAAAGGTCAGAAAGCGTGGCAGACGCCCTGGAGGTTGATGACATCATGTAAAGGGCCCGCAAACTTCTGTGAGTAACCAATCACGAGTGTGCAATAAAAGCCTCATGCAGAAATGCTCTAGATCTAGTAGGCTTAAGTTACAGGAGGGTAGGTTTCAGCTGAACGTTAGGAGAAACTCCTTGATGGTAAGAGCAATTCAGCAATTAAATCAACTACCTAGAACAGGGGAAGGCAATCCAAAGCCCGTCAGACATTTTGGACTACAAGTCCCATAATCTCACCATTGGCTGTGCTGGCAGGGACTGATGGAAATTGTAGTTCAAAATATCTGGAGGGCAAAAAGCACAGTCTGACAATACAATTTGCAGAGTAGTTAGACTCAGAGGGTGGACTCCAAGCAGTTATGTGGGGAAGGGATATTGCAGCTGGTGACAGACTATCGTTTTTAAGATACCTGAAGCTGGTTTGAGAGAGGGTTCCACTTCCCATGGTACATACCAGTTTTCCCCAGCCTGATGCCCTCCAGATGGGAGGTGTAGTCCAACACATCTGGAGGGCACTAGACTGGAAAAGGATGCTGTACACACACACTTGTTTTGTCCAACTAATTGCCCCTAGTCAAACAGATTTTACAGAAGCAAATGTAGTAAGAATGTGCGTATCTATTTTGAGCAGTGATCCCTCTTCCAAACTGCCTTCAACTTTGGAAAAAAACGTAATCTATCTTCAACCAATGCTGCCACATTCTACTAAAAGTACAAAGGGTTTGAAAAAATATTATTGTTTTGGAAAAGTCTTAAATTAGCATTTTTCTGAGCAAGCAAGTATTTTCTTATGTTACTGATAAGGAGCCTTCCTCATTTAAGCACCCCACATCACTCCATACTAGATATTGCTGAGAGTTACCTAGTGAATGCAATGCATTGTTATTCAATCTGCCAGAGTTGTCAAAAATTCAAAATAGAATACTAAACTCCTTTGTTTTCTAATCAGCATAAGCAACTTCAAGGTTAAGTGCTTAAACATTCAAAGTATCTTATCTTGTTCTAGACTTCCATTGATCTAAATCCCTTTGCCCATCCTCCTGCTGTGTCTGATTAGATCAACTTTGAATGTTGAATGTAGCTTTGAATCACACCTCATTCTGGGTTTAAAGGCAACTTGCACGTCCAGCTTGGGGCCACTGCAGAATGCACACACTCTTCCTCTCTTGGTTCAATCTAGGGGCATTGCTGGGGTCTTAAAATATCCAGGGCACAGGCCCATAACACAAATTTGCATACACACACACACACACGTCTAAGCACACGTCTAGTGTGTGTGTGTGTGTGTGTGTGTGGTGCATGCACTCAGTGTGCTTGCGTGTGTGTACAGATTACATACATACATAAGAAGTGTACACTGACCCCCCACCCCACTTCAACTCAGATCCCGATTCAGCGTTTTGGAAAACATCCCACTTCTGCTCGGGCCAATTTGTAGTCAGACCACTTCAGCTCAGCACCAAACCTGACTCAAGGTTTGGAAAAATGAGTCTTTATGCTTCCTGTTGACTACCATGGGAAATTAGAAAAAAACTAACTTTTTTCTCTTGGTCAGAACTGGATGATAATTTCAGGCATAGTAGCCTCCTAGAAGGGGATTACACCTGCCCAATGTCAGAAAAATAGGTGCAGGGTTTATATTTTGATTTTCTTTTAAAGGGAACTGCCAATAACGTTTTAATTCCTTGGAAGAATTGGATAAAAATTTCAGGATTCATTGGCCCATCAGAGGAGATCATGTCTGCCAAATTTCAGAATGCTAGCCACAAGGGTTTTTGTGCAAGGGTGGCCTTGACATTTTGAGGTCTCCAAAAGAAGACATACTTCTCTCCCTATGTTCCTTGTGGACCATTGTTCTGAAAATTACAGACAGCCTAACGTTGTCCCTGAGTAAGAAATCAACAAAGTTTCAGAAGGATAGGTGCAGCAGTTCATGTGGAAGAGGAGTTCTCCATTTTGGGGGAAGGAGTGATTTGCTTTCCCTTCCATTCACCCCTTCCCTAACAGTTTTTGGGTATATTTGTATGAAAATGCACAGGTCATTAGAGGTGTCCCCCAGGCAATAACCCTGCAAAGTTTCTGAAGGATATACATGCATGCAAATTTAGAATGACTAGAATTTATTTACATTTCACCAGTGTTAGCAGCAGGGGAACATGGGTGAGAAGGTGCTATTGCACTCATGTCCTGTTTGTGGGTTTCCAATGGGCATCTGGTTGGCCACTGTGTGAACAGAATGCTGGACTAGATGGAGCTTGGTCTGATGCAGCACGGCTCTTCTTAGGTTCTTAAATATAGAGTGCCTCTGAACATGTGCAAAATGTTTTTCTTTCGCCACTGAGCACTTACATTTCCCACCTACCAATTCTGTTCCCCTCCATGCAACCATCCCTCCTCATCCTACCATACTCCAGCAACTCTTCATCAAAACAGATATCTTGTTTTGTGCAACTCATCTCTATCCACAAGCTCTCATTGTATCTTCCTCCCCATAACTTCATTTGTGCCAGGACTTCACCAGGATTTAGCCAATGAGTCTGTTTTCAAAACTAGGGCTAAATTATGGAGAAACTCTGAGCATGCACTAAGTGCTTTTCCCTCACCACTGAAGCTAGAGTTCATGCAACAAACAAACAAACAAACCCACAAATGACAAAACATGCATAGGACTGAGCTGAAAAGGTAGTCAGTTCATTAGGTGGAATTGGGTAGGCCCTGTATTAAGCCTGCAGTACCATGATCACAACTCAGGACTTATTTCTGAATAAACATGCAGAACATCAAGGTGCAAACCTTCCTGCAAAAGTAATTTGTGATGGAATCCTATGCACACTTTCCTGAGGGTAAGCCTCATTACACATAATGGAGCTTCTGAGTAGGCATACATAGGCTTGTATAAATGAGCAGCATTTATCTCCCCTCCACTTAAAAAACAAACCAAAAACTCCTATTTTTATTAAAGCTTTCTGTTCAGAGGAACATAGGAAGCTGCCTTGTACTGGGTCCATCTAGCGCAGTATTGTTGACACTGACTGGCAGCAGCAGCTCTCCGGGGTTTCAGGCAGGATTCTTTCCTAGCCCTACTTCGAGATGCTGGGGATTGAACCTGGGACCTTCTGCATGCCAAGCATGTGCTTTGCCAGTGAGCTGATTGCTGGATAATGGCAACTGACAAACAAAACAGGCACAGTTTTGTTTCTGTGTGAACATGTGAACCCACTCTTCTCAAAGACTTGAGTGAGAAGGAGAAAAACCAACCCTCTTGTCTGTTTGTATAACATCAAATACAGTTCAGAACTTCTCTTGCCTGCCAAAGGGAATTCTCTTTAAAAATTCCCCAAGATATGCTAGAACAAAAGTCACTGGACATAATTGCCTGAAATGTTGCAGGTTCCATCAGCTCCACGGGGACTGCCAGGTTTCCAAATTCCATATACTTATGTGGAAGAACAAAGAAATTATAGCTCTTTGCTTTGACACATTTTGTTGGAAAAAGCAAATTTTACCTGTGGCTAGCACAAAAGCCACTAGGCCCAACTGTCTGAAATTTGGCTGGCCCAGTCATCTCTATCGGGGCTGGCAGGTTCCCAAATTCCATGCATGTATGTCGAAGCACGAAAAATATATAGCTCTTTGCTTTGACAGATTTTCTTGAAAACAGCACATTTTACCTGTGACTAGCACAAAAGCCACTGGACGTAACTGCCTGAAATGTGGCTGATTCAATCAGTTCCATGGGGGCTACCAAGCCTCCAAATTCTATGTAATTATCATGCAAACTAAAAAAAGTTATGGCCATTTTTGTTTACCAATGCAAGTCAATGTGAAAATGTTAAAAAAAAAGGCAATTAGGACAGCACAAAAAGATCCGGGGCCCGTGCCCAGGGCCTGTCTATAAACGACGCCCCTGGTTCATTCCATCTGGAGTAAAAGGGAAATGGAAAGTTCCCAGGAATAGAGTTTCCTTCCTGCCAGCCAGCTAGCCAGCAGTTATGGGCCCCTTGGCAGAAAAGCAAGAAAACAAAATGATTGTCCATCCCATCCAGGGTTATTTCCTTTAGTTGTACTCCTTGGCCACTTTTGTGCCAGGCTCCACCTAGGATGGCCTTGTGTTCTACTTTACAGAGGACAGTCCTCTGTTTCAGCCTTCCCCAGTATGGCTGGCTGGGGCATACTGGGAGTTTTAGTTCAACACATCTGGAGGGCTCCAGGTTGGGGAAACCCTGCTCTATTTGAAGGTGTCCCCTACTGAGGGCTGTCAAGACTTAAGTCCAGTTTAAAGATGAATAATCATAAGAACGTGGAGCTGTCCATTAACAGTTAGCATCTGGACCACCCCTGGTCACAGTCTTCCCTGCCATGGCAAGATGCACTGTATTTCCATTTAAATTATAGTAATTTCTAAATTTGCAGCTATAAGCAAAAATTAGCATATGTGAATTTTATGTGTAGATGAGTCCTCTTTTCTGATGATGCATTTCTTCTCTTTTTGGAAATGTGTAAGTGGACACCCTAGCTTCGCCCCCCCAATCTGCTCACAGCAGATGAGCTCTGCCCCCTGGCCGCAAACTCAGACCTGCTCTAGGTCTGCCTCCAGTCCTTGACCCAGTACTAGAAGCTGACAACCCAAGGTGAAATGAACAGCACTATATAGGTCAGGGACAGAGTAATAGCATATGGTTTATCGATGATCCAGGAGCACTACCCTAACTATATACTTTTAAGCCCCTTTAAAAATACCTTTTGAACCATATTCTCACAATGCTGTTATGAGAAGTGTGGTAGTGATTTATTTTAAAAACAGGCGCTAGGGCTGAGGCCTGCATGAGAGCCCTGTTGCCCACTCTGGAAGAAAATTCTCTTTCTAGGTGTTCAAGGACTTAATGCAGCTGCCCGCTGCTATGGGAAAGACACTCTGTACATTCTCATATGTACTTCCCATTATTATATTATCATTTAATATCTATTGCTTTTAAAAGGGGGCTGGCCATAGATGGAGAAAGTGTTGCTGTAGGAGGAAGGATGGGGGATTTATTATGGTATCACTAGTCACAGGGAGGGGAAAGCAGCTATGCAAGACACTTCAGGCCACACACCCCAAACAGTAGAAATCTTACTCAGCCACCACTTTGGCTTCCATGATTTCTGCGGAGCCATGCACTTCCAAGCATATCACACTCATCTGCCCCATGCAAGTCACTCAGAGATCTACCAGTAGATCCTGATCTGCCTTTTGCCCACCTCTGTTCTGCACGGCTATGAAACTACACAAGCCTGGTCTCCTGCTGCATCTGGTCATCCTTGTTGTTTATTCGGCCAGTCGCTTCTGACTCTTCGTGACTTCATGGACCAGCCCACGCCAGAGTTTCCTGTCGGCCGTCACCACCCCCAGCTCCCCCAAGGTCGATCCCGTCACCTCCAGAACATCATCCATCCATCTTGCCCTTGGTCAGCCCCTCTTCCTTTTGCCTTCCACTTTCCCTAGCATCAGCATCTTCTCCAGGGTATCCTGTCTTCTCATGATGTGGCCAAAGTACTTCAGTTTTGCCTTTAATATCATTCCCTCAAGTGAGCAGTCTGGCTTTATTTCCTGGAGTATGGACTGGTTTGATCTTCTTGCAGTCCAAGGCACTCTCAGAATTTTCCTCCAGCACCACAGTTCAAATGCATCTATCTTCCTTCGCTCAGCCTTCCTTATGGTCCAGCTCTCGCAGCCATAGGTTCCTACGGGGAATACCATTGCTTGAACTATGCAGACCTTTGTTGTCAGTGTGATGTCTCTGCTCTTCACTATTTTATCAAGATTTGTCATTGCTGTCCTCCCAAGAAGTAAACGTCTTCTGAGTTCCTGGCTGCAGTCAGCGTCTGCAGTAATCTTTGCGCCTAGAAAGACAAAGTCTGTCACTGCCTTCATGTTTTCTCCCTCTATTTGCCAGTTATCAATCAAGCTGGTTGCCATAATCTTGGTTTTTTTGAGGTTGAACTGCAAGCCAGCTTTTGCACTTTCTTCTTTCACCTTCGTCATAAGGTTCCTCAGCTCCTCCTCACTTTCAGCCATCAAAGTGGTATCATCTGCATATCTGAGATTGTTAATGTTTCTTCCAGCGATTTTAACTCCAGCCTTGGCGTCATCAAGCCCAGCACGTTGCATGATGTGTTCTGCATACAGGTTGAATAGGTAGGGTGAGAGTATACAACCCTGCCGTACTCCTTTCCCAATCTTAAACCAGTCCGTTGTTCCGTGGTCTGTTCTTACTATTGCTACTTGGTCGTTATACAGATTCCTCAGGAGGCAGACAAGATGACTTGGTATCCCCATCCCACCAAGAACTTGCCACAATTTGTTATGATCCACACAGTCAAAGGCCTCTGAATAGTCAATAAAACAGAAATAGATGTTTTTCTGAAACTCCCTGGCTTTCTCCATTCTCCAGCAGATATTGGCAATTTGGTCTCTAGTTCCTCTGCCTTTTCTAAACCCAGCTTGTACATCTGGCAATTCTCGTTTCATGAATTGCTGGAGTCTACCTTGCAAGATCTTGAGCATTACCTTACTGGCATGTGAAATAAGTGCCACTGTTTGATAGTTTGAACATTCTTTGGTGCTTCCCTTTTTTGGTATGGGGATACAAGTTGATCTTTTCCAATCTGGTGGCCATTCTTGTGTTTTCCAAATTTGCTGGCATATGGCATGCATTGCCTTGACAGCATCATCTTGCAAGATGTTAAACAGTTCAGCTGGGATACCGTCATCTCCTGCTGCCTTGTTATTAGCAATGCTTCTTAAGGCCCATTCAACCTCACTCTTCAGGATGTCTGGCTCTAGCTCACTGACCACACCATCAAATCTATCCCCGATATTATTATCCTTCCTATACAGATCTTCCGTATATTCTTGTCACCTTTTCTTGATCTCTTCTGCTTCTGTTAGGTCCTTGCCATCTTTGTTTTTGATCATACCCATTTTTGCCTGGAATTTACCTCCGATGTTTCTAATTTTCTGGAAGAGGTCTCTTGTCCTTCCTCTTCTATTATCTTCTTCCGCTTCCGCGCATTGCTTGTTTAAAAATAATTCCTTATCTCTTCTGGCTAACCTCTGGAATTTTGCATTTAATTGGGCATATCTCCCCCTATCACTGTTGCCTTTTGCTTTCCTTCTTTCTTACACTGCTTCCAGTGTCTCAGCAGACAGCCATCTTGCCTTCTTGGTTTTCTTTTTCTTTGGGACGTTTTTTGTTGCCACCTCCTGAACAATGTTGCAAACTTCTGTCCATAGTTCTTCCGGGGCCCTATCTACTAAATCTAGTCCCTTAATTCTATTCTTCACCTCCACTGCATATTCATGAGGAATATTAGTGAGCTCATATCTCACTGATCTGTGGGTCTTCCCTATTCTCTTTAGTCTGATTCTAAATTGTGCAATAAGAAGTTCGTGATCTGAACTACAATCACCTCCAGGTCTTGTTTTTACCGACTGCATAGATGTCTGCCACCTTTGGCTACAAAGGATGTAGTCAATCTGATTTCGGTGTCGACCGTCTGGTGAAGTCCATGTATAAAGTCATCTCTAGAGTTGTTGGAAGAGAGTGTTTGTTATGCACAGTGAGTTGTCTTGGCAAAATTCTATCAGCCTATGTCCTGCTTCATTTTGTTCTCCCAGAGCATGCTTGCCTGTAATTCCAGGTGTCGTTTGACTACCCACCTTAGCATTCCAGTCTCCTGTAATGAAAATAACATCTTTGTTTGGCGTACTATCCAGTAGGTGCTGCAGATCCTCATAGAACTGATCTACTTCTGCTTCTTCAGCATCTGTGGTTGGGGCGTGTATTTGGATCACTGAGATGTTAAATGGCTTACCCTGAATTCGAATTGAGATCATTCTGTCATTTTTTGGATTGTATCCAAGCACTGCTTTAGCCACTTTATTATTAATTATGAAGGCTACTCCATTTCTTCTGTGGTCCTCTTGTCCACAGTAGTAGATCTGGTGGTCATTTGATGTGAAGTGGCCCATTCTCGTCCATTTCAGTTCACTGATACCCAAAATGTCTATATTTAATCTTGACATCTCCCCAATAACCACATCCAATTTGCCCTGGCTCATAGATCTTACATTCCAGGTTCCTTTGGTGTGTTGATCTTTAGAACATCGGATTTGTCGTTCACCACCAGCACCATAGGCTGCTAGCCGTCTTTTCAGCTTTGTGCTAGTTGCGTCATCACATCTGGGGCTAGTTGAACTTATCCTCTGTTCCTCCCCAGTAGCATTTTGACCATCCTCCGATCTGGGAGTCCCATCTTCCGATGGTATACGGACATATCTCTGGTTGTACTGATCCATTTAGTTTTCATGGCAAGAATACTGGGGTGGGTTGCCGTTTCCTTCCCCAGTGATCGTATTTAGTCTGACCTCTCTGCCATGACCTTCCCATCTTGGGTGTCCCTTCACAGTTTAGCTCACGACGACATTGAGGTGCTCAAGCTCCAGCACCACGACAAGGTAACAATATCCTTTGCTGGAGATTTAACTATACTATAATAATATAGTATAGTTAGGATAATAGTATCCTAACTATACTATAATAACCCTGTGGCTTTCCAACTTCAACATCAGTTCTGTGAGCAATCTGCCTTTTATATTAAATATAAACAAACATACAAAGCTGTCCAATATATAGCTGCTTATTCCCCACGTAAGGGGTATTCACAATGAATGTATGAGGGAGTTTGTTTGAACATCCCTTTAGGTGCCTTGGCAGTCCAACCCTATGCATGTTTACTCAGAGGTTAAATTCCACTGAGTCTGAAATGAAGCTTAAACACATGTTAACGAACTTGCTCATATTTTTCCTGTACTACTATTGCTTCCACTTGAGGGAATGATATTAAAGGCAAAACTGAAGTACTTTGGCCACATCATGAGAAGACAGGATACCCTGGAGAAGATGCTGATGCTTGGGAAAGTGGAAGGCAAAAGGAAGAGGGGCCGACCAAGGGCAAGGTGGATGGATGATATTCTGGAGGTGACGGAGTCGACCTTGGGGGAGCTGGGGGTGGCGACGGCCGACAGGAAGCTCTGGCGTGGGCTGGTCCATGAAGTCACGAAGAGTCGGAAGCGACTGACCGAATAAACAACAACTATTGCTTCTCTCATTTCTCACTCTGTGTTTACTTCCCCTTTCCTTTGGTACCTTCCCCTATTTTGGTCAGACTTTTGATAATAAGTTCCCACTCACTTATGTTGCAATGCATTTGTATATTGATGGCATTACACAAATAATAAAATAGGATTTATAAAACATGGTTTGAAAGAGGAAGAGTCAGCATCTGACGCTTCTAAGTGACTGTATGGCTTTGACCAACATAGTGATTCTCACTGTATCTTTTTCCAGCTCTGTTACGTTTTGCCTAAATAGTTACATGTAAATAAAAAGCACCAAAGAAATGCAAACATATATTTGGCCCTATGGAGCTAGCTGATCTTGGAGGTGCATATAAACCTACCATGTCTATCTTATGCTCACCAGGTGTGATGCGAACGCATGGTCACCTTGCTTCATAGTGACTGAACGTTCCACAAACAGTATTTTAAAAAGACTATATCACCTGGATGCAAGTCGGATGCTTTTTCAGGAAGCATGGGCATTCCCTACACCCAGGAGAGCCACCTCCAAACTGCTCCAGTGTTCAGCCTACTGATGTAGACAGAAGAAAGAGATGCAACATGATCTCACAACCAAAAGCGAGCATGCGTGTCACACAGGCTGCAAAGTTGGGGGTCACACCCGGATGGGAAAAACTGCACCACATAGATATACATACACACACACACACACACACTTCCATCTTCTGCACTAGCCAGCACTGGAAAGCGGGCAGTTACCTTGCCTTAAGTAGTCATGGAATTCTGAAGCAAGTGTATTCTTCCCCAAATTCAGCAAACAATACTTAGCATCATATATTGGCACCAAAATATAAAAACATTGTTCCCAAAGACTGACTCATTTGCTGCTGGCAGGATGTCTCCACATAGTACAAGCTGTATTCTGCTTGAACAGACTTGGCTCTTCAGGGAGACCTGCTGCAGTATACAGAACACTTGTGTCCCTCCCCTTTCCCCCCACGACACATGGTTCCCATTACATAGCTATATACACCATTATACAGGCTATTCGTTCTTAGTGAAGTCACCGTAGTGCCAGTTGTTTTGTATTTCAGAAGTATCTTAAATACAGTCCACTGACTGGACTAATCATGAGTGACTAGTGGGACAAGTGTACCATGTGACAGAACTCGGGCTCTGTTACTCCATCAGAAATAATTTAAAATTCTACACCAAAATACTGTACCAAGAAAAACTTCATTCTGCAGCCTATACCCATTATGCACGTGTGAATGACTTTTCTTATTTTGCATAATTTATATTACTATTTTGCATATTTATTATGCTCCCACTAGTTATGGGAAGCAGCAAACAGCTATGCAGCGCACCTAAGCTACACCCTCATACTTTGGAAATCTTATTCAGTCACTTACCTAGCTTCCAAGATTTCAGGAAGCCCATGTATTCCTAGCATATCTCAACAACTATAAGGTCCAGGAACTTGTTGTTTTCACAGTTGAAAGCAGAGGTCCTCAGGAACTGGAATTCAGCAATCAATACCACACTTTTTTGTACTCAGGTATGCACACAGCCAATAGCATAACCAGATGTAAAAGAGGACAGAGTTCTTGTACCTTAAATTCTGTAGAGTGGAAGTTTTAGTAGGTTCAGCTTGTGATTACAGGGTGCAACAGCTGTTACTGAGAAAGGAGCCCTGTCTTCCTTTACATCTGTCTACCTTAAATGCCAAATACCAGCTTCTAAATGTAGGTCCACACAAATTAAAATCTTAGGTCCCAGAATGCAGTGCTCTGTTTTGGTTCTTTTAGACTTCATTATGGTTGCCAAGTAAGCAATGAGGATGATCAGAAGCCCCCCACCCCACAACGCTTATTTCTTTAAAATATTTCTTGGCTTCCTTTCAGGGCTGAAGCTTTCCAGAGTGGTTTACAGAATAAAACACATAAAAATAGTTTCAAAAGCAATAAAAACAAACACAGTAAGATAGCAATAAAAACAACAATAGCCAAGAATAAAGCCAGTAATGAAAATGGCAATAGCAGCAACAACGGCAATCATATCAAGAGAAGGCCGAGGTGAAATAATATGTTTTCAAGGTCTTCTTAAAAGCCTGCAATGATGGAGCATAGTGTACCCCCAATAGCAACTTGTTCCAGAGGTGTGGGGCCACTGCAGAGAAGGCCTTCTCACATGTGGCCACCCCCTAACTGTTCTCACAGGTGGGCAAATGAAAAAGGCCTCTCTTGCTGATTTTAAAGTGCAGGCAGGCTGATATGGGTGAAGGCGGTCCTTCAGGTGACTTGGTCCCAAGCTGTTTAAGGCATTAAAGGTCAAAATCATCGCTTTGAGTTGGGCTCAGAAACATACCAGTAACCAGCGCAGCTGGTGCAGTGTATGGACTATTGTAAGTTTAAGAATTATGTAAAAGAGAGAATTTTAGCAGATGCAGCTTATCTCATAGCCTGTTGTACCACAGTAACATGACAAGCTGCACCTGCAAGGTTCTCTTTTCCACACCACTCTTAAAAGTACAGTAACCATTCTAAGAATCAAATCCCTTTATGGTCAACAAAGCATTAGCAGTTAACTCTCCTGTGATTGTAAAATTGTTTACAGTCAGAACTAAATGTAAAATCTATGATTTTACATTTCTTGTGGACTTGTATTTATTGAGCCCCTATTTTCTAACTATAGGGGATTTTAATGTTTCTAGTTTTGTAATCTTAACAAACAAGCAAAATGTGAATTTGTGTTGGTTGCCATTTAGAAAGATGAAATTATAGATGTTGCAGTTGCCTAGCAACCACACTTGCACTCTCTCAATATTTCCCTGCTAGCATAAGAACACTGGCCATCGTATTAGTGAGATATTTCCCTGTGGCTGCTGACATCTTGGAAATAGCACTGGATTTTGCTCAGACCTCTTATTCCTATGTTTTCACCGGTTTCTCAGATTAGACCGTATTTGGGCTTAAAGATACTAAGGAATGTTTTCTCTTTCCAGACAATCATTGTGCCAAAAATCTGTGGTATTATTTTAAATTAGAAATCGCTTTTGAGTTCTTTAGGAACAGCAGTGTGTTCTTTTGATGATGATATCTGGGATCATGTGTGGGAAGTGAATGCTTATTTTAACATATAGAATCACAATCTATTTCGGAAAGGGTAGATAAAAGATGAAACTGGTCTTCATGGGGTGCTGAACAAACCTCACCAGCCAACCATCTCTCTGCCATTCAGCCATTAAAGACACAGGAGCAGTCTTTGGATTTGCGTAACTATATGTTGCTCTTCTATGGTAAGCAAAGTCTTAGAAGATCCAAGGTTTATTAATGCAATAAAGGAGAGAGAAATATAACAGATTATCGTCAACCCTCTCATGCCCCTATGAAAAAGCTCAGTTCCATCCAAAATCCAAGGTAAATATATCATAGTTGTGATGCAGTTAGCAACTCTCTGAAAACTATCACCACAAACCAGACCAATCTGCCTTTTTAAATCCTTTAATATTGCATTTATATGGTTAGATCCAGAGGTACCCATCTGCGAGCAGAAGTCCTCTTCCACATGCAGAAGGACATTATCCTGACTTTGTGCAAGACCCTTGTGCAAGAAAAAGAATTGAAACCCAGAACTATAGTGCAAGGCGCTACTCATTCTGTTGTACAAAGGCCTAAAGTGGGTGCAAGCAAAAGGTTTGCACAATCCCTTGCACCTGATCACACAATGCCATCCACACTAGCTCCTGCACAGTAGTTCAGAGAACAGTGCCAATGTCAGAATTTCTTCTGCTAGCGCATCTCTGGATCCAACCCATCATCATTTGTCATGAGCCTCTTTCGCGTGTGCATCCCATGAAGGGCAAATGTGTAGAACAGAGTTGCAGGAACACTCCTCTGGCCCACCCCTCAGGTCATATGGCACTGCTGGCCTCTCCGTCAACATCCATGCATTAGCATGGACGTCTGCAAGAGAATGCCTCTTGCCAATGTGTGTAGACCTCTATGCATGTAGGCTTTCCCTGTGTTCTGGAACCCAACCCTGGGGAAAGCCCAGGTGTGTAGGAATCTACACACCTAGGCTTTCCGTTGCAGATATCTACATCTGTCATAGATATTATCCTGGAGGGGGCCAGCACCACTGCATTAACTTGGGAGGAGGTCAGAAGTGTGATCCTGCCACCCCATTCTGTGTGTGACTCCCCTTCACATGAAACCCACATGTCGGAGGCTGTGATGTAGCTTGGTTCTTAATCAGTCCCATTATAACATGCCAGTTGCTGACTTGTCCAGGCTGGCTCCAGGTCTGAGGGGGGCTGTGGCAAAGTGCCTTTCCTATGTCAGGGGTCCATCTGGCAGTGGCAGGAAGCGATCTTAGTTTCCAACAATGCCCCAGAACCACACTATGTCTGGAGCATTGCGGGAAATTCAAATGACTGCCTATCACTGCAACCATCAGATAAGACGATAGCCTGAAGCCTTGAAGGAGAGTGAACAAACTGAAATTCATGCCAATAAGAATTGCTTATGGTAGAAGACTAAGGGAAGCAGGGAAAACTGTGCCAAAGTTGTGCAGTAAAAAAAATGGGGGCTTTAGAAAAGCCTGAAAACTTATCTGGAAGGCCCCTCCCCTAATGCATACTTCTTTCACACTGGTTCAGAACTTCTTGTCAGCTCTGACTGGTAGCTGTTGCAGCACCATTAATTAAAGGGGCTTTCCCCCTTAAGAACAAATGAGTTACCACGTAATTAATTCAGCTTGGTGATATGATGATTAACCTGTTGCTAAGGTTAAAAGATCCCCCTTTTAAAAATGGCTCCACACCAATCAGGCATGTAAAGACTCTGGGCTCCTTCATTCTGTGATTGAGATTGTGCCTTCACTGAAGTTTGTGGTTTCTTTATGTGATGCCGTGACCCTCCAGGGCATCTCCTGCCCTTTGTTCCATTTTTAAATAGAGCACAGATAATGAGCTATCATATTACCCCGTTGTGTTCCACTTGAGTTCCCTCCATGAAAAGAGTTAAAGCAGCAAGAAGAGGCGTAAGATCAATGAAAGATAACGGAAGACTCAGATATGGGGAGAAGGGGGGGAAGAGGAGGAGGGAAAGGAAGCACGTGTAAAGGGAGTCAGTTGTGATCCTGCATTTAAAACAGAAGCAGAAAGCCCTGTTTTAAATGCGGGATTTTAGGCTGGTGTAGAGATGCCCTCTGACTTTGGAGTGCTGCTATCAAGTCTGTGGCATCACTTAAGTAGCAGGTCTGGGGGAAGTGAGCCTGAAGGTGTGTTCCGGGGTTGCTGTGCAGTCAGACTGCAAAGACTTTTGCCCCCTTTTGAGTTCCTCCCTAAAGCATTACCAAAAGAGGGTCCTTGTTGCAGCCTGAAAGAGGTTGTGAAATGTATCTGTTCTGGATAGGGTCCCATTCACCCCGCACCATCAGTTTTGCGAAGTCGGAGTGGTCCTGGACACAGCTTTGTTCCTGAATGGCCAGGTGGAGGAAGTGGCCAGGTGGATGCCAGCTGCCCCACTTCTGCATAACAAGGGCATTGCCACTGGATTACTGGCCCTGCTAGCTTCTTCAGTTGACTATTGTACTGTGCTTTACTGCTGCTGATAAAGACAGTTTGGGAACCTCGGCTGCCTCTTTGCCCAGTCTTGACTAAGTCTGTTCAAATGGAAAACATTACACATTTCTGGGACAGTTCCACTGGTTTCTAGTTAGTTTCTGGGCTTAACTCAAGAAGTTGTTTTTCATGGTTAAGCCCTACAGGGCCTGGATTTGGAATCTTTGTGAGGATGCCTGTAGGAACTCCCCACCTCAAATATGCATGCATTTTGAAGCCCTATTTTCTGTACCATCATAGAGGCAAGGCTAGCTACTAGAAATGGGACCTTTTTGGTGTTGGTTCTCATTTTATGAATTCCCTTCCAAGGCAGATTCACCAAATCTGTGCCATTAGATCTGGAGTCGTTGGGCAGTTAAAGCTCTCTTATTTCTCCTGGACATTCAACTATCACTGCTGTCTTTTCTTTTAAAGTGAATTATGTATTCCACTGTTGACTGTTCTATACTTACTGTCTGGTGATTTATTATTGAGTTGGGTAATAAAGCAATGACGGCATAGCTTTATGTGTATATTTTGTTGGGGCTAAACAGTGGACGCACTCCCCCCAATTAAAGATGGCTTTTCCTGCAAAGAAGAGTTCTCTCATGCTTCCTTCTGTCCATCAAAAAGGCAACTATGTTGAGGTTTGGTAATCTGCAAATGTATTTGGGGCACAATCTTATGCCTGTTTAGAAAAAAAGGAGTTGTAAGACATTCTTCTGTTTAAGCAGGCATAGGATAATAAATATGAGAGCCAATGTGATACAGTGAATAGCATTGGGCTTGATTCAGAAAGACTTGAGTTCGAGTACCTGCTCAGCCATGAAGCTTACTGGGTGATCTTATATTAGCTATTAACCTAACCTACCTCACAGGGTTGTCAGAAGGTAAAAAATAGTAATCCTCATGGATGCTGCCCTGAGACCCCCTTGGAGAAAAGGTGAGATACAAGCGTATACATACTAAATGAATATAATCCAGTTTAGGGAAATATAGTGGTGCAGCAGATGTTTGGCATGCAAAAGGTCGCAGGTTCAGTCCCTTGCATCTCCAGGTTGGGCAGGGAAAGACTGCTGTCTGAAACCTGTAGAACCGCTGTCAGGCATTACAGGCAATGCTGAGCTAGATGAACTGGTGGTTTCACTTGGGATATGGGAGCTTCCTATGTCCCAAATGTATGTTTCAGGTTTCAGCTGGGAATCTCAGTTTGCATCGCTGTGTTTTGTTATATATAAATTGTCAAATATTATAACCTGCACTGAACTTTCGGAATAGAATGGATTGTTTTAAAAATCTAAACCAATAAATAATAACAGTCACTGCAAATGTAACAAATGATGTTCGCTTCTCCACAAAGTGATAAAAACTGCACACCACAGAAATCCAAGGCAGCTGCTCTGTGCTTCACCCACTTCAGTGGATTCAGTAGAGCTCTTTCAGCACATTCCATTCATGCTCAGTATAAATAAATAACAAATATCCCCCCCTCCCCTTCAGCAGATTTGGCCTAGAATGAGCTCACCTGGGTGACTGGATCCTATGTGGAGTTTGAAGGGTGGTTTGGTTTGGGTTGGGGAGAGGAGAGGAGAGGAGAGAGGAAGGAAGGAGAGAGCTGACTAAGAAACTTGGCTGAGCCAAAGACTGTTTCCTCCCAATTCTCAGGCTGCCAATCCAAACCCTTCTGCAGAGGGCCAGTGTGTGTATACCGGGGTTTAGAAAGACTGCTTATTTTTCCTCATCTGCTGGACCAGGAGAGGCTCCTCTGGACTGAGAAACCATGCTTTACATTTGGCCTCTGCTTTTTATTTTAATGCGGAATGGGCAAGGACTGGGTAAGTGATTCAATGCTTGCAAAGGTCAGCATTCTTTTCTAAATGAAAAGTAAAGCAAAACTGGTTTGTAGTCTGAAAGAGCCAATGGGTTATTTTAATTTGTGAAGTTCACCTAAATAAAGCTGTATATAAGCATGAGCTCTGTTTAAGTAGATAACATGTTGTATAGAGGTAAATTATACACTTTTACAGGGCTCAAATTATGTAATAATTTGAATCTTTTGCCAAAAATTAGAGCAATATCAGCAAGATGACATGCAGGTTATAGTGCTATCCACATTTGTGGATACAGATGTTGCTGCTGAACAACATTCAGCTTTGGTGAGATTAAAATGTAGGTTCTGTTGTGTTGATATGAAAACATTTGTGTTCCGAGAAGCTAGTAATGAGAAATCTTATAAGTCTAGTTCTAATGTTTTATCCTTGGTTAGTAATTTCCCCATGTTTGGGTGCTTTATTGTACTATGCATGTGTAAATAATTTGGAGGGGGGAATAGTTTGCAAAAAGCTAGATCTTTGGCTTTTTGTGCGTGAGTAAATGTTTAAGATGGTTTTGTCAGATAATGCTGTTTTGAGTAAGGTTGCAACTGAGCAAAGCCAAGCTCTGGAAAGGCTGCAATCCTATGCATATTTACTTGGGAGTAAGTCCCACTTCATATACTGGGTTTTGCTTCTGAATGAACATTGGTAGCATCTGGCTCAAAGTCTCATTTATTTCAGTAGAAGATACTTTGCAACTGTTTAACTGTCTCCTTGAAGTGTATGAGACATAGAAATGCTTTACTCTAGCTAGATCATGCAGAAAATCTGCAGAGATGTATTTTTTAATATGAGATAGGCTTTTATGCTTCTCTCACCCTGTTCTCTTTGGGTGCATCCCTGTCCCCTCCCCACGTACTTTCTCCTCTTTCTATATTACATAGAAATACTCGTAAATTGTGCACATGTTAGATTTTTGCTGTATTTCTTCAAAGATGAATTGCTTTTATCCAAATATATAGATGCCCATGTGTCTAGGGCCATCCAGATAGTTTATAGTAGAGGAGTGATGTTTGATGCCTCTGCAATGATTCATGTGTATGCATAAAAAGCTAAGGGACCACATACAAGAATTCTCACTTGCAGCGTCTCCTTCCCCTGGAAACAAGTCCTCGCTCCTGCCTTAAGGACAGCTAGACAGCAAGAGTTGACCTCAGAGACAGGTTACTAAAGCAAAATGACATTAAGAGACAGGGTTTGACCGAAGGACTAAAACTAATTAATTGAACCCGTTCTTTACCAGACTGCATGCAAACAAATGCTTTAAACCAGGGGTGAGCAACTTGTGGCCCTCCAGAAATTTTGGCCCACAACTTTGAGCTCCCTCACTATTGGCTAAAAATGCTATGGAACCAAGCCAGCTCTACACGCATGCACTCTAAATAACACTGACAGTTGATTGGCAGGGAGGACTAAATGGACAATTTTCACAATTGCAAAAGAAGGCCTTTTGCTTGAAGCATACAGCTACACGCTGGGATTTGTTCACATTATTTTGGATTTTTCATCTTCCATATCTACCTACCTTCCTTCCTTCCTTCCTTCCTTCCTTCCTTCCTTCCTTCCTGTTTTTTAATATTTCTGCAAGTGGCACTTACCCTCCTAAGTTGCTTTAAGACTAAATCCAGCTCCCCTGCCTTCCCCTCCCAAACAGCTGTGCTGATCAGCTGTCCAGTGGATCTAACCCTGTCTGGCGAATTGTAAAGGCTGCATGCACAATTCCTCATTCAGCAAGACATATACATAAATGGAAGCCTGCCTCCTACACAGATACGGGCCCTAGTTGAAACACAGTACCACAAAATACAAAATATTGTTGTTAAAATGTTAATGTTTTACTCAGTAGTTCATTATGAGCTCAAGAGATAATGACCAGAATCCAGAGAACAGGCCCAAGGAGGTTTCAGAATTAAATATTTCTTAAATTGCAGCCTTCCACACTTGCATGGCAAACT
Source organism: Heloderma suspectum (assembly GCF_057233095.1). NCBI lineage: Eukaryota > Metazoa > Chordata > Lepidosauria > Squamata > Helodermatidae > Heloderma > Heloderma suspectum. The sequence continues at coordinate 194,989,815 of NC_139460.1, read as the reverse complement.
ACTTATTGATGTCTCATATCTGTAGTTTATTTCCTCTAAGGGCACAATCCCAACTAGATAGGCGGCCACCTCCAAACTCGGAGGCGGCCACCTCCAAACTCGGAGGCGTCTACCTCCAAACTCGGAGGCGGCCACCTCCAAACTCGGAGGCAACCGCCTATCCAAAACAAGGCAGAAAAGACACGGGGGGGGGGTTGTTACCTCCGCACCTCTCCTGCCTTGCTATTTTTTGCTAGACAGCCATTTTCAGCTGTCTAGCAGCGGAGGAGGAGGGGCGCGACCAGGAGAGGAAGCTGCCGTATGTGTCGTACGCACATTGGATGTGTCGTATGCGCAGCTCCGCTCTCCCCACCCCAGGACGCCCCCCCGAATGCCCCTTTTCAGTCGCTCCGCACTCCTCTTCCGAGCATGGAGGACGGGGCTTCTCCGTGCTGCCTCAGAGTAGTGCGGATGAGGAGGGAGGTCGGTTTTCCAGGAACCGACCTCAGAGTTCGGGCTCCGAGGTCGATTCCTGGAAATGAGCATATCTTATGGCTCTCTAGACAGTGTCTAGTGGCCATAGGATTGCTCCCTAAGAAACTCAAAGCTAGACACCAAGGGCCAAACTAGATCTGTGGCAGAAAAGCCATTTGTTTAGATCCAGGTTTGCCCCAGTCATGTATAAATGTTTGAACGTATATATGTTCTGGTGCCTAGATCAAAAGGGGCAAGCAGGTATGTGTAGGTGTGCTCAACCTTCTGCATCTCTGTGGTTTACCTTTATACCCACAGACACTTTTTTCCTTCAGTGACTTGGTTCACACATCATGGCAGCAATCCCTGGATTGTTTAACCCAGGAATCGCAGTAATGAGTGGAGCATGCAAGCCATGCACTTGTCATTTCCACTTTTAATAAACAACCCAATTAATTAACAGATATGAAAAGTGAACTTAGCTGAGAGAAAAGCACTGTGAAGGGAATAAGTATGGTGAGGTCAGTGGCAGGTAGTATTCAAAGCCCTGCATCTGTGCTCCTGGATTTTACTCTAAAAATATGGTAATCTGCCCCCTATTTTATACATGATTCGGGTAGATCTCAGACTAAAAATCAATGGGTCTGTTGCCATCACATCTAGCTTGGCCCTAGGAGTGGAATTTCCAAAGCAGCTTGTGATATGACATGGGCGTAGGTGGTTCAAAGGAAAAACAAATGCAAAATTCCATCCATGCACATGCATGCCTAAAACAGCTCTTTGGTTCATTTCCACCATGTCTGGCATCTGCACACCTACCACCCAGCCATGGCTAAAGTTAATTTATGAGAAGTACATGAGAAATCTCCTGTGCCTTGTCTATAGTATAATATAGAAATAGATGGCAAATACTCTATAAAAACATAAAGCACAAGTCTTAAGGGTTTAACACAATTAGCACCAGATGTAGAAGCTTATTCTCTCAGCTACAATTTCAATTAGACCAATAGTTCTGGAGAATCCTCTAATGAAATGTATAGGTGGGTCTGGAAAACTATTTCCAACAAAATTTCTTTTGAGTCAATCCAAAGGTTTATATTCCCTGTGCAACCACAAAACCTTGTTCTGCAGTGTGTTGGCGTTCCATGCTTTCTAATAATGGGGCCCAATCAGAATTTTATCCCTAAAGTAACTTCATGGGAATGCTTAATATTCTGCTTTTATGAGTTTGCCGGGGGGAGGGGGCAGGTTTTCATTAACATGAACACAAATTAAATAAACAATACTTGGGTTGATTATTGGGGGCTGTTGTATTGTTGCTGTGTTTTAGCTCTTGCACTCTGGTCTTAATGTTTTTATGGTCTTATGTTTTAAATGATTAATTGTTGTTTTCAATGGTTATGTTAGATTGTTCTTAGTGAGGTGCAGCCAGCTTGGAGGAATCTTTGAGTCCAAAGGCAGAATATAAGTAAATATTGTTATTAGGACCCCGCCCCCCAGGATTGTTGGAAGAGGCAGAACACTTCATGTACATTATTTTGGTCTAAACATTCATTATATATAAAGTGCTATTACCACACAATAAGACACAATAGCCCAGTCCATTGAGTGAAAAGCAACTGAAAGCAATTTAGTCCTCTCAAAAACATGTCTGTTTCTGAATACAGATTTATCTACTTTCTGAGCACAAACACGTATAACGAGAGCAAGCACAGAGTTAAGCCGAGTTCTTGCTTCCCTAATGTACTATTTTGGACAGAGGGGAAGTTGTCAATAAAACAAAGCTGAGTGGAATAAAACAGCAACACAGAAATCTCCTCAGCTCTGTGGTTCTTGAGTTTGAGCTCATAACGAAAGAGATGTGCATCTAGGCACAGTTACCTTCAGGAAACCCTTTTCAGATTGATTTGCCTGCAGAGGAACCCATGTGCGTTGGAGAGGATGCTAGGTTGCATCCTAAGCTACGGCCACTCAGTTCACATGAGAATGAGCCACTCCTATTGGGGCTCATTGTCACCCTGTGTGAAGTGAAAATGCACCCAAGAACACATACAAGACTCACCTATAGGGGGGTCTATTTGCAAGGGAAGGTCAACAGTAGTGGGGATGCAAGCTGTCTTTCAGGAAAATGGGTCCATCATTACAGATTTTCTCATTGAGGAACCCCTGGTAAGCTTCTAAGAAACACCAAAGTTCCCTGGAATACACATTTGGGCACCATGGCTTTATGGCTACATAAAGGTTTTGTTTTTGCATTAATCAAAATAGGCTCTGCACAAGAAATTGTCTCTGTTGGAGAGAATGACTTCAGGCTTCTCTCCAACAGAATGCACTCACAGTCACAGTTTTGTTACTAGATGTGATTGCCCCACCCTTGGCTGCAATCCACTATTAAGAATCTTTGTTTTGCTGGGACAAAACACTCCTTTCCGCTCTTCAGCTTCATGAGACTAGATCACACACAGCTGCAGAAGAAACAGCCTTGCCCAATTATTGTTGTTGTTGTTGTTGTTTATTCGGTCAGTCACTTCCGACTCTTCGTGACTTCATGGACCAGCCCATGCCAGAGCTTCCAGTCGGCCGTCACCACCCCCAGCTCCCCCAAGGTCGAGTCCGTCACCTCCAGAATATCATCCATCCACCTTGCCCTTGGTTGGCCCCTCTTCCTTTTGCCTTCCACTTTCCCTAGCATCAGCATCTTCTCCAGGGTATCCTGTCTTCTCATAATGTGGCCAAAGTACTTCAGTTTTGCCTTTAATATCATTCCCTCAAGTGAGCAGTCTGGCTTTATTTCCTGGAGTATGGACTGGTTTGATCTTCTTGCAGTCCAAGGCACTCTCAGAATTTTCCTCCAGCACCACAGTTCAAAAGCATCTATCTTCCTTCGCTCAGCCTTCCTTATGGTCCAGCTCTCGCAGCCATAGGTTCCTACGGGGAATACCATTGCTTGAACTATGCGGACCTTTGTTGTCAGTGTGATGTCTCTGCTCTTAACTATTTTATCAAGATTTGTCATTGCTGTCCTCCCAAGAAGTAAACGTCTTCCGATTTCCTGGCTGCAGTCAGCGTCTGCAGTAATCTTTGCGCCTAGAAAGACAATGTCTGTCACTGCCTCCACGTTTTCTCCCTCTATTTGCCAGTTATCAATCAAGCTGGTTGCCATAATCTTGGTTTTTTTGAGGTTGAACTGCAAGCCAGCTTTTGCACTTTCTTCTTTCACCTTCGTCATAAGGTTCCTCAGCTCCTCCTCACTTTCAGCCATCAAAGTGGTATCATCTGCATATCTGAGATTGTTAATGTTTCTTCCAGCGATTTTAACTCCAGCCTTGGCTTCATCAAGCCTAGCATGTTGCATGATGTGTTCTGCGTACAGGTTGAATAGGTAGGGTGAGAGTATACCACCCTGCCGTACTCCTTTCCCAATCTTAAACCAGTCCGTTGTTCCGTGGTCTGTTCTTACTATTGCTACTTGGTCGTTATACAGATTCCTCAGGAGGCAGACAAGATGACTTGGTATCCCCATCCCACCAAGAACTTGCCACAATTTGTTATGATCCACACAGTCAAAGGCCTCTGAATAGTCAATAAAACAGAAATAGATGTTTTTCTGAAACTCCCTGGCTTTCTCCATTATCCAGGGGATATTGGCAATTTGGTCTCTAGTTCCTCTGCCTTTTCTAAACCCAGCTTGTACATCTGGCAATTCTCGTTCCATGAATTGCTGGAGTCTACCTTGCAAGATCTTGAGCATTACCTTACTGGCATGTGAAATAAGTGCCACTGTTTGATAGTTTGAACATTCTTTGGTGCTTCCCTTTTTTGGTATGGGGATAAAAGTTGATCTTTTCCAATCTGTTGGCCACTTTATTATTAATTATGAAGGCTACTCCATTTCTTCTGTGGTCCTCTTGTCCACATTAGTAGATCTGGTGGTCATTTGATGTGAAGTGGCCCATTCCCGTCCATTTCAGTTCACTGATACCCAAAATGTCTATTTAATCTTGACATCTCCCCAGTAACCACATCCAATTTGCCCTGGCTCATAGATCTTACATTCCAGGTTCCTATGGTGTGTTGATCTTTAGAACATCGGATTCGTCGTTCACCACCAGCACCATTGGCTGCTAGCTGTCCTTTCAGCTTTGAGCTAGCTGTGTCATCACATCTGGGGCTAGTTGAACTTATTCTCTGTTCCTCCCCAGTAGCATTTTGACCATCTTCTGACCTGGGAGTCCCATCTTCCGATGGTATACGGACATATCTCTGGTTGTACTGATCCATTTAGTTTTCATGGCAAGAATACTGGGGTGGGTTGCCATTTCCTTCCCCAGGGATCGTATTTAGTCTGACCTCTCTGCCATGACCTTCCCATCTTGGGTCTCCCTTCACAGTTTAGCTCACGACGTCATTGAGGTGCTCAAGCTCCAGCACCACAACAAGGTAACGATCTCCTTTGCTGATCCAGCCAATTATATGGGTCCAAAAAGAAACCACGCTTCCTAAAGTTGCTACTTGCTCCCATTTTGGCTGCTCCTGCACCTTTATTTTAGCAGGAGACTGTGACACAGTGCTTTTCTACACAAGGCATTTATTGTGCATTCATCGATCCCTACTTAGGGTTGTTTACGGGCTTTTTAGACATCATGACCCTCCAGTTTCACGCCTGCTTTTAAACAGCACTTTCTAGGGTTTTTTAGAGCTGGGAAAATGTGGTATTATTTAAAGAAAGTGAAATAAAACACTTTTTGGTCTCATGTAATTGCATTATTTTGCTATAGCACAGTGCCACCTAGAGGCTTTGTAGAGAAAAGCAGGAAAGGAAAGGCTCTTCATGCAGTGCTTAGATCTCGATACAGCGATGTAACCGAAAGGAGATACAGCGAATTAACAGCCCCTTGGAGAAAAGCTCAGAGAAACCTAGTAGTAGCAGATGAAGCTTTTCCTGGAATGGAGATACATTGGAGGTTAGAACTTCACTTGCTAAACGTGTTTGTTAGGCTGCTGATAAAGGCATAAAGGTTTCCAGGAGTGTTTCCAGAGGAGGCTTTTATTCTGCCATTGCCCAGCCTCATTCATGGAATTTTACACAGGGTCCAGGCATCACCATCTTCCAATTGTAACTCTCCCGTGTTTCCCCACTGCTTCTACTGTCTTTTTTCCTTCCTTCGACTGTCTTCTTTTTACTTCTACCTTACTTCTATGGCTCCTACTGTCTTTTTTCCTTACTTAAGGAAGAAAAGATGGAATAACCACGACATGCTTTCTGAGTGGTCATGATAGGAACCCTCTATCTGGAAGCACCTCAGGTGGGAGGGAGTGGTTGGGGAGCTAGTTGAGATGCTGTCTGCTCTCACCCTGGGTCCCTATCCCAGAAGAGGGGGAGATTCACCTCACCCAGTCTTGGGATATGTGCATCATCTGAAGGGAGAACAAATATAATGCATCTAAAGAGCAACCTGCCTCATTTTTTAAAAGCAGGATAGGACTCTGCACAGATGTGTTTGGGGATTTATTTATTTATTTATTAAATTTCTTAATCGCCCATCTGGCTGGTCACCTGGCCACTCTGGGCAATGTACGATAATACAACACTTTAAAACAATAAAATTACACATTAAAACATCATATTTCTAAAAATACCCTAACCCACCCCAAATGCCAGCCTGAACAACCACGTTTTTAATGCATGGTGGAAGCTCATTAAAAAGGGGGCATGGCAGAGTTCCCTAGGGAGGGAGATCTACAGAGTGGGGGCCACCACAGAGAAGGCCCTCTCCCTTGTCCTCACCGGCCTAGCTGTCCTGGCTGATAGGACAGAGAGAAGGCCATCTGAGGTTGATCTTGTTGAGCGGCCTGTCTGGTGTTGCTGGAGGTGCTCCTTGAGATATGCTGGGCCAGAACCTTATAAGGTTTTAAAGGTCAAAACCAACACCTTGAATTTGGCCTGGAAAACAACCGGTAGCCAGTGAAACTCCTTCAGCACTGGAGTGATGTGATCTTGCCGGCGGCTGCCTTTAATCAGGCGAGCCGCCATGTTCTGCACCAGCTGCAGCTTCCGAACTGTCTTCAAGGGTAACCCCACATAGAGCGCATTACACTAGTCTGAGAGGAGACCAGGGCATGTACTACCGATGGGAGCAGATGGTCAGGAAGGTAGGGGCGCAGCTGCCATATCAGATGGAGTTGGTACAGTGCTGTCCAGCTCACAGCTGACACCTGAGCCTCCATGGACAGCTGGGAGTCTAAAATGACCCCCAGGCTGCGGACCTGGTCTTTCAAGAGTAGCCATACCCCATTTCACACCAGGTCAACATCCCCCAACCTACTCTTGTCTCCCACCAAAAGTACCTTGGTCTTGTCAAGGTTCAGCTTCAGCTTATTCCTCCCCATGTAGCCACTCACCGTCTACAGACATTTGGACAGGGATTCCACGGCCAACCCTGGTGAAGATTTGAACGAGAGGTAGAGCTGCGTGTCATCCACATATTGATGACACCACACCCCAAACCTCCTGATGATAACCCCAGTAGCTTCACATAGATGTTAAATAGCAACAGGGAGAGAATGGAACCCTGTGGCACCCCACAAGTGAGTGGCCACGGGTCCAACACCACCTCTCCCAGTGCTACCCTCTGGTACCTGCCGGAGAGGAAGGACTGGAACCATCGTAATACGACGTCTCCAATATCCATCCTCTCCAGGCGGTCCAGGAGGGTACTGTGGTCAACGGTATCAAAAGCTGCTGAGAGGTTGAGGAGAACAAGGAAGGAGCATTCACCCCTATCCAAAGCCCTCCTCCTATCATCCACCAAAGCGACCAAAGCCGTTTCAGTCCCATGCCCAGGCCTGAAGCCCGATTGAAATGGATCTAGGTAATCGGCTTCTTCCAAGTGTGCCTTCAACTGCATCACCACCACCCACTCAATGATCTTGCCCAAAAATGGCAGATTCGAGACCGGGCGAAAGTTGTTCAAAACTTGGGGATCCAAGGAGGGCTTCTTTAAGAGCGGTCTTATCACTGCCTCCTTGAGGGCTGATGGCATCACTCCCTCCTCAAGGGAGGCATTCACCACTGCCCTGATCCCCTCATCCAATCTCTCTCTGCAGCTCATAATGAGCCAAGATGGGCAAGGATCAAGTAAGCAGGTGGTCGGCCTTACAGATGAAAGCACCTTGTCCACTTCATCAGAAGGAAGAAGCTGGAACCAATCCCGCAAAATCGGTTTTGCCACAGGCCGCCTCTTGCTAACTGTATCCACGGCGCACAGAATAACACTCCTGATCCGATCAATTTTATCTGCAAAGTACCTTGCCAAGGCCTCACAGGAGGCCTTAGAATGCTCCAGCGGTTCCAGAACAACTGGACCGACCAGGCTCTGGACCACTTGGAACAGCCTCCTGGGACAGCACTCTGCAGACACGATAGAGGCAGCATAGTATTCCTTTTTTGCTTCCTTCATCGCCATGTGATAGGCTGAAGATACAGCTCTAGCCTGTGTCTGATTGTCTTCGGAACGAGACTTCCGCCACCGGTGCTTTAGCCGTCTCACCTCCTGTTTCTGGGCTTGTAACCGCGGATTGAACCATGGTGCAGTCTGAGCCCTGTTCAGGGGGAGAGGGCGTTTTGGAGCCACCCGATCTAATGTCCTAGTGATTGCAGCATTCCAGCCACCCACCAGGGCCTTGACCGAGTGGCCATTTGTGTGCTCCAGAGAATCCCCAAGGGTGTTTAGGAATTCATTTGGATCCATAGGATGCCTGGGGCGGGCCATTTTAATGGGTCCTCCACCCCTGCGGAGGGGTTGTGGAACCGAGAAGTCCAGCGTCACCAGATAGTGATCTGACCATGACAAGGGGGGGCGTGGATATACCCCCGACTTCCAGACCACTCCTCACTTCTCCAGAAACAAATACAAGGACTAGTGCATGACTGGCTACATGGGTGGGCCCAGTTAGAATAGGGTACAGCTCCCAGGAAACCAAGGTCTCCATGAAGTCCTGAGGTGCCCCCATGAGGATGGCCTCTGAATGTACACTGAAGTCCCCCAACACCAATAAGTTAGGGGACTGCACATGCACATCAGAGACCACCTCAAGCACCTCAGCCAGGGAGTCAGTCGTGCAGCGGGGTGGACGGTACACGAGCAGAATCCTCAGACTGCCCTTTGGGCCCAACCTCCAGTACATGCACTCAGCAACCTTGGTCTCCCAGAGAGGGGGTCTGGTGAAGACCAAGGACTCCTGGTAGATAACAGCCACTCCCCCTCCCCGATCCCCAGCCCTCGGCTGCTGTGCATGCGAAAATCCAGCTGGGCACATGGGCACCAGAGTTGGAGCAGCGGCCTCAGCTGGCCAGGTCTCCATAATACATGCCAAGTCTGCACCCTCATCCAGGATCATGTCATGGGATGTTTTCTGGTTAACAGACCTGGCATTGCAGAACAGCAAACGAAGGCCAGAAGATGGAGTCACGCCTCCCCCAGCCATCCTTTGGCTCTGGACAGGCCCGGAACAGGGGACAGATATTACACACCTCTCCCTTGTTCCCCTTACCTGGCATGGCCTGCCTCCAGTGCTCTGCCAGTACCTGCCACCCAGACTCTGTATAGTCTGGCCCCCAACACTCACCCCACCGCCTCTGTCAGGTGGACACATGCCCCCTCGCTTCCGCCTGTCAGGCAGGCTACCCACCCCTAAAAACACAACAAAATCCCCCCAAAACCCACCCCCCACCAGCAGTTAAACAAAAGACAACCCATCCCCTTTACCAATACTGGCTCTCCCAAGCCACCTCAGCCAGCCAGCTTATTTGGTCCCTCCAGGAGGAACAGGTGGCAACAGTCAGCCACCCTGGGGGCCTGGTGGCTGCAGGGAGTGGCGGTCTGCCAGGCAGAAGCCCACAGGAGGAGGAGTGGTGGTGGTGGCGGCCGCAGCAGCAGCAAGCACTGCAGCAGGCACTCCCTCTTCCTGGATGGTGGCTCTCCTACAGGTAGTGGCTCTCCCGATATATACTCCAAAGATGCACATTTTCTGTCCTCTTGCTTTAACTAGACCTTAGCAACAAGGAGTCGATAAAACTTGCACTTGGGTGTCAGTGTCTAGACCAGAGCTTTCCAAACTGTGTGTCGCGACACATTAGTGTGTCGCCAGCAGTGTGTAGGTGTGTTGCGCAAAAATTGTGCGGAAGGGCACTGTGGAGTTCCCTTACTCACGTTTGCTTCGCTTGGTCCCTCCCCCGGAACTTCCTAAAGCAGCTAATGTTAAAGCAGCTTAGCTGCTAAGGCTTAGGTGCTTTAACATTAGCTGCTTTAGGATCACGTGGCATCTTGATGCAGGACGCACGTGATTGGCGGTGTTGGAGCGGTACGGCGAGGAGTCTGGTAATGCTGGCTGCACGAGGAGTGTGGAGAATTTGAAGTTAGCAGAGCAGTTAGTCGAGCAATTTGCAATCAGCTCGGGCGAGAGGCTTCCCCACGTCCTCAGTGTGGCTGCAGGGCAGCGGGGGAGAACACGGCCCGCTGGACGCCCCCAGAGTAGGGAGGGCTGCGCCGGGCAGGCGAGGAGCTTTGAGCCTGCGCTCCCCAGAAAGGTAGAGGCGTGGGCGAAGAGAGGGGAAGGGAGGAACTGCCCTGGGAGCAGAGCTTGGCCGACACTGGTGCGGAGAAGTGGCAGCGGCCACCAGCCCTGCGTGGTTTCGGGCGTGCCCTTCGCGGATTTCTGCACCATGCTGCCGCGCGGCCAGGCCAAAGTAACACACAGGTGGAAACGCCACCTGGGACTGTACCGAGCGGGCCGTCCGTCATCTCGGCCAGTCGGAACGGAGCTCAGTTGATTTCTGCCATTTATTTTTATTTTTACTCTGCTGTAATTGTGGATTAACCACCCACTGGCAGTGTACCACCGGAGAGTGCTGGAACTGGACTCTGGACATAGGCATTGCAAATATTTACAGCAGTATAGCCTTGTAGTGAGACATATATATTTACACCATTTTTGTTGGACTTTTGCTTCTCTACTTCATGTGTTTTTGCAGCTGAGCTCCTACCTGGACCTATGTGTCCTAATATGTATTGTAAATACTTTAGTTAATTTTGTTTATTTTTCACATTTTCTCCTGGTCCCGATTCCTATCTTTATCTCACTTTATCGCTGTGGGAGTGGAGCACAGGTGCTGTTATTTTCATAAGAAAAAACAGAGAAAGATAAGTGCTAAAAACATGGAAGTATGGTACCAAATAAATTAAAGCGTCATTTTACCTCGAAACACTGTCATTTGTCAGAAAAACCAGTGGGATACTTTAATGAGCTTTCAAAATCTATAAAGAAGCAGTCTGCATCATTCACAAAGAGAATGAAGACATCAGAGAAAGCTCAAAAGGCAAGTTACTTGGTTGCTCAAATAATTGCCAAAAACAAGGACCCACACGCTATTGCCGAAACCACCATAAAGGAATCTTGCCGTGCTATTGTTCGAACAATGTTTGGGCCCGAATTTGAGATAGAAATTAATAAAATCCCTTTGGCAGATAACACAATCGGAAGACGTATTCAAGACATGTCTGATGACGTTAAGCTGCAAATTAAGGATATTTTTCAAGACGATAATATGATCTTTACATTGCAATTAGATGAAGCAACAGATGTCAGTAGGTTAGCACAATTATTGGTTTTTATACGCTTCATTCATACTGACAGAATTATTGAGCAATTCTTGTGTTGTCTAGAACTTCCACTGAGAACTAGAGGTGAAGATATATTTAAAACTTTTGATTGCTTCATGAAGGAAAATAATTTGCAATGGTTAAATTGTATAGGAATATGCACAGATGGCGTACCCTCAATGGTTGGTTCAACAAAAGGTTTTATAGCTTTAGCAAAGAAAGAGAATGAAAATATTATAATTGCTCACTGCTTTTTACATCGCAAAGCACTAGTCGCACAAACCATTGGAAATGAATTAAGAAAAATTTTGGACAAAGTGGTTCAAATGGTCAATTACATTAAAAGTAGACCTCTTCAATCAAGATTATTTGCTCATATTTGTGAAGACATGGGGGCAAGGTTTAAAAAGCTTCTACTACACACAGAAGTTCGTTGGCTCTCAAGAGGTCGAGTGTTTTGTCGTGTATATGAATTGAGGGAAATGATGCTTAAACTTTTTGAGGAAAATCAGCAAAATGAATTCTGTGATCTAATTCAAAGCAAACTTTGGTGCACAAAATTGGCATATCTTGCTGACATATTTGAACATTTGAATAAAATAAACACCAGTATGCAAGGAAAAGGAGAAAATATCTTAACAGCGGTAGATAAAATTTGTGCTATGAGAGACAAAATAGCAATTTGGAAAAGGAAAGTGAAAGAAGGAAATTTTGAAATGTTTTCCAAAACTGCTGAGTGCCAGCTAAAATGTGATATCATCTTGCTAATTGTTGACTATTTAACATTGCTTGGGGAGAAAGTTCATCATTACTTCCCAAATGTTGAAATCCAAGACTATGATTGGATCAGAAATCCATTTCTTTCAACTGCAATGAGGAATTTTTCACTTATTGAAGAAGAAGAATTAGCTGACATAAAAAATGATCGAAATCTGTTAATGATGCATGAACAGGGTGACTTAGCTTTTGGATTCACATTCAAAAATGCATCCAAACATAGCTAAAATCGAAATCTGTTAATGATGCATGAACAGGGTGACTTAGCTTTTGGATTCACATTCAAAAATGCATCTAAACATAGCTAAAAAAGTGTTAAAAATTCTTCTGCAGTTTTGTACTACATACATTTGTGAAGTATCCTTTTCAACGATGGCAAACTTAAAGACACTGAAACGTGGAAGCTTAAAAATGCTTGACGACGAAATGCGAGTGTCTTTATCTAATATTCCACCAAATATTGAAAAGCTGTGTTCATCCCATCAACCTCATACATCCCATTAAAATGGTAAGTAGTTATTGGTGTTATTCAACTTTTTAAAATTCTTGCACATATTTACATACTGTTACTCATAAATGCCCCTTCATGGATCACTGCCTTGTTGTGGCGAAGGGGCTTGCGTAACTCAGTGAAGCCATAAGCTATGCCAGGCAGGGCCACCCAAGACAGACAGGTCATGGTGGAGGGTTCTGACAAAATGTGGTCCACTGGAGAAGGAAATGGCAACCCACTCCACTATTCTTGCCAAGAAAACCCCATGGAACGTATGACAAGGCTAAAAGATATGACGCCGGAAGATGAGGCCCTCAGGTTGGAAGGTGTCCAATATACTACTGGGGAAGAGCAGAGGGAATTTCTGAGTAGCGCCAGAAAGAGTGAAGCGGCTGGGCCAAAGCTGAAAGGACACTCAGCTGTGGATGTGTCTGGTGGTGAAAAGAAAGTCCGATGCTGTAAAGAACAATACTGTTTAGGAACCTGGAATGTAAGATCAATGAATCAAGGTAAGCTGGAGGTGGTCAAACATGAGATGGCAAGATTGAACATCGACATCTTGGGAATCAGCGAACTAAAATGGACAGGCATGGGCGAAATTAATTCAGGTGACCATCATATCTACTATTGTGGGCAAGAATCCCTTAGAAGAAATGGAGTAGCACTCATAGTCAACAAAAGGGTGGGAAAAGCAGTACTGGGGTACAATCTTAAAAACGACAGAATGATCTCAGTATGAATCCAAGGCAAACCATTCAACATCACAGTAATTCAAGTCTATGCCCCAACCACTGATGCCAAAGAAGCTGAGGTTGATCGGTTCTGTGAAGACCTACAACACATTCTAGAACTAACACCAAAAAAAGATGTCCTCTTCATCATAGGGGATTGGAATGCTAAAGTAGGAAGTCAAGAAATAACGGGGATAACAGGCAAGCATGGCCTTGGTGTACAAAATGAAGCAGGACAAAGGCTAATAGAGTTTTGCCAAGAGAACACACTGATCATAGCAAACACTCTTTTCCAACAGCACAAGAGACGACTCTACACATGGACATCACCAGATGGTCAATATCGAAATCAGATTGATTATGTCTTTTGCAGCCAAAGATGGAGAAGCTCTATACAGTCAGTCAAAACAAGACCTGGAGCTGACTGTGGCTCAGATCATGAGCTTCTTGTTGCAAAATTTTGGCTTAAATTGAAGAACGTAGGGAAAACCACTAAACCATTCAGGTATGACCTAAATCATATTCCTTATGAATATACAGTGGAGGTGAGGAATAGATTTCAGGGATTAGACCTGATAGACAGAGTGCCTGAGGAACTATGGACGGAGGTCCGTAACATTGTTCAGGAGGCAGCAACAGAATCCATCCCAAAGAAAAAGAAATGCAAGAAAGCCAAGTGGCTGTCTGATGAGGCTTTACAAGTAGCTGAGGAAAGAAGGGAAGCGAAAAGCAAGGGAGAAAGGGGAAAATATATCCAACTGAATGCAGAGTTCCAGAGAATAGCAAGGAGAGACAAGAAGGCCTTCTTAAATGAACAATGCAAAAAAATCGAGGAAAACAATAGAATGGGAAAGACTAGAGATCTCTTCAAGAAAATTGGAGATCTCAAGGGAACGTTTTGTGCAAAGACAGGCATGATAAAGGACAAAGAAGGCAGGGACCTAACAGAAGCACATGAGATTAAGAAGAGGTGGAAAGAATACACCGAAGAACTATACAGGAAAGATCTGAATGTCCCTGATAGCCATGATAGTGCGCTCACTGAACTTGAGCCGGACATCCTCGAGAGTGAAGTCAAGTGGGCCTTAGGAAGCATTAGTAACAACAAAGCTAGCGGAGATGACAGTATTTCAGCTGAGCTATTTAAAATCCTAAAAGATGATGCTGTTAAAGTGCTGCATTCAATATGCCAACAAATTTGGAACACTCAACAATGGCCACAAGACTGGAAAAGGTCAGTTTACATTCCAATTCCAAAGAGGGGCAACGCCAAAGAGTGTTCAAACTACCGCACAATTGCGTTCATATCACATGCCAGCAAGGTGATGCTCAAAATCCTACAAGCTAGGCTTCAGCAGTATGCGAACCGAGAACTACCGGAAGTACAAGCTGGGTTTTGAAGAGGCAGAGGAACTAGAGATCAAATCGCCAACATTCACTGGATCATGGAGAAAGCAAGAGAATTCCAGAAAAACGTCTATTTCTGCTTCATTGACTACGCTAAAGCCTTTGATTGTGTGGATCACAACAAACTGTGGCAAATTCTTAAAGAGATGGGCGTACCAGACCACCTTACCTGTCTCCTGAGAAACCTGTACGAGGGTCAAGAAGCAACAGTAAGAACCAGACATGGAACAACCGAGTGGTTCAAAATTGGGAAAGGAGTACGACAAGGCTGCATATTTCACCCTGCTTATTTAACTTATATTCAGAGTACATCATGAGAAACGCCGGGTTGGATGAATCACAGGTCGGAATTAAGATTGCTGGGAGAATTATCAACAACCTCCGATATGCAGACGATACACCCTAATGGCAGAAAGCGAAGAGGATCTAAAGAGCCTCTTGTTGAGGGTGAAAGGGGAGAGTGCAAAAGCTGGTTTGAAACTCAACATTAAAAAAACTACGATCATGGCATCTGGCCCCCTCACTTCCTGGCATATAGAAGGGGAAGAAATGGAAGCAGTGACAGATTTTACTTTCTTGGGCTCCAAGATCACCGCAGATGGTGACTGTAGCCATGAAATTAAAAGACGCTTGCTCCTTGGGAGGAAAGCTAGGGCAAACCTAGACAGCATAGTAAGAAGCAGAGACATCACCTTGCCAACAAAGGTCCGTCTAATCAAAGCTATGGTTTTCCCAGTAGTAATGTATGGCTGTGAGAGCTGGACTATAAGGAAGGCTGAGCACCGAAGAATCAATGTTTTCGAACTGTGGTGCTGGAGAAGACTCTTACGAGTCCCCTGGACTGCAAGGAGGTCAAATCAGTCAATCCTAAAGGAAATCAACCCTGACTGCTCATTGGAAGGACAGATACTGAAACTGAAGCTCAAATATTTTGGCCACCTAATGCGAAGAGAAAACTCTCTGGAAAAGACCCTGATGCTGGGAAAGACTGAAGGCAAAAGGAGAAGGAGACGGCAGAGGATGAGATGGCTAGATAGCATCACCGATGCAATGAATATGAACTTGAGCACACTCTGGGAGAGAGTGCAGGACAGGAAGGCCTGGCGTGCTATGGTCCATGGGGTCACGAAGAGTCGGACACGACTGAACGACTGAACAACAACAACAACTCATAAATGACAACAATGTATGTTATTATCTTACAAATCATATATTTTTAAAAATATAAATGAAAGGTTTTCATGAGATATGTTGTATCCCCATACTTTTCGTTATTACAATTTATGTATGTGTCCGTATCTCTTATAACGGGTTAGTTTAACCTCCGGTTTGCTAGTAAAACTGAGTTACCGTGTCACGAAATGATGCATGTCTAAAAAGTGTGTCACCAACACGAAAAGTTTGGAAAGCTCTGGTCTAGACAATGGGCTACTTTGGACAAAATGTTTCCAGCTTCATAAACCATCGATTTGTTTGGCCCATGGAGTTCTCCCTTGTATGCTGGCTTTGCTGCGGAAACCCTGGCGAGGGGAGGAGGGCTAGAAGAGGAGTATGTATGTCCAATGTTAAGTCCTGGCTTCATACAGCATTGTGTATGAAGCTATGAATGGTGCATCTGAATGAGCCTATGGGCATTTCCTCATGAGGCTTTTATCCTGCACCCTTACCGGGGCTTCTGCTTCTGGATTCTTTGCAGGATTAAGATTGGCTCCTTTACACTTGCTTTTTCCCAGGGGGTTTCTTTCTCTGCCGTTCTACATGTTTCATTATATGTCCACTAGATGGTACTATGGTATAGCAGAACTGCACAAATACATGGAGACTTTTATAGCGCCATTCAGGATATATCAGACTTTCCTCAATCTAAAAAAACCCACGATAATGGTTGCAAAGCACGGGAGAGGCCCTGGAGGATAACGTTGTGTAAAGGACCCTCAAACTACCATGAGTGAGCAATCATGAGCAGACAATAAAAGCCTCGTCTACAAAGGCTCATAGTGTAGTTTTCACTTTGAAAAGGAAAGGCTTTCAGGAGTTAACTGGTTGTGTTCATGTGATTGCTCCATTGCACATCCAAAGTCTGCTTTTTCTGTACAGGCTGATGATCTTATGGGATGATGCTTCCCTTATCTCTCTTACATTATGGATGAGAAAACAGGATTTTGAATTCACTGATGTTTTACCAACATAAATGAGAACAGAAATGTTTTCATCAAGGATAGTCACAATGAGGCCAGGAGAGCATCCCACATACTGCGAGAACTGAAATTGCCTCACTTCGTACTCAGTGGCCCAAGAAGTTCCAAGCAGATATTGGTATCACATGTGGAAACAGTTTATGTGGTTGCACAGTGCTGTATGTGCTCTTTATTCTTAAGTCTATGGACCTGGTTTTTCTATGATTTTAAGTCTATGTACCTCAACTTGCCGTTTTGACATGCCCCCTTGCTCTCTGATTGGCCAGAGTAATAGGTTACACATTGGTGTCCTTACTCCTATTCTTTGCCTTCTAGGGGTGGGCATGAGTAGTGGGTGGCTGTGTCGGAAGGGAAAGGTAAATGTTCCCCTTGAACTCAAACTGGCAGTACGGGGATGGGACTGAGTGGGCTGGGGTCTCTTCCATCTGAGAGGGGAGCACACGCCAATTTCCTGCCTGCTTACTCACCCTCTCACTTGCATTTTTGGGGGTGAGGGGGACGGTGCTTGTTCTCCAACACTTTATTTTTGTTTGTTGGGAGATGCAGTGCTTGTCCTCTATGCCCTTCTGTTTGTTTGTCGGAATTTCCAACCTGTTCACTCACCTGCCCATGTTGCTTTACCTCCAGGTTTTTGTTTTTGGGGTGGTGGTGATGTGGGGGACATTTCCCATTCTCCCCCATGGCCACCTGCCTTGTGTTTGCTGTGCATTCTCGATGTTGTTTGGTGCATGTGGGTAGCATTTGCAAAGTTAAGGATTTTGCTGCATGCTCCCTCACATGCCTGTGCTGCTTTTGTTCATTATGCATGCTAGATTTCCGGGCTCACTGGCTGCTCAACCCAGCCCAGTTCATTTGCTTTTTGTGGTACGCAGTTGTCACTGGTGCCCATGGCACTTTGTCAGGATTCCAAATGCGTCCTCGGGGCAAAAAAGCCTGGGCAGCCCCTGGTATAGGGATTAGATCAGCCTGTGCCCTCCAGATGTTTTGGATGTCAATTCCCAGCATTCCTGACCACTGGCCATTATGGCTGAGAGTTAGAGTCCAAAACATCTGAAGGGGACCACACTGGGAAGGCTGGATTAGAGTGTTGGACTAAAATTTGGAAGATCAGGGTTCAAATCCCACCTGAGTTCACTGGGAGTCCTTGGGCCAGTCACTCAGCCTACCTCAGAGGGTTGTTGTGAGGATGAAATGAACAAGGGGAAGAACTATGTACACTGCCTTGAGCTCCTTGGAGGAAGGGTGGGCTATAAATGTGTGTGTGTGTGTGTGTGAGAGAGAGAGAGAGAAGGAAAGAAAGAAAGAACGAACGAACGAACAAGGGTAGCCTTGAAAAGGAAGAGTGCCATCCTACACAGGTTGCTTTTGCTCAACAGAAAGACTGACTGAAGATTTGTGCATTTATACCCACTCTTGTCCTCAGTCTAGCTCAGTCTTCCCCAACCTGGTGCCCTCCAGATCTATTGGACTATAACACATGTATTTCAGTCCAACACATCTGGAGGACATCAGGTTGGGGAAGACTGGTCTAGCTGATTAAGATTGCTCCATGTTGCTCAAGAACTTGTATGTTTCCTAGAACAAAACACTCCCCCCGCCGAAGGTGGGACTCTGGCCAGACCAACGTTAAGGCCATAAACCATTTTAACACTGCAGTCTGTGATCATTCCTCCTTTGCAAGGAACCCTTCTCATGCCCCCAGTGTATATGGCAACATAAAAAACAAAAAGTCAGGTCCCTGTCCTGAGGGATTTACAGTCCAGATTCCAGCCGTGTGGAGACACAAAGGCAGGGGGCGAAGAAGGCAGGCAAAAGTAACATGAATGTGAGTCTGGTTGCACTTAGTGTACTGAGGCGCTTTGAACTGGTGATGAACTCTAAGGGCTAAAGCCATTAGCAGATTAGCTTCGTAGGAAAGGTAAGTTTTTCCCGGGAGATCTAGGAGATGAGAGAGGTGACACCACGCAGTTCCAGCCAAAGCAAGTAGAAAAATGGAATCGGAGTTATTTGAGAGAGAGGGCTGAAGGCAGGCGGATCAAAGGTCACAGGCAAGGAGACAACCTGATAGGAGGGCAAAGAGATTGTGGGGGCGAGTGTTGGACTACAACTCCCATTGTTGGACTAAAACTCCCCATTTGGTTGGGGGATTATGGAAGTTGAAGTCCAACACATTTGGAGGGCCCCAGGTTAGGTGAAGCTGTTGTAGAGAGAAAGAGGGAAAGGAACTGCACTGAATGGGGGAAACCAGGGTAGGATATGAGGAGGGGTGTCATATGGAGTGAATAATGGGAGAAGTAAATTAAATTGGCAGAAGAGGACTGGATAGAGGTGAGAGAGGACTAATTTGCAACAAGGGAAGGCCACGGAGAAGAAGGTTGCAACAGCGTGAATCAGAGCTTTAGACAAGAGTCAGAGACAATCGGGCCAGTTTTCACCATGTTGTGTAGGAAGAAACTATACAATGCACAGGCAGGGCTTACATGTTCCCCCCTTTAAGTAAATTCTTGATGGGAGACATCCATTTCATTATTTCACACTGAGGCTGTTTATGCTTTCAGGCCACAGGGGTGGATATAAGAACTGTCATTCCAAGTTATAAACCTGTTAATAAGCTGACAGTCTACATGTTCTTGAACTAGCAGCATTAGTATTTATTTTATAGTAACGTCTTGAATGTATCTTGTGTAAAGTGGTCCCTTTCATATTCAGTCAGGCAAGACATGATTGAAATTTGCTCTCTTTTCCCCTCCCCCCTCCAAGCTGTGAAATCTTTCCCCAAGCCCAGTGGTGGTTCAGCTTTGCACCCACTAGTTTCAACCAAATTCCCTGACTTTGAGACAAGCAAGTCCCACATAGTTTTGGTTTGCACTCATTATCCTGAAGTGGGTGGGGGCTCCACTACAAACCTTTTAGGGTTTGATGGTTAGCCAGACTTTGGAGGAGGAGGGCCTTTTTCCTGCTCTTTAATCACATCTTGTTTTTCATCCCGGAAAGGCTTTAAAGGAGACCTTGTTTTGCTTTTATGGGGAGACATAAATTTCCCTCAGAGAAAAACAATGCTGAAGATAAAATAAAGGAACCAATGTAAACAAATTGTACTAAAGCTATTTTATTTAGGAGTAAGCCCTGTTGAACTCAGTGGGCCAGCCCTGAGTAAACATACTCAGGCGGTATGTAAACTAATCCATCTCTCAGCCCTCCAGTTTCTGTTGTTGTATTTTTAAATGGGTTTAGTTCCACTGACAGCAACACGAGAGAACTAAAGTTGCTAACTTTTCAACCGGTCACTGTTGTTGTGACTTTTACAGCAGTTTGATGCGCAGACATAATAACGATTATCTCGTTCCTTATTTCCATACATCAAGTTGCTGGTAAAGCCATGAGGCAGATTTTTTTCTGGTCAGTTGGCAACCCTGGTCTGAACTAGGCCCAATCTACTCAGTTGATTTAGCGTGGAGCGACAAGACATCAGGGTTGCTCATCTGCAGCTTCCCTCTGGAAAAGGTGCATTTCGGAAAGTCCTATTAGTGCATCTTTCTTCCTTAAACATGCCTCCTGCACAGTTCTGCTGCAGTTTTGCCCCATCCCCCTGCATTAAATCCTGGGCAGGCCCATCTGTGGCCTGGCTGTGACCTAGCAGTGAGCTGGTCAAGGGGTGGGGCTGCCCCCTGCCCCCCTCCCCTCTTTTTCCCCATTCACAGTAGGGCTGTTTTCTCATTCACAATATCTGGCCTCTTTTTCCGGTTCACAGTATCAAAGTATTGAAACAGTATTGTTTCAGGCATTCGCAATAACACAGTAACTGATTTCCCCCTTCCCTGTATGTAGCCTGTTTTTCCCATTCAGAGTAGTGCAGTAGCGCTGTTTCAAGCATTCACAATATCCCAATGGTCGATGAGAGGGGAGAGGTGTGCATGGAGCACTTTTTATCAGCTTAGGCTGGTATACCAACTACACCCTTATCTGGACAGAGATAGCCTAGCTGCAGTTATCCATGCTCTGATAACTTCTTGTCTGGATTACTGCAGTGCATTATATGTGGGGCTGCCTTTGAAAACGGTCCGGAAACTTCAGCTGGTCCAAAATAGGGCAGCAAGTTTGTTAACAGGGACTGGCCTGCGAGTCATATTACGCCAGTACTTTTTCAGCTGCACTGGCTGCCAGTCCATTTCCGGGCCCGATTCGATGTGCTGGTGTTAACATTCAAAGCCCTTAACGGCTTGGGGCCAAGTTATCTGAAGGATCGCCTCCCCCCATATGTGCCTGCCCGGACCTTAAGATCATCCTCAGCGGCCCTTCTCCGTGAGCCCCTGCCAAAGGAAGTGAGGCGGGTGGCTACTAGGAGGAGGGCTTTTTCTGCTGTGGCACCCCGGCTCTGGAATGAGCTCCCTAGTGAGGTTCGCCTGGCCACCTACATTGTATTCCTTTCGGCGCCAGGTGAAGACCTTTTTATTTTCCCAGGCATTTTAGCATTTTAGCTTTCTAGACTTTTCGCTTTGCTGTTTTAAATCTGTATTTTAAATTCCTGCACTGCTGCTAGGTTTTATTGTGGTCGTATTGTTATATTGTGGTTTTAATGTTCTATATATTTTAAATTGTTTTATTGTGCGCCATTTGGTTTTAATTCTGTGAACCGCCCAGACAGCTTCGGCTATTGGGCAGTATAGAAATGAAATAAATAAATATAAATAGGTGTGGGGTAAACTACAGGGGTTTAATTCAGTGCTTCCATTAAACTTCCCTGAGCAGGGGAGCATGGAGAGGGGTGGGGAACAAGCCTCTCTTATTCACTGAGCAGCACCTATGGGATTGATGACATTCAGTACTACTCCCTGGATTCCACCCACCCAACCCCAAAGTTTCAACTGCTGTGTGACCAGTGAAAGTGGGTTTTTAGGTAGTGTATACTGTGCTTTTCTTGCTTCCTGTGCCCCTGACAGACCAAAGCGATTTCATGAAGATCCGGATATAACCAGAAAGTGCTTCTCATTCCATTTCCATGTAGATTGGGCCCTACTGTAAGTCCAAGTACTCCGGTTTGAAAAGGTTTAGGGCCATCCCTATTATTCAGCAGGGAGAGGCAACCAGCCACCAGGGGCAATAAATTGTCAGTTACATAGTTGATTCTTACATTTTTTACTACTGCAGGGGGTGGGATCTAGATTTTCTAAGTACCACAGTGTTATATGCCATCTCTAACTGGACTGTGGATCAGGCTGCTTATTTCTTAAGAAACGTAAATATGTGATAAATTAAATGCTTACTACTTATCTGCTATGCATAGGGTTTTAAGCAATGTGATGACAATGTAATGACTGCACTTACTTGTTTCTTAATACAGCCTTGAGACAACAGTATTTTTTTCACGTTATGTAAAACATGTATTTCTATAAACCAAAAGAACAGTTATTTGATTGCCTAGAGAGAGGCAAATCCCAGCACAAGTGCTAGAGACATGGGGAAGGGTTCATGGCCTTTTCTGTGGGGTTATCATTTATAAGGAAAGCAGGTTTGCAAGGAGATCGTTGATCTTTTCTCTCTGCATTATAATTCTATTCAACTGCATGTTCTGTTTACTACACTGACATACCACGCAGTTGTGATCTGTTGCAGTTTCCTTTACCCATTAGTTAACTCTAGAAAGCACAAGAGATCAAACTGTGATGGGATTATTTAATAATGATGCCTCATGTTAGAAAGGCAATTAGCAGAGAAAATAAAAAAGGCGAAACAGAATGAGCATTTACCAGTCCCACATGCACACAGGCTATCTTAGAACAATAAAAGAGACCTCACTCTTCTTCAGTGAAGGAAAGAAAAACAGTTTACTCACAATATTCTTGCATATACAATGCAGGTACAGCATAGAGTTCCAAAAAGAGTTTGTTCAGTCCATTTTGTGTTCCATTACACCGGCAGGAGTGAGAGAGCAAACACGTGCACTCCCAGCAATGGTGCAAGTCAGAGACAGAGAGGAAGGGGAAGAAGGGGAGCAGCAAAAGGAAGAAATTACAGGAAACCACATTGTAGGCTGTAGAGATCATAAGGCTAGCTATGGTCAAAATTCCCATGAATTAACTAACTGCAACACCATCCCCTTCCAGGAATTTGAAGATGAGGTTGCAATATTCCCATCAAACTGCTGCCATCCGTGGTGCATCACCCCTGATGAGCATCCATGATTTATACATAAGTAGATTAAAGAGGTCGAGGTTCTGCCAAATTATAGGATCCTTAAGAGTTCAACTCTCAGTGTGTATTTCCAAACACCAGGAATTCTAGGAATTCTTGCAGAACCGAACTAGTATTATCAAAACAACAACACCAGATCCTTTGCAAAGCATTAATATTGTTGTTTTTACCCCTGCAGTTGCTGCTGATCCTGTCATTGTGCCCCAAGGCAGCTCAGAGCTAAATGAATGGTGTGATGATCACAATACAATTCATAGGCGCTTAGATGCCATCGAGGAGGTAAGAGGATCCAGCAAAACAACATAGGGCCACAATTACTCTTGCAGACACTTGGTCTTTCTTGTGACCTCCCCCAAAATGGCTCCACTAACTACCATATATTTGTTTGTTTGTCTGTCTGTTTGTTTGTTTGTTTCATTATTCCTGAGTCACCTTTTGGCTCAGAAAGGGCCCCAAGGCAACTCACAATTTAAAACTTTAGGACAATTTAAACCCTTTAAACATAGTAACACAGCAAAATTAAGAACAGGGGAAAAATGATCTTTTAAAAACAGAGAGCAGAGTTAATACATTTAAATTAACTCAAAAGCCATGCAAAATAAAAGTGCTTCAATGGCCCACCTGAAACTAAACAAAGAAGGGGCCAGTCTAACCTTCTTAAGGAGTTTCACAGTTGTAGTGCCACCACAAAGAAAGCCCTGCCTTGTGATCCCACCAACTTAGCCTCTCTTGCTGGCGAGGCACACAAGGGCTTCTGAAGCAGATTTTAAACTGTGGACAGATTCATATGGGAGGAGATAGTATTTCAGGTATCCTGGCCCCAAACAGTTCAGGGATTTATAGATAAGAACCAGCACCTTGAATTGAGCCTGGAAACACATTGGCAGCCAGTGCAGTTTATGCAAGATCAACTGTAACAAAGTGCACAGCAGAAAGCAATCTGGCCACCACATTTTGCTCTATCTGCAGTTTTCAAACATCATCCAGTGTAGTCCAATGCAGAGTACATTCCAGTAGTCTAATAGGAAGTGATTAAGGCATGGATCACTGTCTGCCTTGTCCAGGAAGGGGCACAACTGGCACACCAGTTCGAGCCAAGCAAAGGGCCTCCTGGCCAGAGTAGCCATCTACCGCTCCAGGACCAATGCCAGGCCCAGAAGCACCCCCAAGCTGAGAACCTGATTCTTTAGAGGAAGTGCAGCCCCATCCAGAACAGGCTGTACCCCCAACCCCAAATTAGTTTGTCTGCTGGCCAACAGGACCTCCATCTTGTCTGGACTGAGCTTCAACTTGTTAACCTACATCCAATCCATCACTGTGATCAGACAATGGTTCAGGACGTCCACAGCTTCCTTGTCACCAGTTGACAAAGAGAGATAGAGCTGGGTATCATCAGCATAGTGATGAGACCCAACTGCAAAACACTGGATGACCTCTCCCAGCAGCTGCATGTAGATGTTGAAAAGCATAGGGGACAAGATAGAGCCCCGAGAAACCCCATAGGCCAGTGGCCATGGGGCCAAGCAATAGTCCCCCAGCCCCACCTTCTGCAAGTGCTCAGCCAGATAAGGTGGAACCACTGTAACACAATGTCCTCAAGTCCTGTATTGGTCAAACACCCCAGAAAGATACCATGATTGATGGTATCAATTGTTGCTGAGAGGTCCAAGAGAGACACACTCCCCCTGTCTAGTTCCCAGAATAGGTCATCCACCAAAGCTGTTTCTTTGTTCAGACAGGCCTGAACCTGGATTAGAAAGGAACCAAATAATCAGTTTCATCCCGCAAACCCTCGGACTGCATCCAATGGTGTCATTCCACAAACTCAAATAGTGCTAGTGGAGCTCCACCAAATCTTCCATTTCGCAAGTCATAGAAGTCATAGAATCATAGGGCTGGAAGGGGCCTACAAGACCACTGAGTCCAACCCCCTGCTCAGTGCAGGAAGCCTGATTCCCAGGCAGTCTCCCATCCAAGTACTAACCAGGGCTAACCCTGCTTAGCTTCCAAGATCAGATGAGATAAGGCACACCCAGCCCTTTGTGTGATTGTGCAAGTGTGATGTGCAACCAGTTGTGTAAGTGTAATGCCCAATTGCTTGTGCATCCATTCTTTCTCAACTGTGCTTGCGCAACCAAGCAATGTCTGATCTACTTGGCTGGGAAGGTCCAAAGTTCCAACGCAAATAGATGCGATGGCAAATGTGGCCAGCAGTAGCATTGCCACAAGCTGAGTAGTAGAGCACCTGTATAGTGGGCAGAGGCATCAAGCCTCCATCCTCGGTATCCCCCATTTCATAAAAAGGCACTTGAGTTGCAAGGCTGGAAGTGGACTCCTCTGCCTTAGATCCCAGAGAGCTGCTTCCTGTTGAAGTAGACTGGGCTATAGGATTAATGGTCTAATGTAACAGAAGGCAGCTGCATAGGTGAATGCTAGTGTGATGGAGTGGCTGGTGCACCAGGCCTTTGATTAAATGCCTGCTTAACCAGCGTTCTCAATGGTCGATTCAGGGTTAGTCATGAACACCCAGGAAGCTGACTTATACTGAGTCTGACCCTTGTTCTGTCAGACCCTTGCTCCATCTAGCCCAGTATTGCCCACGCTGACTGGCAGCAGCGGCTCTCCAGAGTTTCAGGCAGGATTCTTTCCTAGCCCTACTGGGAGATGCCGGGGATTGAACCTGGGACCTTCTGCATGCCAAGCAGCTGCTCTGCCACTGAGCTATGGCCCCTCCCATCCCTGAGCTTAACCTACATCACAGGGTTGTTGTATGAGGATCCAGTGTTGTTCTGGGCTCCTTGGAGGAAGGGCAGGACAAACACAAATCAGTTCTGCTCGTTCCATTGAGCTTTTGCGGCTATAGGTATGTCACTTGCTAGGGTGAGCTATTTTGGGTGGCATCCCCATGATGACAGTAACATGTGTTTTTGCTTTGATTCTACATCCACCCGTTTTTACACAATGGTAAATGCTTGTTTTTTACTTGGGTGTGTGTCTTTGCAGAAAAGAAGATGAGCGCCAGCCTGTGGTTGCATTCATATGCAACAGCAAATCATGGTTTAACGTTACAAGACTGAGCATGTGCAGCCTTGGGCTCGTGTGCCTCTCTTGGCCAAGGCAGGGGAGGAGCTGGGGGTGAGGGAGCCCAAGTCTTGCACAGAGTTGTTCCATGTCACTAAACCAGGGGTGGGCAGCTTTGGTGGGTCCAGGGGCAATTCCCCTCTGCTACATAACCACTGCTGAAATTGCTACCACGCCGCCAAATTGCTGCTGAATTTTGGTAGTGCAGCAGTGACAAAAAGCCATTTTTCTCCTTTAACATAAGGCGCACAATGAGCCTTGTTTCAAAGGCAATTCGCACTCCCAGAAGACCCAGAAGAGTGTGGTCTGTCCTTAAAACAAGGTGCAACTCCCCATGCATCTTTCTTTTGGGGAGATGTATCTTTGGGGTACATTTTCAGGGTGGGGGAGGGTGCAAAACAGGCCGGGGGGCGGGGGGAGACATTCTGTCCGCAGGACAAATGCAGCCACCCTGTTCCCAGTCATGTCCATCACTGGTAAAAGTTTTATATTCTTGTTCAGCAGAGGGCAGCACAAGACCAGAAATCTCAACTCTATTCTATACTGGTGTGATTTTATTTCCATTTATAAGCAAAGGCCTTCCAGCAAGCTAAGCTTTGATTAGCCTTTGTGTAGGCCTGGTTTAAAGTAGAAGGAATTTGCTAAGAGCAGATGGCCACCTGCTTTTGCATACGCCATGGGAGTAATGAATCAGGAAGAGAGGGCACACACAACAAGAATAGTGTAATTACACTTGCTTCTGATAACCATCAAGGCAGAACGTGTCCCAAACATTGAGAAATGGCCAGAAATGCCCCTCTTCAATCCAAGACCAACTTAAATCAGGGGTGGGAGACCATAGGGTTGGGTGGCCAAACTGAACCTCCCAGAACTCTCTGGGGTGCCACAACCAGAAGTGGCTACACATCCCCTCATGTATCCTGTTTATCTGCACAACCAGCATTTCTGCTGGGAAACAGGACATGTGGGGAGCAGGGGACCCAGTGGGGGTTGCAAAACTCCCCCAGCGGGGCTGCACGCATTTGGTGGACTGTGTGTTGCCCACCCCTGGTTTAAAGTAATGCAGGACTGGAGGGAACCAGGTAGGCAACCTGGTGTCCTCCAGTTGTTTTGGACTTTGTCGTTTATTTGTTCAGTCGCTTCTGACTTTTCGTGACTTCATGGACCAGCCCACGCCAGAGCTTCCTGTCAGCTGTCACCACCCCCAGCTCCCCCAAGGTCGATCCCGTCACCTCCAGAATATCATCCATCCCTCTTGCCCTTGGTCGGCCCCTCTTCCTTTTGCCTTCCACTTTCTCTAGCATCAGCATCTTCTCCAGGGTATCCTGTCTTCTCATGATGTGGCCAAAGTACTTCAGTTTTGCCTTTAATATAGGGGTGTACAAAACCCCACTTACCTGGCTCCGCTGGGGTCCACAGGTGGGTGGAGGCGATCCGTTCCTTCCCCCCGGAATCCTGCCTGGCCAGCTCTGCTCTACGGCCAGTCCGCGGAGCCGCTGGCTGGGCCAATCCACAGCGGGGCCTCCACCCGCTGCCGGGCTGCTGCAGACGCAAATGGTGTCCTGCGTAGGGGACGCCATTTGCGTCGCTACGCTAGCCCGTGATAGGCTACGTAAATATTTACGTAGCCTATCACGGCTAAAGCGGGGACGCAAATGGCGTAGGGGACCGGAGCCACCGCCACCGCTTCATCCACTGCCGGAGCCGCCGCCGCATCCACCACCAGGTAGGTCTGTCCCGGGGGGATTCTGCGGGGTGGTGGTGGGGGGAGGCCGTTCCGCCATGGACTCTGGGGGGCCGCATTCTAAAGAATCCGGCCCCGCTGGAGTCCGTGGTGGAATTCTCTGACATCCCTACTTTAATATTCCCTCAAGTGAGCAGTCTGGCTTTATTTCCTGGAGTATGGACTGGTTTGATCTTTTTGCAGTCCAAGGCACTCTGTTCCCCATAATCCCTGACCATTGGCTGTGCTGGCTGGGGCTTGTGGGAGTTGTAGTCCAAAGCATCTGGACAGCCTCAGGTTGCCAACCCCTTGTACTAAGCTAACCTGTACTAAGCTAACCTAAGCCGTTCAAATGATAGGTGGATCCTGTTAATGGTGTGAAGCTGTTTGTTTTGATGTAGATCCCTGGATCTTCAGTAGCACTGTTATGGCTTTATGTCTCTGTGTTTTTTTACTCTGTTTGCTATGATTCAAGAGACACATGCCCGGATGTGGATTATCATGACCTTACCCCAAATGTCTCTCTCCCTCCATTAGCAGATGGAAAAAACTGTTGATCATCTGGAATCTGAAGTCGAGTCATTACTCAGTGCCGTAAGTGAAACAGCCTGGAGTGTTCCACTTCCTCCTGGGACTCCCCTGATGGATCTCTTTGGAGGTATGAGGCACACAGGGATAGCACACCTCTTGTTTAAGTCAGCCGTCATGTATGTTGGACCTCAACTCCCATCATTCCCAGCAAATGGCCATGCTGGGTGGGGAATTGCAGTCCAGTACTTCTGAAGGGCACCAGGCTGGGGAAGGCTGGCCTAAATCTACAATCATAGATCACTGATCATAGTTTAGCATTCATTCCTTCAAATCTGAATGCTCCTTAAACATTGCCTTAGAATCCCATCTTTCTTCCTGTAGTCTCTGTACAGTCCCACATATGGGTTCTGCATCTGCACAGAACCACTGTAGTGTTCTATACAAAATGCATAGTATAAATGTCCTGAACACACCAGAAAAAATTCACTGGAAAAACAAACATGGCTGTTGTTGTATCCTTAAACTTCAAGGCATCTCCCCGCCCCCACCCCCGCTATGCAACAATACTGATCTAACTATTGCATATGCATTGACTGCCATCCAACATGCCCCTTTTGCAAATGAAAGGAGTCCTTCTGTTCATAGAAGGGCTTTTGATCTAGCAGAGGAATGGGAAGGAGGGTATGTGTGCAATTTTCACAGATCTTTTCACTCCCCTCCTGCAGTCCCCTGAAAATTTGCTTTGGAGGATAGATAGATCCTCTAAAATAGCCCGAGAGGAAGTACAGGGCAGTGGATGGTTGCAGGGAGAAGCCACACTGGTGAATATCCCCTTCCCTTTCTTCCGTTAATGCCGGGGTGGGCAACTTGTGGCCCCCCAGAGGTTGTTGGATTGCAACTCCCATCATCCCGCCACATTGGCCATACAGGCTAGGGCTGGTGGGAGTTGTAGCCCAATGTTACATGTTGCCCACTCTTGTGTTGATGGAAGGGCAGTGTTGGATGCAACCCAGTATCCACTTTGTCGGTGCTCAATACTGCCCCCCCAGGACCACCACAATCTCCCACTCTCTTGTCTTTCTCTAGATACCAGCTGAGCTTCAAGACGATGGATAAAAGCATGGACTGTAAGCACACTTACAACCCACCTGAGTTGCACTTCATAAGCTTGTTTCATAAGCTTTTAAACCAAGCTGGTATAGTTGACTTGGGATGGACAATGTTTTGCAATAAGTTCTTCTGTGTTGTTGAGTAAAATTCAATACAAAGTCAAAAGATAAAATTAACTCTGGAGGTTGCTCATTCTCTCGAATAGGTGGCTGTCCTGAAGATCTAATGACACCTGTGTTGATTAAAAAGGTTTAAATGGAATCTCACCATAAAGCTGAAGCAACTTCCCCAGAACCCCCAACAGCCTTTGAATAAGGCAGTAGAAAAGGAAAAGAAGTTCCAGGGATTGCTATATGAAGCCTTCCTTCACAGGGCACTTGCTGCAGCTGGAACAGGTACTCCTGGTACAGGCAATCTCAGTGGACTGGTATTTGAGATGTCAAACACTCCATTAACTGTCTGGCTAAATATTGATACCATAATAGTTACCTATTTATTCAGACTGTTTTTGGATTGCCCCTCCATGGGTGTTCGAGGCGATGTACAATAGAAAGCATTTGAACAGGGGAAAAAAGGACAGAAGTAATTACGCTAGTTAAAAAAAAAAGCAAAGCAACCCCCACCCCCACCCCGCCGGCATCTTCCTAGCAGCTCTACACAGCACCAGTCCTGATCATGCGGCCCCTGCTGCTCCTCCACACAGCCAGTGGTGGGAGTCTTGACCACTGGGCCAACGTGAGCATCGCTCGTGTGTGTATTCCATCTTCAGGCTTCCCTCTGAATCCTGCCCAAGAAGTGAGTTCAGCCTTACCCAACCTTGCGCTCTCCAGATGGTTTGGACTACAACTCCCAGCATTCCTGACCCTTGGCTATGCTGGCTGGGGCTGATGGGAGCTGAAATCCAAAACATCTGGATGCCACCAGGTTGGGCAAGGCTGTGCTGTGCATTCACTGGAAAGGGGGCAGAAATTTTCTGGAGTCGCCAGTCAAGTGTTACCTGCTCCTAAATGAGGTATATGTACATCTGTGTGACCCTGATTGCTGCAAGGCTGGGAAGCAAGGGAGGGGGTTTGCTCCTGACCGTGCTCATCCATGCTGCAATAAAGGGAGGCTGCCACTTATCCAAGAGCATTCTTGACTTGGGGAATACATAGCAATGTTTGCCAAGGTCCAGTAGCCAGCTTTCTCCAGTCTGGTAGAAGTAGACCTCCCTTCCCAACTGGGTGCCTCCAACTGTGTTGGATTGCAACCCCCATCACTCCCAGCCAGCATGGCCTTTGGATGAGGATGACAGAAGTTGCAGGCAAACACATCTGGAGGGCACAAGGTTGGGGAAGGCTGCAATACATGTTTGGCCAGTCAACGGCATCAACCCTAGTCAGAAGAGCAGTTCAGAAGGAAGCATATGGAAGTAGGAAGTCAACTAGCGTAAGTTAACAGAGGCGTGCTGCTCATTATACATCATGAAAAGAGCTGGATTCTTGAGTGCTCTTCCTTTTCTCTACCACTTCACATATATATTTTTGGGAGGAGCTTCTCACTTTGTTCCCTTTACAGGGTGCTGAAAATGGATTATGCATTTATTTTCAACTGTATTGCAAAACCAGGACCCTTGAGCCAACTAGACAATCCTGGGAGAAACATACACCAAAAGCTATTGGAGAGAACTCCAAGGGCATGAGCCTGAGGCTGATTTTTGGTCCCTTAATCATGGCGGCTCTTATTCCAGGTAGAGCTTTATGCAGCAGTGTAAATGACGCCCACAACAGTAGCTGGGAGGCACATTCCCCTTCCACTTAGCAGTGGGGATGGAAATGTCCGACCCTGTCCACACTGAATGCACGTTGCAACGTGGATCCATTCTGCACACCTTGCTCTGGACCAGCAAGGGAAGCTGTATGCAGACATGCGCTTTCTGTTCTTATTTACCTTGCTGGATTGAGCCAGGCTAGAAATTAGGTACAGAATATTGTATTAGCAGCCTGGCTTGCTTTAAAACCATGAATAGCTTACCCGACAGCACTGGTGCCACAAGGGGCATGAGCAACATATGCTTGTGGTGCTCCTTGAGAGTAGGTACAGGAGGGCCAGTGGGCCTAGCATCAAGTCAGACCTACACACTTTCTTGCCTGTTGCCTTCATGCCCCGCTTTGAGCTTCCCAGAGGCATCGGGCTGGCCACTGTTAGAAGGCTGGACTAGAGGGAAATGCTCGCACAGGGCTCCTCTTGGGTGTCAGTTTTCCCCCCTCAAGCTCAAAGCCATGGCAGGGAAACATGTGCTGTAGTGCGCACTAAAGGGGCAGTTTCTCAGGCTCTGGCTTGTCCTTGTGGCACGCTTGCCAAAAAAGGTTGCAAAACAGCAGTGTCTGGCCACCACTGGAAATAGGGCGGGGTGCGCCGGGTGATGGCTGTTTCTTAATGCTTTGTCCTTACATAACTTGCACTTTGGCTTTCTGCTGAAGTAGCCCAGGGAGAAAGCACTGAGAACCTTAACCCAGGCGCAGGGGAATGATTCACATATGTGTTCATGCACTTATTATTCCCACTGTGCAAGCTAGAATCCCGCTACAACATTTGTTCAGGACACTGCCGAAGCCAAACACCCTGTCTACAAGCAGTGATTTGCTCACCAGTCTGAGACAAGGCCCGTTCCCTTGTCTCAAACTGAATATCTGGAAGGCAGCCGGTCAATAAAATTGTTTAAATGGTGCTATCAGGAGAGAACCTACATCAAAATAAATGAATGAATGAATGAATGAATGAATGAATGGCACAAATATAAGAAAGCTGCTCTAAGAGGCTTAGGAGATAGATTGCTTTATTTGTACAATCTTATTTGTTTAAAAATTGCATTTTATTGGTTTAAAAATTACATGTTTTGGATTTCAAAGGCACAATTCTAAAACCACAGAGAGAAAGCTGTGGCATGCACTTGTGTGGAAGGCATTCTGAGTCTCTCAAAGACTTCTGGCACTATCTAGTCAAAGCTGGGCCCATTTAAGAAGCAGAGATTTGAATGGGGAAGTCAAGCATGGCTGAACATTAAAATCAACGGGGACCTTGGTGCATATTTCTGAAAAGGAGGAGCATAATCCAGCCAATTGTAAATGTGGAATCTCCAGTCACTTCTGTGCATGGCTCAATTAAGTGAATGAATCTTGTACAGCAGCGGGGTCTTGGTGCCTTGTTTTGTATCCTAACAATGCAAACTGACCCTTCTTCACGCTAAAAGAATCAACCTCCCTCCACCAAGAAAGGAATGATATTTGATTGCGGGTTTTCCCTGACAGCCTAATTAGATGTAATGCTAAAGGAAGCCAGTCAGGTTAAAATAAATATATATTTTATATATATATTAGCAGGCGGAGCAGGGGATTTTCACCGAGCTTGCAGGGAGGGGAGGTTTAACCCCTTCTTCCCCTGCCACAGTCTCAGTGAAAATCACCCTTCCCATGCTGCTATTAGCCCCAGAAGCTCCTGTTGGCGAAAAAAAGCAATAGGCTCCCTAGTGACACATTTAGCATCACATCTAGTTTTTCCCTGACTCTGCAATTATCCACATCCACTCTCCTTTCAATGTAGGAATGGATCACAAGGTCAGCAAGATCCCACATTCAAACAAACATGGTACACGTTATTCACTTGTTATTCTCCCTTTGACATAATGGAGTGCAAGAGCCAGATTTAAGGTTCTCCTTGGACAGTAATGAATGAACAGGGTCCGAGAAGCCACCCAAGCACTTTTCAGAGCAGGCACTTTTGATTCAGACTACAAGAAACATGTAGATAGAAAGCCTACCATCCATCACACAAACACAAATGTTTTATAGTTTTAAAAAACAAAGCTACATAGAATAATTTTGCACAGAAAAGAGGGTGTTTCTCCCCCAAAAGAAAGATTATTCATACAACATACATCTTTCAGACAGAGGAATAAGGAAGCAAAAACCTATTTCTGAACTACAACAATCCTCTATTATAGCAGAATTTATTTCTGTATTTATTATACAGTGTTAATGAATGGAATATATTGAGAACTGTTTACCAAACATGGCACTGCAGAGGAAGAGATTTGACAGCAATGTAAAATGATAAGGTAATGTTAGCTGATTTTTTTAAACAAACAAAAATCCAAACAAGTTCCACTTAGTCATTTCCACCACAAAGTTTGAGCAGGATTTTCCGGTAGTCCCCTGAAGTGTCACCCTGGCAACAGAAAAACAAAACCCAAAGCATGAGGGAAAAAAGAGGAAATGTGAAGTTGTCCCATAGGTGAAGAAAATAACGCCCCCAATTTCCTTCTTTGACTGAGGCCAGCAAATGAATTTCTGTTAAGTGCACAGTAGGTAGCAGCAACCAAAGATTTCTAAGAGCAGATCTATTTGGATAGTAGGGTTAGGACAACTGTTCCCAAATGCCCCAGATAGCATAGCCAATGGCTAGGTATGATGGGAACTGGAGCCAAAAAACACCTGGAGGGCACCCAGTTGCTTGCCCCTGTGACTGGATGCCCTGGGCTGCCCTAGCTATAACAGCAGACTTCTGCAGGCAGATTTGCATACATGCAAATCCATCCATCCTATCAGGACTATAGATGAATGATTTCAATATTGTTTTTAAACAGCAAAACCAAGGCTTCTCAGGAATCCAAATACATGTTTTTATGCAGAATTGCTTGACTGGGAGTATCATTCTGAGGAGGAGGATTGGATGGCAGTGGTATGCCTCTCCCCAAGCTCACAGCTATCACACCCTGCCTGCTGGCGTAAGTCCTGCCTTTTGACTGGCAATGGGTGGGGGCTGAAGGATCCATCGCCTCCAGCGGACTGGGCCTAGGGGCTGCCAGTCGCTGATCTCTAATGTGCACGGTTAGACAAGGTAAACAGCCCCGCCCACCTCAACCTACGACAGCAACATAAACAAGAACCCCACAGAATGGGAGAGGCAGCAGCTGCTAGATCTGATCTTCATTTTCTTGCCATCCCAACGGCAGATTGTCTAGAGTAGTTGGGTTTTTGTTCACAGCTATCGCAGGCCACATTTCTAGTAAACTGGCTCAAAGGCTGGCATTTGAAGTTGGAACCCAATGACCAGGTGGGGGGAAATAGGCCCCACGCAGCCTTACCGTGATGTCTGTGTACAGAGATTTGCCATACATCCGCTTGTACTCCTGCCGTATATCCAGCAGGTCAACCTCACTGCGCGAAACCATGATGCGAATGAGAGTCCTGTCTTTGGTCCCAGCGCCCTGTGAAGCACACACACACAGGGCCAGAATGTGAATCGTTATCAGACTGTAAACCTCACCCTAAATATGTAGCATTCGTTATTATTCCTAATGCCAGCCCAAGGCTTTATGCTAACAAACCAAAGCCCCAAAATATTAACATGCGATGTAGCTATAGCTGAGCCTTCCAAAACTGGGTGCCCTCCAGATGTGTTGGACTATAGCTCATCACCCCCAAGGCTATGAAGGCTGGGAATGATGGGGGTTGTAGTCCAACACAACTAGCAGGCACCAGGTAATGGAAGGGTGCTTATAGCCTGACATACCTTGTTTAGCTTGAAAGCTACTGGGGCTCGTGGTGTACAATTCCACCAAGCACTACCATCTCATGGCATTTAAAATGAAAACATGCTTCTGGAACCCTTGGGGTGCAAGTTGTATTGAGAACTAACTATCCAAATGATGCCCACCCCCGCCACTTCTCTGCATTCGAACACAATCCCCAGAAGTGGCTTTTTCAAGCTAAAAAAAAGGTTTGTATGTGACATGCAGCTTGGCCCTAAACCTCCAATCCTGGCTCAGAACAACATCCCCAGAGAACTAGTAAGCTAACAGCTTTTTTAAAAAAGGGCAATCCACTTGAGTATCTCAGCACATTATTGTGCAGAATCCCATGTGATTTCAAATTACGTACCTTCATGGCCTTGTGCAGCCTCTCCGCAAAGAAAGCCGGAGTGTTTTTCATACACTTAACTGCAAAAGAAGTTGAGATGACAGGTTATTGGCAGAGGAATACCCTTGTTCTAGGAGAGTGTAGCAGCTTCAGAAAAAAGGCCACACTTGATAATACTCCCCATTTATATACCACTTTTTAATGTTCAAAGTACTTCATATACATCGCATTGTTGCAACCCGTACGAACAATCAAGTTACATCTTGGATGAAAACCTTGGAGCTGAGTTACACTGCTGAGCAAAACTAAGAGACTGGCTCAAACTTTGATCGTCTGGCCTTTAAAGTGACGGGAGTAGAGGGTTGTTTTTTTACTTTCTACTTTGTCAATGAATCAGTCCTGCAATCGCACCAGTTGAAAACCCCATCCTAAAACTGTACAAAACATCCTAAAACTGTACAATTGCATACTATGTCGATCTACTCAATGTGGCTTCATTTGCATAATTTATTCTAAGGGAAGAATGGGGGTTGTGTAAAAGTGTAAAGATTTTAATGTAAAAGTTAGTGTAAAAGTGTAAAAAAGCTCTTCATCGTATCCTGTGCAGCAAAGATGATGAGGCTACAGACCAACACCTGTTTTTTTTAGAGCATTGATGTTGATGTGATGGTTCTATCATATGTTCATACTCATAGTTTCAGTTCCTATATCTTCTCCAGTAAAAGAGGATTTGAAAAATGTTTAGAGAACTTCAGAAGCCTGCAAAACCTGTCTGAGCAGCCTTCTCCAACCAAGCCCTCTCCAGATGTGTTGGACTATAACTCCCATCATCTCCAGCTAGCACGGCCAGTGGCTAGCACATCTGAAAGGCACCAGGTTGGGGAA
Organism: Heloderma suspectum; assembly: GCF_057233095.1. Classification (NCBI taxonomy): domain Eukaryota; kingdom Metazoa; phylum Chordata; class Lepidosauria; order Squamata; family Helodermatidae; genus Heloderma; species Heloderma suspectum. Next base: position 194,953,673 of record NC_139460.1, on the reverse strand, counting down.
GGCTGAGGGACTGAACGCATGACCATAGGAACTTCAACTCTTGTCAACCGCTAGTCTCCAGACTAAATCAAATGGAAAAACACACACACAGTTTTTCAAACCATTTGCCAACTACAAAAAAAAAAATCAAAACATCAAACCCATTTTACCATTTGTCTATATCTGCTTTTCTTCAACTTACCTAGGAGTTGAGATGAATCAATAAATGAAACTGAGAACACACACACCGTATTCCAAAATAAAAACAACAAAGACACCTATCTTACGGATGGTAAGCACACAGTCATGCAATCCAACTAGGTCATTTTGCTTGGGCATTTCATGGGGGTGGAAAGAACCAATGCAGATGTTCATTGTAGATGAACAAGGCACACATTTAACTTCAAGGCCAGATAATGCACGGCAATGAATTCAGCCACTCACACCACAAAAATAGCACGTAAAGTTACCATACATACAATCCCGAAAGCTTTAACGAAGCCAAAAAGAAGCACATACTTTGAGTTAGTCTTGGCAAGCAAGGTGCAAAAGGGTATAAGACACATTTTATAGGACAAACACACACTGAACATTTATATAGCACACTTCAAATGTTCAAAAGCGCTTCACGTATATTAATTTCATCTATCATTACAACGATCTCCTAAGGTAGGTCAGTATTATTAACCCTATATTGCAGATGAGAGGCGGAGGTGGAGAGACAGTAGCTTGCCTAAGGCCACCCGGTTATTTCATGGCAAATAGGCGATTTGAACCGGCACTTCCTGACTGGCACCTCAGGCTCTTGCCCACAACAATATAGGGTGAATAAACTACAAATCTGCAATTGGGTAATACCTTTATTAGGACCAACCAAAATGTTACAAAATAGTGGTGGGTCCTAACAAAGGTATTGCCCAGCTGTGGATTCTGTAGTTTTTTTCTTGCTGATCAAGACGGCTGCCTTTGCTTTTTATGTACATTGGGTGACATGGTTAACGAATAGTAGAATGGGGGAATGTGGCCCACCAATACAACTTCTAGAACCAAAGACCTGCCTATCCTGTAATACTCAAACATCACGCTACAAATCAAAATATGTAATGACATGAAAATCCCAATATGCACGAGTATCTACAAAGTCAGTCTTCTGGTTTTCTTTTTAATATTACAATCAAATGAAGAGTCATTTGCAGATGCTCACGTGTATACAGTGCACTTGAGGATTCTGGGATTCACAATTTGATCATTGAGCACTTATCACGGGACAGGCAGAACCTTGATCCTGGAAGTTATTTAATATTTTTGGGAAGGGACGTTTGGGAAGGGAAGCTAAGGTTTCCTTCCCAATACTCCCCCCTTTTTAAGAAACACACCTCAAACACAAAAACAGTGGTTAGTGGACATTTCTGTCTACAAAAGGGTAGGGCTGAAAAGTAGGGGATACAGCCAAGAGCTGCTGGGCCTAGTATTAATTTTCCCTGCAAGCACATTCACTGCATTGTTTCGTTCAGTTTACAACCAGGTTTATCAAGAAAAACTAAAGGAACAGTAGTTATAGGTTGAGTCAACTCTGGGGAAACCCTAGTTTGAACTCAGCTTTGCGACTTGCTTTACACACACATATGAACTCAAACACCATATCAGGTTTCTCCTTGTGTTTCAGGCATGCAGATTAGCTTAAAATATAGTTAAAGTGGCATATATGCTTTTATAGCCATCTTTGCTCATCTTTTACTTTGCAAAAAAAATATTAAGTATTTCAAAACTGCTCTGGGGGTTTGTGGGGGTGGCGGAGAAGAGGATGTTGGTGATGTTACCAGTACTAGCCAATAAGTGCCTGATAGCCAGCTTTTCCCTGACACACTGGTAGATTCCAGAGCTGTTCTTTCTTTTTAAAAGAGTACACGCCAGGACAGAAACATATATGTGTGTTTTAGGGCAGCAAAGGTATATTCAACCCACAATAAAAAATGTTGCATCTGTCTTCACCCTTAAGAGATCCACCCACCTACAGCCAGCATCCCGGATTCGAGGTCTCCAGACATCTCTCTACATATGCTCTTCTCAATGTCACGGTTACACATTCGTTGGTATTCATTGAAAACTGTAGAGAGAAAAATAATCAGTAATTACTCTTCAGTTAAGACACTTAGGCTGCAATCCTATACATCGTTTCCTGGGAGTAAGTCCCATTGAACTCAAGGGGACTTACTTCTAAGTAGATACACATAGGATTGCACTGTAATTTGAATTTAAAGGTTGGCGACCACTCTCCTTGGAGAATGCTGGTAAGTCTTAATCAGTTGCACAGAAACATCTGCATTAGGCAAGTGCAGCTTTCCCTGCCCCTTCCTTCCATGACATGAGAAGCTGAACCTTCCAAAGTTCTCTCAATGGAGCTCTTGATGTAGGGATCATCAATTGATGGTCTCTCAGCTATAGCCTGCCTCATGAAGGGAATGCTGTCACTTTTATTATTGTACTCTGCTTTTATTTTTCAAATGAAAAAAGCAGTGCCTACATTTAAAAAATAATAAGTAGTGTGCATCTTGGCCTCCAGGCTGCTAATCAGATAGTAAGAAACAGGCGTAGAGGGAACCAGCAGCTATGACAACAAGACTTGATAGCAGGCTGCTTTGGGCAGTGGTAACATGGTCCCACCATCATTCCCACTCTTTTCTCAAAGTGGGCTTCTGACAAAATTAGTTATTAACTGGGATCTTAAAGGAACAGAAATCCTTTTCAAGCCAGCAACTGTGAAGCCCAGTTGATCAGGTAATCCACAGGGCAATCAACTCCTTTATGATGCAATCCTATGCATGTTTAGACAGAAATAAGTCCTTCAACTCCCAGCATCCCCCACCCAGCATGGTTGGCTGCGGAATGCTGGGAGTTGTAGGACCTCTGTCTAAACATGCACAAGACTGTGCCCTTAAGGAGCTTCAGAGGAAAATAAAGCATCACCTTAAGTAAACACCTGTTTTAAAAGCTTCTCCTTGATTTAAAATTTGCATGAATTCTAAAAACCCAACCAAAGGCCAAGAGACCAGAACAGACCATTCCGCAGTTTCTGGAATGTGATCATTTCATGGATAGTCATGAGGTATGCACAGGTATACTTTAAAACAGTGCCTTCCTTCAAGTCTCACCACTGTAATTCTATTTCTTTCTTGAAATTTTTTCTAATTTAAGCAGCTTTGCTGATAGCAAATCTTGGAAATAATTTAGATTGGGAAAATGCCATGGGGGTGGGATGAAGGGAAAAGAGCAACATTTTCATTCTCCAGCGCAGCAACCTTGACCCAATTCAGCGTGTGCACACGCGCACACACAGGTAAAGCTTAAACAGCACCACCACCACACATGGGTGGATCCAATCACAGGCCTTCAGCTGACACGTCTACTTGGAACTCTTTGAGTGATCAACACCCTGAATTGGCATTTGGTGGCTTACATGCCCTATAACAGCGGTGGTCAAAAGTTAGATCTCCAGATGTTTGGGACTTCAACTTCCAGAAGCCAATGGTCAGGAATGCTGGCAGCTGAATCCAAAACATCTGGAGATCTACTTTCTGCCCACCCCTGCCCTTGTAGAACAATGAGAACTGCGAAAACACATGCCCAATTATAACTGAGGACACAAGGAGCAGGGAAAGGCCCCAACAGGGTGACAAGGTGTAACGGAGAACAGGGGCCCCTTGCACATTTAGTAGTTGTGTAAAAGAAGGAATGTCAGCTGGTACAGCACATCTTATCTCGCTTCTTCTACATGACTATCAAAATGGGTAAAGGTACCCAGCCCTTCTTCACATCTGATCAGAATTTCCATTAGGATGCAACAAAAATACAAAATATTGTCACCTGTCAAGAAAAGAAATGTCATCTGAAAAGAAAAACAATGCATATTTAAGATGATGTACAAGACAGTATGTGACGCCTCCTTCACATTTTACAGCCTAATTTTACAATCGCCAACCAGCCTCTGGGTTGGTTACAAAATAATGTATTGCTTGCTGCAATATATATAATTATAGACAAAGTTACCTGCGCTTAGGTGAGCTCTACTTCTGGTACAGAGAATTGCGTTGAACTTGGATTCATCAGTCCCAAGTCGATTCTCTCCTGCTGCGTACAGGGCCTAAAAAGTCACAGGCGCTCATTATCCAATTACTCTAGCCTAGCTGCTTGAAGAATTACCCCCCGACCCACTTTCCAGACAATCTCCCTCTTAATGGCTCATTCTTCAGTGGCCCTGATATTTTTGGACTATGATCCCTTAGTTGATCTGGACAGTCTCGCCCTCATTGTCCATCAAGACTGAACTCTGTTCTAAGAAATCTGGGGCTGCTACCAAAAAAACAATAGTCCTGTGTCATGTGCCCCCTAATCCCTCCATATCATGTAGTAGAACTTCACCTTGTGTCTTTACGTTATTAAGTGGTATGTTTCTCTATCCACTGGCTGGTGGTGGTGAGAAAATGCTCAGCATAAAAACATCATGCATAACATGATGCAAATGTAGTTTGTTTCATACTTTATACAGATAAAACCATTGAAAAAAAAATTCCTTTTATAAATATTTTCTTGAGGATACACCTTGCTCTGTTAGTATTCTAGTAGAGAACCAAGGCCCTTTTTGAAAGCTTCAGAGTTGCAAAAACACTTAAAAAAAAACCAAACAGCACAAACAATAGTATTTTTAAGGCCCCCAAATATATACAAAAAGGTTACTGCAAAGAGTTTCCAGATAACAGTTCAGTATTACAAAGAAATATTTGTAACCATTCAAAAATTTTAAACACCTAAAAAGATTTTCCGAAATACACACACAGTATTTAAAAAAAAAAATGGAAAGGAGCTCTATGTCAAGAATAACTCAAGATAAATACACATCTGCAAGGAAAACCATAAAAGATCTCAGCTCTGAAAATTAGGCTAAACTGGAGTATGTGTGAGGAGTACACACTCCCCAAATTAATCCAAGTTTCATATTTCCTTAAAGGAGGAGCTTTTTAAATAGGAAATTGGTGTTGTTTTTAAACTGAAGATTCAGCTTAATGGAGCATCAGCAATTTGGCTGTGCAAAGCTTTTTAAAACTGGTCAGAAAGGTATGTCAGCCAGGGCTTCCTCTACTAACCTGAGCATCAGCTTGGACAACTGACATGTTCACGTTGGTACTTTCATCTCTGTTTCCCTGAAAGAATTACAAAAGTGACAAGAATTAAAGCAACACACATAACACAGCTTCAGGAACAACACAGCAAAAGCACTGCCAGAAACAACTAAAGATGAGAGATTACCGAGGTGGTTGCTGAAGCAAAAGAAGGACAAAGAGTTTAAGGTGCCCATGTGCCATCCTGTTTGGCTGTTTTGTATATAAGTTTGTTTGATGACACCACCACTGAACACTGAGTTACTGGAATGCATTTTTGTATGCACATTCAACACATCATTCTTCTTTTCAGTTCTGAACAGCACTTTAATCTCCATACCCATTTTAAAAAGTGGGGAGGAAAGTGCAAAGTATGAAGTAATGAGGTATCTCCCTTGAAAACGGCAATGTCAGAATCAAGCCCAGGTGGGGTGTAACACTACGTTAAGCATTATGGGAACAAAGCTACTTGAGCCTCACGCATAGGAACATGGGAAGCTGCCTTATGCCGAGTCAGGCCGTTGGTCCATCCAGCCCAGTATTGTCAAACTGACTGGCAGCGGCTCTCCAGGGTTTCAGGCAGGAATATTTCCAGCCCTGACTGGAGAGGCTGAGGATCGAACCTGGGACCTTGTGCATGCAAAGCTGCTGCTCTCCCACTGAGCTATGGCCCGTGTCCTCTCTCCTTGTTTTCCACCATGGCCACAAGGAGGGGGATGGAAGCATACACCTCCCGGTTTAAACCATTTCTCATGACATCTAAGCCAGGAACTGCAGTAACTTTCAATTGCAGCTTATTGAAACAAGCAAGTATCACAAACCACAGCTTATTTCAATAAACCATAATTTAGTTTAAACTAGCTGCAGTTTGGCTTCGTTCACTGGCTGAAAACAAATTATGATACCATTAAACCAGGAAGGGGGTGCAGGAGGGGAGGATTGCTTGCTCTTGAACAGGCTTGTTCCCATAACACTAAACTGTGGTTTAGCAGAGCTTTATAAATAAGACCACAAATGTTACTATCCTGCAACATACTCTTTTTAACTAATCTACTAAGAGACAAGTAGTGTGTGTTTCCATACTGGCCACAGAGAAAGAGAAGATAGTTTTTAAAAGCCTTCCACCAAGCGGACTGGTAGAGGAGGCATGGAGGGGTCCATCCCCCCTTTGCCAGCCTGCTGCATTTCTATGCTGGTTATAGAAAGGAAGAGATTTTACTTCCCCTACAACAGGGTCTGCATAGGCCTCCAATGCTCCTCGCCGCCGCCTCCTGCCTCCCCCCAATTTCTCTGAATTTTAATATAAGAAAAAGAAGAAGAATGGTGCCCTTACTGGCTACGGGGTGCCCAAAAGATCAAAATTACCTTATTTGCAAACTAGTAATGCCTTTTGGCAGTCCACAGCTGCTACAGACACCAATTCTTTATTTTGTTTTAAAATCGGCACCTGCAGGGGTGGAGTGTAGCCCACAGAGGGGGCAAAATGGCCCCGAGACCTGCTGAAGTTGCCCACCCCTGCTCTGTAACTACCACAAAAACTGTGGGCTGGCGGAAGAAGGATGGAGCAATTCCACTGCAAAGAATTCCATGCACTCGCCTGCTGGAATTCCTGGTCAAAGATAACTATAGCTACCAGATGAATTGTTAACTACAAGGCTGGTTTGGTATTACGTCCCAGCTGGGTCTCAGGGTGCTCCCAGACCAGGCTTCTCATTTGCAATCGCCCTGCCTCATTCACAGAATTTTACAGGGGGTCCAGACAATGTGACCTTCCATTTGTAACCCTCCCACGTTTCCCCACCACGTCTTCTGTCTCTTGTCTTTCCACAAAAAATCCATCAAGGAGGGAAAGAGAGAATCACTGCACAGAGTCTTTCCACTTGTCTGGAAGCGCCCTCAGTGTCGGCAATCCATGAAATTTGGACTCTACCCTGACCCCACATAAAACAGATTGCAATGTGATACCTGAACAGAGGATTCTCAAACATTGTGCTTTCCTAGATAAACTAAATAGCTATAAATGTTAGCACAGGAAAGAGAGAGGAAGTAACCTCCAAAGAAATAGGGAGCGGAAACAGGCGAGTATGCAGGCTACAAACAATGGCTGAAAACAGGCAAGAAAGATGCCGTTTGTGTTTGAAAAAAATCCTCTTGTCAATTCCACCTCACTTGAACAAAAGCCTAAGAAGTAGCGTTGATAGTCAAAACCGAAGTCCTGCTTTGCTGGTCAAGCCTAAGGTCCCTATGCATGTTTAGACAGAGCATTCCCCAGCCAGCAAGGCTAGCTGTGGGATGCTGAGGGTTGTCGAATTTATTTCTGGCTGGGGGCCCAAGCTTTTGTGGGCCAGATGGGAAACCTCTGCGGGGCTGGATTAGGCCCATGGGCGAAGGTTCCCCATCCCTGTTCCAGCTGTTACAAATGTAAAATTCTGTGAACAGTATATTTTTTGTTTCAATGAGATCATCTTTGATTACGTACAATAAAATCTGTACATGCTAATAATAAAAATAAAAACAGGATAATAACTGAGTTCCACAATCCTGCACATACCTGAGCAAGTGAGATTAAAAGCCTCTGGAAGTGTCCCGATGTGTCACTTCTGATGGCTTCCTCCAGAGTTCTCTTAAATTCTGCAGAAGACACACAGAGGAGACTCATTTTCTAAATGGTCATGTTTCTTGCTTTATTTCAGAGTGCACAAGTTGTTTTTCAAATCAGAGGCCACACTGGATGTTGGGAAACCTATCAGGGGCTGCATGAGAAAAAGGGGCATACCCAGAGCCAAAAGTGGGCATATCCAATGCTCGATCGTTAAGAACAACATTCCATACTACACTTCATGGTGATGCTTTGTTCAAATGTACAGATTTTCCCATTTAACTGACTTCATTAATTACTCATGTCATGTACTGATATTTAAAACCCACACCATCTTCAGATTTTTAAACCCCCGCCAGAGTGGTGCTTTGATCAACTGGGTTCTTTTCTGTTCCCATTTAATTCTCTCTGTTGATTTTTCCCTCCACCCCCACCTGATGCTTTGCACTTAGCTTCTCCACTTAGTTTGGAAAAGTGCGCTCCAACAGAACCACCCTAACTGCAGCAGCGGTGGCTGACTCATTGCTCAGAACTCAGACACAGGGCTGCACTCAGATAGCAGGAGTGATAGAGCTCTGTTGGACCAACTGCAAGAATGTCTCCTTGAAGTCTCTGGTAGCCAGCAGACCGCTCTATCATTCATGCACTTTTGTTTTGCAGTGATAATCTGCCAGCAACTCACCGAGGGCTCTATGGTTCCTGCCCTCTGAATGCCAATCCTACAGCATCCTCCAGGAAGTGGAAAGACATTGCTGTTGGAAGAGATAGGAGCTGGGAGGTGACCTAGGGGAAGGGGGCGATTGGCAGCATCATATAATTTTAGCATTAAAAAAGCCTCCAGAACTTTTGCAAGTTTTCAGTCTGATTCAATGCATACTTCCTTGTAAATCAAGTTCACTTAAGCAAGTATGCAAATGACTGTAGCCTTACAGTGCAATCCTATATATAACTACTCAGAAGTAGGTTTCATTGGCCTGGTTCACATGTCACAACAACCCAGAGTATGGGCTGATGTTGAACTGTAGATTGTTGATGGGTCGTTAGCCATGAACAACCCAGAAAGAGAACCCACAGTTTGTTGTTGGGTTGTGAACTCTGGGTTGTTCTTGTTTAATAACCTACAGTTAAATCATAGTGCAGGTTTCGCACATGACAAACTACAATTCAACAACCCATACTCAACCTATACTCCATGTGTACTCTGGGTTGTCATTATGTACAAACCAGGACTGTGAGTTTAATGGGGCTTATTACCAGGAAGGTTGGTTTAGGACTGCAGAGTACTTTGGTTATCGCACAACGTATGGTGTGTGTGTGTGTGTCTCAGACATGGAGGTGGGGAAGAGATATAAAAAGAATGGCATCTCATGGGCCAGGAGAGCAGTTGAGCTATGGAAACCATTAACAACATTGCTAAGCTTCTCTTTCTACACAGACTCCGAGATCAAATGATTGCCTGCAAAATGATAACCTTCATGGCCTCTACAGCTTGCTATGACCAGAGAAATCACAGGAGAGTATTGATAGCTCCACCCAACACACCAACAAGCCCAAGTTTGAAGCAAAACAGCATCTTATCAATTCAAGCAAACCAACATCAATGGCCAAAACCCAATTCCTCACCCAAATGTTTCTTCTTAGTGTAACCTCATCTTTAGGTATCGCCCGGTCCATCAGAAAACAGAACAGCAAACAGTGCTGAGCTGCAGCAAAACTAACCTGTCTTGTATGCCCTACTGACTTCCCGAATGTGGTCATTGCTGCGAGATGCCAGGATTTCTATCAGGCAGGCTTCATCTGTGCCAGCACCCTAAGGAAAGAAAACTCATCTCACTACTATGCAGAAGCATTTTCCTGGCCTTTGCCCTCTTTTAAAGCTAAGAGCACACTTGGGTTAATTGACAAAAGCCCCAACTTCATGAGGATTGAGTGCATCCTTAGTTGATCAATCAGTTAGAAGCACTGCGATTGACTAAAAAGGTGGCCTCGATTAAATTGGTCCACAGATTTTAAATATGATTTGTAATTAAAGTACTTATACAAACTGCAGATGGCAAGCACCATCTTAAAAGAGGCATTCACTCATGTGAGATAAGGAAGAATGCCTCTTCTAAGGGGATGCAGATGCATCAACAAGTGCACTTGTTTTCTTTAGAACAGGGATGAATAACATGTGGCCACCAAGCCGTTTCTGGCAACCTGCCAGAACCCCTTGCATCTGCTGCTGAAAAAATCACGGCTGCACCGCCTCAGATTTCCTTTCCTAGCACCAGCAAGAGAATCCTTTCCTTCATATCCGATCTTTGCTGAGACTAGAGATAAGGGAAGGGTGTCCCTTGCCAGTGCTACTGCCCGGTGGGCCTTTGGGGCCAAAAAGGTCGCACACCCCTGCTTTAGAACATTTGTGTGTTCTCAAATGCACGTTGAATTGCTTAGGTAAGCAACCCATTGATTAACAGTCATACAAAATTGACTTCAGAGTGCTTTCATCAAGGGAGACCCTAACTTCCCCTCCCCTGTCACCTACCAGAACAACCCCCTGCTCAGCCAAGCAGGCTAACAAGCTTATGGCACTTCTGGTTAGTGCTTGCTATAAGCCGGTGATGAGTTATGTTTTCACCTGGTGCAGTTTCTCATTGATCTGAGTTGGGGGATTTTATCCCTTCTAAGCCATCTTGACCACATGGAAAAGTGGCCTATAAATGTTTTAAACAAATCAGTTAAAAAAACAGGCGGGCTGCGTAGGCTATGGATCGCCAGAGACCAGCATGGGATGAACAGCAATGCTGCAGGTCCAGATTGCAGGAGCTGGGAACGTTCCAACAGAGCTCCTACTTTTGGCAATTAGAGCAATCAGCAAGTGCCCAGTACTCCCTCAGCATGATACAAAGGGAAAGGAAAGGTGTTGTTGTTTATGTATAGTATCTTCAGTGCACAAAACTGCAGAGGGTGGCAGACACAAAGGAGAGCCCAGGTCAACCGCCTCAACCTGGCTGATGGGAGTTGTAGTCCAACACATCTGCAGGACACCCGGTTGAGGAAGGCTGACCTAGAATAACAAGGCCACGAGAAGTGAGAAAAAGCAATAAAGAACACTTTCTGCTGAGGATCAGGCAGTTAAGTTAAGGGCTCCCCAGGAAAGGTGGATTTGGGGAGCAGATCTGAAGGAAGAGCGAGAGCGAGGTAAGTAAGAGTTTAGGGAGGCAAAACTTTGCCACAGTCATAGCTTTCATTTAAACTCATCCAGACCTTGATCGCTTCTTTTATTTCATGAACATCAAACAAGACAGGCGTCTTCATCATTGCCAAGATGGCTTTCTCAAAGTTGCCTGAGAGCTCAGACTTCAGGTCCTTGATCAAATCCTGGTGTTTAGTTAAAAACAAAACAATATGTCATGGTTGTAAAATGAAAGATGGCAAGTTTACAGAATTGTTTAGTAAAAGCACTGAAGTCAGTGGGGCTTACTTCTGAACAGACATGCATAGATTGCACTAACAGTCTCTTTTCCTGTAACAATTAGCTTGCACCATTACACAATACCTAATAAAGGTACCTTAGGGCACAACCCTATGGCTACTACACGGCCATAGGATTGGTCGGTTCCTGGAAAACTGCCTCCCCACCACTCCCCCTCATAGGCAGCGCGGATCGTCCCTGTGCTCTGCGCTCGTAAGAGCAGCGTGGAACGGGGGGGGGGAGGGGGTGCTCCCGGGGGCAAGGCGGGGAGTTAGGAAGTGTCGTACCGGCACTTACGATGTGCCGTCTGGCCTCCCCACCCCACCCCCCAATGTCCCATGGCTAAACAGCCCAGATCGGCTGTCCAGCTGCAAATGCAGGGCGGCTGGAGCGTGGAGGAGGCGATCGCCTCTGTGCTCCTCCTGCTGTGCATTGGACAGGCAGCGCCTCTGAGTTCTGAGGCAGCCAACTATCCCCATAGGATTGCTCCCTCCAATAATTTTTTTTTAAAATATAGCACTGTCAATGTAGATGGTGCTTTAAGGAATAATGTAAGGACAAAAACCAAGATCCCTGCCCAATGGAGCTTAGAATGTACATTTCTACCAGAGGGGAGTGGGAGGAAGAACTCAGGGAGGAGCAAACAAGGCAAATGTTACGAGAAGAATATGTGCAGTTTCACAGATTTTAGGCTTTTAATTGAGGTTAAATTGAAGTGTGGTGATGAGCTATACTGGCCAAGGCAATCATTTTTACAATTCACTCAGAGCAGCCTGTGCAACCTCCAGTACCAGAGGCAGTGAACCAGTTGCTGGGGAACATGGGTGGGAGAGTGCTGTTGTGCTCGTCTCCTGCTTGGGGGTTCCCGGTTGACAGCTGGTTGGCCACTGTGTGAACAGACTGCTCGACTAGATGGACCCTTGGTCTGATCCAGCAGGGCTCTTCTTATGTTCTTATGCTTCACGGCATAAGAAATTATAGAACAAAAATATATATCAAAAACATGACCATAAACAAAGCAATGGAGGACATAATATAAAAAGCAGCAGCAGCAGCAATTCCCATTGAGAATATGTATGCTTCTGAGTTGTATAAAACTCTCCTGCTGAAGAGTTCTAGATAATACCAAATTTAATTTGTATCTCTTGAACCATAACAATAGGTAATGTCTAATTATTTGGCTGCCAAATTCATTCACTTCTCTCATTGTTCTGATCACGTGACATCTCTCCTGTGCGATGTCACTTCTGTCAATCCCTCCAAATCCTTCCTCAGAACCCACAAGCCCCTTGTTCCCATGCCCTGCTACCACAACTCATCTTCTAGCTAAGCTCAGGCACGCGCAAGTGACACTGCTGAATTTTCCTTCCCTGTTTACCACTCCCTCCCACCACCCTTGTTTTTTCCCTGTACCAAATTTTAGACTGTTAAGTTTTCAGGACAGGGACCTGTCCACTTGTACTCTGTAAAGCATCATGCACACTGATGGTGCTACATAAATCAATAATAATGAGAATTAATGTACATATATATCATATATGGGGGGGGGGCTGGGAGAACTTGCCTTTCCATATGCTGTTTTGAATGAGAGCATGATCTGCTGCCGCTGCTTGCTTGAACGACTCCCAAGGCAATCTATGATTGCCTGTTCATCAGTTCCTGAAAACACAGACAGGAACATTAAATGGTAGCACAGCATATTTGGCTACGACAGAACTTTCTGGTCTAACCAACTTCAGCAGAAACTAATCCAGTGTTTCATACTGAAACAAATAAAAAATTAAACCAGCCCTATTACATTTCTTCTCCTGCCATAAGCAATCATTGCACAGCTTTGCTTTCGACGGTGCACACGTCCAAATACACATTCTCATATGCAACTAGTCACGGCTAAATCTTTATTATTGTATTATGCTTGTGGTAGTGAAGTCTCCAACAGTACTGATCAGCCAAATAGGTATGACATCACAGAACGTTCATGAACATTTCAATTGCTCCCCCCATCCCCGTTTTCAACTTTAATGGAGGAGGAAGTTATCAATTTAGCTGCTTTAAAGCCCCACGGAAGTTTTGTATAGACTAGGGAAAGAGGGAATGCAGGAATTGGAAGGAAGAAGCAAAACAGGATCAAGTGAGGAAAGGCAGTGAAATATTGTAAAGGACTAGAAAAGTGCTTTTACAAAAAGCAAATAAGTAAAACAACAATAAAAGCAAATTTCGAGTCCTTAAGACCTTGAAGAAAAGATTAAATACCACCTGGGGAAGTCTTGAAAGCCAGAAGGGAATGGAAAAACTGAGTATTTGTAATCAGAATGAGAAACCATGTGTGATTTTGAATACGTTTGTTCTGAACAAATAATTTCAATGGGCAGTATCCTATAGTGCTGCTGCACTCCCGCTGTTTCTTTTGGGCCAGTGGGAACAACTGCTTGCTCAACAGGGATTTTGCAGTTCTAAAAATAACTCTGGAAGTGAGCAGAAACGCCCGCTTCCGGATCGGGAAAGATCAGCGGAGCTCTCTTTGGCAAGCTCCACTGAGCTGCCCCATTCCAAAAATAATAGTTTCTGCTTGTTTTGGATTGCTTGTAGGTCAGTGAAATCCCCATTGTACAAGGGGTCGCGCCCACTGGCGTACGGGCACAGTAATCTTGTTGCAGAGTACACAGTCCCTTAGCTGGTCTCATGGACTGTGTTCGAATCACAGAAGATGCATGCACTGCAATTCTCAGATTCTCTTTTACATTATCTGCATCAGTGCTGTATCCAGTAAGAGAGGCAGAGTAAAGTACAAAACCCTTTATGTAAAAGTAAACACAACAAAGGTTGCAGAACTCACAGCTATACCTAGAACTAAGCAGACGCCACTGCTGCTTCCTAAGTCCTTTTACAGGTTGCCTCCCTTCAGCAGGTACAACGCCTACAAAATTACCGCAGGTACAACCAGCAACAAGCAAAGTGCAAACCATCCCTGTATGCCTAAGGACAAAGGGTGGCAGTGGTGAGACAAAGTGGACCACCCCGTTACAAAAGAAAAGCCCCCAACCCTGAAGTCAGGCTCTACTCACCAAATCCTTTCATGGCTTTCCTCAATACTTCCGCATCCCTCAGGGGGTCAAATGATGGAGCATCACGGATGGTGCCTCGGTTCCCAGACTATATTACCCCAAGCAAAATAAAAGGTATCAACTCAATGTTTCTCATTCCATGACCAATCTACAGTAACTCAGCTATCTGCATCGTCACATTTGCATCATGCCGGAGAACAAACGGAGGATTCAAGTAAAGTCTTCCTTTTCAGAGTCAAAATACCTTGTTCTTATTAACTGTGTTATTTGGCCATTTAGACATTTGATGAAATACAAGGAAACAGGGTTTGTTTGTTGAGACTGGCTAGTTAAGTATTTCACTCTGAAGCTCTCCTACATCTACCATAATGGCACGAGGCTCATCCATACTTCAGTTCAAGCTAAGGAACTGCTCCTCCTTGGCTCTCAACTGTGGCAGAACTAGACATTCACCTGCACAAGGGGGGTGAGAACCCCAGGCACCCCAAAGAGGGCTCGATTTGTGGGGGACACGCCACAGCTAAAGGAGAAATGCTTAAGCACTCCAGCTTGACCTTCTCCTGCATGCCACTTTCTCCTGCAACTCCCCCCATCAGCCTCTTCCCGCCGCTCAACATGGCAAATTCATGGTGGGGGGTGGAGTTACAGGGGAAGGGTGAACCACTCTCCTGCACCCACTGCTTGTCCCCTGCAACTGAATCCTCCCCCATTGCTTGTCAGCAGCTTGACAGCAGCTGGTGTTCCCAGATCCCATGCGTGCAGCTAAACATCTAGCTTCTGCCCTGCTTCTCTTCTTCAGTGAAAGGGGGGAGTCCAGTAATTTAAAACAGGAATGCTCTTACCATTCCAGGAGTAACTGTGGGCATTGTAGGTCCTGGATATGATGGCATAGAAGGATTAACGGCTGGGCCAGAAGGATAACTTGGCATGGGCTGCTGCCCAGGATATGTCGTTGGCAGGGGCTGCTGTCCTGCTGGCGGCATGGGGCTGCCTGGATATGCTGGATAAGATGGCATTCCCGATGGCGGGTTTCCTCCTGGGGGTGGGGGGTACATCCCGTAAGTCGATTGCTGTCCTTGTGGAGGTTGCCCAAAGCCCCCTGGAGCAGCAGGGGGATAGCCGCCAGGGGCTGGAGGGTATATACCCTGCGGCATGCTGGCTCCACCAAAAGTTCCCGACATGTTGGAAGCCTGCAACAGTAGACAAGGCAACCAAATGCGCACTGTAAGCAAACACGTATCAAATAATACACAGCACTTCAGAATGTTCAGCGCACGTCACATACCATGTTTCAGTAATCATTACACCAGCCAGGTAAAACAGACCAGAATGATCTCATACTGCAGATAGGGCCTGGTGCCAAGAGATCACAGTGTGCGCTATGGCAGACGTCCCCAACCTGGTACCCTGCAACTCCCATCATTCCTGACCATTGGCCATGCTGGAGGAGGCTGATGGGAGTTGAAGTCCGAAACATCTGGAGAGCACCAAGTGGAGAAGGCTGCCTTAAGGCTCCCTAGTGAGTTCATGGCCAAGCAGAGATGTGACGTTGGGACTTCTTGATTAACAGCACGGTTTCTTGTCCACTGTGCTACTCTCGCCTCTATTCACATCATGTATTATTCAGTTTATGCATCTCCCTATAACCAAAGCTCTCAGAGCAATATACATAATTTGAATATATAGCTATCAACCAAAACCAGGGATAAAACACATTACAAAAAGAATCTGAAAGCAACAACAACAACAATCATTTAAAAATAATTTTAAAAGGAGAGAGAAGTACCAAAACTTGGAAAAGGAGAATTTTAAAATTCAGCTTTAAACATACCTTTAAAAATGAAACAAGCAGCAGCTAAAAAATGTTTTAAAGGCCCGGGAGAGTAAAATAGTCAGCCAAGTAGGCACCAGGTGGACCTCTGTAGGGAGAGCATTCCAGTTTTAAGGGCACCACAGGAAAGGCCTGCTCACAAGTGGCCACCCACCAAATCTCAGTATGTGGGGGCACCTGGAGCAGGGCCTCAGGGCATGATCTCAGGCCATGGGCAGGAATGGATAGGAAGAGGCGATCCTTCAGATACTGCGGCCCCACACCATCCCAAACTGTAAACAGGGTCATACGTTTGAACAGGCTAAGAGAACTCCCTCTTCCCCTTCTCTTTTTTCTCTTGCTCTCAAAAATTAAGGGACTTGCTCTTGGATCTTTTTGCTTATATTACTCCACATATACAAACAGCTCAAACACCATGCTAAGCCGAATTGAAGATAGAAGACTCCTTGTCACATATCGTATTTCAGTAAATATTGTTCAGAAAATTATCCATTTGTCAGAGCTTTAGATAGGGGGGTGTTTCCAGTTTCCTTCTAGCCATCACCCTGCCTCATTCAATGAATTTTACAGGGGAGTCCAGACAGTTGTAACCTTCCCATGTTTTCTTATCACTTCTTCTGTCTTTTTTCTTAGCAAAATCTGTTTAGGAGGAAAAGCTGGAATAGCTGCACAAGGCCTTCTCATTGGTAGTACTAGGAGCCCTCTGTCAGGAAGCACCCATGGGATTTATATATAATTTTATCCATCTCCCAATAGTAGCAGCATGCTATATTCTAGAAATGCAGTAATAACAACTTCCATTTCTGATTATCAAAGACTTTTTGAACATATAATGGCAATAAGGTCTTTATTTTTAGTTGTAGCCAGTTGGTAACTATTATCAGAACTCTGTCATCTTCTAATTACTTGGGCCAGCTTTGGTTACTACGAATAATACTTTCAATTACCCTTTGTAATTCGCCACTTTGAGCTTTCTTCCTGAAGGGATCGTCTATAGAATACTATTCTTCCTCAGTACACCTTTGTCCCATTTCCTGATATTGTCAACACTCACTGTTGGCACCATAGTGACCCACACACTAGGCTCCTGTGATGTACTGGCATGACTCACCCCACAGTTTAGAGTCATCAAGGTGTATGTATGTAGGTTTGTAGAATCTTAGGAAATTCTACTTATCTTGCAAAATAAAATTAAGTTTTGAAAAAGGAGTATGCGTATGTATACATGTATTATGAAATAAAAAAGAAGGGTGGGTAGGTTAAACAAAAATAAGGCGGAAAGAGGAAAATGGCGAGGAGGAAATGTTTAATTTAACTTGATTTTATCACTGCTGTAATTACTTTGAGACCTTCCCTCAAAAAGCAAGATCTCAAGATGTTATTGACTGACACACTTTATAGACCAAAATAGGTCAGCAGAACTTTGCCACTAGCTTCACTGCAAACAGTAAGACCCATCAGGTTCAAACTGAAATTACTTACCATGCCTGACATATGTTCCGGATTAAACTGATTTGCATAGTTGCTAACATTTTCAAGTCCAATTGGAGGAGGGTTTGCAGGAGAATAGCTGGGGGCACCCCAGGGATTACTGCCTGGAATTAATTGACAAAACAAAATAAATCAACAACCATAGACCAAACAGCTGGATATTCATTTGTAAGTGTATGGATTTGTATGGCGGTTTTTTAATTTTAATAGCTAAAATGCTTTGTACTGATAAAAGCTGCAGTTGATGCATCTCTCTGCTCCTAATTCGCTCACTCCTATCCTCAGTTGAGATTCCTGATCAAGGAAACACCTCCTGGAATAATAGATTCTCCAACATTAGCAGCAGGTTCCTTGCCAGCTATGCTAAAATCACCCACGCATTTCAAAGGCCAACAAACACCCATCAAATAGAACATAATCTATTTGTAAACCATGCCATGCATAAACTATATTGGCACACAGTGTACGAGCGGAGGCACAGTCTTGTCTCTCTCTTGTTTTACACAATGCAAGAGAGCAACTGAGAACAGCAGGGGGGGGGAAAAAAAAGCTCCCCTGGGCCCACTGGCTCCCACACCTATTTAGGGCACAAGCCTTTGCATGTTTAGGCAGAAATAACTCCTTAAACTCCCAGCCAGCAAGGCTGGCTGGGGAATGCTGAGAGTTGTAGGACTTCTCTCTGTCTAAACACACTTAAGATTAAGCTGTTATCATATTTTAATATTTGTAGATGGTCCTTTAATAAAATTATTCAAGGCAGGTGACTATAACTGAAATAACAATTCTAATACAATGTCAACTACATCATAATACAATTTAAGGCCAACAGTGGGCTTGTTAGATTTAACACTAAAGTATGTTTTATTGTTACATGAATGAGCCTCAGACTCATGCACTCCTCCCTTGCCTCCCTCCCCTTGCATGTGCGGGAGGAGATGGGAAGGGTTTCCTTCCATTTTCAATTAACTGCAGTTAAGCATTATGTCTGTTTTCAGTTAATCATGGATTAACATTATGTCCAAATCCTACACTTGGTTAATCTTAACCATGGTTTAAGTTGACTTGTTTCAGTAAACCACAGTTATGTCCAGCTTTGGATATAACGCTGAACTGCGATTAGCTAAAAATGGAAGTGAACGCTTCTGATCTCCTACAGGCGGCCATGTCTGGTATGGGAGTGCATAAGCCCAAGGCTTGTTTACTTAACACTAAACCATAGTTTAAGATTATGTCCGAACGAGCCCAGTAAAAGCATTACCAAGAGCACTTTAAAAGGTAAAAAACCCCTAGTATTTATACACTATAAATCTGTGTACTTTTCAGTGTAGAATACAGATCTAGCTCTCAAATCATATCATTATGTAGACTTACCCCCCCACAATCTATGCCAGCAAAGTTGTCAGAGCTAAGACCAAAGCAAAGATGGTAAACACTTACTAGATGTGCAGTCCAAGGGCCATTTCCTTCCCCCCATCCGCAAACTAAATCTGACCTATTTACCGCTCTGTAGCAGTAAACAGGAGATTTCTTTGGTTGCCGCTGCAAATTTCAGCAGCACAGCAGCAGTGAGGGGCACTGGGGGGAGGAGGTGGCTGTGGGAACATGTGTTGCCCACCCCTGATCTACGTAACTGGCAGCAGCACTTCCAGGTCTCTGACAAATGGTCTTTTAACTAGAGATGCAGGTGGAGGATTTTACCTGGGGTCTTCTGCATCTGTTACTTGTAGGACTCAGACCCTCCTATTATCCCATTTGTGCCCAGGTACTCTGATCCCCCACCCTAAGGGAAAAATAGTAAGCTTACCTGGCGCAGCAGGAGGATACCCTCCTGTGGGAGGATACCCCCCTGTGGGAGGATACCCACCTGCGGGAGGATACCCACCTGCGGGAGGATATCCTGGATAACTCATTCTGTAGAAATGAAACAGAAGAGAGATTTTTTAATGAAGTGCAGCGTGTTAATGACATATGTAACACTCAGCAGCTCGTACTACAGTAGCTGGTGTCTTCGAACTTTGATGTGTAAGAGCTGAATTGGTTAAAAAAAATATTCCTCCCTTCTTCCAAGGAGTTCAGGCTAGGTGGCATGGTCGTCTTCCCATTATCCTCACAACAACCCTGTGAGGTAGGTTAGGCTGAGAGATGGTGACTGGCTCAAGGTCACCCAATACGATTTGTGGCCAAATGGGGGTTTGAACTGGGAACTCTTGACATTCTAGCCACTCAGTATGCAGCACTATTTTTATTGTATTGCGTGTTTTTGTAGTTTTGATGTTTCACACCACACATGCTGCCATGATTAGTAATCTCATGATTCTGGCAATCTCAGATGATCCACCCATCCAAACACCACCAGAACAGCAGGGGATCCAGACAGGAGGAACCACAAAGCACTGTGACCATTAAACATGTTTACAATCAAAGATACCATAAGGTCACACCCTTCATGGTTTTCTTCTTCAGGTTGTAAATCGGTGCACCTTCCTTTTCTATATAGTTTCAGATGCTACCTTCTCACTTATCCAGGCACAGGTGCAACTTCGGTGTGCAACTCGCATCTTTCAAAGGCAAACGTAAGTCATTCTTACATCCAAGTAATGGTGTTTAAGACCAAGGTATACATCTGCTGAAATCCAAGTGTACTGACTGCTTACTACAGAACACACCTTTCTAAAGCCATTTTACACATGTACAGAGCTGGAAATGTGTATTAATCATCTTGTTCACACAGTGAGAACTGTAGTCAATTCTGGGTCTCTGGCAAGTGTATTTGGACAATAGTTGTATGTATGCACTGGTTGCATGCACATTATATATTTTTATCTACATATATAAAATGTTTTGAATGTGTATGTCAAAAAGTTAATGTCAAGCAACCCTCCCTTTGGGACACTCCTTCAGCTTCTTCCAAAGTTAATATTACTTCAAGGATATTAGCCTCCACCCAAAAACAGATTTCTTAGATAAGAGCTCCTATACAAAAAGAGTTCCCTTTCCCCCAGAAAAAAAGTAAAGTCACTTCCCATTTTGACATGTTTATAACTTGTACTTTTCAAAGACAGGCCTTCAAACTGGAGTAACAAGAATATACATACATTACCTTTTTGCCAAATGTGGCCTACTAGAATTACATCACAAGGGCACTTGTTATTGGGTGGATTCAAAATTTAATAAATAAATATGAATCTAGTGTTACTTTTTACTACCCACCAGTAAAAAGAGAGTGCCTTATCCAGATGTGGCACACCCATGTCTGTTGCCTTAATAACACAAGCAAATCCAAGAGAACAAGTTTTTTGTGCTATACTTGGGTGTCTGAAATTGTAACGGCTTTTTAAAGGTTACAACCAAATCGTCATAATACGCTTATTCATTCCTCCCAGCCACCAAATGCCAGTAAGTAAAAAGGTAGCAGAGGGCACAAGGGTGGAACTGTGTTGGAACCCAGCAGGCAGAAAAGTTTGTTGATTTAGCTACCTACCTCAGCTTGGAATTCCTTTCCCTAGGAGTCTAAAACCAAAGCCTTTTGCTATGTCAACTTTCCAACCCTTCCTTGGCTCCAGGAACCAACACTGGAACATTGTGGGACAATATTCCAGTTATATAGGACTGTGCTGATCAGATGTTACACATGGATGTTAGAGGAATAATGAACTAGTAGAACATTCAAGCTTTTCCTATCTTATGCACAGATGGGGTGACTAAGGACATTTAGAGAAAAACGACAGGAGCAATAATTCTCACAACTGTTTTGAACTCAGTCGCAGGTTACTTCCATACTAGAGCCCTTTAGCACTGCTTGAGGCATTCCTGTTCTGCAATTTGCTGGAAACGGAATTAAAATGGTTGACCCACACAGACGAGGCTGTTTAATCCACAGTTTCTACTTCCCGTTTCATTGTAAAATTAAGATCAGAACTCTACATGGATTGTTTTCCTATAGTGCTTTTCTGTATTTCTACTGTGGTATAGCAGCGCTGTGGTATAGCGGAATAATGCAACTACACTAGAGGGGACAAGTGCATTGTTTCACTTTCACAAAAAACCACAAGATTTTCCCCACTCCAAAAAAATGTGCGAAACTGCTTTTTAAAACCAGAAGCAAAACTGGGCAGTAACATCATCTAAGCACTCACAAACAACCACAAGTGAGGAACAATGAGCACACAATAAAAAACCTGTCTATAAAAGCTCTTAATATGCTGCCACATTATTCAGCAATGCCCTCCCCCAGGCCAAGTTGGTTCTATAATGTCTGCTCCCAAATACGGTTCATTTGGCAAAAGTCCATTCTAAAAATGCCAGTGGAAAGCCGCTTCAGTCCGTTTTACTGCTTCCCATTGGCCCTGGGGTTTGGGAATAGCAATCAACAATCTCAATTTGTCCCTTGAATAGTCTCCTCAAATTGTCCCACCGCCAGCTCTGAAAGGTATGATTTTGCCATTAAAAAAGAAGAGGAAAATATTAAAGGAAATAAGTAATTTAAGCCTCACACACACTCCCCTGGGCATGCAAACTCTTCATTTACTTCTATGGTTTTCTTTAACCAAGGCGTAGTGTTACATTTGCATTATTTGGCACTAACCATAGTTAATGATAATCAGAATTGCCTTAATCAAGGATTGCATCTGCCATATGGCACCCGCCCAAGGAATAACGCTGGTGCGTGAACATGCCACAGGACTCTCTCTCAGCCCTTTCTGGGCTGCCACTCAGAGCTTGTGTGGTGCCTTCAGTTTGGTGGATAACAAGCTACCCAACTGATCAATACAAACTACTATCATTTCACACACACACACACACACACACACAGCGCATGAACAGAAGAGAAAGGAAAAACAGCCAGTCCTCATGAACAGGATGTTGTTGTGGAATTTTAAACCTCTTATCATTTCCAAACCCAAAGTAGTACAATTTCCACCAATAACAAGTTAGAGGGAATAGAAGAAGATACTTGAAGCACTTAAATGTCCTCCTCCCCTTCCTAGTTTCCCCAGACTAAAACAAACTGATGAGTGAAAGGGGGGGGGGAATGTTCTTTGACTGTTTAAGTAAGATGACATAGCCCCCAAGGTGTAAATTGTTTTTTGGTTTAAGTATTCTTATCTCACTCATTAGCTAAAAAGGCTTACATGCCGCAGACCCAAGGTGAGGGTGTTTTGCACACCCCTGCGGCCTGGTTGCTGACAGGCCATGGACTGGTACCAGTCCGTGGACCGGGGATTGGGGACCCCTGGCCTAGAGCATTACCCAAGTCACAGCATAAGGACCTTCATATAAAATAAATAAATAATAAAGTTCTGTCTCTCAGACTGCTTCTGTCCCAAGTCCTTTTAACACTTCTGAGACACAAGCCTGTTTCCTACACAAACAGGTAGTCGTAGAATTAAAATGGTGGTTCCACACAGTACTTAATAGGAACTTCTTTATATTTGGTCAGACCCTTGGCTCTCCAGGGTTTCAGCAGGGGTTTTTCCAGACCTCCCCTGAGATGCTGGGGATAAAACATGGAACCCTCGGCATGCAAAGTGTGTGCTCTACCACAGAGCTATGGCCCCTTCCCGCTATATAACACTGTAGTCATCCCCACAATGCCATTCCATATGGGCAAGATTCCAATATATGTTTACTCAGATGAAATTCCATTTCAGCAAAGGTCCCACTTCACTTGGCTACTGGCCCTTTAAATTAGTTGTTTCTTCCTTAACAGGGGGTGTCTCCACAAGTGATTTACTGTGACATTGCTGTGTTCCAAGGTTGTTCAGGACACATGACATCATGGCCATCTTGCAGCCACCCCGGAGTTTTGTGCCAAAAAACTGGTTCTTCTGAGACTACTCTTAGTCCGATTGTTTTCCTTAATTCACATTGTCTGTGCTTCTGTTGTGTGGTGTGCACCACCCTCCGCATTTACTCCGGCATGATTTCCCTGCCTGGGGCTGTGTCTTTCACCTGGCCATGACCTCACTGACCCAGTCAAGGGATGTTTCCCCAATGTTTTCCCCGCCTGTGTTTCCCCGATGTTTCCGCCATTTCAGGGCTGGCCATCAGAGTTCTGCGCTACCACATGGCATTTACTTCACCTTGCCTACCACTAAACTCTGGTGGCCATCCCCGCAAAATTTAGATGTGCTCCGGACAGCCTCTAACTTTTTAAAAAAGTAACGAATTAAGCAAAATAGCGCTTTTGTCTGGCAATACGTACATCACCTATCTCACTATTGCACAATTGCACGATAGTGAGATAGGGACCATAGGACTTGCTGGCAAATGTGTGATAGTGAAATAGGGGAGGGAAAGAAATAAAAACAAAATTGCTGGAATTGGGCATAGGTTGGGGAAGCAGGTGTCTCCTCAGAAGTAACTCCCATTGTGGTCAATGAGGCTTGTTCCCTAAATATTGATGCTGCATTTCTTTATTGCTTGCTTTGTTGCTGTAAGGAAGTAATTAATGTGAAGCTTCACTCCATTGCATTTTGGGAGCTTCAGGGGAAGGAGACAGGGGGGTAGAGCCTGGATGGGGAGGGGAGCCTCTCTTATTGGTTGAGCAGCCCCTGCCAGTCTGATGACGTTCACTCCAACCCCCCCCCCCCCGAAGTATGTTTCTGTGAAGTGACTTAGAATGGTGCAGTGCACTCGTTCATGGAACCCTGAGCGGACTAAAGCCAGTTCCTTGAAAAATCCGGGTAAGCCACCATTCGCTTCTCCTTCTGTTGTCACGGAGACACGCACCCAGTCTAGTTATTCTAAAGTGGATCCTGCTTCTCTCTGCTACTGGGCCTTTAATTAGTCATTTCCTGTTACCTTCCAGCCACATTGGCCCTTAATTCGTTGTTTCCTATTTGCAGCTTGAGCAACCCCACCACTTTCCTGTTAATTTTTAAAAAATTGTTTAAAATTTTATTATCACAATCGCATAACAAGGACAATACAGAGAACATGGAAAACACTGAAATGCAGTGGTATGGCAGCAAAGTTGTCTGGATTCTCCTTAAAATCTGAGTGAACGAACAAAGCCAGTTCCAGAAAAAACAGCTAGTTTGGAAGCAACCAACACAAAATGCAGCAGCACACTTCTACTTGACTCAGTTGTGTCTACATTTCTGCCAGGTGCAATACGCAACCATGTGCTCCTAAAAAAGAAAATGACTGAAATGGGAGAACACGCCTCACTGTAATCAAATCAACATGCCCTGTGCTGAAACTGACCTTTCAACAATCTAAAAGCAACAAGATGGGTGCTGGAAGACAGAACTCAGAACCCAACTAGCGGCTATGAATCCAGGCAGTGTGCACAACAAGTGTGAATGCTTAGACACTATAATGATTGTGAGAAAGTTACATGCAAAATCCTGCAGCCTTCCACCCACAGGCACAACCTGAAATTCTGAATGTTATGCAGACATTATGTCACATTAACACAGGCAAGGAAGTTAGCAACAGAAGCACCCCAGAGATCATTAGCCAAGACTTACCGTATCTGTACTGGGCAATAAGCTACCAAGACATCTCAAAAAACAAAGCTCCTAAAAGAAGCCACCAAAATCAGCTTCAAAATGCAATACAGTCAGATGGAGCTCTGGTGGTGTTTTGCAATCCTGTTCCCAGTTAACACCCACAGAATTTGGAAAGAGTAACCAATCTACATCAAAATGAAAGGAAGCATATAAAGTATTGGTTATCTAAGAGATCTAAAGGCTGGACTACTTTGAAGAGAGGACTAAAGATGGCAAACCAGGGCTCCGAATCTCCAAAGCAGACTACCAGCCAGCCCTGTGGTGCAACTGGGTAATCTCGGACCCTGGACTAAATGGTCTTATGGAGCACCCCTTTAGATGGCTATGTCCACACAACTAACATTCCTTTTATCCCTTCCCACTGACATCCCATGCTTTAAAACTGCTTCTAGATACCTGATATGTTAGAACAACAAGAAAACTGTTTGCCAGCTGCAATAATAATAATAATAATAATAATACCCTGAGCATATGCTGTTTTGCAATTTAAAGTCACCACAGCATCTACAGGAATGAAGTGGAATTTGTGTCTGCACCTGCCAATCTCTGGATGGTCATTTGGGGCCCCCCTGGGCTGTGAAGCCCTGAACTTTGGACCCAAGGTCCAGCTCTAGCTGTACCACTGAGCAAGCCCCACTGGCATACTTACCATTCCTTCCACACACTCTTCGTGTGCCTCAGTTGGCAATTGGGAGGTAGCTGGAACTCCTTGCAGGAGGGGGATCAGATTTGGTCCTGGGTCCAGTTTCTGATTTCTGATGTAAAGCTTACACTGAGGCCTCTCTCACACGTGCAAACGGCAGCATGGGGGCCATTTGAAGAGGCTGCTACACTTTACAAGCTTTTTGGGTAAAGCAGCTGGCCATATAGTTCTAGCAGCATTCACACCTCCAGTGCCAAACTTGGGGAGGGGCAAGGATTTGGGATGGGGTCCTGACTACATCTGCTCAGCAACCCATTTACATGAGCAGTCAGCAAATGGTTCCATTACAGCCAGGCAGAACGCAGTTGCATCATGCGTGAATAGGGATCTAAGAAAATCGAGTTTTGAAAAACTACCACTAGCCCCCCTTTCAGATGTTATTCGCATGAAGTGGACTAGGATTATAAGGGCTTCTGATATTTATTTGAAAGAATACTGACAAAAACTTCACTTTTAATTTTAAAAACCAGTAGAACATCTCAGCACGGCTGTCGCTGAAAGAAATCTTAAGAGCACAGTCTTATGTACGTCTACTCAAAAGTGAGTCCCCCTGAGTTAAATGGTGCTTTCCCCCAAGATCATATGCATAGAATTGCATTCTTAGTTGATTAATCATTAAATATGCATATGAGTAAAACAGTAGATCCTAAACAAAAAAGCATACATTTTATATAATGTGTTGTGAGTCATAAAGTTTCATTTTAGAAAGGGCAGGTTGTTCTGTTTGGGAGAGAAAGAGGTGTGCTTCTGAAGAAAATTGCAGATGGCAAGCACTTTTATAAGCCCTTCTGTTGCAATGTTGAAATTGCTGCCCAATTAACTGGCACACCTTTTTAGTCGATCAAAGGGTTTTTTCTGCCAATTAATTAATTTAATCTATTAATTGATTAAATGTTGCGGTCCACTTCCCAGTAGAAATCAAGGGACAGGAGCTTGAAAAAGGATTGTCACTAGTTTCCCAAGACACTTGATCTCAGCTATTATTGCCATTATTTTAAAGCAATCCCCAGAAATTGTGTTTTATTTTGGTCACTACAAACATGAGCTCAGATGAGGCTTTGAAACTGGAGACAATATTGACAAAGGGTGGACAGTGCAAACAAAAATGCTCAGAGTGGCAGTGTGCCAAGGAAGTGCAGGTAGAACTGTTAGGACACATTGCCTTTGGTGTGTGGTGTGCTCACACAGGCTTTTTATGCAATTTCAGACAAGGCAAGCCCTTGCAGTCAGCAGAACGCATGGTCAATTTTAAAAATAGCTGGCAGCTCATGCCCACCCAAAGGGGAAGATTTATCGTTGAAGTAAAGAGTTTGCATGCAACTTTGGATAGGATTCATCTGCATTCAACATGAGCATCCTTCCCCAGCCTGGTGCCCTCCAGATGTTTGGGACTACAGCTCCCAACATTCCGGATTGCTGGCTGAGGCTGATGGGAATTGAAGTCCAAAACCTCTGGAGAGCACCTGGTTGGGAAAGGCTGTATGTGAGGAAGAACTCAGAATGTTAGATCATCATGTCCAAAGCCAACTGTAAGGCAGAATTCAATGTTTGGATTCTTCCCAGAGCACAGCCTAATACAATATTTTGACTTCACAGGTGTAAGTGCAAGCCTAGGATGGCCATTCAAGAAAGACCTGGGTTTAAACTGAAATACCTTCCTTGATGTCAGACTCAAGGGGCATAAACTTTAGTGCTTCGGCTTAGTTTCTTTGTGGATCAAGCTGAACCCATCTCTTTCATGGTCTCTACTGGAAAACTATGGGTTTTTCAAGTAGCCAAGGGACTCCTCACACAACGCATATACAGGGCCAAACTAAAAGTTCTACTAATCCAATGTGGGCCAGATTCAGGACAGGACTATTGCGATTCAAGAGGAGGTGGGTTTAAGTTCCTCCTCCTGTTTACAGCTTGAAATTGCAAGCTGTAATATCTCCACTGGATTCCAATAGAGATTTTTTTTTCTTTTTTTAACCCCCTGGGGTGGATTTTGGCACAAAAACAGGAGGGGGAAACTTAAAGCCCCCCTCCTGAATTGCCATGGTCCCAATCCAAATGGGGCCGGTCTGCACTTACACAAAAGTAAGGAAGCCAATCATACATGGCTCTGCTATATGTGATTAGCAGAATGGTTAGTTTGGCCCAGAGAATGTAATCCTATGCATGTCTACTTAGAAGCAAAGCACTACTGAGTTTAATATGACTTGCTCCTAGGTGTGTATAGGATTGCAGCCACACTGTTTGTGTGCAATAAAGGTTAGACACATGAAGATGGTCACAAATTTAAGGCACAGTCCTATGCACATTTAGACAGAAAACAGTCCTACAACTCCCAGCATCCCTCCAGGCAGCCATGCTGGCTGGGGAATGCTGGGAATTGTAGGACTTTTTTCTGTGTAAACATGCACAGGATTGCACCCCTAATGGCTATAATTTAAACAGAAATACAATACAGCACACCATAATGGAGAAGATTGTGACCCAGATGACTTGTGTGCCTGCTCAGTCTTCTGTTCAGGTCCAGGCGCTAACCGTTGATAAGCAACTTCAAGGCCCCTGCTGGATCTCCCTTCTTACCATTATCTTTAAGCCAGACCTGGACTGGACAGCCTTTCAAACAGAGGATAGTCCTCTGTAAAGCAGGATACCTAGCCACCCTACAAAGGAAGCATTTCCTTTGACAGCCATGAACTTTGCTTTGTGACACCTTTTTTCCAGTCATGAGAGATAACTTAAATGTAATAAGGAAGCAATTGTTTAATGCCCTGGAGTAATGCTATGTCTGAAGCATTCTGGGAAATAAAATGGCAGCTCAGACCTAGCCCACATCAAACACTGTCGCCACTGGCCACCAGAGGGCACCCTCAAACATGGTGCCAGTCCTGGGAAAGAGGCAACATTAGGAATGGCGGTGAATTTCTCCATGAATCTCGGGGAGGCCGAATGCCAACGCATTTGGCCCCCCGAAATTGTCGGTGAAATTCTCCGCCACCCCCCCGCCACCCCCCGGGATGGGACTTACCTCCCTCGAATGTCCCTTTCGGCAGCGTTTCGGCGGCGTTTCAGCGGGGGCCGGTCTTCCGACCAGCTGCCGCCGCCGCCATTACAAACTGAATGTAAAAAAACCCCAAAAAACACCCGTGATAGGCTACGTAGCCGTGATAGGCTACGTTAATCGTTACGTAGCCTATCACGGGTGTGTGTGTGGGTTTTTTTACATTCAGTTTTTTATTTCACGGCCAGGGAGATGGGGCGCTTCTCCCTGGCCTGAATTTCGGCCGGGTGAGGCGGGGCACCTCCCCCCCCGGCCTGAACTTCGGGGGGAGAACCGAAGTGCCTCCCCCCCACCGCGAAGCAAGCTGCGGGACCAGGTAAGTGACTTTCGTACATCACTAGGCAACATAGATTCCCCATTTGCACGTATATAGAGTTTTAACATGACAGCCTTAAAACAACCTTTGAGCCACTCTTGTACTATTTTTTTTAATGCCCGGTTGTCGATCATATAAAAGAGGAAATGGAAGAGAAACATTTGTAAACAAGCATTCTGTTTAATGTTGATGTTACATTTGCATTACAAACTGAGTGAAGCAAGGAGTGGCTTAGAGCCTCATATGTACAGCTTCCGTGCTGGAGCACTCCACACCCTGCTTGCAGCCTCAGTGACTGTCAGTTGAGAGTTGCTAGGCTGCAAGATATATTCTGAAGAAGGGTCCTCTGGGCTCTCTGTGAATGACTATCTAGTAGTTTCAGGGTTGTTGTTTTTAAATGTCAACTTGCATATTTCAACGTTTATATCACTAGAATAAAAGATACAACATCCTGACATTTTATTCTTTCAATTCACAGGAATCCAAATGTAACCTTATCCACACAGACATTTCTCTGAACATCCATGTCCTATGACATCTGAAAACTTTAACCATTTCCATCTAATCACCTTCAGTTTCCTGAGCCAAAAGCATAGAGAAGGGGGTTAGAAAATCAGTGAGGAAGCCACACCCCTGCAGCAACCTCCCTGCTTGGCTATGGCCCTGTGTCTACAATAAACAGCTTGGGAGTGAAACAGCCACTGCAAAATGTTCATTGTAGAGAGGGTGGATTGATTTTAAAATTCAAGGTGATTTTAGATAGACAAGAAAAAACCCAGCAAGATTTAAATCCTGACTTAAATCAGCAAAGACTTGAAGTCATTGATCAAATCACGTTTGGACACGCAACAAAATCCCACGACATGGTCTGTAGGCACATGATGCAGCCACCTTGCTGAAGCTAAGCAGGCCTCGGTCTGTTCAGTGCTTGGAGGGGAACCACAGCCACCTTGAGTTCCACATTGATTTCCACAATGGGAGATAGATAGATAGATAGATAGATAGATAGATAGATAGATAGATAGATAGATAGAGTATCCTCACCTTCTAAACATAGCCTTTGCACAGAAAAGGCTCCAAATTAAATCCTCAGCATCTCCAGGTAGGGCTGAGAAAGGCTCCTGCTTCAAACCCTGGAAAGTGGCTGCCAAGTCAGCGTAGAGAACATGGAACCAGACAGACCAATGGTCTGCCTTGGTATAAGGCAGCTTCTAAGTTATGGGTCCAACCATGTCCTCCTCCAGGATACTATAAGATGTCAGGGGCCTAAGAAGGTCAATCCACTGAGCATCTCTACACCAGCCTAAAATCCAGCATTTAAAACAGGGTTTTCTGTTTCTGTTTTAAATGCAGGATCATGATGGACTCTCTTTACACATGCTTCCTTCCTCCCCTTTCCCCCCTTATCTGAGTCTTACATATGTTTCATTACACAGTCACTAGATGGTGCTGTGGTTGAGCTCCTCTTATTGTAGCTTTACCTTTTTTACAAGGGAACTCAAGCACAGTAATTTGATAGCTCATTATCTCTGATCTTTTAAAAAATGGAATGAAGGTCATTTAGTGCGGGAGATGCCCTGGAGGTTGACGACATCATCTAAAGGGCCCACAAACTTCCATCTCAATAGCAGGATAAAAGCTCTGTCTGAAGAAGCTCCCACCCCCTGGTTTTCCTTTTCAAATGACACTCAATATTCCATGGCTCCTAAATGCCACTGAACATGCACAGGCCTCATGAGGCTGTTTTTGGGGAAAGGCTGCTCGGTATAGTTTTGATAAGATATGTTTGTACATCTGTAAACTTTGGGGTTCACACAAGCATGATGATACCTCCCCCTTGCTTCTCAGTGGTTCCATTTAGGCTCCAATCCTGTCGGCACTCAATCACCTGAGTTCGCTATTAGAGGGAATAACCTGGTTTGTATGACACAGCAGCCCACCATGAGTTAATTAACCCTTGAGGAGCTGCAGTGCATGCCAGATGCCATTATGAATATTCAACCCCCAACCAAGGGTTGTCATGTTGTGCAAACCCGGGCACCAAGAGTTATTTGAGGGTTAAACACTCCTTGCATAATCCACGGCCTGTTGTAGGGATATGCGAGGGTTATTTAACCCTCAAATAATCCCCGCTAGCCGGATTCACACAACACAGCAACCCCCGGTCAGGGGTTGCATATTCATAATGGCAGCTGGCACATGCCAGAGCTCCTCAAAGGTGAATTAACCCACAATAGGTTGCTATATCATCCAAACTGGCCCACTGATATATTCCTGAACAAGTATGCATACTGTCTAATAAGCAAACAACAACAAAACATTCTCCAAGAACCATTTGCACCTGCATATTTCTATTGGGTTTAGTGGGTTGACAACAATGTCAATGGCAAGCAAATCATCTCCAAATATATATTTTTAATTATACTTCTCTCAAAATACTAAAGAGCACTTCCAAACACTGACCCTTCCACAGTTTAAGTCTCACTAATTTCCGCATGAGTTGAGAACACGCATATGTCCTCCACAGAATTACATGGAATTTAAAAGCGCTAACTGTGGTTGGATTATACCCAAGCCTCAGCAAATTTTAGCTAGCCTTGGTAGTCAGGCAAAGTCTGTTTTTGCCATGACTATACCCACCCAGAGGGAAGGAAAAGAGCATTCTGACATAATCTGAGCTAAGACACAGTCCATCTGTAGGGGATGAGCCACTGCTCTCCTACACAGGTGCAGAGAGAGACGGGAGCTTGTCTCCACGGCACTTAGGGCGCAATCCTATGGGGATAGGCGGCCGCCTCCGAACTCGGAGCCGACTGCCTATCCAATGCAGGGCAGGAGAAGCACAGAGGGGATCATTCCCCCCGCGCTTCTCCTGCCTTGCATTTGTGGCTGTATTTCAGCTGTCTAGCCACAGGAAGGTGGAGCGGGGGAGGAGGCTGCCGGATGACACATAGGATGTATTGTGCAGGCATTTCCGCCTTCCCCACCCCAGAACGCCCCGATTTGGTTGCTTGGCGCTCCTCTTCACAGCGCGGAGCCCAGGCTGTTCCACGCTGCCTCCAAGGCAGCGCAGAAGGGGGAAAGGTCAGTTCTCTGGGAAATGACCTCCAAGTGTGGCCTCCGAGGTCGGTTCCCAGAAAATGAGATATCCTATGGCCGTCTAGCTGCTGACTAGCGGCCATAGGATTGCTCCCTAAGCCTCAGATGCTCAAAGAGCTGCAAGAAGTCTCATGGCTTTCCAGCAGTCTGAAGTTCTGCCCATTATGTCTAAATCTTTTAGGACCAGTTGTGTATATTGGGCCCTGTGTGCCCGTTTGTTTTAAATTAGTCTTCTTGCTTCAGTCTCTGATGGCAGCGACAATTTCTTTAAAATACACACACGTTTTAGATTTAAACTTTTTGTTATGTGGAGGTTTTATTATTCAGTTTTACAAATATCTTGTTCATCTGTATTGGGTTGAATTTCCTGCACCCATCCATGTAGTTCTGGTATTATTATTGGCAATGAAAAACAGAATAATCTGAATTTAACACATACTTATGCTTCTATTTAATGAAATATCAATAGCAGCAAGGTAGATGACATTTTGCTTACCGTTCTTTTGAAAGCCATATCGCTGTTGTTAGTATGCTGTACCAAAAATCTGTACAGAACTAGATTACTTGATCTTTAGTAGTTTTGATAACAGAAACACAAGATTTCTGCCAAAAAGGAAAACACACACATACACAAGTAACTAGCATACTTCAGTAAACAATTAAAGTGAATCACAGGACTCTGGCAAATACATGGTTGGGTACAATTTTTACACAGGACTCACTTTGTAATAATTTACCTAAAGGCAGCACAACCTTTCTTATTTTACGTGTGAGAACTCTCTTGTGAATGGATAAATAAGGCCTTGCCCGCAAGAGAAGCAGTCTAAATAGAGGCCTTGTAACCACTACAGCTTCTACAAGCTTGGCATATTTTTGATCTGGTGGCATTAATAAAGCCACTGTTTTTATGCTACAGACAGATCCCATCTATAGTTTTCAACCAAATATTTCATGCCACAAAGCTCTCCAAGGGCACCAATAAATACACCTTTGGGACAAGATGAGATACAGAATTTTTGAAATTGTGAGATATAAATATCTTAAATTATGAAGTTTACCACCACAAGATATGGTGATGGACATCAACTTAGATAGCTTTAAAAGGGGATTAGACAAATTCATAGAGGAGAAGGCTATCCATAGCTACTAGTCACGGTGGCTATATGCTACCTCCAGGATCAGAGGAAGCAGACCTCTGAATGCCAGTCGCTAGGGAACAACAGTGGGAGAGGTCTATTCTTAAACTTGGGATACATTTTATTCATTTCCCCCAGGACATTTTACACATCTGTTAACATAACCAAGATCCAACCTGCCATTACTACCTTTCCTTAAAAAAGGAAGGAAGGAAGGAAGGAAGGAAGGAAGGAAGAAAGAAAGAAAGAAAGAAAGAAAGAAAGAAGCAAACATGCTGGCATCTTAAGCCTAGTTTTTTCTCTCCATAAACTTTTGGATTAATAGCTTTCTCTTCGCATGGCTTTGAAAGGTCATCACTACAAGGATGCACACCTGCTCCCAGATCACATGAACTCAGTTCCTTCCTACTTCCTAGAAAGAGAAAACCGTAGCTTGCCATTGTATTCAAGGCAGGCAATCTATGGGCACAAGCCCCGTATGATTATGTGTGAACCAGACCCAAGTATACCTCTGAATGCTTTCCAGAATCCTCTCCACAACACAGAAGCGTTCCTCTGCAGATGAATCAGTGCAAATAATGTTCCCTGAAGGTATGACATTTGAAAAGCATCACTAACTATAATCCAGGGATAACCTAAATCTGTATATACTCTCAGGGCCTGCTCTATTATCCTCCAGACAATAGTCTGAGGACCAGAAGTGTGTTTTGCCATACAAAGTGCCCTCCTCACAGATGCCAAAGTGCTGCAATAAAGTTGGCACCATCATAAGGGCTTCATGATAATTGGATATAAGCACCGATTTAGCTAGAGCACTGTATATAAAACCTAGTAAGTGTTCACATTAATGTGTGGAGTATCTCTTCTCTCTTACATCTTTTGAAATCCTCTCTCTTTCTTTTACAAGCCAAAAATCATGGGCAAACCTTCTACAATATCTTGATTAAAAGCTGTTAGGACTGCCAGGGACCAGATGCAATTGCTTCAAAAGCTGGTTACAGCCCAAGGGCTATCACTGCTGGTCATCCCTACGCTGATCTTAAGCTTTTCTGAAGCCTTTCCTCTCTTGACAAGTCTTTTTGATGTTTCAATAGCTCTCCTCAAATCCTTTCTAATTTGTTTACATGAAATGTGGGACTCTGTATGTTCTATGAGAAGAGTTCCCATTCATGGTAGACAGGATCTCAGATCTGGAGCAGCAACTTCCCAGCCAGTTCCTATAGCCTTTGTCCTGTTTTAAGAAGTTGCATGTGACCCTAAGGGAGTTACAGTGCTGGGCTGTTATGGTTCCCATGACAGCCCACAATGAGGTCATAAACCATTTATTTCTGTATAAGGAAAGGGGATATGACTGTTTGCTTAAGGTAACATTGCACAAGGGGAAATCTGCATGAGTTAATGAGGAAGAAACAGAGAATGAAACCAAGTTATGCTTGGTTAATGTATTTTTCTTCCCAGTTTTGCCAAGCAGATAAATTCCTCTTTGGACAATTAGGAGGTCTAAAACAAGCAAATCTGCCAGGCAGGCTTGGGGTCACAGATACACCCTCTGCTTGGCTAATTAAATCAATGTATAGTGTTTAATGATGTACGAAGGGCTCAACCCAGGAGGAGGTTTTCCTCCAGAAGCCCCAGTGGAAGGAAAGAACACATTCATTTCAGTGGGGCTTCTGCAGGAAAACCTCCTCCTGGGTTGGTCCCACTATTTACAGATTATATTACCAGATTTATGGATGGATTTGGAGACCATAAAAATCCTGGAGTGATTTTAGGCCATTCATTCTCTCTCACAATAACTCTACGAGGGGGATACACTAAAGCTAAAATGAGGCAGATCTCAGAAAAGGCAAAACAAACAAACCCCCACCTTCCATCCAAAAGATTTCTCAAACAGATTTCTGTCTCTGGGCTGTGTGTTTCTGTATATTTTAAAATACTCACTATTATTTTTATTTCAATTATAGCCTATTATTGATAGGACACTTTAAAAGTACTTTACTATTCTTAGTTCATCGTGCTCTGCAGTTACATTTCCCTTCCTAGACATGAGGAACTGAAGCCAAGAGATTGGAACTGGCCCAAAAGTACTCAGGGCTGAGCAGGGAATTGACCCCATTAATTTGACAGTTCCAAGACAAAGGGTGCTTCCAGACAGAGTGCTACCATTCAAAAGGCAGCTTTGCAGCCATTTCTGCCTCCTTAACGGGCTTCTTCTGGAAAGAAAAAAAAGGGAAGAAGGCAATGGGAAAACACAGGACGGTTACAAGTGGAATTCCATAACTGAGCCAGGACAATCTGGAAGCACCTCAAAACTCTGTTGAGATAACAGTGACACCTCTTCCCTCCATGCTGAAACCAAGGTCTAAGCTAGACATGACAGGGACAGACACACCTGTTTTTCGTGTGCTTGACCTATTCAAGTACAAAGCAGGTGTGTGTGTGTGTGTGTGTTAACAAAAAAGGTGTGCATGGATGAGGGCTATTGAAGCATCTCCGTCCTCTTCAGTGCAATTCCTTCATCACCAGCCAGGTGGGGAGAGAAGTGCCTGCAGTGATGGTGAGGTAAAGCAGAGGCAGGAGAGAGCAGGGCTCAGTCAGCTCCCCTCATCCATGCGCAACTTTTGTGGCAGGGTGGGGCGGTTGAACATGGGAGAGCTGAGGCACCTGGGGCTGGTTGCTGAAGGCTGTGTATTTCCTGTCTCCCCCTGGCAATAAAACTCAGGGCCTTGCCCAAGGCAGGTGGGTGGAGCTGAGCTGAATTGAGGCACAACTGTTGGGGTAAAATTTGGCCCACGTTGCTTATATGAAAATGGCAGACATGGAAAGAATACATCTGGCTGCCCATGTCACGGCGAGTATGTTGGATCTTAGTTCAGAAGGGTTCAAAGCCAATACACAAAAAGTTTAAAATGATGTGCAAATCCTAATTTTCTGAAGAAGAATAAAAAACAAGCTTCCCAACACATTAAATCTAGATAGTATAAAAAATCTGTGAACCCCTTCTTCCTTGTGTTACTTAAAATGAAATCTAAATACACATACTAGCAGTAACTGAAGATTTTTGACCCATTACCCTAACCTTCTCCCCAAATTGTCTCCCCCACTGAC
This sequence comes from Heloderma suspectum, assembly GCF_057233095.1. Classification (NCBI taxonomy): domain Eukaryota; kingdom Metazoa; phylum Chordata; class Lepidosauria; order Squamata; family Helodermatidae; genus Heloderma; species Heloderma suspectum. The sequence continues at coordinate 194,917,164 of NC_139460.1, read as the reverse complement.
AAACTACAGAACGTGATCTGCTAGCAGAGAAAACCTGTCAAGTAGGCCAGTATTATCACCCCACGTTACAGATCAGGAAGAGAGGAGATTGGGCTGGTTCACACAATCACCAGAGCCCAGTGTGGCTTAAATAAGGCACTGCTCTAGCTCACCTTAAGCTCATTCTACCACAAAGCTGCATCCAAAAATAATCCTGGGGAAAGCAGCTGCCATTCAGTGTGCAGGAAGCAACATGGGGGGGGGGGGTTATAAGCACTCACGGAGGGAGCAATCCTATGGCCGCTAGATAGTGGCTAGACAGCCACAGGATATGCTGTTTTCTGGGAACTGACCTTGGAGCCTGTGCTCCAAGGTCGGTTCCCGGAAAACCGACCTCCCCCCACGTCCACGCTGCCTCGGAGTCAGTGCGGAGAAGCCCCGTCCTCCGCGCTTGGAAGAGGAGTGTGGAGGGGCCGAAAAGGGGTGGGGCTCGGGGTGTTCCGGGGCGGGGAGAGCAGATCTGCCTGTATGACACACGTACAGCAGCCTCCTCTCCCACTCGGCCCCCCTACAGCTAGACAGCCGAAAACGACTGTCTAGCAGAAGAAGCAGGGCAGGAGAGGTGCGGAGGGAACGATCCCTCCCGTGCTTCTCCTGCCTTGCTTTGGATAGGCGGTCACCTCCAAGTTTGGAGGCGACCACCTATTCAGGTAGAATTGCGCCCTAAACCAGGCTCAACTGCAGTGGAACAGCCAGAAACAGGATAACAGAAGTGACAATATTATTATGAACAACTACAGGAGATACCAACAGGAGGCTCCTTTGTTGTTGGTTCATACACAGAAGGGGGGAGGAGAGAAAACAATACAACATTTGGGAAACAACTCAGAAGAAGGGGGAAACGTTTCAGACTGCAAATGCAAGCTGATCACTATATAAATTATAGAAAATAAGTATTATTTCACAGCACCTAATTCACTGTATAAATAACATTAAGCAGATGCAAAGCACTTTACAACTCTCAGTACACAACCCATCAACTTCATGTAACCTTAACAAAAAGATCCCGACCTAGGTAACCCAAATTCTGAATTCATTATGCACAATAGGCAAATTGCCCTATAGCTGCTAGTCTGACTTCATTTAGTGGTCTGCCTCTACAGTCGTAGGTAGGTACAAAGTTCTATGAAGAACATGAATCCCCCTGCCCCCATCCCACTTCTGAAATTTCACCAGATATTCCCCACCTATTCAATGCTTAAATAAGGCTTAATGGCTAGAACCTTGGTTACCCTCACTCACCATTTAAACCCAGGGGATCTAGCCCCTGTGGTTCTCATGCTAACCCAATGTTTTGAACTACCAAAGTAAGAACCAAACTCAATGTGATGCATAAGATACTTCCTGAATTAATTTTTTTTTAAAAAAAATCGTTGCAGTTGGGGGGGCGTGTCCAAATTTTATCACAATGTGTGCATATGGGCAGGGGGGATTTAACCTTTTCTCTTTGGCCATCTTTCTCAGCACAATCTCCCATGTTGCTTTCCCACACACAGGGGGAAAGATTCTAGGTCTATATATATTTTCCCTTGTGGGGAGAAAAGCAGCTGGGGACAAACTGACAGACACCTTGAAGGGAAAAGATTAAACACAGTCCACCACCACGCCAAACAAATTCAGAGTCTCCTCATGGCAAGATATGGTGCCTTCCCACAGAAAAGCAGAAACAGAAAAACAATTACATTTTCTTCTCATTTTCCCCCTTCAAAGAAACGTAAGAATAACCTTGCTTAAAGGTCCATTTAATCCAGTATTCTGTCTCCAAAACTGGCTAATCTTATGCCATGGCCAGGCCCATAAAGGGCAGGCCTAGCCCTACCTCGTGCCCGTGTGGCGAAATGGTTAGAGCAGCTTTCCCCAACCTGCTGCCCCCCAGATATACTGGACTGGGCATGATGGAAGTTGTAGTCCAACACATCTGGAGGGTACCAAGTTGGGGAAGGCTGGATTGCTGCATTGGACTAGAACCGGGGAGATCCAAGTTCAAGTCTCCACTCAGCCATGGAGTTCACTAGGAGGCTAGGATAGTCACTGTCTGTCAGCCTAACCTAGAATAAAATGGGGTGGAGTGGGTGGAGGGAAGAACCATGCAAGTTGCCTTGAGCTTCTTGAAGGAAAGGTATAAAAGTGATAAAAGAAACCAAGAGTAAAATGCCTCCGAAGTCTACACTAGAAGTGTGACTTTCCCATGCAGGCCAGTTTTTGAGGATTGGGGAGAGAGAAGAATGGTGGAAAGGCCCTGGGCATATCAGTAGACCATAAACACAACTTTCATGAATTCAAGGGGTGCAGTATAGCAATTAAGAATATAAACTGGGAGTTCCTAATTCAATTAGTGATAAATTCATTAGGTAGCCTTGGCAAGCAACTATCCCTCAAACACTCTACTTCACAAATCCATTATATGGGGTTAAACGTTGGTTTTTGTTACAGGAGTGTTAAAGGATTACTGAGATTATGTACCTGAAACCCTTTCAACTCTAGATACACACAATAGAAATTCTGCTAAGCATCATCACTATAAAGATGCAATTATTATTTGTCCAGTGCCCCATACAGTACTTTCCCGTCTAACATACAAAGCAACAACATTGCTCTTTAGGGCCCTGCCCCAAAGAGATTTGACAAAACTGAGATGGCAAAGGATCGGAAAGAAGGAAAAGGAAATGAGTAATGCAATAGGGCAAGGGTTGCTGCTAAAGATTAGGTAAAGTAAGACATCCGCTATACATTCAGCCCTTAAGAGATGATCATAATTGGAGATCAGGGGTGTGGAATCTCAGGCCCAGGAGCCATATCTGACCCGCCTGAGTTCATGGATGCCCACGCCCCCTTCCCCTGGCCCCAGCCCCTTTCCCCCACCGACTGTTGGGTGGTTCTCAAAGGCTGAAATGCTTCTCATAAGGCTCAGTTACTGGGAGTAAGTGCTTTAAGCTACAAGATTCAGGAGTGCTTTTTGTATTTTTTTTTTTTGCCCCGCCCCGCGCCATGGTCGCCGCCCACCGCTGGAATGCAGGGCCCCAAGAGTCCCGGAAGATGATTTCGGCCGTGGGGCTGAAAGAGGTTCCCCACCCGTTTTAGGTGCTGCTGCAGAGCAGAAATGCCGTGCCAACACAATCTGCTTATCTGCCAACAAGGAGCAGCCCTGGGACTCCCCCCCTCCTTTCCTTGCCGAACCCAACCCAGGAACTACGCCCTGGGCGGGCAGCGCTCATTCCCTTCGCGGGAGGCTTGCAACCCATATTTGCACTTGAGAAGGGAGGGGCGCAGGGCTTCCTTCCTCTTCAGCTTGCTTACGCTCCCTGATCTGCTGGGGAGATCGAGAGACGACGCCAACTTGCATGAGAGTAAGGCACCCTTGCCTACGGCGGGGCTTCCTTCCAAATCGACCTGCCCGAGATCAGGCGTGAAGTCCCACTGATCGCGGACCTCACCTCGGGCGAAACCCGCGTAGAATTTCAGCGACACCAGAACTGCCTTGCTGGATCAGACGCGAGGCCCATCTGGCCCCAGCACTCTGCCTCCAACAGCGGCCAGCCAGCTGCTTCGGGAAAGCGCGCCAAGCCTGCTGCTGCTGTTGCCTCTTACCTTGGCAGGCTACACACCCAGGAGCGCCGTCAGGAGGGTTCGGGCAGCCGCAAGCCCTCTGCGAGAGCAGCGTCGGTCCCCGGCCGCGCTCGCTTCTCTTCCCTGTTCCGGGAAGGAAAAAATAACAGCGGAGCCAAGAGGAGGAGTTGAACTCACAGCCGCGGTCTCCCTCCTCCTCCTCGCTGGGCCCTCCCCGTGAGCGGCGCATCGGGTTTCACAGCGCAGGCAACCCTTTACGGGCGGAAAAAATGAACGGGCCCGCTCCGCCCCGAGAGCGCTCCCCCGCGCACCCAGCGCCTCTCCCCGCCGCAGGCGCGCCGCTGCTTTGTATTTTTCGCTCAGGCGGACATGTCCCGGGTAGGAAACCCCGGGGTGTGTGTGTGATTCACGAGCGTGTGGTTCCGCAACCCTGGCCTTCAGGAAAGCCCGTGAACCAGAAATGCTGCTGACAGTGGAGGCTGGTGGCTCCGATTTCGCTGGGGCTGCGGATCCATTCTGGGTTTCAGTCAGAACCAGCCAGAACTCTAAAGCGGGTATCCAAGGTGCTGAACCCTAGCCCCAAAGTAGGCTCAGCACCTTGGATAGCTCCGTTGGGGGTCTGGCTGGTTCTGACTGAAACCCAGAATGGATCGCGGCCCCACCGAAACCGGAGCCACCAGCCTGCACTGGTTTACAGAGCTAATCCAGGCACTGCTTCAGCCAGCGACCGATTTTCGCAGAGTTGCTTTCCCCACCCCCGCCAAGGTAGGGCTCCTGTACCGTGTGGCCCGATCCTCGGTGTGTTTACTCCCCAGTAAGTATGCGCAGGGTGACAGGCTGTATAAGAGGCAGAGCTGAAATAGGTAAGACCTCAGTGCTGCTGGCAAGGCTGTATCCTCTCTAGTCTTCCCCAAGCTGGTGCCCTCCAGATGTATTGGACTATAGGCCCAATATCCCAGCTATCATTGTACTGGCTGGGGATGATGGGGACTGTAGTCCAACACGTCTGGAGGGCATCAGGTTGAGCAAGCTTGCTCTAGAGTTTCTGCCCATTCTCAGCAACTGCCTCTCGGAATTCTGCTTCCTGACTCAAGACCACTGAGGACCAAACCTGAGCACCTTTGTTAAGAGTCAACCCACCTATTTGGCTTTTGAGGATCTGGGTTATTATGTTCACTCTGATGAACTTTTTTTATTCTGCTTTTCTGGGAATTGCATGCTTTTCTTGCCCATTATGATCCTCCAAGATAGGGCAGGCTGTATAGCCAAATAAACAAAAGGCAGTGGAGCTCTGTCCAGGTGGGGGAGGGGGGAGGGAGTCCAACGGAAGTATGGCTCTTGTGAGTTCTGTCCATAATAAGCGGAAAAAATGCTGGACAGAGATTGTTTTCATGTTTTCCATGAAAGCAGAATTGTGTGTCAGAACAAACAGCAATAGATGCTGCCTCCAGTTTAAAAAAATGTGTTTGTAAAAGAGGAAACTTCAATGAACTACAAAGAATAGCAAATATACTTTAAAAAATCAACCCTAGTACATAGTTTTGTGAAAATAGAATGCATAGTGGTATTTTGTTTGTCATCCCTTCCTGTAATGATTGTTATGTGTTAGTGTCCTATTCTCCAACTCCATATTTGTAAAATAATAATAATACACAATGTTACTATGATTATAATATTCAATTAAGTGTTCTATTAATTTTGCCCCACTGATGCAGTGGGTTACTGGACTGCCCAGAACTGGCTAGGGTAAAAGGTGGCAATCTTAAGGAGAGGTATTGTGGTCGGGTAGCTAAAAGAGGGTGAGCCAGGAAGTCCCAGGTTCTGAGCTCTGCCACTGGATGGTCTTAGGCATGCCATTTTTCTCCCAGCCTCAGCCCTTCATCTGCACTATGAGGATGACCTTGAACATTAGGCTTATAGAGATAGGTTGTTCCATCATGCTAATTAGCCACTTAAAGTGTATTTGCTGTCCCAAGACTAAGCAAGTTGCTCGCATTAACTGGGAGCCAATGTATGATAGCTATTAGAATGTTGGACTAAGTCCAGGGAGACCTGGGTTCAAATCCCCACTCAACTATAAAGCTCACTGGATGACCTTGAGCCAGTCATTGTCTCTGAACCTAATCTACCTCACAGGGTTGTTGTGAAGATAAAACAGGGAGAGAGCCATGAGTTCCTTGGAGAAAAAGCGGGATAAAAATGTCATAATAAGAAATTAATGAATGACTTGCTTCATCGATTTGGCAGAGGGTTATAAAAGCGTCTTTAAAATGGTCTGAAGAAACAGCCCCACTAGGAAAGTGTGGTGACTTAGCTTTAAGAACAATTCAGTGTAACTGTGCCCTTCATACCCACACCCAGTAGTATGGGAGTTCTTTCAGCCTGGTGGGATCCCATACTGCAGGGGTGCATATATGTATGTATGCAGTTCAGTGACCGAGGCCAATTGTGTGGGCCTTTCCCACAGAAGACACCCCATCAGGCAACTAACTGGCAATTTAAAAAGCGTGCTGAGAAGTTCACAGGGGAAAATATGAATGAGTTTCCCCATTATAGCTCACTATGATTAAATAAATCACACCTTCCTTAAATGGCTTCTAAGTATAAACACAAACATCTTACCAAAAGCAGTGATGCCTATTATTAGCATTGGGCAATTACACTGACGTTAATTTGCCTATGTGCCCTGCAGAAATTGTAGCATATTTCCAAAGCAACAGGGAAATTTCCTTGCAGGGAAACTGGTATGACACACACAGGCCCTTTCAGTGCTGTCACTTCCTTCTAGGATAAAAGTAATGGATACAGTAAAAAGAACAGTTTATTTATATATTTTATTTATTACACTTACATACCACTCTGTAACCATTGTTCTGAGTAGTTCAGACACTTAAAAAACACACAACAAAACATGATAAAGTTCTAAAGTTCCCTATAAAATACAAAAATGAAATGACTATGACAGGGATTCAGGTAGCAATACCACAGTCAAACCCAAATCCTTGCCAAATTAATAAGTTTTTAATGTGCTTTCTAAGAGCCCAAAGGTGAGTTTTCCTGATTAGGGAGTTCCATTACCCAGAAAGGCCTACATCTTGTAGCTACCCTCTGTACTGCAGGCATTAAGAGTTCTCTAAAAAGGGCTCCCTCAGGTGGGAGAAGATATTTCTTCAGATAAGCAGGACCCAAATCATGTGTGTAGGGCTTTAAAGGTCCAAATGAGCCCTTCTAACAGAGCCTAGAAACAAACAGATAGACAATGCGGACCTTTTAGGGCAGAGGTGGGGAACCCCTCTTAGCCTGAGGGCCAAATTAGTTCCTGGCAAGAATGTGAGGGGCCATGCACCTGCAGTGAGTAGGGCCACTGCACTGCTAGCGTGTGGCCTCATGATGTGATTGCCTACTCAGAGACACACTCAGACATTTTAAAAGCCCCCTTGCAGCAGGGCAGGGGCAATTTTTCAGGGGTGTGTGTGTCACAGTGTTGGGGAGGGATAGGTTAGCCTTTTCCTCCCCAGGAGCCATCCCCCCTCCCCCCATGCTGCAATTATGTTTTTTAAAACCCTCTGTTGGCACTAATGGAGGTTTTGAAAAGCCTTAACACAGCATTTATTTATTTATTTATTAAATTTCTTAATCGCCCATCTGGCTGGTCACCCGGCCACTCTGGGCGATGTACAACAATACAAACAGTTTTAAAACAATAAAATTTTACATTAAAACATCATGTTTCTAAAAATACCCTAACCCACCCCAAATACCTGCCTGAACAACCACATTTTTAATGTGTGGCAGAAGCTCGTTGTTGTGGCGAAGGGGCTTGTGTAGCTCAGTGAAGCCATAAGCTATGCCATTCAGGGCCACCCAAGATGGACAGGTCATGGCGGAGAGTTCTGACAAAATGTGGTCCACTGGAGAAGGAAATGGCAACCCACTCCAGTATTCTTGCCAAGAAAACCCCATGGAACGTATCACAAGGCTAAAAGAGATGACGCCGGAATGTGAGCCCCTCAGGTCGGAAGGTGTCCGATATACTACTGGGGAAGAGCGGAAGGTATTTCCAAGTAGCGCCAGAAAGAGTGAAGCGGCTGGGCCAAAGCCGAAAGAACACTCAGCTGTGGATGTGTCTGATGGTGAAAAGAAAATCCGATCCTGTAAAGAACAATATTGTTTAGGAACCTGGAATGTCAGATTAATGAATCAAGGTAAGCTGGAGGTGGTCAAACATGAGATGGCAAGATTGAACATCGACATCTTGGGAATCAGCGAACTAAAATGGACAAGCATGGGCGAATTTAATTCAGGTGACCATCATATCTACTATTGTGGGCAAGAATCCCTTAGAAGAAATGGAGTAGCACTCATAGACAACAAAAGAGTGGGAAAAGCAGTACTGGGGTACAATCTCAAAAACGATAGAATGATCTCAGTACGAATCCAAGGCAAACCATTCAACATCACAGTAATTCAAGTCTATGCCCCGACCACTGATACCAAAGAAGCTGAGGTTGATCGGTTCTATGAAGACCTACAGCACCTTCTAGAACTAACACCAAAAAAAGATGTCCTTTTCATCATAGGGGATTGGAATGCTAAAGTAGGAAATCAAGAAATCAGCGGGATAACAGGCAAGCATGGCCTTGGTGTACAAAATGAAGCAGGACAAAGGCTAATAGAGTTTTGCCAAGAGAACGTGCTGATCATAGCAAACACTCTTTTCCAACAGCACAAAAGGTGACTCTACACATGGACATCACCAGATGGTCAATATCGAAATCAGATTGATTATGTACTTTGGAGAAGCTCTATACAGTCAGTAAAAACAAGACCTGGAGCTGACTGTGGCTCAGATCATGAGCTTCTTATCACAAAATTTCGGCTTAAATTGAAGAACGTAGGGAAAACCACTAAACCATTCAGGTATGACCTAAATCATATCCCTGATGAATATACAGTGGAGGTGAGGAATAGATGTCAGGGAGTAGACCTGATAGACAGAGTGCCTGAGGAACTATATACGGAGGTCCGTAACGTTGTTCAGGAGGCAGCAACGAAATCCATCCCAAAGAAAAAGAAATGCAAGAAAGCCAAGTGGCTGTCTGATGAGGCTTTACAAGTAGCTGAGGAAAGAAGGGAAGCGAAAAGCAAGGGAGAAAGGGGAAGATATATCTGACTGAATGCAGAGTTCCAGAGAATAGCAAGGAGAGACAAGAAGGCCTTCTTAAATGAACAATGCAAAGAAATCGAGGAAAACAACAGAATGGGAAAGACTAGAGATCTCTTCAAGAAAATGGGAGATCTCAAGGGAAAGTTTTGTGCAAAGACAGGCATGATAAAGGACAAAGAAGGCAGGGACCTAACAGAAGCAGATGAGATTAAGAAGAGGTGGAAAGAATACACAGAAGAACTATACAGGAAAGATCTGAATGTCCCTGATAGCCATGATAGTGCGGTCACTGAACTTGAGCCGGACATCCTCGAGAGTGAAGTCAAGTGGGCCTTAGGAAGCATTACTAACAACAAAGCTAGTGGAGATGACAGTATTCCAACTGAGCTATTTAAAATCCTAAAAGATGATGCTGTTAAAGTGCTGCGCTCAATATGCCAGCAAATGTGGAACACTCAACAGTGGCCACAAGACTGGAAAAGGTCAGTTTGCATTCCAATTCCAAAGAAGGGGACGGCAGAGGATGAGATGGCTAGATAGCATCACCGATGCAATGAATATGGACTTGAGCACACTCCGGGAGAGAGTGGAGGACAGGAAGGCCTGGCGTGCTATGGTCCATGGGGTCACAAAGAGTCGGACATGACTTAATGACTGAACAACAACAATGGCGGAGTCCCCTAGGGAGGGAGTTCCGCACAGTGGGGGCCACCACAGAGAAGGCCCTCTTCCTCGTCCTCACCAGCCTAGCTGTCCTGGCTGATGGGACAGAGAGAAGGCCATCTGAGGCTGATCTTGTTGAGCGGCCTGTCTGGTGTTGCTGGAGGCACTCCTTAAGATAGGCTGGGCCGGAACCATATCGGTTTTAAAGGTCAAAACCAACACCTTGAATTGGGCCCGGAAAACAGCTGGTAACCAGTGCAACTCCTTCAGCATCGGAGTGATGTGATCACGCCGGCAGCTGCCTTTATGGGCAGGAGAGCAGGAAAATTGTCTTGTCTCTGAACATGGATTGGAGATAAGGCAGGGAAGCCAGTGGGCCAGATGGGCACCTCCCATGGGCTGCATTAGATCCACAAGTCAGAAGTTCCCCATCCATATTTTAGGGTCAGTGTTACATGGTCCCTGCAGCCAGCATCAGTAAAAATTCTAGTTGCTGCGTTTCAGATCAGCTGAAATGTCCATACTGTTTTCAAAGTCAGCCCCAGCTCATTACATAAATCCTGTCTAGAGGTTATCAAGGTATAGATGACAGGGATCAGGCCAGAAATTCTGTTTCTAAGCTGCCATGTTAGCAAAGACTGTGTTGGCAGGGTCCCTGTTCAAATTTAGTTAAAATCTATAAGGTGGCTAGGGGATCTCTGGTACCAGGGGCCAGGCATCTTACAGCAGTCTTCTCCAACCTGGTGCCCTTCAGATGTGTTGGACTACAACTGACATTATTCCCAGCCAGCGTGGCCACCATCCTGGCTGGGTATAATGGGAGTTATGGTCCAACACATCTGGCAGCACCAGGTTGGGGAAGGCTGCCTTACAGGTTGAATACATATTTGGGCACAAGGATGATTATTTGGAGTACCAGACCACCTTACCTGTCTCCTGAGAAACCTGTACGAGGGTCAAGAAGCAACAGTAAGAACCAGACATGGAACAACCGATTGGTTCAAAATTGGGAAAGGAGTACGACAAGGCTGCATATTGTCACCCTGCTTATTTAACTTATATGCAGAGTACATCATGAGAAATGCCGGGTTGGATGAATCAGAGGTCGGAATTAAGATTGCTGGGAGAATTATCAACAACCTCCGATATGCAGACGATACCACCCTAATGGCAGAAAGCGAAGAGGATCTCAAGAGCCTCTTGTTGAGGGTGAAAGAGGAGAGTGCAAAAGCTGGGTTGAAACTCAACATTAAAAAAACTAAGATCATGGCATCTGGCCCCATCACTTCCTGGCATATAGGAGGGGAAGAAATGGAAGCAGTGACAGATTTTACTTTCTTGGGCTCCAAGATCACCGCAGACGGTGACTGTAGCCATGAAATTAAAAGACGCTTGCTCCTTGGGAGGAAAGCTATGGCCAACCTAGACAGCATAGTAAGAAGCAGAGACATCACCTTGCCGACAAAGGTCCGTCTAATCAAAGCTATGGTTTTCCCAGTAGTAATGTATGGCTGTGAGAGCTGGACTATAAGGAAGGCTGAGCGCCGAAGAATTGATGCTTTCGAACTGTGGTGCTGGAGAAGACTCTTACGAGTCCCCTGGACGGCAAGGAGGTCAAATCAGTCCATCCTAAAGGAAATCAACCCTGAGTGCTCATTGGAAGGACAGATACTGAAGCTGAAGCTCCAATATTTTGGCCACCTAATGCGAAGAGAAAACTCCCTGGAAAAGACCCTGATGCTGGGAAAGACTGAAGGCAAAAGGAGAAGGGGACGGCAGAGGATGAGATGGCTAGATAGCATCACGGATGCAATGAATATGAACTTGAGCACGCTCCGGGAGAGAGCGCAGGACAGGAAGGCCTGGCGTGCTATGGTCCATGGGGTCACGAAGAGTCGGACACGACTGAACGACTGAACAACAACAACAACATGATTATTTGGAGAAACTGTGCACAAAGTAAGTAGTAAATGACAGAAGGGAACTAGAGGAGGGTTAATATGAAGTTCTGCATGCATGTGAAAAATGGCAAATTATACAAATTCAAAGTCTTCAAGTAATTCAGCAACAGTTAAAATGTTGGCGTAGCTAGTTCAGCCAATCATTTTGGACAAATTAGCCAAACTAACAAGCATGGTTTGTTTGTTTGTTCGACAAATAAATTTCTATCCCACCTTTCAGCTCTAACAAGGGTCCCCAAGGCAGTTTATAAAACAAAACACCACATTTCAAAATCATGTTAACACCTCTCTCTTCCTCATCAGGAAGCAATCCCCGCAAATGTCACAGAAGTGTAGTTCCTGGGAATATATGAAGTTTATGAAGAGAAATACAGGGTTTTAGTTCCCAAACAAGGAGGCATCCCCTGGAAATTAAGAATGTCAAAGTTTTCTACCAAGTGTGAGAATCTATGTGAGGTTTTTTTGACATGCAATTCCCCAGAGGATTTCTGCTCATAAATCGATAAGCCCTGCCCCCAACATACACACAGGTCCCTGTACTTGGCCAAACACAATTCCAGTAGGGCAAGGAATCTATCACCATTAGCAATCTTGACCAGAGGCTGGCCAGATCCAGTGAAGGAAATGGGAAATAGAGTGGGCTTGATTATGATGCCTCTGATACTATCTCATAGGAGCTCTTCCGACTTTTCACCTTCTGCATGCAAAGCCTGTGCTCTGCACTTAGCTGCAGCCACTCCCTCGGCTATGGAATGTTCATGGTCAGTTTTCTTTGGAGGAGAGAGTATTGAGACTTCTATTGCAGCTATTACAAATAATGTTTATTTACATCCATACAGACTTATTAGGTGGTATAGGCATGCAGCAGCAAGTACACAAGCGAAGCTACCTCCAACATACCATTAGTCCAGGCCCCAGTCTTCACTAGCTCAGGGGAAAATGAGAGCAAACTGCTCCCTCAAGCCCTACATTTGACAATCACAAACATTTTGTTCAGCCCTCATACCTGATTTTGCAAGGTGGGTGTGACTTCCAGAAAAGCTCTGTGCATTCCAGGTAAATTCTGAGCTGCCGGCAATCGAAACAAGATTAGCAGCTTCTTGCTCAGCCTGAACTGTTGTAATCAAAGGATGACCAACTTGGAAAGAAGGATCCGAAACTATTTGCCCAGTCACTACAATATTATGGTAATATTCATTACGGTAATTTCACTCCAAGAGGTGCTGGGCGATACATATTATTTAGATCTGGGGTGCAGAATCTCAGGCCCAGGGACCAAATCCCTCCCTCCTGGGTTCTCCAGAGGGCCATGCCCCTTCCCCTGGCCCCACCTCCTTTTCCCCAACCACCAATTCTTCAGTGGTTTCTTTTGTGCAATTCCCCCCTTCTAAATGGTTGAAATGCCTCTCCTCAGGTTTAGTTACTGGCAGCCAGGGCTTTAAGCTAAAATATGCTGGTATTCTTGGCCCCTCCCCTTTCAATTTTGGCTCCACCCTCTGTACCTTTGGCCCCACCCACCGCTGGAATGTGGGCCCCGAAAGTTTCTCTGGAATGGAATTTGACCTTCCAGCTGAATGAGGTTCTACACCCCTGATTTACAGCCTTTCTTGCTTTCAGCCAGGTTTTGAGATTGAAACCACCTTGGCCATCCTAGTGGATGAACTGCACTGGGAGATAGACAAGGGAATGTGACCGTGTTGACTCTCCTGGACCTCTCAGTTGGCCTTTGATACCATTCACTGTGGTATTCTTCTGAATCATCTCACTGGAGTGGGGCTTGGAAGCATGGTGCTATGATGGCTCCAGCCCTTTTTGGAGTGGTGATCCCAAAAGGTGGTGTTGGGGGACTACTATTCTGCCCCATGGCCATGGGCCTCAGGGTTCCTCCCTGTCCCCAATCTTGTCCCCTATGTTTTTAGAAGATCTACATGAAAATGCTGGGAAAGGTTGTCCGGACATTTGGACTGAAGTATTATCTGTGTGCAGGCTCTAGCTTTTGCTTCCATCAACTAAACCCAGGGAGGCAGTGGATACTCTGAATCGATGCCTGGAGGAGGATCTGGGATGGACAAGGGTGAACAAGCTGAAATTCAGACAAGGAAGAACTGCTGTTAGTTGGAATTCTGCTGATCTAGATGGAGTTATGCAACCTGAAGAATCAACTTTTCAGTTTGGGTGTTTGTCTGGAACCAGCATTGTCTATGATGCACAGGTGATGTCAGTGGCCAGGAGGACCTTTTACCATCTGTGGCTGGTTTGGTAGCTGAGACCCTATCTTGGGAAGCCAGCTCTAGCCTCGGTTAGGCATGTGTTGCTTTTATCCAGGCTGCACTATTATCATGCTCTCTGCATGGGAATAGCTTTAAGGACCATCCAAAAATGTCACCTGGTTCAAAATGAGGTTGCCAGGATGTTGGTAAGAGCAAAAGTAGGCATCACACATCACAGCAGTCTGTTTCTGGGCTCTATTTAAAATGCTGGTGCTGACCTTTAAAGCCCTCAACTGCCTAGGAACAGGTTACCCAAAGGACTGCCTGCACCTGCCTGCACCAAGGGCCTATGATCGGCTTTGCAGTCTCTGCTTTCTGAGTCGCCAGTAGGCAAGATCAGATTGATAGGTACCACGGACAGAGCCTTCTCAATTGTGGCTCCGTAGCTGTGGAAGTCCTTCGTTGGGGAGTTCCATTATGCTCCTCCTTTGCCATTCTTAAATGCGTACTGAAGACTTTTTGGCTCTCTTCACACTTTAGTTTTTTTAGCAGGATCGTTCTTCTTTAAGCACTGGTTTTCATGGGAGCTTTAGATGACGCCACTGCTCTCCTGCTGCTATCTCACAACTCCCCTCTGTCCGTGTTATCTAAGAATGGGGAAAACCTGGCATTTTCTGTGCTTGTGACTGAAATCGCTATTTCCTCCCTGTTGTGTATTTCCCTTTTAGAGCTTTGTCCTGCTTTGTGTGGGCGTGTGCTAGGGGGTGTTGCTGGGCAGTGTTGAATAACTGTCGTGACAACAAATTGGTGGGAGGGGAGGCAGGTCACTGACTGGGCTTCCAGTGACCATTTCTGCCTCTTTCCCATTCCACTACAGGCGCCAAGATCCCCTTGAACACAGCAAAGCTTACATCTGTGTAAACTCATTGGCTGTAAGACTTTCCTTTCCTGGGAGTAAGTGCCATTGAAATCTGTGTGGCTTGCTTCTGGGTAGGCATGCATGGGGGTGCATCCCAGTGCATTTACTTGGAACCTCCCCCTCAAATTGACTTCACTGATTGCTTCTTCTCCCTTTTGCTCACCAGTTCGATGGGCTTTTCCCCTCCCAGAATGGATGGGGAGTCTCCCTTCTCAGCCACGCAGGATAAAAGCTTGACAGTTAGGATTTCAATGGGTATTAAAAGTGCCTTTTCTCCTCCCCTGAATAAAGTCATCATGCAGAGCTTGGAATGGTCATTTTAATAGTTTCCTTTTGGGGTGTGGAGTTGTTTTAGATAAGGCAGTAATGCTGAGGTGGTTTTCCATAGTACTCCATCCCACCTAGCGAGCTACTATATCTTCTCCTAGCCTACCTTGCAGGGTCGTTGGGAAGCCAGAATAAGGGGGAAAAGCAACAACAGTGCAGGGGGCGGGGGAAGCAAACTGGGTCTAATGAAGGTGTCCCCCATGAAGTGGTTGCCTGGGGCAGGGGACTGCTAGGGATGGCTTGGTGCATTGACTGTATACAAGTCTGTTTGTGGATTTCTGACTTCTGTAGTTGGGAATCTGGAAATCGGTATACCCTTCAAACTCAGTAGTGCAAGCAATATACTGCATTTAATTCTATCACAGACTGACATATTTAGCAGAGGAGGGCTAGCAGCACCAGCAACCTTGGGGTAAGCCACTAAGAAGACTTGCTCCCCCTCGGGGGAAGGAGGGAACCAGCTCCCATAGCCCCCTCTCCAGGCCACTAGAAGGGCTTCTAGCTTCCTTCCTGATGTGGAGGAGTGGAGGGACGGGCAGAGCCATCCATCATGTTACAGGAACCAATGATCGGGGGGGGGGGATGGGGCCAGCAGCCCCCTTCTGTCCTAAATGTTTGGTGCAGCTCAGCCCAGCCATGAGAAGAATAATGTGGAGGGACGCTCTATGAGAGATGCCTGTATACAGGGCCAGTGTAAGTCCCGGAAAGGATCTGGATAGGGATAGCAGAGAAATCTGCCATGGACTCCATTGAGGCTGGATTCTTTAGAATCTGGCCCCCCGGAGTCCATGGTGGAACGGACTGCTCCCCCCTGCCACCCCGCAAAGGCTGGTCAGGATGGACCCTACCTGGTGGCGGCCGGTCCAGGTCCGTCATCTTCATTCCGCACCCAGGCTGCAGACATAAATGGCGTCTGGCGTAGCGAACGCCATTTGCGTCCCTGCCCTTGGCCATGATAGGCTACGTAAATATTTACATAGCCTATCATGGCCAAGGGCAGGGATACAAATAGCGTAGAGGACACCAGATGCCATTTGTGTGGCAGGAGCCTGAAGTCCAGCTGCGGACGGGCCTGGCCGGCAGCTCTGCGAACTCACTGCAGAGCGGAGCCGGCCGGGGAGGATTCTGGGGGGAGGAGCGGATTGTCTCCTCCCCCC
This sequence comes from Heloderma suspectum, assembly GCF_057233095.1. Lineage (NCBI taxonomy): Eukaryota > Metazoa > Chordata > Lepidosauria > Squamata > Helodermatidae > Heloderma > Heloderma suspectum. Next base: position 194,901,154 of record NC_139460.1, on the reverse strand, counting down.
TTGGACCCCTTTAGCAGACGGGTAAGTAAGTTTCATACACCCCTAGATCTGGAATCCAAAGGACCAGTTTGTAGTAGGATAAAATGCCAGGTGTGAAGAGAGCCATTATTTCTGCAAGGCATTTCATGTTTGTTTTTTGCTGCTTTTAAATGTGTTCTTCTGATATGTTTGAAGTTTTGATGTTTTATTTGTATTTTATTACTGATTTGTGGGTTGTTGTAAGTCTCTTTGGAAAGATACGTACTTTTAAAGGTAGTATATAAATGACTATTAAAAATAAAATGTATGCTAACCCACATAGCAACATTAGATGCAGAGCTTGCTAGACACTGTTTCCTAAATGTAATAGATAACACTTAGTACTGTACAATGCTCAAAGTTTTGCATCCATTATATTGGTAGCCCTCACAATAATCCTGAAAAATAGGCCAGTATTATCTCCATATTGCAGATTGGACATCGAGGCTGAGATGCTGGCTTGCCAAGGCCCCCTATTGACTTTCTGGTAGAGAGGACTGGTTTTGAGCTGGGGACTTCCTTGCTCACAGCTCAGATGTTTAGCTATTACTTTACAGTAGCTCCCTTCCTGAAAGCAACATGGTTTTGCAAGGATGACTGCAGTCAGAGCGCAAAAGTGGTTAACGTTATGTGAAGTGTTTGATCTAGAAAGTTCAACTGAAAGTTCAAAAGAAATGGAAAGTTTGCCAAATACATTCCCTAAAACAGCTATGAAACAAGGGACAAAGCACCCTAAAAAGTACCAATAAGTTGTTTGTTTTTACAGGAAAAGCCACTGTGAGAGTGGGTGATTTGGACTGGAGAGGAGGTGGGTGGGAAGAGGGGTACTAGCCATAGTCTTTCCCCCAATTCCCACCTTGTATTGGGAACCTACCAGTAGATGAATTGTACCTGGAGGAGTTAGGTGTGACCTATCACAGCTTCCCTTCATACCTTTACTCCCAAAGAAAGAGTTTAGACACAGCAGCTCCTAGAAGCTGCCAAGCTATAGGACTGCTTGCTATGAACAACCATGGGAATGTCCCTTTAAGTAGAGACTGTTAGGACGGGATGGTGATGCTGCATTTCCCACAAGTGTAGGCAGTCAGCACAGCTGGGATGGACTAAGCCTACAGGACAGACTGCGCGAAAGTCTC